>NC_091980.1:95267135-96467643 GCF_044704955.1 Pristiophorus japonicus
TTGAGGCCAATTCACTAAATATATTCAAAAAGGAGATAGATGTAGTCCTTACTACCAGGGGGATCAAGGGGTATGGCGAGAAAGCAGGAATGGGGTACTGAAGTTGCATGTTCAGCCATGAACTCATTGAATGGTGGTACAGGCTCGAAAAGTCGAATGGCCTTCTCCTGCAACTATTTTCTGTGTTTCTATGTCCTATGTAATCCAATGTAAAAGTTGTATGTTGTGGTCTGGGAATGGAGTATCTCTGTGGAAACAAGTTGAAAGTAATAATTGTTTATGGAAAAAAGACATGTAGGCTATATAGAATCAGTGCTGTACTAAATGCATTCTGGTCCTTCATGATTCTGAGAAAACCCTCATTATTAACTCTTACCAGGGTAAATTTTGTGTATTAAAGTGCAGAATAAATAGATGATTATAATTGGGAGGAAGAATGTTAGTTAATTTTATTGCATGCTGTACCCTTGTATAACATGTTTCCAATGATCTGATTTGTGTGCTATTCTATTCCTCCGTTTTAATTTTAATGAGGTACCAACCTGTGACAGAGCCCATTAGCTTCAGAGTGGACATGCTCCTACACAGGCAGTGTAACACAACAAAAAGGATTTATAGCTGGAGAATGTAATAAAGCTGGAACAGTACCACAATGCAATTTCTCTTCCGAGAACTCAGTATGAGCCTTATCATAAGTAAATATATATTCCTTTCCAATGAAAATGAACTTACTTCAAACATTATTCAGTCTACTGCTGCTACTGAAAACACAAATGATCTATTTCCAGTTGAGGCTTTTCTGACTAATACTTTATTTTCATTTTATTTTGCAAAAGTCCTTATCTGGTTTGTTTTTTCATCAGTTTATGAATATGTATTTATAATTGAATGTCTTTTTGAGGTTGGTTTAGATGAACTTGTGAACTCCCACATCAGCTTAGGATGTTAGTTAATTTTGTTTGCCTTTACACATCTTATCCATAGTTCTTGATAATTGGCCAGCATTTTCTTGTTAACATTTTGCATGTTCAGACTTTGGGTATGCCACGCCCAAACAAAAGTTATTTTGATTTGTGTATATCACTCAGATTTGATAAAAATCTGGTTAACAAACAGAAAACAAAAAGCATTTGTTCAACATTTTGTTGTATTTGATATTGCCAGAAAAGGAAATATGTACGTATTTTATTTGTGCTCATGAAGATGAGAGATGTTAATGCTGGGGAATAGAACTCTTTCTGTTGCAGGCACCCAGTCAAGCACTCCCAAATTAGGTATAGCAAAGCCAGATGCAGTGTAAAATGTATTCTATTCTACCTTAACAGTGTACCTCAGCCCCAGCATCAAATGATTATCTGCTCCTCCAACCAACCGTAACATTTTCTTGCACTAGACATCCTGTGGCCTTTGCAAGTAAGATTGCTAATTAGAGATAGTTTTGAGCTGTCGGATTATGTCCTGTATCACCAGCAACAGCTTCTTTTTCTGGCACTACACTGTCGTTTCTGGAGTCCCTCAAGAAGTTATCCTTGGGGCCTCTCCTCTTCCTCACCTATAAGCTGCTTTCAGAGTCATTGGGCTGGATTTTCAGATTTCGGGGTTTTTCAGCAAAAACGGTAGCGATATGTGAAAATTACTGTTTTCGCTGCGCTATCGTTTTTAGGCCGAATTTTCAGCTTTTGTGGTCTGCGTCATCGGTAAGAAAGGCGTTCCACGATTATTCGCAGCGCAAAATGCGAGTTTTGGCAACTTTAGTCCGGAGTTGTTTGCACTGCGAGGGGGGGAAAAAAACATTGCAAAAACATTACCAAGACCCTTAACTAACTAATTGCTGCAAAAAAATTAAAAAATAAAACTTCAACTTTTGTTTTTTGCAGGTTTTTGTACTTACTGCTGCTGAAAGCGCTGCATCGACAGGTTTACCTGTCGCTGTTCTGAACGCGGCGTATGGGTCGAAAGACTGCCGAAACTCGGATGGTAACGCAATCCGCGTCGGTACACGTCTGGCGCAGCTTTCCCCGGAGGTACATCTCATCACCGCCGCAAACAACGAGCCGAGGATCTCGCCTGGGCTTTGCGACCAGGTTTTCGCCACAGAGGGTCAAAACGCGGAGAAAACCCGGTCGCATACCCCTCGAAAATCCTGCCAAGAGCCTAAAGATATGGAATCAGCTTCCATATATATGCTGATGACGCCAGCTCTAGCTCACCACCACATTTTTCCCAACACCATGTGTATCTCCATGCTGTTAAACTGCCTTGATATTAAGTCATCAATAACTCACCTTTTTTACTCAACATCAGTAAGCATGAAATCATCATTTGTTTAGCTGAGGCCTCTGTGCGGGAGCATTTCATAAAAATGTATTTGAAGTTTCTTTCTGGGCCACCTGACCCCACAAGGAAACCTTGGACCTACCCTGCCCTGCACTCCTGCACCTACCACCTCCCAGACCCCATTTGCCTTGCCAAGCCCTTGTGATCTACTTACCTTGTGCTGGGGACTGTAACCAATGGCCTTTGTATTGCCTGATTCTAACAGTCACTTCCTGCCAACTTCCCAGCCATTTTGGTCAGGACGTCAGCAAGCAGCATGCTAATGAGGTTCGGCCAATCCTACCTGCTACCGTTCCATTATTGGTCAGCAACTTGTAAGGCTGTGTTCCCACCTGGGGGTAAAACATTAACCCTAGAATCCAATGGGGAAGTTTCCATGTTGATAGCTGCTTTTTTGTTTTGCAGTATAAATTTGTTCCTGGTAGTAATGGAGCTGAAGATAATCCTCAAGCCTGGCTTTAAAAATGCCTGATAAATTCCGTCTTATACTTTAGCAATCTTCTGACTAAATACTGCAGAGCAAAGCATGTTGCTGACCATATTAGTACTCAAAACAATATCTCAGATTTTGCAAGCATAAGCCATAAGTTTATCACCTAGGAAAATCAAACATAGACAGTATGAGAAACTCCTTTTGATCATCCATATTTCACTTGCTGAAGGAAAGGAACTGCTGAGGAATTATGGGAAAGGCCATGTGTGTCTTCGATAGCCAATATATTTGGGTATCCGGCAAAAGAAAACCTCTAGAATTCTCCTTCACAGAGGCTTTTGAGAAATTCTTGAGAGAACTGCCAACACTTTATCCAGACATCAATTTTAAGCACATCTGCTGACCTCTCTCTGATTCTAGGCTTTCTTAATCCCCAACACAGGCTGTTGAGGCTATATAGTCCCAACGTTAGCCATTCTCTCACCCACTCATACAACTAAACTACAGTGGATTTCCTCATACTCCCATCTGCAATGAAGATATACAGGTCTGCAAACCAGCATGCTTTGATAAGGTGCCACATAAAAGGTTACTGCATAAGATAAGAGCTCACGGCGTTGGGGGTAATATATTAACATGGATAGAGGATTGGCTAACTAACAGAAAACAGAGAGTCAGGATAAATGGGTAATTTTCCGGTTGGCAAACAGTAACTAGAGGGTGCCACCAACCCACATACCTTGCGGGGGCACTGCTTGAAGAAGTCCTACCTTTTTGCAGCTGAAAATCCCTATGGTGACCATTTTCTAGTGGCCCACCTGCTGCTTCCCTTACCGTGGGCAACCCTCTTTTACTTCAACTTCACCCTGCCATTTCCAGCAGAGGTGAAAACAGATCAAAACCATCGCCCCCCTCCCCCCCCCCCCACCCCCGCAAGCTGAATATGGCTCAGGGAGGGGAAATCCCCCGGCCGCAGAAGCTGATTGATTGTTTCAATCAGCCGCCCAAAACCCCGCTTTAGCCATCCCTTCGGGGACGGTGAATTTCGGCCACAAGAAATCTTCAAAGGGATATAGACAGGCTAAGTGAATGGGCAAACATTTAGCAGATGAAGTATAATGTGGGAAAGTGTAAGGTTATCCATTTTGGCAGGAAAAATAAAAAAGCAATTTATTATTTAAATGGAAGGAGATTACAAAATGCTGCAGTACAGAGGGACCTGGTGGTCCTTGTGCATGAAACACAGAAGTTAGTATGCAGGTACAGCAAGTGATCAGGAAGGTAAATGGAATGTTGACCTTTATTGCAAGGGGAATGGAGTATAAAAGCAGGGAAATCCTGCTACAACTGCACAGGGTACTGCTGAGGCCACACCTAGAGTACTGCGTACAGTTTCGGTCTCCTTATTTAAAGAAGGATATATTTGCATTGGAGGAAGTTCAGAGAAGGTTCATTAAGTTGATTCCGGAGATGAAGCGGTTGTCTTATGAAGAAAGGTTGAGTAGGTAGGGCCTATACTTATTGGAGTTTAGAAGAATGAGAGGTGATCGTATTGAAACATATAAGATACTGCGGGGGATTGACAAGGTAGATGCAGAGAATATGTTTCCACTCGTGGGGGAATCTAGAACTAGGGGGCATAGTTTAAGAATAAGGCGTTGCCCATTTAGAACTGAGATGAGGAAGAATTTCTTCTCTCAGAGGGTCATAAATCTGTGGACTTCTCTGCCCCAGAGAGCAGTGGAAGCTGGGTCATTGAACATATTTAAGGTGGAGATAGAAAGATTTTTGAATGGTAAAGGAGTGAAGGATTATGGGAAGCGGGCAGGGAAGTGGAACTGAGCCCAAGATCAGATCAGCCATGATCTTACTAAATGGCGGAGCAGGCTCGAGGGGCCAAATGGCTTACTCCTGCTCCTATTTCTTATGTTCTTATGTTAAGTGAAACTTTACATTTGAAATGTTGCCATTGTTTGTTAATTGTGTGATGTATTGATTGACTGAGAAGGCTGCATTTGCATTTATCTGAGCGAGAACTCCAAACAAGAACAACCAAAACATATTAATTTAAAGGAGGCATTACTGACAATACTATACTATTTAAGGTTGGAAGGAAAGTTATGAATAAAAATCATGAATTGAAACATGTTATTTAAGCATAATCCTTTTATTAACTTAAGTACTGAAATATTTGGTGAAGAAGAAAACCTGCAAAGTAACTTAATCTTGTCCTAAATTATATCATTTTTAAGTTCACTATAAAACCCAGACAATATTTGTAGGTATGCCTGCTCAGTTCAATCTCCCCCTTTATTAACTGTAGAAAGGAGTTATAATTTGTATTATATTTGCTCAACATATGATAATTTGTATCTCTAAACATGTGGGAAGCTTATAAGGAGTTATAAGGTAAAAAATAATTGTTTAAAGATGTGCCTAGAATTAAAAGTATAACTTTTAAGTTAAAATAGGCAAATGAATTCACATTCATATCCTTTATTTTGTGTGATGGAGATTAGGTAATTGTATGTTTTTATATTATAATATCTGTGTGTCTGATTTTCTAAGAAACTGTTTATTTTCTAACCAATAGCCTGGTTGATATTTGTAACTGGCAGTGTTGGCCCAGCATTAATGAAACCATTATTGGGGCTGAATTAAAGTTTGGCCAGCCTTGATGGTCCAACATGGTCTTTTCCTGCCTGTCAATTTACATAGGATTACATAGGATATACAAAACAGAAACAGGCCATTCGGTCCAACCAGTCCATGGCAGCATTTATGCTCCACTCGAGCCTCCTCCCGTCTTTCCTCATCTAAATCTATCAGCAAACCCTCTATCCCCTTCTCCCTCATATGCTTTAACCACTCCCTGTGGTAGCGAGTTCTACACATGGGTAAAAAAGTTTCTTCTGAGTTCTGTGTTGGATTTCTTGGTGACTATCTTATATTGATGGCCTCTAGTTGTGCTCTTCCCCACAAGTGGAAACATTCTCTCTCTATCTACTCTATCAAAACCTTTCATAATTTTAAAGATCTCTAATCAGCCTTCTTTCTTCAAGAGAAAAGAGACCCAAACTATTCATCCTTTTCTGATATATATACCCGTGCATTTCTGGTATCATCCTTATAAATGTTCTCTGCGCCATCTTCAGTGCCTCTATATCCTTTTTATAACATGGCAACCAAAACTGTACGCAATACGTTAAGTGTGGTCTAATCAAGGTTCGATACAGGTTTAGCATAACTTCCCTACTTTTTAATTCTATGGGCTAGACTTTCCCAAAAGGCCCTCAACGCCAGATTGCCCGCTGAGAAGCACCGCTCACGTTCAGCGAAAAAAGCTGGGGAGAATTTCCATTTTAAAGTTTAAAGTAAGTAAAACTAATCACCTGGCAAGAAAATGGGCATTACACATTCATTGTCGACGATTTTCTTGGCAGGTAAGTGTAAAGTTAGCAACATGGGCGGTCGTTACCGGAATGGATGGTAAGTAGTAAAATTTAGTCCGAGGCTGCAGTTGGGCCGAGGGAGGGGGGACTACTTTTAAAAAAATTTTCATTTAAAAAAAAATGTACAAGGCATTCCCAAGACAGTTTTAATCCTAATCAGTGTTTAACATTTTTTTTAAAATAATTCATCATCATCATCATCATAGGCGGTCCCTCGAAACGAGGATGACTTGCTTCCATGCCAAAAAAGGATGAGTTCACAGGTGTTTCAATGAAAGACCTAATATTCCAGATCCTGAATTACATCCTGAGGGGTGGAAGATGCCTGTGCATGGATTTTTGTAACGTGTGATGGCCGTTGCACACCAGCCAAAAAATAATTAAAGAACCTTTAACATACCTTTCTTTGCAGGTCCCCCAAGCAGCTTTTACAGGGCGGTTCTCTCAGCGATCTGGACGTCGGCAGTTGAAGCTAAACTTATGCATTAGTGGTTGTTCTCAGCGTTGCACATGGGCGGCTTGGTCCCGGCGGGTGGCTTCAGATGTGGGCAATAACGTTGAAAAACTTATGTGGAAACTCTCGCCGGGCGGAAAACCAGCTGTAACGGTGAGAAAATCGCTGACAATGAAACATAGAAACATAGAAACATGGAAAATAGGTGCAGGAATAGGCCATTCGGCCCTTTGAGCCTGCACCGCCATTCAATGAGTTTATGGCTGAACATGCAACTTCAGTACCCCATTCCTGCTTTCTCGCCATACCCCTTGATCCCCCTAGTAGTAAGGACTACATCTAACTCCTTTTTGAATATACTTAGTGAATTGGCCTCAATATATTTCGTGAATGAAGCCGAATGTCGAGCCCTATACCTCTAGAAATAAACACTAGTGCTTGGTTTGCTACTTTTATGGCCTTGCTAGCCTGTGTCGCAACTTTTAGTCATTTGTGTATTTGTACTCCAAGATCCCTTTGTTCCTCTACCCCAACTAGACTCGCACGCTCCAAGTAATAAGTGACCTCCTTATTCTTCCTACCAAAATGTAATACCTCACATTTATCTGTATTGAACTTCATTTGCCAATTACATGCCCATCTGCAAGTTTATTAATGTCCTCCTGTAATGTGTTGCAGTCCTCCTCAGTATTAACTATCCCCCGCCACCCCCCGCCCCCCACCCCTGCCCCCGACCACCATCCCAATTGTTGTCATCTGCAAATTTAGAAATTGTGTTTTGGATTCCAAAGTCTAATTCATTAATGAAAATTATGAACAACAGTGGTCCCAGCACCACTACCCAACTTTTTTCTATTGTGAATAGCTATCCTTTACCCCTACTCTCTGCTTCCTGTGTTTAAGCCAGCTAGTTATCCATTGTCCCCTGATTCCGCATTCTCTCGCCTTGTTCATCAGTCTAGATGGGTTACATTATCGAAGGCCTTTTGAAAATCTAAGTAATTACGTCTACTGCATTATACTTGTCTACTCTCTCTATTACCTCTTCAAAAAATTCAATGAGTATGGTTAAGCAAGACTTTCCCTTTTGAAATTCATGCTAATATTCATTATTATATTTTTGGTTTCTAGGTGTTCTTCGATTTTCTCCTTTAGTAAGGATTCCATTATTTTTCCTACCACCAATGTTAAGCTGACTGGTCTATAAATCCCTGGATGTGTTCTACCCCCTTTCTTGAATATAGGTATTATGTTAGCTATCCGCCAGTCCTCTGGAAATACATATTTTTCTAACGAATTATTAAGCATGCATAGTAATGCCTCTGCTTTCTCTTACCTAGATTATTTTAAAATGTATGGATGCAATCCATGGGATTTTATCCTCTTTGAGTTTGATTAGATTATTTAATTTATTTCCTCTTTTCATTTTAAATGCACTTAGCTCATTACTAATCTCCAATCATCCAATGTCATGTCCACCTGTTCCATCTCCCTGGTAAATATTGGAGCAAAATAATGATTTAATATTTCTGCCATCTCTCTATCGTTACCTGTGGTATTATTCTGTCCATCCCTCAATGGCCCCAATTCCTAATCCAACCCTTCTTTTTTGATATGCCTGTAAAATATTTTACTATTTTGTTTTATGTTCCTTGATAATTTAATTTCACAGTTCCTCTTTACTTTCCTAATTGTTTTTTTGACTGCTCTCTTAATCTCGTCATAGTCTTCCTTATCATGCACTCCCCTGTTGTATATGTACTTAATGTATACCTCTTTCACAGTGTCAGCTGTGGCTTAGTTGATAGCACACTTGCTTCTAAGTCAGAAATGGCTGTTGGTTCATGTCCCACTCCAGGGACTAGAACACATAAATCCAGACTGACACTTCAGTGCAGTACTGAGGGAGTGCTACATTGCCAGAGGTGCAGCCTTTTGGATGGAATATTAAACTGAGGCCTCGCCTGCTGTCTCAAGTGGACGTAATAGATCCCATGGCACTAGTTTGAAGTAGAGCAGGGGAGTTATCCCCAGTGTCCTGTTCAATATTTATCCCTCAATCAACGTAACAAAAACAGTTTATCCAGTCATTGTTACATTGTTCTTTGTGGAAGCTTGCTGTGCGTAATTTTAGCTGCTGCATTTCCCACATTACAACAGTAACTATATTTCAAAAGTACTTAATTTGCTGTAAAGTGCTTTGAGACGTCCGGTGGTCGTGAAAGGTGCTATATAAATGTAAATCTTTCATTTTTTCTTTCTTTTCCTTACCCTCTATTGTTCCCTTATGGCTTTATTCATCCATAGATGCCCATTATTGTTACATTTGTACTTTCCTTTTAATGGAATTTATTGTTCCTGTTGAACACCATTTTAAATTTTGAATGCTCATTGTTGTTTTAACCACACCCAATATCTCCAGCGCCTAATTGAGAGATGGGTGTGATTTAAAAAAACACTAAACAGCTGAGGTGAAACAGTGCAGCTTATCTTTTTCTATACAACTGGTGAAAATAGAAGTGTTTCTACCCCCTTGTTATTTGCTACAATATCGGCTATTAAAGCTTGATAAGGCCTCCAGGTATTTTGTGTCACGGGGCACATTTAACACTACCGTGTTCACAGTTTTACATAGAATCATTACCAGCAGAGTGCTGAGATTAAATGTGATCATTTCCGATCATTTCCGCTGATGCCAAACCATAGCTAACTGTTATCCACCATTTCAAGTCCCCAGACATCTATATTTTCACGTTAGATTCGACAATACCCTGGAAGGTCATTTTTCAATGTGATGTATTCTGCTATTTAAAAAATAATCATTTGGCTTCTGATATGTCCTGACATATATAATGTAATACAGTATAAATGCACACGAGGGCAATAATTGAGAAAAGGTCACTCTGTGACCAGTTACCTTTATTACCAAGACCCCAAGTGATGAAGGTGGGTGGAGCTTCCCCTTTTAGACCTGAAAGTCCAGGTTAGAGTGTCTCCCACAAGTTCACCCCCTTGTGGTCAATGTTCTCAAGGTGTACAACTTAGGTCAGCTTATACATGGGTTACAATGATAGTTGAATAGAAACATAGAAACATAGAAAATAGGTGCAGGAGCAGGCCATTCAGCCCTTCTAGCCTGCACCGCCATTCAATGAGTTCATGGCTGAACATGAAACTTCAGTA
This sequence comes from Pristiophorus japonicus, assembly GCF_044704955.1. Classification (NCBI taxonomy): domain Eukaryota; kingdom Metazoa; phylum Chordata; class Chondrichthyes; family Pristiophoridae; genus Pristiophorus; species Pristiophorus japonicus. The sequence continues at coordinate 95,276,995 of NC_091980.1, forward strand.
CCCCATTCCTGCTTTCTCGCCATACCCCTTGATCCCCCGAGTAGTAAGGACTTCATCTAACTCCCTTTTGAATATATTTAGTGAATTGGCCCCAACCACTTTCTGTGGCAGAGAATTCCACAGGTTCACCACTCTCTGGGTGAAGAAGTCCCTCCTCATCTCGGTCCTAAATGGCTTACCCCTTATCCTTAGACTGTGACCCCTGGTTCTGGACTTCCCCAACATTCTTCCTGCATCTAACCTGTCGAAACCCGTCAGGATTTTAAACGTTTCTATGAGGTCCCCTCTCATTCTTCTGAACTCCAATGAATACAAGCCCAGTTGATCCAGTCTTTCTTGATAGGTCAGTCCCACCATCCCGGGAATCAGTCTGGTGAATCTTCGCTGCACTCCCTCAATAGCAAGAATGTCCTTCCTCAAGTTAGGAGACCTAAATTGTACACAATACTCCAGGTGTGGCCTCACCAAGGCCCTGTACAACTGTAGCAACACTTCCATGCCCCTGTACTCAAATCCCCTCGCTATGAAGGCCAACATGCCATTTGCTTTCTTAACCGCCTGCTGTACCTGCATGCCAACCTTCAATGACTGATGTACCATGACACCCAGGTCTCGTTGCACCTTCCCTTTTCCTAATCTGTCACCATTCTCTGTTTTTACCACCAAAGTGGATAACCTCACATTTATCCACATTATACTTCATCTGCCATGCATTTGCCCAATCACTTAACCTATCCAAGTCACTCTGCAGCCTCATAGCATCCTCCTCGCAGCTCACACTGCCACCCAACTTAGTGTCATCCGCAAATTTGGAGATACTACATTTAATCCCCTCGTCTAAATCATTAATGTACAATGTAAACAGCTGGGGCTCCAGCACAGAACCTTGCGGTACCCCACTAGTCACTGCCTGCCATTCTGAAAAGTACCCATTTACTCCTATTCTTTGCTTCCTGTCTGACAACCAGTTCTCAATCCACATCAGCACACTACCCCCAATCCCATGTGCTTTAACTTTGCACATTAATCTCTTGTGTGGGACCTTGTCGAAAGCCTTCTGAAAGTCCAAATATACCACATCAACTGGTTCTCCTTTGTCCACTTTACTGGAAACATCCTCAAAAAATTCCAGAAGATTTGTCAAACATGATTTCCCCTTCACAAATCCATGCTGACTTGGACCTATCATGTCACCATTTTCCAAATGCGCTGCTATGACATCCTTAATAATTGATTCCATCATTTTACCCACTACCGAGGTCAGGCTGACCGGTCTATAATTCCCTGTTTTCTCTCTCCCTCCTTTTTTAAAAAGTGGGGTTACATTGGCTACCCTCCACTCCATAGCAACTGATCCAGAATCAATGGAATGTTGGAAAATGACTGGCAATGCATCCGCTATTTCCAAGGCCACCTCCTTAAGTACTCTGGGATGCAGTCCATCAGGCCCTGGGGATTTATCGGCTTTCAATCCCATCAATTTCCCCAACACAATTTCCCGACTAATAAAGATTTCCCTCAGTTCCTCCTCCCTACTAGACCCTCTGACCCCTTTTATATCCGGAAGGTTGGTTGTGTCCTCCTTAGTGAATTCTGAACCAAAGTACTTGTTCAATTGGTCTGCCATTTCTTTGTTCCCCGTTATGACTTCCCCTGATTCTGACTGCAGGGGACCTACGTTTGTCTTTACTAACCTTTTTCTCTTTACAAACCTATAGAAACTTTTGCAATCCGCCTTAATGTTCCCTGCAAGCTTCTTCTCGTACTCCATTTTCCCTGCCCTAATCAAACCCTTTGTCCTCCTCTGCTGAGTTCTAAATTTCTCCCAGTCCCCAGGTTCGCTGCTATTTCTGGCCAATTTGTATGCCACTTCCTTGGCTTTAATACTATCCCTGATTTCCCTAGATAGCCACGGTTGAACCACCTTCCCTTTTTTATTTTTACGCCAGACAGGAATGTACAATTGTTGTAATTCATCCATGCGGTCTCTAAATGCCTGCCATTGCCCATCCACAGTCAACCCCTTAAGTATCATTCGCCAATCTATCCTAGCCAATTCATGCCTCATACCTTCAAAGTTACCCTTCTTTAAGTTCTGGACCATGGTCTCTGAATTAACTGTATCATTCTCCATCCTAATGCAGAATTCCACCATATTATGGTCACTCTTCCCCAAGGGGCCTCGCACAATGAGATTGCTAATTAGTCCTCTCTCATTACACAACACCCAGTCTAAGATGGCCTCCCCCCTAGTTGGTTCCTCGACATATTGGTCTAGAAAACCATCCCTTATGCACTCCAGGAAATCCTCCTCCACCGTATTGCTTCCAGTTTGGCTAGCCCAATCTATGTGCATATTAAAGTCATCCATTATAACTGCTGCACCTTTATTGCATGTACCCCTAATTTCCTGTTTGATGCCCTCCCCAACATCACTACTACTGTTTGGAGGTATGTACACAACTCCCACTAACGTTTTTTGCCCTTTGGTGTTCTGCAGCTCTACCCATATAGATTCCACATCATCCAAGCTAATGTCTTTCCTAACTATTGCATTAATCTCCTCTTTAACCAGCAATGCTACCCCACCTCCTTTTCCTTTTATTCTATCCTTCCTGAATGTTGAATACCCCTGGATGTTGAGTTCCCAGCCCTGATCATCCTGGAGCCATGTCTCTGTAATCCCAATCACATCATATTTGTTAACATCTATTTGCACAGTTAATTCATCCACCTTATTGCGGATACACCTTGCATTAAGACACAAAGCCTTCAGGCTTGTTTTTTTCACACCCTTTGTCCTTTTAGAATTCTGCCACACAGTGGCCCTTCCTGTTCCCTGCCCCGGGCCTCTCCGCCCCCCACCCCCCCCCCATCTCCTGCCTCTGCCTCCCTTTTGTCTCCCTCTGTCTCCCTGCATTGGTTCCCATCTCCCTGCCATATTAGTTTAACTCCTCCCCAACAGCACTAGCAAACACTCCCCCTAGGACATTGATTCCGGTCCTGCCCAGGTGCAGACCGTCCGGTTTGTACTGGTCCCACCTCCCCCAGAACCGGTTCCAATGCCCCAGGAATTTGAATCCCTCCCTGCTGCACCACTGCTCATGACATGACATGACATGAATACATGACATCACCTCGCCCCCCCCCCAAAGTCTTATTGGGATCACAGGTTAAGTCTCTCTGGTGGTTTACGCTCCCTTGTAGAGCACCTGAGTTGGGGCTCCGGTTGTTGGGCGCTGGCCTGAGTGTCTGCTGTTTGCGGTGCCTCAGGCCTGTCCGGACTGCCCACAGTGACTGGGGTCTCCTCCACTTGGTTCCGGTTTTCGGTCACCTGTGATGGAGTAAACTCTATGTCGTGTTCTTCCTCTGCTTCTTCTATGGGGTTGCTGAACCTCCTTTTAGTTTGATCCACGTGTTTGCGGCAGATTTGTCCATTGGTAAGTTTAACTACCAAAACCCTATTCCCCTCTTTGGCAATCACAGTGCCTGCAAGCCATTTGGGCCCTGCAGCGTAATTAAGGACAAAAGCAGGGTCATTGACATCAATACATTGCACCCTCGCATTCCTGCCATGGTAGTCACATTGTGACTGACACCTACTCTCAACAATTTCTTTCATAGTAGGGTGTATAAGGGATAACCTGGTTTTAAGCGTCCTTTTCATTTGCAGCTCTGCGGGTGGAACCCCTGTGAGCGAGTGTGGTCGGGATCTATTGGCCAATTGGAGTTGTGATAAGCGGCTTTGTAGGGAACCCCCTTGGATTCTGAGCATCCCCTGTTTGATTATCTGCACTGCTCGTTCCGCCTGGCCGTTTGAGGCTGCCTTGAACGATGCCGTTTTGACATGTTTGATTCCTTGCCTGCCATGTAGTCCTGGAATCCAGTGCTTGTGAAGCACGAGCCATTGCCGCTGACCAAGACATCCGGTAGACCATGGGCGGCGAACATTGCCCGTAGACTTTCTACCATGGCAGAGGATGTGCTTGAATTTAAAATGGCACACTCAATCCATTTGGAGTAGGCGTCTATTACAACCAAAAACATTTTTCCCATGAAAGGACCTGCGTAATCCACATGGATGCGTGACCATGGCTTGGCGGGCCAGGACCAGGGGCTAAGGGGGGCTTTCCTGGGTGCGTTACCCAGCTGAGCACACGTGTTGCACCTGTGAACACAAAGTTCCAGGTCTGCATCAATCCCTGGCCACCAAACGTGTGAACTGGCAATTGCCTTCATCATGACAATGCCCGGGTGCTCATTGTGAAGTTCTCTGATAAACACCTCTCTGCCCATCTGGGGCATGACTACTCGGTTTCCCCACAGTAGGCAATCGGCCTGAATCGAGAGTTCATCCTTGCGCCTATGAAACACTTTAAATTCCTCAGGGCATGCCCTGTACGTGGCTGCCCAGTCCCCATTCAGGACACATTTCTTAACTAAAGACAGTAGCGGGTCTTTATTTGTCCAGACTTTAATCTGATGGTCTGTCACAGGTGAGCCTTCACTTTCGAAAGCTTCAACAGCCATGACCATCTCAGCATCATGCTCAGTTGTCCCCTCAGTGGTTGGAGGTCATTGGGCCATAGACATACATGTGCAGCCCTTGTATATAAAGAAAGCCTCCATGTTTAATCCTCACTTTGGGAGCTAATAAAGTAGAGTCAGGTCGCACCTGATTGAGTTCACAGTACTAAGCCTATTGAGTTATTGCATACGCAACATTTGGTGACAAGGCACAATACAAACTTGATTGCTCCCAAACTTGACACAACAAAAAAATGAGCACCATTGGAATCATGGAGCGATTCATGGAGGGAGATGACTGGGAGGATTTTACAGATCACCTCAACCAGTACTTTGTGGCCAACAAGATGGATGAAGATGCTGACACAGTTCGGCGCAGGACGGTTTTCCTCACGGTTTGTGGTCCAAAAATCTATGGCCTCATAAAGAATCTGCTCTCACCTGTACATCCAATGGAAAAGACCCATGAAAAATTGTGTGCTCTAATTCGGAACCATCTCAAACCTAATGAAGACATCATTATCTCGATATATCGCTTTTACAAGCATGTTCGTTCTGAATGCCAAGGCATGGCGGAATTGGTTTCCGACCTGCGATGTTTCGCTGGGCTATGTAAGTTTGGAACCGCGTTGGAAGACATGCTGCACGACGTCATTGTAATAGGCATAAACCACGAGGTGATCCTGTGGAAGCTGTTGGCTATGGAGATGCTGGTTCTGAGCAGGGCCATCACGATCACCCAGGCTTGCCTGACCACGGTACAAAGCACGGTACAAAGCAGCTGCACCTGGCAGGTCTACCCGACTGTGTTTGCAAAACCTGTAGTTGGTCGATGTCTGCCATTGGGCACAAATCCGATTTCACCCTGTTGGCGTTGTGGGAGCAATCATCGATCTCATCAGTGCCGTTTCAGACAGTATATTTGTAGAAGATGTGCGAAATTGAGGCACCTTCAGCGGATGTGTCCGCAGCTCAGCAAGCGTGCTGCGACACACCACATGGATGATGATGACCAATCTGGAACGGATCCGGCAATGCAACCCGAGATACCCGAGGAGGAAATGTATAGTGTACATTCGTTCCTGACAAAGAGCCACCGATAATGATTGAAGTAAAATTGAATGATGTGCCGGAATCTATGGAATTAGACACGGGTGCGAGTCAGTCAATTATGAGTCAGAGGACTTTCGAAAAGCTGTAGGACACCAAGGCCGTGAAACCAAAGCTGAGTCCAGTAATTGCAAAATTGCGTACCTACACCAAAGAGCTAACCAGTGATTGGCAGTACAGCAGTCAAGATGTAGTATGATGGGATGGTTCATGATCTATCACTGTGGATCATTCCAGGCAATGGTCCAACGCTGTTCGGCAGGAGTTGGCTCAAAAAAATAAAGTGGAACTGGGACGATATTAAAGCTTTGTCATCGGTGGATGATGCTTCGTGTGCTCAAATGCTGAGCAAATTTCCCTCACTGTATGAACCGGGCATCGGCAACCTCACAGGAGCCAAGGTGCAGATCCACCTGGACTAGGATGCAAGACCTGTCTATCACAAAGCCCAGACAATCCCGTACATGATGAGGGAGAAGGTTGAAATTGAACTGGACAGACTCCAACGTGAAGGGCTCATTTCACCGGTCAAATTTAACGAGTGGGCTGGTCCCATTGTTCCTGTGCTGAAGAGTGATGGCACTGTCAGGATTTGTGGAGACTACAAGGTTACGATCAACCGAGTTTCAAAACAGGATCAGTGCCCCTTACCAAAGGCTGATGACCTGTTTGCAACGCTAGCCGGGGGAAAGTCGTTCACCAAATTGGATCTGACGTCAGCCTATATGACACAGGAGCTTGTCAAATCATCGAAGAAACTTACGTGCATCAATACGCATAAAGGGCTGTTCATTTACAACAGGTGTCCTTTCGTAATTCGCTCGGCTGCAGCCATATTTCAGAGAAACATAGAGAGTTTACTGAAGACCGTCCCTCGAACCATGGTTTTCCAAGACGACATTCTGGTTACAACTCTTTTGGAGTAAAACATAATTCACATTAAATCAAGTGCCCCTTAATCTGGGGAACACTCCAGCCACTTTTCAATTGCCCTTTTTTTGTGTTTTTTTGTGTTTTTTTTTTGGGGGGGTTTTTTTGTGATTTTTTTGGGGGCAATAAAATCATAAATTTTACAAGTGCCCCCTATAAAAGGGAAGGGGGACACTAAAAATCCGGCAATTAAACAAATGAAACTTTAAAACATATAAAATCAAATTAAAATTTGGTTGCCGGGGGTGATAATGCACTCCAGTCCCTCCGGCGCCCACCTCTCGACATTCTGGTTACAGGTCGTGACACTGCCGAACACCTGCACAACCTCTACATCGTCTGGACAAAGTGGAGCTCAGGCTGAAACATTCAAAGTGCGTCTTTATGGCACTGGAAGTCGAATTCCTGGGAAGAAAGATTACTGCAGACGGACTCGAAAACAGACCTCATCAAAAATGCACCTAGACCCCAGAATGTGATGGAGCTGCATTCGTTCCTTGGTCTTCTCAACTACTTCGGTAATTTCTTACCTAAATTGAGCACATTATTACAGCCACTGCACATGCTGCTCAGGAAAGGCGACAACTGGGTTTGGGGTGTATCTCAAGATAGGGCCTTCGAAAAGGTTAGAAATCTACTTTGTTCCAACAAATTACTGGTACATTATGACCCGTGCAAGCGTTTAGTATTGGCCTGTGATGCTTCATCACATGGGGTTGGTTGCGTCATCCAACAATCCAATGAGTCGGGCAAACTACAACCCGTTGCGTACTCGTCGAGAAGCATGCCTAAAGCAGAAAGAGCCTATGGCATGGTAGAGAAAGAAGCTTTAGCCTGCGTATATGGGGTTAAAAGATGCACCAGTATCTGTTTGGGCTTTGTTTCAAGCTTCAAACCGATCACAAGCGACTCATATCTTTGTTTTCAGAGCAAAGAGGTATCAATACCAACGCATCGTCCCGCATCCAAAGGTGGGCGCTGACATTATCTGCCTATGATTATGTCATTCGCCATAGACCTGGCACCGAGAATTGTGCCGATGCATTGAGCCGTTTACCGTTGCCCATGCCAGAGGTGGAAATGCGACAACCCGCAGACCTACTGTTGGTCATGGATGCCTTTGAGAGTGCAGGGTCACCTGTCACTGCCCAACAAGTTAGGACCTGGACCAGCCAGGATCCGATCTTATCTGTTGTAAAACATTGTGTCCTTAGTGGTGATTCGTTGGCCATTCCCAGGGAAGTGTGTGATGAGATCAAACCTTACAACCGTCGCAAAGACGAACTATTCATTCAATCTGATTGTTTGCTATGGGGTAATCGTGTTGTTATAACCAAGAAAGGCAAGGAGAGATTTGTACGGGATTTACACAGTACCCATCCCGGTATTGTGATGATGAAGGCCATTGCCAGGTCTCACGTTTGCTGGCCTGGCATTGACTCTGATTTGGAGTCATGTGTGCATCAGTGCAACACTTGCATGCAGTTCAGCAATGCACCAGTGGAATCTCCGCTAAGTCTGTGGTTGTGGCCATCCAAACCATAGCCATGGATCCACATCGACTATGCGGGTCCTTTCCTGGGAAAAATGTTTTTGGTGGTGGTGGATGCGTATTCCAAATGGATAGAATGTGTAATCATGTCATCCAGCACATCCACAGCCACCATTGAGAACCTTCGTGCCATGTTCGTCGCTCATGGTCTGCCCGACATTGTTGTGAGTGACAATGGATCGTGCTTCATGAGTTTGGAGTTTCAAGAGTTTATGAGACTCAATGGTATCAAGCACGTAAGGTCAGCACCATTCAAACCCGCGTCCAATGGTCAAGCGGAGCGGACCGTCCAAACCATCAAGCAGAGCCTGAAACTTGTAACTCACAGTTCTTTGCAGACTTGCTTGTCACGCATACTGCTTAGTTACAGGACGAGACCCCACACACTTACCGGGGTCCCCCTTGCTGAACTGTTGATGAAGAGAAGTCTCAAGACCAGGCTCTCGCTTGTCCACCCTGATCTTAATGATCATGTCGAAAACAGATGTCAACATCAGCAGTGGTTTCATGATTGCACTGCCGTGTCATGCGACATCTCTATTAATGATCCTGTGTACGTGCTAAATTATGGTCAAGGCCCCAAGTGGGTCACTGGCACTGTTATGGCCAAGGAGGATAACAGGGTGCTTATTGTTAGGCTCACTAATGGGCAAACATGCAGGACGCACATTGATCAGACGAAATTGCGGAACAGCTTGAAGAAGATACCTCCAGTGACCAACCGATTCATATTCAGCTATCAGAAGATCCTGCTGTTGTCAATGAATCTGGACCTTCAATTCCCGACATGGACACTGCCACTCCCATTAGAACGGCTACCCAACCTCAAGTCATGAATGACTCGGAGAGCTCACCCAGATCTGGAATTGAACTGAGATGATCAACTAGGGAGCGGAAAGCCCCGGACCATCTCAATTTATAAATAGGACAGGAATGGTGTAATGTATGTATGCCTGGGTTTACCTGCCACCAGGGGGAGCGACCATCAGAGGTCATTAGGCCACAGACACACACATGCAGCCCTTGTATATAAAGAAAGCCTCCATGTTTAATCCTTACTTTGAGAGCTAATAAAGTAGAGTCAGGTTGCACCTGATTGAGTTCACGGTACTAAGCCTATTGAGTTATTGCATACGCAACAGATTTTAGCAAAGCTTTTGATAAAGTCCCATATGGTAGACTGGTCACGAAAGTAAAAGCCCATGGAATGCAAGGCAAAGTGGCAAGTTGGATCCAAAATTGGCTCCGCGGCAGGAAGCAAAGGGTAATGTCCATGGGTGTTTTTGTGACTTGATGGCTGTTTACAGTGGGGTTATGCAGGGCTCAGTACTAGATCCTTTGCTTTTTATGGTATATATCAATGATTTAGACTTGAATGCAGGGGGTATGATTAAGAAGTTTGTAGATGATACAAAATTTGACCGTGTGATTGATAACGAAGAACAAAACTGTAGACTGCAGGAAGATATCAGGTCAGGTGGGCAGAATAGTGGCAATGGAATTCAATCCGGAGAAGTGTGAGGTAATGCATTTGGGGAGGGCTATCATTATCATCATAGGCAGTCCCTTGGAATCGAGGAAGACTTGCTTCCACTTAATATGAGTTCTTTGGTGGCTGTACAGTCCAATACGAGAACCACAGTCTCTGTCACAGGTGGGACAGATAGCCATTGAGGGAAGGGGTGGGTGGGACTGGTTTGCCGCATGCCCTTTCCACTGCCTGCGCTTGATTTCTGTATGTTCTCGGCGACGAGACTCGAGGTGCTCAGCGCCCTCCCAGATGCACTTCCTCCACTTAGGGAGGTCTTTGGCCAGAGACTTCCAGGTGTCAGTGGGAATGTTGCACTTTATCAGGGAGGCTTTAAGGGTGTCCTTGTAACTAACAGGGCAAGGGAATACACAATAAATAGTAGGACACTGAGAAGTGTAGAGGAACAGAGGGACCTGGCACTGCATGTCCACAGATCCCTTAAGGTATCATGGAATATAAGAGCAGGGAGGTTATGCTTGAACTATATAAAACACATTAGGTCACAGTTAGAGAACTGTGTGCAGTTCTGTTCACCACATTACAGGAAAGATGTGATTGCACTAGAGAGGGTACAAAGGAGATTTACGAGGATGTTGCCTGGACAGCAGAATTTTAGTTAAGAGGAAAGATTGGATAGGCTGAGGTTGTTTACTTTGGAACTGAGGAGGCTGAGGGGTGACCTGATTGAGGTGTATAAAATGATGAGGGGCCGAGACAGAGTGGATAGGCAAGACCTATTTCCTTAAGCAGAGGGGTCAACAACAAGGGGGCATAGATGTAAAGTAATTGGTAGGAGGTTTAGAGGGGATTCGAGGGGAAATTTCTTCACCCAGTGGATGGTGGTGGTCTGGAATTCATTGTCTGAAAGGGTGGTAGAGGCAGAAAGCCTCACCACATTTAAAAATTACATGGATATGCACTTGAAGTACAAGGCTGCAGACCAAGAGCTGGATAACTCTTTATCGGCAGGCATGGACACGAAGGGCCGATTGGCCTCCTTCTGTGCTGTAAATTTCTAAGATTCTATGATCCTTTTTGGATATGTTTTAACTGAAGCAAATGTCAAGAAAAAATAAATACCTCCATTATGAAATCTTAAGGTATATAACTGCCTTCAAGTGTTTACATATCTCTTTCCATTATGCCGTAAAGAGGAGCTTGATGTGCCATGATTGGTTTCATAAATTACAATGAGAACAGCTGTGAAAATGCCTTCAAGTTTGAGATTCATAAAAAATGTTTGTGTATAATGAGTAACTGGGTTTCCGAAGTTGTTTAATCAAGCAACATGATGCAAAATATTGTAAAAGTGTCCTGAACATAATCAATTTGCTCTGGGAGCTGTGCGGGCATTTTGTTTTGGAAAGATATCCAAACTATCCAAGATCTTGTATGAAAAGCATTTACAAATATTCCCAGACTTCAGCTTTCAATATAAGTGACATGCTCTTTCAATCAAACGAAGCCAGAACAAATTGGTGAAATCTAAACTTTCTATGTACAATACAGTCTCAAGATGATGTAAGTTCATTCAAGACTACTTTTCATGAGACAAACCAGATATAATAGTAGTTTATCTTTGACCCAGAGTTCTGAACTTCCACTCTCCTATGTTAATGTGTAGAGGATAAACATGAAATGTTATCAGAAGGGCACCACACCATGTGTTTCATCTGTTTCAGTGTTTAGAATTCACAAGCTCTTCCAATAAATAGTAACTAATTGAGTAAATAGAACATTTTCTATTCCATTTCTCTTAAATGTTTTAGAAGAGAAAATGATCTTCCTTCTCAAGTTTGTTTGAAATGCAGAAATAATTTTTTGGAAAGAATGTAAATATGAGATCACTGATTTGTGATTAAAATACAAATTAGCATTGCTTAAACTGCCTCAAACTGTATGCTGTTCATCTGCCAACTAAATCTCCAAGGAGAGTTTGGGGAGTTAATTTTCTGTGGTCAAGCAGAAAATGGAACAAACCCAAAATGGCAGTTTCTTTGGAAAGTTATTCTGCATTCCTGTCATTTCTCTTAATAGCATTGTGAAAAACTACACACACACTTTTCTTAAATTCGTCTGTTCATTATCTCGCTCCCTTTTTGCAATATGTAAGAAGTATAAGCTCTAAACCGGTAACACAGTATTTTATTTCAATGGTATTTTCCAAATGAAAATGCTTTATTTTTCCCAGATTAGATCATCACAAGTTATAAGATGGCACCAGTGATTGTGAATTATGGGCTCAATTTTCCTCTTTGCTGATTTTTGCCGTCCAAGAGGATGAACGGCCGATTTTTTTGTGTCTGATTGTGCTGAAAAAAATAATACAACTTTCGCCAAAGTAAAATTTCATTTTGGTGCTGTGGTACCCGTAGTTAAATCTGGGGGTGGAGCTTCAAGTGTGCGGTGAAATGTTTGTGAGCACGCGCAGAAAAAAAAAATCACTTTTTCCACGTGACGGGTGTGCCCACGCATCCACAGTGAACTTCCTGGTTTGGATCAAGAGCTTGTGAGAACACATTGGGATCGGAGCTGGATCTGGACATTTAAATTTTAGCTGCAAAAGATGGATCCAAGGGAAGGGGAAGGAGAAGGAAAAGGAAAAGGAGAAGGACAAGGAGAAGGACAAGGAGAAGGGGACGGGGGAAGGGGGAAGGGCCAAGAGATTTCTAGCAGAAGAAATTGAGCCCCTGGTAAACATAATTGAGAGGAGATGGGATGTGCTTGAGAACAAAGGAAGAATGGGACAAAAGAAACTGAAACCCTCTCTACTAGCAAAACTTTGGGAACAAGTTGCAGAAGAGTTTAATGCAGTGACCATGACCTCGAGAAGTGGCACACAAAGAAGTGGCAGGACCTTGGCCAAGCAGTTACTGTAAGTAATATTTTTATTTATGCACGCAATTACAGTTGTAAATGTGGCTAATATGTGTGTGTGTGTGTGTGTGTGTGTGTTTGGACACCACAGCAAAAGGACCCTCTCTTAAAAAGTTCTATTTTCATCTTTGCAGAGGAAGGTGTCACAGATCAACTGAGAAAGATCAAAAAGTGGAGGAGGTGCGCCAAGTAGGCTGCAACTAACAGCCGTGGAACAGAGGATCGCTGATACGATTAAATCTTGCAAGAGAAGATCAACCACCAATGTGGACACTGGGCCCAGGTTACCGATAGAGGGTAAGCCCTGCAAATTGCACAGTCTGGGTTGGCATCGTGGTCTTTGAAAAGAGCCTGCGCTGTGTGACCCACATACTCATGTCACTCTGCCCCCTCTGCCCCCTCCCCTACTGCTAATCAAACATCTGCTCTGTTAAGTTTTGCAGATGTTGTGCATCAGGAAGAGACAGAAGGTGAAGCAAAAGTAGAAGCACGGCATGATCAGGAAGCCATCAGTCCAGATGTTCTTCATCAACATCAGATTGAGGATGAGCTGCAGAATGAAGGACAGCAGGAAGACCTCAATACAGAGATGTTTACATTGGAATTGGAGACGGTGAACCCCCTGAGGACGCCAAGCCCTTTGCTGAGCGATACAACCGACTCGACATTGTATGGTGTACAGTCTGAGGCTGCAGGTCCCAGTGGGTTGCAGCAAGCTACATCTGGGAGATGGCCGAGGAGGGTGGGAACGAGAGCTCAACCTGAAATGCAGGATGCAGGAGACATAGGACGCCTCATGGGAATGAATGGGGAGAGCATTGAGCTAATGAGATCGCTCCTGGACACCATGGGTGGGATGAAGGTAGAATTAGCGGGACTGTCAGTAGAAGGAGCAACACTGTCTGGAGGAATGGGAGCAGTGTCGGGACAGATGAGGGAGGGAATGTCAGAAATTAGGGAGGGAACATCAGACATTAGGGAGGGAATGTCAGAGGCAGCTGATGCAGTGTCGGGACAGATGAGGGAGCGGATATCGGAGACTAGGGAGGGAATGTCGAGATAGCTGCTGCAATAAGTGGACACGCCCAGGCTCTCATTGCCCAACAGCAATTGGCAGCTTCAACTGCTGACACTCACTTTCCAATCCACAGAGCAACCTCAGATAAAGTGGTTCATCCACAGGCTGAAGAAGAGTCCGACGATGAACCCGGGCCTTCCACAATGCCGGCTGCTAGGTCTGTCCCCGTCCAACCCCAGCAACAATAAATGCGCCTTCGCGCAGTAAACAGAAAATATCTTGGAGTCGGGTGAAGAAGCAGAAGTCTGAGACAATGGGCATGGGTAGAGGTAGAGGCAACAACAGGAGAAAGAGAGGCACACAGAAAGAGAGGTCTTTGAATAAAGGGGAGGAAAAATGGCTGCAGCTAGAGTTAGTTTGATTGTTGCTGCTACTTGTTGTCTTCTTCAATTAAAAGTTTAAAGTTTGATACAAATTATTTTTATTAAAGTTAAGTGCAACTGTACAAATGTTCAATAAACTTAATTATTTTTTTAATTTAAGCAGAATCCTGCACATTATTTTTTGAATTAAAGCAACATAAACCAACACAACATTACGTACATTATTATGCACATTATTTTTTCACATTAACAGATGCAAAGAGTCAATACTGTCAGGCTGCTTAGCCTTCAGGCAAAAAAGCGATCATGGATTAGCCACTGACGCAGGTCTCGAGCTATGGCTATAGGTGCACAATGCCGCCTCCTCTGGCGTCATCCTGCGGGTTGAGGTGGTGGTATGGATTCATCCTCCTCCTCCTGCTGCTGGTCTTCCTCGACCTCCTGCTGCTCCTCCTCCTCCTCTTCATCCTCATCCTCATTGTCAGTCTCCTCGTCCACCTCCTTCCCCCCCCCTCCTCTCAGGATGATCTTCAATGTCCAGCACCTGGCACCTCATGATGACCATGTTGTGCAGCATGCAGCACATGATAGTCAACTGACCGGCGTGGTGACAGGTAGCCTCCAGAGTGGTCCAGGCATCCTAGGACCCTTGCAGTCAGAATCAGGTGAATTTATAATGGGGAACAAAGAAATGGCAGACCAGTTAAACAAATACTTTGGTTCTGTCTTCACGAAGGAAGACACAACTAACCTTTCGGAAATACTAGGGGACCGAAGGGCTAGCGAGAAGGAGGAACTGAAGGAAATCCTTAATAGTCAGGAAATTGTGCGAGGGAAATTGATGGGATTGAAGGCTGATAAATCCCCAGGGCCTGATAGTCTGCATCCCAGAGTATTTAAGTAAGTGGCCTTAGAAATAGTGGATGCATTGGTGATCATTTTCCAACAGTCTATCGACTCTGGATCAGTTCCTATGGACTGGAGGGTAGCTAATGTAACATCACTTTTTTAAAAAGGATGGAGAGAGAAAACGGGGAATTATAGACCGGTTAGCCTGACATCAGTAGTGGGGAAAATGTTGGAATCAATTATTAAAGATGAAATAGCAGCGCATTTGGAAAGCAGTGACAGGATCGGTCCAAGTCAGCATGGATTTATGAAAGGGAAATCATGCTTGACAAATCTTCTAGAATTATTTGAGGATGTAACTAGTAGAATGGACAAGGGAGAACCAGTGGATGTGGTGTATTTGGACTTTCAAAAGGCTTTGGGCAAGGTCCCACACAAGAGATTGGTGTGCAAAATTAAAGCACATGGTATTGGCGGTAATGTATTGACGTGGAAAGAGAACTGATTGGCAGACAGGAAGCAGAGAGTCGGGATAAACGGGTCCTTTTCAGAATGGCAGGCAGTGACTAGTGGGGTGCCGCAGGGCTCAGTGCTGGGACCCCAGCTATTTACAATATACATCAATGATTTAGATGAAGGATTTGAGAGTAATATCTCCAAGTTTGCAGATGATACTAAGCTGGGTGGCAGTGTGAGCTGTGAGGAGGATGCTAAGAGGCTGCGGGGTGACTTGGGCAGGTTAGGTGAGTGGGCAAATGCATGGCAGATGCAGTATAATGTGGATAAATGTGAGGTTATCCACTTTTGTGGCAAAAACATGAAGGCAGAATATTATCTGAATGGCGGCAGATTAGGAAAATGGCGAGGTGCAACGAGACCTGGGTGTCATGGTACATCAGTCATTGAAGGTTGGCACGCAGGTGCAGCAGGCGGTGAAGAAGGCAAATGGCATGTTGGCCTTCATATCTCGGGGATTTGAGTATAGGTGCAGGGAGGTCTTACTGCAGTTGTACAGAGCCTTGGTGAGGCCTCGCCTGGAATATTGTGTTCAGTTATGGTCTCCTAATCTGAGGAAGGATATTCTTGCTATTGAGAGAATGCAGCGAAGGTTCACCAAACTGATTCCTGGGATGGCAGGACTGACATATGAGGAGAGACTGGATCGACTGGGCCTGTATTCACTGGAGTTTAGAAGAATGCGAGGGGATCTCATAGAAACATATAAAATTCTGACGGGACTGGACAGGTTAGATGCAGGAAGAATGTTCCCAATGTTGGGGGAGTCCAGAACCAGGGGTCACAGTCTAAGGATAAGGTGTAAGCCATTTAGGACCGAGATGAGGAGAAACTTCTTCACTCAGAGAGTTGTTAACCTGTGGAATTCTCTACCGCAGAGAGTTGTTGATGCCAGTTCATTGGATATATTCAAGAGGGAGTTAGATATGGCCCTTACGGCTAAAGGGATCAAGTGGTATGGAGAGAAAGCAGGAAAGGGGTACTGAGGTGAATGATCAGCCATGATCTTATTGAATGGCGGTGCAGGCTCGAAGGGATGAATGGCGCACTCCTGCACCTATTTTCTATGTTTCTATGAAACGCTGCTTCAGTTTGCCAATTGTTTGCTCTATGATGTTCCGTGTCATTATGTGCGACATGTTGTACCGACGCTCTGGCTCAGTGCAGGTTTTGCATAGTGGGGTCATAAACCAGGTGGCGAGCACGTATTCTTTGTCCCCGAGCAATCAACTGTGTCCTCCTGGCAGCTCCTGAAACATCACAGAAGGAAGGCTCTCACGTAGGGTCATGGATGCTACCTGGGAATTTGGCTTGGTCATAAGGAAATTGATGAACTGGTCCCTTTTGGCATACAGTGCAGCAGTCATCTGTCAAATGCAGCAATGTGTGGAATGCTGCGAGGTGCAGCATATGTCCCCAATTGCTGCTTGAAATGAGCCAGAAGCATAGAAGGCAAGTGCTGCAGTGATCTTCACTTCCACAGGTAGGGCAGCCCTCCTGTCAATTCTTGGCTATATATTTGCCCTGATTAGCTGGCAGATCTCAGTGATGAGTTCCTTTCTAAAGCAGTCTGCAAAAGCAGTCTGCCTCACTCAGGTGTAGGTATGAGCGCCTATGTCTGTAGATTCGATCAGGATATGGCATCCTCCCCATTGATGCCCGAACGATCTGGTTTCTGCAATGGTGGCATCATATTATCTATCGCCTCTGCATGGCAGGCATGTAAATCAATCTTATTATATGAGGCATAGTAATATTTGCATGCATAATTATTATTCTTAATGTTGTTATTCTTGTTATTGTGAGAAAGTACTTACTGAAGCACTCACATCTTTGCTGAGTGACGCCCTAGTAGAACGGACCACACCCTGGTCTGTGCATGCGCAACACTAACCTCTGTCTCCATGGAGACGCAACGCACAGTGATTTATGGCAGTTAAATTATAGCTTTTGCCAAAATGTGTATGTTTACTGCTGTGCCATCTCCGATGCACAGTTCGGAATGCATGCCGGCAGGTTCGCTCCCTCAGCCAGACACAGGAACTGGGCGCCTGGATCCTCCCCCCTCCCCGGGGTTCTTTCCAAGCTGAGCCCAGGAGGGCGGGTGGAATCCAAGCACCGAGCTCCTGTGCTTGTGTCCGGCCGATGGAGCAATCCTGCCGCCGGTCGGCCGGCACTCCTCCGACCCGTGCCTGGAGCCCCATGAGCAGAGATTCAGTGGTGGGGTGGGGTGGAGTTGCAATTTGCCCATTCTCAAAAACATTCTGTGGGGAAAATGAACTTTCCGAGTTATTTTCCGAGTTCCCTCTGCAAAAATCAGCACGAATTTGTGTTTAAAATTATCTTCTTCCCTTGCTCCAAAAACTCAGAAATATACTCAGCGCCGATTTCCTTAAGTTAACAAAAGGTTTTTCTGATCGGTACTTAAGGTGTGCCGCCCTGAGAAAAATATTTGCCAAAAATTTTTAACAGAACAGAAACATCTATTTCTTATGTAAAAGCAAAATACTGCGGATGCTGGAATCTGAAATAAAAACAGAAAATGCTGGAAATCTCAATGGGTCAGGCAGCATCTGTGGAGAGAAAAACAAAGTTTCGGGTCAACAACCCTTCATCAAAACTGCCAAATGTTCGAAAAGAGCACATTCTTAAGCACTGAAAGGGGGAGGGGAAGAAAGAACAAAAGGGAAGGTCTGTGATAGAGTGGAAGGCAGGAGAGATTCGAGAGACAAAAGGGATGTTGGGCCGAATTGAAATGGTAATGACAGAAGTTAGAAAATGATTAAACTGGATAGGGTGTGAATGATGGAGTAATAACCAGCTGTCATTAGAGAAAAAGAGAAAAAAAAGAGAAGAAAGAAGAAAAAAAAAACATAAGATGGGGGGGAGAGGGAGAAGAGAGTCAAAGATGGCCAGAGGTTATGGTCTGAAATTGTTGAACTCGATGTTGAGTCCAGAAGGCTATAAAGTGCCTAAACGAAAGATGAGTTGCTGTTCCTCAAGCTTGCGTTGAGCTTCATTGAGGAGTCCGAGGATGGAGATATCAGAGTGAGAGTGGAGTCCAGAGACAGACGACCGGAAGCTCAGGGTCACACTTATGGACTGAATGGAAGTGCTCAGCAAAGTGGTTGCCCAATCTACGCTTGGTCTCCCCAATGTAGAGGAGACCACATCGTGAGCAGCGAATACAGTATACTAAGTTGAAAGATATACAAGTAAATCGCTGTTTCACCTGGAAGGAGTATTTGGGGCACTGGATAGTGGGAAGGGAGGAGATCAAAGGGCAGGTGTTGCATCTCCTGCGCTTGCACGGGAAGGTGCCGTGGGAAGGGGAGGGGGTGCTGGGGTGACTGCGGAATGGACCAGGGTGTCGCGGAGGGAGCGGTCCCTTTGGAGTGCTGAGAGGGGAGGGGAGGGGAAGATGTGATTGGTGGTGGGATCACGCTGGAGGTGGCGGAAATGGCGGAGGATGATCCGTTCAATGTGGAGGCGGTGGGGTGAAAGGTGAGGACAAGAGGAATCCTGTTGTAGTTCTGAGAGGGAGGGGAAGGGGTGAGAGCAGAGGTGTGGAAAATAGAACAGACACGATCGAGGGCCATGTTAACCACGATGGAGGAGAATCTTCTGTTGAGGAAAATGGAAGACATGTCAGAGGCACTAGTGTGAAAGGTGGCGTCATCAGAGTAGATGCGACGGATATGGAGAAACTGAGAAAATGGAATGGAGTCCTTACAGGATGCGTGGTGGGAGGAAGTGTAGTCCTGGTAGCTGTGGGAGTCCGTGGGCTTATAGTGGATATTGGGAATGACAGTGGCCCACTGGGGTTCACTGGGGCCCACTGGTCAAATAGTCGACATATTTACTAAGGCATACGAGAGCATGGGCCTTACGCTAAACATCCGTAAGACAAAGGTCCTCTACCAGCCTGTCCTCGCCACACAGCACTGCCCCCCAGTCATCAAGATCCACGGCGCGGCCCTGGACAACGTGGACCTATTCCCATATCTCGGGAGCCTCCTATCAACAAGAGCAGGCATTGACGACGAGATCCCACACCGCCTCCAGTGCGCCAGTGCAGCCTTTGGCTGCCTGAAGAAAAGAGTGTTTGAAGACCAGGCCCTCAAAACTGCCACCAAGCTCATGGTCTACAGGGCTGTAGTAATACCCGTCCTCCTGTATGGCTCAGAGACATGGACCATTTAAAGTAGACACCTCAAGTCGCTGGAGAAATATCACCAACGATGTCTCCAGAAGATCCTACAAATCCCCTGAGAGGACAGACGCACCAACATTAGCGTCCTCGACCAGGCCAACATCCCCAGCATTGAAGCACTGTCCACATTTGATCAGCTTCGCTGGGCAGGCCACATAGTTCGCATGCCAGACACGAAACTCCCAAAGCAAATGCTCTACTCGGAACTCCTTCATGGAAAACAAACCAAAGGTGGCCAGTGGAAGCGTTACAAGGACACCCTCAAAAGTGTGACATCCCCACTGACACCTGGGAATCCCTAGCCAAAGACCGCCCTAAGTGGAGGAAGTGCATCTGGGAGGGCGCTGAGCATCTCGAGTCTCATCGCCGAGAGCATGCAGAAATTAAGCGCAGGCAACAGAAAGAGCGTGCAGCAAACCAGTCCCACCCACCCCTTCCCTCAATGACTATCTGTCCCACCTGTGACAGAGTCTGTGATTCTCAGATTGGACTTTTCAGCCACCTAACAACTCATGTTAAGAATGGAAGCAAGTCTTCCTCAATTCCGAGAAACTGCCTATGATGATGATGAGTGGATACTGGTCGAAAGGCTAGCCCCAGAAATGGAGACAGAGAAGTCAAGGAAGGGAAGGGAAGAGTCGAAGATGGACCATGTGACGGTGAGGGAATGGTGGAAATTGGATGCAAAGTGAATTACATTTTCAAGTTCAGGGCGAGAGCAGGAAACAGCACCGATACAGTCACCAATGTATCAGACAAAGAGTTGAGGGAGGGGACCCAAGTAGGACTGGAACAAAGATTGTTCCACCTATCCCACGAAAAGGCAGGCATAGCTAGGACCCATACGGGTTCCCATAGCAACACCTTTAATTTGGAGAAAGTGAGTGGAGTTAAAGGAGAAATTGTTCAATGTGAGAACAAATTCAGCCAGACAGAGGAGGGCGGTGGTGGGTGGGGACTGGTTGGGCCTCTGCTCGAGGAAGAAGTGGAGTGCCCTCAGGCCATCCTGGTGGGTGATGGAAGTGTAGAGAGATTGGATGTCCATGCTGAAATGAGAACGGTTGGGGCCAGGAAACTGAAAACTGTTAAAGTAATGGAGGGCGTCGGAGCAGTCGCGGATGTAGGTGGGAAGAGAGTGGACAAGGGGAGAAAAAATAGAGTCAAGATAGAAAGAAATAAGTTCTGTGGGGCAAGAACAGGCTGAAACAATGGGTCTACCAGGGAAGTCCTGTTTGTGGATCTTGGGAAGGAGGTAGGAGCAGGCTGTGCGGGGTTGGGGAACTATGAGATTGGTGGGTGTGGAGGGAAGGTCTCCAGAGGAGATGAGGTCAGTGAGGGTCTGGGAAATTATGGCTTTATGTTCAGTGGTGGGGTCATGGTCCGGGGGGAGGTAGGAGGAGGTGTCGGAGAGTTGGTGATCAGCCTCCGCAAGGTAGAGGTCGGTTTGCCAAACAACAACAGCACGACCCTTGGTTTAATGACAAGGCTGGGGTTGGATCTGAGCAAGCGGAGTATTGCAAGTCATCTCTTTCTTATGTTGCCCTAAAGGCTACAATTAAAAACCTGGCACAGGAATTGTGATGCGGCTGGATTTCTGGATGTATCCAGTTTGAAACTGTAAAAACATCAATGTAAACATTGAGATCTTAATCAAAAATTGCAGATAAATTTCAGAATGCTGCAGTCGAATTCATAAGTCATCTCATCATCACAGGCAGTCCCTCGTATCGAGGATGACATCTAGTAATATCAAACACACTAAGCACAGTATTCTTATATTTTCATTTTCCCAGTCACCATTGAAAAGTCACGCTCTCACTCTCACTTTCACACTCAACTCACACTCACACTCTCTTGCTCTCTCTTGCTGTGTTTTATTGTGCCTGGCAAGTTTATGAACATTATTATGATATGTTCTTTATGACATCACAAACACACAAGGAACTTGTCATATGACCTTGTCACACGGTCCTTTTATTATATACATCAGTAGTTGCATTACCACAGTAATCCACTAGGTGGAGTAGTAGTCCACGAGCGGGAGTTCTATATTACACTTCTCCCTCCTTAATGAAGAAATAATCCATAACAAAATAATCATCATACATAACTTAAATTATCATCTGACTTAGGTACAACAACAATGCATGTAGCCTAATTACTTAGATCTACCTTAGAGATAATATTCTCAGTTTCTAGTCTTTTGAGTTCTTGCTCAACTTTCTCCTTGAGTGCATATGGTACGGCAGTAAACTGGTCTAGCATCCTTCTGCACTCTGACACTCACCTTGAAGCCTTAGAATGGACTGCCAGTTTCACAGAACACCTTCGGATGCTGCTTGTTGACGTCATCTTTCGACGCAACTTTCATTTCCACACGAAAAATCTCATTCTAATCCAGCTTCAATGATCCCAACCAATTTCTACCTATCAAGGCAGGCTTGTTTCTTGCCACTACTAAGAGAGGCAAGCTCTGAAACTGATCCTTGTATTTCACTGGTACGGTGATACATTCTATAACAGGGCTCTCCTGAGTAGCCTCTCAGCTCTATCTTCGACTTCTCCAGTGGAAAATCACTCAACTTGTCAAGATATATGGATTTCGGTACTATGCTCATGGATGCACAAGTATCGATTTCCGTGGGTATCCTAGTACCTGCAATGCCTACTTGGATGACGATACATCGCGAATCATTGTTAGATACCCTTGTGCTCCTGATGACATGTATCGCCATAACTTCCTCATCCTGTTGCTTCTCTTCAATGCTATGTAGTGTCTTGCAATTTCTACTTATAGCATTGAAAGTTGGTTCACTCTTCAGTCGGCATGCCTTTGCAAGATGCCCTTTTTTCTTGCAGAAGAAACACTCTACCTTCACATATGGACAGCTTTGAACAATGTGTTGTCCCAGGCAGTGGTAGCATGACTTCAATGTATTCTTCCCGGACCAGGTGCTGAGGCCTTGGGGCCCAACTGCCTTTTACTTTTAACCTGCAAGCGATTCACCTCCGTCGTCTGATGACTGGAAATGGAGGCGTATTCGTCGGCCATATCCATCGACATAGCAGTCTGACAAGCTAAATCAAAAGTCAAGTTAGGGGTTGTCAACAACTTCTTTCTGATTGCTTCAGTTTTCATCCCACAAACAAAGTGGTCACACAATGCTCAGTCCTGAAAGTTTCCAAAACGACAGTAAATGGATAGCTTTTTTAAAGCTACAATGTACTCACTGATACTCTCATCAGTTAATTGATTTCGTATTTCAAAACAATAACTTTCAGCACTTTCCGGGGCTCAGGACTGTAGTGCTGTTCTAACTTGATTAGAATCTCCGTCAGTGGGGTGTTCTTCGGCTTGACGGTTACAAGCACATTTTTCAGGGTTTCATACACTTCAGGGCCTTCTTCAGTCAAAAAAATAGCCCATTTTCTTCTCAACACCACCCGGTTATGGTTTTCATCATCGGGGACTTTGACAATATTATTTTGCGGTGAAAAACATTTCTAGCCGCTCCACATACACTCCGAAAGTCTGTCAGTCATGATGGAACTCACCCAAGGGCCCTATTATTCCCAAAGGCATGGCCATCTGGATTCTGGCAGTTCAGTCAAGTGTGCTTGAAATTTACCTTGGATTATATACATCAGTAGTTGGGGCCCAGAAGTGGCGTGGGCTCAGGGGCAGTACGGGCCAGCTGGTCTCCAGTCGTCTTGATTAATCCTTGCCACTGGAACAAGACCTAGTTCTGTCAAGCCCGTGTGGTGGCTGGTGTGCAACGGCCACCACACGTTAAAAAATCTACGCACAGACATTTTCCACCCTTCAAAATGTAGTTCGGGACCTGGAATGTCAGGTCCATCATTGAAACACCTGTGAACTCATCCCGTTTTGGCTTGGAAGCAAGTCATCCTCGATACGAGGGACCGTCAAAGAAGACATCAGTAATTGCATTACCATATTAATCCACTAGGTGAAGCAGTAGTCCACTAGGGGGAGCTCTATATTACAGTTATTCCACAATATAGCAACATAATTTTAATTATCATTCAATCTTTATCCTGTAAATTTAGATTTGGAATAGGAATCTGATGGTTAAAGTCAAATATAAACTTGAGTGCACAACAAGAAAACAAAACAATTCTTTAATTGTATGATTTACGATGGGGAGCACACAACTTTACCAAATACAATACAATAAATAATTATGTGATGTCTTCTAACAATTTTTAAGCACACTGATGGATCAGGTGGAAAATGGAACAAAATGTATTTGTGTCTCATTTTCCTTTGTTTCATTGGCCTGGATTATGCTCATTGCACTTAGATTGCCCACAGACTTTCTGTGAGGTTTTACACTTCGATTTGAGGTAATTAGAGTGAAAACAATGCATCGCCCTCTCTGGGATCTGGGACCAACCAATCAGATTGAAGAATCCTTACTGAGGCATGCAGAGTTTAAACCAGAAAGTGCAAGTTAGAATATTTAATTCAGTGTAAAATCATGTACAGGAAGCAAAATAAAGAGAAGGTAAGAAATATGGGATTAAGAGAGAGAGATAAAAGAGACTGAAAGAAAAGTTTAAAAAATGTTTTTTTTATTTTTTTATTTTTAAAAATCTCCACCAATAATTAAAATCTGAAGGAATGAGACTCCAACAACTTGTATTTATATAGTGCCTTTAAAGTAGTAAAATGCCTCAAGACACTTCATAATGTGTTATCAAACAAAATTTGACACCGAGTTACATAGGGATATATTGGGACAGATAACCAAAAGCTTGGTCAAAGAGGTAGGTTTTAAGGAGCATCTTAAAGGAGGAGAGATATGGGAGAGGTTTAGGGTGAGAATTCCAAAGCTTAAGGCCTTGGCAGCTGAAGGCATGGCTACCAATGGTGAAACAATTAAAATCAGGAATTTTAATGTAAAAGAAAATTTTCAGAGCCAGAGAGGTTGTTTGACAGTAATTAAGACTTACCACACCATTAAAAATTTACTTATTCTTGAACAGCCATGCCCTAACTTTTCTTGCCATGTTTAGTGGGTAGCTAGTGGATAAGTACCCCAACTTCACACCATTGTATGTATGTGAATGCCGAGTCCTTTGGCGAGGTACCGGTGTAGTGAAGCTTGTGGAGAAGCAGGGCAACTTCCTGATTTCCGCGTATGTGCGGACCCTGGAAGTTACTGTCCGATTTACTCCTTAATAACAGTGAGCGCTGATAACTTCACTATTATTCTTATAGCAAAATCCAACAGGGAATTTAAAAGAAACTTCTTTGCCCAGAAAGTGGTGAGAATGTGGAACTCTCTACCACAGGGTGTGGTTGAAGCAAATAGTATAGATACATTCAAGGGGAGGCTAAATAAGAATATGAGGGAGAAGGAAATAGAGTGTTATGCTGGTAGAGTTAGATGAGGAGCGATGGGAGGAGGCTTGAGTGGAGCATGGACTGGTTGAGCCGAATGGCCTGTTTCTGTGCTGAATATCCAATGTAACCCTATATAAAATGACCTGGTATTGATGTAACTTATGGCCCACAGACTGGGAGGCTAACAAGTGGACCATTAATATCCCTGCTGTCTGGAAATTGTGCTCAGATTTCTTTTTTCTCATTCTCTCAGTTTTGGCAGTCTTTCCTTGACAGTTTTGCCATCCAGAGTCCTGTTTGTATCCGAAGGCAATTACTTTCAGGACCACTCCTACTCTCGCTACGTGTTAAGCAGGTGAAAGGAATGCAGTGGGCTATCTACTAGACAGTCTCCTGTTCTTGATTACTATGGATGACCTGGATGTGGAGCAGAGGCTTGAGGCACCATAACCGGAGGCTTGCAGCAAACTTACTACAGGTACTACCCCAGGAGAGTGTACAATAAGCAAAAAGTCATTTGAGGCACTGCTGGGGGAGATCTATGTGTGCACACTGTGTTTCACTAAGGAAGCAAATAGCCACCTCTATGAAATGCTGCATGACGTTCTAAAGCCAAGGTCCACCTCCTGCAAAGCCTTAACATTTGAATAAAGGTGACAATGCCACCCTGCTTCCTTCCAGTCAGACACTGGAGAGCTCTGTAACATCAGCCAAAGAGCTGCCAGGACCTGCATTCAACAGGTGACAGATTCCTCATTAAATATTCATCCTTTTTTCTCTGTCTCTGTCTGCCTCTGTCTGTCTCTGTCTCTGTTTCTTTCTCCCTCACTGGTTCTGCTTCTTTCTCCCTCTCTGTTTTGCTCTTCCTCTCTCTTTCTTCCTCGCTTTCCTTCTCCCTCTCTGTTTGTGTGTGTCTCTCTCTCTTTGTCTGTCTATCTCTTTTTTAACTATGATATGTCTGTTTTCCCAAAGTTTAATTGGTTTGTTGCAGCTAACATTTTGGACCTCTTTTAGCCTTTCACCAATAATACTCAATATTTAGAAGCTATTCAAATTATACATGCAAAATGTGCATTTATATAACGCCTTTAAAATATAAAAATCTTCTGATTTGCTCTTTGCACAAACATTACAGAATTGTATTATGAAGAATAATGAAATCGTAAAATAACTATGAAGTGATTTTTTTTAGTTCAATGAATTTGGTAATTTGTGGGCTGGCATGAGAAAAATGACCATGGAAGCAGCCGATTGTTGTGAAAAACTAATGTCCTTCAGGAAAGAGACCTGCCACCCCTACTCAATCTGGCCAACATATGACTCCAGTCCCACACTAAGTGAGCAATAGAAAGTTACCTTCAACCCAAGGACAAATGTTTTGAAAAATATTAGGAAAAGTTAAAGCTGAGTTTTTTAGGAATTATCTATGTAACTCAATGAAAGGCAAAGGAATTTATTTTCTTTAATCTTGTAGTTAGCAACATTGAAGTTTACAAGGATAAAAGTTACATTAATGGATGGATAATGGGCCGGATATTGCTGTGAAAATAACAGTGGGTTGACGACACACACCGTTTGTTATTCATGTGCAAATCGGCCAGCAAGTTCAAGAAATACCCCGTGAATTGCAAATCGCCACAAGTTGCTGTTATTTTTACAGCAAGTTCCTCCTGTTATCTACCTATTAATGTAACTCTTCTCCTTGTTGCTGACTACAAGACTTAAGAAAATAAATTCAGCAAATTCTGGGCCATTATGTGTTCAGGTTCTCTGATCACTGTATAAAGTCTGACTTACTTTCACTGTAATAATTGATGTTGAAGTTTATAATGGCATGAACCATAATGTTCTTGAGTTAGTTGAATAAAGTAGTGGTTGGTACATTGAGTTTTATGTCACATTCTTGAGATCTTCCAAGTTTTATTCAATCATGGGATGTGGGGGTCATTGGCAAAACCAGCATTTATTGCCCATTTCGAATTGCCCCTGAGAAGGTGAGAAGGAGTTGTTTTCTTGAATTACTGCAGTCCGTGTGGTGAAGATACTTCCACAGTGCAGATAGGGAGGGAGTTCCAGGATTTTGACACAGTGACAAGAAAGGAATGCCGATATATTTTCAAGTCAGAATGGTGTTTGATTTGGCGAAGAACTTGCAGGTGGTGGTTGTTGTCGAGCCACCTAGTGTACAACTGATGTAATAACAATAACGCCATGTGTTATGCACAGTTCGACCTGAAAGCCATGTTACATAGAAACATAGAAAATAGGTGCAGGAGCAGGCCATTCAGCCCTTCTAGCCTGCACCGCCATTCAATGAGTTCATGGCTGAACATGAAATTTCAGTACCCCCTTCCTGCTTTCTCGCCATAACCCTTGATCCCCCGAGTAGTAAGGACTTCATCGAACTCCCTTTTGAATATATTTAGTGAATTGGCCTCAACTACTTTCTGTGGTAGAGAATTCCACAGGTTCACCACTCTCTGGGTGAAGAAGTTTCTCCTCATCTCGGTCCTAAATAGCTTACCCCTTATCCTCAGACTGTGACCCCTGGTTCTGGACTTCCCCAACATTGGGAACATTCTTCCTGCATCTAACCTGTCTAAACCCGTCAGAATTTTAAACGTTTCTATGAGGTCCCCTCTCATTCTTCTGAACTCCAGTGAATACAAGCCCAGTTGATCCAGTCTTTCTTGATAGGTCAATCCCGCCATCCCGGGAATCAGTCTGGTGAATCTTCGCTGCACTCCCTCAATAGCAAGAATGTCCTTCCTGAAGTTAGGAGACAAAAACTGTACACAATACTCCAGGTGTGGCCTCACCAAGGCCCTATACAACTGTAGCAACACCTCCCTGCCCCTGTATTCAAATCTCCTCGCTATGAAGGCCAACATGCCATTTGCTTTCTTAACCGCCTGCTGTACCTGCATGCTAACCTTCAATGACTGATGTACCATGACACCCAGGTCTCGTTGCACCTTCCCTTTTCCTAATCTGTCACCATTCAGATAATAGTCTGTCTCTCTGTTTTTACCACCAAAGTGGATAACCTCACATTTATCCACATTATACTTCATCTGCCATGCATTTGCCCACTCACCTAACCTATCCAAGTCACTCTGCAGCCTAATAGCATCCTCCTCGCAGCTCACACTGCCACCCAACTTAGTGTCATCCGCAAATTTGGAGATACTGCATTTAATCCCCTCGTCTAAATCATTAATGTACAATGTAAACAGCTGGGGCCCCAGTACAGAACCTTGCGGCACCCCACTAGTCACTGCCTGCCATTCTGAAAAGTACCCGTTTACTCCTACTCTTTGCTTCCTGTCTGACAACCAGTTCTCAATCCACGTCAGCACACTACCCCCAATCCCATGTGCTTTAACTTTGCACATTAATCTCTTGTGTGGGACCTTGTCGAAAGCCTTCTGAAAGTCCAAATATACCACATCAACTGGTTCTCCTTCGTCCACTTTACTGGAAACATCCTCAAAAAATTCCAGAAGATTTGTCAAGCATGATTTCCCTTTCACAAATCCATGCTGACTTGGACCTATCATGTCACCATTTTCCAGATGCACTGCTATGACATCCTTAATAATTAATTCCATCATTTTACCCACTACTGAGGTCAGGCTGACCGGTCTATAATTCCCTGTTTTCTCTCTCCCTCCTTTTTTAAAAAGTGGGGTTACATTGGCTACCCTCCACTCCATAGGAACTGATCCAGAGTCAATGGAATGTTGGAAAATGACTGTCAATGCATCCGCTATTTCCAAGGCCACCTCCTTAAGTACTCTGGGATGCAGTCCATCAGGCCCTGGGGATTTATCGGCCTTCAATCCCATCAATTTCCCCAACACAATTTCCCGACTAATAAAGATTTCCCTCAGTTCCCCCTCCTTACTAGACCCTCTGACCCCTTTTATATCCGGAAGGTTGTTTGTATCCTCCTTAGTGAATACCGAACCAAAGTACTTGTTCAATTGGTCTGCCATTTCTTTGTTCCCCGTTATGACTTCCCCTGATTCTGACTGCAGGGGACCTACGTTTGTCTTTACTAACCTTTTTCTCTTTACATACCTATAGAAACTTTTGCAATCCACCTTAATGTTCCCTGCAAGCTTCTTCTCGTACTCCATTTTCCCTGCCCTAATCAAACCCTTTGTCCTCCTCTGCTGAGTTCTAAATTTCTCCCAGTCCCCAGGTTCGCTGCTATTTCTGGCCAATTTGTATGCCACTTCCTTGGCTTGAATACTATCCCTGATTTCCCTCGATAGCCACGGTTGAGCCACCTTCCCTTTTTTATTTTTACGCCAGACAGGAATGTACAATTGTTGTAATTCATCCATGCGGTCTCTAAATGTCTGCCATTGCCCATCCACAGTAACCCCCTAAGTATCATTCGCCAATCTATCCTAGCCAATTCACGCCTCATACCTTCAAAGTTACCCTTCTTTAAGTTCTGGACCATGGTCTCTGAATTTACTGTTTCATTCTCCATCCTAATGCAGAATTCCACCATATTATGGTCACTCTTCCCCAAGGGGCCTCGCACAATGAGATTGCTAATTAATCCTCTCTCATTACACAACACCCAGTCTAAGATGGCCTCCCCCCCTAGTTGGTTCCTCAACATAGAAAACCATCCCTTATGCACTCCAGGAAATCCTCCTCCACCGTATTGCTTCCAGTTTGGCAAGTAAATGTGTTTACTGTGTCTCAAAATGTCACTGATTGGCGATGAGGATGCGATTTTCGAATTCCCTAGCTGAAATTTTTGTTGGAGGATAATCCTGCCAACTGATGGAGAGACTGTTAGAGGTTCTGCGTTTTGCAGAAAAGCTTAAAAATTTCACCTAAATTTCGAGCACAGGTGGCTGAACTGTTGACGTTGCCAGAATCCAGATGGCTGTGCCTATGGACATAATAGGGCTCTTGGCTGAGTTCCATCATGACCGAGAGACTTATGGAGCATATGTGGAGTTGTTAGAAATGTTTTTCACTACGAATAGTATCGTCAAAGATGTAAACCATAACTGGCCGATTTTAGAAAGGAAATGGGCTATTTTCTTGACTGAAGCAGGCGTATAAAACCCTGCAAAATGTGCTTGTTCCCACCATGACAGGCCAGTGGCAGCCACAAAGGGTCTGCAGAGTGCGCAGCGGCCCTCCCCTTTAATTGGAGGGGAGGGACATTGTAGCACATCAGCGCTGGCCTCTTCCATTCAACGCTGGACTTAGTTCCACTCTGCCACCCCAAGTGCACTCCTCCAAGAAAGCAGATTGCCAGAGACAGCGCCCGCTTCCTTTAAGGGGTGCATGGCCCAATTCCATGTCGGGACGGGACCTCCCGGTTGGGCGCAGGAAGTCCCAGCCTCGGAAGGTAACCGCCTCCAATTGGGAAATTTCCAGCCCATTATCTCTAAGATAGTTCTGAGTAATTGGGCTACACCTATTGAGGTAAGGTTGTGTGGTGATTATAAAGTAACCGTAAATCAGGTTCAAGAATGTAATCTACCCAATACTTTGTCAAATGTTGAAGATTTGTTCACAACGCTGACAGGTGGCCTTTTCTTTTCAAAGTTAGATCTAACCAATGCCTAACTACAATTTGAGTTAGATGAAGAGTCCAAATCATGCTTGACTATAAATACTCGCCTAGGTCTATATCAGTTCAATAGGCAACCATTTGGAGTGTCTTCTACCCCCGATATATTCCAGACGGTGATAAACCACATTTTGCAAGGGATTATGTGTTATTTAGATGACATACTTATTTCAGCACCAAACAGTTAAATCCATGATAAGATGTTGAATGAAGTGCTCAAACAGCTAGAGAAGCATGGAGTACGAGTGACTGCTCACAAGTGTGAAATGTTTCAAAACTCAATGGAGTACTTAAGGCAAAGAATAGGCAAAGATGGTTTACATCCAACTTCTTCTTCTTCGGCAGTCCCTCGTATTGAGGATGACTTGCTTCCACACCAAAAAGGGATGAGTTCACAGGTGTTTCAATGAAGGACCTGATATTCCAGGTCCCGAACTACATATTGAAGGGTGGACGATGCTTGTGCATGAATTTTTTTAACGTGTGGTGGCCGTTGCACACCAGCCACCACACGGGCTTGACAGAGCTAGGTCTTGGTCCAGTGGCAAGGATTAACCAAGATGACTTGAGACCAGCTCTGCTGCACGGACCTAGTGCGCACACATATCACAGTGTGGGCTGGCCCGTGCTGCCCCAGGGCCCTCGCCCCTCCTGGGCCCCGAACTCACGCCTCTCCTGGGCCCCGATCGCGTCGCTCCACAGTCACTCGCCGCTCCTTCACCCCGACCTCGCCAAGCCTGCTGTACCTGCCCACATTCCAATCACTGACCTGGACCTTGGTGACGTCCAATCCAGTCGCCCTCTTCACTGCTGTCACCCTCTTGCACAAGCTCGCGCTGCTCCCTGAAGCTGCTCGCCTGTTATGGCCCTGACCTGGCGCTGGTGATTCCTTGCAGGACACTCTAACATCATAGTAACACCACCCCCTGCATCATTGGGACATCTTATGGTCACTAGATACCATTCACCAATTAGACCTGTCATTGGTGTTATTGTGCAATGATGTAATGGGGTCACAGGCCTCATTTCTGTCTTATTCAGTCGCTTACTTGTGATTATTTCAATGCCCACTGATCAGATGTGCGGATGTGTTATGTTAGAAGCTTCATTAGACCCTTGGTTCTCCACCATTTTAAATAAAGGAAAGCTGGATGCAATAACAAATTTACCCACTCCCAAGAATGTCTCTGAACTTTATTAATTTTGGGGTCTTTTGAACTATTAAAGAAAGTTCCTCCCAAATTTGGCTACAGTGTTACATTCACTGAATGAGCACTTGAAAAAACAGGTCCCTTGGAAATGGTCAAAAGAATGCCACACAGCATTCAAAGAGTGTAAAAGCCAGTTAGTAGAGAGTATCATTTTAGTTAACTATGACGTATCTAAGGAGATCAAGCTAGCGCATGATGCCTTTCCATACAGATTTGGGGCAATGATCTCTCATGTACTAAATCGTGGGGAGGAGAGACCAATCGCTTTTGCTTCACGCACTCTCAGTGCCAGTGTGCGGAATTATGCACAGATTGAAAGTAAAGCTTTGGCATTGACTTTTGGGGTCAAGGAGTTTCACAAATATTTGTTTGGTCATAAGTTTACCATAGTTACTGATCATAAGTCCCTGACAGCAATAAGAAATGTACCCAAAAATACCTTAAATTAATATCCACTGCAGTTCTATAGTATTTGTACCAGGCTTATTTGATTTTTAACCTTGTGTATCCATTACCATTTCAATTTGGCTCATCATCCCTTTTGTGTCTCTAATCTCTCCTGTCTTCCACCCTATCACAGACCTTCCTTTCTGTTCTTTCTTCCTCTCCCCCTTTCAGTGCTTATTAAGAATCTGTTCTTTCCGAACACTCTCCAGTTCTGACAAAGGGTCATCGATCCGAAACATTAACTCTGCTTTCTCTCCACAGACGCTGCCTGACCCGCTGAGATTTCTAACTTTTTCTGTTTTTATTCCAGATTCCATCACACTCCTGATTTGTGCCTTGTAGATGGTGGAAAGGCATTGGGGAGTCAAAAGATGAGCCACTCATCACAGAATACCCAGCTCCTGACTTGCTCTTGTTGCCACAATATTTAACTGGATTGTTCAGTTACGTTTCTGGTCAATGGTGACCCCCAGGATGTTGATGGCAATGGTAATCCTTTTGAATGTCAAAGGGAGGTGGCTAGACTCTCTCTTGTTGGAGATGATCATTGCCTGGCCATTGTATGGAGCGAATGTTACTTGATCAGCCCAAACCTCAATGCTGTCCGGGTCTTGCTGCATGCAGGCATGGATTGCTTCATTTTCTGAGGATTAACAGTTAATAGGAGGAAGTCTTTGCGTTTTTTCATTATACTTCAGTTAACCATTGGCTGTGACTTTCTGCAAGTGAGCTAGTTTATGCAGCATGATTCCTGAGCCAAACAGCATCAACTATAAAATCCTAAACTTAAATGGTAAATTCCATCCAGTTTTATACAAATATTTTTTGATTGATTGCCATGAACAGAATAGAATGAAAGGAAGTTAAGATGTCTTTTAATTGCAATATTTTATCTAATTACTGCCTGTAATTGGAGTGACAAGTAACAACTCAGGGCTTTTGTTAACTTGTCATCTATTGCTGCTATTTTAGCAACTGGCATTTTCTGTTATTCGATAGCTTACTGCCGTAACTTTAAATCCACACTTCTGTAAACACTCCCTGAAACAGCAGTCAAATTTTATCTTTTCATCTTTTTTTTACCCTTTTTTTAAATTATTCTTTTCAAATAATTTTGTAGCTGAATGCATATAACCTTTTTTAATGCCTCTCATGCTTGACAAGAAAATTTAGTTTCAATACAGGGTATGTTGTTTCCAGTGTTCTAGTTTAGAATACAATTATAGGTAATAAGTAACGTTCCAATTTTATATTAAATGTTGAAGCATGCTTTTTAAGTTTCTAAAAGTTTTACTGAATACTGGACAAATATTCATTGTAAATTTACTTTCTTGCACAAGTATATAACATTTTCCAATGGTATTACTCAAGGGTCATTTAAAGCTTTAGAAATATATCTCCTTTCAAATCCATGTTTTTTTTTCTCTATTTAGAAATCTGACACTTCACATAATGATGCAAACTAACCACTTTCAGCATAAAACTTCTTGTTATGTGATCATTATCTTGTCAAAAATAATTGTAGCTGTCTTCTTAATGATGCCATTAGTGTAAAGCTATGCTGCCCTACACTTAACCCAGACAGTTGCTCTGTTACAATAGTACCTAAATTGATTATTAGGCTCATTCCAGCAGCAATCTAGCATACAGCATTGATACTGGTAGACTTTGCTCAACATCCAAATTGCAGTATATTTGGTGAGTGCCATTTGGACATCATGGGCTCAAAATTAGCCCACCCCTTTTTTCAATCCACTCACCAAAGACGCGTCGCTTTTCTGCATTGATAAGTGCTTCAAAAAATTGCTCCCCAGTTTGGCCGCTGTTTGGCCTCTCCCGGGTCTTCGCGCAGCTTGGCCAGTTGGGTCGGGGGCAGAGCCATCATCCCGCGCTGAAAACAGTGCCAGGACGTCTGCACATGAGCATTGGAGTGTGCGCGCATGCGCAGTAGCTCCTTGCCCCCTACCTCTCAGTGTGTGTGCTGCAGCATGGAACATCATCATCATCATACTGGCTGCAGGTGTGTCCCGCCCCTATCCCAGGCTGAGTGGCCTTCCGATTGGCCGGCCCACTGCCTTCCCGAGCTAAGGAGGAAGGTAGGGTAGGACTTACTTTTATTTTTTATTTGGATTTTTTTTTTAAATTATGTAAATATGTTTTGTCTCTTGTGAATAGTGGTGACCATTTGTCAAGTCTATTTACCTGGTGCTATTGTGAAAGAAGAACATAAGTAACGGAGGAACACTGAGAGAATAGCTTATTTATTGAAGTAGACTTTATTTAGATAATATGGGCTCAATTTTGCCCCAGTATAATCATTGCAAACAAATAGTTGTTTAAATTAGTTGTGAGATTAGGGCAATTTAATTCAACTATCTTTTACTTCTTTAATTTTGTAGTTTAAGCTTCCATGTTGTGTAGTAAATTAACTTTGTATAGCTGTTTGATCCTATTCACATTCTTTAGTCAAGTCATTAAGTTCTGCTGGCCTCCAATGTACATACCTGCGCTGATTTTTTAACTCTCCACAATGGTTTTCACAAGTGGCCACATATGCTAGCCTAAGTAGATTTGGAGTAACTATAGCTGGCCAAAGTGGCCTAAATGGCCAAAACTGGCGTAGGTGTTTGGTAACGCCCCCTTTTGAGAAAAACTAAACTAATCTAAAAAAATCGTAACTTACTCACTTACACTGGCGCAAATTGAATGGGGATTTTTAAGATACTCCAGAAAAATCAAGTTGCTCCAAAAAAAAGAGAGCAACTCCTGGCCAATTTTGAGTCCCATAACAGTAATTCCACAGCACTAACAGGCAATACCTAGAGATGAGAAGAGAGGTGAAAACAGAGGTTCTAGTGCCACGTTTATTCTGGTATACCCCCTTTTTAATTTTTGGAAGTTAAGATATGAATGAAGATTACATATAATGGTAAATTCATGGATCCTGTGCTTCCAGAGCGGAGCCATGCTGAAGGAAGTGTGGTGTAGAAATGAAGCTGCAACATTGTGGTGCCAGTTCTTCAGCCAGTGCATGCATGGGGCACAGCACCCTTGTTGGTCTTTAGCACCATATCTTCTGCATAAATGTACATATTGGCCCTGAAATTCTGCAGGGATTCTAACAGTTTCCTCTGTAACTCCAGTGGAAAACAGCCGAACTCTCGGGCTAATGACATAAACAGTAATTTCTGCCAAATCTCTGGGGTTTTTGCTGATCTTCCATTGGAATTATGGTCAGCAGAACCCTGTGGAGTTTCAGCCCCACTGTGTTTAATCCACTTTTGCACCTCATAAATCATTTTATATTCTACCTATGTATAATCCACTTCCTATACATTTCCCATTACAATCATAAACTATGCATTCCTCTCATTCAGATATATTTCATAAGTTCTTATTCCTTTAATCAGCTTAATTATTAATGTAGGCTGAAAATAAATCCCAATCCTGCTATTAAATGGCTATGAATGAATTGTGTTGCATAAATTGATTTTTCTTCACCTGTTGCTCAAGACTGCCATCTGATTAATGATTTAGCTCCATGTTATCTTTGGAAAGCAAGGTGTTCATTATTTCATATCTTTACAGATGAAGCTGCACACAATTGCTATTGATACACTTTTAACTTTGTTTCATGAACATTTGTTTCATGGTATTACATTATTGAATTTTGGTATACAGTTTTGAAGTTGCTTATTAATGAAGATATAGAATAATTATGATAAATATCCATTGCTCATTGCCCAAATGTTTGCTCCAGCAGCACTATTCTACATCTGTTGAACACGGCATTTTAATTTCTATATGCACACTACAATGCAATGCTGGAGGGGAGTCCTGAAATCAGAAGCAGGTGAAAATTTTATAGCAGGCATTCAATACAGAATGTTTGATTGACACAGGATATTGAGGTGCAGCTGCAAGAGCTTTTGTGTTCCTGACATAAACCTAGAGAACTACCATAAATGTTAGCAAATCTTCTGATATTCCAAT
Source organism: Pristiophorus japonicus (assembly GCF_044704955.1). Lineage (NCBI taxonomy): Eukaryota > Metazoa > Chordata > Chondrichthyes > Pristiophoridae > Pristiophorus > Pristiophorus japonicus. Next base: position 95,313,134 of record NC_091980.1, read on the forward strand.
CTAATAATGGATTGAAAGTTCTCTACGTGCCCAAAGGTTTGTAGATTTTGACCAACTCAGAAGGATTTGTAAAGCCTTGCTCAATGCAATCATAAAATTTTTTGTAAGATTTCAGTGTGCAAGCTGTTGAAATGACAGGAAAAATTTGCCGAGGAAAGATTGCTGCTCCACGCTCTCAAATTTGAATATTCAGTCATTTTTGAAACAGATGATCATAAGAACATAAGAAATAGGAGCAGAAGTAGGCCATCTGGCCTCTCGAGCCTGCTCTGCCATTCAATAAGATCATGGCTGATCTGATCTTGGCCTCATCTCCACTACCTTGCCCTCTCCCCATAACCCTTGCCTCACTTATCTTAAAAAACCTGTCTATCTCCACCTTAAATATATTAAATGATCCAGTCTCCACAGCTCTCTGGGGTAGAGAATTCCAAAGATTCGCAACCCTCTGAGAGAAGAAATTCTTCCTAATTTCCATTTTAAATGGGAGATGCCTTATTCTGAAACTATGCCTCCTAGTTCTAGATTCCCCCACAAGAGGAAACATCCTCTCTGCATCTACCCAGTCAAGTCCCCAGAATCTTATACATTTTAATAAGGTCACCTCTCAGTCTTCTAAACTCCAATGTGTATAGGCCCAACCTGCTCAACCTTTCTTTATATGACAACCCCTTCATCTCAGAATCAACCTCATGAACCTTCTCTGAACTGCCTCCAATGCAAGTATATCCTTCCTTAAATAAGGACACCAATACTGTACGCAGTACTGCAGGTGTGGTCTCACCAATGTCCTGTACAGTTGTAGCAGGACTTCCCTACTTTTATACTCCATCCCCTTGCAATAAAGACCAACATTCCATTTGCTTTCTTAATTACTTGCTGTACCTGCATGCTAACTTTTTGAGTTTCATGTACAAGGACCCCCAGATCCCTCTGTACCACAGCATTTTGTAATCTCTCCCCATTTAAATAATCATTTGCATTTTTATTTTTCCTGCCAAAGTGGATAAGCTCACATTTTCCCACATTATACTCCATCTGCCAAATTTTTGCCCACTCACTTAGCCTAGCTGTATCCCTTTGCAGATTCCCTCACAACTTGTTTTCCCACCTATCTTCATAACATCAGCAAATTTGGCGACCTTACATTCTGTCCTTTCATCCAAGTCATTAATATAGATTGTAAATACTTGAGGCCCCAGCACTGATCCTTGTGGCACTCCACTAGTTACAGTTTGCCAACCTGAAAATGACCCATTTATTCCTACTCTCAGTTTTCTTTTAGTTAGCCAATCCTATACCCATGCTAATATATTACCCTCAACACCGTGAGCTCTTACCTTGTGCAGTAACCTTTTATGTTGCACTTATCGAATACCTTCTGGAAATCCAAATACACAACATCTACTGGTTCTCCTTTATCCACCATTACATCCTCAAAGAACTCCAGCAAATTTGTCAAAAAAGTTTTCCCTTTAATAAAATCATGCGGACTCTGCTTGACTGCATTATGATTTTCGAAACGTTTTGCTACTACTTCCTTAATAATGGACTCCAGCATTTTCCCAATGACAGATGTTGGGTTAACTGGTCTATAGTATCCTGTTTTCTGTCTCCTTCTTTCTTAAATAGGGGCATTACATTTGCGGTTTTCCAATCCAGTGGGACCTCTCCAGAATCTAGGGAATTTTGGTAGATTACAACTAATGCATCCACTATCTCTGCAGTCACTTCTTTTAAGACCCTAGGATGTAGGCCATCAGGTCCAGGGGACTTGCCCACTTTTAGTCCCATTAGTTTGCCTATTACTTTTTCTCTAGTGATAGCGATTGTTTTAAGTCCCCCCCCCCCAAAATAGCTCCTTGATTACCAATTTTTGGGATGCGTTTAGTGTCTTCTACTATGAAGACCAATTCAAAATATTTGTTGAAAGTCTCTGCCATTTCCCTGCTTCCCATTATTAAATCCCCAGTCTCATCCTCGAAGGGACGAATGTTTACTTTAGCTACTCTCTTCCTTTTTATATATCTTTCGAAACTCTTACTGTTTTTATATTTCTTGCGAGTTTACTCTCATAAACTATCTTTTCTCTCTTTATCATTTTTTTAGTTGTCCTTTGCTGGTTTCTAACAATTTCCCAATCCTCTGGCCTTCCACTATTCTTCGCAACATTGTATACCTTTGTTTTCCATTTTCAGTACTTCCTTAGTTAGCCACGGATGGTTCATCCTTCTCTTAGAGTCTTTCTTTCTCACTGCAATATATCTTTGCTGAGAGTTATGAAATATCTCCTTAATTGTTTGCTACTGGTTATCCACCATCTTACCCTTTAATTTATTTTCCCAGTCCACTTTAATCGAGATCGAGGCCCTGATAAAAGGGCGCAGGGAGTTGGAGGAACAACACATGCTGGGAGATCGAGGCCAAAGGAAAAACAAAGAAGTCAAAAGAAATCAAAGTGTGACATCACAGCCAAGCGGGTAAGTGGTTGATTGGTGAGTAGTTTTCCTTTTTTCTTTTTCTTTATCTTTTTACTTTTTCTTATCAGTAAGAAACCTTTGGCATTATTGCCAAATTAAGTTAATTTAAGGGTTAAGTCATGGCAGGAGAGCCCAGACCCATGTCATGCTCCTCCTGTGCTATGTGGGAAATCAGGGACACTTCCAGTGTCCTTGACTACTATGTGTGCAGGAAGTGTGTCCAGTTCCAGCTTCTGACAGACCGTATTGCGGCACTGGAACTGCGCATGGATTCACCGTGGTGCATCCGCGATGCTGAGGATGTCGCGAATAGCACGTTTAGTGAGTTGGTCACACCGCTGGTAAAGGTTACACAGGCAGATAGGGAATGCGTGACCAGCAGGAAGAGCAGTGGAAGGAAGGTAGTGCAGGGGTCCCCTGCGGCCATCTCCTTCCAAAACAAATGTACCATTTTGGATACTGTTGATGGAGGTGGCTCATCAGGGGAAGGCAGCAGCAGCCAGGTCCATGGCACCATGGGTGGCTCTGCTGCACAGGAGGGCAGGAAAAACAGTGGGACAACTATAGTGGTAGGGGATTTTATTGTAAGGGGAATAGATAGGCATTTCTGCGGCAGTAATCGAGACTCCAGGATGGTATGTTGCATCCCTGGTGCAAGGGTCAAGGATGTCTCAGAGCTGTAAGGCATTCTGGAGAGGGAGGGTGAACAGCCAGTTGTCGTGGTGCATATAGGTACCAACGATATAGGTAGAAAATGGGATAAGGTCCTACAAGCTGAATTTAGGGAGCTAGGAGTTACATTAAAAGGTAGGACCTCAAAGGTAGTAATCTCAGCATTGCTACCAGTGCCACGTGCTAGTCAGAGTAGAAAAAGCAGGATAGTTAAGATGAATACGTGGCTTGAGGAATGGTGCAAGAGGGAGGGATTCAAATTCCTGGGACATTGGAACCGGTTCTGGGGGAGCTGGGACCAGTACATAGAAACATAGAAACATAGAAAATAGGTGCAGGAGTAGACCATTCAGCCCTTCTAGCCTGCACCGCCATTCAATGAGTTCATGGCTGAACATGAAACTTCAGTACCCCATTCCTACTTTCTCGCCATACCTCTTGATCCCCCGAGTAGTAAGGACGTCATCTAACTCCCTTTTGAATATATTTAGTGAATTGGCCTCAACTACTTTCTGTGGTAAAGAATTTCACAGGTTCACCACTCTCTGGGTGAAGAAGTTTCTCCTCATCTCGGTCCTAAATGGCTTACCCCTTATCCTCAGACTGTGACCCCTGGTTCTGGACTTCCCCAACATTGGGAACATTCTTCCTGCATCTAACCTGTCTAAACCCGTCAGAATTTTAAACGTTTCTATGAGATCCCCTCTCATTCTTCTGAACTCCAGTGAATACAAGCCCAGTTGATCCAGTCTTTCTTGATAGGTCAGTCCCACCATCCCGGGAATCAGTCTGGTGAATCTTCGCTGCACTCCCTCAATAGCAAGAATGTCCTTCCTCAAGTTAGGAGACCAAAATTGTACACAATACTCCAGGTGTGGCCTCACCAAGGCCCTGTACAACTGTAGCAACACCTCCCTGCCCCTGTACTCAAATCTCCTCACTATGAAGGCCAACATGCCATTTGCTTTCTTAACCGCCTGCTGTACCTGCATGCCAACCTTCAATGACTGATGTACCATGACACCCAGGTCTCGTTGCACCTTCCCTTTTCCTAATCTGTCACCATTCAGATAATAGTCTATCTCTCTGTTTTTACCACCAAAGTGGATAACCTCACATTTATCCACATTATACTTCATCTGCCATGCATTTGCCCACTCACCTAACCTATCCAAGTACAAACCGGAATGTCTGCACCTGGGCAGGACCGGAACCAATGTTCTAGGGGGAGTGTTTGCTAGTGCTGTTGGGGAGGGTTTAAACTAATATGGCAGGGGAGTGGGAATCTATGCAGGGAGACAGAGGGAAGTAAAATGGGGCAGAAGTAAAACGTAGAAAGGAGATCAGGAAAAGTGGAGGGCAGAGAAATTAAAGGCAAAAATCAAAATGGGCCACATTACAACATAATTCTACAAGGACAAAGAGTCTTAAAAAAAGAAGCCTGAAGGCTCTGTGTCTCAATGTGAGAAGCATTCATAATAAGGTGGATGAATAAACTGCGTAGATAGCTGTTAACGGATATGATGTAATTGGGATTATGGAGACAGGGCTCCAGGGTGACCAAGGCTGGGAACGCAACATCCAGGGGTATTCAACATTCAGGAAGGATAGACTGAAAGGAAAAGGAGGTGGGGTAGCATTGCTGGTTAAAGAGGAAATTAGCGCAATAGTAAGGAAGGACATTAGCTTGGATGATGTGGAATCAGTATGGTTAGAGCTGCGGAACACCAAAGGGCAGAAAATGCTAGTGGGAGTTGTGTACAGACCACCAAACAGTGGTAATGAGGTTGGAGATGGCATCAAAGAGGAAATTAGGGATGCGTGCAATAAAGGTACAGCAATTATCATGGGTGACTTTAATCTACATGTAGATTGGGCTAACCAAACTGGTAGCAATACAGTGAGGAGGATTTCCTGGAGTGTATAAGGGATGGTTTTCGAGACAAATATGTCGAGGAACCAACTAGAGAGCTGGCCATCCTAGACTGGGTGTTGTGTAATGAGAGAGGATTAATTAGCAATCTTGTGGTGCGAAGTCCTTTGGGGAAGAGTGAACATAATATGGTAGAATTCTTCATTAAGATGGCGAGTGACACAATTAATTCAAAGACTAGGGTTCTGAACTTAAAGAAAAATAACTTTGATGGTATGAGAACTGAATTGGCTAGAATAGACTGGTGAATTATACTTAAAGGGTTGACGGTGGATAGGCAATGGCAGACATTTAAAGATCACATGGATGAACTTCAACAATTGTACATCCCTGTCTGGCGTAAAAATAAAATGGGGAAGGTGGCTCAACCATGGCTAACAAGGGAAATTAGGGATAGTGTTAAATCCAAGGAAGAGGAACATAAATTGGCTCGAAAAAGCAGCAAACCTGAGGACTGGGCAAAATTTAGAATTCAGCAGAGGAGGACAAAGGTTTTAATTAGGAAGGGGAAAATAGAGTATGAGAGTAAGCTTGTAGGGAACATAAAAACTGACTGCAAAAGCTTCTGTAAATATGTGAAGAGAAAAAGATTAGTGTAGACAAATGTAGGTCCCTTGCAGTCAGAATCGGTGAATTTATAATGGGGAACAAAGAAATGGCAGACCAATTGAACAAATACTTTGGTTCTGTCTTCACTAAGGAAGACACAATTAACCTTCCGGATGTACTAGGGAACCGAGGGTCTAATGAGAAGGAGGAACTGAAGGAAATCCTTATTAGTCAGGAAATTGTGTTAGGGAAATTGATGGGATTGAAGGCCAATAAATCCCCAGGGCCTGATAGTCTGCAACCCAGAGCACTTAAGGAAGTGGCCCCATAAGTAGTGAATGCATTGGTGATCATTTTCCAACATTCTATAGATTCTGGATCAGTTCCTATGGATTGGAGGGTAGCTAATGTAACCCCACTTTTTAAAAAAGGATGGAGAGATAAAACAGGGAATTATAGACCGGTTAGCCTGACATCAGTAGTGGGAAAAATGTTGGCATCAATTATTAAAGATGAAATAGCAGCGCATTTGGAAAGCAGTGACAGGATCAGTCCAAGTCAGCATGGATTTATGAAAGGGAAATCATGCATGACAAATCTTTTAGAATTTTTTGAGGATATAACTAGTGGAGTGGACAAGGGAGAACCAGTGGATGTGGTGTATTTGGACTTTCAAAAGGCTTTTGACAAGATCCCACACAAGAGATTAGTGTGCAAAATTAAAGCACATGGTACTGGGGGTAATGTATTGACATGATAGAGAACTGGTTGGCAGACAGGAAGCAAAGAGTAGGAATAAACGGCAGAATGGCAGGCAGTGACTAGTGGGCTACCGCAAGGTTCAGTTCTGGGATCCCAGCTATTTACAATATATATTAATAATTTAGACGAAGGAATTGAATGTAATATCTCCAAGTTTACAGATGACACTAAGTTGGGTGGCAGTGTGAGCTGTGAGGACGATGCTAAGAGGCTGCAGGGTGACTTGGGCAGGTTAGGTGAGTGGGCAAATGCATGGCAGATGCAGTATAATGTAGATAAATGTGAGGTTATCCACATTGGGGGCAAAAACATGAAGGCAGAATATTATCTGAATGGTGACGGATTAGGAAAAGGGGAGGTGCAATGAGACCTGGGTGTCATGGTACATCAGTCATTGAAAGTTGGCATGCAGGTACAGCAGTCTTTGAAGAAGTAAAATGGCATGTTGGCCTTCATAGCGTGGGGATTTGAGTATAGGAGCAGGAAGGTCTTACTGCATTTGTACAGGGCCTTGGTGAGGCCACACCTTGAGTATTGTGTACAGTTTTGGTCTCCTAATCTGAGGAAGGACATTCTTGTTTTTGAGGGAGTGCAGCGAAGGTTCACTAGACTGATTCCCGGGATGGCAGGACTGACATATGAAGAAAGACTGGATCGACTAGGCTTATATTTACTGGAATTTAGAAGAATGAGAGGTGATCTCATAGAAACATATAAAATTTTGATGGGATTGGACAGGTTAGATGCAGGAAGAATGTTCCCGATGTTGGAGAAGTCCAGAACCAGGAGTCACAGTTGAAGGATAAGGGTTTGGCCATTTAGGACCAAGATGAGGAGAAACTTCTTCACTCAGAGAATTGTGAACTGTGGAATTCTCTGCCACAGAAAGTTGTTGAGGCCAGTTCATTAGATATATGCAAAAGGGAGTTAGATGTGGCCCTTAGAGAGAAAGCAGAAATGGGGTACTGAAGTTGCATGATCAGCCATGATCATATTGAATGGTAATGCAGGCTCGAAAGGCTGAATGACCTACTCCTGCACCTATTTTCTATGTTTCTAACTCTGCCTTCATACCTTTGTAATTGCCTTTATTTAAGTTCAGGAAACTAGTTTAAGACCTAACATTCTCACCTTCAAACTGAATTTGAAATTCTACCATGCTATGATCACTCTTCCCAAGAGGATCCTTTACTTTGAGATCCCGTCTCATTACGTATTACCAGATCTAAAATAGCCTGCTCCCTGGTTGGTTCCTCAACTTATTCTTCCACGAAACCATCCTGCATACATTCTATGAACTCATCCTCAAGGCTACCTTGGCCAATTTGATTGGTCCCATTAAAATGAAAATTAAAATCACCCATGATTTTACAATGCCAAAACCATGCCAAAAATTGCTGGTCACAGGAATGTGGGAAGGGAGGACCTTGAGACAATCACTATGACTAGCAGGGTAGTGCTGGACAGGCTAATGGGACTCAAGATAGACAAGTCCCCTGGTCGTGATGAAATGCATCCCAGGGTATTAAAAGAGATGGCGGAAGTTATAGCAGATGCATTCGTTATAATCTACCAAAATTCTCTGGACTCTGGGGAGGTACCAGCGGATTGGAAAGAAGCTAATGTAACGCCTCTGTTTAAAAAAGGGGGCAGACAAAAGGCAGGTAACTATAGGCCGGTTAGTTTAACATCTGTAGTGGGGAAAATGCTTGAAACTATCATTAAGGAAGAAATAGCGGGACATCTAGATAGGAATAGTGCAATCAAGCAGACGCAGCATGGATTCATGAAGGGAAAATCATGTTTAACTAATTTACTGGAATTCTTTGAGGATATAACGAGCATGGTGGATAGAGGCGTACCGATGGATGTGGTGTATTTAGATTTCCAAAAGGCATTCGATAAGGTGCCACACAAAAGGTTACTGCAGAAGATAGAGGTACGCGGAGTCAGAGGAAATGTATTAGCATGGATAGAGAATTAGCTGGCGAACAGAAAGCAGAGTCGGGATAAATGGGTCCTTTTCGGGTTGGAAATCGCTGGTTAGTGGTGTGCCACAGGGATCGGTGCTGGGACCACAACTGTTTACAATATACATAGATGACCTGGAAGAGGGGACAGAGTGTAGTGCAACAAAATTTGCAGATGACACAAAGATTAGTGGGAAAGCGGGTTGTGTAGAGGACACAGAGAAGCTGCAAAGATATTTGGATAGGTTAAGCGAATGGGCTAAGGTTTGGCTAGATGGAATACAATGTCGGAAAGTGTGAGGTCATCCACCTTGGGGAAAAAAAACAGTAAAAGGGAATATTATTTGAATGGGGATAAATTACAACATGCTGTGGTGCAGAGGGACCTAGGGGTCCTTGTGCATGAATTCCAAAAAGTTAGTTTGCAGGTGCAGCAGGTAATCAGGAAGGCGAATGGAATGTTGGCCTTCATTGCGAGAGGGATGGAGTACAAAAGCAGGGAGGTCCTCCTGCAACTGTATAGGGTATTGGTAAGGCCGCACCTGGAGTACTACATGCAGTTTTGGTCACTTTACTTAAGGAAGGATATACTGGCTTTGGAGGGGGTACAGAGACGATTCACTAGGCTGATTCGGGAGATGAGGGGGTTACCTTATGATGATAGATTGAGTAGACTGGGTCTTTACTCGTTGGAGTTCAGAAGGATGAGGGGTGATCTTATAGAAACATTTAAAATAATGAAAGGGATAGACAAGATAAAGGCAGAGAGGTTGTTTCCACTGGTAGGGGAGACTAGAACTAGGGGGCACAGCCTCAAAATACGGGGGAGCCAATTTAAAACCGAGTTGAGAAGTAATTTCTTCTTCCAGAGGGTTGTGAATCTGTGGAATTCTCTGCCCAAGGAAGTAGTTGAGGCTAGCTCATTGAATGTATTCAAGTCACAGATAGATAGATTTTTAACCAATAAGGGAATTAAGGGTTACGGGGAGCTGAGTCCACGGCCAGATCAGCCATGATCTTGTAGAATGCGGAGCAGGCTCGAGGGGCTAGATGGCCTACTCCTGTTCCTAATTCTTATGTTCTTATGTTATGATTATTGCGGTACCTTTCTTACAAGCCTCCATTATGTCTTGATTTATATCCTATTCTACCGTGTGGCTACTGTTAGGGGGCCTGTAGACTACTCCCACCAGTGACTTCTTTCTCTTATTATTTCTTATCTTCACCCAAACTGATTCTACATCTTGATTTTCTGAGCCAATATCATTTCACACTACTGCACTGATCTCATGCTTTATTAACAGAGCTGCCCCACCTCCTTTTTCTTTCTGCCTATTCCTCCAAAATGTCAAATACCCCTGAATATTCAATTCCCAGCATTGGTCACCTTGCAACCACGTCTCTGTAATGGCTATCAGATCATACTCATTTATTTCTATTTGTGCCGTCAACTCAACTGTCTTGTTACAAATGCAGTATGCATTCAGATAAAAGGCTTTTAATTTTGTCTCTTTAACATTTATCCCTACTCTGACCCCACTTTATGATGCACTCTTATGTGTATACGTTCTGTCCCTTCCTGTCACACTCTGGTTATCATTACCCCTATCGCTACTCTGCACGATTGCCTTCTCGTTTCTCTTTGGCTTTTTAAATTTCTGCTCAGTGGATCCCTCCCCCCACTAATTAGTTTAAAGCCCTATCTACAGCCCTAGTTGTTCAATTCGCCAACATAGTGGTGCCAGTTTGGTTCAAATGAAGCCCATCCCAGCGAAACAGCTCCCTCTTATCCCAGTACTGGTGCCAGTGCCCCACGAATTGAAACCTATTTCTCCCACACCAGTCTTTGAGCCACGCGGTTATCTCTCTGATCTTATTTACCCTATGCCAATTTGCTCATGGCTCAGGTAGTAATACAGAAATTATTGCCTTTGTGATTCTGCTTTTTAATTTAGCCCCTAGCTGCTCATACTCCCTCAGCAGAATCTCTTTCTTTGTCCTACCTATATCATTAGTACTGATGTGGACCATGACAACTGGATAGAAACATAGAAACATAGAAAATAGGTGCAGGAGTAGGCCATTCGGCCCTTCTAGCCTGCACCGCCATTCAATGAGTTCATGGCTGAACATTCAACTTCAGTACCCCATTCCTGCTTTCTCGCCATACCCCTTGATCCCCCTAGCAGTAAGGACCTCATCTAACTCCTTTTTGAATATATTTAGTGAATTGGCCTCAACAACTTTCTGTGGTAGAGAATTCCACAGGTTCACCACTCTCTGGGTGAAGAAGTTCCTCCGCATCTCGGTCCTAAATGGCTTACCCCTTATCCTTAGACTGTGACCCCTGGTTCTGGACTTCCCCAACATTGGGAACATTCTTCCTGCATCTAACCTGTCTAACCCCGTCAGAATTTTATATGTTTCTATGAGGTCCCCTCTCATTCTTCTGAACTCCAGTGAATACAAGCCCAGTTGATCCAGTCTTTCTTGATAGGTCAGTCCCGCCATCCCGGGAATCAGTCTGGTGAACCTTCGCTGCACTCCCTCAATAGCAAGAATGTCCTTCCTCAGGTTAGGAGACCAAAACTGTACACAATACTCCAGGTGTGGCCTCACCAATGCCCTGTACAACTGTAGCAACACCTCCCTGCCCCTGTACTCAAATCCCCTTGCTATGAAGGCCAACATGCCATTTGCTTTCTTAACCGCCTGCTGCACCTGCATGCCAACCTTCAATGACTGATGTACCATGACACCCAGGTCTCTTTGCACCTCCCCTTTTCCTAATCTGTCACCATTCAGATAATAGTCTGTCTCTCTGTTTTTACCACCAAAGTGGATAACCTCACATTTATCCACATTATACTTCATCTGCCATGCATTTGCCCACTCACCTAACCTATCCAAGTCGCTCTGCAGCCTCACAGCATCCTCCTCGCAGCTCACACTGCCACCCAACTTAGTGTCATCCGCAAATTTGGAGATACTACATTTAATCCCCTCATCTAAATCATTAATGTACAGTGTAAACAGCTGGGGCCCCAGCACAGAACCTTGCGGTACCCCACTAGTCACTGCCTGCCATTCTGAAAAGTACCCATTTACTCCTACTCTTTGTTTCCTGTCTGACAACCAGTTCTCAATCCATGTCAGTACACTACCCCCAATCCCATGTGCTCTAACTTTGCACATCAATCTCTTGTGTGGGACCTTGTCGAACGCCTTCTGAAAGTCCAAATATACCACATCAACTGGTTCTCCCTTATCCACTCTACTGGAAACATCCTCAAAAAATTCCAGAAGATTTGTCAAGCATGATTTCCCTTTCACAAATCCATGCTGACTTGGACCTATCATGTCACCTCTTTCCAAATGCACTGCTATGACATCCTTAATAATTGATTCCATCATTTTACCCACTACCGATGTCAGGCTGACCGGTCTATAATTCCCTGTTTCCTCTCTCACTCCAAGTTTCTCTCCTTAACCCAGGCAACACAGCCTTCGAGATTCACGCTCTCAGCTGCAGAGAACAGTATCTATCCCCATAACTATACTGTCCCCTACCACTGCCACATTTCTTTTTGCTCCCCCGACTTGAATGGCCCCCTGTACCACGGTACTGTGGTCAGCTTGTTCATCCTCCCTGCAGTCCCTGCCCTCGTCCACACAGGGAGTAAGAACCTCGTACCTGTTCGACAATTGCAAGGGCTGAGGCTCCTCCATCACTACATTCTGGGTCCCCATACCTGTTGGTCTCCTCACCCCTCCTTAAACCCTTCTGCCTCATCTTACTATTTCTAAATTGTCCTGAAAACTCTCCGAACTCTCACACCATGGCTTGCTGTCCATTTCTTTCTTTCTTTAGCAATTTCCCTTCATCATTTTGTCATCTGATGTGCTGAAGAGGGAAGATTATTTTATTTGAATTAATATTTTAAAGCTGATATTTATTTAAATTAGCACCAGGATCTATTTGGCCTTTCAACAGTATAACCTTTTCAAAAGTGTAATTACTCCAAGGATCAATGTTCGATACTACTGTTGCTATTGGTAACCACTTAGCGCGTTCTTCTAAGATGTTGCTTTCTGATGCCAATTGCGTATCTCTTCACCTTCCAACCGCATAAATGTAGTTATCCCTTCAAGAAATTATAACAATCTGTGTCTTTAACATAGAAAACATCGAAAGGCACTTGAGATGGCAAAGTGATGAAGGGAAATTGCTTGCCCAGCCAGTGGTGGTGGTTGTGGTGGAGGAGGAGGATGAGGATAAGGATGAGGTGGAGGAGGAGGAGGATGTAATGTATGTATGCCTGGGTTTACCTGCCACCAGGGGGAGTGACTGGGTCATTGGGGCCACAGACACACACGTGTAGCCCTTGTATATAAAGAAAGCCTCCATATTAAATCCTCTCTTTGAGAGCTAATAAAGTAGAGTCAGGTCGCACCTGATAGAGTTCACGGTACTAAGCCTATTGGGTTATTGCATACGCAACAGAGGAGGAGGAGGAACCCAAGAAATCCAACCTTGACCAAGAAGAGTAGAGTGAAGAAGAAGAAACACCATCACCCGGTTTCACAATCCTAGCCACTAGCTCCTCGAGGTCATCCTCCAAGACCCCCACTGTCCCCCACTGAAAGCCAACAACCTTCCACCAGTATGCTGCAACCACAGGGGTAGCACTACGTATCATCACTAGGATAGGCAACGGCACAAGCAAAACAGACACTAAGGGAATGCACAAGGGTGATTGGTTGATTTTTTTGATGTAATATTGGATGCATACATGAAAAAAGATGGATTGGAAAGTTTGCCTTGTGATGGCTTTTATTTCAGCATTGTGACCAAGAGGACCCTGTGATGGTCAGTAACAGAGGGAAGGAAAGTATGAGACAAATGTTGAAAGGGGAATTGGGGTTGTGTTCACTGATATCGCAGGCGGATGATTGATCCCGGATATCCCGTGGCTATCTGGGTTGCCTCCTTCGTTCTGTACTTTCCTCTTCTTTTTCTACTTCCTTTTTCCTTTTCTACTTCCTCCTCCCTCTGCGAGCAGTTTGTCCCCTTTGCTGCCTCTGCTTCATCTCCATGTGATGCTGCAACCCAAGGGGGACTGCAACTGGAGCCCTCAGTACTGGGAGCAAGTGGTCTTCTCAGAGGCCTTCCTTTAAGAGCCAAAGCATTGCAAATGTCAAGCAGCACTCCCTGCACACTTTAACAATTTTTTTTAATATATTGCACCAAGCCACTGTTCCAATAAAATGTAAAAACAAATCCAAAAATCCAAATCCAAAATCTATTCTTACATGAAAGTTGTGTGTGTCCCTTATAGAAGCGCTGGCAGCGTCTCTGTTGTACTGCTGTCCGCACGTTCTTCCATGCGTGGTTTGGAGACAGCAGTATCAAAATCACAGATCGTGCATCAATTCAGGTGTTACATGCCTATTGAGATCATGATCTGCATTATTTAAATGTGGATGGCAAATGCAGGCAACGGCAGCACTGCTAACCTGCCCAAAATGGCAACCGGCGCGTTCCATGCCAGAACCGGGCGGAAGCGAGTAAGCTGCCCTTTTGTTCTGCAAGAATGGCCTTAACGGCTGGCGTTAAAGCTCCCAATTTCGTGGCCCAGATGTCAATAGAGCAACAGATTTAAGCAGTGGGGAAGTGTAAAGAGCATACCAAGCAGAAAGAGTTAGGGGCCAAAATTGTCCCTTCCCTTAAGGCCTGTTACCGCCGGGAATCGGCGGCCATGCTGCAGAGTGCAATGGCCACCGATTTTTCGTGGAATGGCCGTCATTTTGAAAATTCCACATCTGTGGTATTCCAGTGATGACCCGCTCCCCTCACTACCGCACCGCTGCTGCCGATCCGTCCTAAGTGCACCATCAGAACGCGCACCGCAGATGTTATCCCCGACCGCAAGATTCTTGCAAGAAAATTTTGCTTCCGCCGCTCAATGCCACCAGCAGCTTTTTCTGCCAGCACACTGTGCTTCTAAGTCTTCCTCGATTCCGAGGGATTGCCTATGATGTTGACTGTGCTTGGAGTACTTGCAAAATGGTGGTGCAGCTTCCATTAAAGGGGAAGACCTACTGCTGCGGCCGCCATCTTTTTTCTGTCAGCTGACTGCCATGTCAGGCCGACAATTATGCCCCCGGGTTCGGCCGGGCCACCAACAGGCAGCTTGATAACCCCTCTTAGGTGTAGGCTGCTGGCCCAGTCGAAATCCTTCCTGGTGGCCCAGTGGACTTAAGCTAAAGAATCGCAATGTCTCTCCCCTTTAAGTGAAGGTGAGAGATGTGGTGACGCGGCACCCTGATGATGCAATCAGCACTATGCTGATGAGTGACAGCGGCGACAACTCCACCCGCTCCCAACTTTCGCTCTAGCGTGCTCACCGCCGCTTATCCGCCCCCATTATGACTGACTTCCAGTCCGCTGAAAAAAAAGCCAAAGAGCGAAATTTCGCTCAAGAGGCCACCACATCAATCGTGCCGGTAAAAACAACTGAAACAGGGTAGGTACGCCGCTTTTCCGGCGGTAGGCAATTTTGGCCCCTAAACCTTGAGGAAGGTTTTAAAGCTTAAAATTACCAAAAAGTAATTGCCAGATCTGCTTCCAATTTTATCCAACAGCTTATGAACCCTTTGAGGAAATTTATTGCCTCCCACACTTTACCACCAATGATTTGTCAGAGGGTTGAGGAAGTAACGATGACAGCACTGATTGACACCAAAACTGCATTGGGTCCGAACTTAGTCATTTGAATCCTATTTGGATATGTTAATGAGACCCCTGCCTGTTTCTGGCTGGAGAGCTGGCCGTCTAAATTGAGGTGCACCGAAAATCTGAATGGACAGACCTCTAATGATAATTCAATATTTTATTTATTTTTAATTTTTGTCCTGCCACCGCCCCTTTACACATTTAAACATGGCAATACTGAATTGAAAACTGATTCAAGAGGTGACAAAAGCAGGACCAGGATTTCAGCAGCACCATGAGATGGGGTAGAGATGAGAAAATTTTGCAGAGGTAGAAGGAAGCAATTCAAGTGATTAATAGGAAGTGAGGTTGAACAAGGTACCAAGGATTTTCACTGTCTGTTTCAACATCAGCAGGTGGCTGGGGAGCAGAGTTTGTATTTGGGCAAAAATGATGGCTTGGTCTTTCTGAAAATTCAGAGGAAATCCAACTCCATGTCACACAGGTAAACTGACAGCACAAAGGTGATCATGGGGTTGCGGGAAATGGTACAGTAGGTAACTTGGTATCTATTATCTCATGGCTGCAAGAGCACAAATATAATTTCCAGTGGGTCAAAGGGTTTATAGCTGAGACAATCCCAATACCAGTGCTTCTGGTAGAATCTAGTTTTTATTGCAAAAAATGGGAATGCAAGAATACTTACCTTCAGAAAGAGGAATTCCACTGAAGAGAAATCTGTCAAAAATTCTCTAAAAACTGTTTGTGTTTTTCTTGCAATGGGCAAATAGTGGAAGAATCTTGTATTTCACACAGCTTACAGCCTATCTCACCATAAGATAATTATTGAAAGCAATCCTTATGCAATCTTTTGGTGTATCTTTATCACCAAATTGCATGTTACAATATGTGGAATTCCCTGAGAAGTAAAGCATGTGAGAATTTTGTAGCTCGTTCTGCAGTCACATATAATCGCTGTCTTAATAATGCTAATACTGCAAAGTGCATACAAGAAAGAACTACACACTTAACTCTACCTTTCAAATAATGTATGTTCATATGGCCCCGATATTAGCTCAGAGACCAGGGGGCAGGAGGGAGATCCCGGGTGGGGGAAGCTGTTTTGCAGTTCGGAAGTCCAGAAGAGCAGGTATCCCTCATGTCTTGCCGAATTTAACATCAGGACCGGATTAACATTTTTTTGTCTCCATTTCTATAGCCGCAACCAGCCAGATTGAGAGGCTGGCTGGCTGGCAGGCAGATAGGCATTCGGCACCAGGCCTCATCCGGGGAGCAGAGAGGAGGGAGGGATTGGAAATTGGGGGTTGGGCGGGGGAGATCATAGGCCGGAGGGGAGATCAGAAGCATCGGGGAGAAGGTGGAAAGGAGATTGGAAGGGAGATAGGAAAGAACTGAGGGGGAGGTGGGAGATCATGGTTCATTGGCGGTTTGTGGCTTGGGGGGGAGATCGTGCCTCAGGATGGGGGTCCAATCGCAAGAGGGAGGCAGGTAAGTTGGATCCAGCGGTAAGACATTAGTTACCTGCTGGATCCAGCCGTCCTTGCCTCCCTTTAGATGCCAGGTTAAATTTATATGTAGATGAAATCTGAGGCAGGCAGCCTCATTATAATATTTAAATGACCGACCCACCTCCTGGGAGTGGGTTGATTGCTGTGGAAATGTATTTTTATCTAAGCTGATACCATACGGTATTTGTGTGCCTTTTGATTAAAATGGAGTCCTGGCCCTTCCAGAACTTTCTGCATTTTAGCAGTCAGCTTGCATAAACAGCTAAACCTGGTTTGAGATGGCTGATGGCCATCAAACAGCTAGGAGACAAGTCATGCTGAGACAAGTAACCCCCCATGGTGCTCTCCTATTGTCTACACTACAGGAGTTCCATGTCACCCCACCCTTATCTTCTAGCCATTATCTCTTTCCGAGACCTCATCCATTTGATGCAAACAGATAAACTGACCAGGAAATTGGAACAATCCTGACACAATACAAGACAGGTGATAGCCCATTACCTATGACTCATGGAGTAATGGCCGTTTGGCTTTCTGATAACCCTGACAAAAGGAAATATCTTGATACCATGTCAGGACCAGGATATAGTAATTAACTCTTTATCTGTATTCACTGACTGTGAGACAGAGCAATACACAGGGAGAGGCCAGAACTTTGGTTTTACTGTATAAATATCTTGTTAAACTGAACCATTGCGGAGGTGTTCACTTAGCCCTTGACTGAGTGTGACCTACCCCTTGCGAGCAAGTAAATTAAAGAATCTTCTACCGGAGCTGTAAGTGTCGGAGTCATTCTTTTCGGAGGTTGAGATTTCGACATTGCCCACCCCAATCTCGCCTCCTTTAAAACTAGAAGTGGGCAGGTTCAAGGTGGTTTGGGGTGGGGTTTGAAATTTTTAATATTTTAACATCCTACCCGACCTAACCCATTTTGAGGGGTTAAAATTCCCTCAATCGATCTAGACTATGAATTAGACCAACATAAATTAACTGTGCAGGTAAGGTTTTACAACTATTGAAATGCTAACCTCAATCTGCTTGATATGTTAGAACAACAATGCACCTTCTGGGCTTTTTCAATTCCATTACCCCTTCAGTGACTGAATGGATTGCATATAATCCATTTTCTTTTAACATAAACTTACTATAAGGTATGGTGATTTAAATAATATTGTTTGTTTCATGTGTCGGAGGCTCGTAAAACATTAGTCAATAATGCAATATCACTCAGTTAGATCCTTGGATGGAGGTGGGGAATAGACGAAGTGGAAGGGGTAGGCCTGGGTCAACAGCAGTCCACAGTATTTTTACAGAGCAGGACTGCTCCTCTTGGTTCTGCTCAAGACCTGGTAAATAAGAACATAAGAACATAAATAGGAGCAGGAGTAGGCCACCCGGCCCTTCGAGCCTGCAAGATCATGGCTGATCTGATCATGGACTCAGCTCCACTTCCCTGCATGCTCCCCACAACACTTTACTCCCTTATCATTCAAAAATCTGTCTATCTCCACTTTAAATATATTCAGTAACCCAGCCTCCATAGCTCTCTGGGGCAGAGAATTCTATAGATTTACAACCCTCTGAGAGAAGAAATTTCTCCTCATCTCAGTTTTAAATGGGCAGCCCCTTATTCTGAGATTCTGGGCTAGAACCTCCACTTTTGGGCTTATCGCCCAAAAATGGGCGTTATTTCTGGCGTGGGCGGTAAAAAAGGGTTTTCAGATCGCAGGCTTCTCGCCCATTCTCAAAACATCTAGTTTACATTTTTGAAAATGGGCATTACCGCGAGCGATATCAAATGGGCGGTAGCGTTAAATTTTTTTTGACCTTCTGCCGTAAAGTGTGGCCGTCCTTAGCAACGACATGGCAACGTTCAATTCCCACGATTCAGGAGGTCAAGGGTCACCATGACATGCGCAGAAGAGGAGACAGAGAGAGAGCGATCTCAGAGGGACTGAAGACGTGGCTGGGTGTGGTGTGGCTGCTTTGGGAGGAAGGAGGGAAACAAAAAGGCAAATAGGCAAACAAAAATTAGCTGTTACCAGCCACACATATGACCGAATTTGCCCTATAATGGAGGGAGAGGAGGAGGCATCACAGCACGCTGTGGAGACTGACGCTGGAGAGAGCAGTGAGGTGGGACAGGAGCACATTGGAGGCTGCAAAAGAGCCAGGAGGTTCTCGAACGAGGCAAATGCTTCCCTCTTGCAGGAGGTCAAGTTACCCTGGGGTTATTTGACACAGGGAGGGTGTCGGAAGCCCACCCCAAAGGCCGACCAGAGGATATGGAGCGAGATAACAGAGGTGATCTCGCCGGCGACCAACGAGGTGCAGGAGGCAACCAATGCTGCAAACGATGGAACGACCTTGTGGGATCCGCAAGAGTAAGTATTACATTGATTTACATGTACTTATGTATTTATATAATTTGATTTATAACAGTCATGAGTGACTATTAGCAGATGTGAGGTCTTGCACTTTTACCGGGAATGTTTTACTTAAAGCCTGCGGTCACAGTGCACGTCTTTAGGTAAAGAATGATAATAATCATAATAATCATGATTACATCTGTCGGTTGTGTTGTATCAGTGTCTGTGACAATGCCTAGCAATGACACCACGCAATGATCTCATGCCATGTCGTCCTGTCACCTTTTTCAGAAGAAGCTATCGACGATGAAGTCCATCCAGAGGTGAACGGGTGGGGGGACCACCAGTCCCCAGCGACATCACAGAGGTGGAGGAGCGAGTGCTCGCACTCATGGGGAAGCACCCTGGAACAGCCACGGATGCATCTGCAGACCCTGAAGTGATGCCAGGTGAGTAAAGCTTACACCATTGGGTGATGTAAAGTCAATAGATGCCACACCAACTCATATCCGAACAATCATATATGATAGATGATTTCTAAAAGTGTCAGAGAAATAATGCTGGCCTAACGAAAATCATTGCAATGCACAATGTCTTGATGGTCATGAAATGTGATGTCTGCAATGATTTTGAGAGTGGTGGTGCTTTTGTCGTGCATATGCTGTGTGTAGCGCTGGACTCACCTTGTCACCCTAGCACTCCCTTCTCCTCTAATAACTTCATTTGTGTCTTGCAGCTCAGCCAGCAGCGCGGCCCTAGGCAAGTCCACAGAGGTCAGAAGGTGGGGGCGCGGGGCAGGAGTCGGCGGACGATCCGACTACATCTGGTGCTGAGGAGCTCCGATTGTCGCTCGTCAATCCGCTGGGTCTGTTCTCGACGGATGAGAGCGCGGACTTCGAAGAACCTGCATCGCCACGCTCCAGAAGCCATTCCACCCCAGGCCATCTAGTGGTCCTCTGGTCATTCCCCCTTCCACACTGGAGGTACCGGCCCCAAGCACCTCTCCACAGGGAAACTCATTTGTGCCAAGGATGGTGCCGACCCCACGGAGGCCTCGTAGATGTAGAGAGATGGTACAGTTGTCGAAGAGGACTGTGGACATTGGTGACCAACTCATCGAAGCATTGGGGGGCATATCCCAACAACTGGCCACCATGACCAAGTTCATTCCGTGCATGGAGGAGTCCCTGGATGCGATAGCCAGGAACATTGCTGCCACAGGCCTCCCAGTGGTCCTCGAGCGTGACACTCCACCCCTAGGTTCCGCACCACCACTGCGAATGACAGGTGAGATCCTGCTTCTGCATCAGAGAAGGTTGACCCCTCAGCACCCCCCACTCCCATACCTATGCAACCAATGCATCTGCCTTCATCCCCCTCAATGAGGCACCACCTGAGGAGCTCCTCGGCTAGGCACCAAGGAGCGAGGAGGGGAAGGGTTAGAAGTGGGGAGAAGGAGATGGGGGAAGGAAAGTGAGGTGCATGTGCGCAGGTGATGGCTGTGTTATATCTTCATCTGGCTGTATGCAATTTGTTACAATGTATGAGGGCTAGGGACCACGCTCCTGCTTTGCCTTTGTATTCTGCGTTGCTGGACATGTTGAACATGTGATTTATGTCAATGGTTGAAAAAGCGGGGTGTGGGAGGGGGTTGGGTGTTATTGGCTGTGATACTTATGATTTCAGACCAATGTTGGTATTAAGCTTTTATTATTGAACATAACCTTGTTGCGCATTGTCTCACACAGCTGGACTGTTACGCACTGGTGATTCCTTAACATGAAAGGATTAAATACAACTTAACATCAATCAACATAAACTTTAACTGGCACCAAAGTGATGGGCACCATTGATGCCTGAGCTGCACACACACAGCAGTGTGTCAGCGTTGTCAATCACATCAGCGCTCGTTCAGGCAAATCTTTCCGATATCAGCTCCTCACATAAGAGTGGGATTTAACAAATGCCAGCCACATCGCTCGCATTGGTCCCGGTTAGTTAAACATTTATGGCCGTTTTTTTGAGCGAGCGATATTCTGGGCGATATGTGTACGAGGTGGTGAAATTGAGGATGGACGATCTCCATGGCCGCTAGTTTGGGTAAATATGCTCTTTACGACAAAAAACAGTGGGGGGGGGGGCGTTAATATTGAATCTTGGCATTAAATCCGTTCGGAAAGTAACGCTGGGCAATGTTATGGGCGTTGAATTCGCCCATTCTGCTGATTCCGCCCAAAAAAAGTGGGCGGGTGGTAATATTTTTTCTCGGCGTTAACCCCATTGGGAAATTAACGCTCGGTGATAAGTCTCCTAAAAAGCCCATTTTGGGCAATATCTGGGCATTATACATCATTTCAGCGATATAATGGACATTAAGTGGGTGTTAAGCATGCAAAAAAAGTGGAGGTTCTAGCCCTAGTTTTAGTTTACCCTATGAGTGGAAATATCCTCTCTGCATCCACCTTGTCGAGCCCCCTCATTATCTTATAAGTTTCAATAACATTTCCTCTCATTCTTCTGAACTCCAATGTGTATAGGCCCAACCTACTCAACATATCTTCATAAGTCAACCCCCTCATCTCCGAAATCAACCTAGTGAACCTTCTCTGAACAGCCTCCAATGCAAGTATATCCTTCCTTAAATATAGAGACCAAAACTGTAAGCAATACTCCAGTGTGGTCTCACCAATACCCTGTACAGTTGTAGCAGGACTTCTCTGCTTTTATACTCTATCCCCCTTGCAATAAAGGCCAACATTCCATTTGCCTTCCTGATTACTTGTACCTGCATACTCACTTTTTGTGTTATTGCACAAGGACCCCTAGGTGTCTCTGTACTGCAGCACTTTGCAATTTTTCTCCTATTAAATTACACTTTGCCTTTCTATTTTTTCTGCCAAAATGGATAACCTCACATTCTCCCATATTATACTCCATCTGCCAAATTTTTGCCCACTCACTTAGCCTGTCTATATCCCTTTGCAAATATGTTGTGTCCTCCTCACAATTTGCTTTTCCACCCATCTTTGTATCATCAGCAAACTTGGCTACATTACACTCGGTCCCTTCATCCAAGTCATTAATATAGATTGTAAATAGTTGAGGCCCCAGCACCGATCCCTGCGGCACTCCACTAGTCACTGTTTGCCAACTGGAAAATGACCCATTTATCCCGACTCTCTGTTTTCTGTTAGTTAGCCAATGCTAATATATTAACTCCAATGCCGTGAACTTTTATCTTGTGCAGTAACCTTTTATGTAGCAACTTATGGAATGTCTTCTGGAAATCCAAATACACCATATCCACTGGCTCCTCCTTATCCACCCTGCTGGTTACATCCTCCTGGATGGTGCAAGCTCCACCTATGATAGCTGAACTTTGCAAGGGAGTAGTACAATTGGTATTATGATCCCAAGTTGCATCTGTAAGGTGCCTAATGCCTGATTCAGGCTGGCTCCCTGGATACCTAAAAGGTTCCCACTTCCAATATTGCAACTGGCTTACTTGCAGGGTAGATCGGGCACCAGAAACTTGCAGACCAGCGATATGATCCAAAATACGGACAAAGGTAAGTTCCCAAAGAATATATTGACAAGAATTTCCATCCAGGTATTATGTTGTTTTATTTTTTCAATTATTCCTGTTGCACAAAGAAGATGAAATCCATTAGTAATAGTCATTCACAGGAGATCAGCGCAAAGCTCTAAAGATGCCCTGTCTCATTGCCTCTCTGCCATCCATATTTTTCTACTATCTATGTAACACAAATTATGACCCTCTTTTGTGTATAAAGAGGCCACACCCGAAGCTTGACATACAAATTACCTAAGTAATGTGTCTTCACAACAGCATGTCTGTCTAAAAGAGCTCTCGTTACAGCTGCAAGTCCAACTGGGAGAATGATTTGATCCTTTTATTTAAACCTGCTGGAGCATGCTCTGTGAATTTTGCTGCCTTTATGTGGTTAAGGAGGATGTGGTTAATAATGTTCATAACGGGAGGACAATGTTCAATCCAATGTATGACCACAACCACCTTTGTAGATCATGTCAACTCTATGGGTTTCTTTTATACATGCAGACAATAGATACATTCTCTATGTAGTCACTGTATAGTTGCATAAGGTGGAGACTTGTTTACCTGATATATATTTTGGGTATATATATGGGTATATACTATATTGGCATCACTAGAGGGTGCAACTGGTGGAAACGGGGTTTCCTGCCCTGGTGGCAGGGGCTGTATAAAAGGGTATACAGGCTGCCTCACTCTGGCGTTACGAATAAAAGACCAAGGTCACTACAGTTTAAGTACAACACATTGCCTCGTGGAGTCATTCATAGGTACATTACAGACATAACAACTGGTGACGAGAATATGGACTTTCACACGATTATGGCTACCTTTGGCACACTAAAAGACTTCGCAGAGGGTGATGATTGGGATGCCTTCACAGAAAGGCTTGAGCTATATTTCATGGCAAATGACCTAACGGGGAGACGGACGCATCAGCGGAGAAGCACAAGGCTATACTGCTGACCAGTTGTGGGCCCAAGGTCTACCGCCTCATCAGGGACTTGCTGGCAACCACAAAGGCCAAGGATAAGACATACGATGAGCTGACTGAACTAATTTGCGACCAACTAAAACCAAAAGAGAGCATCCTCATGGCCAGGTACAGATTCTACACTCACCGCAGACCTGAGGGCCAGGAATTGCAAAAAATGCTGCCTACCTCAGGAGACTTGTGGCACCGTGTGATTTTGACACCACCTCAACGAAGCATTGCAAGACACCTTCATTATAGGAATTGGTCACGAGGGCCTCCTTCACAAGCTATTATCTGCCGACACCACAGTCAACCTGCAGAAGGCCATCGGCATCATTCATGACCTTGACCTGCAACACCAAGCAAATTATTCATCAAACCCAGCAAGTACTGTACGCAGAATGGTGCCTTTCACAGGCAAGACTATAGAATGTGGCTCTGCCCAGGGCAGAGAGCACAGACCTCAGGGTTCCAGAACTCAGAGTCCGCCAAGGGGTGCTAATCGAGTAGCACCATGCTGGCGTTGTGGAGGAAACCATATGGCTCACCAGTGTCGGTTTGCTGAGTATATATGCAAAGCCTGTAACACGAAGGGCCACCTCCATCATATGTGTAAAAGAAATACGACTCACCGTCTAGCAGAGGAGTTGGTAGATGACTTTGAATCCAGCGGGGAGTATGATGATTTGGCCAGAAAGGCAATTCAGCCCCAAGAGTGTATACCTGCACCACCGATCGTCCTCCAGTGAAGATGGAAGTCAAGATAAACGGCGTTCCAGTCTTCATGGAAGTGGACACGGGAGCGAGCCAGTCAATAATGAGCCAGGATGCCTTTGAGAGGCTATGGAATGAAAAACGACCCGAGCTGGTTCCAGTACAGGAAAAGTTGCGCACCTACACAAAGAAGCTAATCCCAGTCCTTGGTAGTGCGGATGTAAATGTAATCCATAATGGTGTGGTGCACAAGTTGCCTCTGTGGATTGTTGCAGGTGATGGTCCAATGCTACTCTGAAGAAGGTGGATGGGGAAGATCCAGTGAAAATGGGAAGACCTCTTCATTCCAGCAATCGATGTCCCCCATGCCAGAGGCAGAGCAAAACCTCACCTTCACTTGGGTCAGGCACCAGAGAACAAACCAGCGCAGCACCTGAGGCACAGACTGTCCATCACGACTGCGTGGCAATGATCCGACCGGAACAACCTAAAAGTACCTTCCCGGCTCCAGTGGCCGGACTCCTGGGGAGGAAGATCGAATTCACAGGCACTCTTCTAGCTTTTGTGGCAGAATCACAGGAGAGAAGGATCAAGGCAGTCGACCTCAAGGATAGAGGTAAGATGGCGTCCCTGCTGCAGTGAGGTACAGCGTGGCTGAAAAAAAAAGATGGCCGCGGCCAGACCATGAGGTGCAACGCTGAGGGACTAACACGTGGTGTCTAACAAAGGATTTGATTGGGATAAAGCCAGCAGGGTTCTCTTAAAGGAGACTGCAACCAACTGAACTTAAAGAGGCATTGTATGCATGACAATCAATGTAATGAACCGATTAAGATTGTGAACAAAATGTTGTTGCGAGATGTCGGTACTATGGTACTATTCCTAATGTAAAGAACAAAATGTTGTTGCGAGATGTCGGGAATAGAGTATCCCCAAAAGTAGCAAGAGAGCAAATTCGGGAGGGTAAAGGCGCTGATCCTGATGCCCTGCCCCAAGTGTCCCCACAAGTTATAGGCCAGAGACTTCAGGAGGGTGAAGGCACTGATCCTGATAACCTGCCCCAGGTCTATCCCACGCTGCAGGCACCCGATGGCACCATTCGCCACGGACCTGGAAATGAAAGCAGCGCCAATACGCACAGTCGGCCGCCATTGCCCACCAGCTGGGTGGAGACGGCGCAGCCCCTAGACCCAGTTGCTATGTCGGCCATATCCGGGAGCGAAAGGTCAGAACCAGCGAGTTCCCCAAACGGAACCTAGAACAACCAGCTTCCCAACACCTTTAGAGAGCAGGCAGAAGATTCTGCAGCCCTCAAAGGAGAGCAGGGCAGCCACACACACCTGTGGCTCTACCCACCACTAGGCAACGGCAAAGGCCTGAGTCCTGGCAAGGTGAGCGAACCAAGCCCAACATCCCAGCAGGGGGTGCAGCGCCACCATCAGACGACTAGGACCCCGTCCAGTTTCTCTGGAACTAGCGTCCTCACATACCTGTACTGCTACCTCAATACTGACCATGACCAAACCATGAATGCAATCTACCCAATCCTGGCGCACGACCGTAAAACGTAACGAATGCAAGTCATTGAACCAAGGTGTCACGATACAAACTGTAAACATTTTTTTTCTTCCTTTCTTTGTACTTGCACTGTGTCTGATTCTGTATGTTAATGTAATGGGCCAGCTGCATGATCTTGCTGTGGCGGTGGTGGGGGGAATGGATGTATGTAGCCATACACACACACATGGATCACAACCAGAACCCACTGGAACCTCCACTGTATCATCGAACCATCCAAACTGGTAACCACTACCCAACGTTGTGGCAAATGGACTTGGGGGTTAACAGGGAGAGAGCCAAGCCAAAGCACAGCCAAGGTGCAAGGGCTATTGGCACTTAAGTCTGGGGAGAGCTAAGCCAAAGCACATAGTGCAAAGGTAATTGGCACAAAGGACTTGGGGGAGAGTGATGTTATATTTGCAGACTATAGATATACTCTCTGTATAGTCACTGTATAGTTACATAAGATGGAGACTTGTTTACCTGATGTACTATCAATAAGGTTTACACTGTGTATATACTATGCTGGAACCACTAGAGGGTGCAACTGGTGGAGACCGCGGTTTTCTGCCCTGGTGGCAGGGGCTGTATAAAAGGGTAGCCACCATGTGGCTGCCTCACTCTGGAGTTACAAATAAAGGACCAAGGTCACTACAGTTTGAGTACAACACATTGCCTCGGGGAGTCATTCATAGGTACAGCACAGACATAACAGTTTCATTATGGACGGAGATAATAGTTTATGCTTCTTAATGGAACCATCTAGGAAAATGAAACTAAAGAGTACCCTGTGGCTTCAGCAGAGGTAGAGGCTCCTCACTTCCCTGCTGAGACTGCTGAGACACTTTTGGCAGGCGTACTCTAGATTTAGGATTCTGCGAGGGCCCTGTCAAAGCCAGCTCTTCCTGCAATTATGCAGGGGCAGACTCGGTCATCGCTGTCCGAGGAGGCATCTGGGGTTCTGACTGAGGGGGTGGAAACAGGGGAGAAGTGTAAGCACTTAGATAAGAGTCCACACTTCCATGTGTCCTCTCACCACCATCCCTCTCATGTGCCACCTGCACTTCCCGGCTAGCAATGAGCTGGAGAGCACCTTGCTGCACATCAGTGGGACCATGAGGACCCAGGTCTACGCTGACATCCCTACTAGAGAGGAGGGCTACGAGCCTTTTCAATCTATTGTCCATAGATAACAATCTATTCTACATAGAGACCACTTGCTCCTCTGTGTTGCACATTATCTGCTCCATCCTATCCATGGAACAGCCTCCAGCCGCCATCGCCTGTGATACAGTGGTACTCATGTTGGAGATGGACTCCTCCATTCTCTGAGTACTGGCAGTTATCGCTTCCTGCACTTGTTCCTGCAGCTCCAGGATCGCTCTCTTTCTGGATGGCCCCCGAGGCTCAGCGTCTGTATGCAGCTGAGCAGAGCAAGGGGAGTCCTGCACTCCCTGCCGAGTAGTCTCCACTGTTGTCCTTGTCTTCACCATTAGCTCTTGCTCGGTTGTGATTTGTGAGACACCACGAGGGACCCACCGAGGTGTGTGTTTCTGTGCTGGTGCTGGGTGGGCTTATGTCTGGTGGCGGTGCGTCCTCAAAACCTGGAGATTTCTCTGAGGAGTCGACTTCATCTTGTTCCAGGACAGTGGAGGGGCCTTGATGGATCTGTGGAAGAGTAAAGAGATGAGTTAGATGTGTCATATGTAGGTTGGGTACAGATACCATTATGCAATGATGGACATTCAATGGCTGTTGACATCAGCCCCCATATGAGAGACTGATATATGCCATGTAGCTGTACGACATGTAATTCTGTCACCAGGTTGCTGGGATGTCCCCACATCCAGCTGCTCAGCGACTCCCACCAGCTCTAAGGCAGCCTCCTCTGCTATGGTCAGGGTGGCCATTAAAGCCATTCCACCACTAGTTCTCTTTCTCTCTCTCTTATTTTGCGCTCTCATTTCCTGCAAGGAGGGAAAGAAGAGAAGGTTGAGTAAGAGTGACGGAATGAGTATAAGGAATGGATGGGTTACATCTGCAGAGGGTGACTATGATGGAGTGAGGGTGGCAATTTCAAGTGGCCTGCTTAACTGATGTTTGTTGGTATGATTGCACTAGCATGAGTGTGAGTGTGAGGGATGGCTAATAAAGTGTGATAATGTAGATAGAGAGAGAGGGATGGATGGACGTGCAAGGTATATTGGTGTGAGTAAGGATGTACAGGAGTAGGGTAAGGAAGGCAGAGTGATGTGGTTGTGATGAGAGGCACAGCAGGATGAAGTTGAGTGTGGCTTTGCACTTACCTTTCCTAATCTAATGAGATCATTGAAACGTTTGCAGCACTGCACCCAGGTCCTCCTGCCACATCCCTGCTGTTCACCTCCTCTGCTATTTGGAGCCAGGCTCCTTTGCTGTGCTGGGGAGGCCTCTTCCTCCCATCAGTAGGGAAGAGGACCTCCCTGCATCTGGAGGGAGTCATCAGAGAACCTGGGTGGTTCTGTGCAGCAGTGGCATTGTGAAGTGCACTGACTGCACACTCCTAGATGAACCTTCAAATGCAATGTGGCCATGGTTCCTTTAAATATCCTAGCTGAAAACGCGTCATCGATAATGTCACCAGACCGACACCATTTAATAGTGCCGGGTAATGGTCAGAGCGGGCTTAATAGGCCCCATTAACTTAAAGTCATTCTGTGAAGCGGGATGGAGCCAGCAATAGGCTCATGGCCCGCCATGGCAACCGCCCGCACCGGATCCGCCCAGGAAAGAAAAAGAAAATTCCAGACTCAGTGTTGGAGTCCGAGGTTATAGATATTAAAGTTAAGTAAAACAGCTAAGCACTCGTTGATGGTGTTTATCTACAACAACAACAACTCGCATTTATATAGTGCCTTTAACATAGTAAAATGTCCCGAGGCACTTCACAGGAGTGTAATCAAACAAAATTTGACACCAAGCCACATAAGGGAATATACTTGGTCAAAGAAGTAGGTTTTATGGAGCATCTTAAAGGAGGAAAAGGAGGTGAAGAGATTTAGGGAGGGGATTCTAGAGCTAATAGGATAAATGTACATATTACAGGTACTTTTTATCAGTGTGCACTTAAAAAATAAAATTATAAGTTCTGTAGCATAGCAGACTCCATGTACCATAAAACTAAATTCTGAGAATCCTGTAAGATAATGATCTATGAACCATACTACTGAGTTCTTGGAAAAGCTGAAGGCTTGAAATTCTGCGAGATCCTGCTGTCAGAAAACAAAAAAGTTACAGACACTTCCAACTGGCCAAAACTAGTTTGTGGAAGAACACTAGGATCAGTGTATCATAAAATGATCCCACAACCAGCCTGAGAAGGTGATGAGTGAGACCCATTTTCTTTGGGTGTTGGTCAACGGACCGATAGCGGGACTCTGAAGTATACATCAAAGTGGGTTAATGGTACTAGCTATGACTAAATCGCTATGGAATTTTAAGAATATAAATATGACCAGATGTCCTGAGTTCGTCATAACATGTAAAACAGGCCATCCATCATTTCTGACATGCCTATCAAAATTGATTCTTCCAACGAGCCAGACTCACATGATCCAGTTAGCCTCATTTGTCTCAGAGATTTAAAGTATGAAGAGCAATCCTTTGTCTCTCCTGAAGGCAGTCAAATAAACAATTCATTGGGCCAAGCACTATGTCAAGCCTCTTCTGTTCAGTTCAGTCAGTGAGCAGTCCTCAGCTCAGTTGAGCAGAATCAACCAAGTTCAGTCAGACAGAGCTAATTCAGGCTGGAAAGGCAAAGAAAAGAAGAGAGATTTAATAGCTGAAAATGTAAGGTTAGTAAAAGTCTTGTATTCAAGAAGTAAAATTTGTAAAGTGTATTGGCACATTATTTAATTTCTGTATGAGGGAGGGGAAGAAAGAACAAAAGGGAAGGTCTGTGATTGGGTGGAAGACAGGAGAGGTTAGAGAGACAAAAGGGGTGATGGCCCAAATTCAAATGGTAATGCCAGGAGTTAGAAAAACATTAGTCAAGATAGGGTGTGAATGGCAAGATAATGATCAGCTGCCATTAGAGACAAGGAGAAAAAAAGAAAGAAACAGGCTCTGAGGGTGGGTGGGGGGGGGGGGGAGGGTGGGATGGGGGGTGGAGGGAGCCAAAGATTGGCAGCAGTTATGCTCTGAAATTTATTCCAGATTCCACTATCTCAGTATTTTGCTTTTGTATCACTGTAACAGCTGACCTACTGCAATATGCATAAATTACTCATGTCATAACGAAAAATGCTCTGTCAAATAAAATCTCATGGGAAAAGCAGAAGGGCTGACCACTAAATCAATGCTTAACTTATTGTAAACTGCAAGCTCAATGCTTATCTAAATGTCTGCTGCAATAAATATCCTTTTCTTTTTTAATATTGTGTTAACTTAGTTGTTGATTAAATTCTGATGCTCAGTATTAAAGATGTTGAATCTTTACCTGAGACTCTGGGGGGGGTGTGTGCGCGGGCTGGGTAGCAGGCCGCCATCCCAAAGTTTTTAACATGCGTTTAACTCAAAACTTGAAACAGCCACACGGGTTTCCTGGCCCAATTAAATGGAGCAGGTCTGCTGACATCACCGATGACTCGTTTTCAGCTCCGACATTTAAAGGAGCCTTGCACACATTCCAGCTGAAGGTTGTTGGAGGAGGCACAAAGGTGGTTGGGAAAGGTGGCAATTGCTCGATGTCACAGAGATTTGTGTGGGTGAAGCATACATGGAGTCACCGTGACAGAGGTTCTGGTTCAGGGAGTCAGAGCACGCAGGGAGGTCCTGTTCTCTGGGGATGGTCGCAAGAGAGCAGCCAGAGAGACCAAGAGGGCATGGCTGGAGATCGCAGAGGAGGTCAGCTGCGGGGACGTAGTAAGGCAGTCCTGGATCCAGTGCCGGAAAAGATTTTATGATCTCATGAGTTCAGGAAAAGTGAGTGCAATGCCACATTCAACTACATCAGCTACGTGTCACCCAACCCCATTGCTCTGCCTTCCCAAGCCTACACCTGCACGTCACTTCTTACACCAACCTACCTTGCAAGGTGCACCCATCCCTCACTCTCTATGCACCCACGCATCCCCGTCTGACTATCCACGCACCCTCATCCTAATGCAATCATAGGAAGTAACATCACAGAATGAGGCCATTTGGCAATGTCACATCACTCTCTCATAGTCACTCTCTCCAGATGTAGCCCATTAATCTCTTGCACTCATTCCATCACTCTCACTAAAAGTTCTCTTCTTTCTCTCCTTGCACAAGAAGAAAGCCAAGAACAACAGGAAGTGGCAATGAACTGTGGATGGATCTCCAATTTACACCTACTTGACTCCTGCAGAGAAGGAGGTGCTGCAAATCAAAAAGAAAAAAGACTTGCATTTATATAGCACCTTTCACAACCACCAGACATCTCAAATCGCTTTATAGCCAATGAAGTACTTTTGGAGTGAAGTCATTGTTGTAATGTGGGAAACGCAGCAGCCAATTTGCAAACAGTAAGTTCCCATGAACAGCAACGTGATAATGACCAGATAATCTGTTTTTTTTGTGAAATTGATTGAGGGATAAATATTGGCCAGGACACTGGGGATAACTCCCCTGCTCTCTTCGAAATAGTGCCATGGGATATTTCAGGTCCAACTGAGAGAAAACAGATGGGGCCGCAGTTTAATGTTTCATCCAAAAGACAGCAACTCCGACAGTGCAGTAGTCCCCTCAGTCCTGTATTGGAGTGTCAGCCTGCATTATATGCACCAGTCCCTGGAGTGGGACTTGAACCCACAACCTTCTGACTTATAGTCAAGAGTGTTACCCAATGAGCCACAGCTGACACAATGTAGCTGCAGACAATGGGAGATGGTGAGACGGGGACCTCCCAGCAACCCGGTGACAGAGTTCTATCACATACAGCAACATGGCATATAACAGTCATTCACATGGTGACTGATGTCAATGGCCAATGAAATGTCATCTTATGCATAATGGTAACGTCGTGTATTCTTATAATTACATTTCTAGTTCAAGTCTTTACTCTCCCACAGGTCCATCAAGTGACCCATCCCTGTCCAGCTGGAGGAAGAAGATGACTCCTCAGAGGAAGCTCCACTCTCTGAGGGCGCACCACCATCAGACCCATTCGTACCCAGCACCAACACAGATACACGCACCTCGGTGATCCAGCAAGACTATGTTGTCACCTTGTGTCTCATAGATCACAAGTGAGCCAGAGCAGATGGTGGAGACAGGGACAGCAGTGGAGAGTCAAGGGATATTGGGATAGTGTAGAAAAGTGGAGTTGAGGTCGAAGATCAGCCGTGATTTCATTGAATGGTGGAGCAGACTCAAGGGGCCAAATGGCCTACTCCTGCTCCTAATTCTTATTTACTTATGTTCTCTGCTCAGCTGCATGCAGATGCTAAACCTCGGCAGCCGTCAAAAAAGAGAGTGATCTTGGAGGAGCAACAACAAATACACAAGGCTCGGGCAGCTTTTGCAGCCACGATGTGTGCAATTGTACAGAGAATGGAGGAGTCCACCTCCAACATGAGCACCACCCTCTCGCAGGCAATGGCAATGATTTGCTGTTCCATGGAAAGGATGACTACCTGTATGGTACAATAAATGTGCCAGTTGAACGAGAACATGCTTGCTGTGATCAACAGATTGAAGACTCTCATTGACCTCATCTTGAGGAAGGATACCAACATAGACTTGGGCCTTCATCGCCCCACTGATGTGCAGCATGGTGCTCTCCATCTCCTTGCTAGCAGGGATGTGCGGGTGGCCCATTAGAGTATTGATGGTGAGAGGGGACATGAAAATGGGGGCTCTGCTCAAAGCGCTCCCACTTCTTCCCCGTTGCCTCCCCCTCAGTCAGAGCCCCACATGTTTCCTTGGATCCCGATGACCAAGTCTGCCCTTGCACAGTTGCAAGAGGAACAGTGTTTGGCGGGGACTTCACAGACTTCGAAACCCAGAGGACATCCATCAAAAGAGTCAAAGCAGTCGCAGCAGGGAAGTGAGCTGCCTGCCTCTGCTGAAGCCACAGGGGTTGCACCTCGTAGAAGCACACAGAAAAGAAAAAAGACACAATCCTAGATGCACAAGGGTATGCACATAGGAGTTTCAGTTCCATTCATGACACACATCAATTTATTTCTTTGTACTAATTTGCCGTCTTGTCCATTTTTGCCTGCTACCTGGGAAGTGGCTTTGTCACTTTGAGTGAATGGTGAGACATTACTTAACCTTGAGAAATGGGGATTTGGATGACAGGAATGGCTTGGACCATTGGTAGGACTGCTTTGTGGTGCTCTTGTGGTGAGGGTGGGGCACGTATGGATGGCAGCCATATGGGTGCACTGGAGCGAGTTAAGTAAATCGGGGCATTATGGTGCCATCCCAGGCCACCTGGACAGCAATGTGTGTTGATGCTGGTGCCATCTCCACCTCAGGTTTCTCCTCCTCTTCGTGTTCCACCTATTCCTCCTCCTCCTCCAAAGAGCCTGTGCGCTCTACGTTGTTACGTCTTTAATACTCTTATGAATGACTCCACGAGGTCTAGTATTGTACTTGAGCTGTTGTGACCTTAATCCCATTTATTGTTACTCCAGAGTGAGGCACAAGCATGGTGGGCAACCTTTTATACTGGGCCCTGCACACCTATGCAGGCTCCCACCGCAGTGCCCTCTGGTGGCACCCCTTATGTAACTATATAGTTAGTATACACGGTCTACATACATGACGTATGTCTTGCTCCTCCTGCAGCTCCAATTATCGGCGATGCTGTGGAGCACTCAGCATACAACAATGATTCTGGATATCCTGGCTAGAGCATACTGAAGGGCTCCTCCTGATCTGTCAAGGCATATGAAGCGCATCTTGAGCAGGCTGATTGCTTGCTCTATGACACATTTGGTCAACATGTTTTATTTAGGCCCAAAGTTCCTGACTCTCAAAATGGCTGGCCTTTTATACCTGAGCAGCACCATGTGTGTGCTGCTCAGTGGCCTCCAACAATAACACCATCTGGTGGCTACAAACAGAATGTACATACATAACAATACCCCGCTCTGAGATCTTATCACAGTCTTTCACAGGTTGAGACGGTCCGGTACTTTGCGCTCCCGGGTTAACCGTCTTAGTTCGATTCCAGCCTTGGGTGAGTGTGCGGGGTCTGTTGTGGCTGATGGCTGGATGGCTGACTTGTTGGGGGTAGCAGTGGCCATGTCAGGAATTGCAAGTCCATTTTTATTGAACAGGTCCATGATGGAAATTCCAGGTTCACTGATGACCCTTGAGTCCACTGAAGGCTGCTGGTAGGTTGGTTGGTCGTCGATGGTTTCTTCGTCCGACTGCTCTGGCTCATCTGTGTGCCTCAGCTTTGTCTGATCCATGTGTTTCCTGCAAGTTTGCCCATTCTTGAGCTTAATAATGAATACTCTGTTGCCCTCCTTGGCTATGACCATACCAGCGATCCATTTGGGACCCTGACCATAGTTCAACATATATATAGGATCATTAACAGAAATCTCGCGTGACGCAGTTGCACGATCGTGGTACTCTTGTTGACTTTGACTTCTGTATTCAACTTGATTATTTAAATCCGGGTGTACCAGAGATAGCTTGTTCTTAGGACCTCTTTTCATCATGAGTTGAACAGGCGAGACCCCTGTGAGTGTGTGGGGTCTTGTCCTGTAACTCAACAGTATGCAGGACAAGCGGGTCTGCAGTGACCCTTGGGTTACTCTCTCATGCTTTGCTTGATAATTTGTACTGCACGTTCAGCTTGCCCGTTGGACGCAGGCTTGAATGGTGCTG
Source organism: Pristiophorus japonicus (assembly GCF_044704955.1). Taxonomy (NCBI): domain Eukaryota; kingdom Metazoa; phylum Chordata; class Chondrichthyes; family Pristiophoridae; genus Pristiophorus; species Pristiophorus japonicus. The sequence goes on from NC_091980.1 coordinate 95,347,790, forward strand.
ATCTTACATGTTTTATGCCATTAAGTTTCACAAACTCCTGAAACTCCTGACTGGTGAAGCACAACCCATTGTCGCTCACCACTATGTCAGGCAGACTACGTGTCGCGAATGTGACATTGAGATTCTCGATGGTTGCCGTGGATGTGCTGGATGACATGATTATGCATTCTATCCACTTCAAATAAGGGCCCACCACCACTAAAAACATCTTGCCCAGGAAGGGACCTGCAAAATCTACATGGATCCTGGACCAAGGTTTGGATGGCCACGACCACAGACTCAGCGGCGATTCCGCTCATGCTTTGCTGAGCAGCATGCAAGTATTGCACTGATGCACGCATGCTTCCAACTCAGAATCAATTCCTGGCCACCATACATGGGACCTGGCGATGGTCTTCAACATCGCTATAACCGGATGCGTGCTGTGTAACTCACGCACAAACTTCTCTCTCCCTTTCTTGGGCATTAGAATGCGATTGCTCCACCATATGCAATCTGCTTGAATATACAGTTCATCCTTGCGACGAATGTACAGTTTGGTCTCCTTGCACCTTTGCTTAGGTATGGCAGACCAATCCCCTTTGAGGATGCAACTCTTTACCACCGATAATATCGGCTCCTGGCTGGTCCAGGTCTTAACTTGTTGAGCCGTGACAGGGGTTCCTTCACTCTCAAAAGCATCCATGATTAACATTAGATCCACCAGTTGTGACGTTTCCACCTCCGGTGTGGGCAACGGCAACCGGCTCAAAGCATCGCCACAATTCTCTGTGCGAGGTCTGTGGCAAATGACATAATCATAGGCACATGATGTCAGCGCCCACCTTTGGATGTGGGATGAATCATTGGTATTGATAGCTTTGCTCTCGGAAAACAATGAAATGAGCGGCTTGTAATCAGTCTCTAATTCGAAACTCAGATTGAATAGGTATTGATGCATCTTTTTAACATCGTACACACACGCTAATGCTTCTTTTTCTACCATGCTTTAGGCTCTTTCCGCTTTAGACAAACATTTGGATGAAAACGCGACAGGTTGAAGTTTCCCTGACTCATTGGCTTGTTGGAGTACGCAACCAATTCCATATTTTGATGCATTACAGGCCAAAACTAAACATTTATGATACGTCCTCACTATACAGTATAAATGTACTCGAGGCCCATGCTTGAGAGAAGGTCAGTCTGTGACCTGTCCTTTATTCCTGAGCACTCAAGTCATGAAGGTGGGTGGAGCTTCCCCTTTTATACCTGAAGGTCCAGGTTAGGAGTGTCTCCCACAAGTTCACCACCTAGTGGTCATTGTTCTCACAGTGTACAACTTAGGTCAGATTATACATGGGTTACAATGCTGGTTGAATACATGACAATTTACATGGGTCATAATGTACCAGTAGCTTGTTCGAGCAAAGCAGATTGGTGGCTTTCTCGAAAGCTCTGTCTTGTGATGCGCCCCACACCCAGTTGTCGCCTTTTCTCAATAGCATGTGCAGTGGTTCTAGTAAGATGCTCAATTTAGGTAGGAAGTTACCAAAGTAGTTGAGTAGACCCAGGAACGAACGCAGCTCCGTCACATTCTGCAGCTTGGGTGCATTCTTGATGGCCTTGGTTTTCACGTCAGTAGGTCTGATGCAATCAGCGGCGATTTTCCTCCTGAGGAATTCAACCTCCTGTGCCATGAAGACACATGTCGAGCGTTTCAGTCTGAGTCCCACTCTATCCAAATGCAGTAGAACCTCTTCTAGGTTGTTCAGATGTTCCTTGGAGTCATGACCAGTAATCAGGATGTCATCTTGGAACACGACGATTCTGGGAATGGACTTCAGTAGACTTTCCATATTCCTCTGGAATATTGCTGCAGACGAGCGAATCCCGAAAGGACACCTGTCGTAAATAAACAGTCCTTTGTGCGTGTGCGACCAACTCCTGTGTCATATAGGCTGACGTCAAGTTCAATTTTGTGAACAACTTCCCTTCGGCTAGTGTCGCAAACAAGTCATCAGCCTTCGGTAACGGGTACTGATCTCGTTTCAAAACACTGTTGATCGTAGCCTTGTAGTCTCCACAAATTCTGACTGCCATGACTTTTCAGCACAGGAACAATGGGAGTGGCCGATTCATTAAATTCGACCGGTGATATGATCCCTTCACGCTGGAATCTGTCCAGTTCAATTTCAACCTCCCTCATCATATACGGCACTGCTTGAGCTTTATGATGGACGGGTCTTGCATGTGAGTCCATGTGGATCTGCAGCTTGGCTCCCGTGAAGTTGTCGATACCCGGTTCGAACAGCGAGGGGAACTTGTTCAATACTTGGGCACATGAACCTTCCTCCGATGATGCCTTTATGTCGTTCCAGTCTCATCTGATTTTCTCCAACCAGCTCCTGCCGAACAGCATTGGGCCATTGCCTGGAACAATCCACAGTGGTAACATGTGAACCGCACCGTTATATGACACTTTAATTTGTGCACTGCCTATCACTTTTATCAGTTCTTTGGTGTACTTGCGCAGATTGGCGTTAACAGGGCTCAGCCTGGGCCTCACAGTCTTAGTATCCCACAGCTTATTAAATGCCCTCTCATTCATGATTGATTGACTCGTCACCGTGTCCAGTTCCATCGATACCGGTATCCCGTTAAACTTTGCGTTAATCAAAATTGTTTTACTCTTGGTTATGAAAGAGTACAGTCCATACACTTCCTCTTCTGGCACCTCGGATTGCATATCCGGATCCGCACTAGTCTGACTCTCATCCTCCACATGGTGTGTCGCAGCTTGCTTACTCATCTGCGGACACTTGCATTGGAGATGTCCCACTCTCAGACAGCCTTTTGCAACTATATTGCTTAAATCGGCATAGGCCCTGCCATGTGCCACTCTGCCGAACGCCGAATCAATCGCATTTACAGTACTTGCCGAGGTTCGGTTCTTCACCGCTATTTGCTTTAGACTCCTGTCTGTTGTCATACATGATTGAGCGATCTGGATGGCCCTTTTTAAATCCAACTCCTCCACCGCCAGAAGTTTGCTCAGGATCACCTTGTGGTTGATACCGATAACAAAGAAGTCCCGTAGCATGTCTGCCAACACGGTCCCGCTAGACGTCTCAGGTCGGCAATGAATTCTGCCGCGCTCTGGCCCTCCAATCAAACGTGTGTATAAAACCTGTACCTCAAGATGTTGATGCCGTCATCTGGCTTGAGGTGCTCCTGTACCAATGTACACAACTCCTCGTACGTTTTCTCTGTTGGATCACTAGGCATGACTGGATTCTTTATCAGACCGTAGATCTTTGAACCGCACATAGTGAGGAACACGTCCCGGCACCTGCATCGTTGACCCCCTTCATTTTGTTGGCCATGGAATACTGGTTCAAACGGCTCACAAAGTCTGCCCAATATTCTCCCTCCACGAATCGCTCTAAAAATCCAATCATGCTCATTTTGCAAACAAAGGTTCTTGTATTCTCATTGCCAAATGTTATTTATGCAATAAAGGTTCAAACTGAGTACTGTTTAACTAAGCTAGATACAACCTTGACACTGCTTTATTTAGGCCCAAACTGCCTGACTCTCAAAATGGCTGGCTTTTTATACCTGAGCAGCACCATGTGCATGCTGCTCAGTGGTCTCCAACAATCATGCCTACAAATGGTGGCTACAAATAGAATATACATAAAAAAGATATCCACCAAGTCCTTTGGGAGCAGGTTTTGTTCCAGCAAGCTACAAATGTCTGCGACAATCAGGTACGATAGCCTGAGCCTTCTGAAGCACTGCTGCTTAAACATATCCAGGAAGCTCATCCTCTGTTTATAGACCCTGTGTTGAGGGTATCGCCTGTGGTGCACTGCAGCCCTGTGCTGATCCCCTCCTGTGGAGCATCAGGTTGGTGAGGAGACGGCTGCTGGTCATGCTGCTGCTGCTGGTGTTGTTGGTGCTGGGGCTTATCTTGGTTCGAATCGGAAGTCCAATCTGAGACAGCATAAGCGGCACCCATGGTGATCTGATAGATGGCAGGTAAAGTGGAGATCAGAGGCACAATCCTCCAATGTACTGAGAGTGACTAGCAATGTGGTGAGAGTGGCAGAAATCACTTGCAAACTCCTGGAAGCTAAATCTCTGCACAAACTGGTGTCAGCAAGAGCCTTTCCCTTAGGCAAGGAAGCAAGTGTAAGGTGGGAGTGTATGTGCTTTTTCCAGCTTAATAAACTCGCACAATGGCCACTGAGCTTCCAACTCCCCATTCACAGGCAAGGTTCCCGAGGTGTGTGAATCCCGTACGCAACCAGTTAAAGTGCAAATCTGACATTAAAAAGGCAGTTAAGGGTCTGTAAGCGGGCAGTTAACAACCTCAATGAGGTCGCCCGCCTCTCCCGAGCAGGTCCGTGGCACGCCTCAAAATGCGGCCCAGTGAAACGCGGAAGTCGGTGGAATGAGAGCGGGTTCCCGACGCGCTGTCAATTTCTGCGCTTTTAACCACTGACCCATTGCCAAACCCTCGCGCTCTCCAATGTGAAAATTCCAACCAATGTTTGTCTGACTTCATCTTTGACAACTCTAACAAGAGGGACATTAGCTCATTCCACTGAGATTGGCCTGTAATGTTTAGTTCATTTGTTCATGACATAATTGGTCAATTAGTCTGGACTGGAATGCATGATGGTTCATCTTGATAAACTTATAAATCTTAGACATATCTAGTAGTTTTAATCAGCGTATGTATAAGGAGGATAAAGAACAAAGATTGGTCCAATACTTCTGATGTGTTTAGACCGAATGTTGGAAGTTTCAAGAGTATATTCAGAATGCACGAAATGCATTCTGCCATCTACACCTGTTATATTACAGCGCTGAATATTTACTTAACCATGTAGACAAAATCTTAAAGGAGGAAAGGAAAATAAAGCGTTGAAATATAAAAGATTAATTGTGCAAAAATTTGTAAATAAATTCTGAACAAATCTTTTTTGAACTAGTAAGTCATTTTTATATAATTGCATCAATATTGGTGTACATCAATCCTAATTAAGATATCACGGTCATTTTTCAACTGGACATAGGGAGATTGATAAAGTCTGAGTTCAATGTAACTATTTCACTCAATCCAATTTGCATTATTCTGAATATGGGAAGTTCAAAATGGAAGCAAAATATTTACTATTGGTCAGTGATTGCATTTTCAGAATTGCACAATGTTCAACAAACATTCTGTAGATTATCCATCTTTTTTATACTTTTTTGGATTTTTTATTGAATGCTATGTTCTTGTGTGACTGGGAATCCCTATATTTTATAGAAATATTGATCTGTAATATGTTTAATGCTAGCATTCTGTTATCTATTATTTTAAAACTGCTCACAGGAAACTTGAGTTATTCTATTGGTTAATATAACATTAGTGCATAATTATAATCTTCTGCCCAAATTAATACTAATGCCAGAACAGGGAAAAAACAACGGGGCAATTTTCCCCAGATACTTTAGGTGCTAAAGAGCCTCCAAGGTGGCCAAGATGTGGTCTTGAGCTGCAACGCTGGTTTGGCCCACATTAAGCACAAGACGCTATCTTGGTAAAGGAGTTGAAGCACGTGCTAGGAACAATCGCTTGGAGTATCGTTCAGGTTCTGTGATTATTAAATTGCTGCTAACTCTCATTAAAAAGGCTTCATGGCATTTTGGTGTCTAGCGCTTCAATTAATGACCTCTCCTAACAGCGACCAGCTGAACAGGAGTAAACAAGTCATTGCATTTATTCAGAGTGCAATTTATCAACATTTATTCAGGAAATTCTGTGAGGACGTCACCTAAAGAGAGTGAGTGCTGTGCCTCTCTACCTTATTGGACACATTATAGGACTCACCTGGAGAAAGGGTGTGCTTAGTCATGGGCATCTTGCTAGGGGTCCCTCTTGGTCTAGAGGAGGAATGGGAGGAGGAGATGAGGTCAAACAGAGCAGCACCAGCTGCTGCAGGAGAGAGGGACATGAGGGCGAGGTGGGCACCTTCCACCACATTCCCCCCCTCGCACATACAGGATGCCCCTCCTCCACCAGGACCTCTAGTGCCGCATCCGAGAACCTGTACGTCCTCTCCCTCAGTCTCCGAGCCATCCTGTAATGTTCCATTGTATGTCAGCCAGTGGACTCCACACCTTCAGTGGAAGTGGGTGTGTGGAGGTTACAGATACAGTTCCACGAAAATTGCTTCTATACACCACTTGAGTACTAAACTTGCAGGTGACTGTTTTAAAGCCTCCAGGCACGTTTAAATCATGGTAATCATCAATTAGACCCAAAATTGCAGGCTAAAGCCAGACTTTCAAACAGGCATGTCTTATTAGCACGTCACCCATTTAGTACCTGTTTTCGCCCTTTTTCACCAAAATAACCCCACAAGGCCTTTACGCATGTGGCTCTCCCTTTATACAACTACTCATTTTAGGTTTATTTATATTACCCTAATTCATACAGATTCATACTTATCTCAGCAGAGTTACTTTCATCTTTAACTTGCACCTCTTTCAACACATCACACATTGCAGTGCAATAAAATTTCGTCTGTAACTTCCAACAGAATCTTCCTGGAGGCAGACTGATTAACATTCATGGAATCATAGAATCATAGAATGGTTACAGCACAGAAGATGGCCATTCGGCTCATCGAGCCCATGCTAGCTCGCTGCAAAAACACTTCAGCTAGTCCCACTCCCCCCGCTCTTTCCCTGTTGTAATGTATGCACCTGTGAGTATGCTCACGGGTTTGTTGAGCTGTTGAGTTGGGGGTGGTTTAGCCAGTCACCTGCTGTTCACAAGACTCAATAAAACCCCAGCCAGTTGGGTTCGGGGGATCCACGATGAGGCAGGTGCTTGTGAGCCTTGTGGATGAACTGGTAATGTGTAGTGTGATTGTTAAACCTTTTGCTAATAATCCAACCAGCTCTTAATAGCAATGTGTTCCTATGAATTCTTAAGCCAAGAACCCATAAAGCAAATACATTACACCCGTAGCGCTACAATTTTTTTTCTTTCAGGTACTTATTCAACTTCCTTTTGAAAGCCATGATTGAGTCTGCCTCCACCACCCTTTCAGGTAGTGCATTCCAGATCCTAACCACTCACTGTAAAAAAGCTTTTTCTTACATCGCCTTTTGTCAATCACCTCAAATTTGTGTCCTCTAGTTCTCGATCCTTCTGCCAATGGGAACAGTTTCTCTCTATCTACTCTGCCCAGACATCTCATGATTTTGAACAACTGTACCAAATCTATCAACCTTCTCTGCTCTAAGGAGAACAGCCCCAGTCTATCCACGTAACTGTGAGACGAAGCCAATTATAAAATCCAACAAACTGAATTTATTCTTCATAGGTGAATAAATAGAAAAATTATTGCAATGAATTTCAATTTGTTTTGCAACACATCTTATAAGAGAGAAAATAACAAATCATGTCACACTATCCCTGTTAGAAGGCTAAATACAACATTACTAATCAGTACTCAGCAGCCCGTGTCCTAATTCACACCAAGTCATGATCACCCATCACTCCTGGACCCGCTGACCTACATTGGCTCCCAGTTAAGCAACACCACGATTTCAAAATTCTCACCCTTGTTTACAAATCCCTCCATGGCCTCGCCCCCTCCCTATCTCTGTAATCTCTTTCAGCCTGACAACCCCATGAGATGTCTGCACTCCTAAAATTCTGCATCTTGAGCATCCCTGATTATATCTGCTCAACCATCAGTGGCGTGTCTTCAGCTGCTTGGACCCTAAGCTCTGGAACTCCCTCCCTAAACCTCTCTACCTCTCTTTCCTCCTTTAAGACACTCCTTAAAACCTACCTCTTTAACCAAGCTTTTGGTCATCTGCCGTAATTTCTTCTTATGTGGCTCGATATCAAATTTATCTGTTTTGTCTTATAACACTGCTGTGAATGGGATGTTTTACTATGCTAAAGGCGCTATATAAATAAAAGTTGTTGTTGTTGAAACTGATTTGCACTAAGCTTGAGAAAACCATCTCAGGGTCAGTGTGTGGATCTCCTTTCATTGACTCCCTTCAACTCCCCCGCCTCGCTCTCTCTGCCTGAAGATTGGCCAGTTGAGCTGCCAATCAAACTGGCCACTAGTTCCTCCCACCCTCCAAGCAGGGCTTTTCTCCAGCAGCGCTCCCTACTGCACTCGCATGAATGAAACTATGTGAGAAGAATCACTCAATCTCCTCTCTGGCTTATGTTCATTCTTCGAGAGTAGCCATTTCAGCTGGGTTTAATTCCTTGCAAGGTGAATGTAAACCCACAGCCTCAGCTGATTTATATTATGGATTTAACCATTATTGTGTGGAATTTAACTTGAGTACAACATCGTAATATAAATTACCCAAATGTCTTCCCAGGTTAAATTATTGATAATGCTGAAATGTAATACATATATTCAAGTTGTTGCAAGGGATTGCCCACAAATTAAGGTTCAGGGTAATGTCACCCCCACCTTGAAACAACACAATCTTTTTACACTTGCATCCTCCACTGAAAAATGGCCTCTGTTACAAATCTATCAGCATTTTTCATCAAGCTTTTCATTATCTTTGCAATGTTAAGAAACATTTGGAAACTATTCCCACATTTTAAAACTGTGAAATTAAGAATAGTTTCACAATAAATGTGATGTTTGAGTTGCGATTGCTATCAACAGTATATTTGGAAATCCAGGCTGCAATTATTTTTAATGATTCAGTTATATCCTATTACTTTTTCTCTCTCAAATGATCTCACTGCACCAATATAGTCTAGGAGAATAAAGGAGCTTTGTGACATATCTGGCCAACATGTTGACATCAAGAGTACAATACACCACCAATCTGAGATGATTATCTTGGTTTTGTTTGAGCAAGCTCATTGCTAACACTTGCTGATCAGTAGCCCACTTGTTTCCATTTGTTGTAGCCAAATCAGTGGAATCCAATTTCCTATGTTCCAAAGAAGCATCCGATCAATTACTGAGATCTTTTGCTTTCCTCACTGTTTATTTTTAAAGCCTTTATAAACCCATCACTTCAACCAAGCTGCTATGTTATGTGGGTTCCGTTGCTCTTTTTTACTCCAGATATTCTTGGTTTCTGTGATTTAGACTACTCTTGAAGGTGAGCCCTAGCTCCTTATGAACCAGAGTCTTTTCACTTTCCCAGGTATTTAGCCAAATGTGCAAGGTATTCCAGGAATGAAACTCAACCCCTCTTCAGTTTATTTCAGCTGTTGGTATTAACCCATGTTTTCACTTGATCCCATTTGTCTTTGGAACATGACAGAAAAAAAGATTTTAGGAGCCAATTATTTTTAATCAAAGAGTAAAAGAACAAGTGAGCGGTAGCAGTATTTAAGGTTTTGTTTAATATAAAATATTAATTTGCAATGGCTATACTAAATTATGATGAATAATTTTCTTGTGTAGCATTTCGTTTCCTTTTCTCACTGTCTACAGAAGCTATCTGACTTAACTATAGACACACTAATATGGCCAAGATGGGTTGATAAATACCTTCAAGAAAATTATTGGAAACAAGCAGATTAACTGTCCATGAAATTCAGAAGATCTGCCAATTAAACACCTAGGGGTTGAAATTGCCCCTTTTTATAGCCCCGTTAGTGGCTCTTGGGGGCGTTTTTGCCCAGGGGAGGAACGCCTCTGGGGAAATTGCCCTGAGGTTTGGGGTGCACTGTCCTGGCAGTGCCATGCCCTGCAGCTAGAGCCCCGGGCCAGCACATTACCGGTGATTATATCATCGCTGTGCGCACCGACCCCTCACCATCCTGCACCAACACCCTACCGCCCCATGGGGGAAAGTGCCCCGCGAGCCGCGAGGCTAGTGGACATCCGCCATTGGGGCGCCCCTTAAAGGGGAGGCTTTTAGCGCCCCAGGCTGCCATTTTTATTTTTTGTCCGGCTCTTGCACCAGCCCGACAATAGCGGCCCTCCCGACGACCGGGCCGTCATTGTGCAGTCCGGCACTTGGGTTTGGGTGCTGTGCTGCTGGCCCAGGCGATCGCCTCCCTGGTGGCCCAGTGGCAGCCACCAAAGGGCCTGCAGAGTGCGCAGCAGCCCTCCCCTTTAATGAAAGGGGAAGGGCATTATAGTGTGTCAGTGCTACGTGAAGCATCCGCGTAGCGCTGGCCTCCTCTGTGCGGCGCTGGACTCTGCACCACACTGCCGCCCCGGAGCACCCCTCCAAGGAAGCGGAGTGCGAAGACAATGCTTCGCTTCCTTTGAGGGGTGCACGACCCAATTCAGCATCGGGGGCGGGACTTCCGGGCTGGGCACCGCGAAGGACAATTTCCAGTCTGTAGAGTCTTAGGGGGTGAAATTGTCCCATGCCCCGATTGGGGGTGGAAATCTTCCGGGGGCCGGGACTTTTAGTGCCCGCCATGGTAGTCCCACACCTGATGCTGAATTGGACTTACTGTCCCTCAAAGGAAGGTGAGCACAATCTCCCACACTCTACTTCCTTTGGGGTGCTGAGTCAAGCACCTACGTGAATGCTCCACGTAGCGCTGATGCGTTTCAATGCTCCTCCCCTTCGATTAAAGAGGAGGGTCACTGCGCATTCTGCACAGCCTCTGATGAACACCACTGGTCTACCAGGGCAGCGTGCGACTGGGCCAGCAGCCCTGGCAGCCAAGACGGAGTGCTGGGCTGCATGATGGCAGCCCCACCCATTCTAGGGCCACCATCATTGAGCCAAACCAAGTGTCAGCTGACAAAAGAAGATGGCGGCCCGGAGTGCTGGCATCCTCCCTTTTAATCAGTGCCCCGGGAGGGTAATTCCCCCACACCACGTTAAGGGGTCAGCACGGGGCGGTGAAGGGTCGTTGTGCACACCGATGACATAATCGGCGGTTGTGCGGTGGCCCGGGGCCCTAACCATCGGACGTGGCACTGATGTACCAGCACATCCGCAATCTCCCAGGCAATTATCGAGAGACAGTAGCGCCTCGCTCCCCCGGGCAAAAACTGTCTTGCGCCCCATTAGCGCTGCCCAGAGGAGCTAACGGAGCTATATAAAAGGGGCAATTTTTCCCCCTTAGAATCATACAGCACAGAATGGAGCTATTCAGTCCATCATGCCAGTTCAAGCCTTTAGAAAGAGCTGTCAAATTTAGTCCCACACCTCAGCTTTGTCCCCATGACCCTGCAAATGTCCTTTGAAATTCATTATGGAATCTGATTCCACTACCCTTTTACCTAGTGCGTTCCAGATCATGACAACTCTATGTGTGAAAACATTCTCCATTTCCACTGTAGTTCTTTTGCCAATTATTTTAAATCTGTGGCCTTTGATTACCGACCCAATGGTCGAAAGAGGAAACAGTTTCTCCTTACTTTCTCTATCCAAACCTCTCATAATTTTGAATACCTCTATTAGGACTCCCCTTAACCTTGTCTCTCTAAGGTGAACAATCCCAGTTTCTCCAATCTCTCCATGTAACTGAAGTCCCTAATCTCTTGTATCATCCTGGTAAGTCTCCTCTGTACCCTTTTCAAGGCCTTGACTTCCTTCCGAAAGTGTGGTGCCTAGAATTGTACACAATACTCCAGCTGAGGCCTAAGCAATGATTTGTAAAGATTTAGCATGACTTCCTTGTTTTTGTATTTAATGCCGTTATTTACAAAGCCAAGAATCCTTTACTCCTGCTAGCCACCTTCTCAACATGCCCTGACTCCTTCAAGGTTTCGTGAATATGCACCCACAAGTCTCTCTGCTCTTGCATCCCCCTCAAAATAGCACAGTTTAGATTATGCTGCCTTTCCATGTTGTTTCTCCCGAAGTGCATCATGCAACACTTATCCACCTGAAATTGCGTCTGCCCATTTTACCAGTCTGCCTATGTCCTCCTGAACTCTGCTCCTATCCTGCTCACTATTTACTATGATGCCAAGTTTTGTATCATCCACAAGCTTTGAAATTGTACTCCTTATACCCATGTCCAGGTCATTTATATATAAAAAGAAAAGCAATGGTCCTAATACCGATCTCGAGGGTACTTTACTCCATACTCCTCTCCAATCAGAAAAACATCTGTTTTTGTTAGGGGGAAAAGGTCATGAATTGGGCGTGGAGGTACTTGGGCTGGGGGAGAAGATCAGGAAGCCAGAGTGTGAGGGAGTTGGTCAGGAACTTGGGCAGAGGGAGAAGATCAAGAGGTCGAATGGTGGGGATGGTGGGAGGGGGAGGTCAGAAACTTGGGCCGGGTGTGTGGGAAAGGTCAGGCACTTGGGCAGGGGGAGAATGTCAGAAACTTGGAGGGAGTAGGTCAGGAACCTGGGCGGTGGGGGGAGGAATTTGATTGCGGGTGGGTGCTTAACTCATGAGAGTGAGCCCTATCTGTTCCAAGTGAGCTCCCGACTGTCTGGAGTCGGCAGTCAGAATGGCTCAAATTACACTTTGCAAAGTAACTGATTACGTCAGCAGGGAGGATCTAATTACACATTCCAGAGAAACTGCTGGGTGTGTCCATTATCCTCCAAGGGGAGCAATCTGCCATCAGGACTTGTCATTCAAGGGGACCAATCAAAGCTTTTGATGTCGTGAAAAAATACGTCCTTTAACTAATGAGGAGAAATTCACGATCATCCTGTTTGGGGGCTGGTAAGTCAGGAGGCATGAGACTTAGCTCCAGACGCAGAAGTCTCGCCCCTCTCGAGAAATTCGGGTTACCGCCTCCGAAAGGAAGTGCAGCTCCACTTCCTTCCTGGGACGGTAACGGGACGAATGCCTTAGCAGTGCTACACAATTGGCTGTGCGGCGCTGCTGTGTCCGAGGGGCCCTTCCCTCAATTAAAGGGAAGGGGCCACTCTGCCGAATCTGCAAAAGAACAAAGAACCTCCCTGGGCCACTATGGAGTGGGGGTGCCACGTGATCGCGGCCACGACCCCATGAGGAAACCAGATCAGAAGTGGCAACCACAATGTAATTTTTTTTTTACATTTTCTATCGGCCACCTCGCCTACAATTTTCACCCCGGCTAGCCACCCGACACGCATTTCCTGCAGCTGTTGGTGTTATCGTCCGGCACTGCTGCAGGGGGCAAATAGGAATTTAGTGTCCGGGGCACTAACCGGGTGATGTGCAAGGTGATGACGTCACAATCTCCGGGTGCAGGAGATCGGAGCGCAATGGCATAGCGCCACCGGTAAACTTTTAAAACATTCATTCACGGGATGTGGGCATTGCTGGCAAGTCCAACATTTATTGCCCATTCCTAATTGTCCTTGAGAAGGTGGTGGTGAGCCATGCAGTCCGTATGGTGAAGATACTCCCACGGTGCTGTTAGGGAGGGATTTCCAGGCTCTTGACACAACGACGATGAAGGAACGGCGATATACTTCCGTCAGGTTTGTGTGTGACTTGCAGGGGAATCTGGAGGTGGTGGCATTCCCATGCGCCTACTGCCCTTGTCCTACTAGGTGGTAGAAGTTGCAGGTTTGGGAGGTGCTGCAGAAGAAGGCTTGGTGTGGTGCTGCAGTGCATCTTGTAGATGGTACACACTGCAGCCACGGTACGCCGGTGGTGGAGGGAGTGAATAGCGGGAGTCATTAACAGCACTGCGCAGTCACAGACTCATTTACTCCCCATTAGCACCCCTTGGGGGCGCTAACGGAAGGCACAAAGGAACCCAATTATGCCCCTAAATATTTTAAATGGAGAAGAGTTCATTGCAAGAGGTAAGGGACTTTTTGCCCAGACAAGAGAAAATTCTCCCTGGTGTTTTCTACACATTTTTACAATTTATCAACAAATTGTTTGCTTTAAGATATAATACAAACCTGACATCATAGAATCCTACAGCATAAAAAGGAGGCCATTTGGCCCATCTTACCTGTGCTGGCTCTTTGAAAGAGCTATCCAATTAGTCCCATTTCCCTGCCCATTCTCATAGCCCAGCAAATTTTTTCCGTTCAAGTATTTATCCAATTCTCTTTTAGAAGTTACTATTGAATCTGCTTCCTCCACCCTTTCAGGTCATGCGTCCCAGATCATAACAACTCGCTGCATAAAAAAATCTCCTCATCTTGCCTCTAGTTCTTTTGCCAATTACCTTAAATCTGTGTCCTCCAGACCGACCCTTCTGCAGTGAAACAGTTTCTCCTTATTTACTCTATCAAAACCCCTCATGATTTTGAGCATCTTTATTAAATCTCCCTTTTACTTTCTCTGCTCTAAGGAGAACAACCCCAGCTTCTCCAGTCTCTCCAACTAACTGATAGTCCACCTATTCATCGCAAATAGAATCTAACAATTTAATATTCCACAGGAATTATCTAGTCATTATAAATAAATGCCATAGAGTTCTTTTCCAGGTAAAACTGTACAGTTTACAAGTTGTTACCACTATCAAGTTTAGCTAATTAGGGGAATTTATGTGCTTAGAATGTTTAAAGGAGAAACCTATCTTCAGACAATTTGATCTTCACAAGCAGTCCATCATCAAAAATGGTGCTAAATCCTAATTTGTTAAGTGAAGTAGATTCCTAAAGTTGATTAATATTAAAAGGTTTGTATGTAACATTAATAGGAATTTGATTAAAAATTAAGAGTTGTGCCCTATGACTCAATCATTTGTAATTTTCGTAATGACTTCCTACTTCAATCACTATTTTCTAAATTTCTTCTGCCAAACATTTAATGTCACATCAATAACTTTTGTATATAATTGATACCAGTTTCTAGTTCAAGAATTTGGAGATGTGAGTCCCAGAGCTTAGTCACCACTGTAAATGTTACATTTGCATTCCTCATTGTAATGTATGCACCAATGAGTATGCTCACAGGTTTATAGAGCTGTTGATGTCTAGAGGAGTCCGTGTTCCACATTTATGTCAAATGTGTGAGGTTGCAGCCCCTCTTCCAATATTTGAAGGGGCTGCTCCTCAAATTCTGATTGCACATCAGACCCACACTCTTGATCTTTGGGCACCCTGTGCGGAGGGGTACTGAACAGTGTTGAACTGACAAATAGTGCTTGTGTAAAGCCATTTAGAATAATTGAAACACAATTCAAGATTATTGAGAGTGATTAATGGCTATTAAGCTAAGAAGGCAATATGGATGTGACAATGAGTTATGTCAGTAATTCTGGAGCCTTTGACAGGAATAAGGAATCATTTAGACCCTACAGTGAAAGATTGCAAATGTTTTTTAGAGCTAATGACATCAACAAAGTCTCAGCAGGTGTGGCAGATTCGCAATTAAGCAATCAAGCAGTACACGAGAAGATGAAAGCTATTCTATCAGTCATGATTGGTGCAAAGAATTATGGTATCTCAGTGAAGGTTAAGGATGCTTCATTCTCAGACATACTACAGATATTGGAGAATCATTTTGATCCACAGCTTTTAGAAATAGCGGAGAGCTATAAGTTCTCAATGAGAAACCAAAGACCTGATGAAACCATCATTAAATACATTCTTGCCATAAAAAAATTATCTCTACACTGCAATTTTGGAAGATTCCTAGATAGGGCTCTTCGAGATAAATTTGTATGTGGACTAATGGAAACATAGAAACATAGAAACATAGAAAATAGGTGCAGGAGTAGGCCATTCGGCCCTTCTAGCCTGCACCGCCATTCAATGAGTTCATGGCTGAACATTCAACTTCAGTACCCCATTCCTGCTTTCTCGCCATACCCCTTGATCCCCCTAGTAGTAAGGACCTCATCTAACTCCTTTTTGAATATATTTAGTGAATTGGCCTCAACAACTTTCTGTGGTAGAGAATTCCACAGGTTCACCACTCTCTGGGTGAAGAAGTTCCTCCGCATCTCGGTCCTAAATGGCTTACCCCTTATCCTTAGACTGTGACCTCTGGTTCTGGACTTCCCCAACATTGGGAACATTCTTCCTGCATCTAACCTGTCTAACCCCGTCAGAATTTTAAATGTTTCTATGAGATCCCCTCTCATTCTTCTGAACTCCAGTGAATACAAGCCCAGTTGATCCAGTCTTTCTTGATAGGTCAGTCCCGCCATCCCGGGAATCAGTCTGGTGAACCTTCGCTGCACTCCCTCAATAGCAAGAATGTCCTTCCTCAGGTTAGGAGACCAAAACTGTACACAATACTCCAGGTGTGGCCTCACCAATGCCCTGTACAACTGTAGCAACACCTCCCTGCCCCTGTACTCAAATCCCCTTGCTATGAAGGCCAACATGCCATTTGCTTTCTTAACCGCCTGCTGCACCTGCATGCCAACCTTCAATGACTGATGTATCATGACACCCAGGTCTCTTTGCACCTCCCCTTTTCCTAATCTGTCACCATTCAGATAATAGTCTGTCTCTCTGTTTTTACCACCAAAGTGGATAACCTCACATTTATCCACATTATACTTCATCTGCCATGCATTTGCCCACTCACCTAACGTATCCAATCAAAATTTTTCTTTGAGAAAGCTTGCAAGATAGCCACCTCCATGGAGATGGCAGAGAAAAATATTAAGGAATTTCACCCATTACTGGTAGTAGTAGCAGTTCATAGTCACCAGGCTGTAGAAACGCAGAAGAGAATGAGCCCGTGACAGAGGGAGAGTTATGAAACCAAGAAGAATAGATGTCATAGGTATAATGACAAACATACCGCACAACAATGTCAGTTCAAGTGGGCAAGATGCTACCGGTGCCAAGTAAGGGGACACATTGCAGCCGTGTATAAATCCAAGGACAGGTCTAACGATAATCAAAGACTTCACTGGGTGGAAACCGATCAGAACAGTGTAGGTTTTAGTTATAAGCCATGAAGGGCAAGGCAGTACATTCCTTATGTCAGGATTTCAGAACATTAGTACTGATTAATAATCACTGGATTAATATGACAATAAATACAGTGGCTGATTGCTCAATAAAGAATCATGATGTGTACTACAAGAATTTCTGGGGCATACCACTAAAAGCGAGCTCAGCAGAACTCAAAACATCGTCAGGGGAAAAACTGCAGATGCTTGGACAAATGGAGTGTATAGTACAATACCAGGGGCAACAAGCAAGATTACTTATTATTACAGTGAAATATGTCAATTGGCTGACACTTATGAGCTAAGATTGGCTAAGAGTGCTTCGTTTGGATTGGTGCAGCATCTGTAGTACAGAAATGGTTAAGTCTCAGCTAGATACTCTGCTGGAGAAATAAGCTAACATGTTTGAGGACTCATACGAGGGCATCAAGGGATACAATGCACATATTCGGATTAGGTCGGATGTCAAACTAATTTTTTGTAGACCAAGGCCGGTACCATATGCATTAAAATTTCAGTTTGAGCGAGAGCTTGATAAGTTGGAGAAAAACTGAGTTTTAATGCTGACTGATAGAGGAGTGACTGGGCCACCCCGGTAGTTGTAGTTCCAAAGGCAGGCATAACGATACGGCTCTGAGGGGATTATAAAATTATCCTGAATCAAGCAGTTGATGATGAACAGTACCCTTTAACAACATCACAGGACCAGTATGCAGAATTGGCGCGAGCTTCTCAAAATTGGATGTCTCCCACGCCTATGCTCAACTCACCGTTGACAAGGACAGTTAGCAGTTTTTGACAGTCAACACACACAAAGGTTTATATTTACACACTAAGTTGCCCTATGGTATCAAGTCCTCACCAAAGATATTTCAGGCTACCATGGAAAAGATTTTACAGGGAATTAATCACTGTTTGTGCAATCAAGATGTTTGATAGTCACTGGCACAGAGAAGGAAAACTAGAAATCTTTGAAGAATTATTCAGACATATTGGGCCCAAGTTTCCACACGCGCCTAGAACGGCGCAGTCCCGACCTGGACGCCCGTTTTTCGCGCCACAAAGTGCGCCTAAAAAATCCTCGGTATTCTCCACCTCCCTGCAGGTCCTCTGGCCCTCGGCGCAGTGCAGCACGAGCTGTGGGGGGGCGGAGCCAGGTCCCTGCGCTGAAAACAGTGCCGGGACCTCTGCACATGCGCGCTACAGTGGGCACGCAAGTGCAGTAGCTCCAGGCGCCCGAAACTGTGTGGGAGGGGCCTGAAGCAGGCAGCCCCTAGCCATGGCCGAATGGCCTCACTGGGGCTGCGTGAATAAGGCTCCTCCCACGCCCAGCTCCTGCTTCCTCCCAACCCGACTCGACTCCCGCTCCCGCTCCCCCCCCCCCGACTGGACCCGACCCGATTCCCGCTACCCCCTCCCCCCCCCCCGCCCGGACCGGACCGGACCCGACTCCCGCTCTCCCCCTCCCCCGACTGGACCCGATCCGACCCGACTCCCGCCCCCCGACTGGACCCGACCCGACCCGACCCGACCCGACTCCCGCTCCCGCTCCCGCTCCGCCCACCCCCCCCCCCGACTGGACCCGACCCGACCCGCGCTCCTGCTCCCGCCCCCTCCCCCCACCCCCCCGACTGGACCCGACCCGACTCGACTCACGCTCCCCCCCCCCCGCCCCCGGACTGGATCCGATCTGACCTCCCCCTCCCTCTCTCTCCCTCCCTCCCCCCCCTCTCTCCCTCTCTCCCCCCCTCTCTCTCCCTCCCTCCCTCCCCCTCCACTCTCTCCCTCCCTCCCCACCCCTCTCTCTCCCTCCCTCCCCCCGACCCGAACCGAACCTCCCCGACCCGACCCAACGCCACCTACCTGTAAATCTGGTGCTGGGGACGGGCCCTGCCCGAAGTCTCGGGCCAGCCCGTTCAGCCTTCAGTCCCGAAAGGCCTGCCTGAAGCACTTTCACACAGGTAGGAAGATGGTTTATTTAATCTTTTCTTTGCTTATAAATGTTTATTCAGGTTGGATTTATTTGTATAATATTTGTATAAGTATAAATAAGGATTTATTATAGAATTTAATGACTTCCCTTCCCTCCCCCTCCTCCCCCCACCTCGTTCTGGACGCCTAATTGGTAACCTGCGCCTCATTTTTTAATGTGTAGAACAGGTTTTTTCAGTTCTACAAAAATCTTCACTTGCTCCATTCTAAGTTAGTTTGGAGTACGTTTTCACTGTGGAAACTTTCAAATCAGGCGTCAGTGGCTGGACACGCCCCCTTTTGAAGAAAAAATTCTGTTCCAAAGTGGAACTGTTCTACCTGACTAGAACTGCAGAAAAAAAAATGTGGAGAATTGCGATTTCTAAGATAGTCCGTTCTCCACCAGTTGCTCCTAAAAATCAGGTGCAAATCATGTGGAAACTTGGGCCCATTGTGTTCATACTCTATTTGTTTGTCACACGATCATTCACTAACAGACATTAGGACCCTGCAGGAGCTATTTACAGTTGTAAACATTCTGGTTCATGCTGGTTTTGGGATACCATTTTGAGGGAGTTGCTATAAAGGGCTGAGTTAGTTCCATTCCTCCTGTTTCAGTTGTCAGTTATTAACGTACACAACAATTTGGCGACAAGTATGAATCAAATTAACCTCTCTACCCCCCCGCCTTTCCTCTCCACACCTGGGGACCCTCCAATTTCCATGGCCGAGATAGATAAAAAGCTTTTCTACATACATCACGGTGAGTGGGTTAGACGGCGACAATGTAACACCAGCTCACTGCCGTGCAATACTTATCCATTGCCTCGGCATCGAAGACCAGCGCATCTTTGGCCTAATCAAAGACACGGAGTCCTACGACAAAGCGGTAAGCACCCTAGAGAAATATTTTGGGCCAAAAAAAAGTATCCTGATGGAGAGATACAAATTTCATCAAAGGGGGCAAGGGAACAGTGAACCAATTAAACAGTATATAATTTGATTAACTGAATTGGCCGCGACGTGTAACTTTGGAGCACTCACAGAGGAAATTATGAGGGATCAAATTATTGACTAAAATGCCACCCATGATGATGAAAGTCTTACTGAATGGCATCCCTGTGCACATGGAGCTGGATACGGGAGCTAGCCAGTCTCTTATGAGCGCCCAACAATTTGAGAGACTATGGCCACACAGAGCTAGCAGGCCCAAACTGGAACGCATTGGGATGCAGCTACGTACGTACACCAAAGAGATAATCCCAGTGCGTGGCAGTGCAAACTTGGTGGTAACGCATAATGGATTACAGAACCGGCTGCCACTCTGGATTGTTCCAGAAAATGGCCCCACACTTTGGGGAAGAGTTGGCTAGCTGAGATGAATTGGAAATGGGGGGATGTTCGAGCTAGAGATGGACCACAAGCCATTAACATCCCTGTTGTCTGACAGCAAGGCTGTCAACGCTAATGCATCAGCTCGCATACAGCGATGGGCCCTCATGCTGGCTGCGTATGACTACACCATACGCACCGGCCAGGCACCAAAAATTGCGCTGAAGCACTCAGCAGGCTCCCACTGGGAGCGCCGAGATGGTCATGGCCGCTGAGGCTTTTGACACTGCGGGCTCCCTCATCACAGCCCGACAGATCAAACTCTGGACCAACAGGGACCCCTTCCTATCCATGATAAAGAAATGTGCCCTGACTGGGAATTGGGCGCCTGCACACAGGGCATGCCCCGAGGAAGTCAGGCCGTTTCAGAGACGGATGGATGAACTCTCCATCCAAGCTGACTGCCTGTTATGGGGCAGCCGGGTAGTTATGCCCCAGAAAGGAAGGGAAGCGTTCATCAGGGAACTCCACAGCGAGCACCCTGGCATCGTGTAAATGAAGGCCATTGCCCGGTCACATGTATGGTGGCCGGGGATTGACTCAGACCTGGAACACTGGGTTCGCAGGTGCACGACGTGTGCCCAGCTGGGCAATGCCCCCAGGGAAGCTCCACTCAGCTCGTGACCGTGGCCCATCAGGCCATGGCCACGCATTCACATAGACTATGTGGGCCCGTTCATGGGGAAAATGTTCCTGATCGTTGTCGATGCATACTCGAAGTGGATCGAGTGCATCATATTGAACTCGTGCACGACACCCATCACTGTGGAGAGTCTGCGTACGGTTTTCGCGACCCATGGCTTGCCGGACATCCTGGTCAGAGACAATGGCCCGTGTTTTACCAGCCATGAATTCCAGGAGTTTATGTCGGACAATGGAATCAAGCACGTCCAGACAGCGCCGTTCAAGCCGGCTTCTAATGGCCAGGCGGAACGGGCGGTCCAAGTCATAAAGCAGGGCATGCTATGCATCCAAGGACCCTCCCTTCAGTACTGCTTATCGCGCCTCCTGCTGGCCTACAGGTTCAGGAACGCTTACAAATGGAGGATGACAAATTGACATTGGACAAAGCAACTAATTTGGTCGGCCAAATAGAATCAGTGCATTCCGATTCAAAAGCGATCAGATTCCCTGCTCCCCCTGTGCAGCAGACTGCAGCTACAGGCCATGTGCAAGGCGTTCGTCCAAAGCGGAAATCACAGCAGATACCCAGGGCTAGTAATAAGTCACCCACCACTGATCGTGGGCCTAACTTCCACTGCTTTAACTGTGGGGACAAATCACATTCAGCAAAGAATCCTAACTGCCCTGCACGTGGGAAGAAATGCTCCGCATGTGGTAAAATGAACCCTTTTGCTAATGTCTGTCGCTCATCGCAGCATATTCGACATGTGAACAATCCCAATAGTGATGAACCCAGTATGGTTTACACCGTTAGTGATATTTTGCACATCGGTCCGGGCAAATTCAAGGACTGTGAGGTAAATGTTAACAGCACGCCCATCTGCCTCCTCTTTGACCTTGGAGCCAAAGTCTCCATATTGAGCGTATTATGTGTACACAACCCACTTCACGCACTGTCAACTGCAGCCCACATCTTCCATTCTACATGTCAACTCCAACTCCAAAATTGAGGTACTTGGAATCAAGGACATAACATTGGAGAACTTCTCCTTTCATGTCGCAAAGGGACGAAGCCACATGGGTGTTTTGACAAGCTTGGGTTCAAAGTTTATGACCCAACCGGTACACCTGTGTACACGGTGGACTTTGACAAGCAGTATCCCTCAATCTTCACTGGTGAGGTAAACAAGGCCATCATCCCCGACAAGTACCCGCTTCCCACCATCGATGAACTGTCTTCAGAATTCCATGCCTCAATAGTTTTTACGAAACTCAACATGCGCCGCAGTTATCTGCATATATCCCTAGCGGAGGATAAGCAAACCGCTCACGGCATTCACAACGCATGATGGTCTGTATCACTTTCGACGCATGCCCTACGGACTATCTTCTGCACCAAGTGCATTTTAGGAGATTGTCACTACTATGTTAGTAGACACAGAGGGAGCCCTCAATCTGCTTGATGATATCATCGTCCATGAACGGACAATGGAAGAACATGACCACGCAGTTATGGCTAGATTTGCTACACATAACATTACACTTAATGCCAATAAATGCACATTCGCTGCTGGAGAAATAAACATTGTGGGCTACAGAGTCACAGCACAAGGTGTCAAGCCTGTGCTTGACAACATTGACGCAATCCAGCGAATGCAGGAGGTTACCAACGTCAAAGAACTGTCATCATTCCTCCGCACTTGCATATTCTATCTGAAGTTCGTCCCGCACCACGCGCACATTGCCGAACCGCTTCGCAAGTTGCTGCGCAAGGAGGTCCCGTGGGAATGGACAGATTCCCAGGCTCAGGCATTCACCACGCTTAAGAAGAAATACACATCCCCTCCTATTCTCGTGCACTTTGATCGGAATGCCACTATGTACGTCACCATGGATGCATCAGGCACTGCTATGGGTGCTGTGCTCTCGCAATGGATTGACGGTCTGGAAACCCAGTAGCCTTCGCCTCTCACAGGCTCTTGTCTTCAGAATATAAATACTCTACAGGGGAACGTGAAGCACTTGCTTGCCTCTATGCATGTGAATGCCAGCACAACTACCACTATGGCAGGAAATTTACCCTCCAAACGGACCACCAAGCGCTAACTGCGCGACTCGCTACAATTGGATCTGGGCACAGACCACTACGAATCAACCGATGATCAGATCGCTTTCATCAGTATAACTTTGATGTACATTACATCGCTGGCAGTCGCAACCACGTAGCTGACATGCTCAGCCGCTTGACACCTGATTGGACTCTGGTGCTGACCTGTTCACAGATGACGACACATATATCACGTCGATCATCACTCAGTCCATCAGAAACCTTGTCTCCTGCGACGGACTCAAAACCGAATCACAGCGTGATGCTACGCTCCAGCATGTATGCCGCTTCCTCCAGACTGAGTGGCCTAAGTAAATTCCGGAAGAGCTGATAACCCTCTCCAGACTTCGCGATAAATTTTCCGTTTGGAACGATGGCTGCCTAGCTCGTGATGATAGAGCACTAATTCGCAAGTTACTTCAACAGCGCGTTCTCTCATTGGCACACGATGGACACCCTGGCATTGTCCACATGAAGCAGAGATGTCGCGATTCAGTATGGTAGCCTGGATTGACACTCACATCGAGAAGTTTGTCTCACACTGCGAAGCATGCAGTCTGAGCGAAAAGGCCACAAACATCCGACCAGCGCCAATGAAGCCCATTCCATGGCCACAAAGACCATGGCAACAAGTTCAGTTGGATGTCTTCAGTCCAGTTGAAGCAGCTCCACTGCACCAGCGGTTCCTTGTTGTAGTACATGACCTGCATTCCAACTGGCCAGAATTTGCTACAACAAGTTCAGTGACCTCATCAACAATCACCACTATTCTGCAGCGTATGTTCACAAAGTTGTGTTAGGGAAGTTGATGGGATTGAAGGCCGATAAATCCCCTGGCAGTCTGCATCCCAGAGTACTTAAGGAAGTGGCCCTAGAAGTAGTGGATGCATTGATGATCATTTTCCAGCAGTCTATTGACTCTGGATCAGTTCACATGGACTGGGGGGTAGCTAATGTAACAACACTTTTTAAGAAAGGAGGGAGAGAGAAATGTGGAATTATAAACCGGTTAGCCTGACATCAGTATTGGGGAAAATGTTGGAATCAATTATTAAAGATGAAACAGCACGCATTTGGAAAGCAGTGACAGGATCAGTCCAAGTCAGCATGAATTTATGAAAGGGAAATCATGCTTGACAAATCTTCTAGAATTTTTTGAGGATGTAACTAGTAGAGTGGAAAGGCCAGAAACAGTGGATGTAGTGTATTTGGACTTTCAAAAGGCTTTTGACTAGGTCCCACACAAGAGATTGGTGTGCAAAATTAAAGCACATGGTATTGGGGATAATGCATTGACGTGGATAGAGAACTGGTTGGCAGACAGGAAGCAGAGAGTCGGGATAAACGGGTCCTTTTCAGAATGGCTGGCAGTGACTAGTGGGGTGCCGCAGGGCTCAATGCTGGGACCCCAGCTATTTACAATATACATCAATGATTTAGATGAAGGAATTGAGTGTAATATCGGCAAGTTTGTAGATGACACTAAGCTGGGTGGCGGTGTGAGCTGTGAGGAGGACGCTAAGAGGCTGCAGGGTGACTTGGATAGGTTAGGTGAGTGGGCAAATGCATGGCAGATGCAGTATAATGTGGATAAATGTGAGGTTATCCACTTTGGTGGCAAAAATACGAAGGCAGAATATTATCTCAATGGCGGCAGATTAGGAAAAGGGGAGGTGCAACGAGACCTGGGTGTCATGGTACATCAGTCATTGAAAGTTGGCATGCAGGTACAGCAGGCGGTGAAGAAGGCAAATGGCATGTTGGGCCTTCATAGCTAGGGGATTTGAATATAGGAACAGAGAGGGCCTTGGTGAGGCCTCCCCTTGAATATTGTGTTCAGTTTTGGTCTCCTAATCTGAGGAAGGACATTCTTGCTATTGAGGGAGTGCAGCGAAGGTTCACCAGACTGATTCCCGGAATGGCAGGACTGACATATGAGGAGATCAGGATCGATTGGACCTGTATTCACTGGAGTTCAGAAGGATGAGAGGGGATCTCATAGAAACATATAAAATTCTGACGGGACTGGACAGGTTAGATGCAGTAAGTATGTTCCCGATGTTGGGGAAGTCCAGAACCAAGGGACACAGTCTAAGGATAAGGGGTAAGCCATTTAGGACTGAGATGAGGAGAAACTTCTTCACTCAGAGAGTTGTTAACCTGTGGAATTCTCTACCGCAGAGAGTTTTTGATGCCAGTTCATTGGATATATTCAAGACGGCGTTAGATATGGCCCTTACGGCTAAAGGGATCAAGGGATATGGAGAGAAAGCAGGAAAGAGGTACTGAGGTGATAATCAGCCATGATCTTATTGAATGGTGGTGCAGGCCCGAAGGGTTGAATGGCCTAATCCTGCACCTATTTTCTATGTTTCTATGTTTCACGAAGTGGGGCCGCCCAGAGGCCATAATCACTGACAATGGACCACAGTTTGTGTCCGACCAGTTCACCGATTTCCTCATTCGTCATGCTATCCAGCATTGCCTTACGGCTCAGTACAATCCTCAAAGCAACAGAGATGTTGAGCAATCATCAAAGAAGGTTTGAAAGCCAACATCGCAGCGGGCCAAACATTCAACGAAGCGGTTCAAAAATTCTCCGCACATAACGTTCGACAAAGCACTCACTAACGGGGAAGACACCCGCTGCGCTCATGATTGGGCAGAATCTTCGCTGGCTACTGGACATTCTCAACCCCCCACAGTCAAACCTAGCGCGAAGATAACCACACTTGCATCCCAGATTTCTGAATGCCAACGAAAAGCAAAGTCGTACACTGACTCAAAACGACGCACTCAAAAACCCCAACTGAAGAATGGAGATTGGGTCAGAGTTAATTGCCCAAACCGGAGTCATAAGCTCGCATCTTCACTTTCGCCTTCAAAACAAATCGGGCAAAAGTTCAGCCCTCTCACCTACAAGCTCAATGATGGAACTCGATGGAACGCTCACTGATCCCAACTCACAGGCCAACAGACTAGCAGGATGGAACAGAGGCACCATTCTGTTTCCCAACCGAAAACCTCGATCAAACACCGCAAGCTCCACACCGGTCTCAGCGTATCAGAACACGGCCTGGCTATCTCAAGGAATTTGTCTGTTCATAATCTCTGTTTTCAGAAGTGGGGTGATATGTTGTGTTCATACTCTATTTGTTTGTATTCACTAGACAGGCATTAGGACCCTGCGGGAGCTATTCACAGTTGCTGTAAACATTCTGGTTCATGCTGATTTTGGGACACCATTTTGAGGACACAGTTAGTTACATTACTCCTCTTTCAGTTATTTAGTTATTTACATACACAATAAGACAGTTCATTGACCTTAATCTGAAGTTGAAGAGGAGTAAATGTGCATTCATACAGCATGAGGTGGTTTATCTAGGATTGTGGGTTGATGAAAATGGCCTCCAATCAGATAAGGAGAAACTGCAAGCCATCATGATGGCTCCAGAACTGAAAACCTTTACTGAATTACGATCCTTTTTAGGCATGGTCCAAAATTATGCTCAATTTCTTCCTGGACCATCAATGGTGCTCGCACCACTCCATTATTTATTAAAGAAAGGGGTGTGTTAGATATGGGACAAAGAGCAACAGAATGCATATGACACATACAAGCGACGTTTGAGCAATAGTGCTCTTCTCGTCCATTATAATCTGACTCGTGAACTAAGACTAGCATGTGATGCCTCTGGGTATAGTGTGGGAGCAGCGAACAACCATGTTATGAATGATGGGCAGGAAACATCAGTTGCCGTTGCATCGCAAATGCTCAACAGAAGCGAACAAAATGATGCCTAGATTGAGAAAAAGACTTTGCCAATTATATTTGGTATTAAAAAGTTTCACCAGTTTTTTTTGGGATGCCAATTAATGCCAGTAACCAATCAGAAACCATTACTAGCCATCATCATCATAGGCAGTCCCTCGAAACGAGGATGACTTGCTTCCAAGCCAAAAAAAGGATGAGTTCACAGGTGTTTCAATGAAGGACCTAATATTCAAGGTCCCGTACCACATCCTGAAGGGTGGAAAATGCCTGTGCGTTACTAACTATCCTAGGCTCAAAGGCTGCAATTCCATCCATGGCGGCTTCCAGACACAAAGATGGGCTATTTTATTGTCTCAGTACGATTATAAAAATTGAGTATCGCACGTCGAAGCAGAATATAGTGGCAGATGCCATTTCAAGGTTGCCTCATGAGGATTCTGAAATTGGCTGCAAACAGTCAATCTTCATTCTAGATGTCGTTGATGAGGACTTCCCGGTCACCACCCCTGTTATTGCAGAGCACGCACAGAAAGATGCCACGTTACAGCGGGTGTATGAGCTGTGAGGGTGGTCTGAAGATCAGACGCATTTAGATGAGGGGATAAAGCGCCTTTAATCATCATCGGCACAAATTATCATGTGAGCAGGGATGTCTAAAATGGGGCCTGAGAGTAGTCCTTCCCAGTGCACTACGGGCCAAATTTTGACAGAACTTCACAGTGAGAACACTGGCATATTAGGCATGAAAGCGGTGGTCCAAAGTTTTGTTTATTGGCCTGGGTTGGATAAAGACTTAGAAATATTAGTAAGCAAGTGTACTATCTGTCAAGTCTGCAGGACCATGCCAGCTAAAAGGCCGCTGCAAACATAGAATTGGCCAACGAGACCATTCCAAAGAATACATATTGGTTTTTGCGAGAGGGTCGGCGATAATTTTCGAAATGGCTGGAGGTAGGCATATGGGACCATCTACCACTACAGAACGTACATTGGATGAATTATGGGACATTTTTGCAGGCTATATCCTGCCCGAAGAATTGGTGTCAGATAATGGGCCACAATTTTGGTCCATGCAATTTGCGAATATTGCTAGACACAACGGTATCAAACACATGTTGGTAGCACCGTATCATCCTGCTTCAAATGGTGCAGCTAAAAGGTCGGTCAGGATTGTCAAGGAGGCTTTGCAGAAACAGGTTCTACAGACTAGATTATCGGTAAGCATGAAGCATAGGTTAGTGAATTTTCTTTTCAAATACAGGACTACACCTCATTCTACAACAGGGTACACACCTGCTGAATTATTGATGGAGCATAGGCTGAGGATGCGTCTCAGTTTAATGCAACCAAACTTGCCTGATAAGGTAGAGAAAGCACAATCGGTGCAGAAACATTATTATCATTCTGGTACTAAAGAGCGGTGCTTTCAGGAGGGTGATCAGGTCAGAGTTCTCAGTTCATTGAAAAGGGCAAGTCCACACAAATGGGACATTGGTACAATTATTCGGATATTTGGCACCATGCAGTACTTGATCAAAATTGGTGAATATATCAGGAAGGTTCATGTGCTTGCTTTTTTTTTAAAAAGGTGGAAAGTAGTGTAATGTATGCACCCATGAGTAAATTCATCGGTCTATAGAGCTGTTGAGTTGAGAGTGGCTTAGCCAGTCATGTGATGTTCACAAGATTCAATAAAACCCCAGCCAGTTGGTTTCGGGAGATCCACGATGAGGCAGGTGGCTGTGAGCCTGGTGGATGAACTGGTAAAGTGTAGTGTGATTGTTACACCTTTTGCTAATAAACCAACTAGTTCTTAATAGCAATGTGTTGCTATGAATTCTTAAGCAAAGAATCCATGAAGCAAATACATTTCACTCATATTTCTTATATATGTCAGGTACTTTGGTGTCAAGTAATTTCAGACAAGCATGTAACAGAAGTTTAGCAACCAGCTGCTTCTTAAAGAGCAACTTTTAATTGTGGATGTGTAAGTGTGAAGTTCAGAAATGTAGAGAAGTTGCTATCTCCAGATCATTCCAATCAATAAAATACACTATATTAATAAGCACATGATGTACTTCATAAATAATGACCATTTCACCTATCAAATCCACAAACCCATATTGATATCTTCTCATATGTTGAGCAATTTTCAATATTTATTAACAGTTTACAATTAATCCATGTAATTCAAGCTATATTTGAACCAACAATAATGTAGAACTTCTATCATTTATGCAAGTTGGCTTCTGAAGTCTGACAGTGACTTTGGAGCTGTCAAAGGTTTTTTTCTTCTGCGTATCACTCTTAAAAATCCATGAAAATCTACTTTCTAGAAACATTATTCGGATGGTGAGTCTGGAATTGACTATGGTGTTGAACTAAACAGCAAATCATCTACATGCCATGTAGGTGCTCAGTTACTAATAATAGTATTCCTTCCACATCTCCAACTCATTTGCCGACAAAAATAATCGGACCATCTAGAAACCTCTAGTAACATTCTAATGAACTGCTAGTTAGTACGCGCCATGTAACAAAGCTTGTATGTATCTTTGTGAAGGAACATTATGTTCTGTTCAAAAGTGTTGTCATATAATTTGGTCTGAGTGTCAAGACAGCAGGATACTTCAGCAAAACACTGACTGTCTCATTGTGATTCATCAGGTTTACTTTTGGTCAGTGCCAGTATAATTTGGTTTTATACTTGAATGATTTAGCTTAAATATTAAATCAATCCAGTGTAGTAATTAACAAATATGCACCTGCTTTTTCATGTATGAAATAGTGTTCACTGGAGAGTTATCAGAATGCTTTAAAATGGTAGCTGTGAAGTCGTGCTTGATGTTCCTTTTTTACAAATTAGTTTACTGAGCGTTTTATGTACTTATAGACTTGCACCTACTGCTGGCTCTAAAATCAATGGCAGGAGAAGATATCAATCCTTTCCTTTTCATTGCCAATGATACGAAGCTAGATGCACATGGCTTGAAAGAAGGGCACACAATTGAGTACTGTGGTGATGAAGGTAGACAAATGAGATCATATGTGCTCAAATATCTTTTGCATATTCAATTTTTTAATACTGACAATTAAAATCACATTTTTGTAGCAATGAATTTGAATAGTATGGGATCGGTAAAACTAGGAATCATTTAAAATATATGAAAGTACGAACAGATTGTGGTGGGCGGCTCATAACATGTGAAAGTTGTTGGTTGGAACGGGTGATCCAGGTAGGTTGAAGTTAGAAAACTGACTCGATGTTGATTTACAACTTTCTCTATGGTGTTGTTCCATGACTTAACCCATAACCTATATGATCGGAGCAGTTCTGTGATGCAAGGGGAGATGCTAAATGACCGGTCTCCATTTAGGGGAAAAGGTTAGAATTCAGAAATAAAATTAACAATCTGATCTGCAGAATAAATGATTTTTTATTTCAGTTTTTGGCATTATCTGGGTGAAATTTCCCTTTTTATAGCCCAATTAGTGCCTCCGGGGGTGGGGGCGCTAATGGGCGCAACAAGGTTATTGCCTGGGGGAAGGGATCGATACCACCTCTGGGGAAATTGCCCCAGAGGTTTGGGGGGGGCGTTATACTGGTAGCGCTGCGCCCCGTGATTTGCCGTGCATGCCGTCCCCTCACCACCCCAAACCGACCCCTTTCAGCCTTGCGGAGGAAATTACCCCAAGGGCGCCGAAGGATTGCGCCGGTCAATGTCACTGGCAGCTTCGCAGGTCGGGACCCTGGCGGACATCCGCTGCTGGGGCGTCTGTTAAGAGGGAGGCCGTTTGCGCCGTGGGCCGCCATACTTTTCAGTCGGCCAACTCATTCTTTTGGCCCGACAGTGGCAGCCCTCATCTCGACCGGGCCGCCATTTTGCAGCCTGGTACTCCATTATGGCTGCCAAGCAGTTGCCCACACGAGGGCATCCCTGATGGCCCAGTGGCAGCCGCCAAAGGGACTGCAGAGCACGCAGCGGCCCTCCCCTTTAATTGAAGAGGAGGGACGTTCTGCTGCGTCAGTCCTGCGCGGAGCCGCAGAGCGCTGACATTACCGGCGGGATGCTGAGCTTAGGAGCTTTGCGCTGGGCCCAACTCCACCCTACCACCCCAGAAACGCCCCTCCATGGACACGGAGCGCCTCCAACAGCATTCCACTTCCATTGAGGGGTGGTAGGGCCAAATTCCATGCCGGGCACAGAACTTCCGGGCTGGGTAATAAATGTCCCAGCCCCAGAAGGTTACTGCCTCCAATCGGGGCGTGCGACAATTTCACCCACACCCCCGCCCCCCCACCCCCGAATGTTTAATTTAATGTCAAATCGTGTACAGAAAGCAAAATAAAGAGGGAAAGAAAGATGGGATTGAGAGAAAGATAAAAGAGACAAATAAAAAAAACATAAAATTTTAATTTTAATTTTTTTAAATCTCCAGCAATAATTAAAGTCTGCAAACACCATACTTGTAAAAGTACATTTTCAGTGCCAGCAAGGTTGTTTGGCAGTAATTAAGACTTATTACAACGTTAAAAATTCACTTGCACTTGAATGGACAAACCCATACTTTTTCTGGTGTGTTTAGTGATTAACTAGTGGGTAATTATCTCAACTTCAGACCCTTCATAGATTTTAATGTCAAATCAATTGGTGAGATACGGTGTAGCGAAGCTTGTGGAAGAACAGGGCAAATCGGAGAGCAGCTTCCTGATTTCCACGTTTAACTGCACATGCGCCGTCAGTGGGAGTTGCTGTCCGATTTACTCCATATATAGGATGAGCACTGATAGCTTCACAGTTATTCTTAATGCAAAATTCGGACCAATAACATGCTGTCAAAGTCTTCATGTCATCAAATTAATGGCTATTAGCACACAGACAGAAGTTAATAACATAGTTAGTTACACTGGCCCAATTTTGGCCATGACTTGCATCAATTTTTTTGGAGTAAGTTGTTTTTTCTGGCGTAAGTTAAAAATGGCATTTTCCCCCCCAAATTTGCTCCAGCGTAAGTCAGTTAGGTACGATATTTTTTAGTTTAGTTTTTTTTTTCAAAAGTTTTGGCCATTTATGCCACTTTGGCCAGCTAAAACTTACTCCAAATCGACTTAGGTCAGCGTATGTGACCAGCTCTGAAAAACCTTGTGGGCAGTTAAGAAATCGGTACAGGTTAGTACATTTAAAGCACCAAGACTTACAAAGCACTAAACAAAACACAAAAATAAGCATTCAGTAACAAATAAAAAATAGAAGGAAGCTGAGGACCTGCACCAAGACTTACAAAGCAATAAACAAACCATAAAAAGTAAGAAGCAATCAATCAATAATAAATAAAAAATAGAAGTCCTGCCTTTATGCCAGAGTCAAGTTTTTTTAAAGTACCCCCCCGATCAAAACACTCGTTCTCCTCCCCTCCCCCCCCAAATAAAACTCTCCTCCTCCCCCGACCCCCCGCCCTCCCCCACCACCCCCCCCCCCACCGCCGCCCCCGCAATCAAAACTCTCAAGCACAACCATCAATAAATAAAAAATAAAACTGAAGTCCTACCTCGGCCCAGGAACTCAGCGGGCCAGCCGGCCAGTGCAGGAGGCCACTCGGCCGGGGATAGGGTGCGGCAAGATCAGGGTGTCCCTTCGGCCGGGGATAGGGGCTGCGAGCATCGAGTCCTGCTCACAGCCCACAGGACACGCTGGGAGGGCAGGAGCATGCGCACAGACTTCACTGCGCATGTGCGCAGCTGCCGGCAGTGCTTTCTGCGCTGGCCTGTTGCTCCGCCCCCCACTGCACAATGCACGCCACGCTGGGACTCCAGGGACTCAGAAGAGCGGCCAGGATGGGCCGACTTTTCTCTGGCACCATTTCCAGCGTGCAAAGTCGCCGCACTTAAGGTAAGTGCGCCGAAAAAAAGGGTTGGGCAAAATTGAGCCCACTGTTATTCAAAGAGCTGAATTCCAGAGGTGAGGTGAGAGTGACTGCCCCTGACATCAAGGCAGCATTTGACCGAGTGTGGCATCAAGGAGTCCTAGTAAAATTGAAGTCAATGGGAATCAGGGGGAGAACTCTCCACTGGCTGGAGTCATACCAAGCACAAAGGAAGATGATTGTGATTGTTGGAGGTCAATCATCCCAGCCCCAGGACATCGCTACAGGAGTTCCTCAGGACAGTGTCCTAGGCCAACCATCTTTAGCTGCTTCATCAATGACCTTCCTTACATCATAAGGTCAGAAGTGGGGATGTTCGCTGATGATTGCACAGTGTTCCGTTCCATTTGCAACACCTCAGAAAATGAAGCAGTCCGTACCGAATGCCACAATATCTGGATGACATTTAGGCTTGGGCTGATAAGTAGCAAGTAACATTCATGCCACACAAGCGCCAATCAATGACCATCTCCAACAAGCGAGAGCCTAACCATCTCCCCTTCATATTCAACAGCATTACCATCGCCAAATCCCCCACCCTTAACATCCTGGGGTTATCATTGATCAGAAACTTAACTGGACCAGCCATATAAATACTGTGGCTACAAGAGCAGATCAGAGGTTGGGTTATTGTATAGCGAGTGACTCATCTCCTGACTCCTCAAAGCCTTTCTACCATCTATAAAGCACAAGTCAGAAGTGTGATGGCATATTCTCCACTTGCCTGGATGAGTGCAGCTCCAACAACAGAAGCTTGATACCATCCAGGACAAAGTAGCCTGCTTGATTGGCACCCCATTCACCACCTTAAACATTCACTCCCTCCACCACCGACCCACTGTGGATGCAGTGTGTATCATCTATCTATAAGATGCACTGCAGCAACTCATCAAGGCTTCTTCGGCAGCACATCCCAAACCCATGACCTCTAACACCTAGAAGGACAAAGGCAGCAGGCGCATGGGAACACCATCACCTGCAAGTCCCCCTCTAAGTTACATACCATCCTGATTTGGAAATATATCACCTTTCCTGCATCATCGCTGGGTCAAAATCCTGGAACTCCCTCCCTAACAGCACTGTGGGAGTACCTTCATCACATGGACTGCAGCAGTTCAAAAAGGTGGCTTACCACCTACTTCTCAAGGGCAATTAGGGATGGGCAATAAATGCTGGCCTTTCCAGCGACACCCACATCCCATGAACGAATAAAACAGTTTTTTTTACATAAAATAAACTCACTCTTGAGGAACTTAATTTGACAGTTTAATAGCTCTTCTTATAATCTAAGTCAAAGTCTACAGCTTTAAGTTCTTGAAAATGCACAGAATTTGATTTTTTCCTGGTGTTGGTTTAATAGCAACATCAAGACAAACAGAGCAATTTGTTCATCACTAATAGTAAGTGGCTTCTAGCCTTCTGAAAAACACAGTGCACATCAAGATATTTGAATTGTCCATAAAGTTCAAAGGATCTGAAGTTTATTATCTTTTATATGCTTGAAAGAAATAGGGTAAAACTTGGAATGTAATTTTCCAGCTTTTCAAACTGAAAAAATATTGCTGACCATTATTGACTCTTCAAAGTATTTACGATGTCAAGTTAATGGGTATTCCACCCTCACACAGATAGAAATTGTAATGTTTTTCCCACATTACAACAGCGACTACACTCCAAGTACTTCCTTGGCGGTAAAGCACTTTGAGAGATCCGGTGGTCGTGAAAGGCTCTATATAATAAGTCTTTCTTTCTTTCTTTGAGCCTGATTTACTGGATTAGAAACATATTAGGAGTTTTATGTTAATGTGAAATCTGTTTGATATTATTAGAAATCAAAATTCAAGCATCTCAAGTCTCATCACTAAAATGGTGAAACTCACATGCAGTGGATATATGCTTAGTGTAAAGAAAGGAGCCTCTCAGTAAGATACTCATATAGCAAAGCTTCTGGAGGAGCAGCCCATCGCAGACAGCAACTTCCTGATTTCGACGTTTAACTGCGCATGTGCAGACGCCAGAAATTGCTGTCCGATTTACTCCGTAATAACAGTGAGTGCTGATAGCCTCACCATTATTCTTACTGTTGTAGAGCCACCCAGTGGACTACTGATGTAATAACAATAAAGCCTATGGGCTAGACTTTCCACTACGGTCGCTATCACCCAAAAATGGGCAATATTCCCAGCCTTAGTGCTTTTTTTATTTTTCAGGATCACTGGAATATCACCCATTTTAAAAACCGCTAGTTTCGCCTTTTTAATTTGGGCAATCGCTTTAGCGATGTGAAATGGGCCTTAGCGATGCATTCAGTCGTGCAAGGCTGGTGTCCATAGCAATAGCCATTCCGCACATGCCATCAATAACATTATAGAACCTATCAGCCAACTGAGGTGAACTCCATTTCCTTCCTCATGGGATGACATACCCTAGTTCTGCTTCTACTTGTACTGTGGACCAGAGGAGGAAAAAATCCATGATTAATATTAACCCTGACATTACAGCAATGTACTTGTATGTAACTTTTCTCATTCTATTCTCCCATCTCTATTCTGCAGCATGTGATTAGTGATCAATATTGGTTGAGAAATTACAGGCCTCCCTGCATCACTATAAATCGCTATAAATGCCCTTAAATTGTCCTCAACAAATACAAAGTTTCTAGATGATTGGCAAGAGTCAAAAAGGCGCTTAAAATCACTCAAATTGATTCTCCTGACAGCCTTTTACTACAGATCCTTCCCATAGTGCCGAGTAGTGCCGGGTTAATGCAGCTTTTCTTCAGCCTATTTTTGGGCCAGCGATCATTTGAGTGAATTGTGTGCGAAAAGCCGAAAGTAGCGCTTGGTGATAATCTGGGCCATAATCAGGCGCAAGTTTCCATTACGAGCACTATTCTCGGCCTTGCACGAGGATGACGTCATATTTATTTTTAAAAAGTAGACCGGGCGATGCAGTTCATTCAGCAATGGTGAAAGTTGGGCCGGCGATAAATGGGCTATAATCGGGCGCTAATTTCCACTTTTCAGAAAATATGGGCGATAGTCTGCATCTCAGCTCTTATATGGGCATTAAATGGGCGATAAATGAGCGATGATGTGCCAAAAGTCTAGCCCATGGGTGCTCTGCACAGTTCTTATCCAGAAGTCATATTGTGCAGATCTGTGTTTACTGTGTCTCAAGATAGACACAAAATCCAGGCCAGTGTCTGTTGGCTCCTTGCATTTCACAGCTTTAATTTCTAAGTACAGCACATTTTAAAGTGGCATCATCATCATCATAGGCAGTCCCCCCAACCGAGGATGACTTGCTTCCACGCCAAAAAAGGATGCGTTAACAGGTGTTTCAATGAAGGACCTAATATTTCAGATCCTGAGCTACATCCTGAAGGGTGGAAGATGCCTGTGCGTGGATTTTTTTAACATGTGGTGGCCGTTGCACACCAGCCACCACATGGGCTTGACAGAGCTAGGTCTTGCTAGTGGCAAGGGTTATCCAAGACGACTGGAGACCTGCTCTGCTGCACGGGCCTAGTGCACGCACATATCGCAGTGTGGGCTGGCCCGTGCTGCCTCTGGGCCCCTGGCCCCGAAATCACGCCTCTCCTGGGCCTCGATCACACCCCTCTACAGTCTCTCGCCACTCCTGCTGTATCTGCCCACGCCCCAATCACCGACCTGGACCTTGATGAGATCACTCCTGCACCAGCCCGCGCTGCTCCCTGAAGTAGCATGCCTCCACGCTGCTCCCAGGCCGCCGCCGCCTACCTTGGTACATGTAACTACAAGCACACTTGCATATATGTTTGTAAAGTGGCATATGCAATCACTGAATGATTAGTTCCTAACTATGTTAGGCTTAATAGCCAGGCCTTGAGCCACTTTTTCCTGTGAAATGTAGTGGGATTAAATGAAAATGGTATTTTACTTTGGAGTGATATCCTTAGAGAAAAGGGAGCTGATGTACCATAGCATTAATTACCTAGAGGCCGAGTGACATTTATTTTACTTTTCCTTGGTTTTGTCCATGGCTATTATTTCTTCAAAGAGCAAGTAACTTTCAGTGCTACACTGACTGACTGAGGTTTCTTCAAATAGATTGGCAGAGACAAGCATATGAAAGTATGGTGAGTCATACCAATGCACGCACAGAAATTCATTTCCAACACTACAGATGGCAGTTAGCTTCCACTCTATCCAAAGTGTCTATCTGTTAATCTGACTTATTTTAATCAATTTTTGAGCCCATTTTTTCTGTGGTGCTTTCAGAATGTAACTAAATCACTGGCATATATATCCAGCCTGGCTTACACCAGTGTGGAGGAATAGAGCAGAACACCAATTGATTTCACAAGTTAAAACTTAAGTTGTCCAAATTAAAATGCAGAGGGTCATAATTGGCATGCTGGCGTAAAGTGTACATGCTCTCTAAGAATGGCATGAAGATTTGTATTCGGCACAGAAGTATTCCTGTATTTATCTGGGAGCTTTATGATATGTTGTAAAAGAAGCTCAACACTTCATCAGGGAAGCAATCTTTCTATGGGTTCAATTTTGCCCAAAGCCGTTTTCTGGCGTATTGCCAGAGTTACGCCCATTTTCCTAGGCCAGAAATAATCCAAAAATATCTGTGCCAAGTTTCCCCACTATATTTTTCAAAATTGGCACCACGCACCCTTGTCCAATCATCTTGGGGGGTGGAGCCTACTGTCTACGCCGAAAAAACGATGCCGCACCTTCTGCGCATGCGCAGGAAAAAAAGGCCATTTTTGACGTTATTCCTATGGGCGCGCATGCACAGTACAGCTCCCGGTCTACAATCGGCTATTTTTAAAGAGCCAGTTGTAAGTTTGAGAACATTGGAAAAATCGGAGCTGCAATACAAGATGCAACGCGATGCAAGGACCAAGAATTTCTTACAGGATGAAGTGGAGGCACTAGTTACTGTGATTAAGGCCAGATGGCAGGAGCTGGACACCAGCAGAGGTCACATAAAAATTCCACCAAAGAAATTAAGAAATGGTGGAACTAATTTGCAGAAGGTTACTGTGCAATGGTGACCACCCTGAGATCTGGAGGCCAGTGCAAAAAGAAATGTCAGGACCTTGGTCAAGTAGTTAGCGTAAGTAATATTTTCATTTATTCAATGCAATTGCAATTGTAATGTAAATGTGACCAGCTGTATATGTCCCACCCAGCAGAAAGACACCCTCTCTCAAAAGTTGTATTTTCAACTTTACAGAGGAAAGTGGCACATAACAAAAAGGAAAGAACTCGAACAGGAGGAGGCCCGGCAAATCTGCACCCACTGACACTTGGAAGAGAGGGTCGCTGCTTTGATGGGTCCTGCCTGGAGAAAAGCAATCACCACTGCACAATTTAGGCGCACACTCGAGGGAGAGGGTAAGTCCTGCAAATTCCACAGTCTGGCTTTGCTAACTGTTAAGTACTGCACAGGCTAGACGTGCTTCGGTTCATGGGGATGTCTCCATCAGCTATGCTTCAGTTGATGCAATGTGCTATCATTCATTGTGGTCCTTCAAATCAGCCTGCTGCCTATGCTATGTGAGCCTACTCATACCAATCTGCCCCCTCCTCTGCTGCTAACCATTTGTCTGTTCTGTTATATTTTGCAGAAATTGAGGCCAACCCTGACGATGCAGAAGATTCAGATGAGGATGAGCCTGAAGAGGAGAACATCTTCTAATCCTATCTTCCAAACCAAAAACATGGGGTGAGGGTGAGGGGGAGGGGATGGATGAAGCCCCCACTGTTGTACTCACTTTTGAGGAGGTGCAGGTGCCGTCCATTGAGGTCCCAGCCCTTTCCCTGAGTAGTGGTTTGAGTGTTGGTGGGACATTCCATGGTTTCACACCGTCTGAGGCTGGGGATTCCAGTGGGGTGCATCGAGGCACACCCAGGGCCCCACCGTCCCAGGCGGCGGGTCCCAGTGGAATGCAGCAAGGCACACCCAGGGTGAGGAGGGAAGGAGAGCTCGACCACACTCTCCTGAGGTGCAGGATGTAACAGATGTGGTTCACATGATGTCAATCAGTGCGGAGAGCATTGACCTTACCCGATCACTCCTAGGGGTGACGAGGTATCAGGAGTATCGGGAGAAGTAACAACAGTCTCTTGAGAAATGGGAACAATGTCCAGGACCATGAGGGAATATCTCAGTCAGCTGAAACCATGTCAGTGAACATGAGGGAGGGAATGCCACAGATAGTTCAAACACTCTCAGTGAACATGAGGGAGGGAATGTCACAGGTAGTTCAAACATTCTCGGTGAACATGAGTGAGGGAATTTTGCAGGTAGTTGAGACACTCTTGCTTAACATGAGGGAGGGAATGTTGGAGGTTGTTGAGATACTGTCAGAGTGCATGAGGGAGGGTGTGTTGAGAGTTAGCTGTTGCAATAAGGGAACATGCCCAGACCCCACGCCCATTGACAGAATAAACTGCCACTCCCACTCCAATCTCCAGACCAGCTTCTGAAGAGCCCCAAGCCGGGCCCTTCACATTGTCGCTTGCCCGCCCCATTCCCCCACCCC
Source organism: Pristiophorus japonicus (assembly GCF_044704955.1). Lineage (NCBI taxonomy): Eukaryota > Metazoa > Chordata > Chondrichthyes > Pristiophoridae > Pristiophorus > Pristiophorus japonicus. Next base: position 95,386,917 of record NC_091980.1, read on the forward strand.
CCCCAAACAGGTGCGCAATACCCAAGATGTTAGAAAGAATAAGCTTGGTGCCAACCCCAGAAACACTGTGCCACCGCCTGCAGGCAGGGGTGGTGAAATCACAAAGACCAAGCGCGGCGGGCGGTCTTGGAATAAGGTGGAGGAGAGATGGGTGCAACCTTTCTTTGCTGCTGTTGTTGTTGTTATTGTTATTAGTATTACTGTTGTAACTGCTCTCAAATTAAACGTTTTTTTTTAGATGCATGTCGTCACACATGAGCTGTACATTAATGGAGTGGAAGTCTTTTCTGTTGCTGTATATCTCGGAATCCTCCAAAGGTGCTCGCAAGGTGATGTGGATATAATCATTGCAGCCCTGTACCTTTGGGAAGCCAGCAATCCTGGAGAAGCTCACAGCCCTGTTACGCATTGCCTGGACGGTCATGGGAAACTTTATTTACTCATTCCTCCAGGCATATAGTGCAGCAGTCACCTGCCAAATGCGTTGCATGTTGAGAAATGGCACACACATCCCTAGTTGTAGCTTTGGAAGGATCTGGATGCATAGAATGAAAGTACAGTGTAACCTTCACTTCAACTGACAAAGCAGTCCTCCTGATGCTTTTAGGTTGCAGGTCTGCTTTCACCAACTCACAGATCTTAGTTACAACTTCTTTGCAGAAATGCAGCTTTCTGACACAATCGGCATCACTCAGGTGCAGGTATGAACGCCTGTCTCAATATACCCGAGGTGGGTAAGGCCTCCTGCCCAGCACCCTATGGGCTCTGAGGTTCCTCATGCGATGACATTGAATCAATTGTCTCCTCCGCAGCACCATGATGCCGAAGGCTTGCATATGGTATGGCATTGTCAGTTTTGTTCCCATGCTTAAATTTTACCTTTGCAAGAAGCTCAAAACAACAGGAAGGCAGGACAGGTTCTTTGTTCTCTCTTCCTAAGATCTGCATGGATCATACCCAGGTCTGAGCAAGTGCAGCAATCGGGAACCCCGCGCTCATTGCATTATTGTGACTTCTTCCAATTGCGTTCATCAGCACCTTCCCTCCCCCCTGCCCTCCGCCCCCAACCCCCCGGGCTCATTGCAGTCTTGTGATTTCTTCCAATCGCAGCACCCCCGCCCCTCCCCCCTAATCCTCCCCGGCTCATTTGATGTCTAGTGCAGTCTTCCGATTGCCACCTCCTCCCCCCGGGCTTGTTTTGCAGCTGAGCCCCGAGCCTCTGTGTCCGGGCACGGGGCCGATTCTGCCGGCTGATGCTCCGACCCTCCAGCCCTGTTTGAAGACGTTCGGTGATGGCGTGTGAGTTAAAAAAAGATGAAAAGTTCAAAATTCCATCAAACTTCCATCCACTCCGTTGAAAGGTAAAAAAAATGTAATGTTTATTATGCATATTTAAAGTGTCCTTATCTCCCTCCAAAACTTCGATGAAAAACAATGGCGTCTTTCTACGCCAATATTTCAATGTGCGCTGCTTTCTCTTAACTCACCAGAAGGTTTTTCGGGAGTGGCCAGATACGCCGACCTAGGAGAAATTTTTGGGGGGCAAACTTTGAAAAATTATCAAAATTGGCGCAGACATGATGTAACACAGACATGATATGACGTAAAAAATACTAATCTAAAAAATATAGTGACTAACTCAGTTACGCTGGCACAGATTCCTTGGTGAACTTTAATTTAAAACTTATGGCAAAAAAAGCAGCGTGCGCCAAAACAACAGCGCAAATGACCGGAGAAAATTGAGCCCTATATTCTGTATCTCAACTGAAGAGTAATCATAATATGATAAAATCTCACAATGCGTTTGACAGTGAAATACTTTAGTCAGAAATAAGAGTCTTAAACTTAAATAAAGCCAATTGCATAGGTGTGAGGGGTGAGCTAGCTAAGGTAGATTGGGAAATTAGATTAAAAGGTATGATGGTAGATTAGCAGTAGCAAATATTTAGAGAAATATTCCAAAATTGTCAATGAATAAACATTCCATTGAGCAATAAAAGCTCCACGGGAAAAGTGATCTATCCATGGCTAACTAAAGAAATTAAGGAAAATATTGGATTAAAAGAGGCTTATAATGTTGCGAAGAATAGTAGTAAGCCTGAGGATTGCGAGAGCTTTAGAAACCAGCAAAGGATGACCAAAAAATTAATAACTAGCAGGGTAGATAAAGGGAACTAATAGATGTAGTATTTTTGGACTTTCAAAAGGCATTCAATAAGGTACCACATAAAAGGTTGTTGCGCAAGATAAGGGCTCATGGGGTTGGAGGTAATATATTAGCATGGATAGAGGATAGGTTAACGTACAAAAAAACGAGATTGGGGGGAGAAATTGAAGTCGTTTGCAACTCCCGTGCCCCAGGGGGTCGCTAATGACTTTTTACACAAGTGCGATGCCGCTAACGATTCCCGTTAAATTCCGCAGGAGTTTAGTGCCAGATGTAACCAGTAGCGCCCCGCTCCACTGTACCAACGATAACAACGTCATCACTGTGAGTAGCAACGGCTTTTCGCACTTGAGCACAAATTCGGGAGCACATGCTGAAGCTGCGCCAGATGATGGCAGCGACAGCTTCAGGGGACGTGTGCCAGTTGTGGGCTGCTCGCTCGTTAAAGGGGAGGTGGCGTGCACAAAAGAAATTCGGCCTGTTGCATCGTGGAATGCGGAGTCCATGCCGCGGTCTGGCAGCCCGGCACTCCGCTTGAGTGCGGGACTGTTGCCACGGCACCCCACTCCCTGGTGGTCCAGGTAGGGACCCGCAGAGTCTGCAGCTTGGCCCACCCCTTTAATGAAGGGGCGGGACCCTTGTAAGCGACAACGCTATGCATCCTAGCCTGTAGCGCTGCGCCCTTCTCCCAGTGCTTCCGCCCAGCTCGTGCCCCACAGAGGAAGTGCACTATGTTATTTTGCGCTCCACTTCTTCTCGGGGGCGGTAACCCCAAAATCGTGAATGGGGCGTGACTTATGCGCCTGTCACAGGAACTCCCACCTCACGGCTGTTACCACCCCCAAATGGAGCGCTACGCAATTTCCCCTCCCTTCCCCCGAGGGATAAACGGGTCACTTTCTGGTTGGCAGGCTGTAACTAGTGAGATGCTGCATGGATCCGTGCTTGGGCCTTAGCTATTTACAATCTATATTAATGATTAGATGAAGGGACCGAGTGCAATGTTTGCAGATGATACAAAGCTAGGCGAGAAAGTAAACTGTGGGAAGAACATAAAGAGGCTTCAAAGGGATATAGACAGGTTAATTGAATGGGCAATAGATGGAGTATAATTTACGAAAATGTGAGGTTATTCACTTTGGTAGGAAGAATAGAAAAACAGAATGGGCTAGATTTTACAGTTTTGTGCAGATCGCCCAAAAATGGATGGTATTTACGGCATGCACAGTAAAAATGGGTTTTCAGATTGCCGGCTTGTCGTCCATTCTTAAAGCCCCTAGTTTCCATTTTAAAAATTGGGTGTTACCATGAGCGTTCTGAAATGGGAGTTAGCGTTAAATCACTTTGACCTTCTGCCGTAAAGTGTCGCCGTCCTTAGCAACGGCATGGCAACGCTCATTTCCTGCGATTCAAGAGGTCAGGGGTCATTATTACATGCGCAGAAGAGGAGACAGAGAGAGAGGGAGCAGAGAGGGACTGAAAGCATGTTGTGGGTGTGGTGTGTGCTTGTTTGGCTGATGTGGTAAGCACGAGGGAGATTCACCAGCAGCAACAAGTCTACTAAGCACCCAGAACATAGTTGACACCGAGTTTTTGTCCAACAAATAAGATATAGCATGGAAGGGGTGGAGGAGGCCCTGGAGCTGGTAGCCAGGAACACTGGTGGCAGAGGGCTCCCAGTGGTCCCAGAGCACGGCACTGCACCCCAAGTGGCCGCACCCCCATTGCCAACAATACATGAGAGCCAGGAGCAACATCTTGCTTCTGACTCGGAGCACGTTCCCACCTCAGGGCCGTCCTCTCCCGTATCCGTCCAAGCAGTGGTTCGGCCGTCATCCCCCCCCCCCCCACCCCAGTGAAGCAGTGCCTGAGGAACTCCTCGGCCAGGAGGCTTGGAGTCAGGAGGGGAAGGAGAAGGGGTAGAGGTGGGGAGGAAAAGCTGGTGGGGGTGGAGGGTTGGTTTTTACTGATATACTTATGATTTCAAACAAATGTTCGGTTTAAATATTTTTTATTTAACATAACCTTGTTGCGCATTGGCTCAGATAGCTGCACCGTTACACACTGGTGATTCCTTAACAACAAAGAATATAATTACACTTTACTTGAATCAAATTAAACTTTAACTGTCATCAAGGTGATGCCCACCATTGATGCACGACCTGCACACCCAGTTGTGTGTCAGCCTTGTAAATACCACCAACGTTCTTTCAGGCAAAGCGCTCATTTATGAGCTCCTGACGTTAGAGTCTTGCAGCTATGATGTCACCACAGACCCTTTTATGCAATCTACAGGGGGATGGGGGCATGGCTTCAGCCTCAGCCTGATTTTGTGGCCCGGGGTCAGCGCCCGCCTCCTCATCCTCCTCTTCCTCTCTCTCCTGAGCTGGACCGTCACACTCTTCTGGCAACTCTTGCCCCTCCTGATAGCCAAGTTGTGCAGCATGGAGCACACCACCACGAATTGAGCTACCTGCTCAGGGTGATATTGGAGTTCACCTCCTGAGTGGTCCAGGCATCTAAAGCGCTGCTTAAGTACTCCAATGATTTTCTCCACGATATTGCGAGTGGCTCTGTGGCTCTCGTATCGCTTCTCGGCTTCAGTGTGGCTGTCACGCGGGGGGAGGGGGGTGGTCATCAGCCAGGTGGTGAGGCCATATCCTTTGTCACCAAGCATCCAGCATGGACCTTGTGGCTAATTGTTAAACAAGTCAGATACAGTGCTTTCACGCAGGATGTGAGCATCACGGTTGCTGTCCAGAAACTGAGCATTCACTGCCATAATAATTTGCTGGTGGTCGACAATGAGTTGCACATTCAGGGAATGGAATCCCTTGCGGTTCCTGAAAACCTCTGCATCTTGAAAAGGTGCCTGCATCGCGATGTGCGTACAGTCTATTGCTCCCTGCACCTTGGGGAAGTTAACAATTCAGTAGAATCCTAGAGCCCTCTCAGTCTGAGCCTCCCCTGGTCATAGGGAAGCTGATAAAGTCCATCCTGCATGCCTACAGGGCAGCAATGTGTGGCATGCTGAGACAGACCGCAAATGTCACCAGCTGAGGCCTGAAAAGAACCCGATGCTTAGACGACAGTGGCATGGTGACTTTGACCTAGACGGACAGTGCAGTCTTGATGGAGCTGGCAGGCTGCAGATCTCCCCTTATGAGCTGGCATATCTCAGTGATAACCCCTCTGTGGAAGCGCGGTCTCCAAAAGCAGGTGGTGTCTGGCAAGTTGAGGTAAGACTGCTTCTGCCTGTACTTGTGGGGTTGTAATGTCTGGTCCTCCTCATCAGTCTGTCATGTCTTACATTGGGCACATGGTGCTGTCGAGCATACCTTCTGCCATCTTGAGCATGCAGCATGTAAGTGGTCATCAAGAGAGCATGAGAAAGGACAGGCCCTGTTATGTATGCATGTCTGCAATGTTATGATGTAATGTTATATGTACTGTAACACTGAATGTACCTTCACCCTGTACACAGTTACCTGTAAACCAGAGGGTGTTGCTGCTGGAGACCTTAGGGTCACCTGCACACTGCAGGTAACCCAGTATAAAAGGGAGCTCACCTTTTAGTGTCCTCACTCTAAGAGCTGCAATAAACGACTACATTCATTACAGTTTAAGTACCATACCCCTGCCTCATGGAGTCATTTACAAGGTGCCTACATACACAATAACTGGCGACAAGGTCACAAACTACACGCACAACATGTCGAATCTCAGCAACTTTGAGCAATTCACTGATGGGGAAGATTGGGATGCTTTCATGGAAAGATTGGAATATTTCTTCATAGCCAACGACCTGGATGGGGACACACCGGCTACACGACCGAACAAGCGCAGGGCCATCCTGCTTAGTAGTTGTGGACCCACCATCCATGGCCTCATCAGGGACTTGCTAGCCCCAGAGAAGATAACAACCAAGAGCTATGAGGAACTTGTAAGCTTAATACAAGAGCAGCTAAAACCCAAAGAAAGCATCCTCACAGCCAGGCACCAGTTCTACACTCACCGGTGACCCGAAGGCCAAGAAATTGCTAAGTATGCTGCAGATTTAAGAAGATTGGCTGCACCGTGTGATTTTGCGACCACCTTAACGAAGCACGAAGGGACATATTTGTCATTGGAATCGGCCACGAGGGCCTCCTCCACAAATTGCTCTCTGTGGACATCGCAGTCACCCTGCAGAAGGCAATTAAAGTGAGCCAGGCCTACATGATTTCGGTCGGCGACTCCAGGCGAATATTGACCCACACCCTGGACTCTAAACTAACGAATGCAGTGAACTGAATGACTACTTCTAAAGGCAGAAAGGCTGCCACGAGTCCCGCAACCCTGAGTACGCCACATGGGGCTAACCGGCTAGCCCCGTGCTGGCGCTGTGGAGGAAACCACAGGGCCCACCAGTGCCGCTACAAAGACTATAACTGCAAAGGCTGCAAAGAGAAAGGGCACCTTCAGAGAATGTGCAGGGAAAGCTTTACTCTCTGCGTTGCTGAAGAGTTGGCTGATCACCCAGGCTTCGACACAGATGAAGATGAAGCTGCTCAACCCCTGAAAGAAGTGTATGGAATTTACACCTGCTCCACCGAAAGTCCCCCATGGAAGATTGAAGTAGACATCAATGGAGTTCCAGTTTCGATGGAGATCAACACGGGGCGAGCCAGTATTCGATGAGCCAAACGACCTTTGAAAAAATTTGGATCAATCCTGCCAAACGACCAAAACTATCTCCTGTCCAAGAGAAGCTGCTCACTTACACTAAAGGCAAAATACCAATCGTTGGCAGTTTGGATGTCCAGGTCTCCCAGGGCGGCATGATGAACAAACTCCTCGTTGCTGGCGATGGTCCAACGCTGCTGGGAAGAAGTTGGATGAAGCAGGTCCAAGTCGGTCGAAGTGATGACAGCCTCTGGGCTCCAGCAATCCACATCCCATGCAGTCCCGAACTTGGATCCATCGCTGCACCTAGAGATCCTTCCATCCAGCTTGACTGCGTGGCGATGACTGCACAACACCGTGGCGAGATCTCCAGAACCGAACGTCCAGACTTCATCTTCTGGGCCATGGTAGGACTCCAAGAGAAGAATATTGTCGAGAAAAGTGGATTCCCAACATCCATGGCCAAACCTGAGGAGGAAAAGATCACCACGGCCTACCTGGAGGCGAGCCAGTAGATGGCGGCCCGCACCACAAGGAGAAGAAAATCAAAATGGCTGTGACCAGACCACGAGGGGCAGCGTTGGAGGAGCGACACGTAACACCGAGCGGCCAACCGGATTGGAAGGCCCCCTTAAAGGAGACCGGTAACCCAAAGAATTTAAAGGAACAGTTTCAATCTAAAGATGACAAAGACTTTAAAGTTACAAATGCAGTTTGCGAATGCAGGTATGATAATGTAACTCGGAATTGTAATGCCGGAGTAACTGATGAGAAAAATGAAATGAATACTTGTGTAAGTAAGGGTAAGAACATGTTTGTAATGCCTAATGATCATGATAGAAATTTCAAAATGACAAATGTAACCATGTATGGAGAGACCGAGTGTCAAGAAAGTGATGTAAATGCTGTAATTGACAATGTAAAGGTAGTTAACAATGTAAACGACTACGTACGATCAGAGCCAATGTGTCATGTATACAGGTAGTAGACCGTGTTAAGGGACACTGGGTTCTACAGGGATGATGTAAATGCCAGAGGGAGACCTCCAGATTCAGTGGGCTACCCGACCATGTAGCCTGGACTTTAGGGACAAATGTGATGCCCCAGGAAGGGGCACACACACACAGTGAGAGCAGACCCACTGCAGGGACAGCGGTCAATGGGCAGCACAGCCACCACCACTGGCAACCTGCCCCAGATCGGCCCTACACCCACTGGCCACCAGGGCTAACACCAGGAGCGAGAGGCCAGTACCCTCCAGCTTCCCTGACAGACCCTGGGATGACCAGACTTTCTTCACAGATGGAGGACAAGGAGCCGACACAGCCCTGTGGCCCTGCCCACCACCACACACTTACCCACTCTACAGAGTTTGTACCCTACTCACTGCTGCACTGAGGGATCCCACAACAGTGATACCCACATGGTCTGTGTGTGAAGGGGGGGAAATGTATGAGGCTAACCTCAAGCACAGGGATCACACCTGGCACCCACACAACCCTCACCACAACCTCCCACAGTCCACAACTGATCACCTCCCCAGGTCATGGCAATAAGGACTTGAAAAATGGTTAGGGGGGAGTGTTGTTATGTATGCATGCTGACAATGTTATGATGTAATGTTATATGTACTGTAACACTGAATGTACCTTCACCCTGTACACACCTTACCTGTACACCAGAGGGTGCTGCTGCTGGAGACCTAAGGGTCACCTGCACAATGCAGGTAACCCAGTATAAAAGGGAGCTCACCTCTTAGTGTCCTCACTCTAGGAGCTGCAATAAAGGACTACAGTTTAAGTACCATACCCCTGCCTCCTGGAGTAATTTACAAGATGCTTACATACACAATAGGCCCCATTCCAATAGCTATCTGTTTTCCACCGATTGGTCACAAAGAATGAATGTCCCGACGAAGACACCTATTAAATTCCAATCATCCACAGTATGATAAACATGTTTGTTCAGATGTTCACATCACCTCCAAAGACCTCCAGAGTACATCCGAACTCCCCCAAGGCTGAAGCAGAGCAGCCTTTTAAATGATGCGACATGTGATTTAAAACATGCTGTCCATACCGCTGTGAGTAGTTCCGGGTAGTTCCACTTTTTCCGGGCGGTTTTTTGGGCGAGCGATATTGTGGGCGAGATGTGTGCGAGGTGGTGAAAATGACACTGGGCGATCTCCTGGGCGTTAGTTCCAGCTTTGTGATCTTTACGACAAAACAAAGTGGGCGGTCGGTATTATTGAATTTCGGCATTAATTACGTGCGGAAAGTAACACTGGGCGATATTATGGACGTTGGTTTCGCCCATTCTGATGATTCCGCCCAAAAAAAGTGGGCGGGCGGTATTATTTTTTCTCGCCGTTACGTACATGGGGAAAATAACGGTCAGCGATAAGTGTGTGAAAAATGGGCGTCAGTTTCCATTTTGTGGCTAAGTGGGCGATATCTGGGCGTTATACGTCATTTCAACGGTAAAATGGATGTTAAGTGGGCGCTATGCATGCAAGAAAGGTGTAAATTCTAGCCCAATATTTTTTAAGTTGGCCTTTATTGCAAGGTGGTTGGAGTATAAGAGTAAGGAAGTCTTGCTACAATTGCACAGGGCTTTGGTAAGACCACACCTGGAGTACTGTGCACAGTTTTGGTCCTCCTTATCTGAGAAAGGACATATAGGCCTTAGCGGCATAGGTTCATTAGATTGATCCCTGGGATGAGAGGGTTGTCCTATGAGGAAAGATTATGTAGATTAGGTCTATACTCTCTGGAGTTTAGAAGAATGAGAGGTGATTTCATTTAAACATTGTGGGCTGGATTTTAGGCTTTTCTGTTTTCGGGGTAAAAACAGAGGCGGGGCAGGAAAGTTACTGGCCAGGAATAGGTTGCGCTTTAGTAAGGAAGTTTGGGCATCTGGGCCTTGGTGAGGGGGAACCATAAAAAAAACATTCCCTAAACATTGCACAAGCCACCACAACCCAAATCGCTAAAAAAATTAAAAGAACAAACCCTCGCACTTTCCTTTACAGCACTTTAGCTCCACCGGCATGGCTGGACCGCCCTGATTTCCTAGGCAGTCATTGCGAGGCACGATTCCAGGCGTACCGGCCGGGTTCGATTCAGAACTCAAACGGTGTCGCAACGAGACGCGTTGCACACCCGAGCGCCGCGACCGAATGCAAGAGACCTCGCCGCCCCATTTCACACCGCTCCGGGGCAAAAGCCGGAGCGCAAATGACCGGAAAATCCAGCCCACAAGATTCTGAAGGGATTGACAGGCTTGATGTTGAGAGGTTGTTTCCCCTGGCTGGAGAGTCTAGAACTAGGGGCCACAGTCTCAGGATAAGGGGTCGGCCATTTAAGATTGAGATGAGGAGGAATTTCTGCACTCAGAAAGTTGTGAATCTTTGGAATTCTCTGCCCCAGAAGGCTGTGGAAGCTGAGTCATTGGCCTAGAAATCCCAGGTGAACGACTGCGCCCACAAGAGATCCCAGTCCTGAGGCCTCCACTCAATATGCGTCGGAGCGCGCGCACATCGGGACGTCCGCAGAGCTGGATCTGCAGTCACAAGGCTCTGGGCAGCCAATCAAGGTATGGTATTTTCTCATTGGAGTTCCCATTATTATGATTGAGAAACAGCTCCCAAACACCAAAACACTGATAAAAAATAGAAAAAATACACTACATATTTAAGATTAATTTAAATTAAAGTTATTAATGTCTTATTAAAAAATATATATATTTCCAATATTTGTAACGTTTTTTTTAATTATGGTTTGATAAACTTATCTTAGTGGGCAGGGTTTTTAACAAAATGTGTTATTTAAATTTTATTTTATTATGTTTTTGTATATTTTAAAACTCTTACACCTATAAAAGTAGGCTATGCGCCTGCTTTTATCAGACACAAGAGTTTTCAGGATATCCGCTGGGTAAGATATGGGTATATACCGCAATCTTACTCATGCGAATGTCCTGGCTGTGGAGATGCAGAGCTTGACAGATCAGAAAAGCCAATTTTCAGCGCATGTACATTGCACGCTGAATACCGGCTTTTGCGATGCCTTCCCGGGTCCGTACACACTCAGTATGGACCTGGGGAGGCCGGGATTTCTTGGCCATTGAGTATATTCAAAGCTGAGATAGATAGATTTTTGGTCTCTGGGAGAATCAAGGACGATGGGGATCGTGCGGGGAAGTGGAGTTGAGGTCGAAGATCAGCCATGATCTCATTGCATTACAGAGCAGGCCCGAGGGGGCGTATGGCCTACTCCTGCTGTTAATTCCTATGTTCTTATGTTCTTATCCATATCACCTATCACCCTTAGCCTTACTGACCTATATTGGCACCCGGTCCCCCAAACGCCACTGATTTTAAAATTACCATCCTCATGTTTAAATCCCTTCATGATGATGGTCAGGGGCTTTTGACAGTGCAACAAGTGGTAGATCCTTAAGGCTCGCCTAATGGGACTGAAATGAGGAAGAAATTGCACTTTATAAAGTAGAATTAGCACCAGCATTTCCCACTAAGAATTACAGTTTCTGGCTTGCTGAGTGCAGGCTCAGTAGAACTTGCAGCATAAAGATTCAATTCACAGCACTGGGATATAATCTAAATCCCCGCTGTTAATAGGAATTAGGTCACTTCAGGAAGACAAAAGAAAATGTGTACAGGTCCTGTTGAGCACAATGGAACATTGTAGAAGTTTGCTGCTAGCTTGCTGTCCTGACAAATTTAAGGACCCATATGGAAGTTGAGACAGAAAAGTAACACCAAGGGAAACTTAATTAAATTAAAATGTTTATTTGTTACAAGTGCTTTCCATGAATATATTGATCAAAGGCCCTTGGAACGATGAAATCTACCCATAAACTGACTTAAGAGAAACTACATCAAAAATTACTTCTTGGAAAGCACATACAAATCATGAACAATATTTACTTGAAAAGAATAAGAAGACAGTAGATTTAGCCATACAGAAGTACAAACATCATGTATTTGCACTAGAAGGAAGAGCAAGTTGGGGATGGGGCTGTTGGAACATAACCCCATGCTGTGAGTAGTGGATGGATGAATTAACCTTTAAGTTTTCAAAGAGGTAAAAAAGTATTATAAAAATGTTTAAATGATTTTCTTTTAAATAAACCTCATTCTCAAATCAGCAGGACAGTACCTTGTACTGAGCTTTTTTAACATTGCCTAGAGTGGTCCACTACTGGTTTCAGAATTTCATAACAGGCAAAACTGATTATTACTGCACAGTACATTAATTTCAACACATTCATTTTCCTGTCTTTTTTGAATTATCTCAAGTATGAATGTGTCTGATATGCTTCTAGATGACATCAGTAATTCATATCCTGTCATGCCAGGCAGTCTAATCATCATTCCATTTGTTCTTTTATATTTAGAAGTTGCTGAAGGTTTGCAATAAATTTCTGTAACTTTAATTCTTTGTATTGCAGAAATTGCATTGAGTGGCCCACAGCTTAAGGTTGGAGAAGTCTGAATATGATAATGCATGTCTAGGTCATAGCTTCCCTTTTATTATTTCCAAGAAGATTATTATTTAAAAGGAGAGAAATTACAAAATGCTGCATTACAGAGGGACCTGGGGGTCCTTGTGCATGAAACACAAAAAGTTAGTATGCAGGTACAGCAAATAATCAGGAAGGCAAATGGAATGTTGGCCTTCATTGCAAAGGGGTTGGAGTATAAAAGCAGAGAGGTTCTGCAACAACTGTACAGGGTATTGGTGAGGCCACACCTAGAGTACTGCATACAGTTTTGGTCTCCTTATTTAAGGAAGGATATACTTGCATTGGAGGCTGTTCAGAGACGCTTCACTCGGTTGATTCTGGAGATGAGGGGGTCTGTAATGAAGATAGGTTGAGTAGGTTGGGCTTATACACATTGGAGTTCAGAAGAATGAGAAGTGATCTTATCACCGCTTTGAGTACTGTTGAGAGGGATGACTCATCAGGGGAGGGCAGCAGCAGCCAAGTTCATGGCACCGTGGCTGGCTCTGCTGCACAGGAGGGCAGGAAAAAGAGTGGGAGAGCGATAGTGATAGGGGATTCAATTGTAAGGGGAATAGATAGGCGTTTCTGCAGCCGCAACCAAGACTCCAGGATGGTATGTTGCCTCCCTGGTGCAAGGGTCAAGGATGTCTCGGAGCGGGTGCAGGACATTCTGAAAAGGGAGGGTGAACAGCCAGTTGTGGTGCACATTGGTACCAACGATATAGGTAAAAAAAAGGGATGAGGTCCTACGAGACGAATTTAAGGAGATAGGAGCTAAATTAAAATGTAGGACCTCAAAAGTGGTAATCTCGGGATTGCTACCAGTGCCACGAGTAGTCAGAGTAGGAATCGCAGGAAAGCTCAGATGAATACGTGACTTGAGCAGTGGTGCAGCAGGGAGGGATTCAAATTCCTGGGGCATTGGAACCGGTTCTGGGGGAGGTGGGACCAGTACAAAGTGGACGGTCTGCACCTGGGCAGGACCGGAACCAATGTCCTAGGGGGAGTGTTTGCTAGTGCTGTTGGGGAGGAGTTAAACTAAAATGGCAGGTGGATGGGAACCAATGCAGGGAGACAGAGGGAAACAAAATGGAGACAAAAGCAAAAGACAGAAAGGAGATGAGTAAAAGTGGAGGGCAGAGAAACCCAAGGCTAAAAACAAAAAGGGCCACTGTACAGCAAAATTCTAAAGGGTCAAAGTGTAATAAAAAGGCAAGCATGAAAGCTCGGTGCCTCAATGCAAGGAGTATTCGGAACCCAGGAGAGGGCTCTGAGCTAGTTAGAGTGGGTGAGAGCTCAGATGAACAGGACCCCAAGAAAGAATGCAATAGGCAGGCGGCAATAGAGCAGAGTAGCACTGTAGTAAGTGTAAACCACAAGGTGATAGGAAGGGACAATATGTATAAGTATAAAGGGGCTGCAGGAGGGATCAAAACTAAAAATCATGGTTTAAAAACTAGTATTAAAACACTCTACCTAAACGCACGCAGCATTCGAAATAAAGGAAATGAGTTGACGGCACAAATCATTACAAATGGGTATGATTTGGTGGCCATTACAGAAACGTGGTTGCAGGGTGGCCAAGACTGGTAATTAAACATACAGGTGTATCTGACGATTCGGAAAGATAGACAAGAAGGGAAAGGAGGTGGGGTAGCTCTGTTAATAAAGGATGATATCAGGGCAGTTGTGAGAGACGATATTGACTCTAATGAACAAAATGTTGAATCATTGTGGGTGGAGATTAGAGATAGTAAGGGGAAAAAGTCACTGGTGGGTGTAGTTTATATGCCCCCAAATAATAACTTCACGGTGGGGCGGGCAATAATCAAGGGAATAATGAAGGCATGTGAAAAAGGAACGGCAGTAATCATGAGGGATTTTAACCTACATATCGATTGGTCAAATCAAATCGCACAGGGTAGCCTTGAGGAGGAATTCATAGAATGCATACGGGATTGTTTCTTAGAACAGTATGTTACAGAACCTACAAGGGAGCAAGCTATCTTAGATCTGGTCCTGTGTAATGAGACAGGAATAATAAATGATATCCTAGTAAAAGGTCCTCTCGGAATGAGTGATCACAGTATGGTTGAATTTGAAATACAGATTGAGGGTGAGGAAGTAGTGTCTCAAACGAGCGTACTAAGGGGACTACAGTGGGATGAGGGCAGAGTTGGCTAAAGTAGACTGGAAACACAGACTAAACGATGGCACAATTGAGGAACAGTGGAGGAGTTTGAAGGAGCTCTTTCATAGTGCTCAACAAAAATATATTCCAGTGAAAAAGAAGGGCGGTAAGAGAAGGGATAACCAGCCGTGGATAACCAAGGAAATAAAGGAAAATATCAAATTAAAAACCAATGCGTATAAGGTGGCCAAGGTTAGTGAGAAACTAGAAGATTGGGAAAATTTTAAACAACAGCAAAGAATGACTAAGAAAGCAATAAAGAAAGGAAAGATAGATTACGAAAGAAAACTTGCGCAAAACATAAAAACAGATAGTAAAAGCTTTTACCGATGTATAAAACGGAAAAGAGTGACTAAAGTAAATTTTGGTCCCTTTGAAAATAAGAAGGGGGATTTAATAATGGGAAATGTGGAAATGGCTGAGACCTTAAACAATTATTTTGCTTCGGTCTTCACAGTGGAAGACACAAAAACCATGCCAAAAATTGCTGGTCACGGGAATGTGGGAAGGGAGGACCTTGAGATAATCACTATCACTAGGTGGGTAGTGCTGGACAGGCTAATGGGACTCAAGGTAGACAAGTCCCCTGATCCGGATGAAATGCATCCCAGGGTATTAAAAGAGATGGCGGAAGTTAAAGCAGATGCATTCGTTATAATCTACCAAAATTCTCTGGACTCTGGGGAGGTACCAGCGGATTGGAAAGCAGCTAATGTAATGCCTCTGTTTAAAAAAAGGGGGCAGACAAAAGGCAGGTAACTATAGGCCGGTTAGTTTAACATCTGTAGTGGGGAAAATGCTTGAAGCTATCATTAAGGAAGAAATAGCGGGACATCCAGATAGGAATAGTGCAATCAAGCAGACGCAACATGGATTCATGAAGGGAAAATCATGTTTAACTAATTTACTAGAATTCTTTGAGGATTATACGAGCATGGTGGATAGAGATGTACCGATGGATGTGGTGTATTTCGATTTCCAAAAGGCATTCGATAAGGTGCCACACAAAAGGTTACTGCAGAAGATAAAGGTACGCGGAGTCAGAGGAAATGTATTAGCATGGATCGAGAATTGGCTGGCAAACAGAAAGCAGAGAGTCGGGATAAATGGGTCCTTTTGGGTTGGACATCGGTGGTTAGTGGTGTGCCACAGGGATCGGTGCTGGGACCACAACTGTTTACAATATACATAGATGACCTGGAAGAGGGGACAGAGTGTAGTGTAACAAAATTTGCAGATGACACAAAGATTAGTGGGAAAGCGGGTTGTGTAGAGGACACAGAGAGGCTGCAAAGAGATTTGGATAGGTTAAGCGAATGGGCTAAGGTTTGGCAGATGGAATACAATATAGGAAAATGTTGGCTCATCCACCTTGGAAAAAAAAACAGTAAAAGGGAATATTATTTGAATGGGGAGAAATTACAACATGCTGCGGTGCAGTGGGACCTGAGGGTCCTTGTGCATGAATTCCAAAAAGTTAGTTTGCAGGTGCAGCAGGTAATCAGGAAGGCGAATGGAATGTTGGCCTTCATTGTGAGAGGGATGGAGTACAAAAGCAGGGAGGTCTGCTGCAACTGTATAGGGTATTGGTGAGGCCGCACCTGGAGTACTGCGTGCAGTTTTGGTCACCTTACTTAAGGAAGGATATACTAGCTTTGGAGGGGGTACAGAGACGATTCACTAGGCTGATTCCGGAGATGCAGGGGTTACCTTATGATGATAGATTGATTAGACGGGTCTTTACTCGTTGGAGTTCAGAAGGATGAGGGGTGATCTTGCAGAAACATTTAAAATAATGAAAAGGATAGACAAGATAGAGGCAGAGAGGTTATTTCCACTGGTCAGGGAGACTAGAACTAGGGGGCACAGCCTCAAAATACAGGGGAGCCAATTTAAAACTGAGTTGAGAAGAAATTTCTTCTCCCAGAGGGTTGTGAATCTGTGGAATTCTCTGCCCAAGGAAGCAGTTGAGGCTAGCTCATTGAATGTATTCAAATCACAGATAGATAGATTTTTAACCAATAAGGGAATTAAGAGTTCTGGGGAGCGGGCGGGTAAGTGGAGCTGAGTCTACGGCCAGATCAGCCATGATCTTGTTGAATGGCGGAGCAGGCTCGAGGGGCTAGATGGCCTACTCCTGTTTCTAATTCTTATGTTCTTATGTTCTTATGAAATATATAAGATAATGAGCGGGCTCGACAAGGTAGATGCAGAGAGGGTATTTCCACTCATAGGGGAAACTAAAACTTAGTCTCAGAATAAGGGGCCGCCCATTTAAAACTGAGACGAGGAGGAATTTCTTCTCTCAGAGGGTTGTAAATCTCTGGAATTTTCTGCCCCAGAGAGTTGTGGAGGCTAGGTATTTAAGGCGGAGATAGACAGATTTTTGAGCGATAAGGGAGTAAAGGGTTATGGGGAGCGGGCAGGGAAGTGGAGCTGAGTCCATGATCAGATGAGCCATGATCTTATTGAATGGCGGAGCAGGCTCGATGGGCAAATAGCCTTCTCCTGCTCCTATTTCTTATGCTCTTACGTTCTTATTAATTCCCCAGTCTCATCCTCCAAGGGATCAACATTTACTTTAGCTACACTCTTCCTTTTTCTATACCTGTAGAAACTCTTACTATCTGTTTTTATATTTCTTGCTAGTTTACTCTCACAATCTATCTTCCTTCTCTTTATTATTTTTTTAGTCATCCTTTGCTGGTTTTTAAAAGTTTCCCAATCCTCTGCCCTCCCACTAATCGGCCACTTTGTATGCTATTGTTTTCAATTTGATACCATCCTTTACTTCCTTAGTTAGCCATGGATGTTTCTCCCTTCTCTTAAAATCTTTCCTTCTCATTGGAATATATTTTTCTTGAGAGTTATGAAATATCTCCTTAAATATCTGCCACATTACACTTTAGCCAACTTTGCCTTCATACCTTTGTAATCTTCTTTATTTAAGCTCAGGACACTGGTTTGAGATCCAACTTTCTCACCCTCCAACTGAATTTGCAATTTAACTATGCTATGATCACTCTTTCCTGGAGGATCCTTTACTAGGAGATCATTTATTAATCCTGTCTCATTTCACAGTACCAGATCTAAGATAGCCTGCTCCCTGGTTGGTTCCGCAATGTACTGTTCAAAGAAACTATCCCAGATATACTCTATAAACTCTTCCTCAAGGCTACCCTGGCCAATTTGCTTTGTCCAAACAATATGAAGATTAAAATCACCCATGATTAGTGCCGTTCCTTTTTTACAAGCCTCCATTATTTCTTGATTTATACTCCCCTCATGGTTCCTGTCCGATTGTTGCCAACATATGTCCTCAATATCATTGTGCTGTCGGACGATCTGTCTGACATCCAATTGTGAATGAGTCAAAAAAAAAGGGCAGTACCAATAAGACAAGAGCCATCCTGACCCCAACCAGATACCCCATGGCCCAACACCATCCCTGCATGCCTTCTCAAGCTCAACATGATAGCTTGGAACCTTGATGTCCTGCTCACCCTGAACTGAGCTTCAATCTCCACATGCATCCATCACCAGGGTTGTCTACCTTTAGTTCTTCCCCTATCTCACCCCAACTACCACAGAATGCCATCATCACCTCCAGATTCAATTTTTCTAGAGCAAATTCTTATTTAAACTCCAACTTGTCAAACCAACTTGTCAAAAGCTCCCTTGCCGAGATCTTCTCCCGAACAATTTGCTACTCCCCCATCACACAATCCTTGCTAACTTTCATTCGCTCCCCCTCCCCCAGTGCATTGACTTCACAATCCTTATCCTCATCCGCAAATCTTTCTTGGCCTCATCCCATGTAACCTCTTCTAATCATACATAGCTGCCCACACCATCCATTCTTCTAATGCTGGTATTTTTATTTTTTCTTCCCTTCCTCTGCTTTACCTTCTTGCCCTCACATTTTGGAACTCCCTTCCTAAACTCTTTTTTATCTTTCTGGCTCTCTCTCAATCTTCAAAATCCTACTGAAAACATACCTTTCCTAGTTTCCCCCGTTTTCAGCATGGGTCTAGTCCCAAGTTATGGAGCGCACTAGGATGTTTTATTACATTAAATATGCTATATAAATGTAAGTTGTTGATTTTAGCTGAAAGGCTGAGATGAGGTAGATGGAATGGGAGGAGACTGGTGTGGAGTATAAACAGCAGCACAGACTGGTTGGGCTGAATGGCCTGTTTCTGTGCTGTATATTCTATGTAATTCTATGTAAGTACCTCCCAACAGTTTTTGTAAGCTGCATTGTTCTAATTTTCCAAAAGAATCAACATGAGTTGTCACCAAGCCCCTGTGAAATACATAAAAGCAAATAAAGCTGTTGCTCTCTCATCTCATCCATGAGACGTACTTTCTACTCCCCTAGCTCCATTCATAATAATTGCTGACCACCTAACTTCTCTTCTGGGCCCTTGTGCTAGCTGATATTGTAAATAAATCCCTGTCCTCCCTTTCCAAACTGCTGTCATAATCACACAACTCAAAAACTGCCATCCCATCTCCAACCTTCATTTCCTCTCATATCCTTAAATGTGTTGCTTCTCAGATCTGCGCCCATCTTTCCTGCATCTCGCTGTTTGAATGCCTCAAATCGGGTTCCCATCCATGCCACATTACCAAAACAACTTTAACCAAACTCACGAATGACATTACCTATGACTGTGGCCACAGTGCATTATATCTTATTGTCCTCCTCGATGTCTTTGCAGCCTTTGACACAATAGATCGTACAGTCCTCCTCCAACATCTTTTCTTCATTTGTCCAGCTCTGTAGGATTGCCCTCTCATGGTTCTGCTTTTCCCTATCCAACAATAGAAAGAACATCTTGAGTGGTGGTTTCACTTCCCACCCATACCATCATCTTGGAGTTCTCCCAAGAATCAACCCTAGACCCCCTCCTCTATTTCATCTTTATGGCCTTTCTCCCTTGTCAACAGCTTCTGCTGGGGGCAGTTTCCACATGTACATTGATGACATAATGTTCTACCTCTGTATCACCTCTCTTGAACCCTCCACTGTCTCTGTGCTGTCAGACTGCTTAACTTACATCCAGTCATGGATAAGCTTTGATTTCCTCCAGCTAAACATTGGGAAGACTGAAGGTATTATATTTGGCCTCCACTATAAATTCCATAAACTCGCCACTGACTCAATCCCCCTCGTTGGCTGGCTATCTCAGGTTGAACTAGACTGTCTGCAACCTTGACATTCTGTCAGACACGGAGCTGAGCTTCTGACCCCATATCTTTTCCATCAAATAAGTGCCTACTTCCACCTCCATAACATTACACAGCTCATCCCCTACCTCAACACATTTGCTACTTAAACCCACATTCATGTCTTTGTCACCTCCATAATCAACGGTTCCAATGATTTCCTGACTGACCTGACTAACGCCACCCTCCATAAACTTCAGCTCATCCAAAACTCTGTTGCTCATAGACTATCATGCACCAAGTCCCATTCACCATTATCCCTTTCCGCAGTAACTTACATTGGCTCCCAATCTGTCAAAGCCTCAAATAAAAATCTTCAATCTTAAACTGTATGTCCTATAATATACCTCTTGAAATACAAAGAATGAATATTATAAAGATTTATGTCAAATATTTTTTTTTTTAAATGCCTAAGTGGAATCACAACCAGACTGTATTCATGACAAGATATCTGTTACTCATGTAATTTATCTCAGCCACATACTTAAGTTGATTGTTTTTCATGAAAAGACAAATAAAGTGGTGAAATTAAAGTATAGAACTGCAGTGATAGGTTTTTGCCTTGGACGTCTTGTGGTGTTGTTGATCCTTCCACTCTCACATGTGCAGCTCTATCAGTTCTTAACCTCTAAAAGCAGAGAAAAAAATCAATTTTCAGACTGCTTTCACCGAGATGGGTTCACCAAAAGTAGCAATATGGAGAGTTCCTTGGAAACAAACAATGAACTGTGTTTAAACCAGCCATTTGTGGATTAAAACAACTATGAAAAGCCACTTGACAAAAGTGTACTATTTAATAGGTTAACAAACAAATTGCAGTGCAGTTAGCCAAGTATATTGGCATCCGACATATTAACTTTACCTTGAGGAAATCTCACACATACAAGCCTAAAATTATACAGAATAAGGACATACATTTATGTTAGGTCACACAGTGTACAAACACGTTCTTTCTACTATACCAATTATCATCATAAAGCATTTGTTTTAATTATATTTGCTCACAGGATGTGGGTGTCGCTGGCAAAGCCAGCATTTATTGCCCATCCCTAATTGCCCTTGAGAAAGTGGTGGTGAGCTGCCTTCTTGAACTGCAGCAGTCCATGTGGTGAAGATACACCCACAATGCTGTTAGGGAAGGAGTTCCAAGATTTTAATACAGCGACAATGAAGGAATGGCAATATACTTCCAGGTCAAGATAGTGTGTGGCTTGGAGGGAAACTTGGAGGTGGTGGTGTTCCCATGCACCTGCTGCCCTTGTCCTTCGAGGTGTTAGAGGTCATGGGTTTGGAAGGTGCTGCTGAAGAAGCCTTGGGGAGTTGCTGTAGTGCATCCTGTAGATGGTACACACTGCAGCCATGGTATGCCGGTGGTGGAGGGAGTAAATGGGATGCCAATCAAGTGAGCTGCTTTGTCCTGGATGGTGTCGAGCTTCTTGAGTGTTGTTGGAGTTGCACTCATCCAGGCAAGTGCAGAGTATTCCATCATACTGCTGACTTGTACCTTGTAGATGGTGGAATGGTTTTGGGGAGTCAGGAGGTGAGACGTCATTGCAGAATACCAAGCCGCTGGCCTGCTCTTGTTGCCACAGTATTTATGTGGCTGGTCCAGTTAGGTTTCTGGTCAATGGTGACCCCCAGGATGTTGATGGTGGGGGATTCGGCGATGGTAATGCCGTTGAATGTCAAGTAGCGGTGTTTACACTCTCGCTTGTTGGAGATAGTCATTGACTGGCACTTGTGTGGCGTGAATGTTACTTGCCGCTTATCAGCCCAAGCCTCTATGTCATAACAGGACCTCAGGAACTCCTGCAGCGATGTCTTGAGGCTGAGATGATTGGCCTCCAACCACCAGAACCATTTTCCATTGTGCTCAGTATGAATCCAGCCAGTGGAGTTTTTTCCCCCTGATTCCCATTGACATCAGTTTTACTAGGGCTCCTTGATGCCACATTCGGTCAAATGTTGCCTTGATGTCAAGGGCAGTCGCTCTCACCTCACCTCTGGAATTCAGCTCTTTTGTTCATGTTTGGACCATGGCTGTAATGAGGTCTGGAGCTGAGTGGTCTTGGCGGAACCCAAACTGGGCATCGGTGAGCAGGTTATTGGTGAGTAAGTGCAGCTTGATACCACGGTCGAGAATTTCTATTACTTTTCTGATAATTGAGAGTAGACTGATAGGGCAGTAATTGGCTGGATTGGATTTGTCCTGCTTTTTGTGGACAGGACATACCTGGGCATCGGATAGATGCCAGTGTTGTAGCTATACTGGAACAGCTTGACTAGAGGTGCGGCTAGTTCTGGAGCACAAGTCTTCAGCACAATAGTATTCATAGAGCATCAAACTCTACTTCTCAAAGGAGCTAATAATTCTGATATTAAATCCATCCAGTCTGAAACTATCAACGATAAAAATAACAAGAATCAGCAGTTTGTGGACAAGACACAGAACAGAGTCACCACGTTAATTTTAGCTCATTTTCTTGTAAATTGGTCATGAGGAATGCTTATTCTCACACTGCATATTTAGAGTTCTGAAATAACTCTTTAAAATAAAGTTCAACTAATCCATGATAATCACATTATCAAAAATGAATTATAAAAGTAAAGAGCCATCCTTTTTATAACTGATTTGATGACGTGAATGAATTCCGTGAACTAAGTACTTTCCATTTTAAGAATGCTATCATTGAGTACATGATTAATTCCACCCACTCACATAATGCTTATCCAAGAGAACTAAAGAGAAATGGTGACCGATGGAACCTATTATTTTAGAACATCATTTCCTGGACCATCTGCTTTTATGTAACAAGTCCAGTTGTTTTCAAAAAGGTCACTCAAATGCAAAAATGTCACGCAATATAGAAAAACAAATCTTTGTCATTTTCACAAAAGGTCAGTTCAGTAATTGATGTACAGTTGAGAGAGAAATTTGACATCTCAAAAACCAAAACTAATCTGCAACTCTAGCAATTTAAAAATAATTATTAAATAACAGTGGACATGCAACTAGACAAATGCCACACTTTGTTGGGCCATTTGGAAATTTAGCAGTGTGCCATAGAGATTGCTTATGTTAGATTACATTATTTGACTGGTAGTTTCTACACCTGAGGAAGTGACAAAGTACATTTTTAGCAAAAAGGTTATGGGAACCAATTAAAAAGAAGATAACATTGCCCTGAATATTAGTCAGACAATAGCTACTATTGTGATATAGAATTTTCCACAACTGATAATGTACTATATAACGCATGAGCAAAACATTAATGTGTATGTTATGCAGATGGAGCTACCATCAGTTATGGTCTTCAGTGGGAATATTTACTTGTGTTTATTGGTATTTACCATTTTATTCATGTTGCGATCGGTTTATAATATTTTTCCACTGGCTTGTGCCTGTTTTCACTGCCTTGCCCAGTCCTCTTTTTCCATTTTACAGCATGCCATACTCCACCATATAATCCACATTGAGTCAAAGGTAGCTAATGCTATTCAGATTGAAAAAAAATGTTAAGAGGCAGTATCCATTTTATTAGACTGTGCTGAAAAATGTAATCTCTGAAGCAATCCTGTAACATTGCTAGTTAGATTCAGAAGATCCTTAAAGAACCAATTCTGTACCAAAGGATTTTAAGAACAAAGTGACTTTATTTCACATGCTCCAGCTCAATATTCAGTCCCACATCCATGCATGTATCACTTATGGGGCTCAAGTTTCAGCTCGAGTTGCCCCTATTTTTTTGGAGCAACTAGTTTAGAATGGAATATCTTAGAAATTGCAATTCTCGGCATTTAGTTTCCTCCAATTCTAGTGAGTTAGAATAGTTTCGTTTTAGAACAGTTTTTTTTCAAAAGGGGGCGTTACCAGCCATTTACGTCTGTTTTGCAAGTTAAGGCAGCGAAAACTTACTCCAAACTAACTTAGAATGGAGTAAGTGTAGATTTTTGTACGCTCAGAAAAACCTTGCCTACACTTTATAAATTAGGCGCAGGTAGCGAGCGATGGGGGGGAAGGGAAGTTTACAAGCATTAAACACTTCACTTTTACAAATAAAGAGCCATCATCAATAATAAATGATAAATAACTCAATAAATCAATAAATGAACCAATAAATCAATCCAAAAAAAAATTAAAAATCAATCAAAAAAAATTTAAAAAATAAACAATCAAAAAAAATAATTAAAAATCAATCAATAAATAAAAAATGTAAAGTTTCTACTCACCTACTGCAGCACCGGGAGCCCTCCAACAGCATGCTGGGATGAGGGCCCCCCCAGGAGATGCCGGTCGGGCGGGTCCCGCCGATGACCAGGACTTTGGGCGGGGCCCGCCGCCGCGCCGAGGACTTTGGGCGGGGCCCGCCCCCAGCAGAAGATGGAACGCCGCCCAGGACTTCGGGTGGGCCCCGCCGCTGCCGCCGAGGACTTCGGGTGGGGTCTGCCCCCAGGAGATGCTGGGCAGGCCGCCGCGGAAGAGGTAGGTACTGTCAGGCCACTCGGCCCGGAATAGGGGCGACATCCCTTCGGCCAGGGATAGGGTCGTCGCCCGGAGACAGAAAGCGCTGGGAGGGCTAGGAGCTACTGCGCACGCACACAGTCTCCACTGCGCATGCGGGCAGCTGCCGGCACTGTTTTTGACCCAGGGCTATAGCTCCTCCCCCAGCAGCTCCTGCTGCGCCGTGCTGAGCTGGAAACGGCCCTACAGATATCGGACAAGCGTGAGGTAAGTAATTGTCGCTTTTTCAGTTCTACAAATTAGGCGAGCCTCTCCGATGTGCACCGTTCTAGCGAAGATCTGAAACTTGAGCCCATGTTATTGTAATACCTGGTTAGAAGTCCATGGCCTGATTCTGGGAAGATTCAGTACATATCCAGTCACTATTTTTTAGGCATTCCTGGGCAGCTTGTAACCTAGGCTTTTGTAACCTAGGCTTTTGTAAGCTTCAGCACAAACACATTTAACTAGACATGTATGTATTTGTTATGCTGAAACATGTACCTGCTCCTCTGTAGTAGTTGCCCATGTTTTGAAGGATGTTGCAGTGGTTAATGTGTATGCCAAGTATAATTCTTTACACTGAGTTATAAGAATGTGGAACTCGCTACAACATGCAGTGATTGAGGTGAATCATATCGATGCATTTAAGGGGAAGTGAGATAATCACATGAAGGAGAAAGGAAAAGAAGGATATGTTGATAGGGTGAGATTAAGTAAGGTGGGAGGAGACTCATATGGCACATAAACACCAGCATAGACCTGTTCGGCTGAATGACCTGTTTCTGTGCTGTAAAATTCTATGTAATTTGGTTGGTATACAAGGGGACAGATCCATATAGCTGGTCAATATGTGCATACATCATTTTGATAGGACATGTGGGTTAAATGAATCATAGAATCGTACAGCCCAGAAAGAGGCCATTGGCCCATCACGCCTGTGCTAGTTTGATGAAAGAGCTTTCCAATTAGTCCATTTCCCCATAGCCATGCAACTGTTTCCTTTTTAAGTATATATCCAGTTCCCCTTGAAAGTTACCATTGAATCTGCTTCCGCTACCCTTTCAAGCAACGCAGTCCAGATCATTGGAATGAATTATTTCTACATCCTTAGACAAAAAGAAAATAAGAAAGACTTGCATTTATATAGCACCTTTCAAAAGTTCAGGACCTCCAAAAGAATTTTTAAGTCAATGAAGTACTTTTGAAGTGCAGTTACTGTTGCATGGAGGAAACGTGACAGCCATTTGCGCACAGCAAGCTCCCACAAACAGCAATGACCAGATAATCTGTTTATAGACAACCATTTTGAACAATCTTGGTGGAAGTGATGGAATCTGAATCATTTGAAACTCTACAGCTTTATACCAAAATTATCGTGTCCCATTTACAATTGAAGAGGAATGAATGTAATCTAAAAATCTTCCTATAACAAAGATAGATCACATGGAAAACAATGAATCACTTGAACATTTGCTTTGACACATGGAATAACAGCACAATTGGAGGTGATTGTTTTTCTGCAATTGTTTGCTTCACCATTCCCAAATTACAAATGAATATTTTATTTTGCGACTTGCTATTGCTATAAAAAGATTATGTTAACAGGAACAAAAGTCCAATCATAACTACCCTGCAATAATTCTTTAATGCTTCTCCAGCAGGTAATGTCACTTAAATATAAATGTCGAAGCTGTGGAATGCATTGGAGCAGGACATGGCTGAACGCCTGTAGAGAAAATTCTGCTGCATCCATCAAGCATTGCAATTGCTTATCTCTTTTTCCTTCTCACTGGCAGCAATTTCTCCATCACATTCTTGCCAAATGATTTTGATGTGCATGTATATTTCTAGAACTGGCATACCTGCCTATCCCCACACCCTTAGCTTTCCACACACTTTGTGTGTCTTGTATACATCTCTTATTTCTTTGATTTCTCTTTTTATGTTACCTATTGTCTTATGTTAATCACTTTTGCTATTTAACCATCTCCTGTCTTCCACTTAAGCATTTTATAGGTCATTCTATTTATTTTTCTATTTATGTGTTTGTTTTTTGCCTCCTTCTTCCTCTTGTTTCGTTCCTTTCTAAATGCTGTTCATCGGTGATGTGTTCCGGTTTTGATAAAGGATCTGCGTACCCAAAAAAGAGGGCCACAATTAGCTGTCAAAATAATGGTGAGGCGGGCGCTCATGCTTATTTATGTGCAAGTGGTACAGCAACTGCATGCAAGGGTCAGATACACACTTAAACTCAAATGTACAAAAGTTCCATGTCCGAGTTATGCCACTCCACTTTGCGAAAACTGCATCTAGCTGCCTTGCTCACCATTGAAATGCTTTGAATGGCAGGAAGTTGCTGTATTTGCATGGTAGATAAGAACTAAACTTGCCACAGAAAGTTAAGTCTTATCTATTTCAGTCTAATGACATGATAAGTGTTAATTACTGCTCAACGACCTCCCTGGCACTGAAAATTAACTATTACAAGTGTGGCGTCTCATTCCTTCTGGTGTTAATTGTTGTTGGAGATTTTTTAAATATAACATTTAAGAACTTTTTTAATTTGTTTTACTTTTTCTTTCTGTTACTTTTTTTTCTCTCTTTTAATCTAATCTTTCTTTCCCGCCCTTTGTTTTTCTTTCTGTACCTGATTTGACATTGCATTCATCCACTGTAATTTACACTTGCTTCTCAAACCGTGCACTATTAGTTTCAAATCCTTCAATCTGATTGGTTAAGGAGGTACACAGTTGGCCCAGAAGCCCTGTTTCCCTCACTGCAATGCTATTAGCTCACATGTTCAGCAACTTGCGATGTAAAAAAATTTAAAAGCTAACTTGCAAGCCGAAGTCTTACTAATGGCAGTCGCCATTAGATGCCCTGTCACAGCAAATTATGGCTCGTAGGGCCCAAGTTTCCACAAGAAAAAAAACGGGCGCCCCTCCGAGCTGGGCGCCCATTTTTCGCGCCACAAAGTGCGCCTAAAAAAATCCTCGGTATTCTCCACCAACTTGCAGGTCCTCTCGCTCTCGGCGCAGCCAGCACGAGCTGTAGGGGGGCGGAGCCAGGTCGTGGGGTTGAAAACAGTGCCGGGACCTCTGCACATGCGCGCTACAGTGGGCACGCAAGTGCAGTAGCTCCAGGCGCCAAACTGTGTGGGAGTGGCCCGAAGCACGCAGCCCCTAGCCCTGGCCCAATGGCCTCACTGGGGCTGCGTGAATAAAGCTCCTCCCACGGCCAGCTCCTGCTTCCCCCCCCACCCCCGACCAGACCCGACACTCGCTCCCCCCCCCCCCCGCCTCTGGACCAGACCAGACTCTACACCTGCTCCCCCCTGCTTCCGGACCAGACCCGACACCCACTCCCCGCCCCCCCTGCCTCCGAACCAGACCCGACACCCGCGCCCCCCTGCCCCCCGACTGACCCGACCGACCCGCGCTCCTGTTCTCGCTCCCCACCCCCCCGACTGGACCCAACCCGAACCGCGCTCCCGCCGCACTTTGTGGCGCGAAAAATGGGCGCCCAGCTCGGAGGGGCGCCCGTTTTTTTTCTTGTGGAAACTTGGGCCCTACGAGCCATAATTTGCTGTGACAGGGCATCTAATGGCGACTGCCATTAGTAAGACTTCGGCTTGCAAGTTAGCTTTTAAATTTTTTTACATCGCAAGTTGCTGAACATGTGAGCTAATAGCATTGCAGTGAGGGAAACAGGGCTGCAGGATGCAGAGAGGATATTTCCACTCATAGGGGAAACTAAAACTAGGGGACATAGTCTCATAATAAGGGGCCACCCATTTAAAACTGAGATGAGGAGGAAATCTTTCTCTCAGAGGGTTGTAAATCTGTGGCATTCTCTGCCCCAGAGAGCTGTGGAGGCTGGGTCATTGAATATATTTAAGGCGGAGATAGACAGATTTTTGAACGATAACGGAATAAAGGGTTATGGTGAACGGGCAGGGAAGAGAGGCTGAGTCCATGATCAGATCAGCCATGATCTTATTAAATGGCGGAGCAGGCTCGAGGGGCCAAATAGCCTACTCCTGCTCCTATTTCTTATGTTCTTATGACATACCGTTCGGCAGTAGATTCACAATTTTCATAACGCCGGGCGGTATGCACACCGCCCGCCCATGTAGAACCGCCCACAGATCACCCAAAAGTGCAAGTTTCATGACATATGCCGACACACTGCCGGAACTGCATATCGACCTGGAGAAGATGCTTTAAATGGATCTAAAGTGGGTGGTGTGGATACAGAGCTGACAGGTATAATTGTTTCACAGAAGTGTGACATGTTTGATATTACACAGATCTTTATAGTTTTCCAGAGTTTGATGTATTTTTAAATGGATTGGTTTTCTAGTATTTTCCAGTGTGAGCCAATAATGCAGTTTGAATAGCAATATAACCACTGAGTCTGGAAATTGTGTGTGTGTTCACTGGAGTGATCTTATTTGTTTAGGTTCAGAAATGCCCTGCGCTTTTATTAGCTCTTGGATCTCCTGGTCATTCTCATCAAACCAGAGTTTTCTGGTTGAGTGACCGAGCGTCTCTTTGCAGGCACTGGTTATGGTGGCCTGGAGGGCAGACCAAGTGCTGTGGGCACTCTGTATCTCGGGGTCATCAAGGGTCGCCAGGTTAGCAGTGAGGCGCTGGCTGTATAGAGCTCTCTTAGTTGGGTCTTTGAGTGCCCCGGCGATGATTTTTCTGCGGCACTGCTTCTTTTGCCGTCGTTGCTTTGGGGCTATATTGATGTTGATGACGGAGCAGATTAGGCGGTGCTCCGACCCGCAGTCGTCGGTTCCTGTCATGGCACGGGTGATAAGAAGGTAAGAACATAAGAAATAGGAACAGGAGTAGGCCTTGAGCCTGCTCCGCCATTCAATAAGATCATGGCTGATCTGATCATGGACTCAGCACCACTTCCCCGCCCACTCCCCATAACCCCTTATCCTCTTATCCCCTTATTGTTTAAGAAACTGTCTATTTCTGTCTTAAATTTATTCAATGTCCCAGTTTCCACAGCTCTCTGAGGCAGATTCCACAGATTCACAACCCTCTGAGAGAAGAAATTCCTCCTCATCACTGTTTTAAATGGGTGACCTCTTATTCTAAGATCTTGCCCTCTAGTTCTAGTCTCCCTCATTAGTGGAAACATCCTCTCTGCATCCACCTTGTCAAGCCCCCTCATAATCTTATACATTTCAATAAGATCACCTCTCATTCTTCTGAGTTCCAATGAGTGGAGGCCCAACCTACTCAACCTTTCCTCATAAGTCAAACCCCTCATCCCCGGAATCAACCTAGTGAACCTTCTCTGAACTGCCTCCAAAGCAAGTATATCCTTTTGTAAATATGGAAACCAAAACTGCACACAGTAATCCAGGTGTAGCCTCACTAATACCTTGTATAGCTGTAGCAAGACTTCGCTGCTTTTATACTCCATCCACTTTGCAATAAAGGCCAAGGTACCATTGGCCTTTCTGATCACTTGCTGTACCTGCATTCCATCCTTTTGTGTTCATGCACAAGTACCCCCAGGTCCCACTGTACTGCGGCACTTTGCAATCCTTCTCCATTTAAATAATAACTTGCTCTTTGATTTTTTTCTGCCAAGGATGTGCACGTCTTTGCGATCCCTTGCTCGAACGATGATGTAGTCAAGTAGGGGCCAATGCTTGGAGTGGGGATGTTGTCCCTCTGGCAGAACAAGGTGTTGGTGATGACAAGGTCATGTTTTAGGTATTTTGTCAGGAGCAGGTTACCTGTATGGCTCAGAGATGTGGACCATATACAGTAGACACCTCAAATCACTGGAGAAATACCACCAACAATGCCTCCGCAAGATCCTGCAAATTGGGGATTTGAGTACAGGGGCAGGGAGGTGTTGCTACAGTTGTACAGGGCCTTGGTGAGGCCACACCTGGAGTATTGTGTACAGTTTTGGTCTCCTAACTTGAGGAAGGACATTCTTGCTATTGAGGGAGTGTAGCGAAGGTTCACCAGACTAATTCCCGGGATGGCGGGACTGACCTATCAAGAAAGATTGGATCAACTGGGCTTGTATTCACTGGAGTTCAGAAAAATGAGAGGGGACCTCATAGAAACTTTTAAAATTCTAATGGGTTCAGACAGGTTAGATGCAGGAAGAATGTTCCCAATGTTGGGGAAGTCCAGAACCAGGGGTTACAGTCTAAGGATAAGGGGTAAGCCATTTAGGACCGAGATGAGGAGAAACTTCTTCACCCAGAGAGTGGTGAACCTGTGGAATTCGCTACCACAGAAAGTTGTTGAGGCCAATTCACTAAATATATTCAAAAAGGAGTTAGATGAAGTCCTTACTACTAGGGGGATCAAGGGATATGGTGAGAAAGCAGGAATGGGGTACTGAAGTTGCATGTTGAGCCATGAACTCATTGAATGGCGGTGCAGGCTAGAAGGGCCGAATGGCCTACTCCTGCACCTATTTTCTATGTTTCTATGTTTCTAAATCCCCTGGGAGGACAGATGCACCAACATCAGTGTTCTTGATCAGGCCAACATCCCCAGCATCAAAGCACTGACCACACTCGACCAGCTCCATTGGGCAGGCCACATTGTCCGCATGCTGAACACAAGACTCCCAAAGCAAGCGCTCAGAACTCCTACATGGCAAGCGAGCCCCAGGTGGGTAGAGGAACCTTTTCAAGGACGCCCTCAAAACCTCGTTGAAAAAGCGCAACATCCCCACCGACACCTGGGAGTTCCTTGCAAAATATCGCCCTAAGTGGAGGAAGAGCATTCGGGAGGGCGTTGAGCACCTTGTATCTCATCGCCGAGAGCATGCAGAAAGCAAGCGCAGGCAGCGGAAGGAGCATGCAGCAAACCAGACTCCCCACCCACCTTTTCCTCCAACGACTGTCTGTCCCACCTGCGACAGAGAGTGTTGGACTGTTCAGTCACCTGAGAACTCACTTTTGGAGTGGAAGCAAGTCTTCCTCGATTTCGAGCAACTGCCTATGATGATGAGATGAACTGCTTTTATAAATAATCCTTTATTAATGAACTGTAATAAAAAATGTATTAGTCTCTCTCACCGCCCAATCTCTCCTCCCCGCCCCCACAGCGATCCCTCTCTCCCCCCCACCCCACAGCGATCTCCCTCCCCACAGCAATCACTCCACCCCCCACAGTGATCTCTCTCTCTCCCCTACCCCCACAGTGATCTCTCTCTCTCCCCCCCCCACACAGCGATTTCTCTCTGCGCCCCCCCAAAGCGATCTCTCTCCCCACCCCACAGTGATTCCCCCCCACACCACAGCAATCTCCCTCCCCACAGCAATCACTCCACCCCCCACAGTGATCTCTCTCTCTCCCCTACCCCCACAGTGATCTCTCTCTCTCCCCCCCCCACACAGCGATCTCTCTCTGCGCCCCCCCCAAAGCGATCTCTCTCCCCACCCCACAGTGATTCCCCCTAACACCCCAGCGATCTCTCTCCCTCCCACACAGCAATCTCGCCTCCCTCCCCCCACCCCGCCACCCCCCCACAGTAGTCTTTGACCTCTCGTCGGTGCTTCTCAGGGGGTGGAGCTTGACAGCCGCGCGCATGTGCACAACTCGGGAGCCGATGATTCCCGAGTCAGAAGACCTCCTCCGCCACACTCCGCTCTCGTTACCGTCGAGAAAAACGAGATGAATCTCCGGTGCACTCGGCCCCAGCGGTACCAGGCGGTAAAAAAGCAAGCACCGCCCGCGTACCGCTATAAAACGCTTTCAGCAATTTCGGCCCCAGGAGTTTGCATTTAATGGGGTCAATAATATGATGTTCAGCACCCATTGCATTACTGTCTATTGAGTGCTGGTGCTCCACGTTAGGGGGTTCTGAGACCTGCTCAGCATATGGTGGGCACTTGTCTTGCACTTAAATGATAAAGGGTCTGAAATTCATTTAAGTAAGACAATGGCCCCAAACTTAATGCATCTGGAGTGTCTGAACAGTTTCCTAGCGACTCAACACCTTTATGAAATGGGTGCTGTATCAGAGGTGCCTTTGAAACTGACCGCAACTTCAGGATGTAGCACATGCACATCCAAACACGGAAATCCTGAAGTTGCGGCCAGTCGTTCACTGCTCCGACACTGGCTGCACTGTGTCCGCCAGGCCCCCACCCCCCATAACCAGAAATCAGTGTAAACAGTGAAACTGACAAAAACTTGAGCTTTCCCATGGTAATATCACTGTTAAATGCACCATTCAACTTTAAGCCTTATAACATTAAAACATAAGAACATAAGAATTAAGAGAAGGGGTAGGCCATTCAGCCTCTTGAGCCTGCTCTATCATTCAATAAGATCATGGCTGATCTTCAACCTCAACTCCACTTTTAGCGTCTGATCCCCATATCCCTTGATTCCCCATAGAATCCAAAAATCTCTCTATCTCAGCCTTTAATACACTTAACGAATCAGCATTCACAACCCTTTGGGTAGAGAATTTCAAAGATTCACAACCCTCTGAGTACAGAAATTCCTCCTCATCTCAGTCTTAAATAGTCGACCTCTTATCCTGAGACTGTGCCCCCTAGTTCTAGACTCTTCAGTCAGGGGACACAACCTCTCAGCATCTACCTTGTCAATCCTCCTCAGAATCTTATATGTTTCAATGAGATCACCTGTCATATTTCTAAACTCCAAAGAGTATAGGCCCAATCTTCAATTTCTTTTCATCCCAAGGATAAATCTAGTGAACCTCCATTGTACCGTCTCTAAGCCATCCATATGTCTATGATCGTACTTGACATTATAGGAATGGGTGACACAAGGTGCTGTAAATTATATATTGCTAATTTATATATTGAGCTCAATCGCCTCTTCCTCTTTAGTACCAAGAGGAGCAGAGGAATATATTTTAGAATGCTGGCGGTAAGTTATTCCTTGAAGTAGAACTTTATATTGCAAGATATTGTAGGACGTGATTGTGTAGCGCATGTCTGCATGTGAGTCAATAAGGAGAGAAAAAAAAGAAAATCTAAGGATGTTGCTAACTATAAAATTAAGTGAGGATTCCAATCTCTCGTTACCCCACTTCCTCTATTGCTTTCATGCTTAGAATCTCCCAGGCCCTCTCCTCCTGCCCCCACCCGCCCCCTCCTGTTTGCACACGCTGGCACTGCTTATGTGCAATCTTTCCCCGCAGGCAGGTAGATAAGGAACATATGTTATAATAAGGAATGTGAGAGAACATGTACATCATCCAAGTTCTCAGGCCAGCAACCAGTTTAAGTAACCCTGTGAACATGCAAGTACCTTGTGTTGGCAGCATACTTGTTGTTTGTTGCTTGCCAGATTTAATCGGACACAGAGCAAACATGTGGTCATGATGGCAATATACCATGGGTATGCCATGTATTTGGAAAATGACACTGCAGCAAAGTTCGTGAAATTCTATTAACATGCATTATAAGGCAGAATTGCAAAATGAAACAAAATATGAGCACCACTTAACTTGGCAACCATCCTAAGACCAGAAAATTTATTTCTGGCCTGCTCTTGGCTTTGACATGCAGGTGAGATAGGATTATCTCTTTTTGCCACCTCTATCTAGGATGCTTAACTGATGCTCTTGATTGCAGAGTGGTCCCCCACTCCTTAAAGGATGATTTTTCTATCCAGAACCTCCAGCGGCAGCACCTCCAAAGTAAGTATCACTCGAAAGAACCAGTGACTTACTCCAGCCGTTTCCCCCCCACCACCCCCTCCCCACCGCCCCCTCCCCCCTGCATTAAGAGTGAGCAGAAGCTTGCTAATTCTGGTGCATTCCCAATGTATCAGCCGCTATCTTCCAGGGCCACTGATAGATGATGTTGTATAATGCCATCCGAGCAGCCAGGTTCTCACGGTGCCTAAATGGCAGTGCTCTCTGCAGCCCTGCACCTGGGCCACGTTGTTATAGCAGATTTGAGATGCTCACTGATGATAGTTGCTGCCATTATGGCTGTTTTCTTCATCAGCTGTTGCAGCAAAATTTTCCATTGATGTTTGAGAGAGGATAGGAATGAAGAGTGACATTAAACCTGAAGGTTTATATCTTCTTCACTATAGTAGAAATACTTTTGTGAGTTTTTTGTGGCAGTAGTACACAGAAAGCGTGAGTAATAGTATCGATGAGTGCGTTTTAAGTGACATCATAAAACTGACACAAAGGGAATTTGCCAGTCTACAAATACATAAAATATTAAAATTGCTTTTAGTTGAAAACGTATTGCAAGTATAAATTGAATATGTCACAGCCCATGATGCAATTATGATAAATTTCTCCACGTCAGGCTAGTGTGGTTAAACTCACCTGTGGAGCTATTTATTATGGCCCAGAAATTCCGCTTTCTCCTTCCCGCGGGCGTTCGACTAGATTTTAGAGAAAAAATACGCACCTACTTGAAGGTGCTGCGCCTGCTCGATTTTCCAATGCACAGGCCTCCTCTTGCTGCACATCGCAGCGCATGCACGTCGGGACGTGCGTAGGCCTGGAGCTGGAGTCACATGGCTCTGGGCAGCCAATCAGGTATCGTATATTCTCATTCATAGTAATAGGAGTTTCGTAAGTCCGAAGCTCCTATTACTATGAATGAGAACCCCCCCAAACACCCAAACCACTAATAAAAAATAGAAAATATACACTACATATTTAAGATTCATTTAAAGTAAAGTTATTAATGTCTTATTAAAAAAAATATTTTCCCGATTTTTAAAAAAGTTTTTTTAATTATGCCTTAAAATAAATTTACTGTTGTGGGGAGGGTTCTTAACAATAAAATATGTTTTCATAACTTTATTTTTATATGTTTTTGTGTGTTTTAAAACAATTGCGCCTGTAAAAGTGGGCTATGCACCTGCTTTTTCAGACACAAGATTTTTGAGGACATTTGTATGCGTAAATATCGCAAATTTGCATGTACAAATGTCCTCGCTCCCGATCTGGCTACAATATGTCAAACTCCAGCTTGACAGATCGGAAAACCTGGTTTTCAGCGCATGCGCATTGCGCGATGAAAACCGGCTTTTCCGATGCCTTCTCGGGTCCGTAGAAACTTCGTAAGGGCCCGGGACGTCGGAATTTCAGGCTCATTATCTTGCTACTGGCCAAAACACATTCTCTATATATGCTGTCAAAGTTCATTCTTATGATTTACGATAACACATGAACCCATTAGCTGCTTTGCTGTCTTTCAACTTCCTCCTACCCATCCATTATTTTGCACTGGATATAATTCCTCAGAAAAAGCTATTGCATTTAGCTCCAGACCAATAAAAACTGCCTTATAATAGTTCTATAAAAAAATGTGCATTTAGTTAGTATTTTGTGTCAGTTGTATATTTTCTTATTATTAGTGTTTCCAAACATTTGGAAGTAAAAGTGAAAAGTCCTAAATGTAATAAATTATAAAGCATGGGGACAAAGGGGATTGTCTTTAGCTTACATATTCAATTTTCATTGATTTAATTCAGCACAAGTGTATCATAGTTAGAGAGCTAAACCACTAACATTGCAATTTTCTGTACTTGTTATGTGAGAATCATTTCATTTTGATGCTGTATCAAAGCCCTAGACCTGTAACTTTTCCTTTTTTTATCCATTTAATAGCACTTTTTGGCTAATAATTGGTGCTGCCTTTTTGTAAACAAGGTTTCTTTGTTTGCTTTAATTTTCCCTAAAGAGGTGAATGTGTATCTTGCCAAGAGAAGTCACACAAGTGGGGACAAAAATGAAATGGTTCTCAAGTCAACCAGTTCTGGAACAGTGGCCTGTTGAATTCGGACAGGCTCTCAGCTGTGGTAAAGTCAGTCATGATCATCACACCATAAAGCAAATCAGATCGTGAGTAACATGTTAATCTCAAGCTCATTAGTTTTGAGCAATTTGGCTTTTAGCAATATAGAGGGACAATTTCTTCTTTATATATCATCCCCATCATAGGCAGTCCCTCGGAATTGAGGAAGACTTGCTTCCACTCTTAAAATGAGTTCTTAGGAGGCTGTACAGTTCCAATACGAGAGCTACAGACTCTGTCACAGGTGGATCAGATAGTCGTTGAGGGAAGGGGTGGGTGGGACTGGTTTGTCGCACGCTCTTTCTGCTGCCTGCACTTGATTTCTACATGCTTTCGGCGATGAGACTCGAGGTGCTCAGTGCCCTCCCGGATGCACTTCCTCCAATTAGGGCAGTTTTTGGCCAGGGACTCCCAGGTGTCAGTGGGGATGTCGCATTTTGAGGGTGTCCTTGTAATGCTTCCGCTGCCCACCTTTGGCTTGTAAAAACATTGTAAGCTGGTGCTTTCTGAGCGCATTTATCATTTTGTCACACATAACACACAAAGGAAATCTTCCCCTATAATCTCCAAGGAATGTAACCAGATATGGGACTCAATTTTCCCCAGTATTTGCACCGTTTATTGGAGCAGGCTGCTTTTTCTAGCCTAACTTAAAAATCCCCAGTTTTCCCAATCAATTTGCACCAGCGTAACTCAGTTAGTACGAATTTTTTAAGTCATTTTTTTTTTCAGCCTAAGGGGGCGTAACCAGCCACCAGCGCCACTTCTGGCCATTTAGGGAAGTTTGGCCAGCTGAGAGTTACTCCAGTTCTGATCAGGCCAGCGTATGTGGCCTGTCCTGAAAAACCTTCCCTAGATTTAAGGCAATCGGCGCAGGTAAGGAAAGCGGCGCAGCAGATGCCCGGACACACTGAAAGAATTGAAAAACACATAGAGAGGGAGAGAGAGAGAGACAAACCGGCGATCGAGAATGGGACCGGACTTGACAGCCTTCGGGTGGGGTTGGAGGTAAGGTGGTGCTATGTGTTTTTCAGTTCTTTTAATGTGTTGGGAGGTGGCTGTATGCTTCACTTTTCAGCCTCAACTCGTATTGTGTCCCTGGTTACCATGGCAGCCTGATCTTTTTGGTGCAGATTACGGCTCCGCCCACCTCGGGTTAGGCCACGCCAAAATGAAAAGATCCAACGGGGAAACTTACACTTTTTTTTAGCGTACTTGGGCCACAAAAAATCGTGCGTAACTCTTCAAGTACACCAAAAAAATGCTTTGGGGAAAATTGAGCCCTAAAAACTAACATTGTGGGTGATACTTCAAACAGTGATCCTCAATTTAGTATACTGTATTTGCTGCTCACAATGTGGTCTCCTCTACATTGGGGACACAAAATATAGATTCGCCCTGAGCTTCCGGTCACTTGCCATTTTATTTCTCTGCCCCACTCTCACTCTGACCTCTCTGTCCCCGGTCTCCTACACTATTCTAATGAAGCTCAACGGAGGCTCGAGAAACATCAACTCAACTTTTGATTAGGCACATTATAGCCTTCCGGACTCAACACTGAGTTCAACAAATTCAGATTTGCTCCCATTTTTTTGGACAGCAGCTGTTGGTAATGATTCTGCTACTGCCATTTACGCCTCCTCTAGACCCTTCTTTTGTTTGTATACTTGTCCTATTACCATTCTAATTTGCCTTACTCCATCATACCTTTTGTCATTTAATCTCTCCTGCCTTCCACCCTTTTGTTCTTTCCTCCCTGCTCTCCTTTCCCTGCCTCTGTACTTGCTTAAAACCTGTTACATCTCTAACGTTTGCCAGTTCTGTTGAAAGGTCACCTATCTGAAACTATGGGGCAGAAATCCCGGCCTCCCCAAATCCGTACTGAGTGTGTACAGTCTCGGGAAGGCATCGCAAAAGTCGGTTTTCAGCGTACAATGCACATGCGCTGAAAACCGGCTTTTCCGATCTGTCAAGGGGGGTTGGAGTACAAGAGTAAGGAAGTCTTGCTACAATTGTACAGGGTCTTGGTGAGATCACACCTAGAGTACTGTGCACAGTTTTGGTCTCCTTATCTAAGGAAGGATATACTTGTCTTGGAGGGTTTGCAACGAAGGTTCACTAGATTGATTCCTGGGATGAGAGGGCTGTCACATGAGGAGAGATTGAGTAGATTGGGCCTATACTCTCTGGAGTTTAGAAGAATGAGAGGTGATCTCATTGAAACATACAAAATTCTGAAGGGGATTGACAGGGTAGATACTGAGAGTTTGTTTCCCCTGGATGGAGTGTCTAGAACTAGGGGACATAGTCTCAAGATAAGGGTAGGCCATTTAAGACAGAGATGAGGAGGAATTTCTTCACTCAGAGGTTTGTGATCTTTGGAATTCTGTACCATAATGAGCTGTGGATGCTGAGTCTTTGAGGGTATTCAAGGCTGAGATAGGTAGATTTTTGGACTCTAGGGGAATCAAGGGATATGGAGATCGGGCGGGAAAGTGGAGTTAAGGTCGATAATCAGCCATTATCTTATTGAATAGCGGAGCAGGCTCGAGAGACCGTATGGCCTACAACTGCTCCTATTTCTTATGTTCTTATGTTATAATTCTGGTTACTAGCACATCCCAATCAGGTGCAAAACCACCTCTTTAATGGGTATCACTGTAAGGTGCATTGATTTTGGATTCAATATGAGCTTGGTTTCAAATTTATGCTCAGTCACACAATCTAACAAATTTGTAACATAAGAGCAAAAAAAAATGACTCAATCTTTAAAATTATTTTTGGATGCCACACTTGAGGAAGAATGCCCCATTCTGTATGTTCCTTTGTTATACTGTTTGAAAATAGGTGACATAGCAGAAGAGAGAAAATGCGCAAGGAGGCCTACAGCTGTATTCCTTCCCTGAAACCGGTGCACCAAATTTTCCTCCCCAGCAGGCAACACAGCTGCAAAACAATTGACTGCCCTGCTGTATTTAAATAATGACAGGGGCGCGAGGCTAAGGAAACCAATCAATGTTCCTGCCTCCCCGGTGATGTACGGCCAAGCCCAGGCAGCACTAAAGGAGGGGAGGTGCCATTGGAGGATGAAAGCAAAATACACAGGGAAGTTGTAGGCTTATCCAAAAGGGATTCAAGCCTGGGACAGTGACACAATAATTGTATTTGTATAGGTACACCAGAGAATAATTAATCTGATTGCAGCTAGTTTGTCACTAATTTTTGAGGACCAGTGGTTAATTGATGACACACAAAAAGGAAAATTCAGTGTGATAATAAATGGCAACAAAATACATTCCTGTATTCATTGGCTGGCTTAGTGATAACGAAACTCATTTCTGCATAGGTCGTTCAAAAAGAATGTTACTTTTAACCACATAGAACAATTTTATACATCAATCGTAGCAATTGTTGAGATTGGAAGACTTTCTGCATAGCTCTCTCAAAATATTTTATGTACTTGTAAATTTGCAGTTAGTCATTCTTTGATCTTTCAAAGATGAATTAAGAGTTGCTGTGGGTGATTGGTCTGTTCTTCTCCAGTGCTCTACAATTCAATGAAAATCAAAAACCTGTGGAGGAGGTTATACATGAAATGATTTAATAACACAACTCGGGTTGATTGTACAGTTTTTACCTGATTTAAGGCTAGATTAGATACTAACATTTGTGAGTCATTTATACCCTGAATGTCATGCTGTTAGAGAATCGGGCGATGCTAAAGATTAGGCAACAGTGTATATTTTGTAATTTAAAAATTAGTTCCACTTTAGGACTTGAATACATATTCTAGTCTAGCACTTCAGTGCCGTGATGTCTTTTAGATGAGACGTTAAACCAAAGCCAAGAAAACGGACCATTCACCTCATTCACCAATTGTGAGACCCTGCCTGTATGCAAATTGTCTGCCACATTTGCCTAAATAACAACTGTAACTACACGTCAAGAATAATTTGTTGGCTGTGAAATGGTTTGGGACAGAAAAGACATTATATAAATACAAATTTTTTTCTTTCATTGTAGAACAAAATTGGTAACACATTCATTAATATAACAATGATTATTTATTGGTCAGGTTATTTCAGCTGAGTCCAGCAATTCTGTTCAACAGGTGATATTGGCACTATCATGTAAAAAGAGATATGTAAACTGTATCCTATATACTTTTCAGTCTAAGAAAGTTAATAATTAATTTTTCCCTAATGTAAAAACATTATCGTCTGCTATTTGAAAAGTACTGCATTAAGCATGGTGCAAGCCATCATGTGATGTCCTGTCTTAAATAGCTCCATTTGCTTTGACGTTTGTGCATTTGGAAAAATAACAAAACATTAATATAACCGTCCTGGGCCCCAAACACTCCTTCCAGGTGAAACAGTGATTTACTTGTACTTCTTGCAATTTAGTATAGTGAATTCGCTGCTCGAAACGTGGTCTCCTTTACACTGGGGAGACCAAATGCAGATTAGGTGACCGCTTTGCGGAATACCTCCATTCAGTCCACAAGTGTGACTCCGAGTTTCCGATCGCCTGTCACTTTAATTCACCATTCCACTCTGATCTCTCTGTCCTCGGCCTCTTACACTGTACCAATCAACATAAGCTCGAGGAACAGCACCACATCTTTCTATTAGGCACTGTACAGCTATTTTGGATTCAACATTGAGTTCAGACGGCAGCTGTTGATAATTCTGCTATTCACATTTACACTCCTTCTCGACCCATCTTTTGTTTCTTTACTTATCCTATTACCATCTCCATTGCCTTGCACTATCATGCCATTTGTCATTTAATCCCTCCTGCCTTCACCCTCTCACAGACCTTCCCTTTTGTTCACTCCTCTCATCTCCCCTTTCCCTGCCTCTGCATTTGCTTAAAACATGTAATATCTTTAACTTTTTCTAGTTCTGATGAAAGTTCATCGACCTGGGACATTGGCCGCGATTTCCCCAACATCGGCGGGTCCGTGGCCGGAGAGATCTGTGGCGGGTCCTGACCTCACTATTGGCTCCAGCCCGCTGTCCAAAATGATTTTACATTGATGGGTTTTGTTAAGTCCACCCAGTGCATTTCCTGGCCAATTGAAGGAAGCGGGTCTAATAATGTCATTCAATGACACTTCATCAGCCGGCTTACTTAAAGGGACCATGGCAAATATAGTTTGACAGTTGTGCTGTCAGTGTTCTACAGCATTGAGGTGCTGCAAACATTGACAAACACTGCACAGAGGTGCATGGCTGCACCCAGGCTCCCTCATGACTCCCTCTATATGCTTATGGAGGGAGTCACAGCACACAGGGAGGTTCCCTTCCCTTCCAATGTACGAAAGTGACCTCCTCACGAGACCAACACAGCCTGGTTGCACATTGCGCAGGAGTGCACAAGCAGGGATGTAGTCAAAAGGACCTGTCTGCAGTGGCGCAAATGTTTCAATGATCTCAGTAGATCACGAAACGTTACTGCAAAGCCACACTCAACCTCATCCTGCTGTGCCACTCATCACATCCCCATCACTCTTCCCTATCCTACTCCAGCACAGCCTTTCACAATAATGAAGTTTGCGGCTGGTGCTACAATCACTGCACCAGGTCGGTAAGGCGCTAACAGGCACCACTAATCAATTTAATTTCTAGTCCGTGTTTTATGCAATGTTCATGTAAAGCTTATGTTAATATGGTGTCAAACATTGAAACCTTTATTTTCAACACTTTGCGTTATTGGACGGATTTGCGTGCAGCTTTGGAAGTGGCTTAGTCAGTTGTAGTGAATGGTGAGACATAACGGTACACCTTGCAAACGTGATGAGTATGAAAGGAATGGCTTGGACAATGTAGGGATGCTTTATGGTGTTGGTGTGGGGTCGTGCCAACCTGACACATCATGTGGCAGCCAGGGTGTACAGCATCAAGTGAAGTAAATCTGGTAATAGTGAGGCCATCCCTGACATCCCGGGCAGCAATGTGGCCGGGTGCTGATGCCATCAGTTGATTGCGGAGAAGGTTGGTATTGTTGTTGGTGCTGCCAGTATGACTGATAATGCTCGTGTTCGGGTTCATCATGGTCAGATTCTGAGGGCCAAAGTGACAGAGTGTAAATGCTCCCATCCTGATGGATTAGATACCAGTTGAAGGTGAGATGACAGAAGCACTCTGTCAAAGGTGAGAGAGGTTGCTGCAATGAGGAAAGCCTGGCTGGAGAGTTTGCTACAAAGTCTTACAGCCTGCTAAAGCACAATCTGTCTTCCAAGGGGAGAAACCAAAGTGTCTCTGTGTTTGGAAAGTGTGCATTTGTAAATAGTGAGGTTTTATACAAGTTTTAACGATGTCACCAATCATTTGCTTCAAAGGACACTCAACCTCCGCCTCGGATGAACAGACGGGGTGCAGGAGCAGCGTGAAATCTATGGGCAACTTGGTAAAATTAAAAGGTGAGTAAAATATTACTGTTAAGGCCTTCTAAACAAGCTAATAATTGACTCAATTACCTCCACCGCCACTGCCGGCAGGGTCTGTTCAGCGCTGACAGATGCGACATTTGGGAAAGACGCACAGCGGTGGGTTGACAGTGGGGTCCCGACCCATTGACAGAAAATAATATTTTCCCATTTGACCTGCTACCAAATGCACCTGCTCTCAGGCCTCCTCTGCCGCGCTCTTTATCTTGCTCTTGGACATAGATGTAGACAACTTTATTTATCCACAGTTGGCATCAGTCAGTTTAATGAATACAACGCCTCTGTTCCATCCTGGTGGTCTGTTGGCCTGTGAGTTGGGATCAGTCTACGAGCATTCCATCGACTTCCATCATTGAGCTTGTAGGTGTGAGGGCTGAACTTTCGCCCGATCTGTTTTGGAGGCGAAAGTGAAGATGCGAGCTTATGACTACGGTTTGGGCGCTTAACTCTGACCCAATCTCGACTCTTCAGTTGGGGCTTTTGAGCACGTTGTTTTGTGTCAGTGTACGACTTTGTTTTTCGTTGGCGTTCCAAAATCTTGGATGCGAGTGTGGTTATCTTCATGCTAGGTTGGGCTGGGGGTTTGAGAATGTCCAGTATCCCACGAAGATTCTGCCCAATCATGAGTTCAGCGGGTGTCTTCCTCGTTAGCGAGTGCTTTGTTGAACAGTATGAGCGGAAAATGGTTTAAACCACTTCATCGAATGTTTGGCCTGCTGCAAAGTTGGCTTTTAAATCTTCTTTGATGACGCGTTAAATTGCTCAACACCTCCATTGCTTTGAGGATTGTACCGAGCAGTAAGGCAATGCTGGACAGCCTGACAAGTGAAGAAATCGGTGAACTGGTCGGACATAAACTGTGGTCCATTGTCAGTGATTATGACCTCTGGGAGGCCCCACTTCGTGAACACGCTGCAGAATGGTGACAATCGTTGATGAGGTCACTGAACTTGTTGAAGTGATTTCTGGCCATTTGGAATGCGGGTCATGTACTATCATGTACTACAACAAGGAAACGCTGGTGCTGTGGAGATGCTTCAACTGGACTGAAGATAGCCAACTGAAGTTGTTGTCATGGTCTTTGTGGCCGTGGAATGGGCTTCATTGGCGCTGGTCGGATGTTTGTGGCCTTTTCGCTCAGATTGCATGCTTCGCAGTGTGAGACGAATTCCTCGATGCGAGTGTCAAGCCCAGGCCACCATACTGAATCGCGACATCTCTGCTTCATGTGGACAATGCCAGGGTGCCCATTGTGTGGCAATGAGAGAACGTGCTGTTGAAGTGACTTGGGAATCACTGCTCTATCACCATGAGTTAGGCAGCCATTGTTCCAAATGGAAAATTTATCGCAGTGTCTGTGGAAAGTTTTCAGCTCTTCTGGAATTTGCTTAGGCCACTCAGTCTGAAGGAAGTGGCACATGTGCTGGAGCGTAGCATCACGCTGTGATTCCGTTTTGAGTCTGTCGCAGGAGACAAGTTTTCTGATGGACTGAGTGATGATCGAGGTGATATATGTGTCATCATCTGTGAACAAGTCAGCACCAGAGTCCAAAGCAGGTGTCGAGCGGCTTAGCGTGTCAGCTACTTGGTTGCGACCGCCAGCGATGTACTGTACATCAAAGTTATACTGATGAAGG
Organism: Pristiophorus japonicus; assembly: GCF_044704955.1. Taxonomy (NCBI): domain Eukaryota; kingdom Metazoa; phylum Chordata; class Chondrichthyes; family Pristiophoridae; genus Pristiophorus; species Pristiophorus japonicus. Next base: position 95,431,105 of record NC_091980.1, read on the forward strand.
CGATCTGACCATTGGTTGATTCATAGTGGTCTGTGCCCAGATCCAGTTGCGGCGCGTGGTATAGTTAGCACTTGGTGATCCGTACAAGGGTAAATTTCCTGCCATAGAGGTAGATGTGCCAGCATTCATAAACGTAGATGCAAGCGAGTGCTTTGTGTTCCCCTGTAGAGTATTTACATTCTGCAGACGAGAGCATGCGAGAGGCGAAAGATACTGGGCGTTCCAGGATGTCAAACCATTGCGAGAGCATAACACCCATGACGGTGCCTGATGCATCTGTGGTGACGTACGTAGTGGCATTCAGATCAAAATGTGCGAGTATAGGAGGGGATGTGATTTTCTCCTTAAGCATGGTGAATGCCTGAGCTTGGGAATTTGTCATTCTCAAGGGACGTCCTTGCGCAGCAACTTGTGAAGTGGTTCGGCAACGTGCGCCTAGTGCGGGACGAACTTCAGATAGTGCAAGTGCCGAGGAATGTTGAAAATTCGTTGACATTGGTAGCCTCCTGCATTGGCTGGATCACATCAATGGTGTCCCTGTGCAGTGACTCTGTAGCCCAGAAAATATATTTCTCCAGCAGCGAATGTACACTTATTGGCATTAAATGTAATGTTATGTGTAGCAAGTCTATCCATAACTGCGTGAAGTCACTGGTCATGTTCTTCCATTGTCCGTCCATGAACGATGATATCGTCAAGCAGATTGAGGGCTCCGTCTATGCCCGCGAGCATAATAGTGACAATCTTCTGAAATGCACTTGATGTAGAAGATAGTCCGTAGGGCATGCGTTGATACTGAAACAGACCATCATGCATCGTGAAGGCCGTGAGCTGTTTGCTGTCCTCTATGAGGGGTATCTGCAGGTAACTGAGGCGCATGTCGAGTTTCATAAAAACTATTGAGCCGTGGAATTCTGAAGGCATTTTGTCGATGGTAGGAAGAGGATACTTGTCGGGGATGATGGCCTTGTTGACCTCTTTCAGGTCGATGCATAGGCGGATCTCCCCATTTTTACGCCAAGCAATGACTAAGTTTGAGATCCAGGGTGAGGAGTCAATGATTCCCTGAGATTTGAGCTGCATTAATTCTGCGGATACTTGGTCGCGAACCACGAATGAGAGACAGCGAAGTTGATGCGTAACCGGTTTGACGGAAGGATCAACATGGGGATGATGGCAGAATTTAGTTGTCACTCCAAACCCTGTGAAGATTGAAGGATACTGGTTCTCAAAATACCCAGGTGTGCTGGTTGGGTCGTAAATTTTGAACCTAGGCTTGTCATAAAGGTCAACACCAATGAGACTTTGTCCCTTCGCGACATGAAAGGAATAATTCTCCAATGTTATGTCCTTGTAATATATCGGGACAGATATGACCTCAAGCACTTCAATTTTGGGGTCGGAGTACGCATGTAGATTGAAAGTTGTGGGCTGCAGTTGACAGTGGGTGAAGTGGTTTTGTACACAGCCTCACTCAATATGGAGAATTTGGCTCCAAGGACAATGAGGAGGCAGATGGGCGTGCCATCAATGTTTACGTCACAGTCCTTGAATTTGCCCGAACCAATGTGCGAAATGTCACTAACGGTGTAAACCATACTGGGTTCATCACTATCCGGGTTGTCCACATGTCGAATATGCTGCGATGAGTGACAGACATTAGCAAAATTATTCATTTTACCACATGCAGAGCATTTCTTCCCACGTGCAGGGCAGTTAGGACTCTTCGCTGAATGTGATTTGCCCCCACAGTTAAAACACTGGAAGTTGGGTCCGCAATCCATAGTGGGTTGCTTATTACTAGCCCTGTGTCTCTGCTGTGATTTCTGCTTCAGACTAATGCTTGCATATGGGTTGTAGCTGCAGTCTGCTGCACAGGGGGAGCAGCAAATCTGATCGCTTTTGAATCGGAAAGTGCTGATTTGATTTGGATCAGTTGCTTTGTCCAATGTCATTTTGTCATCCTCCATTAACAAAATGATATACTGTTTGATTGGTTCACCATTCCCTTGCCCCCTTTGACGAAATTTGTATCTCTCCATTCTGATACTTTTCTTTGGCCCAAAATATTTCTCTACGGCACTTACCACTTTGTCATAGGACTCTGCGTCTTTGATTTGGCCAAAGATGCGTTGGCCTGCAGTGTCGAGGCAATGGATAAATATTGCACAGTGGCGAGCTGGTGTTACATTGTCGCCATCTAACCCACTCACCGTGATGTACATAGAAAAGCTTTTTATCCATCTCGGCCACGGGATTGGAGGATCCCCGGGTGTGGAGAGGAAAGGCGTGGGGGTAGAGAGGTTAATTTGATTCATCCTCATCACAAAATTATGTTGTGTACATAAATAAACAGAATAACTGAAACAGGAGTAATATAACTTACTGTGTCCTTTATAAGAACTCCCAAAATGGTTTCCCAAAACCAGCATGAACCAGCATGTTTACAGCAGTGTGTGAATAGTTCCCATAGGGTCCTAATGCCTGTCTACTGTCCTGTAACAAACAAATAGAGTATGAACACAACTGGTACGGCAATAATCATGGGTGATTTTAACCTTCATATTGATTGGACAAATCAAATTGGCCAAGGTAGCCTTGAGGAAGAGTTCATAGAGTGTATCCGGGATGGTTTCCTTGAACAGTACTTTGCGGAACCAATCAGGGAGCGGGCTATCTTGGATCTGGTATGTGTAATGAGACAGGATTGATAAATTATCTCATAGTAAAGGATCCTCTCGGAAAGAGTGATCATAGCATGGTTGAATTTTAAATTCAGTTGGAGGGTTAGAAAGTTGAATCTCAAACCGGTGTAGTGATCTTAAATAAAGGAGATTACAAAGGAATGAAGGCAAAGTTGGCTAAAGTGGACTGGGAAAATAGATTAAAATGTAAGATGGTTGATGAGCAGTGGCAGACATTTAAGAAGATATTTCATAACTCTCAACAAAAATGTATTCCAATGCGAAGGAAGGGTCATGGGTTTGATTCCTGAGATAAAGGGGATGTCATATGAAGAAAGGTTGAGCAGGTTGAGCCTATACTCATTGGAGTTTAGAAGAATGAGAGGTGATCCTATTGAAACATATAAGGGGGCTCAACAGGGTAGATGCAGAGAGGATGTTTCCCCTCATGGGGGAGTCTAGATCTAGAGGGCAAAGTTTCAGAATAAGGGGTCGCCCATTTAGAACTGAGATGAGGAGGAATTTCTTCTCTCAGACAATCATAAATCTGTGGAATTCTCTGCCCCAAAGAGCTGTGGTGGCTGAGTCATTGAATATATTTAAGGTGCAGATAGACAGATTTTTGAACGATAAGTGGGTGAAGAGTTATGGGGAGCGGGCAGAGAAGTGGAGCTGACACAAGATCAGATCAGCCATGGTCTGAGGGGCCACATGGCCTACCTCCTGCTCCTATTTCTTATGTTCTTATGTTCTTATGATTCAATGCTCCTCCATTTTGAAGACCACTTGGAAGAAGCACTGAGAGTAGCAAGTGCACAGAATATACTCTGGGTGGGGGACTTCAATGTCCTTCATCAAGAATGGCTCGGTAGTGTTATATATGTAAACTTGTATTTACTCTGTACAGCCACCAGAAGGCTCATCCCCTGGAGTCCCAAGGGATCTCACAATCCCTTGGGAGCACAGGTATTTAAGGAGGCCTCACAGTTTGGAGAGGCACTCTGGAGACCTGCAATAAAAGACTACGGTTGCACTTTAATTTGAGCTCACAATGTTCAGTCTGACTCTTTCTCCATAGATAACAACTGGCGACGAGATACAGATAGCAAACCCAAAGATGCAGAGAACAGTGGGCATCCTGGAGAAATTCTCAGAGGGAGATGATTGAGAAACTTTTGTGGAGTGACTCGACCAATACTTCATGGCCAACGAGCTAGATGGGGAAGAGAATGCTGCCAAACAAAGGGCGATCCTCCTCACCGTCTGTGGGCACCAACGTATGGCCTCATGAAGAATCTGCTCACTGCAGCGAAACCCACAGAGAAATTGTACGATGATTTGTGCACACTGGTCTGAGAGCATTTGAACCCGAAGGAAAGCATTCTGATGGTGAAGTACCAGTTCTACACCTACAAAAGGTCTGAAGGCCAGAAAGTGGCGAGTTATGTCGCCGAGCTAAGACGCCTTGCAGGACATTGCGAATTTGAAGGACATTTGGAACACATGCTTAGAGACTTTTTCATACTTGGCATTGGCCACGAAACCATACTTCGCAAACTTTTGACTGTAGAGACCCCAACCTTGAGTAAGGCCATAGCGATAGCCCAGGCATTCATTGCCACCAGTGACAAAACGAAGCAAATCTCTCAGCACACAAGTGCTGCGACAAGTATTGTGAACAAAGTGATGTTGTTTTCGAATCACAACGTACAGAGCAGGTCACACATGCCTGCAGCTGCACGTCCGCAGATGTCTCAGAGTCCACCATCAAGGGTGATGAATGCAAGGCCATTAACACCTTGTTGGCGCTGCGGGGATGATCATCATTTCCATTCATGCCGATTCAAAGAGTATGTTTGCAAGGGCTGTCGAACAATGGGACACCTGCAGCGTATGTGCATGCAAGTTGATAATCCTGTTAAATCTGCAAACCACCATGTTGCAGAGAAGGACAGATCCACAGAGGATCACGATGAACCAGAGCCTCAGACCAAGGAGGCAGAGGTATATGGGGTGCACACATTCATCACGAATTGTCCTCCGATAATGCTAAATGTTGAATTAAATGGACTCCCAATGTCAATGGAGCTGGACACGGATGCGAGCCAGTCCATCATGGGCAAAAAGACTTTCGAAAGATTGTGGTGCAACAAGGCCTCAAGGCCAGTCTTAACTCCAGTTCGCACGAAACTAAGAACTTACACGAAAGAACTGATTCCTGTAATCGGCAGTGCTACTGTAAAAGTCTCCTACGATGGAGCGGTGCACAAGCTACCACTCTGGGTGGTACCGGTCGATTGTCCCACGCTGCTCAGCAGGAGCTGGCTGGGAAAGATACGCTGGAACTGGGACGACGTCCGAGCACTATTGCCCGCTGATGACACTTCGTGTGCCCAGGTCTTAAACAAATTTCCTTCGCTGTTCGAACCAGGCATCGGGAAATTTCAAGGAGCAAAAGTGCAGATCCACCTAATTCCGGGGCCATGACCCATCCATCACAAGGTGAGAGCAGTTCCGTACATGATGACAGAAAGGGTAGAGATCGAGCAAGACCGGCTGCAAAGAGAGGGCATCATTTCACTGATCGAGTTCAATGAGTGGGCCAGCCCGATTGTTCCTGTCCTCAAGGGAGATGGCACCGTCAGAATCTGTGGCGATTACAAAGTAACTATCAATCGTTTCTCCCTGCAGGACCAATACACTCTACCAAAGAGCGACGACCTCTTTGCAACGCTGGTGGGAGGAAAGACGTTCACGAAGCTGGATCTGACATCAGCCTACATGACGCAGGAACTAGAGGAATCATCGAAGGGCCTCACTGACATCAACATGCACAAAGGTCTTTTTATTTATAACAGCTGCCCATTTGGAATTCGATTGGCAGCGGTGATATTCCAGAGAAACATGGAAAGCTTACTGAAGTCGGTCTTCCAGGACGATACCTTGGTCACAAGTTGGAACACAGTCGAGCATCTGCAGAACCTGGAGGAGGTACTTAGTTGAGTCAACCGCGTGGGGCTCAGGTTAAAACGCTCGAAGTGCGTTTTCCTGGCGCCTGAAGTGGAGTTCCTGGGAAGGAGGATTACGGCAGACGGCATCAGTCCCACTAACACGAAGACGGAGGCAATCGAGAAAGCACCGAGGCCACAGAACGTGACGGAGCTGCGGTCGTTTCTGGGACTCCTGAACCACTTTGGTAACTTCTTACCAGGTCTCAACACACTGTTAGAAACACTGCATGTCTTACTACGAAAAGGGGACAAATGGGTTTGGGGCAAAAGCCAAGAAAATGCCTTTGTAAAAGCGGTAAAATTGTTATGCTCAAACAAATTGCTTGTGTTGTATGATCCATGTAAGCGTTTGGTACTAGCATGTGATGCGTCGTCATATGGCGTCGGGTGTGTATTGCAACAAGCTAATGATTTCAAGAAACTGCAACTGGTTGCTTATGCATCCAGGAGTCTGTCTAAGGCTGAGAGAGCCTACAGCATGATTGAGAAAGAAGCATTAGCGTGTGTCTATGGGGTAAAGAAAATGCATCAATGCCTTTTGGGCTTAAATTCGAATTGGAAACTGACCATAAGCCACTTATATCACTGTTTTCCGAGAGTAAAGGGATAAATACCAACGCATCGGCCCGCATCCAGAGATGGGCACTCACGTTGTCCGCATACAACTACAATATCGGCCATAGGCCAGGCACAGAAAACTGCGCCGATGCTCTCAGTAGGCTGCCATTGCCCACCACGGGGGTGGAAATGGCGCAGCCCGCCGATTTAGCCATGGTTATGGAAGCATTCGAGAGTGAGCAATCACCCTTCATTCCCCGGCAGATCAAAACTTGGACGAGCCATGATCCCTTATTATCCCGAGTCAAAAGCTGTGTGTTGCATGGGAACTGGTCCAGTGTCCCAGTGGAAACGTAGGAAGAGATAAAGCCATTCCAGCGGTGAAAAGCTGAAATGTCTATACAGGCAGACTGTCTTCTGTGGGGCAATCGTGTAGTGGTTCCCAAGAAGGGCAGAGACACCTTCATCAAGGACTTCCACAGTACCCACCTAGGCATCGTAATGATGAAAGTGATAGCCAGATCCCACATGTGGTGACCCAGTATCGATACGGACTTAGAGTCCTGCGTTCACAGATGTAATACATGCTCGCAGTTAAGCAACGTACCCAGGGAGGCGCCGCTAAGTTTATGGTGTTCGCCCTCCAAACCGTGGTCTAGGGTATACGTCGACTATGCAGGCCCGTTCTTGGGTAAAATGTTCTTTGTGATTATAGACGCGTACTCCAAGTGGATTGAAAGTGAGATAATGTTGGCTAGCACATCCGCTGCCATTACTGAAAGCCTACGAGCCATGTTTGCCACACACGGCTTACCCAATGTCCTGGTGACCCACAACGGGCCATGTTTTACCAGTGCTGAGTTCAAAGAATTCATGACCTGTAACGGGATCAAATATGTCACATTTGCCCTGTTTAAACCAGCGTCCAATGGTCAGGCAGAGAGAGCAGTGCAAACCATCAAGCAAGGCTTGAAGAGGGTAACTGAAGGCTCATTGCAGACTCGCCTATCCTGAGTCCTGCTTAGCTACCGCACGAGACCACACTCGCTCACTGGGATCCCACCTGCAGAACTGCTCATGAAAAGAGCACTTAAGACAAGGCTCTCGTTAGTTCACCCTGATCTACATGAACAGGTAGAGAGCAGGCGGCTTCAACAAAGTACATACCATGATAGCGCAAATGTGTCACACGAGATTGAAATCAATGATCTTGTATTTGTATTGAATTATGGACAAGGTCCCAAGTGGCTTTCAGGCACTGTCATGGCCAAAGAGGGGAGCAGGGTGTTTCGGGTCAAACTTTCAAATGGACTCATTCACCGGAAACACTTAGACCAAATCAAACTCAGATTCACGGACTATCCTGAGCAACCCATCTTGGATCCTATCTTCTTTGATCCCCCAACATACACACCAGTGGCAACTGGCACCATGGTTGACCATGAAGTAGAACCCATCATCCACAGCAGCCCAGCAGGACCCAACACACCAGGCAGCCCAGCAAGGCCAGCTGCACAGCAGCCCAGCGAGGACCCAACAAATGATCCAACAATACCAGCTTTCACACCGAGATGATCAACCAGGACAAGAAGGGCCCCAGATCGACTCACATTGTAAATAGTTACACTATTGACTTTCGGGCGGTGGGGGAGAGTTGTTATATATGTAAACTTGTATTTACTCTGTACAGCCACCAGAAGGCTCATCCCCTAGAGTCCCAAGGGATCCCACAATCCCTTGGGAGCACAGGTATTTAAGGAGGCCTCACAGGTTGGAGAGGCACTCTGGAGACCTGCAATAAAAGACTAAGGTCACACTTTACTTTGAGCTCACAGTGGTCAGGCTGACTCTTTCTCCATACATAACAGATAGCACCACTACTAACTAAGCTGGCCGAGTCCTGAAGGACATAGCTGCCAGACTGGGCTTGCAGCAGGTGGTGAGAGAACCAACTCGAAGGAAAAACCGACTTGACCTCGTTCTCACCAATCTACCTGTCGCAGATGCATTTGTCCATGGCAGCATTGGTAGCAACGACCACCGCACAGCCATTGTGGGCCATGAGGTGACAGATTGTGGTGGAATACAATTCTGCTGCTGCTGATGACTCACAGCACTTCATGGCTGCCCAGTTTTGAGCTGCTAGATCTGTTCTGAATCTTGTCATGTATTCAACCATCATTGTAACCCATGTATAAGCTGATCTAAGTTGTACAATTTGAGAACATTGACCACAAGGGGGTGAACTTGTGGGAGACACTCCTAACCTGGACTTTCAGGTATAAAAGGGGAAGCTCCACCCACCTTCATCACTTGAGGTCTTGGCAATAAAGGTAACTGGTCACAGAATGACCTTCTCTCAAGTATGGGCCTCATTGCATTTATACTGTATAGTAAGGACATATCATTAGTGACGAGAAACTGGGATTTCAACCATGCGAGCATGGCTACTAGCAGCACAGAAGAGAGGTACTGTGTTGGTAATGATGGGGACGACTTTATTGAGAGACTACAGCAAAGTTTTGTCACTAAGGAATGGTTGGGACAGGATTCGGCCGACAAACGCAGGGCTCATCTCCTGACGATTTGTGGATCCAGAACGTACTCCCTGATGAAGGACCTTCTAGCACCAGAGAAGCCGGCGGACAAGACGTACGAAGAGCTCAGTAAGTTGATCGGGGAACACCTTAAATCGGCGAGCAGCATGCACATGGCGAGACACCGGTTTTACACACACCGGCGGCGAGAAGGGCAAAGCGTTCCGAACTTCGTGGCAGATCTCCGGCGACTGGCGAGCCTATGTAAGTTCACAGATGCATGCAGAGCAGAGCGGAGATGCTGCGACACTTTTTTATTGAGGGCATTGGGCACACTGGGGTTTTCAGGAAACTGATTGAGACCAAAGACTTGACCTTGGAAGCGGCGGCTCTGATAGCCCAAACATTTATCTCAGGGGAGGAAGAGACCAGAATGATGTATGACAAAAATCTTGGCTCAACTGCTGCAAACGACCAGGGAGTCAACATTGTTAATGCGGCACACAGTTCTCTCGGCAGACAATGGCAATCAGACATGCCCCAGCATGTAATCGAACTCAAAGGGGGAATTCAACAGAGACAATGGCTAGGTGATTCATGCCATCGCAACGGACAATGCGGACAGTAATGGGGCCATCAACAGCTGTTAATGGTGCGCTTAAGGACAGTTACAGAGACAGTCAGAGATGATCGACTGGTAATGGACCTTTTGTTTCCAACAACGGGGCCTCCAGCTCATGCTGGAGGTGTGGAGGCAAACACCCAGCCAGAGCTTGCAGTTATCAGCAATATACCTGCAGAAACTGCAAAGTCAGCGGTCACTTGGCACGTATGTGCAGGAAGCCTGCAGCCAGGTTAATGTACAAGGAGGACGGGCCCGATGTAAGCCCTACGAGGCCAAATGAATACTGGGGGAAATCGCTGGAAGCTGAAGTTCAGCGAGTTCATGTGGAGCACATATACAGTTCATATACCAGGATGCCAGCGATAATGATGAAAGTGATCCTCAATGGCATCACAGTATTAATGGAGCTAGACACAGGGGCCAGCCAGTCCCTGATGAGTATCAAACAGTTCGAAAGGTTGTGGGTGTCCAAGGCCAGGAGGCCAAAATTATTGCCGATTAACGCACAGCTATGGACATATACAAAGATCATTCCAGTGCTAGGCAGCGCCATGGTAGTCGTGACCCATAAAGATTCGGAGAACAGGTTGCCATTCTGGATTGTCCCGGAGGACGGTCCCGCACTATTGGGGAGGAGTTGGCTTGCTGTCATGATCTGGAAATGGGGCGATGTCAATGCAATTTCTTCTGTGGAGCGAGTATCATGCTCACGGGTCCTGGACAAATTTGACTCATTATTTCAACCCAGCATCGGCACTTTCATGGGGGCCAAGGTAGTGATTCATATAAACCCGGACGCCATGCCAGTACACCACAAGGCCAGAGCGGTGCCGTACGTGATGCGGGAAAAGATAGAATGCGAATTGGACCGCCTGCTGAGGGAAGGCATCATCTCGCCAGTCGAATTCAGTGACTGGGCGAGCCCGATAGTGCTCAAGGCGGATGGGTCGGTCAGGAATACAAGGCCACCATCAATCGGGTGTCACTCCAAGACCAGTACCCACTACTGAGAGTGGAGGACCTCTTCGCAACGCTATCTGGTGGAAAACTTTTTTCAAAATTCGGCCTGCCCTCAGCCTACACGACCCAGGAGTTGGCGAGTGAGTCGAAGAAGCTGACCACCATCACAACACAAAAGGGATTCGTTCGGCCGCCGCGACCTTTCAGCGAAATATGGAAAGCCTCCTCAAGTGGTTTTTCAAGACGACATCCTCATCACGGGTCGTGATACTGAAGAACAGCTCCACAACCTGGAGGAGGTGCAACGCAGACTGGACCAGGTAGGGCTGCGACTGAAAAAGGCGAAGTGCGTCTTCTTCGCTCCAGAGGTAGAATTCCTGGGAAGGAGGGTAGCAGCAGACGGGATCAGACCCACTGCGTCCAAAACGGAAGCGATGCAGAGAGCACCCAGACCCCGTAACATGACGGAGCTGCGTTCGTTCCTGGGGCTCCTGAACTATTTTGGGAACTTTCTTCCCAAATTGAGCACGCTGTTAGAGCCGCTACACGTGCTCCTATGCAAAGGTCGCCATTGGGTCTGGGGGAACAGCCAGGAAAGGGCTTTTGATAGAGCATGCAACTTGTTATGCTCCAACAAACTGTTAACGTTATATGACCCATGTAAGAAACTTGTTTTAAAGTAAGATGCGTCGTCCTGTGGGGTCGGGTGTGTGTTGCAGCATATGACTGCCAATGGTCAGTTACAGCCGGCAACTTATGCCTCCAGAAGTCTGTCCCAGGCAGAAAGGGGCTACGGGGTGGTAGAAAAGGAAGTGCTAGCATGTGTATATGCAGTAAAAAAAAATGCACCAGTACCTGTTTGGCAGGAAATTTGAGCTGGAGACAGATCACAAACCTCTAACGTCCCTTTTGGCCGACAACAAGGACATAAATGCAAAAGCATCGGCCCGCATACAGAGGTGGGCACTTATGTTAGCCGCCTATGACTACACAATTCAGCACAGACTGGGCATTAAAAACTATGCCGATGCACTCAGCAGGCTCCCACTGGCCACCACTGAGGGGGCAACTGAGCATGATGCTGAGATGGTCATGGCTGTTGAAGCTTTCGAAAGCGAAGGCTCACCTGTGACAGCCCGTCAGATTAAAGCCTAGACAAATAAACACCCGCTACTGTCTTTAGTTAAGAAATGTGTCCTGAATGGGGACTGGGCAGCCACATACGGGGCATGCCCTGAGGAATTTAAATCATTTCATAGGCGCAAGGATGAACTCTCGATTCAGGCCGATTGCCTACTGTGGGGAAACCGAGTAGTCATGCCCCAGAGGGGCAGAGAGGCGTTTATCAGAGAACTTCACAATGAGCACCCAGGCATTGTCATGATGAAGCCAAGTCATGGTCACACATCCATGTAGACTATGCAGGTCCTTTCATGGGAAAAATGTTTTTGGTTGTAGTAGACGCCTACTCCAAATGGATCGAGTGTGCCATTTTAAATTCAAGCACATCCTCTGCCACGGTAGAAAGTCTACGGGCAATGTTCGCCGCCCATGGTCTACCAGATGTCTGGGTCAGCGACAATGGCCCGTGCTTCACAAGCACTGAATTCCAGGACTTCATGGCAGGCAATGGAATCAACCATGTCAGAACGGCACCATTCAAGCCGGCCTCAAACGGCCAGATGGAACGAGCAGTGCAGATAATCAAACGGGATGCTCAGAATCCAAGGGGGTTCCCTACAAAGCCACTTATCACGCCTCCTGTTGGCCAATAGATCCCGACCACACTCGCTCACAGGGGTTCCACCCGCAGAGCTGCTAATGAAAAGGATGCTCAAAACCAGGTTATCCCTTATACAACCTACTATGAAAGAAATTGTTGCGAGCAGGCTTCAGTCACAATGTGACTACCATGACAGGAATGCGAGGGCACGATGTATTGATGTCAATTACCCTGTTTTTGTCCTTAATTACGCTGCAGGGCCCAAATGGTTTGCAGGCACTGTAAGGGGTGGTTTGCAGGGGGTCAGCTTTCCCTTCTGACCTTATATGAGCGGTTCCGAACCCTTGGTTCTAGACACTGGAATTATGAAAGGACTGTGACAGACTTGGACAGACAATCGGTTTCAAGGTAGGAAGCAGGTATGGCTTTATTGTGTTTAAAAAGAAGTAAAAGGCACACCTTTAATAACACACACAGTATAGTAATACCAATACACACTGAGGGGTACAACATATTGAATAAAATGTCAAATTACAGCCTGTGGGGAAAAGCTTTAACTCTAAATGGGGTAAAGAGGAGAATGCAGATACATTTACACAAGTTATCCCAGCCTCCCCCCTCCCAATTCCCCTAACTAACTAAATTATAGCTCTGGGGGTTCAGGGGCTATGCTCACCAATCCCTTTAGACAGTTGCCGGTGAATCGCGGTTTCGGAGTTTGCTGCACTTGGCCTTCTAGGCGATCCGTACCCCGGACGGAGGAGAGGACTTCGGACTGCATAGTCTTCGGTTGGGTGCGTCCGTTGATGCGCTAAGTAGCGTTTTGGATGTATGGGGTAAATACCCACTTTCTTTGGTTAGGAATAGTTTTAGTTAGTCCCTTTTGGTAATTTCTCCCCCGTTGGGTCGTTCAGAAGTAGATTGTAGAGTGGTTGTCAATTTGGTTGCTGACAACCTTCCATTTCGTGCGCCTCGTGCTCGGTCGGTCCTTGACGATTTCTTATAGTTTCCTTCACTACTCCATTTCTTCACTCCCCAGCTTCAGCTGCTTGTTTCTGTCTGTGTTTAAGTCTGTGCGAGTTCCAGTCTGTGTTCTGCTACTCTCCTGTCTTCTGCTAGTTTCTGTGTTCTGCTAGCTTTCCTTGTTCTGCTAGTCTGCGTGCTGCTCCTTTCCTTGTAAAAACTGGGGGATAGATATATCCAAAAAAAAGGCTCCGTTATCTCCCATCAAATCTCTTGGGCTCTGTTTTAACTGTTCTGTCCATTGATTTTCAAATGTCTCCTTTGTCAGCAGTAACTCGATTAGGCTGTGAGAATGTGCTATTTTGCATTGTTTTAGGATTGTCCAGTTTCTTGACCATGATTTCCATTGTGCTTGATTGGGTAATTCGATTATCTCTTAGAGGGTGAATAGTTCCCCCAGACAGTCTGGGATCCTTAATACATGAATTTGGCCCCACCTCCTGTATTTGGTAACTCTTTTTCGCAGCCAAAATTTTGTAGAATCTTAAAACTGATACGCTCCTTCCCATAGATGTTTAGGGGATCTCAAGCTTCTGTAATTTAGGTCCATTTTGAATTCCCTTTCCTATGAGTCCAAATACTGCGGGGGGGGGGGGTCTCCATGAATGCATCCCCTTTTATTCCCCGCAGGCTTCGTCTGCCCCTTTACATTCATTTTAAAAGCCCAGAAAGGGATTATTCTCCTCTGCAGGGGAAAGGTACCTGGAATCTTTGTGAGATATTGGTAAATTCTACAGCACTGTGATTGCAAAAGAGGGGAATACGGTTTTGGTAGTTAAACTTACCAATGGACAAATCTGCTGCAAACACATGGATCAAACTAAAAGGAGGTTCAGCAACCCCATAGAAGAAGCAGAGGAAGAACACGATGTAGAGTGTACTCCACCACAGGTGACCGAACACCAGAACCAAGTGGAGGAGAGCCCAGTCACTGTGGGCAGTCCAGACAGGCCTGAGGCACCGCAAACAGCAGACACTCAGACCAGCGCCCAACAACCGGAGCCCCAACTCAGGTGCTCTACAAGGGAACGTAAACCACCAGAGAGACCTGTGATCCCAATAAGACTTTGGGGGGGAGGTGATGTCATGTATTCAACTATCATTGTAACCCATGTATAAGCTGACCTAACTTGTGCACTGTGACAACATTGACCACAAGGGGGTGAACTTGTGGGATACACTCCTAACCTGGACTTTCAGGTATAAAAGGGGAAGCTCCACCCACCTTCATCACTTGAGTCTTGGTAATAAAGGTAACTGGTCACAGAGTGACCTTCTCTCAAGTATGGGCCTCATGTGCATTTATACTGTATAGTAAGGACATATCAAATCTATCCCAATTAGCACGTTCCATCTTCATACTGAGGACACAATCTATCGTGTTGTGTGGCACTACCACCGTGCTAAATGGGATAGATTCAGAACAGATCTAGCAGATCAAAACTGGGCATCAATGAGGTGCTGTGAGTCATCAGCAGCAACAGAATTGTATTCCACCACAATCTGTCACCTCATGGTCCAGCACACCCCTCATTCTACCATTACCACCAAGCCAGGGGACCAACCTGGTTTAATGAAGAGTGTAAAAGAGAATGCCAGAAGCAGCACCAGACATAGCTAAAAATGATGTGCCAACCTGGGAAAGCTGTAACACAGGACTACATGCATGTTAAAGCAGAGGCGGAGGCTCCATGAATATCCCCATCCTCAATGATGGCGGAGCCCAACACGTGAGTGCAAAAGACATGTGAGTGCTGAAGCGTTTACATCCATCTTCAGCCAGAAGTGCCAAGTGGATGATCCGTACCGGCCTCCTCCTGAGGTCCCCAACATCACAGAAACCAGTCAGCAGCCAATTCGATTCACTCCACATGATATCAAGAAACAGCAAAGGCTATTAGCCCCAACAACATCCCTGTTGTTGTGCAGAAGGCTTCAGAACTAGCTGCACCTCTAGCCAAGCTGGTTCAGTACAGCTACAACACTGGCATCTATCCAACAATGTGGAAAACTGCCCAGACCACAAAAGCAGGACAAATCCAATCTGGGCAATTACTGCCCAATCAGTCTACTCTCAATCATCAGCAAAGTGATGGAAGGTGTTGTCAACATTGCTATCAAGTGGCACTTACTCACCAATAATTTGCTCACCGATGCCCCGTTTGGGTTCCGCTAGGACCACTCAGCTCCAGACCTCATTACAGCCTTGGTCCAAATATGGACAAAAGAGCTGAATTCGAGAGGTGAGGTGAAAGTGATTGCCCTTGACATCAAGGCAGCATTTGACCGAATATGGCATCAAGGAGCCCTAGGAAAACTGAAGTCAATGGGAATCAGGGGGAAAGCCTTCCACTGGTTGGAGTTATACCTAGCACAAAGGAAGATGGTTGTGGTGGTTGGATGTCAATCATCACAGCCCCAGGACATCACTGCAGGAATTCCTCAGGGCAGTGTCCTGGGCCCAAACATCTTCAGCTACTTCATCAATGACCTTCCCTCCACCATAAGGTCAGAAGTGGGGATGTTCACTGATGACTGCATAGTGTTCAGTGCCATTCGCAACTCCTCAAATAATGGGGCAGTCCATGCCAACATGCAGCAAGGCCTGGACGACATTCAGGCTTGGGCTGATAAGTGGCAAGTAACATTTGCAGCACAAAAATGCCAGGCAATCTCCAACAAGCGAGAGTCCAACCACCGCCCCTTGATATTCAACGGCATTACTATCACCAAATCCCTCACCATAAACATTCACTCCCTCCATCACCGACATACCGTGGCTGTAGTGTGTACCATCTACAAGATGCACCGGAGCAACTCACCTAGGCTTCTTTGGCAGTACCTCCCAAACCCGCGACCTCTACCATCTAGAAAGTCAAGGGCAGCAGGCGCATGGGAACAGCCCTACCTTCATGTTCCCCTCTGAGTTACACACTATCCTGACTTGGAAGTATATCACTGTTCCTTCATCGTTGCTGGGTCAAAATCCTAGAACTCCCTCCCTAACAGCACTGTGGGAGTACCTTCACCACACGGACTGCAGTGGTTCAATATGGCAGCTCACCACCATCTTCTCAAGGGCAATTAGGGATGGGCAATAAATGCTGGCCTTGCCGGCGATGTTCACATCCCATGAACGAATAAAAATAATGTTTTTAAGGTGTAGCCTGCAGCACACCACAATGAATTGTGACACCTGTTGAGGGGAGTATTGAAGGCTTGCTCCAGAGTGATCCAGGCATCGGAAACACTGCTTGAGCACTCCTATTGTCTGCTCGATGATGTTGCGGGTGGCCGCATGGCTGTCATTGTAGCAATCACAGACTCGATGCCAATAGCCACTGACTGGATGACAACAGTAAGACACTGTGTGGCATCTTGCTGATACTGCGTGAGATCAGTCTGAGCTTCCATGCCACCATCCACCCTCTCCATTGCAGCACTAAGACATTGGGTTGCTTCTACCTGTGCTGCAATGGCACTTGCCACATCCCCCATGACATGCATCTTGAGGCCTGGATCCGCACAGTCTCCCTGGGAGTCCACCATCGTCTGCACTCTGGCAATGATGGACTCCATGGTGTGCACAGAGCTGTCTGCAAAGCGGGAGGTGTACTCCTCCACACTCCTTACCACTTGCAACAGTCACTCTGGCACCCTTGCCATTGTGCCTAGCATGTTCAAGCCTGCACCCTTTGTGTGAACGCCTCCACATTGAGGTCCTCATCTGAGTCCTGTGCAGCTGAACCCACGTGCAAACTCGCCCTCCAGAGAGCTGGCTCCTGAGGTTCCCTTTGCCCTTGACCATGATGCAGCCTGCTTAGCCCCTGTGCATCATCCAGTGCAGACCCCTGGAATAAGCTAAGCTGTTTAGAATGCGTACTCCTAATATCTAAGCTGGTGCGTTCAAGGGTGAGAAGCAGTGACGCAGTGCTTGCATCTGTTTCTTCCTCGGCATCCTCCTCCTCCCACATTTGCTCACTGACCTCACTTGGCTCTGGGGGCTCAGTCACAGGCTGGTCTGCCTCCGGGGTATCATCTGCAAACATAAATGGCACAAAAGGTGAGGGAGGGGTGTCCAACATGCAGCAACCAAGGTGCACACATTGCTCAACACCTTACTGATAGGCATTTCTCGGATGCCGCCCAGATGGCATCAGAGGATTTTTATAAATAGAAGTAAATATCTGTTTAAATGCTGGCACTGCTTTGTGTCTGTGAAACCTGAGGTACATCTGCACCCAGAAATGTATTGTTGGATGCGTTGTGGAAAGTGCATTTTCATGAACTGGCAGGTAAAGAACCAACAAATAAAGTGAAAGCTTATTTCACTTGATTTACAGTAACCTATTGAGTTAATATCAAGAGTCACCATAGACCCAAAATGTAAAAGAAAGTCATCTTCAAGCTTTCACTAAATACTATTGTCTGCATTTATCTTTTTATAACATGCAGTAACATTAATCATCATCATAGGCAGTCCCTCGGAATCGAGGAAGACTTGCTTCCACTCTTAAAATGAGTCCTTAGGTGGCTGAACAGTCCAATACGAGAGCAACAGTCCCTGACACAGGTGGGACAGAGAGTCGTTGAGGGTAAGGGAGGGTGGGACAGGTTTGCCGCACGCTCTTTCCATTGCCTGAGCTTGATTTCTGCATGCTCTCAGCGATGAGACTCGAGGTGCTCAGCGCCCTCCCGGATGCACTTCCTCCACTTAGGGTGGTCTTTGGCCAGGGACTCCCAGATGTCAGTGGGGTTGTTGCACTTTATCAGGGAGGCTTTGAGGGTGTCGTGGTAACGTTTCCTCTGCCCACCTTTGGCTCATTTGCCATGAAGGAGTTCCAAGTAGAGCACTTGCTTTGGGAGTCTCTTGTCTGGCATGCGGACAATGTGGCCTGTATGTGAAACATAGAAACATAGAAACATAGAAACATAGAAAATAGGTGCAGGAGTAGGCCATTCGGCCCTTCTAGCCTGCACCGCCATTCAATGAGTTCATGGCTGAACATTCAACTTCAGTACCCCATTCCTGCTTTCTCGCCATACCCCTTGATCCCCCTAGCAGTAAGGACCTCATCTAACTCCTTTTTGAATATATTTAGTGAATTGGCCTCAACAACTTTCTGTGGTAGAGAATTCCACAGGTTCACCACTCTCTGGGTGAAGAAGTTCCTCCGCATCTCGGTCCTAAATGGCTTACCCCTTATCCTTAGACTGTGACCCCTGGTTCTGGACTTCCCCAACATTGGGAACATTCTTCCTGCATCTAACCTGTCTAACCCCGTCAGAATTTTATATGTTTCTATGAGGTCCCCTCTCATTCTTCTGAACTCCAGTGAATACAAGCCCAGTTGATCCAGTCTTTCTTGATAGGTCAGTCCCGCCATCCCGGGAATCAGTCTGGTGAACCTTCGCTGCACTCCCTCAATAGCAAGAATGTCCTTCCTCAGGTTAGGAGACCAAAACTGTACACAATACTCCAGGTGTGGCCTCACCAATGCCCTGTACAACTGTAGCAACACCTCCCTGCCCCTGTACTCAAATCCCCTTGCTATGAAGGCCAACATGCCATTTGCTTTCTTAACCGCCTGCTGCACCTGCATGCCAGCCTTCAATGACTGATGTACCATGACACCCAGGTCTCTTTGCACCTCCCCTTTTCCTAATCTGTCACCATTCAGATAATAGTCTGTCTCTCTGTTTTTACCACCAAAGTGGATAACCTCACATTTATCCACATTATACTTCATCTGCCATGCATTTGCCCACTCACCTAACCTATCCAAGTCGCTCTGCAGCCTCACAGCATCCTCCTCGCAGCTCACACTGCCACCCAACTTAGTGTCATCCGCAAATTTGGAGATACTACATTTAATCCCCTCATCTAAATCATTAATGTACAGTGTAAACAGCTGGGGCCCCAGCACAGAACCTTGCGGTACCCCACTAGTCACTGCCTGCCATTCTGAAAAGTACCCATTTACTCCTACTTTTGCATGTATAATGTCCAGTAACATTAAGTCATAGTTGATGTACTTCCATTTTCTCGTACTGGAAAAGAAAGTTATCTGTCCCTCTGACTGTTTCACAATACAGCTTTTTGTAAAGTCACATTTGGCACCCTGAGAGAGAAAAAAAAGATGCAAGGTTAATCTCTGTCACTCCCCCAACTTTCTATGTCGAGGATTGACTCATCAACCCAACCAAAACTGCTTTGAATGTTATTCCTCTTCCACATATCTCACTAAACTCTCCCTTCTCGTTGTTTCTCACTCTAATTTGGATTGTTTTAGAAATTATTGTGAAATTTCACCAATATTTACCTTTGCTGTATAATCATAGCCTACACTGCCAGATACCTCCTGTCAAAAACAACTGCCTGTGCATGGGATTGGTGAAAATGAAGTGACTCTCTTGTTACTTCAGAGTTTAAGTTGCTTGAAATAATAGGGTATGTAAGGCAGGAACTAAATTCAACATTTGAATGTAATGAAGGTACATAGAGTAAAAACAGGGTAATGAGAAAATCTTTCCATTGGCAAGAGGACCGGTAAACAGAGGACATGGATTTAAGGTAATTGTCAAAAGAACCAGGGGGAAGATGAGAAGAATTTTTTTTACGCAGCAAGTTGCTATGATCACGAATGCAAAGCTTGAAAGGGTGGAGGAAGCAGATTCAATAGTAACTTTCAAAAGGGAATTGGATATATACGTGAAAAGGAAATATTTGCAGGGCTATGGGGAAAGAGCAGGGGAGTGGGAATAATTGGACGCCTCTTTCAAAGAACTGGCATGGGCATGATAGACTGAATGGCCTCCCTCTGCTGTATGATTCTATGATTCATGAAACTGACTATTGTTAATTCATTTGATCCCTCTTCTGCAGAACTATCAGTAGAATAATTCATTCTTTTATAAAGCTGGAGACAGCATTATAATCAAATGAAACAAATTGGAGTGTAAATTATTTTTTTTGCTATGGATGTATAGGTAACAAAAATTTGGGATACACCATAAGAATACTAAAAAATTTCAGATTCCTTGAGTTTTCCGTCAGCTGTTGCAGCTCATTGCCCAGAACAGCTAGAAGGTATTCAATAAGCACAACAAACTTTGGTCATACAATCTAATGTGAATAAAAACATTTTTTATTGTTTTTCACTGCTTGGTCCTATTGGTGATTCAGTTTGTTGTTGGGTTTACTGTGGAATTTAGGAGCAGGAGTAGGCCATTCAGTCTCTTGGGCCTGCTCCGCCATTCAATTAGATCATGGCTGATCTACAGCTCAACTCCATATTCCTTGATACCCTTACCTAACAAAAATCTATCGCTCCCAATCTTCAAAGCTCCAATTGTCCCAGCATCCACAGCCTTTTGGGGAGAGAGTTCCAAATTTCTACTACCTTTTTGTGTGAAAAGTTGCTTCCTGATTTTGCTCGGGAATGTTCTAGTTCTAATTTTAAGGTTGTGGCCTCTTGTTCTTGATTCTCCCACCAGAGGAAATACTTGCACCATATCTACCCTATCAATTTGTTTCAACATTTTAAACACCTTGATCAGATCACCCCTCAATCTTCTTTATTCGAGAGAATTCAAGCCATTCTGGGGCAGCTGGTAATTAGTTCCTGAGAGCTAATATATATGAACTTACAGCGTTCATTCAATGTGATTGTATTGATTTGAAGTATTTTTTGATTCCATTTTGGATTTATTCTCTAGATTGTAAAACAGGTTTTCTTTTGTATAATGAAACTGACAGAAATAAACAGCCCGGTGAGGTTATAGAACAGGAAGTCCAAGGTTTGATTCCACCTTATGCTGATTTAGTTCACCTCAGCTGTCATAATCAGACTAGGGAAAGGGACAAGCTAGCCACAGATCTCATTCATGATTACTATCCAGTTACTGCTGCTGGACAGTGTGCATGTGCAATTGTTGGTTGAGAATAAAATCAGGCTTGACTTTGAGCCCCCTCAATAGTTGAGTAGCATAGTGATACTCAAGATGAGAGTTTCATTTAAATATTATAAGGACAAGTCGGAGAGGAATTTTCCCAGATTTCTTTTCCCCAATGGGCCTGGGTTTTTATGTTTTTTTGCCTCTCCCAGGAGATCGCATGGCTCCGGTTGGGGTGGAGTGTAGAATGTTGTGGTGCAGGGGATGTCGTAGTTGTGTGGGGCGAACTGGTTGGGCCGGATGCTCTTTACCTTTCCGCTATTGTTCATAGGTTTATATGTAACCTTCAGGGCTGCTGACCGAGGTCCGTGTGGCTCTTTGTTGGCCGGCGCGGACACGATAGGCCGAAATGGCCTCCTTCTGCGCTGTAGATTTCTATGTTTCTAAGTCCATGTATTTGTGATCAATCTTATGGGTGAATTCCAGCTTCCAAACCTTCAACAGTATCTTCACTATCCTGAAGATTAAAGTTTCCTTCTGGTAACGTGCCCAGGATAACAAACAGAGCAACCTTGTCATAAATTATTTTAGCTGTTGAATTATCCTGTGCCTGCATAGAATCTGTCTCCCATCTCCAAAAAGGGTTTAAACCGTTGAGTGAATTTATTAACAACAGATGAACAACCGAATAAATAACAGTAATATAATACTAGGGTTAGTAATATAATACTATACATATTTATAGCTATGGAAGAAATCCTTCTGTTGAGCTCCTCAAAAGGAAAAGCATAAAAGTTTTGCGGCAAAAACAGAAGCAGGGCAGGAAAGTTACCGATCGGGAATAGGTTGCGCTTTAGTAAGGAAGTTTGGTCATCTGGATCCTGGTGCGCAGCTTGAAGGGAGGCATTCTACAACATTTGAGGCCCAAAAATGGGAAACTCGCGAACTAAAGTGCTGGGCCGTGTGCGTTCCAAGAGAGGCCTTGGGTGGGGGGGGAGCCTTAAAAAATAAATTCCCAAAACATTGCCCACGCCACCATAGCACAAATCACTAAAAAAATTAAAAGAACTCGCACTTACCATTACAGCACTTTACCTTCATCACCGCCGCCGGCATGGTTGGACCGCTCTGATTTTTTAGGTGGTCATTTCGAGGTGCAATTTCAGGCGTACGGGTTGGGTTCGAGTCAAAACTCGGACGGTGTTGCAACGAGAGGCATTACACACCCGGTGCAGCTCTTCCCGGTGGAGCTGCTTAGCGCTGCCACAAAACCCAACACAAGGGTCGCGGCCAGATGCAGGAGACCTCGCCGTCCCATTTCACACCGATCCGGGGAGAGACCCAGAGCGCAAAAGACCAGAAAATCCAGTACCAAGAGTTTTCAATGTAAGTCTAGTGGATAGGGAAAAAAATTACTAAGGTAAAAATGGATCTTTATTTTGATTTCCAGTCAGATACAGTTGAATATTTATTTAACTTTGAACAATAATATATATGGGATAATGGTTTTCAATGTTCGATATATGGAGGAAACACTCCTGTGAAACACCTTGGGATATTTTATTACGTTAAAGGTGCTATATAAATGCAAGTTGTTGTTTGAAAATCTAACTGCTAAAGTGGCTTTAAAATATCAGTAATCTGCAGCATCTCACTTGTGTATGGAAAACATGAGATCATAAGATTTTTTTTTTAATTTCAATGTTTTTCAAAGCCACTGAGTTTGACCTTTCACCCTCCATTCGGCTATTCTTTAAACCTACCACATGCATGACGACCTTATTTGCAAGCGTTCTATTGCGGTTTGTTTCCCTTTTTGTATCAAAGCTACTTAGTTGCCTAGCAATCACAATTGTGTGATTGCTCACATAAGTGCTAGCAGCCGATCAGTACAAGAAGACTCGGGCACACAATAGGGGGGTAAAATAATGTTCTTCATTTAAGTCTACATTGAATTAAGTGATCAATAATAACCTAGTCCTGTACGTTCCAGTCAGAGCAGCCTAAAGTACATTTATAAACAGAAGTTAGCTGTAATACCTTTAACATGCTTCAGTTGACAAATCACCTTTCACTGCTGGATCTGAATAGTCAGCCGCACTCCCCTCCCCAGTTGCTCTCTGTTATTGACTCCAAGATCAGACAAACAGTTTTTTTGGACTTTCTTCTTCTGTGCTTTCCACAAAAAAAATCCCACAGGCCCTCCATTAAAAGGATTGAAATAATCGTTTTGCTTAGGAAGGTGTAGATAAAAACAGTTAGAAAGTTCAGCTCTCCCTTCTCCTTCAAGCTGCTGCAGCTTTTAATTTATTAGCCAGATACAGGCAGATAAGCCTGCAGTTTGACTTAGTTATTCAATACCTGTCGAGGCCTGTTGATTTTAAACTGTTTTCAGTTCTGCTCTCATTATACATTTTTCATAAAAATAATTGGATTTTTATTTAAAAACTCCAAGCTAATATTGTGCATGACTGTACACTGAGGTAGCAAAAAATGGTAAGAAACTTAGAACTGAAAACCAGCACAAAAGGATTCAAGTCAGAAAGAAAAATCTGCAGCTTGGTTGCCTTATTTTTCCCATGTTGGAAAAAAAAATCAATAACAATTTTTAAGAATAGTTATTAAAAATTTAAAGGAGACAGTCCTAAGGGTGTCACAGTGTTAGAAAACTTGCACTGAATCTACAGCTTTCTCATCTAGCTGTGAGGTTTCCATGTAAAACAGCAGCACAGCCCAAAACCACAACACCGAAGTACTTTCACAATTAAACGTAAAACTCACTCAAAGCATTAAGTACAGCAAAGAGAAAGAGGAGAACCAGCGACAAATAATTAGTGAGAAGACAAAGCAGCTACTTCTTTAACCAATTCTCGTTTACAGATTTTCTTTTCTTTCCCAGTTTCTTGTCCTTTCTATAAATTCAGCCATTTGCAGCTCTGCAGTGACACTGCTGGGCCGCCAAAGGACAGCAGCAACAAAGATTATTGATTTTACTCCACTTCTTCTGCAGTTGCTTGAATGGCTGGGCCATGGTTCAGCTGTTGTTAAGTTACACAATGTACTTTTGTGCTTGTTGTCACAAAATTATTTTAACAGATTGCATAAATAATGACATTTCAAATAATGACTCACCACCATTCAGTATTGATAAGAAGGCAATCATGGGCCACAGGTCCTACTTCTTTGCTTGATACATTTTCATTCATATATGTCTTGCTGAAGCTCAGTCCCAGTAGCCTGGAACTAGGAGGGTGACCTTGCTGCAGTTAGGGAAAATGAGATCTGAAAATAGAACGGAATGAGTGGTGTCTTGCCTAAAAGACTGGAGCAATTAAATGACAAGCAAAGCCTTATATTGATCTAGCTGTAAGCAAAATGACCAGGGTTCTTGGCAATAAAGCATAAAATGAAAATGTAAAATGACTGCCTTCACTGTCTGACATAGAAACATAGAAACATAGAAAATAGGTGCAGGAGTAGGCCATTCTGCACTTCGAGCCTGCACCACCATTCAATAAGATCATGGCTGATCATTCCCAAGTACCCCTTTCCTGCTTTCTCTCCATACCCCTTGATCACCTTAGCTGTAAGGGCCATATCTAACTCCCTATTGAATATATCCAATGAACTGACATCAACAACTCTCTGCGACAGGGAATTCCACAGATTAACAACTCTCTGAGTGAAGAAGTTTCTCCTCATCTCAGTCCTAAATGGCCTACCCCTTATCCTAAGACTGTGTCCCCTGGTTCTGGACTTCCCCAACATCGGGAACATTCTACCCGCATCTAACCTGTCCAGTCCCGTCAGAATCTTATATGTTTCTATGAGATCCCCTCTCATACTTCTAAAATCCAATGTATAAAGGCCCAGTTGATCCAGTCTCTCCTCATATGTCAGTCCTGCCATCCCGGGAATCAGTCTGGTGAACCCTCGCTGCACTCCCTCAATAGCAAGAATGTCCTTCCTCAGATTAGGAGACCAAAACTGAACACAATATTCCAGGTGAGGCCTCACCAAGGCCCTGTACAACTGCAGTAAGACCTCCCTGTTCCTATACTCAAATCCTCTAGCTATGAAGCCCAACATACCATTTGCCTTCTTCACCGCTTGCTGTACCTGTATGTCAACTTTCAATGACTGATGAACCATGACACCCAGGTCTCATTGCACCTCCCCTTTTCCTAATCTGCCACCATTCAGATAATATTCTGTCTTTGCGTTTTTGCCCCCAAAGTGAATAACCTCACATTTATCCATATTATACTGCATCTGCCATGCATTTGCCCACTCACCTAACCTGTCCAAGTCAACCTGCAGCCTCCTAGCGTCCCCCTCACAGCTCACACCATCAGTTTAGTGTCATCTGCAAACTTGGAGATATTACACTCAATTCCTTCATCCAAATCATTGATGTATATTGTAACGAGCTGGGGTCCCAGCACTAAGCCCTGCGGCACCCCACTAGTCACTGCCTGTCATTCTGAAAAGGACCCGCTTATCTCAATTCTCTGCTTCCTGTCTGCCAACCAGTTCTCTAGCCACGTCAGTATATTACCCCCAATACCATGTGCTTTGATTTTGCACACCAATCTCTTGTGTGGGACCTTGTAAAAAGCTTTTTGAAAGTCCAAATACACCACATTCACTGGTTCTCCCTTGTCCACTCTACTAGTTACATCCTCAAAAAATTCTGGAAGATTTGTCAAGCATGATTTCCCTTTCATAAATCCATGCTGACTTGGACCGATCCTGTCACTGCTTTCCAAATGCGCTGCTATTTCATCTTTAATAATTGATTCCAACATTTCCACACTACTGATGTCAGGCTAACCGGTCTATAATTACCCACTTTCTCTGTCCCTCCCTTTTTAAAAAGTTGTGTTACATTAGCTACCCTCCAGTCCATAGGAACTAATCCAGAGTCGATAGGCTATTGGAAAATGATCACCAATGCATCCACTATTTCTAGGACCACTTCCTTAAGTGCTCTGGGATGCAGACTATCAGGCCCCAGGGATTTATCGGCCTTCAATCCCATCAATTTCCAAAACACAATTTTCCGCCTAATAAGGATATCCTTCAGTTCCTCCTTCTCACCTGTCAGTGGCAGGTGCAATATAAAGGAGGGCAACTCCACCGCGCATGTTAGCCACGATCTCAACTTTCATGGATGCCATCAGAGGCTGCACAACACATCAGCCCTCCAACAGGCCCAATCAGGACCAGTGGCACATTGTAGAGAGAAAAACAGGAACAGCTTTGCTCATTGTTCACAGGTCTCTGTTTGAACACTGCATCACGAAAAAAAACATTTGTTTCTCCCACAAAATTGTGGAGAGAAAACTTGCAAGTGATACATGGACACCTTCAGTCAGTGCTAATTTAGTATAGCCATTTTGATCATGTACAAGTCAGATTATGAGAGTGTTTTAAAATATGTCCCAACCTAATATGCACAAGATGTCACTGTCAGTGACAAGTGATTCTTTAAACTATTGTTTAGACTTTCAGGATCAAAGTATTATTAACATTTCAACTGGCCTTGTTCCTGATTATAACAAGGCAGAAAAACATTGGCAGGTACAGCACTGTATTGGCTAGATTTGAATGTTTGATCTATTTCAATTCAGACTTTAGGCCAAAAAAAGCTCCCTTTTTGACAGGCCCATTTGTCGAACTCATGGAAATGTTAAAGCACACAGTTGTGTATAGTTTCAGATTAAATTCCAGAAGCACTGCCAGTAGTGCATCTGGACAAATGCTGCTCAGCCCATTCTGTATCAGACTTCACACAACGATCTCTTCTAACTTAAACTGCACTGAAGGGACATCACAGGATCTGTGCACAGGATAAATCCAGTTTAGCAAAGTGCTGATGCCATTTCCTGAACCCCGATGACAAGATATTTGCAATACCATAAGTGTAGAGATTTGGGGTGAAACATTTTTGCCATAATCGGAGCAAGTAACTTTTTGTGGCAGGAAAATAAAGCAGAAATCATTTCCACTGGTTTTCCATAATAAACTAGTACCCTCCACACCCACCTACTCGAATTCCTTCGTAATTTTTGCCCCTCCCTGTAATCCGCCCAAATGCCCTTGTTGTGGGTCAGTGATGCAGTAGCTCTGAGTTTATTGCTTTTACACTCACATTGCCTTCAGGGTAACGTAGTCTGAGATTTATTCAGTGCAGCTGCAGCCAGCATCCAGCTGAGATATGCAAAATGAGGTGTTTTTGAGCCTCAAGCGTCTGGAGAGTTGCTTTAGCGATTTCTGCAGCTGGGAAACAGTTTCTGGAACTTTCTTTTTGTCATTCTGTCTGTAAACAACAGGACTTGCTTCTCATTGATTCTGACAGGGTCAGACCACCAGCACATCCCCCCACCTACAGTGAGGGCTTCTCAGGAACAGGTACGACATTCCCAATGGGAACCTGGTTATTCCACTTGCTATGTATGAGTTAGTAAAGGCTAGTTTGGGAAAGATTATAATCATGCACCATCATAACATCTGAACTACTAAATCGTACTCAAAGGACTGAAGCTGCAACCAGCCTAAATAGTCTTCCCCGCCACCGCCCCACACACTCACACATTTTATCAATCATCATCATAGGCAGTCCTTCAAAATTGAGGAAGTCTTGCTTCCACTCTAAAAGTGAGTTCTCAGGTGACTGTTTAGTCCAATACGGGAATTACAGTATATGCCACAGGTGGGACAGACAGTCATTGAAGGAAAGGATGGGTAGGGAGCCTGATTTGCCGCACGCTCCTTCTGCTGCCTGCGCTTGGTTTTTGCATGCTCTCGGCGACGAGACTCGAGGTGCTCAGCGCCCTCCCGGATACTCTTCCTCCACTTAGGGCGGTCTCGGGCCAAGGATTCCCAGGTGCCGGTGGGGATGTTGCACTTTATCAAGAAGGCTTTGAGAGTGTCCTTGAAACATTTCCTCTGCCCACCTGGGGCTCGCTTGCCGTGTAGAAGTTTCGAGTAGAGCGCTTGCTTTAGAGCGCTCGTGTCGGGTATGCGGATGATGTGGCCCGCCCAACAGGGCTGGTCAAGTGTGGTCGGTGCTTCGATGCTGGGGATGTTGGCCCAGCATCGAAGCACCTCCCAGCGGATTTGCAGGATCGTGCGGAGGCAGTTCTGGCGGTACTTCTCCAGCGCTTTGAGGTGTCCACTGTATATGGTTCACGTCTTTGAGCCCTATAGGAGGGCGGGTATTACTACTGCCCTGCAGACCATAAGCTTGGTGCTAGATTTGAGATCCTGGTCTTCAAACACTCGCTTCCTCAATGTTACGTATGAATAAAGAGTCTGACTAGATACTGTGAGCTCAAAGTAAAGTGTGACCGTAGTCTTTTACTGCAGGTCTCTAGAGTGCCTCTCCAGCCTGTGAGGCCTCCTTAAGTATAGGTGCTCCCAAGGGATTGTGTGATCCCTTAGGACTCCAGGGGATGAGCCCTCTGGTGGCTACACAAGGTATTTACAGGTTTACATATATAACACTCAGGCGACATTGGAGGCGGTGTTGGACCTCATCGTCGATGTCTGCCCTTGCAGACTCCCGAGGTATGGAAAATGGTTCAAAGTCTCCACCAACCTGACCCCGCCACACAGCACTGCCCTCCCCCCCACACCCCGGTCATCAAAATCCACGGCGCGGCCTTGGAAAACGTGGACCATTTTCCATACCTCAGGAGCCTACAATCAGCAAGGGCAGACATCGACACATTTTATAACAAGAAACTAACTATTGTAAATAAACAGAATACAAGTTGAAAAGGAACACTGGAAAGTGTTCAATAGTCTTTAATGGAGCAATGAATTCTTAGCATTCACATCGATTTTCATGGTTCTACGATGAGACAGTGAAGGGCAGAATTTTTTGGACCCAACACCCCAGAAGCGGCAGTTGGAATGAATCTGAAATATGTGCAGCAGCCTACAATGTTGGGTGTCCTACAGCACTCCCATGAACTTACTGCTACCTATGTAGGAATTGCACCTGTGCAAATTAGGACTTATGATGTGATAGGAAGCTGTGTCCAAGATGCTATGACAATTCTAATTGCAGTCCATGGGGAAGCTGTTGGTATAAAAAGAGGGTGCTGTGTAAACTTTAAGAACTGTTAGATTACTGGGCATGCTGAAATAGCAGATTTGCCACAGTAAGGCATTTCAGAATATCGATGTAAATCAGCACCCACCAGTGTTGAGCATTCATTCTAGTAGTGATCAGGTTATAAATTGGTAAGATTACTTTAAAAGTAATTCCTTACATAATTGACACATTAACAGCTATAAATAGTCTGTATATCAATTAGCTCAAGTCCAAGTCTGAGTTTAACAACGTTTAGAGCTTACACAAGTTCATCCTCATGAACTGCGTGGTTGAGTTAATCTCCTTCCTTCCCTGGGATGCTGGCATTAGCTTCTGGAGTGTTGAGTTGATGATTGCTCTTGCTTTCACTTGGATCTTTGCTTCTGACTAAATCCACCTCTCATGAGTAAAGATATCAGAGCTGGTTTGCCTCTCACCTTTTTCGATCTCCGACTACTTGCAATTAAGTAACATTCTTCGTTCTGCCTGAACGGCTGGTGTAGCCACAATTTAGCTTCTAATCTCTGACACGCTGTCCTTAAAGGTATCTTGTACTGGTAAGTCGACCTCTTACACCTGCTCGGTAAAAGTTCTTGCAGAAGAAAAATAGAGGAAATAAAAGTTATTTTCTAATTAACGTAGAAATTAAGAAAGACTGCTACATCTAGCAAAGCAAAATAAATCTGCTTCTGAGTGGCCTAAGTGTCAGAAGGTGTCAGCCAACTCAACAGCTGAACTCCATAAGCTTTGGGCATCTTCGGGCCATTTACAATATATTTCCCTTATGAATCTCGAAAGCAGCCCTTCAGTAATTTTATGGAGCAGTGTAACTACAGCTGGAGGATGGCAGCTACATGCCACTGGCAGGCTCCAGGACGGAGTTCATAGAATGATCCAGGACAGAAGGAGGCCATTCAGCCCATTGTGCCCACGCTAGTTCCTTTTTGAGCTGTCCAATTAGTCCCACTCCCCTGCTCTTTCCCCACACCCTTGCAAATGTTACCTTTCAAGTATATATCCAATTTCCTTTTGAAAGTTACTATTGAATTTGCTTTCACCACTCTTTAAGACACCCTTCCAGATCATAACTCACTGCATAAAAAAAAAATCTCATCTCTCCCTGGTTCTTTTGACAATTACCTTAAAGCTCTGTCCTCCGCTTATCGACCCTCTTGCCAGTGAAAACAGTTTCTCCCTATCTATTCAATTAAAACCTTTCATAATGTTGAATACCTCTGTTCAATCTCCCTTCAACCATCTCTACTCTAAGGAGAACAATCCTAGCTTCTCTAGTCTCTCCACATAACTGAAGTCTCTCAGCCCCGGTACCATTCTAATAAATCTCCGCTGTATCCTTTCCAAGGCCTTGACATCCTTCCTAAAGTGTGGTGTCTAGAATTGGACACAATGCTCTATGCTCTAGCTGAGGCCTAATCAGTGATTTATAAAGATTTAGCATAACCTCTTTGCTTTTGCACTTTATGTCTCTATTTATAAAGCCCAGGATCCAGTATCCTTTTTTAATCACCTTGTCCTGCCACCTTCAAAGATTTGTGTACGTACACCCCCAGGTCTCTCTGTTCCAGCACCCACTTTAAAATTGTTCCATTTAGGTTGTACTGCCTATCCTGATTCTTCCTTCCAAACTGCATCACATCACACTTCTCTGCATTACATTTCATCTGCCATCATGTGTTTGCCCTTTTAACCAGTCTGCTATTGTCCAACTCACTGTTTACTACTTTGACATTTTGAAAAGAGTTGGCTCTTGATCTCTGTAGGCATGCCAGAAGGGCTAGTTTCACACTGCAACACTTCTGCCATTATGGGAGCAGACTGGCTCTGGCTGCTTCAGGCCCCTGTGCAGTCTTGGGGGCCGGGAGGGAGACTGAGCCTGATGGTTGTGGAAGTGAAGCCATCTAGAGAGAAAGCAGCAATATTCTTGATCTGTTCCAATCATCCCCTTCTTGCGACTTCTCTGCCACTCTGGCTGTAAGTCTGAGAGTTGTCAGACCCCTTTACAGGGGGCGACTATTTTCCTTCTTGTTTGAGCTACCTTTTCTGAGTGGCTGTCCACGGAGGCTGCTCCAGTGCAGCCGAGGGCTTGTATTCCAGTAGTCTAAGACTGGTAACATGACCTCTCCAGTGAGTGGCTGCACAGCAGAAGACCCTGGAACTGCCACTCCTCCAAGATGTCTTTCAGTAGCATGCATCAGTATCTCACACATGCCAGATATGAATTCCTCTACATGGTGCCATAGTCTCAAAGCTGCTCGGCACATCACCCATGCACTGCCACAGAGATGTGGGTCAACTGCTGGAGAAGGATCTCCCAAACTCTGACAAGGGGCCTCCTCTTCTGTTCTTCCTATTCTTACAGGATGCTCCTCATACTCTTTACCTATATTCCCCAAAGTGATTATAATTGGGCTGTTGCATATCAAGAGGCCGAAATTCAGGTCCCCAATAAGGCCAGTTCCCGCCGGATTGAGGCAGCCATGCGGTGGAGTCGAGCGGCCACCGACCTCCGGTCTAATGGCCGCCGCCAGCTAAATCAAACTCGGTATTTTTTCCGGCGATGCCCGACTTCCGCTGCGGTACTGTGAATGTGGCCGTGATGGCGCAATCACAGTGTGTACCACTGCCGCTCCACCCCTTGACCGATATTAACTTTAAAAAGGCCTACCTGCTTCCTAATGGTGCCCCCAACGGCTTTTGTGTTAGTGCACTTAGCTGGGCTGCTCGATACTGCCAGGGGAGGAGAATGGAGTTTTAGTGAAATCAGGATATTTCTTGCTCAATTCTGGAAACTTCCTGGGAGTTCCAAAAACTGTTGCGGACTTTTGACATCTTTTGGCAACATCTGAAAAGTGTTGTTTATTACTGTCTGTGATTATCAGTGGCCTGGGGCGTCAATCTGTTCTGCACAGAGGCCTCCAAGTGAGGGCTGAGCCTTAAGACGCAATGGGCTCTATGTTGGCAGGGGAAGGCCTTGTCCACATTGTGAGAGGCAGGGAGGCATGCAGGAGAAGGTGGCGCCGTCAGCAACGGGTCCAGAGGCAGTGGGCAAGGGAGGCAGCAGCCATGGCTGCCCAACATGGAAAAGGGTCTGGAGATGGCCGCAGACCTCAACACAGAGAGGTTGGCCAGGAAGGAGCTGGCATCAAGAGGAGGGTCAGGTACGCTAGATAGTGGGCGGGAGCCAGATGCTTGCCAGCTTCAGCCT
This sequence comes from Pristiophorus japonicus, assembly GCF_044704955.1. Classification (NCBI taxonomy): domain Eukaryota; kingdom Metazoa; phylum Chordata; class Chondrichthyes; family Pristiophoridae; genus Pristiophorus; species Pristiophorus japonicus. The sequence continues at coordinate 95,463,452 of NC_091980.1, forward strand.
GCAGAGGCTGAGGAAAATCAGGACCATGAGGAAGAAGGCAATCAGCCAGCTGCCATGAGAGGGGCCCAGCACAGACCTGAGGAAGGAGGCCATACTATGGAACGGTGTACCGACATCAGTTTTCATTCCTGGAGCTAAGCGATGAGCAATGTCTGCAAAGGCTCAGATTTCGGAAGGACATCCTGAGGGAGCTGCACACTCTCCTGCGGGCAGATCTGCAGTCTCAGACAAGGCTGAGGGCAGTTCTCAGCATGGAAACAAAGGTCACCATAGCGCTGAACTTGGAAAGGCCAGCTAAAGACTGGTCAGGACTCTCCTGGGAGGGTTTTGTCTGCCATGGCTCGGGCGCCTCCATGCTTGGAGGCAATGGCGGAGTGACAGGTCTGGGGTCAGGAATGCTGTGATCCTGAGAGAGCACATCATCAAGATCCTAGTCCGAGGAGCCTGTGCCACTCCCCGGGAGCGGCACACTGCCACCACTACCAAACTGAGGAAGCTCAGATTGGTGCTGTGGCGCTACACCAGAAGATTCCCCGTGACCCGTAGCTGAGAAAGCAACATTGAGGTGTCGGGTGGCATCGAGCTGTGACTGCATGAGAACAGCCACAGTCTGAAAGCCACCAGAGATGATGGCAGTAAAGCGCTCTGTGGCCGGTTGCCCAGAGTGCATAAGAGCATTTTGAGCTTCCATGGCCGCGGCCATCCTCTCCAAAACAACATCGATACGCTCGTTCCCTTGCACCTGTGCTGCAATAGCAGCTGCCACATCACCTTCGGGTTGTAGCATCACAGCTGGATCTGCACAGTCTCTCTGGGAGTCCAATATCGCCTGCACACTGGCAATGATGGGCTCCATGAAGTGCGCAGAGCTGTCCACATGCGCAGACTCCTCCATGCTCCTCACCACTTCTGACAGCCTGTCCGGCACCCTTGCCACTGCTACCAACATCTGGGAATACATGGCCTCCCCCCTTCTTTCGTAAGCCCCAACCTCGATAGGCTCGTCTGAGTTCTCCTCAGCAGAACTCTGGTGTGGACTCGCCCTCCCGTAGAGCTGACACCCGAGGTTCCCTCTGCCCGTCATCATGCTGCAGCCTGCTAGGCCCCGGTGAAACACCCAGTGCAGGCCCCTCTGCTATATCAACTAAATCCAACCGCGCACTTCCAGTACCTGAGCTGTCACGTGTGAGTAGCAGTAGTAACGCAGTGCTGCCCGCAGTGACACCCTCGCCTTCTGCCTCATCGAATTTGTTGCCAACGGATGGAGGGGCTCCAGCGTGTCTTCTATGCTCGAGGCCACAATGTCCTCGATGGTTTCAGGATCCCCCTGGCTTTCTGGCTCCTCAAGGCTGTGGTCCAGGCATCGCCTCGCATTCTCCAAATCATCACCTCCTCCCTGGTCTCGGCTTTCACTGCTGTCAAGACGATTATTCGTCATTTCCCTCCCATGCGCACCAGTGCTAGGACCCGCTCTCTGGATGTTAATGGACCTCTCATCTGCAATCATAAATGGCACAAGGGATGCCGTGAGTGGGAGGTAGGGGATTGACACGTGGAGGCTGCAACTAGCACACTTTCAGAAGGAAAGGCACAGTAGGCACTTTCAGGGAGAGATAGCATTAAAGCAGGGCACCACTTTCGCATGCTGCCGGCAGGGGGATCGGCATCACCAGTACCGGTGGCCACAGGGAATGCAGCATGTCTGCCCACTAACGTTTCCACCCTCTCCTCCAATTGTGTGAGGAGTTGAAGCTGGGACTCGCCACCACCAGTCCTCCTCTGTTCCAAGTGGTTGTGAGCAACCTTGGCCTGCAAAACAAAGAATGGTTGCTGAGTAGCAGTGTGATGAGACCTCAGGAATAAGTGCACGAGTGTGTATCCCTGACATGCAGCTGTAACTGTAACATGAAAGGGAGCCTCCATTGCGAGAACACACATATATATAGGCCTCAACAATGCTGCTTCAGTGACTATATACTGAAGATAGGAAATCAGAGAAGGATGAAGGAGAGGCTCGCAGATGGAACGTCAGCAGTTGGTGGAATAGGTACTCACTTTCATTAGCCGGATGATGTCATTCATCCTTTTTCTGCACTGGGTGGTGGTCCAATCATGGATGGATGTCCCTGAGACCTCCACAGCAATCTCCCTCCAAGCATTGGTAAAAACCTCCTGAGTAGGTCTGCCTGCATCGGAATACAGCAATTCGCCTCCTTCCCTCCACAGCCTGCATAAGTGACTCCAATTCTCTCTCAGAAAAATGGGTTGCCCTCCTTGCGACACCTCCAGCAGGTCCAGCAGCCATGTTCTACATTTAAACGCCTTCCCTCCTCAGGGCCTAGCTGCAAACCCTGGCATTTAAGAAGGCAAGATGAATCTCTCCGTGGAAAGACCGCTCCAATCTAATCACCAACACCGCTGCAAAGTCCCGATTCCAGCTGGCCAATACCGCTGGGCACCATTTTTTTTAAATTTGGTGAATTTTGGTCGGATTTCGCACTCAAATATTGCGGCAGTAATGGAGCCCAAATAGCAGTAGGTGCGCCCCATTTCGGCGAACCTGAATTTCAGCCCCCATATCTTTAAATTTTGACAGGGTGCCTCTTGAGGTATACCTTTCAAGTTCTATCGAAGGTCAGCCTCTGATTACTCTCCATTCCTCTGAAGTTATCCTCGATTGTTCTTCTCGCAGAGTGTTATTCTTACTCTGTAAATCTGATCACAACCAGCAATGCTTTCTGGAAAGTGTGCGGCAACAATAACCTGCATTTATATAGTGCCTTTCATGTAACAAAACAATCACAAGTACAGATATCGGATGAAGCCCAATAGGTGTAATAGCCCGACAACACTCATTAAATGCCAAGGCTTACACAAGAAAAAAGGCCGCTTGAACAAAGTATCAGGGGGCTGCCATGAAACTGTACTGTAGCAAGAGTTAGCACCTTCAGGAGAGATAGGCAGAAGGTTTGGGGGGGATGAGAGGGAGGGAGTATTTTTGAGCAGTAGAGCTGGATTACACCTCTAGTTCAGGGATATTATTTAAAAAATCTATAAAATAAATGATTTGTAAACATCTTTAAAACTGTTGGACCTGCATCTTATCTGGTCTTAATTCATAATTATAAACAGAAAAATGCCTCCTGATTCTTTTTGTATACAATACATTTTATAATATAATTAAACCAGAACATCGGGGTTCAAATTGTTTGCACAATTTACAACTGCAAAAGTGTTGGGCTTGCTACATACTGGCTAAAAAAGTTCTCTTGAATGTATTTTAGGAATTCCGCACCCTCTATACCCTTCACGTAGGTCTCTTGCAGTCAGAATCAGGTGAATTTATAATGGAGAACAAAGAAATGGCAGACGAATTGAACAAATACTTTGGTTCTGTCTTCACGAAGGAAGACACAAATAACATTCCGAAAATACTAGGGGACCGAGAGTCTAGTGAGAAGGAGGAACTGAAGGAAATCCTTATCAGTCAGGAAATTGTGTTAGGGAAATTGATGGGATTGAAGGCCGATAAATCCCCAGGGCCTGATAGTCTGCATCCCATGTACTTAAGGAAGTGGCCCTCGAAATAGTGGATGCATTGGTGATCATTTTCCAGCAGTCTATCAACTCTGGATCAGTTCCAATGGACTGGAGGGTAGCTAATGTAACACCCCTTTTTAAAAAAGGAGGAAGAGAGAAAACGGGGAATTATAGACCGGTTAGCCTGACATCAGTAGTGGGGAAAATGTTGGAATCAATTATTAAAGATGAAATGGCAGCGCATTTGGAAAGCAGTGACAGGATCGGTCCAAGTCAGCATGGATTTATGAAAGGGAAATCATGCATGACAAATCTTTCAGAATTTTTTGAGGATATAACTAGTGGAGTGAACAGGGGAGAACCAGTGGATGTGGTGTATTTCGACTTTCAAAAGGCTTTTGACAAGGTCCCACACAAGAGATTGGTGTGCAAAATTAAAGCACGTGGTATTGGTGGTAATGTATTGATGTGGATAGAGAACTGGTTGGCAGACAGGAAGCAGAGAGTCGGGATAAACGGGTCCTTTTCAGAATGGCAGGCAGTGACTACTGGAGTGCCGCAGGGCTCAATGCTTGGACCCGAGCTCTTTACAATATACATCAATGATTTAGATGAAGGAATTGAGTGTAATATCTCCAAGTTTGCAGATGACACTAAGCTGGGTGGCGGTGTGAGCTGTGAGGAGGATGCTAAGAGGCTGCAGGGTGATTTGGACAGGTTAGATGAGTGGGCAAATGCATGGCAGATGCAGTATAATGTGGATAAATGTGAGGTTATCCACTTTGGGGGCAAAAACATGAAGGCAGAATATTATCTGAATGGGGGCAGATGAGGAAAAGGGGAAGTGCAACGAGACCTGGGTGTCATGGTACATCAGTCATTGAAAGTTGGCATGCAGGTATAGCAGGCAGTGAAGAAGGCAAATGGTATGTTGGCCTTCATAGCTAGGGGATTTGAGTGTAAGAGCAGGAAGGTCATACTGCTGTTGTACAGGGCCTTGGTGAGTCCTCACCTGGAATAGTGTGTTCAGTTTTGGTCTCCTAATCTGAGGAAGTAAGTTCTTGCTATTGAGGGAGTGCAGCGAAGGTTCACCAGACTGATTCCTGGGATGGCTGAACTGACATATGAGGAGAGACTGGATCGACTGGGCCTGTATTCACTGGAATTTAGAAGGATGAGAGGGGATCTCATAGAAACATATAAAATTCTGATGGGACTGGACAGGTTAGATGCAGGAAGAATGTTCCCGTTGATGGGGAAGTCCAGAACCAAGGGACACAGCCTAAGGATAAGGGGTAAGCCATTTAGGACTGAGATGAGGAGAAACTTCTTCACTCAGAGAGTTGTTAACCTGTCGAATTCTCTACCACAGAGAGTTGTTGATGCCAGTTCGTTGGATATATTCAAGAGGGAGTTAGATATGGCCCTTACAGCTTAAGATATCAAGGGGTATGGAGAGAAAGCAGGAAAGGGGTACTGAGGTGATGATCAGCAATGATCTTATTGAATGGTGGTGCAGGCTTGAAGGGCCGAATGGCGTACCCCTACACTATTTTCTATGTTTCCGTGTTTTACACTAATTTTGTCCCAGTTAATATTAGGATAGTTGAAATCCCCTATTATTACTGCCCTATAGTTCTTGCACTTCTCAGAAATTTTCCAACTTATTTGCTCTTCTATCTCCCTCTCACTGTTTGGGGGTCCATAGTTCACTCCCAGCAGTGTGGTCGACCCTTTTTTGTTTTTCAGTTCAACCCATATAGCCTTATTTGATGATTCATTGAATATATCATAGCTCATAGCTGTAATAGTTCCTTTAATCAATATCGCAACCCCCCCGCCTCCTTTTTATCCCCCTCTCTATCCCATCTGAAGATCCTATAATCAGGAGTGTTGAGCTGCCATACCTACCCCCTTTTTAGCCATGTCTCTGTAATAGCTGTATCATCATACACCCAAGTGTCTACCTGTGCTCTCAGCTCATCTGCCTTATACGCCATATTCCTTGTATTGAAGTATATACCAGTTAGTACAGCTCTATCTTCTAATTTCTGTACTCACTAGCTTGTGGCACCGGGAGTAATCCGGAGATTACTACCTTTGAGGTCTTGCTTTTTAATCTCTCTCCTAGCTCCCTAAACTCTGCCTGCAGGACCTCATCCCTCTTTCTACCTATGCCGTTGGTATCAATATGGACCACGACCTCTGGCTGTTCACTCTCTCCTCCCAGAGTGCCCTGCAGCCGCTCGGTGACCCTGGCACCAGGGAGGCAACATCCCATCCTGAAGTCATGTCTGCGGCCGCAAAAACGCCTGTCTGCTCCCCTGATTATTGAAGCCCCTACCACTATTGCTCTTCCATTCTTCTTCCTCCCCCCCTGTGCAGCTGAGCCACCCATGGTGCTGTGGACTTGGCTCTGGCTACACTCCCCAGAGTCACCATCGTCCCCACCAGTATTCAGAAGAGAATACCGGTTGGAGAGCGAGATGGACTCAGGGGACTCCTGCACTACCTGCCAAGTCCTCCTCTTCTGTCTGCTGGTCACAAACACTCCCTATCTGCCTGCACACTCTTAAGCTGCGTGGTGACCACCTCTAGAAACATGCTATCCATGTAGCTCTCAGTCTCGTGGATGCACCGTAGTGACTCCAGCTGCCGCTCAAGCTCCGAAATTCAGAGCTCGAGTTAGTGCAGCTGGAGACACCTCCTACACACATGGTTGTCCAGGCTGCGCAAAGCATCCAGGATTTGCAATCCATAGCACTGAGCTGCCCTGCCATCCCTCTAGTTAGACTCGGAACTATCAAGCAAAAATAAACTCTAAACCTCAGCAAAATACACCCAGCAGCTACTCAGCAATCAGCTGATTTAATTCATGAGGTTTTATAGATTAGAAATATCACTTATAAATTTAATTGCGGCTCCTTTATTTAAAAGACTAAGAACTAACCTTTATTTAAAGACTAACTTAACAGAAAAAAAACTCACCCACTACTCACCAATCAGCTGCTTCTCTTGTGCCGACATCACTTTTAAATTCTGACGTCCTTTTCGAATGTTGCCTGTTGAGCCTTGCTTTTAAGCGCTCCGCCTCGTCTCAGCTCCCGCTGCTGTTCCCAAATAGGTCCGCTACCTCTGCTGGACCACCTGGATCAAAGGTCCCTAACTAACCTGTCATGTATTCAACTATCATTGTAACCCATGTATAAGCTGACCTAAGTTGAACACCTTGAGAACATTGACCACAAGAGGGTGAACTTGTGGGAGACACTCCTAACCTGGACTTTCAGGTATAAAAGGGGAAGCTCCATCCACCTTCATCACTTGAGGTCTTGGTAATAAAGGTAACTGGTCACAGAGTGACCTTCTCTCAAGTATGGGCCTCGTGTGCATTTATACTGTATAGTAAGGACATATCATTGGCGACGAGAAACTGGGATTTAAACCACGCGAGCATGGCCACTAGCAGCACAGAAGAGAGGTACTGTGTTGGGATGATTGGGACGACTTTATTGAGAGATGACAGCAAAGTTTTGTCACTAAGGAATGGTTGGGACAGGATTCGGCCGACAAATGCAGGGCTCATCTCCTGACGGTTTGTGGATCCAGAACGTACTCCCTGATGAAGGACCTTCTAGCGCCAGAGAAGCCGACGGACAAGACGTTCGAAGAGCTCAGTAAGTTGATCGTGGAACACCTTAAACTGGCGAGTAGCATGCACATGGTGAGACACCGGTTTTACACGCACTGATGGCGAGAAGGGCAAAGCGTTCTAGACTTCGTGGCAGATCTCCGGCGACTGGCGAGCTTATGTAAGTTCCCAGATGCATGCAGAGCGGAGATGCTGCGAGAATTTCTTATTGAGGGCATCGGGCACGCTGGGGTTTTCAGGAAACTGATTGAGACCAAAGACTTGACCTTGGAAGCGGCGGCTCTGATAGCCCAGACATTTATCTCAGGGGAGGAAGAGACCAGAATGATGTATGACAAAACTTTTGGCTCAAATACGGCAAACGACCAGGGAGTCAACATTGTTAACGCGGCACAGTTCTCTAGGCAGACATGGGCAATCGAACATGCCCCAGCATGTAGTCGAACCCAAAAGGGGATTTCAACAGAGACAATGGCTAGGTGAACGGTGATTCATGCCATCGCAATGGACAATGCAGCCAGTAATGGGGCCATCAACACCTGTTAATGGTGTGCTTAAGGACAGTTACAGAGACAGTCAGAGACGATCGACTGGTAATGGACCTTTTATTTCCAACAACGGGGCCTAGAAACATAGAAAATAGGTGCAGGAGTAGGCCATCCGGCCCTTCGAGCCTGCACCACCATTCAATAAGATCATGGCTAATCATTCTTTCAGTACCCCGTTCCTGCTTTCTCTCCATACCCCTTGATCCCTTCAGCTGCAAGGGCCATATCTAAATCCCTCTTGAATATATCCAATAAACTTCATCAACAACTCTCTGCGGTAGGGAATTCCACAGGTTAACAACTCCCTGAGTGAAGAAGTTTCTCCTCATCTCAGTCCTAAATGGCTTACCCCTTATCCTTAGTCTGTGTCCCCTGGTTCTGGACTTCCCCAACATCGGGAACATTCTTCCTGTATCTAACCTGTCCAGTCCCGTCAGAATTTTATATGTTTCTATGAGATCCCCTCTCATCCTTCGAAACTCCAGTGAATACAGGCCCAGTCGATCCAGTGTCTCCTCATATGTCAGTCCTGCCATCCCGGGAATCAGTCTGGTGAACCTTCGCTGCACTCCCTCAATAGCAAGAACGTCCTTCCTCAGATTAGGAGACCAAAACTGAACACAATATTACAGGTGGGGCCTCACCAAGGCCCTGTACAACTGCAGTAAGACTTCCCTGCTCCTATACTCAAATTCCCTTGCTAAGAAGGCCAACATACCATTTTCCTTCTTCACCGCCTGCTATACCTGCATGCCAACCTTAAATGACTGATGAACCATGACACCCAGGTCTCGCTGCACCTCCCCTTTTCCTAATCTGCCACCATTCAGATAATATTCTGCCTTCGTGTTTTTGCCCCCAAAGTGGATAATCTCACATTTATCCACATTATACTGCATCTCCCATGTATTTGCCCACTCGCCTAACCCGTCCAAATCACCGTGCAGCCTCTTAGTGTCCTCTTCACAGCTCACACCGCCACCCAGTTTAGTGTCATCTACAAACTTGGAGATATTACACTCAATTCCTTCATCTAAATCATTAATATATATTGTAAAGAGCTGGGGTCCCAGCACTGAGTCCTGCAGCACTCCACTAGTCACTGCCTGCCATTCCGCAAAGGACCCGTTAATCTCAACTCTCTGCTTTCTGTCTGCCAACGAGTTCTCTATCCACGTCAGTACATTACCCCCAATACCATGTGCATTGATTTTGCACACCAATCTTTTGTGCGGGACCTTGTCATGCCTGAGGGGTGGAGGCAAACACCCAGCCAGAGCTTGTAGGTATCAGCAATATACCTGCAGAAACTGCAATGTCAGCGGTCACTTGGCGCGTATGTGCAGGAAGCCTGCAGCCAGGTTGATGTATGAGGAGGATGGGCCCGATGTAAGCCCTACGAGGCCGCATGAATACTGGGGGAAATCGCTGGAAGCTGAAGTTCAGCGAGTTCATGTGGAGCACATATAGAGTTCATATACCAGGACGCCACCGGTAATGATGAAAGTGCTCCTCAATGGCATCCCAGTATTAATGGAACTAGACACGGGGGCCAGCCAGTTCCTGATGAGTATCAAACAGTTCGAAAGATTGTGGGTGTCCAAGGCCAGGAGGCCAAAATTATTGCCAATTGTCGCACAGCTACAGACATATACAAAGGAGATCATTCCGGTGCTAGGCAGCGCCACGGTCGTCGTGACCCACAAAGATTCGGAGAACAGGTTGCCACTCTGGATTGTCCCAGAGGACGGTCCCGCACTACTGGGGAGGAGTTGGCTCGCTGTCATGAACTGGAACTGGGGCGATGTCAATGCAATTTCTTCTGTGGAGCGAGCATCATGCTCACAGGTCTTGGACAAATTTGACTCATTATTTCAACCCGGCATTGGCACTTTCATGGGGGCCAAGGTAGTGATTCACATAAACCTGGAAGCCAGGCCAGTACACCACAAGGCCAGAGCGGTGCTGTACGTGATGCGGGAAAAGATAAAATGCGAATTGGACCGCCTGCTGAGGGAAGGCATCATCTCGCCAGTCGAAATCAGTGACTGGGCGAGCCCTATCATGCTGGTGCTCAAGGCGGATGGATCGGTCAGGATATGTGGCGATTGCAAGGCCACCATCAATCGGGTGTCACTCCAAGACCAGTACCCGCTACCGAGAGCGGAGGACCTCTTTGCGACACTATCCGGTGTCAAACTTTTTTCAAAATTGGACCTGACCTCAGCTTACATGACCCGGGAGCTGGCAAGTGAGTTGAAGAAGCTGACCACCATCACGACACACAAGGGGTTGTTTGAGTATAACCGATGTCCGTTCGGGATTCGTTTGGCCGCCGCGATCTTTCAGCGAAATATGGAAAGCTTCCTCAAGTCGATTCCAAGAACGGTGGTTTTTCAAGATGACATCCTCATCATGGGTCGCGATACTGAAGAACACCTCCACAACCTGGAGGAGGTGCTACGCAGACTGGACCGGGTAGGGCTGCGACTGAAAAAGGCGAAGTGCGTCTTCTTAGCTCCAGAGGTAGAATTCCTGGGGAGGAGGGTAGCAGCAGACGGGATCAGACCTACCTCATCCAAAATGGAAGCGATCCAGAGAGCACCCAGACACCATAACACGACGGAGCTGCGTTCGTTCCTGGGGCTCCTGAACTATTTTGGTAACTTTCTTCCCAAATTGAGCACGCTGTTGGAGCCGCTACACATGCTCCTACGCAAAGGTCGCGATTGGGTCTGGGGGGACAGCCAGGAAAGGGCTTTTGATAGAGCACGCAATTTGTTATGCTCCAACAAACTGTTAACGTTATATGACCCGTGTAACAAACTTGTTTTAACGTGCGATGCGTCGTCCTATGGGGTCGGGTGTGAATGCCAATGGTCAGTTACAGCCGGGAGCTTATGTTTCCAGAAGTCTGTCCCAGGCAGAAAGGGGCTACAGGATGGTAGAAAAGGAAGCGCTAGCATGTGTATATGCAGTAAAAGAAATGCATCAGTACATGTTTGGCAGGAAATTTGAGCTGGAGACAGATCACAAACCCCTAACATCCCTTTTGACCAACAACAAGGCCATAAATGCGAATGAATCGGCCCACATACAGAGGTGGGCACTTACGTCAGCCGCCTATGACCACACAATTTGGCACAGACCGGGCACTGAAAACTGCGCCGATGCACTCAGCAGGCTCCCACTAGCCACCACTGAGGAGGCAACTGAGCATGATGCTAAGATGGTCATGGCTGTTGAAGCTTTCGAAAGCGAAGGCTCACCCGTGACAGCCCGTCAGATTAATGTCTGGACAAATAAAGACCCGCTACTGTCTTTAGTTAAGAAATGTGGCCTGAATGGGGACTGGGTAGCCACGTACGGGGCATGCCCTGAGGAATTTAAACCGTTTCATAGGCGCAAGGATGAACTCTCAATTCAGGCCGATTGCCTACTGTGGGGAAACCGAGTAGTCATGCCCCAGAGGGGTAGAGAGGTGTTTATCAGAGAACTTCACAATGAGCACCCGGGCATTGTCATGATGAAGGCAATTGCCAGGTCACACGTTTGGTGGCCAGGGAGAGAGGCAGACCTGGAACTTTGTGTTCGTAGGTGCAACAACGTGTGCTCAGCTGGGCAACGCACCCAGGGAAGCCCCCCTTAGCCCCTGATCCTGACCCGCCAAGCCATGGTCACGCATCCATGTATCCATGTAGACTACGCAGGTCCTTTCATGGGAAAAGTGTTTTTGGTTGTAGTAGACACCTACTCCAAATGGATTGAGTGTGCCATTTTAAATTCAAGCACATCCTCTGCCACGGTAGAAAGTCTACGAGCAATGTTCGCCGCCCATGGTCTACCAGATGTCTTGGTCAGCGACAATGGCCCATGCTTCGCAAGCACTGAATTCCAGGACTTCATGGCAGGCAATGGAATCAACCATATCAGAATGGCACCGTTCAAGGCGGCCTCAAACGGCCAGGTGGAACGAGCAGTGCAGATAATCAAACAGGGGATGCTCAGAATCCAAGGGGGTTCCCTACAAAGCCGCTTATCACGCCTCCTGTTGGCCAATAGATCCCGACCATACTCACTCACAGGGGTTCCACCCGCAGAGCTGCTAATGAAAAGGACGCTCAAAACCAGGTTATGCCTTATACACCCTTCTATGAAAGAAATTGTTGAGAGCAGGCGTCAGTCACAATGTGACTACCATGACAGGAATGTGAGGGCACAATGTATTGATGTCATTGACCCTGTTTTTGTCCTTAATTACGCTGCAGGGCCCAAATGGCTTGCAGGCACTGTGATTGCCAAAGAGGGGAATAGGGTTTTGGTAGTTAAACTTACCAATGGACAAATCTGCCGCAAACACGTGGATCAAACTAAAAGGAGGTTCAGCAACCCCATAGAAAAAGCAGAGGAAGAACAAGACATACAGTTTACTCCACCACAGGTGACCAAACACTGGAACCAAGTGGAGGAGAACCCAGTCACTGTGAGCAGTCCGGACAGGCCTGAGGCACTGCAAACAGCAGTCACTCAGGCCAGCGCCCAACAACCGGAGCCCCAACTCAGGCGCTCTACAAGGGAGCGTAAACCACCAGAGAGACTTAACCTGTGATCCCAATAAGACTTTGTGGGAGAGGTGATGTCATGTATTCAACTATCATTGTAACCCATGTATAAGCTGATCTAAGTTGTACACCTTGAGAACATTGACCACAAGGGGGTGAACTTGTGGGAGACACTCCTAACCTGGACTTTCAGGTATAAAAGTAGAAGCTCCACCCACCTTCATCACTTGTGGTCTTGGTAATAAAGGTAACTGGTCACAGAGTGACCTTCTCTCAAGTATTGGCCTCGTGTGCATTTATACTGTATAGTAAAGACATATCATAACCCACCTCTCCACGATCGGCGATCATCTTCCCAGGCCTCTAATCCCCAGCATGAGGCCTCCCCCACCTCACCAATGATGCTGAGACCAGCAACAATCCTCCGGCGGCCGAGCCCAATCCTCTCTCCCTCTCCCGCCGATCCCCAACACTCCCCCCAACCAACCCCTCCCCCCCCCACCGCTCCTCCGGCAGACCCCCTGATCCCCACCATGCCGATCCCCCCCATGCCAATCCTACCTCCCATCTCCGATCCTTCAACCCCCACCGCCCGCTGATCCCTACCCCCCCCGCCCTCCGCTATCCCCAATCCTCCTCAGTCATTCCCTAACCCGCTGCCCACGATCCCAAACCTCCCCTGCCATTCCCCGACCCCCCCACTCCGTCAACGATCCCTCCCTGGACTGACCCGTTGCTCCCTCTCCACAACTGATGCCTACCCACCCCCAGCCAGTCAGCCTCTCATTCTGGCTGGCTGCAGGCAGGAATCCGAGGCCTCTGATGCAAATCAATCCCTGCTGTTAAAGTCGGCAGGGCCTGTGGGAATCTCAACCTCCCGGGTTTCCCACCCGCCTCGGGGGCCCCCGTCCCCAACCCGCCTACCTGGACAAAATTCCGGCCGCAGTTCTTTAAAACTTGATAATGCTGTAAAAAAATCGATTTAGTATCCCAAGTTTTATAAATGGGGCAAAGGACACAAAGGCAAAGATGTAATAATAAACTTATATAAATCACAGAGAAGGTCGCAGTTATAATATTATGTCCAGTATTGTGTGCTTTATTGTTGGAAGGATGTCAAGACCAGAAAGTGGGTACAGAAGAGATTCACTAGGATGATGCCAGGGATGAGGGGGCTTTAGTTATGATGGAAGACTAGAGAAATGGGTTCTTTTCTTTAGAATAGAGAGGGTTAAAAGGAGATCTAATGGAGGTGTTCAAAATTACAATAAAGTAAATCAGAAAAAAAACTATCTCCACTGCTAAGAGGGCATTAATTTAAGATCATCTCCAAAAGAATGTAAGGAAAGGTTAGGAGAAATAGTTTTACACAGAGGGTTTTATGACATGGAATGACATCCCAAAAGCCAATGGTAGAATCAGAATCCATAATAGCTTTATAGGGGGAAGTGGACAAATATTTGACAACTTGTGCAGGGTAAGGATATGGGAATGGATATAACAGGATAGTTCTTTCGGAGACGTTATGGCCTCTTTCTGTGCTGTAAGATTCTATGATACATTCAGAATATTAAGGAGTATTGCCCTTTTAGGTTTTCTGGTAAATAAATTCCTTTGTCACTCTAGCAACTCTGAAGAGGCATTTGGCTTGGAAAATATTACTTCTGTTTGAGTCAGTGTTGGGTAATTTTTCTAACTGTGGATCTGTATCATTTTGAAAAACATAAAACTGAATAAGGAAGGGGATTGGAATCTCATGCTGAAGAAGGTAACTAATTACTCAATGGTGCTGCACATTGGGGCATCACATGATGCTGTTCATGAATATATCAATATTAAAATGGCGTGTTGGCAGCAGAAGATCGTTGTCCAGGGAATGGAGGAGATGGCTTTAAGACTCCCTTTCTTTCTCAGGGCTTGAACTCTGCTGCTGAAGACCAGAAAAATATTTTTGCAACAAATTATAATCTTGTCAAGTGGCATTAAGCTTTATGTGTATTTATGGACTGTTTTATAAAAATAACATTATAAAAGTATCTTTCTCACTTTATCTCTCTCTAGAATCTCTTGAAAAAATCTATTTTAATTAACTATACTGATTCATTCCCTTCGCATTGACAGGTCTTCCCAATCTATTTTAATGACTAAAACAAGAGTTTATAAAGAAATGAATTGAGTATAGCACTTTTTTTTAATAAGGAGTCATTAGCAATGCAAGCGAATAATTCCAGTGCATTCAATTATCTGCTTTATATCAAAAATATCTACAAAGATGAATATGTTTCAGTATCATTCATTGACTTTCACCATCTTATTCTATTTTTTCACAATCTCTTGAATGATATTGGACTTTCTGTCTAAATAGAGAAGCTTACAGATAATTAACTGAGCTTGTCAAAAATAAACATAGCAGACTACTTACAGAACTAATGTTTAACTTCATTGCCCTAAGGTGCATAATACCGATTAGCAGATTAGCACCAGTGAACATTTGCCGGTATGTTAATGCTATTACATTTAATTCAATTGGGACATATTTTATGCCAATTTTAGAATTCATGACATGAGATCAGACTATTTGGCTTCCAGATTCTGCTTCCAATTCCACGCAATGCTTGTGACAGATGGGGCTGCAAATCATTTTAAATTATAGATCAAACCTCCATTAAACTGTCACTAAATTAGTGCCGTTCAATGGGTACAGCACATCCCACTAACCTGGATATTTTTCTTTTGTATTTTCACTCAGTATTTTCTCCGCAACACCTTGCCTGGATTAGTGCAGCTCCAACAACACTCAAGAAGCTCGACACCATCCAGGACAAGGCAACCCACTTGATTGGCACCCCTTAAACATTCACTCCCTCCACCTCTGACGCACCATGTCTGCAGTGTGTACCACCTACAAGATGCAGTGCAGCAACTCGCCACGGCTTGTTCAGTAGCAGCTCCCCAAACCGCGACCTCTACCACCTAGAAGGACATGGGCAGCAGGCGCAAGGGAACAGCATCATCTGCAAGTTCCCCTCCAAGTTACAAACCATCCTGATGTGGAAGTACAGGTGCAGCACCTAAAATCCGGAACACTCGGGACCGAGGCCGTTCCGGACTTCATGTTTTTCCAGACTTTCGAGCGTGTTTCTGATGTCCAAAGTCCAGAAATGCCCGAGCCCAGGTTCGGGTATTTCTGGATTTCGGAACGCCAAAGGCGCATCCAGAGTCCGGAAATGCCTGGACCCAGGTTCTGATATTTCTGGTTTTTGGATATCGTTTTGTAGTTCTTCTCTTCACAGGCCTTGTAGACCTCGCTTCTTCACCATGCATTGTAAATCTCCCTCTCTTGTTTTTGTACCTGTATGTTTTGGAAGGTAGTCTGATGCCCTGTACACCTGTACAAGCCGAAGGGGACTTGCGCGCGGAACTTGGTTGGTGCTGGCTGAAGGGACTGGTGTGCTGTGCAGAATTGGTTCTGGCTGAAGAGACTTGCGCGCGGAGTTTGGTTGGTTCTGGCCGAAGGGACTTGTGTGCGGAGCTTGGTTGGTTCTGGCCGAAGGGATTTGTGTGCTCTGCAGAGTTGGTTCTGGCCGGGGACTTGCGCGCAGAGCTTGGTTGGTTCTGGCCGAAGGTACTTGCATGCGGAACCTGGAGCAGTGGTGCGGTGACTGTGAAGACCTGACCTGGAACAGGTAGGATTGGAGTTTTTATTCTTGCAATTTTTGTTAATTAGATTTCATTTTTTGACTTTTCCCTGGGCCCAGCTGGTGGCGGTAACAGTTTGGCAGGGTGTCCCGATTCTGGAACATCTTGTGGATTCTGGACAGCCCTGTCATGGATTGTCCTGGAGTCCGGATTCTGGAACATTCAGGAACTCCGGATTTTCGACGCTGCACCTGTATATCGCCGTTCCTTCATCGTCGCTGGGTTAAAATCCTGGAACTCCCTCCTGAACAGCACTGTGGGAGTACCTTCACCACATGGACTGCAGAGGTTCAAGAAGGCAATGGGCAATAAATGCTGGCCTTGTCACCGCCGCCCCCATCCCATGAACAAATAAAAAAAACTCTTGTCCCATTACAGTATCCTTCTCCAGGTGGGTGGTATTCAAAGCTCTCCCTGACAGTTGGCTGTTATCAGCTCCCCTATCCCCGCCCCAACCATCCGCCATTGTAGTTACAGTATGCAGTAAAATATTGAAAAATTGCTTTCTTTATACTTCTATGAATGCTATATGTAGAGTAACTTTTCATTCTGTGAAAATAAATCCTCGTATGCAGTCAGCAATTTAAACATCATTCAATGTTGTTATTGAAGATTAATTGGTTAAATCTAAGAAATATTGGCCTGATTGACAGCAGCAAATATATCCACATATCAAATACAGAACATTAGGAATGCCTTGAAAATCTGGTAAACATAAATCATTCTTTTTTGACATGGTGCTTGGAATGATACTATGATGTTTAACATATTTTTCTTTTCAGGGTCGCGAGTTAAAGTGTTTTTTTGAGATTTTCTGTGCGAGGTCTTTGTGGTTTGGATAATGTGAGATGTAAGAGCACTTTGGTTCAGCGTGGCAAAGCCTCCACTTTGTGGCCAAGCTAGAAACTAACAGAAATAGCAGAAGTAGTCAAGTATTGGAATTATCTTTCCTGTTCAATGCTAGATAAATAAACAGACACCACAACCGTATAAATAAAGCTTTTGAATACAGTGGCAGGCTGAAGCAGGCCAAGGATCCAATGGTGCATTAGACACACAGACAACAGCTTAATGTCCAAAACAAGTGAGGTTTATTCATCCTCCACAATTGTGTCTTTAAGTACAGAGATGATCAAAACAATAACAGGGACTACTTTCCAGTCTACATTTCTCACTCTTAGTTCCTTCCACTCCAACCTCTCCCAACTGAACTATTTTCCTGCCCTTCATCCTTCCAGGTTGGGAGTTGTTCCTGATTGACCTTAATTGCCTTTAAAGGTTTCTTAAAGCTCTACCATCGTCCCTTGGTCATTCTGAGATTTTATACAATTCCTTAAAGCTGTACTACAAAAGCAGGTACAGAGTTCTCAAATGGATTGGGGCGGAGAAAAATCTTCAAGATTGGTGAGCGCGCCCCCCTTCGGTCATAGGGCAATTTCAGCCCCTATGACCCATATATTGTCCATTTCTCACTCTGTCACAATACTCAGTATGAATTGAAAAAATAGGTGCTATAACCAGTAGGCCATATACTTTATATGCGGTGCAACATTTTGCATTTACAGAAGCTTATTTAAACTTCAAATTAGCTTATGTAATGGCAGATTTTCTTTTTAAATCAGATAAAAAGCTTCACTCTAAAAGTCTATGTAAATAAAGAAAGTGAGTGGCATATTTATTATTTAATGCATCAAGAAGAATAGTGGAATGTTTCATACTGTATACTGTTCATCTATTTATTATATTAAATAAACTGTCTTTTGGGTTAGGGTCTGAGCCCCAGTCTGCTTGAGTGTACATTCAGTCTGTCTTTTGAAGAGAGGAGAATCACATGGTGGCGTGTGCTATATTTCAATAGTTGGTGTATAAAGGGATGTGGGCTATGATTTTTGGGTCTTTCTATCATTTACCTAGATATTGGACAGAAAAAGATATGCTCCAGATTGTTGAAGACACAAGATTTACGGATATGAAGGCTGGTGATGCTGAACCCAAGAAAATATTTAACGTAAAAGCCCAAAAAGGTGACAGTAGTTTTAATAATGTGTATTTGTTCTGTTTCTTTATTGGTAGAACCATTTATTTACATTTATTACTGATCTATATAGTCTGCTGGCTCAAGAAAACCAATAGCATCCAATAGCTTTCAAAACATATTTTGAGCAATTTGATTCAATGATAGCATTGGTAAGTTTTCCTCATTGCTCACAGTTAGAGTTCTGAATTGTTGTTGTTTTATGTGTGACCTAGAAATTTGCATATAAATAGTGGGATTCCTTAAGTGTGATGGACAAAACACACGTGCCCGGCCAATCATCTTCAGCTGCTTCATCAATGACCATTTCTCATCATAAAATCAGGAGTGGTGCGGTTAGCCAGTATTCCACAGTGTACAGTTCCATTCACAACTCCTCTGATAATGAAGCAGCCGATACCAACCTACACCAAAAGCTGAATAACACCCAAGCTTGGCAGGTATCAATCATGCCACATAAAAGCCAGGTAGTGACCATCTCCAACTGTAGAAAGCTCAGCAATCTCCCCTTGACCTTCAATGACAACATCATCGCCAAGTCCCCTATCATTAACATTTTGGGGGTTACCATTGACCAGATGCTTAATTAAACCAGTCATACTTAACCTTACTTGGGAGAGGTTGGAGCGCAAGGAGCCAAGAGTGAGAAGGTGTAGGCTAGAAAGTAATCACTGTTACAAGTTTAAGGATACGGTAGCATAGCGGTTATATTACTGGACTAGTAATCCAGAGGCCTGGACTAATAATCCCCAATGATACACGAGTTCAAATCTCACCACGGCATCTGAGGAATTTAAATTCAGTTAATGAAATATATCTGGAATAAAAAGCTAGTATGATACTACAGATTGTTGTAAAAACCCATCTGTTCACTAATGTCCTTTAGGGAAGGAAATCTGCTGTCCTTACCTGATCTGGCCTCCAAACTGGTGACTCCAGACAGCAATGTGGTTGACTCTTAACTACTCACTGAAATGGCCTACAAGCCATTCAATTGTATAAGGCAGCTCACTACCACCTTCTGAAAGGCAATCAATGCCCACATCCCGTGAATGAATAAGAAAAAATATTAATAGCATGGCTACAAGATCAGGGCAGAGGTTGGGTACTTTATAATGAGTGACTCCCCTCAATGAATGCAGCAGTTCAAGGAGAAGGATTACCACCATCTTCTCAGACCAAAGCTGGGCTCTAAAAAGGTTAGTGGTTAGGACTATCATGGAGAAGAGTCCAATTATCTCTCCACTAATACCAACAACTCCATAACTGCCACCATGGTGTCTGGTTGTCTGGCAGAAGTAAAGCTCTGAATGGACTAGTATTTTAACCAGTTTAAAGTCAGGAAAGCAGAAGCAATCCTGCTCAATTCCCACTAGAAACTTTGCACCTCAGGCATCAATTCCATCCCCCCTTCCTGGCTGCTCACTCAAGTTGAATCTAATAGTGCATGACCTTGGTTTCCTGTTTGACTTTCAGCTGAACTTCAACCTCACAGCTGGAGCAGTATCAAGACCAGCTACTACCAGCTTTGGAACATCATCTTCTACTTTATTGTTCAATGCATTTACAACAGCATATTTAAATCAGACTTTTTTTAGTTACAGACCACAGCCTGTGCAGGCTAATAAATTTGAACCTGTCCTTTTAAATTTGCAAATTAACCTTTATCTCATTCAGATCATTGATGGAGAAAGCCCAACACATATGATACTTCTCATTGTTTTATAAGGCGTACTGCACAAGGAACTGAGCTTCAGTGTTAAAACTGTGCATCCATCATCGGGTCTATATTGCGCCATCTAGTGGAACAACCCATCAACAGCAATAATTACAAATGTAATTGGATATGCTCCACTTTGCATTATTTCATAATATATTAAATAGAACAGAGTGCGAGATTCCTTTTTTCGTATAAGAAATGGGCAAGATGCCTGTTTGTTTTTGTTGAAATGAACAAAACACAAACAAAAATCACAAGAACATAGGTTTTTGAAATGTGAGATCTTGTTATCAGTGATGAAAAAAGCTGCCATTAATGCAAATAGACCCACCTGCATTCATAACCCTTCAACACTTCTTAAGTAGCTAATGAGCCACTTTAACAGTCTAAAGATCAAAAGATTGTTTTTATCCATTCTCTGGAGTACACAGTTCTGGTAGGAAATGCCTCAAAATCAGCAGAGAAAATTCTGATTTTCCCACAAGACATCACGTGCTTAAGCCAGGGCGCCTGACATTTCTGATTCTTTATCTGGCCAGTTTATGTTGATGCATTACTTTTTTATATTTTACATAAAATAACGCTTCCAGCAAAAGAAAAGTGCAATATAAAACTTCCACCTCCACTTTATATATTCAGTGACAATATGGCACCACTGCAAGTAAAAATTATTTCTTAAAACTTGATACGCTCGAGGCAAAAAAAAGTTTTTATCTTTTCTGTGTCACTTAATTTAAATTTGTTTTAAAGCACATTCAAAACAGATGGTGCACATTCATTTAAAAGCGAACATCTTGGCGTAAGAGACGGTACCCGTGAAATTCAACTTCAGCGGCAATGCAAAACAGGTAGCAAATCGGACGTTAGTTATTCACCCCGCCCAATGTTGCCTTTCATTGACAATTGGCGCAGGGTGTAACAATCAGCTGACCCACTACAGCCTGCTGTGCATTCCGGCCAAAGGTGAATTTCACTCCCAAGTTATCCACAGAAATTCTGTGATGTGAACAAAGTATTCCTCATACGGGATTATTTTTGATTGCAAAGTCATTAAAGGTGAACATACTTCCAAAGGTAATTACTGTAACCAGTCAAGGAGGCCGCTCTTGTTCTGATCCAAAGAGGGTCAATTGAAAGCAAAGTACTGCGGATGCTGGAAATTTGAAATAAAACAGAAATTGCTAGAAATACTCAGCAGGTCAGGTGGAGAGACCAACCATTCAATTCAAATGCAAACATATTTTGGGACTTGATGGATTTGATTGACAGGCTTTTATTTTTATAAACGGAGTGACTATTTGTCCTTACGCACTTATGTGCATGCGTCCTCCCTCCGCTCCCCCCGGCTCGGAACCGGCCCCAAACACCACGTTGCTCCCACTGTGTCGACTGGGTCTCCGATCATCCACAGTACTGTTCCTCCGATCCGCTGAGCCTCCGATTCATCAGGCCCCGAGCCTCTGAACACATCCTCCACTGCGTCGAGCCGGGCGGCTGAGAGGGGAGGGGGAATAGAGAGAGCCTGAGGGGGGAAGAGAGAGAGAGAGCTAGAGTGGGTGAGGAGAGAGCCTGGGGGAGGGAGGAGGAGAGAGGGAACTCAGGGAAGTCAAATCAAATTCTTGCAACCCCCCGGTTCGGGCAAGCTCATTGTGTGTGTTACAAGGGACATCGTTGGGGTGGATGAAATTCAGAAGTCACAATACTGTCACTATTCACTTCATGCCCAATAAACCTGTTAACAATCCGTACACAATGCCGCATCTATGGCGGGAGGGGGGGTAACTTGTGCTGGGGAAGGGACTTCGGCTGGAACTTGGTGGCTTCTGGGGAGATAAGAACATAAGAACATAAGAATTAGGAACAGGAGTAGGCCATCTAGCCCCTCGAGCCTGCTCCGCCATTCAATAAGATCATGGCGGATCTGGTCGTGGACTCAGCTCCACTTACCCGCCCTCTCCCCGTAACCCTTAATTCCCTTATTGGTTAAAAATCTATCTATCTTTGACTTGAAAACATTCAATGAGCTAGCCTCAACTGCTTCCTTGGGCAGAGAATTCCACAGATTCACAACCCTCTGGGAGAAGAAATTCTTTCTCAACTCGGTTTTAAATTGGCTCCTCCGTATTTTGAGGCTGTGCCCCCTAGTTCTAGTCTCCCCCACCAGTGGAAACAACCTCTCTGCCTCTATCTTGTCTATCCCTTTCATGATTTTATATGTTTCTATAAGATCAACCCTCATCCTTCTGAACTCCAAAGAGTAAAGACCCAATCTACTCAATCTATCATCATAAGGTAACCCCCTCATTTCTGGAATCAGCTGAGTGAATCGTCTCTGTACCCCTTCCAAAGCTAGTATATCCTTCCTTAAGTAAGGTGACCAAAACTGCACGCAGTACTCCAGGTGCGGCCTTACCAATACCTTATACATTTGCAGCAAGACCTCCCTGCTTTTGTACTCCATCCCTCTCGCAATGAAGGCCAACATTCCATCCGCCTTCCTGATTACCTGCTGCACTTGCAAACTAACCTTTTGGGATTCATGCAAAAGGATCCACAGGTCCCTCTGCACCACAGCACGTTGTAATTTCTCCCCATTCAAATAATATTCCCTTTTACTGTTTTTTTCCCAAGGTGGATGACCTCACACTTTCCGACATTGTATTCCATCTGCCAAACCTTAGCCCATTCTCTTAACCTATCCAAATCTCCTTGCAACCTCTCTGAGTCCTCTACACAACCCGCTTTCCCACTAATCTTAGTGTCATCTGCAAATTTTGTTGCACTACACTCTGTCCCCTCTTCTAGGTCACCTATGTATATTGTGAACAGTTGTGGTCCCAGCACTGATCCCTGTGGCACACCACTAACCACTGATTTCCAACCCGAAAGGACCCATTTATCCCGACTCTCTGCTTTCTGTTCGCCAGCCAATTCTCTATCCATGCTAATACATTTCCTTTGACTCCACGTACCTTTATCTTCTGCAGTAACCTTTTGTGTGGCACCTTATCGAATGCCTTTTGGAAATCTAAATACACCACATCCATCGGTACATCTCTATCCACCATGCTCATTATATCCTCAAAGAATTCCAGTAAGTTAGTTAAACATGATTTCCCTTTCATGAATCCATGCTGCGTCTACTTGATTGCACTATTCCTATCTAGATGTCCTGCTATTTCTTCCTTAATGATAGTTTCAAGCATTTTCCCCACTACAGATGTTAAACTAACCGGCCTATAGTTACCTGCCTTTTGCTTGCCCCCTTTTTTAAACAGAGGCATTACATTAGCTGCTTTCCAATCCACTGGTACCTCAGAGTCCAGAGAATTTTGGTAGATTATAACGAATGCATCTGCTATAACTTCTGCCATCTCTTTTAATACCCTGGGATGCATTTCATCAGGACCAGGGGACTTGTCTACCTTCAGTCCCATTAGCCTGTCCAGCACTACCCCGCTAGTGATAGTGATTGTCTCAAGGTCCTCCCTTCCCACATTCCTGTGGCCTGCAAATTTTGGCATGGTTTTTGTGTCTTCCACTGTGAAGACGGAAGCAAAATAATTGTTTAAGGTCTCAGCCATTTCCACATTTCCCATTATTAAATCCCCCTTTTCATCTTCTAAGGGACCAACATTTACTTTAGTCACTTTTTTCCGTTTTATATATCTGTAAAAGCTTTTACTATCTGTTTTTATATTATGCGCAAGTTTACTTTCGTAATCTATCTTCCCTTTCTTTATTGCTTTTTTAGTCATTCTTTGCTGTTGCTTAAAATTTTCCCAATCCTCTAGTTTCCCACTAACCTTGGCCACCTTATATGCATTGGTCTTTGATTTGATACTTTCCTTTATTTCCTTGGTTATCCACGGCTGGTTATCCCTTCTCTTGCCGCCCTTCTTTTTCACTGGAATATATTTTTGTTGCGCACTATGAAAGAGCTCCTTAAAAGTCCTCCACTGTTTCTCAATTGTGCCACCATTTAGTCCTTGTTTCCAGTCTACTTTAGCCAACTCTGCCCTCATCCCACTGTAGTCCCCTTTGTTTAAGCGTAGTATGCTCGTTTCTGACACAACTTCCTCATCCTCAATCTGTATTACAAATTCAACCATATTGTGATCACTCATTCCGAGAGGATCTTTTACGAGGAGATCATTTATTTTTTCTGTCTCATTACACAGGACCAGATCTAAGATAGCTTGCTCCTTTGTAGATTCTGTTACATACTGTTCTAAGAAACAATCCTGTATGCATTCTATGAATTCCTCCTCCAGGCTACCCCGTGCGATTTGATTTGACCAATCGATATGTAGGTTAAAATCCCCCATGACTACTGCCGTTCCTTTTTCACATGCCTCCATTATTCCCTTGATTATTGCCCGCCCCACCGTGAAGTTATTATTTGGGGGCCTATAAACTATGCCGACCAGTGACTTTTTCCCCTTACTATCACTAATCTCCACCCACAATGATTCAACATTTTGTTAATTGGAGCCAATATCATCCCTCACAACTGCCCTGATATCATCTTTTATTAACAGAGCTACCCCACCTCCTTTCCCTTCTTGCCTATCTTTCTGAATCGTCAGATACCCCTGTATGTTTAATTCCCAGTCTTGGCCACCTTGCAACCATGTTTCTGTAATGGCCACCAAATCATACCCATTTGTAATGATTTGTGCCGTCAACTCATTTACTTTATTTCGAATGCTGCGTGCATTTAGGTAGAGTGTTTTCATTCTAGTTTTTAAACCATGATTTTTAGTTTTGACCCTTCCTGCAACCCTTTTATATTCAGTGGCCCTTTTTGTTTCTTGCCTTTGGTTTCTCTGCCCTCCACTTTTACTCATCTCTTTTCTGTCTTTTGTTTTTGTCTCCTTTTTGTTTCCCTCTGTCTCCCTGTATTGGTTCCCATCCCCCTGCCATATTAGTTTAACTCCTCCCCAACAGCACTAGAGATCTATCCTCTGGCTTCTGAAGTCAAAATGGATCGAATGATAAATTGAAGTGTCAGTCAGAACTTGGGCTGGGCGGTTCCGGTTACACATTCCAGAGGAACTTCAGGGTGTGGCTTATCTTCCAAGGGGACCAATCAGCAATAGATCATGTGATGATGGACAGCCAATCAGAAATGGCTGATGTTCAATTAGTACAAATAAACACATCCTTTTTAAAATTTAAACAGACACTTATTGAAATTCATTTGGTTCCAGTCACTTTTTGAAGGTATTTATCAGTCTGTCTTTTTCAAGTCAGTGGGTCTCTCTAAAGCCTTCAAAGAGAAATAGTCAGGCCGTATATCTTTGGTGTGAAAAAAGAACTGCTATTAACTTTTTCCATAGTTTAGAACAGCGAAAGTGAGCTGTTTCGTATATCTAAATGTAACAGCTACTATAAAAAAATCTCAATCAAATCACCCCTTAACCTATATACACCACGGAATGCAAGCCTTGTTTATGTAATCTCTCCTCAATGTAACCCTTAGAGCCCTAGTAACATACTCGTGAATCTACGCTGTACTCCTTCCAAGGCCAATATATCATTTCTAAAGGTGCAGTGCCCTTATTGTTGACAGTAATATTCTCAACATGTTCATTTGATTATTACAGGATAATTCATAACCTATATAAGCCAAGTATCTTGAGTTAATCATTTCAGTTCATTTGATGCTTATTACCCTCAATATTTTTCATATATTCACAGCAAGACATCTGTTTGGGAGGCATGAGAAAATTAGTGGGCGGGGGGGTGGAGAAATTGCGTAGCGCCCCATTTGCGGGCGATAACAGCCGTGAGGTGGGAGTTCCTGCACTGGGCGCAAAGGTCCCGCCCCATTTGCGATATTGGGGTTACCGCCCCCAAGAGGAAGTGGAGCGCAAAATAATGACTCCACTTCCTCTGTGGGCCGCTAAAGGGGTGGAAGCACATGGAGAGGGGCGTAGCACTGTCGCGTAGAAGGGGCCTTCCTTTCATTAAAGGGGAGGGCCAAGCTGTCAACTCTGCGGGTCCCTAACTGGATCACCGGCGAGTGGGGTGCCAGATTGCAGTATGAACTCTGCGTTAAATGATGCAATGGGTGGTGACCTATAAGTTGGGCGATTTATTTTTTTTGCGCACGCCACCTCCCCTTTAACTAGCACCCTGCGAGCAGCCTGCAACCCGGTACGCACATCCTGAAGCTGCCATCGCCCGGCGCAGCTTCAGGGGGTGCTTCTGAAATTTTCCTCCGGGTGAAAATGGGTCACTGCGCACGGTGATGACCTCGTCATCGCCTGCACAGCAAAGCAGAGCGCTTCCGGTTACCACCGCCGCTAAACCCCAGCGTAATTTAACGGGAGTCATTAGCAGCACTAGGCCGGGGCGAAAATGACGCCCTGGCATTTGAAAACCGGGAGGCACAAATGACCCCAATTTCACCCTCAGTATTTTGCAGGCTTTTCAATAGAAATAGGCCTTCTAGATTCTAACCTGTTATTGTTAGCAGGTTACGTAATTTCCCTTGTATATCTACGTCAGCAGAGATTTCATCTATTATGGTTATCTATATTATGAGATGGAAACCATTAGTTGACTGTATCTGCCTGTTGTGGAATGTGCAGAATGGTTAGGAGGCTGCTTGGCTTCAGGAAAAGATTGAAATCTATTGACATACAGACACAAAAAAAACAGGCAAACGTCCCAGAATATGATGTGAATTAATGAGTGAGAGGTAAAGTACGGTATATTAGAACGTTCTCGGACTGAGACTGGGCTGTTCACATGTTCCCACAAGGTCATTCAAGATTGATCACCTCGATAACTTGTAGATGTTAACAGTTTGTATCTGTCTTTAACTCACTATGCTGTGGGTATAACTTTGGTATTTTAACAACTTCTTGTATTGCAGCTTCTTTTATAACTATAATAAAAAATATTGGGCTAAAAATTATGGCGTTTTATGCCACCCGTTGAAGCCATGAAATGGGGGAAACACGCCGGCCGGCGCTCTTCCGCCAGCTAGTGGCAGGTCCCGCGGCAGCCACCATTTTGCAAGAGTTGGTAGCGCTGTCGATAAACACAATCACTGGAGGAAACTGAAATTAACCAGATTGTGACATCAGTGAGTGTGCAACGCTCAACTGATGCCCGATCTACAGCATTGGATTTTGCTGTTCAACTTGCCGGCATGCCTAAACAATGACAGGCAGAGCAAGTGTTCAACAGCAGGAAGGAGGCTTCAGTGACAATATTTAAAGGGATCATCAGCAATCAGTTGCACCTGACATGGTTATGCAGTTTGACCAGCTCTGTGTTACTTTATGCAACTTTAGTAGCGTTATTAACTTATTTGAAGGTTCTAAGGTAACGGAGTGTTGTTGCAAATGCAGAACGCTTTCATTATTTTTTGAAGGCTTCTGCTCACAACACTTGCTCACAGTCTTGGGGGCTCTACTGGCAGTCGACCTCACACTCCAGGGTCTTCGGCAGACGGAGCAGAGGCAGCAAAGATGGAATCATGTGCGCAGAGGGAAGAGGAGGAGGAGGGCCATGAGTGCTCTCAACAGGAGGTCTTAACCACCTAGGGTCTTTCGACAGCACTTCTGCCTCCACTTAAATGAGGAGTGGTGTATTAGGGGGCTACGCTTCAGCAAGGAGGTGGTCACAGAACTCCATCACCTCCTGCAACCAGACCTGTAGCCTAAGAGCAGGGTGAACATGGCTCTCCCAGTGGCAATCAATGTCACATTGGCCCTCAATTTCTTCGCCAGCGGATTCTTCCAGTCTGTAGCAGGAGACATAGCTAACATCTCGCAGTTCGCCATCCATCACATACGGGAGGTCACTGAGGCTCTCGACACCAGGAGAAGGGACTACATTGTCTTCTCTTTGAGCAGAAAGAAGCAGGAGGAGCGCTCATGTGGCTTTTCCAAGACAGCGGGCTTCCTCATGGTGCAAGGCACCATTGACTGCACAAACGTGGCTTTGCGAGCTTCGCATAACAATCCTGAGATGTTCCATAACTGTAAAGGCTACCACTCACTTCATATGCAGGTAGTGTGTGACCACACACAGCGATTCCTCAATGGCAATGCCCCATTATCCTGGCAGCAGCTATGTTTCCTTCATCCTGCATCAGTCCGGTGTGCCAGCAATCTTCCAGCCACCACAGCAAACTTGATGGTGGCTACTTGGAGACAAGGGCTATCCGCTGTCCACCTAGCACATGACTCACCTCCTCAACCCCAATAATCGTGCCCAGCACTCATATAAATGAGAGCCATGCTTCCACGAGGAACATCATCGAGCAGACCATTGGGATACTGAAGCAACATCTCAGCTGCCTTGACCGTTCGGAAGGAACCCTCCAGTACTCGGCTGAGCAAGTGTCCCATTTCGTGGTGGTCCTCTGCATGCTTCACAACTTGGCCATAACGAGGGTGCAGCCCTTGTCAGCAGGGATTGTGACACCACCTCAGGAGGAGAATGTGAGAGAGGAAGACAAGGAAGAAGAGGAGGGAGGGAGAAAGCAGGCAGCCAATTGTCCTTCCAGACGGACTCACTGTGAATGCTCACCACATCCCTGCCATACCATCCCTGTCTCACGGAATGTCACAGCGTGCTCCTGGGCACAAGGCTGAAATGACAGACACCATAAAATATTCCAAACAAAATTAATAAATTTATCAAATATCAATTCACATATTTACATGAAGAATATTAACTAATCACCTTTATGCAATCTCTTAGTATCTGTTATTTGTGTGCCTTTTCCTAATCTGGTGCTCCTACGAACTAATTCTCAAGCAGCTGGAAGACTGCTGAGTTTCCGTGGTGTCATGTATGTAACCTTCATGTAACAACAGTGCAATACTGTTTATACTTGAGAAATGCACACATTGACCACAGGGGGTGAACTTGTGGGAGACACGCCTCACCTGGTCATCCAGGTATATAAAGGGAGGTCCACGCAGGGTCATCACTTCTTGGTCCTGTGAATAAAGGTGCAGATCACAGAGTGACCTTGTCCATAGAATGTGCCTCGTGTGGATTTGTGGTATTGTGTAAGGACTTTACATTGGCGACGAGAAACGTGAATCAACGACCCACGAGAATAGCCACCAGTAGCACAGAGGAACGGTACTGAGTTGGTGAGGACTGGGACGATTTCATTGAGAGGCTTCAGCAGAGCTTTGTCACGAAGGACTGGCTGGGAGATGCAGTGGCCGACAAGCGAAGGGCTCATCTACTGACCGGCTGTGGATCTAAGACTTAAGCGCTCATGAAAGACCTGCTAGCACCCGAGAAGCCGGCGGACAAAACCTTTGAAGAGCTCAGCAAACTGATCGGTGAGCACCTCAAACTGGCGAGCAGGATACACATGGCCCGACACAGATTTTATATCCACCGACGTTGGGAAGGACAGAGCACACCGGACTTCGTTGCGGACCTCCGGCACTTGGCCAGCCTCTGTAAGTTCACAGACACCTGCAGGGGGGCAGATGCTAAGCGATTTCTTTATTGAGGGCTTCGGTCATGCTGGGATTTTCAGAAAGTTAATCGAGACCAAGGACGACACGCACAACCCTGACTCCAACGTGGCGATGGATAAGGGGGTCAATATCATAAAAGCGACTCAGAGCCCAGCAGGCAGGCAAGGGCAGTTCGACACTCCCCAGGCAGCAATAGACCCCAGAACAGGTTTTCAACACAGACAATGGCAGGCTGAACGGACATTTACACCATCCCAGTGGACAATGTTTTCTGGGATGGGGCCATTGACACCCACTAACAGGGTGCTCAAGAGCAGTCAAAGGGACAATCAGCGAGGAATGCCTGGTAACAGCTCTTTTGTTCACAACAATGGGAATCTCAGTTTATGCTGGAGGTGTGGGGGCAGACATGCTGCCAGGACTTGCAGGTTTCAACAGTTCGCCTGCAGAAATTGTAACCTCACTGGCCATTTAGCCAGAATGTGCAGAAAGCCTGCAACCAGGCTAGTTTATAAGGCAGATGGACCAGAAGAGGGGTCTGCGAGACAGGATGATGCGTGGGGCAAATCAATGGACGCTGAAGTTCAGCGGGTTCATGTGGCAAACATTCACAGCTCATATACCAAAACGCCACCTATGATGATGAAGGTCCTATTAAATGGCATCCCGGTATGCATGGAGCTGGACACAGGGGCCAGCCAGTCACTCATGAGCGTTCAACAATTCGAAAAGCTATGGCCACTCAAAGCCAGCAGACCCAAACTAGAACGCATTGAGACTCAATTACGCACGTACACCAAAGAAATCATTCCAGTGCTAGGCAGTGCAACGTTAGCTGTCACACACAATTGATCAGTGAACTGGCTGCCGCTCTGGATTTTCCAGGGCAATGGTCCCGCACTGTTGGGGAGGAGCTGGTTAGCTGAGATGAACTGGAAATGGGGGGGGATGTGCACGCAGTGTCATCTGTGGAGCGAAGTTCATTCTCACAGGTCCTACAGCAATTTGAGTCGCTATTCCAACCTGGCACCGGGACGTTCAAAGGTACCAAAGTAGTGATTCGCATCACCCCGGACGCCAGACCAGTGTACCACAAAGCCAGAGCTGTGCCGTATGTGATGCAAAAATTGAAAGCGAATTGGACCGTTTGCTAACAGAGGACATCATCTCGCCCGTTGAATTCAACGACTGGGCGAGCCCCATTGTTCCCGTCCTAAAAGCGGATGGCTCGGTCAGGATCTGCGGCAACTACAAGGCCACTATCAACCGGGTGTCCCTACAAGACCAATACC
The DNA here is from genome assembly GCF_044704955.1 of Pristiophorus japonicus. NCBI lineage: Eukaryota > Metazoa > Chordata > Chondrichthyes > Pristiophoridae > Pristiophorus > Pristiophorus japonicus. Next base: position 95,493,970 of record NC_091980.1, read on the forward strand.
CACTTCCGAGAGCGGAGGATTTTTTTGCCACGCTGGCAGGCGGCAAGCTGTTTACCAAGTTGGACCTCACTTCAGCCAACATGACCCAAGAACTGGCCGATGAATCCAAACTACTGACCACATTCATCACGCACAAGGGACTGTTTGTTTACAACAGGTGCCCGTTTGGCATTCGATCAGCAGCCGCGATCATTCAAAGAAACATGGAAAGCCTGCTCAAATCCATTCCTGGAACGATCGTATTCCAGGACGATATCTCTCATCACGGGTCGGGACATCGAGGAACACCTCCACAACCTGGAAGAGGTGCTACGCCGACTGGACGGGGTAGGCCTGCGACTCAAGAAACCTAAGTGTGTGTTTTTGGCTCCCGAAGTCGAATTTCTGGGCAGGAGGGTTGCTGCAGACGGGATTCAGCCTACCGAATCCACAACATAGGCGATTCGACGAGCGCCCAGGCCCTGCAACACATCGGAGTTGCGTTCATTTCTGGAACTCTTGAACTATTTCGGGAACTTTCTGCTGAACTTAAGCACATTGTTGGAGCCGCTACACGTGCTCCTGCGTAAGGGTTGCAGAAACATAGAAACATAGAAAATAGGTGCAGGAGTAGGCCATTCGGCCCTTCGAGCCTGCACCGCCATTCAATGAGTTCATGGCTGAACATGCAACTTCAGTACCCCATTCCTGCTTTCTCACCATACCCTTTGATCCCCCTATTAGTAAGGACTATATCTAACTCCTTTTTGAATATATTTAGTGAATTGGCCTCAACAACTTTCTGTGGTAGAGAATTCCACAGGTTCACCACTCTATGGCTGAAGAAGTTTCTCCTCATCTCTGTCCTAAATGGCTTACCACTTATCCTTAGACTGTGACCCCTGGTTCTGGACTTCCCCAACATTGGGAACATTCTTCCTGCATCTAACCTGTCTAAACCCGTCAGAATTTTAAACGTTTCTATGAGATCCCCTCTCATTCTTCTGAACTCCAGTGAATACAAGCCCTGTTGATCCAGTCTTTCTTGATATGTCAGTCCCGCCATCCCGGGAATCAGTCTGGTGAACCTTCGCTGCACTCCCTCAATAGCAAGAATGTCCTTCCTCAAGTTAGGAGACCAAAACTGTACACAATACTCTAGGTGTGGCCTCACCAAGGCTCTGTACAACTGTAGTAACACCTCCCTGCCCCTGTACTCAAATCCCCTCGCTTTGAAGGCTAACATGCCATTTGCTTTCTTAACCGCCTGCTGTACCTGCATGCCAACCTTCAATGACTGATGTACGATGACACCTAGGTCTCGTTGTACCTCCCCTTTTCCTAATCTGTCACCCTTCAGATAATAGTCTGTCTCTCTGTTTTTACCACCAAAGTGGATAACCTCACATTTATCTACATTATACTTCATCTGCCATGCATTTGCCCACTCACCTAACCTGTCCAAGTCACTCTGCAGCCTCATAGCATCCTCCTCGCAGCTCACACTGCCACCCAACTTAGTGTCATCCGCAAATTTGGAGATACTACATTTAATCCCCTTGTCTAAATCATTAATGTGATTGGTTTTGGGCGGACTGTCAAGAACGGGCTTTCAATCGGGCGCATAACCTACTCTGTTCAAATAAGTTGTTGACCCTGTAAGAAATTGGTTCTGACATGTGATGCATCGTTCTATGGGGTTGGGTGCTTGTTGCAGCAGTACAATGTTGAGGGGCAACTCCAACCTATGGCTTATGCCTCCAGGTCGCTCTCTCAAACAGAACGTGGATATGGGATGGTTGATAAGGAAGCACTCGCATGTGCCTATGGGGTGAAAAAGATGCACCAGTACCTTTTTGGCAGGAGGTTCAAATTAGAAATGGACCACAAGCCGTTAACATCCCTGCCGTCAGACAGCAAGGCTGTTAATGTCAATGCGTCAGCTCGCATACAGCGATGGGCTCTCACGCTCCCTGCGTATGACTACACCATCCAGTCGGGAACCGAAAATTGCGCTGACCTGCTCAGCAGGCTTCCACTGGCCACCACTCAGAGGGCAGCGGAGCAAAGCGCTGAGATAGTCATGGCCGTTGATGCCTTTGACAGCGCAGGCTCCCCCATCACAGCCCGCCAGATCAAAATCTGGACCAACAGAGATCCCCTCCTATCTTTGATTAAGAAATGTGTCCTGACTGGGGATTGGGCGCCCGCACACGGAGCATGCCCTGAGGAGGTCAGACCGTTTCACAGGCGGATGGATGAGCTCTCCATCCAAGCCGACTGCCTACTATTGGGCAGTCGGGTAGTCATGCCCCAGAGGGGCAGGGAAACTTTCATCAGGGAACTCCACAGCGAGCACCCAGGCATCGTGCTGATGAAGGCCATTGCCTGGTCACATGTTTGGTGGCTGGGAATTGATTCAGCCCTGGAACACTGTGTTTGCAGGTGCACGACGTGTGCTCAACTGGGAAATGCCCCCAGGGAGGCCCCGCTCAGCCTGTGGCCCTGGCCCACCAGACTATGGTCACGCATTCACGTAGACTACGCGGGTCCATTCATGGGGAAAATGTTTCTCATCGTGGTCGATGCGTACTCGAAATGGATCGAGTGCATCATTTTGAATTCGTGCACGACATCCACCACTGTGGAGAGTCTACGTGCGGTCTTTGCAACCCACGGTTTGCCGGACATCCTTGTTAGCGATAATGGCCCATGTTTCACTAGCTACGAATTCCGGGAGTTCATGTTGGGTAATGGCATCAACCATGTCAGGACAGCACTGTTCAAACCGGCCACCAATGGCCAGGTGGAACGTGCGGTCTGTCATGTATGTAACCAGCATACTACTGTAACCCTTATACAATGGTAACCCTGAGGTAACCACTACATACTGTACATACTTACTAGAAATGCACACCTTGACCACAGGGGGTGTACTTGTGGGAGGCACTCCTTACCTGGAGATTCAGGTATATAAGGGGAGGTCCCTCGCGGGCCAGCACTCCTTGGTCCAAGTGAATAAAGGTGAAGGTCACAGAGTGACTGTGTCTGCAGTACGTGCCTCGTGTGATTATGTTTAAGAGTTAAGGACTCAACACCTGGCGACGGGAAACAAGAATCACTGAACCCAGAGGATGGCCACCGGTAGCTCAGAGGAATGTTACTGTGTGGGTGAAGACTGGAACGATTTTGTGGAGAGACTCCAGCAGACCTTTGTCACGAAGGACTGGCTGGGAGAGGATGCGGCGGACAAGCGGAGGGCGCATCTACTAACAAGCTGCGGGACAAAAACGTATGCGCTAATGAAGGACCTGCTCACACCCCACAAACCGGCCGACAAGTCTTTTGAAAAGCTCAGCCAGCTGATCAGTGAACACTTAAAACTGGCGAGCAGCATACACATGGCCCAGCACCGGTTCTACACACACCGATGTCGGGAAGGGCAAAACATCTCGGACTTCGTGGCAGATTTGCGGCGCTTGGCCAGTCTCTGTAAGTTCTCAGATGCCTGCAGGGGGGAGATGTTAAGGGATTTTTTCATTGAGGGCATTAGCCATGCTGGGATCTTCAGGAAGCTCATAGAGACCAAGGACTTAACTCTAGAAGGGGCAGCATTGATAGCTCAAACTTTCATAGCGGGCGAAGAAGAGACCAAGCTGATTTACGTGAGTAATCCTGGGTCCAACGTGGCGAAGGACCAAGGAATTAACGTGATAAACATGGCTCAAGATCTCGCAGTCAGGCAAAGGCATTTTGAAACTGCAGCAGTCAAAGGCATTTTGTAACTGCCCAAGCTGAAACCGACTCTCAGGTGAGCCCATGACAGGGACAATGGAGAGGAGAGCGGCAATTCACACCATCAAGGGGACCATTAACACCCACCATCAGAGTGTTTAGAAACAACCAAGGGAACAATCAGAGACGAATGCCTGCTAACAGTCCTTTTGTGAACAACGATCTCAGCCAGTGCTGGAGATGCGGGGGCAGACATTATGCGAAAAGCTGCAAATTTCAGCAGTTTGTCTGTAGGAATTGTAATGCCAGAGGACATTTGGCTAGGGTTTGCAAACAGCCGGTAGTGAGGCTAATCTATGAAGCAGAGGAATCAGGTGAGGGGCTTGCAGTGCAGGACAATGCCTGGGGTAAAGCCATGGATGCTGAAATTCAGCGGGTTCATGTGGCTGACGTCCACAGCTCATACACCAAAACGCCACCCATGATGATGAAAGTTTTAGTGAATGGCATCCCGGTGCACATGGCGCTGGACACGGGAGCTAGCCAGTCCCTCATGAGTGCACAACAATTTAAGAAACTATGGCAACGCAGAGCTAGCAGGCCCAAACTTGAACGAATTAATATGCAGCTATGGACGTATACCCAAGAGATCATTCCAGTGCTAGGCAGTGCAAACTTGGTGGTAACACACACTTGGGTTCCAATGCATGGTTAAGTACAAATACCGGATCATCCATTTCTATACGTCCTATCCATGATAAAGAAATGTGTCCTGACGGGAGATTGGGCGCCCACGCACAGGGCGTGCCCCGAGGAGGTCAGACCATTTCAGAGACGGATGGATGAGCTCTCCATCCAAGCTGACTGCCTGCTATGGGGCAGCCGAGTGGTCATGCCCCAAAAGGGGAGGGAAGCATTCATCAGGGAACTCCACAGCGAGCACCCTGGCATCGTGTTAATGAAGGCCATTGCCCGGTCACATGTATGGTGGCCGGGGATTGACTCAGACCTGGAACACTGGGTTCGCAGGTGCACGACATGTGCCCAGCTGGGCAACGCCCCCAGGGAGGCCCCGCTCAGCCCATGGCCCTGGCCCACCAAGCCTTGGTCACGCATTCACGTGGACTATGCGGGCCCGTTCATGGGAAAAATGTTCTTGATAATTGTCGATGCATAGTCGAAATGGATCGAGTGCATCATATTAAACTCGTGCACGACATCCATCACCGTGGAGAGCCTGCGCACGGTTTTCGCGACCCACGGCTTACCGGACATTCTGGTCAGCGACAATGACCCGTGTTTCACCAGCCATGAATTCCAGGAGTTTATGTCGGGTAATGGTATCAAACATGTCCGGACGGCACCGTTCAAGCTGGCTTCCAATGGCCAGGCGGAATGTGCGGTCCAAGTCATAAAGCAAGGCATGCTCCGCATCCAAGGACCCTCTCTGCAGTACCGCCTATTGCGCCTCCTGCTGGCCTATAGGTCCTGGCCGCACTCGCTCACGGGAGCGGAACTCCTCATGAAATGTACGCTCAAAACGCGGCTGTCCCTCATCCACCCAACCCTGGCAGACATTGTTGAGCGCAAGCGCCAGTCCCAAACTGAGTGCCACGATCGTAACTTAAAGAAGGGGTGTATAGAAATGGATGATCTGGTATTTGTACTTAACCATGCATTGGGACCCAAGTGGCTGGAGGGCACCGTAATTGGTAAAGAGGGAATTAGGGTCATAGTGGTCAGACTCAATAATGGGCAGATATGCCGCAAACACTTGGACCAAGTAAAGAAAAGGTTCAGCATAGACACCGATGAACATGAAGAAGAGCATGAGATGTCAACCACACCACTGCCAGTGGACGAGCAACAAGGACAATTATCAGCATGCACAGTCCCTGCGGCCAGCCCGGACAGGCCGGAATCACCTCAGGTGACAGAAACGCATGTCAAGGCTCAGCCACCAGAGCCTCAAATGTGGCGTTCCACGAGAGAGCGTCGACCACCTGATAGACTTAACCTTTGAGTCAAAAAGACATGAGGGGGGAGGTGATGTCATGTATGTAACCAGCATACTACTGTAATCTTTATACAGGGTTCTACTTCGTGGTCAACCATGGTGCCGGTTGCCATTGGTGTGTATGTTGGGGGATCAAAAAAGGTAGGGCCCAAGGTGGGTTGCTCAGGATAGTCCGTGAATCAGAGTTTCATTTGGTCCAAGTGTTTCCGGTGAATGAGTCCATTTGAAAGTATGACCCGAAACACCCTGCTCCACTTTTTGGCCATGACAGTGCCGGGAAGTCACTTGGGACCTTGTCCATAATTTATTACAAATACAGGATCATTGATTTCAACTTCTCGTGACACATTTGCGCTATCATGGTATGTACTTTGTTGAAGCCGCCTACTCTCTACTTGTTCATGTAGATCAGGGTGAACTAACGAGAGCCTTGCCTTGTGCTCTTTTCATGAGCAGTTCAGCAGGTGGGATTCCAGTGAACAAGTGTGGTCTCATGCGGTAGCTAAGCAGGACTCGGGATAGGTGAGTCTGCAGTGAACCTTCAATTACCCTCTTCAAGCTTTGCTTGATGGTTTGCACTGCTCTCTCTGCCTGACCATCGGATGCTGGTTTAAACGGGGCAGATATGACATGTTTGATCCCGTTACGGGTCGTGAATTCTTTGAACTCAGCACTGGTAAAACATGGCCCGTTGTCGCTCACCAGGACATTGGGTAGGCCATGTGTGTGGCAAACATGGCCCGCAGGCTTTCAGTAGTGGCAGCAGACATGCTAGCCGACATTATCTCACATTCAATCCACTTGGAGTACGTGTCTACAACTACAAGGAACATTTTACCCAAGAACGGGCCTGCATAGTTGACGTGTACCCTAGACCACGATTTGGAGGGCCAAGACCATAAACTTAGCGGCGCCTCTCTGGGTACATTGCTTAATTGCGAGCATGTATTACATCTGTGAACGCAGGACTTTAAATCCGCATCGATACTGGGCCACCACACGTGGGATCTGGCTATCACTTTCATCATTATGATGCCTGGGCGGGTACTGTGGAGGTCATTGATGAAGGTGTCTCTGCCCTTCTTGGGGACCACTACTCGATTGCCCCACAGAAGGCAGTCTGCCTGTATAGACATTTCATCTTTGCGCCACTGGAACGGCTTTATCTCTTCCTGCATTTCCACTGGGACACTGGACCAGCTCCCGTGAAGCACACAGCTTTAGACTAGAGATAATAAGGGGTCCTGGCTTTTCCAGGCTTTGATCTGCCGGGCAGTGACGGGTGATTGCTCACTCTCAAATACTTCCACAACCATGGCTGGATCTGCAGGCTGTGCCATTTCCACCCCCGTGGTGGGCAATGGCAGCCTACTGAGAGCATCGGCGCAGTTTTCTGTGCCTGGCCCGTGGCAGATGGCATAGTTGTATGCGGACAACGTGAGCGCCCATCTCTGGATGCGGGCCAATGTGTTGGTATTTATCCCTTTACTCTCGGAGAACAGGGATATAAGTGGCTTATGGTCAGCTCCAATTCAAATTTTAGCCCAAACAGGTGTTGATGCATTTTCTTTACCCCATAAACACACGCCACGCTTCTTTCTCAATCATGCTGTAGATTCTCTCAGCCTTAGACAGATTCCTCGATGCATAAGCAACCGGTTGCAGTTTCCCAAAATCATTAGCTTATTGCAATACAGACCCGACGCCATATCACATGCTAGTACCAAACACTTACATGGATCATACATCACAAGCAATTTCTTTGAGCATAACAATCTTCTCGCCTTTACAAAGGCATTTTCTTGGCTTTTGCCTCAAACCCATTCGTCCCTTTTCATAGTAAGACATGCAATGCTTCTAACAGTGTGCTGAGACCCGGTAAGAAGTTACCAAAGCAGTTCAGGAGTCCCAGAAATGGCCGCAGCTCCATTGTGTTCTGTGGCCTCGGTGCATTCTCGATTGCCTCCTTCTTCGCGTTGGTGGGCCTGATGCTATCCGCCGCAATTCTCCTTCCCAGGAACTCCATGTCAGGCGCCAGAAAAATGCACTTCGAGCGTTTTAACCTGAGCCCCAAGTGGTTGAGTTGACTAAGAACCTCCTCCAGGTTCTGCAGATGCTCGACTATGTTCCGACCTATGACCAAGATGTCGTCCTGGAAGGTCACTGTGTACGGGAATGACTTCAGTAAACTTTCCATGTTTCACTGGAATATAGCTGCCACTGATAGGATTACAAACGGGCATCTGTTATAAACAAAAGACCTTTATGCGTGTTGATGTAGGTGAGGGCCTTCGATGATTCCTCCAGTTCCTTCGTCATGTAGGCTGAAGTCAGATTCAGCTTCATCAACGTCTTTCCTACCACCAGCGTTGCAAAGAGGTCGTCGGCCTTTGGTAGTGAGTATTCGTCCTGCAGGGAGAAACGATTGATAGTTACTTTGTAATCGCCACAGATTCTGACGGTGCCATCTCCCTTGAGGACTGAGATGATAGGACTGGCCCACTCATTGAACTTGATCAGGGAAATGATACCCTCTCTTTGCAGCCGGTATAGCTCGATCTCTACCCTTTCTCTCATCATGTACAGTACTGCTCTCGCCTTGTGATGTATGGGCCGCGCCCCCAGAATTAGGTGGATCTGCACTTTTGCTCCTTAGAATTTCCCGATGCCTGGTTCGAACAGCGAAGGAAATTTGTTTAAGACCTGGGCACACGAAGTGTCGTCAGCGGGCGATAGTGCTCAGACATCGTCCCAGTTCCAGCATATTTTTCCCAGCCAGCTCCTGCCAAGCAGCGTGGGACCATCGCCCGGTACCACCCAGAGTGGTAGCTTGTGCACCGCTCCATCGTAGGAGACCTTTACGGTAGCACTGCCGATTACAGGAATCAGTTGTTCAGTGTAAATTCTTAGTTTCATGCGAACTGGAGTTAAGACTGGCCTTGAGGCCTTGCTGCACCACAACCTTTCGAAAGTCTTTTTGCCCATGATGGACTGGCTCGGGCCCATGTCCAGCTCCATTGACACTGGGAGTCCTTTTAGTTTAACATTCAGCTTTATCGGGGGACAATTTGTGGTGAATGTGTGCACTCCATGTATCTCTGCCTCCTCTATCTGAGGCTCTGGTTCATTGTGGTCCTCCGTGGATCTGTCCTCCTCTGCAACATGGTGGTTTGCAGGTTTAACAGGCTTTGCAGCTCGCCTGCACACTCATTGGAGGTGTCCCATTGTTCCACAGCCCTTGCAAATGTACCCTTTGAATCGGCATGAATGGAAACGATGATCACCCCCGCAGCGCCAATAAGGTGTTAATGACCTTGCATTCATGATGCTTGATGGTGGACTCAGACATCTGCGGACGTGTAACTGCAGGTATGTGTGACCTGCCTCATACGTTACGATTTGTAAACAACATCACTTTGTTCACAGTACTTGTAGCAGAACTTGTGTGCTGAGAGATTTGCTTCATATTGTCACGGGTGACAATGAACGCCTGGGATATCGCTGTGGCCTTACTCAAGGTTGGGGTCTCTACAGTCAAAACTTTGCAAAGTACGGTTTCATGGCCAATGCCAAGTACGAAAAAGTCTCCGAGCATGTGCTCCAAATGTCCTTCAAATTCGCAATGTCCTGCAAGATATCTTAGCTCGGCGACATAACTCACCACTTCCTGGCCTTCAGACCTTTTGTAGGTGTAGAACCGGTACCTCGCTATCAGAACGCTTTCCTTTGGGTTCAAATGCTCTTGGACCAGTGTGCACAAATCATAGTATGATTTCTCTATGGGTTTCGCTGGAGTGAGCAGATTCTTCATGAGGCCATACATTGGTGCCCCACAGATGGTGAGGAGGATCGCCCTTCATTTGGCAGCTCTCTCTTCCCCATCCAGCTCATTGGCCATGAAGTATTGGTCGAGTCGCTCCACAAAAGTTTCCCAATCATCTCCTTCTGAGAATTTCTCCAGGATGCCGACTGGTTCTCTGCAGCTTTGGATTCGCTATCTGTATCTCGTCGCCAATTGTTGTGTATGGAGAAAGAGTCAGACTGAACACTGTTAGCTCAAATTAAAGTGTGACCTTAGTCTTTTATTGCAGGTCTCCAGAGTGCCTCTCCAACCTGTGAAGCCTCCTTAAATACCTGTGCTCCCAAGGGATTATGGGATCCCTTGGAACTCCAGGGGATGAGCCCTCTGGTGGCTGTACAGAGTAGACACAAGTATACATATATAACAAGGATATCGTCCTGAAACCCAACGGTGCGCGGAACGGATTTCAGCAAACTCTCTATGTTTCTCTGAAAAATGGCTACAGCTGAGCGAATCTCGAAAGGGCACCTGTGTTATATAAACAGCCCTTTGTGTGTGTTGATGCATGTCAATATTTTCGAAGATTCAGCCAGCTCCTGTGTTATGTAGGCGGAGGTTAGGTCCAACTTGGTGAATGACTTCCCCGCCCCCCGCCCCCCCCCCCCCACTAATGTTGCGAACAGGTCATCCGCCTTGGGCAGCGGGTACTAGTCCTGTAGTGAGACTCGGTTAATTGTTACCTTGTAGTCTCCGCAGATTCTGACCGTGCCATCGCTTTTAAATACCAGAACAATTGGACTGGCCCACTCGTTGAACTTGACTGGCGATATGATTCCTTTGTGTTTGAATCTGTCCAGTTCAATCTCGACTTTTCTCCCTCATCATGTACGGAACCGCCCAAGCCTTGTGATGGATGGGCCGTGCATCAGGATCTAGATGGATCTGTACCTTGGCGCCTGTGAAGTTGCCGATGCCTGGTTCGAATAGCGAGGGAATCTTGCTCAGCACTTGAGCACACGAGGCGCCATCCACTGAAGATAGTGCTTTGATGTCATTCCAATTCCATCTAATCTTTTCTAGCCAGCTTATGCCAAACAGCGTTGGGCCGTTGCCTGGAACAATCCACAATGATAGGTCATGCACAGCTCCATCATACAATACCTTCACTGCCGCACTGCCAATGACTGGTATGAGCTCTTTGGTGTAATCTTTGCATTAACCAGGCTCAGTTTTGGTCTTTGTGCTTTATTGCCCCACAGTTTCTCGAAAGTCTTCTGGCTCATTATTGACTGACTCGTACCTGTGTCCAACTCCATGGATACTGGAACTCCATTTAATTTGACTTTCAGCATTATAGGAGGGCTGTTGGTAGTGAAGATATGTATCCCATACACTTCTTCCTCGGGTTGAGTTGCCTGTGCTGCGTGTTCCATGCCGGATCGATCATCCTCTGCCATGTGATATGTCGCAGCACGTTTGCACGTTCGCTGGAGGTGCCCCATCTATGCGCAGCCTTTGCACATGTAGTGCTTGAATCGACATTGATGGGCCCGATGATTACCCCCGCAGCGCCAACACAGTGCTAATGGATTCAAATTCAGCCCCGATGACGGACTCTGAGTCATCACAGGTCTTGCAACCGTAGACATATAGGCCCTGCCATATGCAGTTTGACCTGCTAGCGACGTCATTTTATGCACAGTACTTGCCAGTGAGCTTCAATGTTCAGAAGATATCTGTTTAGTGTTACCATCCGTGGCCACGCATGCCTGGGTGATCGCGATGGCCCTGCTCAGGTCTAGGGTTTCGGCAGCCAGCGGCTTTCGAAGAATTACCTCGTGGCTGATGCCCAGCATGAGAAAGTCCCGCAGCATTTGCCCCAACGCAGCTCCAAAATCACAAGGTCCCGCGAGGCATCTCAGGTCGGTGACATAATCAGCCATGTCCTGGCCCCCAGAGTGATGGTGCATGTAAAAATTATATCTGGCCATGAGGATAGTCTCTTTCGGCTTGAGATGGTTCAGAACCAGCATACACAACTTCCTTCTCTGTTGGTTTTGTCAGTGTGAGCAGATTCTTGATGAGGCCGTATATTTTAGGCCCACAGACGGTGAGGAGAATCACCCTGCGCTTGACCGCGTTAGTGTCTCCTTCCAGCTCATTGGTCTCGAAGTACTGGTCGAGACACTCGACGAAGGCTTCCCAATCATCACCCTCTATGAATCTCTCTTATATTCCAATGGCCGCCATGGTTGCATGAAAGTTCGTATTCTGTTACTCATCATCAATTGTTGTGTATAGAAGAACTCCACGAGGCTGAGTACTGTGAGCTAAACTTAGTGTGAACTTAGTCGTCTTTATTACAACTCCAGAGTGCCTAAACCACATGGCAGCCAACCTTTTATACTGGCCCTGCACATGTGTGCAGGTGACCATTAGGACTCCAATAGTCGTGCCCTCTGGTGGCAAGTGTTACATAGTTACATACATAACAGTAAATAGTTGAGGTCCCAGCACTGATCCCTGCTGCACCCCATTAGTTACTGATTGCCAACCCGACCCACTGTCGCTCCCCAAGGCAGCATCTCAGCATTCCTAGCAATCTGTTGGAGCACAGATTGCTGGGCTGCTGCAACACACTGCAAGCTCCGGTCGATAGTGATAAACCCAGGCACAATGGCAGCAGTCATACTTGTGTTACTTCAAGCTGAGACTGCATGACAGCGGTTTGTGCTTGGGGGGTGGCATCACACTGAGACTGCGTGAAAGTAGTCAGAGTTTCGATAGCACCAAGCAGAGCCATGCAGGAGCTAAGTCTGAGCTTCTGCTGCAGCACTAAGACTTTGGGTCGCTTCCGTCTCTGCTGCAATGGAAGCTGCGACATCGCCCAACATGCGCACCATCACGTCTGGGTCGACATGGTCACTTTGGGAGTTGTAATGTATGAACCTGTGAGTATGCTCACAGGTTTGTAGAGCTGTTGCATTGTGAGTGGCTTACATGATGGTCATTGGACTCAATAAAACACCAGTCAGTTAAGTCTAGGTCATGTACGATGACGATTGCAGTTGAGAGTTTAATGGATGAATTGGTAATGTGCAGTGTGATTGTTAAATCTTTGTTAATAAACCAACTAGTTCTTAATAGCAATGCATTGCTATGAATTCTTAAGCAAAGAACCCATGAAGCAAATACATTACAGGAATGTAGCATCAATTCCAGGCTGTAAATCCTGGACTCCATGCTCTACGCAGAGCCTAATGCAATGTTGGAAGCGGACTCCTCCACACTCCTGGACATTGCCGAGATGCTCTTTGGCAGGCTTGCCATTGAACCCATCAATTCAGTCTGCATGCCCATCATTGTTCTTCTGAAGGACACCCCATCGAGTTCCTCATGCAAGTCCTATTCCGCAGAACTCACGCACGAACTCATCCTCTGGGGAGTTGGCCCGAACTACCTTTCTCCCTGGCCTTGCCGCAGCCCACTTATCCATGATGTCTCACACTGTGCAGATCCCTCTTTTACACTAGCCTCTGAAGTATGCTCAGTGCCAGTTTCTGAGCTGGTGTCTGCAAGTGAGAGATGCAGTGACGTGGTGTGCTCATCCTCCTATTCTTCTCCCCCCTCGCTCTCTTCGATGACATCAGGGATCGGCTGCTTGGGTGCTTGTTCACTATCTTAAAGCAGAAAGGCACAAGAGTCAGGTTATGGTGAGGGGAAGCAGGGGCGGAAGCCAGAAATGCATGCATGCAGCACGAGTAGCTTGATACTGAGAAAAGATTGTGGCTGAGGGGGAAGTGGGATGTGAGAAGAAGGATTAGGAATAAACATACTATTCTTGTCCCCAAGGGGTTCAAGCTCGCCGGTGGCCACGGCCAGTAACATGTGTCGCCTAATTAGCTGAAGTAGTCGCTCCTCCTGCTGGCTGAAGTCCAGCCTGGCCCCCACCTGACTGCTGCTGCTCCTGGTGATTATGTCCCAGCTTGGCCTGCAAGAGGTTAATAAGTTTGTGAGTGAATGTAATGCAATGTGTTTGGGTGATGTGTCTGACATATTTGAACAGCTGTCAGTGTGAGCAAGGCGCGAGATGTATGTGTGAGTGCTGCAGCAGTGGTAAAGTTATAAGGGCGAAGCAAAACCATGATTGTGAGGTGTGACTGGTGATAGGTAGCGATAGTTGATAGGTGAGTGCTGGGGGTGTGGTGCATTGAACAGTATGTGAGGCTCGTGGTGCAGAGTGTGGTATGTGGCATTTGCTGAAACCTTCACTCACCTTGAACACCCATGTGAGGTCATTAAACTTCTTCCTGAACTGGATGGCGGATCTCGGGCCCACAGTGCTGACCGTCACATGGTCAGCAATGTCCTGCCACATGGTACAGTCCATATTAGGCGCAGGCTTTCTGCCAGTTTGGGGGTAGAGTACAACCCGCCTCCTCACCACAGCCACTGTGAGTGCCTTCCGAGCTTCATTGAAGAACCTCCTGGCTCTCTCCCAAGTACAATCTGCCATGTCTATGTATCCACAGTTTTTGCTTGTGCTTGCATTTTGGCTTGAGCTTCTCCATCCTCGTTGGAGCAATTACAAATCCAACTGCTCTGACAATGAGATGCTGTAGCATCAATGCACCTCCCCTTTTTAGTACTGAATAAAGCCTGTGCCACACATGACTGTGAATTAGACTGGTACTGATATTGGCCCACCTTGAGCATTAATCCAATGAGCAGCAGATTTAGTGCTAAAATCATGATTATAATGAGGAGTGAGCACAATTTTGCGTGCTATCTAGATCATTTTCAGGTGGTTCAGCTGATCATCATTTGGCCTTAACACTGCCCGTTTCGTGGCTATATCCACTTCCTAGGCCATATACTTTGTACAAGGCTCCCTCTCGTCTTTGAGTACCGAAGATCAAATCGCATATAAATTACTCACAGATGAAATGCAAAACAAATGATGTGAGAGCTATAAATTTGGATTCTACTTTCTTAACTAATTATCAGAATATTAGGAAAATCTTAGTCAACCATAAAAGAAAGAGTAACATTTATATTGCGCCTTTTACAACCACTGAATGTCTCAAAGTGCTTTACAGCCAATTAAGTACTTTTGCAGTGTAGTCACTGTTGGAATGTGAGAAACGCGGCAACCAATTTGTGCACAGTAAGCTCCCACAAACAACAAAGTGATAATGACCAGATACTCTATCTTAGTGATGTTGTTTGAGGGATAAATCCCCTGCTCTTCTTCAAAATTGTGCCATGGGATCTTTTACGTCCATCTGAGAGAGCAGACAGGGCCTCGGTTTAATGTCTCATCCAAAAGAGGGCACCTCAGAGGCGAGTGTGCTACCCACTGAGTCACAGATGACATGTCAGCGTTTGGTTCATTGGTAGTGCCCTGGCCTCTGAGTCAGAAAATCATTGGGTCAAGCCCCACTCCAGAGACTTGAGCACATAATCTAGGTTGACGCTTCAGTGCGGTACTGAGGGAATGTTGCACTGCTGGAGGTGTCATCTTTCAGATGAGGCGTTAAACCGAGGCCCAGTCTGCCCACCCAGGTGGACGATAAGGACCCCATGCAGTATTCAAAGAACAGCAGGGATGCTTTCCTGCTGTCCTGGCCAACATTTATCCCTCAACAAACAACTGAAACAAATGATCTGGCCATTTATTGATTGCTGCTGCATTTCCTACTTTGCAACAGTGACTGCACTTCAAAAGTACTTAAATGGTTGTAAAGTGTTTCGGGACATCCAGAAATTAGATATTAAATCAAGGCCTCATCTATATGTTTAGGTGATGTAAAAGATTCCGTGGCATTTTTTTGAAGAAGAACAGGGAATTTTCATGGGGTTCTGGCCAATATTCATCCCTTTACCGATACCATCAAAACAGATTAAATGGTCAGTCATCTCAATGGGGCTTTTGCTGTAGGCAAATTGGCTGTTGTGTTTGCCTACAAAACAACAAGTGACTACACTTTAAGGTAATCAATTGGTTTTGAAGCACTTTGTGATGACCCTGTGATGACCTGAGGTTCTAAGAGGCGCTATATAGCACATTTTTTTTCTCTGTATTTAACATTAATATTTCTAGAATTTTGCTGCAGCTTGATGATAACGGCAGTAAATTTATAGGAATTAAAACCCATAAGATCAATCAAATGCCATTTATCTGTCATCAGTAAAGCCAGATAGAAATGCTTGTATCTATGCCAGTATTAGTGTATCAAATATTTTCTGGTCACATTATGGAAAACAGAATGTAGATTTATTTGTAATCCCACAGAATTCAGGAAAGAGTGCAGAACAGCACACTACTATTCATTTTGTAATCGAGTATGAATAAGCAGAGGAAAGAGCATAGCTGAATTACAACACAGTTAACTTTTAAATAAAAGAAATGATCTATCCTTATTTTACTCAGCGCAGCTTTTTTGATTTAACTTTGCCGTGATTATTTTTTTGGCCTTTCACTTACTTTTTCACTTTTTAAACTCTCGCAATATAGTGTGTACAAAAAATACTTTCAATTGAGTTGGATATACTGAACATACATTCATAGAATCATCAGGGTGATTTTTTATTTCTCAGCTGCTCCTGCTCTCTGCTATCTTCGCTGTTTCCCCTCATCCTCCAGCCCCAAAGGCAAACCAACCAGACCACTTATTATTGCAGTAAACCTCTTTTGAAGGCTGCAAAAAACAGTCCAACACAAGCAACAACTTCCAATTAGAAGTCAGAATTACGTTGTAGAAGTCAGAAAATAGGCCAAGAAACACCCAGAAGTTAACCAGCGACCTAACAGGATGAAGAAGCAACTAGCCTGTATGGAGGAGATGAGTCCTTTAAATTGGATCGTTGAAGGATCCGTGCTGCCTGTTAGTGCCACGAGTTGCATCGTAAAACACGCAGCCCCTAGCCCTGGCCGAATGGCCTCACTGGGGCTGCGTGAATAAGGCTCCTCCCACGGCCAGCTCCTGCTTCCTCCCGACCCGACTCGACTCCCGCTTCCCCCCCCCCACCGCCCCCAGACCGGACCCGACCCGACTCCTGCTTCCCCTCCCCCGCCCCCGGACCGGACCCGACCTGACTCCCGCTTCCCCCCACCCCGCCCAGACTGGATCTGACCTGACCTCCCTCCCCCCGACCTGACCTCCCTCTCCCTCCCTCCCCCCGACCCGCGCTCCCCCAGACCCGACCCAACCCAACGCCACCTACCTGTAAAGGCCCTGCCCGAAGTCTCGGGCCCGGCCCATTCAGCCTCCCTCCCCCTTCTCCTTCCCCCCCCCCATCTCCTTCCCTCACATCTCCTTCCCCCCCCATTTCCTTCCCCCCATCTCCTTCCCCCCCATCTCCTTCCCCCCCATCGCCTTTCCCCCCCATCTCCTTTCCCCCCATCTCCCTTCCCCCCATCTCCCCTTTATCCCCTTCTCCCCCTCCCCCTTCTCCCCCCTCCCCCTTCTCCCCCTTCCCTTCCTCTGCTTCCCCCTCTCTCCCTCTACCCCCCTCCTCCCCCTCCCCTTGCTGTCAGAAACACAGACACTGACAGACAGAGAATGAGAGACACACACAGACAGACAGATAGATAGAGACACTGGGGGGTGGGGGCCATCCCAGCACGCTGTTGGAGGGCTCCCGGTGCTGCAGTCGGTAAGTAGAAAATGTTTTATTTATTGATTTTTTAAAAAACATTTTCTTATTAATTTTTTTTGATTGATTTATTGGTTGATTTATTGATGTATTTATCATTTATTATTGATGATGGCTCTTTATTTGTAAAACTGAAGTGTTTAATGTTTGTAAACTTCCCTTTAAACACCCCCCCCCCCCATTCCCTATGCCTGATTTGTAACCTACGCCTGATTTTCGAAAGTGTAGACAAGGTTTTTTCGAGTGTACAAAAATCTTCACTTACTCCATTCTAAGTTAGTTTGGAGTAAGTTTTCACTAACGAAACTTTGAAAACAGGCGTAAGTTGCCGGACACGCCCCTTTTGAAAAAAAAATTCTGTTCCAAAGTGAAACTGTTCTAACTGACTAGAACTGGAGCAAACTAAATGACGAGAATTCCGATTTCTAAGATACTCCGTTCTACACCAGTTGCTCCTAAAAATCAGGAGCAAATCATGTGGAAACTTGGGGCCTTAGATACTGTCCTTGAAAACTGCTTTGAATTATCTCAACTAAATCTATGCAGCACCTACTCTCTCAAACCAGCAGGTAGATTAGTCATTATTAAATCACAGTATATCTATCACAAGTATTGGGCTTGTCAGCCATTAAGAATTTGATGCAGATCTCTTTCAAACTTGCTTCAAATCAACATGTTTTATATTCTGTTTATAACTAATGTTAGGAGGCTGGCAATAATGTGCAATAAACTAAACAAATTCCCACCACTTAGATGGAGCATTTTTAAACTCCAAGCAGCTGTAAATTTAGAACCAGTACATTCACAGCAGTCATGTGTAGAAGCTTTATTTGTTTACATTTAAATCTCCCAGCCTAACCTCCTGCCCGAAAGCAGCTGAAAATGACAATTGTGCAAAAACCAAAGCAGCTGTAGAGAGCTTTCAGCAGTCAGTTTAATTTAGTCTCTAATGTCCCCTCCACTTATACAGTTTCTAATTTTAAATCATAGGAAGGCATGGTAGGTCATGCTTTCTGGTTATTACAATGAGGCATGGTGTCAGATTTTATGACATTTTTTATCATGTGAATTTTTGTGCTCACTATAAGTGATATCAGTGTTGAAGAATTGAAAACTTTCTATTTTGAACACAGTGTCAGTGCAATATATAGCTGCACCTCGTGGACTACTGCTCCAACTAGTGGACTAGTGTGGTGATGCAGACACTCATGTTTATACAATAAAAGCATCAGGTGACTAGGTCACCTGACAAGTTCCTGAGTTGAAGCCATCTTGTAAGTGTGTGTTTGTGATGTCGTAGAGAATATACCATGTTGGCGATGAGGATAGGATTTCTGGATACCCTAGCTGAAATTTTGTTGGTCGATGATTCCAGCCAAACAACAGAGAAACTAGAGAGGTCCTATGTGTTTCAGAACAGTTAAAAATCCAAGGTAAATTATAAGCACACTTTGCTGAACTACCAGAGTCCAGGTGGCCATGCCTATGAGAATAATAGGGCGCTTGGGTGAATTCCATCATGACAGAGACACTTTCGGAGCATATGTGGAGTGGCTAGAAATGTTATTCATCACAAATAGTATCATCGAAATCCCCGATGATGAAAACCGTAACTGGGTGGTGTCAGAAAGAAAACAGGCTATTTTCCTGACTGAAGCAGGCCCTGAGGTGTATGAAACCCTGAAAAATGTGCTTGTTCCCATCAAGCCAAAGAACACATCACTGATGGAGAGCACAACCGTCCTGAGCCCCTGGAAATTGCTGCAAGTTATCATTTTGGAATATGAGATAAATTCATTAAAGAAAGTACATTGTAGCATTAAAAAAGCTATCTATTCACTGTCATTTCGGAAACTTTCAGGAATGAGCATTGCGTGACCACTTCGTTTGTGGGATAAAAATTAAGCGATCAGAAAAAAGTTGTTGATAAACCCTAACTTGACTTTTGATTTAGCTTGTCAGACCGCTATGTCAATGGATATGGCCGACCAATACTCCCGAGAATCTCACACCATTTCCAGTCGTCAGACAACCGAGGTGAATCGCCTGCAGGTTAAAAATAAAAGGCAGTTGGGCCCCAAAGCCTCAGCAACTGGCAATGGTAACAGAGCATTGACGTCATGCTATCAGTGTCTGGGACAACACATTGCTCAAAGTTGGCAATATGTGAAGGCAGAGTGTTTCTTCTGCAAGAAAACTGGGCATCTTGCAAAGGCATGCTGACTGAAGAGTAAACCAACTTTCAAGGCTATAAGTAGAAATCCCCAGAGACTACATAGCATGGAAGAAAAGCAACAGGATGAAGAGATACACATCATCAGGAGCACGATGGTATCTAACAATGATTTGCGATGTATTGCCATCCAATTGGATGTTGCAGGAACCAGGATACCTGTGGAAATTGACACTGGTGCAGCCGTGAGCGTAGTACCGGAATTGCTATATCTCGACAAGTTGAGCGATTTTCCACTCGGGAGAAAATTCCTGTAGTAGAACGTATCACCGTGCCGGCGAAATGCAAGGATCAATTTCAGAGCTTGCCTCTCTTATTAGTGGCAGGAGACAAGCCTGCCTTACTAGGTAGAAATTGGTAGGGATCACTGAAGCTGGATTCGAATAAGAATTTTTGTGCTGAAACGAGATTTGCATCGAAGAATGATGTCATCAAAAAGTATCCGAAGGTGGTCTGCGCAACAGGCGGTCCAATCCAAGGCTTCGAGGTGAGTATCAAGGTACAGAAGGACGGCAGACCAGTTTACTGCAAGCCACGTCCCATACCATACGCACTCAAGGAGAAAGTTGAGCAAGAACGCAAAAGACTAGAGTCTGAGGACATTATCTGTAAGATAGATCTATTTAATTGGGTTACTCCCATTGTTGTACCTAAGTCAAATGGTAAGGTAAGGTTGTGTGGTGATTATAAAGTAACCATAAACCAGGTTCTAGAGGGTAATCTTCCCAATACATTGTCAAATGTAGAAGATTTGTTCACAATGCTGACAGGTGGTCAGATCTTCTCAAAGTTAATTCTTACAAATGCCGACTTACAACTAGAGCTAGACGAGGAGTCCAAGTCATTCTTAACTATAAATACTCATCTAGGCCTATATCAATTTAATAGATTACCATTTGGAGTGTCTTTCACTCCCGCCATATTCCAAGGGGTGATGAACCAGATTTTGCAAGGCATTGAAGGGGCAGTATGTTATTTAGATGAAATACTAATTTCAGCACCTAACAGGCAAATCCATAATAACATATTGAATGGTGCTCAAATGACTAGAGAATCACAGAGTACGAGTGACTGCTCACAAGTGTGAGTTATTTCAAAACTCAGTGGAGTACTTAGAGCACAGAGTAGACAAAGATGGTTTACATCCAACCAATGGAAAGCTGGATGCAATTAGAAATGCACCCACTCCCAAGAATGTCACTGAACTTCGATAATTTTGGGGTCTTTTGAACTATTATGGGACGTTCCTATCAAATTTGGCTACATTGTTACATCCACTGAATGAGCTGTTGAAAAAACAGGTCTATTGGAAGTGGTCAGGAGAATGCGACGCAGCATTCAAAGAGTGTAAAAGCCAGTTGGTAGAGAGCACCATGTTAGTTCACTATGATGTATCTAAGGAGATCAAACTAGTATGTGACGCCCCTCCGTATGGAGTTGGGGCAGTGATCTCTCATGTATTAGATTAAGGGGAGGAGAGACCAATTGTTTTTGCTTCACGCACTTTCAGTACCAGTGAGTGTAATTATGTGCAAATCAAAAGGGAAGCTTTGGCATTAATTTTTGGGGTCAAGAAGTTCCACAAATGCTTATATGGTCGTAAGTTTACCATCATTACGGACCATAAGCCCCTAACAAGTGTGGTCATCCCAAATAAATTCAGGTCCAAACTATTAGGAGATCTTCATTAGCAGCACCTGGGAATGTGCTTGACTAAGAGTTTTGCACGCAGTTACTTATAGTGGCCAGGTCTAGATAAAGATACAGAGTACATCATTAATTAGTGTACAACATGTCAATCGGTAAGCAAGAAACCACAATCAGTACCATTACAGCCATGGAAATGGCCTCCCAGGATGTGGCAAAGGTGACATATCGATTTTGCTGAGCTAGAAGGACAGCAATTGTTCATTGTGATTGATAGCCATTCAAAGTGGGTAGAGGTGTTTCCGATGTGGAAAATAACAACAAGTAAAACATTAGACAATTTGCAAAAATTATTTTCTTCATATGGCCTCCCAGAAGAAATTATGTCTAATAATGGACCACAATTTTGTTCAGAAGAATTTGCAGAGTTCACGAGCAGAAATGGTGTGAAACATACCAAAGTTCCACTGTACCACCCTGCTTCAAATAGTGCAGCAGAGCGCACAGTACAAATTGTAAAATGTGCCCTCATCAAACAAATGTTTGATCCAAATTCAAAGAAATGGCAGTTGTCGTTCAACCACCCAATTAGAAAATGTTTTAATTACTTATCATAATACTTCTCATACAAGTACTGGTAGAACACCAACAGAGTTGTTTCTCAAGTGACAACCATGAACTTGTTGTTAAAGCCAAACTTGGCACAGTCAGTAGAAGAGAAACAATCAAGGCAGAGCGAGAGTCATGATAAAGGTAGAATAAGAGAGAGAAGCGTGAAATTGAATCAGAAGATTAGAGTGAAGAACCATCACCATAAACGTTGAAAGTGATTACCAGGAAGAATAGTGAAGATATATGGCCCTCGCACATATTTGGTCAAGATGTTTGATCATGGACAGGTTAGGTTTGTTCACATTGATAATATTTTATCTACAGATGTAGAAGGAGTAGAAAGTTGGAATAATTTAATTATTTCTGATTCATCTGATAGTCTTATTATAAGTAGAGTACCAGTAGCAAATCCTACATCGGATGTACTAGAAACAAGTCCAAGAGAAAGTCAGAATTTAAGTCTGAGTCCGAGTCAGACAGACAAACAGTTTGAAGTTATAGAATGTTCAAATGTTGATCAAGGGCATCCCTTGGAGGAAAGCTTTCCTCAGGATCAGCCTATAATGAGTCTAAGTTCAACACCATGTTTTGGAAGTTCTGTTCGAGAGCGAAGGTATCCTCTTCAAAACAGAAAACAAGTGGTTCAGTTTGATTTGTAAATATGGCAAAATAAGTCCATATCTTTTGTTATGTATAATCGTGCAAGTTACGTACGATGATTATTTTGTTATGATTACTTCTTCATTAAGGAGGGAGAAGTGTAATATATAAATCCACCTAGTGGACTACTGCTCAACCTAGTGGACTAGTGTGGTAATGCAGACACTCATGTTTATATATTAAAAGCATCAGGTGACAAGTTCTTGAGTTGAAGCCATCTTGTGTGTGTGTATGTGTTTGTGATGTTGTAGAGAATATACCACAGTCAGTATTACATACTTCATATTGGGAATGGCACAATAGGATGCAAAGCTCCCTTTACTCTGCAACAACAATGCAACTCATATCCAATCTCAGAAGAGATGAAAAATGAAGAATGGATTCAATTTTGAGCATCCAATGCCAGTATTAAGTACTTCTTGTTAGGTATAGTACAGTTAGATGCAAAGCCATTGGTGGTTGTGGGGTTGTCAAGGCAATAAGCACTTTATACTTGTGCTATCACGGCACCCTGCTTCGGTGGAGCAGCCCCAATGCTACCTTTTTATTTCCTTTTGTTTGTTGGGGAGAGAGAGAAGAAACAGCAACAATTGATGCATTGTGGGTGAAAAATCATCATCATAGGTAGTCCTTCGGAGTTGAAGATGACTTGCTTCCACACTAGAAATGAGTTCTCAGGTGACGGAAGAATCCAATGCAGGACCGACAGTCTCTGTCACAGGTGGAGCAAATGGTGGGTGAAGGAACGGGTGGGTGGGGTGCCTGGGTTGCCACACGCTCCTTCCGCTGTTGACGCTTGGCTTCAGCTTGCTCTTGGTGAAGAGACTCGAGGTGTTCAGCCTTCCTGGATGCTTTTCCTCCACTTTGGATGGTCTTGGGCCAGGGATTCCCAGGTGTTGGTGGGGATGTTACATTTTTTCAAGGAGGCTTTGAAGGTGTCCTTGAAGCGTTTCTTCTGCCCACCTAGGGCTCGCTTGCCCTGTCAGAGCTCCAAATAGAGCGCTTGTTTTGGGAGTCTTGTGTCAGGCATGTGGGCTTGACCCGTCCAGCGGAGCTGATCAAGCGTGGTCAGTGCTTCGATGCTGGGGATATTGTCCTGAGCGAGGACACTGATGTTGGTGCGCCTATCCTCCAATGGATTTGCAGGATCTTGCGGAGGCAGCATTGGTGGTACTTCCCTAGTGTTTTGAGGTGCCTGCTCTACATAGTCCTCATGACAAATATGCCTCATTCGAGTGGTTCTTCAGAATTTATCAGAATTTCAAAAATTATGCTAGCATATTAAATAGATTTTTTGTATGGCAATTCAAATATGTACTCTTAGTAATGCTACAAAAAGCAATCACAAGATTAGGTCCAATGCGTTATAAAAATCTAGACAGTATTGTGACTTATTTCATTTTGAAGATATTGAACATCTATAAAATTAAGAATTCATAGCCTCACAACTCCGAGGAGTTATGTGCCTGTTGGGGGGGAAAAAAAATCAAAATTGGTTCAAAGTGCTAATATCTGTTAAGTAACAATTAAATATCTGTTTCATTAAATAGAAACAAATCCACAGTAGTTCTGTTTACTAGGCAAGTAGCAGAATGTACCAATCTACGCTGCAAAATAGCCAGTTAAATGGCTCACTTTTTCTGATATTATTTTCTGAGCCAGTCAACTATACACCAAAAAGTTACAAAAGCAAAATACTGCAGATGCTGGAAATCTGAAATAAAAATTGAAAATGCTGGAAATACTCACTCAGCAGGTCATGCAGCATCTGTGGAGATAGAAACAGAGTTAACGTTTTAGGTTGATGACCCTTCATCAGCATTGGAAAAAGTTAGAGATGTAAAAGATTTTAAGCAAGATCAGGGGCAGGGAAAAGGGGAAGGGGAGGAAAGAACAAAAGGGAAGGTCTGTGTTAGGATGG
Source organism: Pristiophorus japonicus (assembly GCF_044704955.1). NCBI lineage: Eukaryota > Metazoa > Chordata > Chondrichthyes > Pristiophoridae > Pristiophorus > Pristiophorus japonicus. The sequence goes on from NC_091980.1 coordinate 95,518,235, forward strand.
AAGGCAGGAGCGATTAAAAGGCAAAAGGGATGATGGTGCAAGGCAAAAGGAGATGGTAATGGTGTTATATATGCAACCCTATGTAACCAGTACACTACTGTCACCAGAGGGCATATCTGTTGGTGTCCCAAGGGATCCCAGCATCTCTTGGGAGCACTGTATATAAGCAGGTCTCCCATGCTGTACCAACACTCTGGAGTTAGAATAAAGAAACTAAAGTCACACTTACTCACGTCTACAGTACTCAGTTACATTACTTTATTTGAGACATAACAACTGGTGACGAGATAACGAAATCAAGCGAAAATGCAGAGAACTTTTGGCATCCTGGAAAAATTATCAGAAAGGGACGATTGGGAAGCCTTCATCGAGCGATTCAACCAATACTTCGTGGCCTACGAGCTGGAAGGCAGTGCGAACGCTGCCAAACAAAAGGCGATCCTCCTCACCATCTGCGGGGCAACAACCTATGGCCTCATGAAGAATCTTCTTGCTCCGGTGAAACCAACAACCAAATCATATGAAGGACTGTGTATGCTGGTCTGGGAGCTGCTAAATCCAAAGAAGAGCGTTCTGATGGCAAGGTATCGATTTTACACATGTCATCTGTCTGAAGGCCAGTAAGTGGCAAGCAACATCGCCGAACTAAAGCGCCTTGCAGGACATTGCGAATTCGATGGATTCCTGGAGCAAATGCTAAGAGACTTTTTTGTGCTTGGCATTGGCCATGAGGTTATCCTTCGCAAACTACTGACTGTTGAAACACCGAACCTGAGCAAAGCCATAACAATAGCCCAGGCATTTATGTCCGCCAGCGATAACACCAAACAAATTTCACAGCATAAAGAGGTTTTGGCAAGTACTGTACACAAAGTAACGTCGTTTTCAGGCAGGAATGCATATGGCAGAATGTACACGCCTGCAGCTGCACGACCTCAGATGACCCAGAGAGAGCCATCAAGCGTTAATGCGAGGCAATTGACACCTTGTTGGCGCTGCGGAGGTGATCATCGAGTCCATCAATGCTGTTTCAAACATAATACGTGCAAAGGCTGTGGAACAATGGGACACTTCCAGCGAGTGTGAGATGAGCTGCAAACCCTGCAAACCACCACGTTTCAGATGAGGACCAATCCATGGCGGATCAAACTGAACTGAAGACTCAAACCGAAGAGGCAGAAGTGTGTGGGGTACACACCTTCACCACAAAATGTCCACCGATCATGTTAAAAGTTGAACTGAACGGAATTCCAGTATCCATGGAATTGGACACGGTGCGAGTCAGTTTATCATGAGCAAAAAGGCCTTTGACAGGCTGTGGTGCAAAAAGGCACACAGGCCCAAGCTGAGCCCTATTCATACCAAGCTGAGAACTTACACCAAAGAACTGATTCCTGTAATTGGCAGTGCAGCAGTAAAAGTTTCCTATGATGCAGCAGTGCACGAACTCCCACAATGGATTGTACCAGGAGATGGCCCCACTCTGTTTGACAGAAGCTGGCTGGGAAAAATCCGCTGGAACTGGGACAACATCCGAGTGCTTTCATCCGTCAACGACGCCTCATGTTCCCATTGTTGTTTGAGCCAGACATCGGAAGTTTTTCGGGGGTGAAGGTGCAAATCCACTTGGTTCCCATTACACGACCCATCCACCACTGATAGAGTATTCAAACAGACTCATTTAGACAGACTGTGAAAATTCACAGACCCCCAAGTCAAGGCTGCTACATGCAGTTTGGCATGTTGCATTAACTCATCAATCAACTTGACATTTTCGGACCTTGGGTAGCGAGCCAATTAAAACGTTAAAAGAATATTGATTGAGCCAATAAGGTCAAAGAAGGCGAGTTCTTTTCTGTAAATTGAACCTGGTATAAAATACAGCCATTTTGACCATGTGTCCCAGTAAGACAAAGGAACTGGCAATCAGCCAGCAGCTTGTTACTCTCTGCCAAGAGTAAAAAGTTAAAACTACCATCGGAGTTCGTATTTAATTGGAAATTAAGAGATCTAACAATTTTGGCGCTGCAAGCAGGGTCGCTGAGGAAAGAAACTGAATTTTGGACATCGGACCTACATATTGAGGTAAGGACACCTCTTTTTTAAAAAAAAGGCCTCGGTCAAAAGTCTAAATTCGCCTCTCCTTCTACGCAATTCCAAAAGCCTCCGGTTTGTGAAACCTCCGGTTGGTAGTCGGCTCGAGGTCCCATAGACGTCTAAACTTCAGTGGTGTGTTAGTTAATTAATCACCGACCTATTGATCGGCTAGCAAGCCTACGACTCGAGACCCCAGTAAAGAACTCAGTAAAGTAATGGCAGCAGGAGATAAGAACAAAGAATTGCCGACAACTGTTAAAGGTGGGCAGGCACCATCTGAAGATTCGCTAGATTTAATTCTCGAACAGTTGAAAGAATATATAGAGCAACAATTCAACTTATCTAAAACCTGTATTAAGATCGAACAAAAGTACGGAACCTCCAAAGGACAATGGTCCTTGGACGAGATTAAAAGGGTCTGGGGAAAAACGACCTGTATGAAAAATAAAGGGCAAACTAGATGGTCCCTAGCGGTTATGGGCCAGATTCGAAACCGGAATGAAATTATAATGCGTTCCCAACATGATCGAGAACTGACCAGTACAAAGGATCAATTGCAAGCAGTTTGTGCACAGCTGCGACAGAAAAAGCTTGAACTTGAAAAGCTGGAAGCGGAAGTTAAAGATCTTAAAGGTGAAATAAAAGTATGGAAAAAATCATTAGGTCAAGAGACAGTAATAGGAAAAGGAAAATGTATTGATCAATTCCCAGGGTACTCATGTTTGGATAAATTAAAAGCGCAAACCCGAAGACACGACCGAGGAATAGATACGGATTCCGAATCCTCCGACAATACAGTGTCGGAGGATGACGAATTAGGGGTGGGCTTTGCCCCGTTTAAAAAAAAGACGAGTTGTAGTCAAATCAGAAGAGACTGCGGATGAGGGCGGAACCAAAAAAACAAAGAGAAGGGTGTACGAAGAATACTTAGTTCATGCTCCGGCAGATCCAGAGAAAATTGATAAATGGTCCAAGGAATTGCCCAATCCAAAGAAAGGGGGAGTAAAAACGTGGGACCAATTGGACCGCTTAAGAAATATATATCAACTTCATCCCTGGGACGGAGTGCAAATTTTGACCATAATGGTGCCAAAAACACAGGGAAGAAAATTGCACGACAAGGTAGAAGAAGCTTTGGGCAAGAATGAGCAAGAATTAGACGCAGGATGGGAGGCGATTAAACACTGCCTGCAAGCCTTCAGTCCAGCTAAGACAGACTGGGGAAAAATTGCAGCCTGCCAACAGAAAGGAACAGAGGAGGTCCTGGAGTATGACGAGCGGTTTAGATGCACGTGGCTAGAACATTCGGGTATGAATAATACGGATGAGGAAATGGATGAACAAGCGTTTGGACCAATGAAAGCAGCTTTCGTGGCAGGTCTAAAGCCAGAACTGTCCAAAATGCTTAAGGTAGTGTTACCAGACTGGGAAGGTAGAGGAACTACCTTTGCAGCATTGGTGGATCGATATAACCAATTAGATCGGAATATGGGAGCTAAAGTCCGAGCTGTACAGGCTATGGGATGGAAATCCCAGGATTCCGATAAACAGTCATTAGGAAAATTACCTGGAAAATGTCATTATTGTGGGAAAGAAGGTCACTGGGCCAAGATGTGCAGGGCAAAACAGCAAGGTCGTGGCTGGGGAAGAGGATGCAGCCAGGAATACAATTCAGCCAACAAACCAGGCTTGTCACAAGATAACAACCTCATAGAAGCATTTGACAATACAACAACAGAAGGAGTTACTTGGGATAGCAAAAAACGATTAGAGCCCACCCTGGCCCCCCTCCTCGCACTAATACAACAAAGGGGAGATGGGCTATATATAACTGTGAGGGTGGGCGATAAGGATGTGGACTGTCTTTTAGACACAGGGGCGGAATTAACATGCTTACCCCTACAATATGGAGACTTTTTGCCGTTGGATGGTAGGGCACGTACAGCCTATGGAGTTGGGGGCCATAAAATGGAAATTAAAAGGACAACACCGGTACTTATAGGGCTGGGTCCACATGAACTAACCATGCCGGTCTGGATAGGCCCAGTAGATCAACCTCTTTTGGGAATGGACGTTCTAATCCAAGTAGATTCATCGTAGCATTTCGAGGATGGTCGGGTGACATGGTCAATTAGAACTTTGAAGAAAGAAGAATTGAAGGAACACCCGATATGGGCTAAAGATAAGAACGATTGTGGCCTACTCCAGATGGAGCCTGCGTCATTTACAGGGACTAAACAGTAAACAGTATGCACTAAACAGTATCCCATCAGTCCAGCTGCCATCGCGGGAATCTTACCGGTTATTCAGCAATTGGAGAAACAAGGGGTGCTTATTAAAACGCACAGCTCCTCCAATAGCCCCGTGTGGCCGGTACAGAAATCTAATGAGACTTGGCAGTTGACTGTCGATTATAGGAAAGCTAACCAGTGTATTGATCAAAAATCTCCTTTGGTCGCAGATCCCTCCACCATTTTTAATGCCCTCAAACCGGAACATAAATATTTCTCGGTTATAGATATGGCCAACGGATTTTGGTCGGTGCCTCTGGCACCGGAGGTTCGACAGTGGTTTGCTTTCACTGTCCAAGGACAACAGTATACTTGGACCCGGTTACCACAGGGTTTCCACAACAGCCCTACGGTATTCCACATGGCTTTACAAAGCCATTTGCGAGAATTACCTCCCCTGTCATCCACAGTCATCCAATATGTAGACGATATCCTGCGAGCTTCAAACACGGAAGAACAGCCTGAACAAGATTTACGAGCTTTGCTGGATCACCTTCGGCTGAAAGGACATAAAGTCAGCATCGACAAAGCACAAATATCCCAAGAAGAGGTTGTATACCTGGGACAAAAGATTTCACAAGGAAAGAGAGAACTTACCCAGGATAGAACTGCAGCCATTCGGGCTGCTAAAAAACCCACCACTATTCAGGAACTACGGTCTTTTTTGGGATTGTGTAACTTTAACAGAAATTGGATTGACTCCTTCACACAGCTTGCTCAGCCACTGAATGATATTTTAAAGGGGAAACGTGCCTCTAAAGAAGCCATCACCCTGACTAAAGAACAGTAAGAGGCCTTCCTGAGTTTGAAAAAGGCTTTGTGTTCGGCACCGGCTCTGGGAATCCCCGACAGTGGTAAGCCATTTACCCTGTTTGTTCATGAGAAAGAAGGATATATGACAGCTATACTGACACAAGAACATGGGGATCGGCAAAGACCTATTGGCTATTATTCGGCAAAACTGGATGCGGTAGCCCTCGGATGGGGAAGTTGCCTAAGGGCCATGGAAGCTACATGTCGAGCGGTAATGATCACTGCGGGTCTAGTCCTCGACTAAAAGCTGATGGTCAAGTGTCCCCACACCGTAAACACTTTGTTGTCTATGAATAGAATGTCTCAGGTGATGGCAGCTAGATGGACCCGCTGGACAGCAGTTTTGGAAGCTCCTAATCTCCATATCGTCCGGGCCAGCCCGGTTAATCCCGCAACTATGCTCCCGATGTCAGAATCGAGGGAGCAAGATGGGGGAGAATGTGAAGAGCATGACTGCGTGGAGATTTTAAAAGAAACAGAAGAAGCAGCCTTAGCAGCAGAGGAGCCTCTGCACAACCCAGACCTCATCCTGTTTACAGATGGTTCCTCCTTTGTTGACAATGGTACCAGAAAAGCAGGATGGGCAGTTACAACCTTATATGAGGTAGTGGCAAAAGGACGTTTACCCTCAGGAACGTCAGCACAACAGGCCGAGGTACGGGCCCTGTCAGAAGCATGTCGAATAGCAGAAGGACAGACAGCTAATGTCTACACAGATTCGCGTTATGCTTTTGGAGTCGCTCACGACTTTGGTCTGTTATGGCGGGAAAGAGGATTCCTCACTGCTGCTGGTACACCTATCCGAAATGGAAAAGAAGTCCGAGACTTACTGGAGGCCATACAATTACCTCAGGAAGTGTCCATCCTGAAGTGTAAGGCCCATACCAAGGAAAATACCACAGAAGCACAGGGAAATGCCCTAGCCGACCAGGCAGCTAAAGATGCCGCCTCACAGGGCGTTCCCCCAGAAGAACCAACACAGATGTGCAGATTGAAAGCACTCAGGACTCTGACACGAGACCTTCAAACAATGCAAGGCGAGTGCTCCCGAGAGGAAAAATGGACATGGATTGAGGCAGGAATTAAGCTATGCGAAGATGGTGTCTGGAGACAAAGAGTTACCGACAAGCCAGTCGCGCCACAAGCGCTTATGCCTTTTTTAGCCCAACAGATCCACTCGTGGGGACATTTGGCCTCACAACAGATGACGGCACGATTCCAGAAAAGCTGGTGGAGTCAGAGATTTAAAAAACATGCCCAGCTGGTAACAGACCGCTGTGTGGTCTGCCAGAAAAATAATTCTGGACCCATCACGGTAATGCCCCAACTGAGGCCCCCTGCCCCTGTCGGACCATTCCAGCATCTGCAGGTTGATTATATATCTCTTCCTTCATGCCAAGGATACACTAACATTCTTGTCATGGTCGACAGATTCTCTAGATGGGTAGAAGCTGTCCCAACTAAAAGAGCCACAGCCAATCACACTGCAAAGGTCTTGTGTAAGGATTACATTCCCCGATGGGGAGTCCCGAGTAGCATTGACTCAGATCAGGGAACACACTTCACAGGTGCTGTCTGCCAAGAAGTCTGCAGGTTACTGAACATTACATGGGATTTACACTGTCCTTATCATCCACAATCATCAGGGCAAGTAGAACGAATAAATCGAACTCTGAAACAACGGCTTGCCAAATATCACCAAGAAGGAACACCATGGCCCCAGGCACTACCAATAGTGCTATGTAGCATTAGGGCAACCCCGAACAGAACTACAGGTCTAAGCCCATTTGAAATTATAACAGGAAGATCCATGTCGCTGCCAGGAACTATCGATTTATGGAAAGCTGATGTTCACTTAATGAGTGACACTTTGTTATCATACTGTCAGAACTTAACCAATGCTATTAGTTCTGTTTCCCGACAGGTATCGGCAGCTTGGGGTAATCCACCCGAAGGAGGACACGACATCATCCCGGGAGTCTGGGTGTATGTGAAAAAGTTGCATAAAGAATCTTTGGGTGCCAAGTGGGAGGGACCTTATCAAGTGTTATTGACCACCCAGGCAGCTGTTAAAGTCCAAGGAAAGAAAGCCTGGATCCACGCTTCACACGTTAAACGAGCACCCGTAACTGAAGCTGAAATCTAATAAGGACAATTACTTTTCGCGAAAATGTCTAAATTTACTGTAGTATTGATTGTAGGTATTCTAGGCATAGGCCTACTTCTTACTAGCCGACCCTCTGCACCAAAGGGAAATAGTAGGGTAGCAAGGGAATTACATTGTTTGTTTATGTTGATTAAATGTTGTTGCGACCAGGCGGCTGTAGCTGCTGTCCCGCAGGTGAGACATCTTGCTGGTCCCAGCAGACCGTCTGTACGTGGCACAGGAGTATGTTATGCTTAAGGAAATGTTGTTTACTGGTTGAATTAAGATATTGATTTGGATTAAATTGGAATAAGGTTAATTAACCTACTAAAACCAGACTTCCATTGTGGCCACGATGGAACTCGGGTTGGTGTAAATTTGTGTGGAAGCTACTAGTCCGGACATGTGGTGAAACACATCAACAAATTTTAGAAGGAAACTCTATTAACATATATGAAATTATTTTGTAGAATGTTTAACCAGTGATACCAGATGTTTTATGATTCAGTTTGTGAAAGAATCAAAGGGGGGATTGATAGAGTATTCAAACAGGCTCATTTAAACAGACTGTGAAAATTCACAGACCCCCAAGTCAAGGCTGCTACATGCAGTTCGGCATGTTGCATTAACTCATCAATCAACTTGACATTTTCGGACCTTGGGTAGCGAGCCAATTAAAACGTTAAAAGAATATTGATTGAGCCAATAAGGTCAAAGAAGGCGAGTTCTTTTCTGTAAATTGAACCCGGTATAAAATACAGCCATTTTGACCATGTGTCTCAGTAAGACAAAGGAACTGGCAATCAGCCAGCAGCTTGTTACTCTCTGCCAAGATTAAAAAGTTAAAACAGCATCAGAATTCGTATTTCATTGGAAATTAAGAGATCTAACAACCACAAAGCACGGGCGGTGCCATATATGATGCGAGAGAAAATGGAGATCGAGCTGGACAGGCTGCAGCGATAAGGCTTCATCGCACCGGTTGAGTTCAACGAGTGGGCCAGTCCGATTGTTCCGGTCCTCAAGGGCGATGGCACAGTCAAAATTTGTGGGGACTATAAAGTAACGATTAACCGTTTTTCACTGCAGGACCAGTACCCGCTACCCAAGGCAGATGACCTATTTGCGACCCTGGCAGGAGGAAAGACATTCACCAAGTTGGACCTGACCTCGGTCTACATGATGCAGTAGCGGGCGGAATCCTCGAAAGGCCTCACCTGCATCAACACGCACAAACGTCTATTCATCTACAATAGATGCCCATTTGGGATTCGATCGGCCGCGGCTATTTTTCAAAGGAACATGGAGAATCTGCTAAAGTCGGTTCCGCGCACTGTGGTATTCCAGGACGACATATTGATCACATCGAACACTTGAAGAACCTGGAAGAGGTTCTAAGTCGGCTAAATCATGTGGGACTCAGATTGAAACGCTCGAAGTGTGTTTTCTTGGCGCCAGAGGTTGAGTTCTTAGGGAGAAGAATCACGGCAGACGGCATCAGAACCACCGAAGCCAAGACAGAGGCCGTCAAGAACGCGCTGAGACCACAGATGGAGCTGTGGACGTTCCTGGGACTCCTCAATTATTTTGGTCATTTCCTACCCGGGTTAAGCACCTTGCTAGAACCTCTACATGTGTTGCTACGCAAGGGAGATGAATGGGTATGGGGGAAATCACAAGAGGCTGCTTTTGAGAAAGCCAGAAATCTGTTATGTTCCAACAAACTGCTTGTTCTGTATAACCCATGTAAACGTTTAGTGCAAGCTTGTGATGCATGGTCGGTTGTGTGTTACATCAAGCAAACGAATCATAACCGGTCACTTATGCGTCCAGGAGTTTGTCCAAGGCCGAAAGGGCCTACAGCATGATTGAAAAAGAAGCTCTGGCATGTGTTTATGGGATAAAAAAACTACACCAGTTTCTGTTTGGGCTTAAGTTTGAGTTAGAAACTGACCATAAGCCGCTCATATTATTCTCAGAGAGCAAAGGTATTAATACCAATGCCTCTGCTCGCATCCAAAGATGGGCGCTCACGCTGTCTGCATATAACTATCTAATCCGCCACAGACCAGGCACAGAGAACTGCGCTGATGGTTTCAATCGGCTACCATTGCCCACCACCAGGGTAGAAATGACACAGCCTGCTGATTTGCACTTGGTGTTGGATGCATTTGAAAATGAAGTCACCTGTTACGGCCTGCCAGATCAGGACCTGGACCAGCCAGGATCCTTTACTGTCCCTTGTTAAAAAAACTGTGTCCTCCATGGGAGCTGGTCCAGCGTCCCAGCAGAGATGCATGAAGAGATCAAGCCGTTCCAGCGGCGCAAAGACAAAATGTCCATACAGGCGGACTGTCTTGTGGGGCAATCGCGTGGTTTTGCCTTAGAAAGGCAGGGAAACGTTCATATGCAACCTACACAGTGCCCACCCAGGCATAGTAATGATGAAAGCTATAGCCAGATCCCATGTGTGGTGACCCGGCATCGACTCAGATTTGGAGTCTTGTGTGCGCCAATGCAACACTTGCTCTCAACTGAGCAATGCCCCCAGGGAGGCACCGCTAAGTTTGTGGTCATGGCCCTCCAAACCATGGTCTAGGATCCACGTTGACTTTGCTGGCCCGTTTCTAGGCAAAATGATTTTGCTTGTTGTGGATGCTTATTCAAAATGGATTGAGTGTGTAATAATGTCTGTAAGCACATCCACTGCCACCATCGAAAGCCTACGAGCCATGTTTGCCACACACGGCCTACCTGATGTCCTTGTCAGTGACAATGGGCCATGCTTCACCAGTGCTGAATTCAAGGAATTCATGACCCACAATGGGACCAAGCACGTCACATCTGCACTGTTCAAGCTCACATGCAATGGCCAAGCAGAATGGGCAGTCCAAACTATTGTGTATGCAAGCACTCTATTAATGATTCCACGAGGCAGGGGTATGGCACTTGAACTGTACAGTCTGTAGACCTTTATTGCAGCTCCTAGCTCACCAAGAGGTGAGCTCCCTTTTATATTTGGTTACCTGCAGTGTACAGGTGACCCTCAGGTCTCCAGCAGCAGCACCCTCGGGTGTACAGGTATGGTATATACAGGGTGAAGGTACATTCAGGTCTAGTGTTACAGTGCATCATTGACATGCATACATAACAACACTCCCCCCTCAGCCTTTCCCAAGTCCTTATTGCCATGACATGGGGAGGTGATCAGTAGTGGGCTGTGGGAGGTTGTGGTTAAAGTTGTGTGGGTGCCCAGTGTGATCCCTGTGCTCGTGGTTGCACTCATCCATTTCCCGTCCCCTCCCCCGCACACAAAGACCATGTGGGTGTCACTGTTGGAAGATTCCTCAGTGGTGGAGCCAGTGCAGTGGGTAAGGTACATACATTGTAGAATGGGTAGATGGTGGCGCTTATGGTGGGCAGGGCTACAGGGCTGTGTGGGCTCCTTGTTCTCCATTGGTGGTGGAAGTCTGGTCATCCCAGGTTCCGCCGGGAAAGCTGGAGGGTACTGGTCTCTTGCTCCCGGTGCTGGCTCTGGTGGCCAGGGGGTGTAGGGCCGATCTGGGGCATGTTGCTAGTGGTGGTGGCTCTGCTGCCCATTGACTGCTGTCCCTGCAGTGGATCTGCTCCTACTGGGTGTGTGTGAGCCCTTCCTGGGGCATCACATTGGTCCCAAAAGCACAGGTACATGGTTAGGTAGCCCGCTGGACCTGGGGGTCTCCCACGGGGGGTTTCCTCTGGCATTGACATTATACCTGTAGACCCCGGTGTCATTTATCATTCTACCTTTTACATGCATGACACATTGGCTCCGATCGCAACTAGTCGACTCGATATTGTTATCTCTCTTCACATTTTCACATTTTTCACTTGCAATACTTTCTTGTGTATCGGTATCTTTATACAGGGTTACATTTATCACATTAGCATTTCTGGCATCACTATTCAACGGTACAAACTTGTTATTTACATCACTTTTAGAAGCATTCATTACATTTTTCCCATTAGCTTTTCCGTCATCACTATTTAACATTACATTTGTATACCTGCATTCATTTACTGCACTTTTAACTTTAATATCACTGGCATCACTATGCCTAGAGTGGAACTGTACCTTTACTTGTCTTGGGTTGCCGGTCTCCTTTAAGAGGGACTTGCAATCTTTACCCCAATCCGGTTCGCCGCTCGGTGCCACGTGTTGCTCCTCCAACGCTGCCCCTCGTGGTCTGGTCGCGGCAATTTTGATTCCAGGTGCTTCACCTCATTGTGCGGCCGCCATCTTCTCTCTCTCCTCGAGGTAAGCTGCAGTGATCCTTTTCTCCCCAGGTTCTGCTACAGATGCCGGGAATCTACCTTCTACACTGATCTTCCCACGGAGTCCTGCCACGGTCCAGAAGGTGAGGTCTGATCGTTCGGGTTGGATCATCTCGCCGCAGTGTTGTGCAGTCTATGCCATCACCACACAGTCGAGCTGGATGACAGGATTTCTAGGTGCTGCGATGGATCCGAGTTTGCAGCCGCGTAGGATGTCGATCGCTGGGGCCCGGAGGCTGCGTCGCTCCGACCGATTTGGACTTGCTTCATCCAACTTCTTCCCAGCAGCGTTGGACCATCACCAGCAAAGATCCACAAGGGGAGCTTGTACATCGCATCGCCTTTGGACACCTGGGCGTCCACGCTGCCAGTGACTGGGATTGTGTAAGTGAGAGCTTTGCCTGGATTGGAGACAGTTTTGGTCGTTCGGCAGGATTGTTCCAGAGTTTCTAAAAGGCCGTCTGATTCATCAGCGACTGGCTCGCCCCTGTGTCGATCTCCATCGAAACTGGAACCCCATTAATTTCCACTTCCATTTTCCACGGGGAACTCTCTGTGGAGCAGGTATATATTCTGTACTCTTCTTCCTTGGGCTGAGCAGCTTCGTCTTCATCAGTGTCGGAGCCCAGGTGATCGGCCAAATCTTCAGCGTCTCGGTGAGTAAAACTTTTTCTACACATTCGTTGAATGTGATCTTTCGCGTTGCAGCCTTTGCAGGTATAGTCTTTGTATCGGCACTGGTGGGCCCTGGGGTTTCCTACACAGCGCCAGCACGGGGCTAGCCGGTTGGTCCTATGTGGCGGGCTCAGGGTTGCGGGACTCGGGGCAGCATTCTTGCCTCTGAAAGTCGCCATTCTATTCACTGTACTCGTCAGTTTAGAGTCCTGGGTGTGGGTCATCATTCGTTCGGAGTCACAGACCGAAATCATGAAAGCCTGGCTCACTTTGATTGCCTTCTGCAGGGTGATCATAATATCCGTAGAGAGCAGTTTATGGAGGAGGCCCTCGTGGCCGATTCCAATAACGAAGATGTCCTTTAGTGCTTCGGTGAGGTGGTCGCCAAAATCACACGGTGCAGCCAACCTTCTTAGATCTGCAGCATACTTAGCAATTTCTTGGCCTTCGGGCTGCCGGTGAGTGTAAAACCAGTGCCTGGCTGTGAGGATGCTCTCTTTGGATTTAAGTTGCTCTTGTATTAAAGTTACGAGCTCCACATAACTTTTGGTTGTCGTCTTCGCTGGGGCTAGCAGGTCCCTTACGAGGCCATAGATAGTGGGCCCACAACTGCTGAGCAGGATGGCCCTGCGCTTGTTCGCCAGCGAGATCAGTGAATCCCCAGCCAGGTCGTTCCCGATGAAGAATAACCTTTCCACAAAAGCATCCCAAACTTCCCCAAGAACGAATTGTTGGAGGTTGCTTAGATTAGACATGTTGTGCGTGGTAATTCATAACCTCATCGCCAGTTATTGTGTATGCAAGCACTCTATTAATGACTCCACGAAGCAGGGGTATGGCACTTGAACTGTACAGATTGTAGTCCTTTATTGCAGCTCCTAGAGTGAGGACACAAAGAGGTGAGCTCCCTTTTATACTGGGTTACCTGCAGTGTACAGGTGACCCTTAGGTCACCAGCAGCAGCACCCTCTGGTGTACAGGTATGGTATATACAGGGTGAAGGTACATTCAGGTCTCGTGTTACAGTACATCATTGACATTCATACATAACACAAACCATCAAGCAAAGCTTGAAATGCGTGTCGGAAGTCTCCCTGCAGACCCGTCTGTCCCGAGTCCTGTTCAGCTACCGTACAAGACCCCACTCGCTCACTGGGGTTCCCCCAGCCGAGCTGCTCATGAAAAGGGCGCTCAAAACAAGGCTCTCTCCCATCCACCCTGATCTCCATGATCACGTCGAGGGCAGGCAGCAGCAACAAAACATGTACCGTGATCGCGCAAATTTGTCACGCGATATTGAAGTCAATGACTCTGTATTTGTACTCAACTATGGACATGGTCCCAAATGGCTTGCTGGCACTGTCATAGTCAAAGAAGGGAGTAGGGTGTTTCAGGTCAAATTCGCAAATGGACTAACTTGCAGAAAACATTTGGACCAAACCAAACTGCGATTCACAGACAGCCACAAGCAACCTGAAGAGGACACCACCAACTTCGACCCTCCAATACACACACAAGTGGCAACCGACGTCACGGTTGACCACGAAGCTGAACTCATCATCCCCAGCAGCCCAGCAAGGCCAGCTGTGCAGCAACCCAGCGATGAACCAACCAACTCACCTGCAACTGCATTTGTACTGAGACGATCGACTAGGGAGCGAAAGGCCCCAGATCATCTCACCCTGTAAATAAGTTGACTATTGACTGTGGGAGGGAATGATGTTATGTATGCAACTCTATGTAACCAGTACACTACCGCCACCAGAGAGCATAACTGTTGGAGTCCCAAGGGATCCCAGCATATAAGAGGGCCTCCCATGCTGTACCAACACTCTGGAGTTAGAATAAAGGAACTAAGGTCACACTTACTCACGTCTACAGAACTCAGTTACATGACTTTATTTGAGACATAACAAATGGGATGAGTAGTTTTGGTAGATACCTGATCAAACACGAGAAGAGAAACAGAAAGCAAGTCTCTCCGACAAGATTTCCGTTTGTCTCTTTTACTTTGTTCATCTTTGTTGCTTTCTGTTTCCCTTCTCAGATGTTGCTGTCAACCCTTCCTCCCATTACACACACACATGCTGTCAGTTCCCTCTCCTATGACCTGTCAGATTCTCCTCACTCCTGACTCCTGGCAAGCCCTTCCACTTCCAAGTGCTGCCAGGCATCGTATTCAAATGCTGAAAAATATCCCCCCTCCCTCCCCACAACGTGCTTCTTGATTACTATGTGAATGATGCAGTACTCTTGAACTAAACTGCCTATTACTGGAGTGTTACCAGACCTCTTGAGTCCTGCCAGACACCGATTCCCACCATGCTGGTAGAACCTAAGCCTGCCGGTCAGTGCTGCCAGACATAACCACCTAGTGGGGCACAATCCAACCCCTCCCTGCCAACCTGAGTGCTACCAGTGCCCAGACCACCCAACTCTGCACCCAAACCCATGCCCCAGCCACAGGCTACCCACTCCTTACCAACCTCCACTCACTCCATTTTATGCATTGACCCTCAGGACTAGCTCCCACGCGACCTTTCATCTTCTACCATATCAGGTAGTAGCCATTTTTATTTTGAAACACTTATTCAATCATATATACTACATATAGTTTCCTTTAATATATTGTATAGTAGAACACTCGTGTCATTATAAAATATTGCATCATCTGCCTCTGTGAGCAATCACCACAGGAGATCCACTAGTTTAAGATATATATCATAAACATTTGGTATAAAAATTGAATTAAATGGTTATGCAGAATTGATAACAATAATATAGTAAAATGAACCAAGGTGCTTCACAGGAGCGTTATCAAACAAAATGTGTCATCGAGCTACATGCAGAGTTATCAGGGCATGTGAAAGATTTTAAGGAGTGTCTTAAAGGACAATGAAAGGTAAAGGGGTGGAGAGGTTTAGGGAGGGAATTCCAGAGCTTAGGGCCTAGGCTGAAGGCACGGTGATGGTGGAGTGATGAAAATCAGATAAAGCTGATTCTTTTATTGTTTGCAGCATTAAAAGCTCATACATCGAGTTACATCAAATCTACAGCGCAGAAACAGGCCATTTGCGCAACTGGTCTATACTGGCATTTATGCTCCACACGAGCCTCCTCCCCCCCCCCTAACCCTATCAGCATGTGCGTCTAATCCTTTCTCCCTCATGTGCTTATCTACTTTCCCCTTAAATGCAGCTGTGTTATTTGCCTCAACTACTCCTTGTGGCAGCGAGTTCCACATTCTTACCACACTTTGGATAAAGAAGTTGTTCCTAAATTCTTTACTGGATTTATTAGTTGCTATCTTTTGTTTATGACTTCCAGTTTTGGACTACCCCACAAGTGGAAACATTTTCTCCATGTCTACCGCATCAAATCCTTTCATTATGAAAGACTCCTATCAGGTTACTCTACATCCTTCTCTTTTCTAGAGAAAAGAGCCCCAGCCTATTCAGCCTTTCCTGATAAGTATATTCTCTCGGTTGTGGTATCATCCTTGTGAATATTTTTTGCACCTTTTCCAAAGCCTCTACATCCTTTTCATAATATGGAGACCAGAACAGGGTACAATACCCAAGTGTGGTCTAACCAAAGTTTGATACAAGTTTATTATACCTTTTCTGCTTTTCAATTCTATCCCTCGAGAAATAAACACGTGTTTGGTTTGCTTTTTATGGACTTATTAACCTGCATCACTTTTTTTAGTGATTTGTATACAGGTGGAGCATCCGAAATCCGGAAATTTCGGGACCGAGGCCGTTATGGATTACTGGTATTTCCGGATTTCGGAACGTCTTTCTGACATCCCAAATCCAGAAACGACCAAGCCAAGGTTCGAGTATTTCTGGATTTCATAACATCTTTCTGACGTCCCGAATCCGGAAACCCCCAAACCGAGGTTCGAGTATTTCTGGATTTCGGAACGTCTTTCCGGTGTGCAAGACTGGGGGTGCCGCGGTCAGCGTGCTTTGTAGTTTTGGAGCGCCTGTGTTCTGGCCGAGGGAAGACGCCCGGGGGGGGGGGTTCCTGCGTTGTGAACCCAGGAGCAGCAGTGCCTGTGGGTGTGAACACCTGGAAGAAGAGGTGGGTTGGAGTTTTGTTTTTTGATTCTTGTGAGTGTTCTGTAAGATTTAGTTTTTTTAATTTTCCCTGGGCCCAGCACGTGGCAGTAATTGGTTTGGCAGGGTGTCGGGATTCTGAAACATTTTCCGGATTCCTGACAACCCCGCCACGGATCGGTACAGTGTCCGGATTCCAGAACATTCCCGATTTCAGATGCTCAACCTGTGTCTGTACCCTTAGATCTCTTTGCCCCTCTACCACACTAAGACGCTTATTATCCAAGCAGTATGTGGCCTCCTTATTCTTCCTACCAAAATGCACCACATCACACTTATCTATATTGAAATGAATTTTCCAACGACACGTCCATTCTGCAAGTTTATTACTGTCTTCCTGTATTTTGTAGAGTTGTTCCTTTATGTTAACCATACCTTTTGGTTAATTTGCAAGTTTTGAAATTGTACTTTCGATTCCCTAGTCCAAATTATTAATGTAAATTGTGAATAACAGTGGTCCTAGCACTGGTCCCTATGACACACCACTTCCCACCTTTTGCCAATCTCAGTAGCTACACTTAACCACTCCTCTCAGTTTTCTGTTTTGTAACTAGCTTACTACCTATTCTGCTACCTGTCCCCTGACTCCACAAGCTCTGACCTTAGTCATGAGTCTACTATGTGGTACCTTATCACAGGCCTTTTGAAAATCCAATTACTTACCTATACTACAATACATGTCCAATCTTTCTGTTACTTCTTCAAAGAATTCAATAAGGTTGGTCAAACATGACCTTCCCTTTTGAAATCCATGCTAACTATTCTTTATTATATTTTCAGTTTCTAGATGTTTTTCTATTACTTGAGTAAGGATTCCATTATCTTTCCTACCACTGACTTTAAGCTAACTGGTCTATAATACCCTGGAATTGTTTGATCTCCTTTTTTAAATCTAGGAATCACATTGGCTGTCTGCCAGTCCTCTGACACTATTCCCTTCTCTAACGATTTTATATATATATGTAATAGTGCCTCTGTTATCCCTTCCCTAACTTCTTTTAATATGCGTGCATGTAATCCATCCGGACCAGACTTTTATCCTCTCTATGTTTAATATCTCCCCCCTTTCTATTTTAAATGTCTAGCAGAAAGAAATTGGGGAGTGCTCCACTTCCTTTCTGGAATGCAAGAGGCAGCGCAGAGGTAGCTGTGCAGCGCTGCACAATGGGCCGTACGGCCGCGATCTGACCCGATCAGCCCGATGCACTGCAGCAGACTGCCGGCTTGATCGATCACGGGCAACAAGCAAGGTAAAAAATTTGAAAGAGACATTTTTTTTTTATTTTTGCTTACCTTGGCCACTTTGCCTTTAAGTATTGTTCCTGAAGCGCCCGGCCTCTCCATGGACACCTCCTGCAGCTGCTAGTGTTTCCACCCGGCGATGCTGCAGGGGGCGGAATGCAAGTTTGGGTCCAGGGCGTTAGCGGGGCGATGCACACGGCGATGACATCATGATCTCTGGTCGAAGGAGATTGGGGCGCAATGCTGTATCGCCGCCAGAAACCACCTGCCGGATTTAGCGGGAGTCACTGATCTCGCCGCAGCAGGTCAAAAACCCATTTGCGCCCCGTTATCATCCCCCGGAGGCGCTAACAGGAGGCACAAAGAAGCTCAAATTCTCCTCCTTTTATTTTTTTTTATCTCATGCCCACATTATTAGTCTCCCTGGTAAATACTGAGGCAAAGTAACTATTAATTTCTGCCATTTTGCTGTCATTACCTCTGAGTTTATCTTGGGCATCATTTAGTGGCCCTATCCCTATCATGATTTTTGCATTGTTATTTATGTGTCTGTCGAATATACTGGGCCAGAAATTGCCTTTCCGCGGGTGGATGCCACCAAACAAAATTTTTTGCATGGGAATACCTTGACTCCGAGGCCTAGATGCGCAGCCCAGTGCAGAGGCCCACGCATCCCAGGAGTTTACAGGCATCCTGGAATCACGTGGGCCTGGACCACCAATGAGCATGTGGTATTCTCATTGATAGTAATGGTGAGTTCCGTTTTTATGGAGCTCTCATTACTATCAATGAGAATACCCCAAAAACACAGAAACACAATACATACATTTTAAAAACACCTCACATATTTAAAAGTAATTGAAATTGAATTACAATGTTCTGGAAAAAAATAATTTTTTTTGAAACATTTTTTAATATTTTTTAATAGGGTTAAAAAATAACTTACCTTAATGGACAGGGTTTTTAATATAAAAATTAGTGCTAGAATTTAATTTTTTTATCTTTTAAAATTCTTACACAGATAAAAGCAATCCTTACGCCTGTTTTTACCAGGCATAAGTGTTTTAAGGACATTTGTTGGGTAGGAGTTGGGCAAATAGCCCAAATCTCCGCCCGCGAGTGCCCTTCTCCTGGGGATGCATGCGATCTGTTGAAATTTTGACAGATCACAAGTGGCTGGTTTAGGCGCATACGTTTTGCGCGCCTGAACTCGGAACTTGCGGGGCCTCTTCAGACGCGTGCGCACATCATACGCACCCAGAAAAGCCGCAATTTATGGCCCTTTATTATCTCTTTTCATATTCCTTGATAATTTAATTTCGTAGTTCCTTTTGAACTGCTAATTATTTTTCAAAAATTCTTTGCTAACCTCATCGTTTTCCCTTTTGTCATTGTTATATATGTAGACTTGTATTTACTTTGTAAAGCCACCAGAAGGCTCATTCCCCGGAGTCTGACTCTTTCTCCATACACAACAACTGGCGACGAGATACAGATAGCGAACCCAAAGATACAGAAAAGAGTGGGCATCCTGGAGAAATTCTTGGAGAGAGATGTTTGGGAAACTTTTGTGGAGCGACTTGACCAATACTTCATGGCCAACGAGCTAGATGGGGAAGAGAACGCTGCCAAATGAAGGGCGATCCTCCTCACCGTGTGTGGGGCACCAACGTATGGCCTCATGAAGAATCTGCTCACTTCAGCGAAACCCACGGAGAAATCATACGATGATTTGTGCACACTGGTCCGAGAGCATTTGAACCTGAAGGAAAGCGTTCTGATGGCGAGGTACCGGTTCTACACCTACTAAAGTTCTGAAGGCCAGGAAGTGGCGAGTTATGTCGCCGAGCTGAAACGCCTTGCAGGACATTGCGAATTTGAAGGACATTTGGAGCACATGCTCAAAGACTTTTTCGTACTTGGCATTGGCCACGAAACCATACTTCGCAAGCTTTTGACTGTAAAGACCTCAACCTTGAGTAAGGCCACAGCGATAGCTCAGGCGTTCATAGCCACCAGTGACAATACTAAGCAAATCTCTCAGCACACAAGTTCTGCTACAAGTTATGAACAAAGCGACGTTGTTTTTGAATCGTAACATACAGGGCAGGTCAGCTACACATCCGCAGATGTCTCAGAGTCCACCATCAAGGGTGATGAATGCAAGGCCATTAACACCTTGTTGGCGCTGCAGGGGTGATCATCGTTTCCATTCATGCCGATTCAAAGGATACATTTGCAAGGTCTGTGGAACAATGGGACACCTCCAACGAGTGTGCAGGCGAGCTGCTAAGCCTGTTAAAACTGCAAACCACCACGTTGCCGAGGAGGACAGATCCACAGAGGATCACTACAAACCAGAGCCTCAGATAGAGGAGGCAGAGATACATGGGGTGCACACATTCACCACGAATTGGCCCCTGATAATGCTGAATGTTGAACTAAATGGACTCCTGGTGTCAATGGAGCTGGACACGGGCGCGAGCCAGTACATCATGGGCAAAAAGACTTTCGAAAGGTTGTGGTGCAACAAGGCCTCAAGGCTAGTCTTAACTCCAGTTCGCACAAAACTAAGAACTTACACTAAAGAACTAATCCCTGTAATCGGCAGTGCTACCGTAAAGGTCTCCTACAATGGAGCGGTGCACAAGCTACCACTCTGGGTGGTACCAGGCGATGGTCCCTTGCTGCTCGGCAGGAGCTGGCTGGGAAAGATACGCTGGAACTGGGATGACGACCGAGCGCTATCAGCCGCTGACAACACTTCATGTGCCCAGCTCTTAAATAAATTTCCTTTGCTGTTCAAACCAGGCATCGAGAAATTCAAAGGAGCAAAAGTGTAGATCCACATAATTCCGGGGGCGTGATCCATCCATCACAAGGCGAGAGCAGTGCCGTACAAGATGAGGGAAAGGGTAGAGATCGAGCTGGACCGGCTGCAATGAGCGGGCATCATTTCACCGATCGAGTTCAGCGAGTGCGCCAGTCCTATCGTCCCAGTCCTCAAGGGAAACGGCACCGTCAGAATCTATGGCGATTACAAAGTAACTATCAATCCTTTCTCCCTGTAGGACCAATACCCACTACCAAAAGCCGATGACCTCTTTGCAACGCTGGCGGGAGGAAAGATATTCACGAAGCTGGATCTGACTTCAGCCTAAATGAACTGGAGGAATCATCGAAGGCCCTCACCTGCATCAACACGCACAAGGGTATTTTTGTTTATAACAGATGCCCATTTGGAATCCGATCAGCGGCGGCGATATTCTAGAGAAACATGGAAAGTTTACTGACGTCAGTCCCACACACCGTGGTCTTCCAGGACAACATCTTGGTCACAGGTCGGAACACTGTCGGGCACCTGCAGAACCTGGAGGAGGTTCTTAGTCGACTCAACCACGTGGGGCTCAGGTCAAAATACTCGAAGTGCGTTTTCCTGGCGCCTGAAGTGGAGTTCCTGGGAAGGAGGATTGCGGCGGATGGCATCAGGCCCACCAACGCGAAGACGGAGGCAATCGAGAACGCACCGAGGCCACAGAACATGATGGAGCTGCGGTCGTATCTAGGACTCTTGAACTACTTTGGTAACTTCTTACCAGGTCTCAGCACCCTGCTAGAATCACTACATGTCTTACTACGAAAAGGGGGCGAATGGGTTTGGGGCAAAAGCCAAGAAAATGCCTTTGTAAAAGCGAGAAAATTGTTATGCTCCAACAAATTGCTTGTGTTGTATGATCCATGTAAGCGTTTGATACAAGCATGTGATGCGTCGTCATATGTCATCGGGTGTGTATTGCAACAAGCTAATGATTTTGGGAAACTGCAACCGGTTGCTTATGCATCCAGGAATCTGTCTAAGGCCAAGAGAGCCTACCACATGATTGAAAAGAAGCGTTAGCGTGTGTCTATGGGGTAAAGAAAATGCATCAATACCTGTTTTGGCTAAAATTCGAATTGGAAACTCACCATAAGGCACTTATATCCCTGTTTTCCGAGAGTAAAGGGCTAAATAACAACGCAGAGGCCCGCATCCGGAGATGGGCGCTCACGTTGCCCGCATACAACTACGCCATCCGCCACAGGCCAGGCACAGAAAACTCTCAGTAGGCTGCCATTGCCCACCACGGGGGTGGAAATGGCGCAGCCCGCAGATCTAGCCATGGTTATGGAAGCATTTGAGAGTGAGCAATCACCCGTCACTGCCCGGCAGATCAAAACCTGGACAAGCCAGGACCCCTTATTATCTCTAGTGAAAAGCTGTATGCTTCACGGGAGCTGGTCCAGTGTCCCAGTGGAAATGCAGGAAGAGATAAAGCCGTTCCAGTGGTGCAAAGATGAAATGTCTATACAGGCAGACTGCCTGCTGTGGGGCAATCGAGTAGTGGTCCCCAAGAAGGGCAGAGACACCTTCATCAATGACCTCCACAGTACCCACCCAGGCATTGTAATGATGAAATCGATAGCCAAATCCCACGTGTGGTGGCCCAGTATTGATGCGGACTTTTGAGTCCTGCGTTCACAGATGTAATACATGCTCGCAATTAAGCAATGTACCCAGGGAGGCGCTGCTAAGTTTATGGTCTTGGCCCTCCAAACCATGGTCGAGGGTACACGTCGACTATTCAGGCCCGTTCTTGGGTAAAATGTTCCTTGTGGTTGTAGACGCGTACTCCAAGTGGATTGAATGTGAGATAATGTCGGTTAGCACGTCCGCTGCCACCACTGAAAGCCTGCGGGCCATGTTTGCCACACAAGGCTTAACCGATGTCCTGGTGAGCGACAACGAGCCATGTTTTACCAGTGCCGAGTTCAAAGAATTCATGACCCATAACGGGATCAAACATGCTACATCTGTCCTGTTTAAACCAGCGTCCAATGGTCAGGCAGAGAGAGCAGTGCAACCCATCAAGCAAGGCTTGACGAGGGTAACTGAAGGCTCACTGCAGACTTGACTATTCCGAGTCCTGCTTAGCTACCGCATGAAACCACACTCACTCACTGGGATCCCACCTGCTGAACTGCTCATGAAAAGAGCACTTAAGACAAGGCTTGTTAGTTCACCCTGATCTACACGAACAGGTAGAGAGCAGGCGGCTTCAACAAAGTGCATACCATGATAGCGCAAATGTATCACGCAAGATTGAAGTAAATGATCCTGTATTTGCAATAAATTATGGACAAGGTCCCAAGTGGCTTCCCGGCACTGTCGTGGCCAAAGAGGGGAGCAGGGTGTTTCGGGTCAAACTTTCAAATGGAAACACTTGGACGAAATCAAACTCAGATTCACGGACTATCCTGAGCAACCCACCTTGGACCCTACCTTTTTTGATCCCCCAACACACACACCAGTGGCAACCGACACCATGGTTGACCACGAAGCAGAACCCATCATCCACAGCAGCCCTGCAGGGCCCACCACACCAGGCAGTCCAGCAAGGCCAACTGCACAGCAGCCCAGCGAGGACCCAACAAATGATACAGGAACACCAGCTTTCAAACCAAGACGATCAACCAGGACAAGAAGGGCCCCAGATCGACTCACATTGTAAATAGTTACACTATTGACTTTGGGGGAGGAATGTTGTTATATATGTGGACTTGCATTTACTTTGTACAGCCACCAGAGTGCTCATTCCCCGGAGTCCCAAGAGATCCCATAATCCTTGGGAGCACAGGTATTTAAGGAGGCTTCACAGGTTGGAGAGGCACTCTGGAGACCTGCAATAAAAGACTAAGGTCACACTTTACTTTGAGCTCACAGTGTTCAGTCTGACTCTTTCTCCATACACAACAGTATTGTCTCCTTTAATATCTCCCTTTGTCTTTAGTTTCAGTTTTGCCATCATCTCTTTATTCATATATTGTGTTTCATTGAGCTCTATTGATTGCCGTTTTAAATATTTCGCACTGCAGTTCTGTCTCTTTGTCTGTCTAAATTTTTGTCCAGTTTATCTTCCTTAGCTCCATTCTCATCCCCTCAAAATTAGCTTTTTGCAATCTGTTATTGTGGTCTTTGTCTTACTTATGTGGTAAGACTAAAGCATTTTTTCAAATTGTTTCATCAAGCCTGCTGATTAAAGAGAAGCTCATAACCAGTGTCCTTAATTCCAGTCAGTCAATACACTGTTGGAACAAATCACAAAAATGCCACTTGCATTCTGATTTGTCCTCAACATTTGTGAAGTAACTGACAATCTGTTGCTAATTGTGACGATGTTTGACATCCAATTCTTTTCTTTTTCAGTGTTTTCTGTCTTTTTTTGCAAATTACCAGCATTCACAATTTTCTTTTTATCTCTGCTAATGGATATAACTTGTTAACTCAAACAAGTTCCCATTCATTTTCATCTTAAATACTTCCCTGGTGAGCTAAAAAACACATCAATTCAAGTGGCTGTCATATTTTTGGATGCGAGTCTATTTTTCAAATTGGAATTTCACAATAAGGTTTAAATAGAGACATTATTACTTCCATGAATCTAACAATTCAAATAAAGCAAATAAAGCAATCAAAAAGTGTTGTCCAACAAAAGCTCTGAAGCACAAACTCGACGCACTGGTTATGTGCCACTAGTCTATTAATAATTGCTATTATTCACGGCAATATCGCAGTGAACATTCAGAAATACAAGCCCAACTAATCAGTTTTCACTAGTCAAATTGCAGAACTGATTAGCTCTGGAAGAACATCTGTTACTTCTGCATTCCACTGAGTGATCTAAGGCACATTCTATCGAGGAGTGGTCCGGTAATACAAATCCTGTAAATTTCTGCTGGCGTTTGAACACTCCGCTCCTGCCTGTGCCTCTGTACTGGTTGGGCATATTAGCCAAGATTTCCTACTTTTCGTGTCCGACTAACTTGATGCTGATCCCAATGAAGTTCCCAGGATTAGCCTCATTTAAATTTTTTAAGCAGGTTTCTGACGTTATTCCTAACTGTACTTGGAAGCTTATCACGAGGCGGGAAATGACTGCAGTTGCAAATGACAGATGGCTATTATAACTTAAAGGGGCAGGCAGCTTCAAAGTTTAAAACAAATTCCTGACTCTGATAAAGTTGCAAATTCTGCAAATGTAGAACTGCCAATCAATCCATTATGCCTAACTTGATTTTAGATCCTGCCTTAGGCCTTTGTTCCTAGTACCACCAGAGTAATGCTAGTGGAACGGTTTGGAATGTAGGAACAGGAGTAGGCCAAGCAGTCCCTCGAGCCTGTTCCGCCATGCAATGAGATCATGGCTGATCCGACTGCTAACTCCATCCACCTGTCTTTGCTCCATATCCTTTTATACCCTTGCCTTTTAAAAATGTAAATCCCTCTGTAAGAAGAATCAAGTGCAGACAACCAAGAGGCTGCTCTCCTTTATCTGGTCTCACTCTGCTGCCAGGGGAACCAATGCCTACCCCAACCATGACAGGCATGAATGCTGCCAAAAAATATTAAAGAGGGAAGTTTACCAGATCAGCACTCATTCAATCAGACAGGCAGAAAGCCTGCTCCACCACCGTTCCAGTGACAAAGTAGCAACAGATGAAAATCTCTAGCTGCGTGTCCTCAAGGGCAGAATTCAATTTAAATCGTAAAAGTGAAGTCACATCACAGGATATTACAGCACAACATTCGAGAGCTTGCTGCTTAACAAAGAACAGGTGCATAGAACGAGCAATAATCTACTGACTTGATTTAACCAACCAGGCATTTCCCATTGCCTGGATGCAAACAGCACAGTTCAAATATTAAAATTGACTAAAAAGAAAACTGTGAATGCTGAATGTAATTTTTTTGCTTCATGGGTTCTTTTCTTAAGAATTCACAGCAACACATTGTTATTAAGAACTAGTTAGTTTATTAACAAAGGTTTAACAATCACACTACACATTACCAGTTCATCCACTAGGCTCACAGCTGCATACCTCATCATGGATAATTTCGACTCAATTGTGAACATACGAACAAATACGGACAGGTAAAGACCATTTGGTCCATCGAGCCTGTCCCACACAATTACGATACCGTGTGTATCACAACGTATACACTCCACCACACTCGAAACCATGTGATCTCCTGGGAGAGACAAAAAAACAGATTAAAAACCCAAGATAATTTGAGGGAAAAAAATCAGGGAACTTTCTCTCTAACCCATCTAGGTGATTGAAATTAGTCCAGGAGATCACTGAGAAATGTGAAGTTATCTATTTTGGTAGGAAAAATAGAAAAGCAGAGTATTTTTTAAATGGCGACAGATTGGGAAATGTTGATGTTAAGAACATTAACTGGGGTTTTATTGAGTCTTGTGAACATCACGTGACTGGCTAAGCCACTCACAATGCAACAGCTCTATAACTATTTTTGTAGAAAACAAAATAAACATTAAATCAAGTGCCCCCTGATTAAAGGAGGGAGACACTCCAAACATTTTTCAAGTGCCCTTTTTTTTTAGGGCACTAAAAAACACAAATTTTACAAGTGCCCCCTGGCTAAAAGGGGGGGGGGGGCACTAAAACCCGGCAATAAAACAAATTAAACTTTAAACACTAATAATCAAATTTAAATTTGGTTGCCGGGGGTGATGATGCACTCTAGTCCTTCTGGCGCCCACCTCTCGCGGAAAGCCGCGAGCGTACTGGTGGACACCGCGTGCTCCATCTCCAGGGGCACCCTGGCTCAGATGTAACCGCGGAAGAGAGGCAGGCAATCAGGCTGAATGACCCCCTTGACCGCCCACTGCCTGGACCAACTGATGGCCGTGCTTAGGAGCAGTGCTACGAGAAGGCCCTTGGACCTACCTACTCCCTTCTGCACAGGGTGTCCAAAGATCAGGAGTGTGGGACTGAAGTGCAACCAGAATTTGAGGAGCAGCCCCTTCAAATAATGGAATAGGGGCTGCACCCTCGCACGTTCCATAAAAACGTGGAACACTGACTCCTCCAGACGGCAGAAATTGCAGGCGGCCTGGGAGCCCGTCAACCGACTTAAAAATTTATTGCACGGGACTGCTCCGTGCACCACCCTCCAGGACTCCCGCGTAGAGTGCACTCCATTGGGGACCCCCGCCTCCTCCGGACGGTAAGATGGTGCGCCATGGCGTGTCCGGACGGCAGATGAGGATGGCAAGGTAGAGAGTGTGCAGGAGCAGCCCGTACAGGAAACCCCTCCGTGCAGAACTGAAAGGCACGGAGGGGATTTCCCCGAGGAGGCTCAAGTTGTGAGGCGCTGGCTCCTGAGGAACAGCTCTACAAACCTGTGAGGATACTCACAGATGCATGCATTACAATGCTTCCCCTTCTTTTAGAAGCAAGGTATTTATACAATATTTCAAAAGATTACAGTTTTTCAAATTTGACTGCTGAGCCTGAGTATCTTGTTGCAAGCTTTTAACTTCCTCCTGCTCCGACCTCCATTTCTTTGCAATTGGCTGGCTATGCCCGTTTTCTATATTCTTATTTGGCTCCAGAGACGGTTTTGGGGAATTTCTGTTTTCATGGCATAGAGCCCAGGATGCCTGACCTCTATCTTCCTGTGCCCTCTTGAGTTTCCTTGAAAACCTTACATCAGTCCTAGTGTTAGCTTTCTTCCTAAGATCTTAATATTCCCAGTTATCAATATCCTGTCGAGTTGGTTTGCATTTTCTCATTGATCTTCTCAACTGAACCCCAACTCCAACTCTCCCCTCGGAAGATACAGAATCTCTTCGAGATTGTCTCATACCTGCAGAACCGCCTTCAGTCGGCTGTATCTGAGTTGGTGTGAATATGAACATTGTGACTATTGTGTCCGTTGAAGTAATTGGACCTGTCAACTCACTCTGATCATCGTCCAAGTCAGACTCATAATCATCTACTCGTGGTACCGAAGGTGCATCACTCACTAAAAACATTTGATCCACATGAACCTTCCTGATGTATTCACCAATTTTGACCAAGTACTGCTTGGTGCCACATACCTGAATAACTGTGGTGCAACCATCTGCCTTTGGCCATCCATCCTTGATACTTTATAATAGTACTCAGACCTTTGTATGTCAGGTTCCACCCTCCTCTAGCAACCTTCAAATGGGTTGATTGGAAGGCTGCTTTAAATATCGGTGTTAGAAATGAGTCATCGATGATATCATCAGACCAGCTTCATTTAATATGGCCAGGAAACACGCATGAGTCTTTCAATTGTGGCCTTCAATCTTCAAACATCAGTTGTTTGGAACAAAAATCAATTATACTTTGAATTAGGTGCCTTGTGACTTTATTCTACATTAATTGTGTTATAAAATTGCAAGCTTTGTTGTTGAATACAATTTTTTTTAAATCATCTGTATTTTAATGTATAAGTTGAAACACATTTGCAGGAAATGTCACTGCTTGCTGTGACCTAAAAGATGAAATACAACTTTTTTTCAAATGGAAAAACTAATGAATCATTTTGCTATCAAATGAATATATGTTGAAACAGGCTTTGTGCAATTTTAAATTCCACCCTAAAGCAAGGCTGCCAAATTATCACATACTTTTCAATGTTTACATTGAAAGAATCGGCTCTCAATACATTTCAAGCTTATCACATAAATGAGAATTGCTGACAATGTTACTACATTTATTGATACAATAACACAGCTAGTGCATTGAGTAACTAAAGATTCTTGATACATGAGGTGACATGAAACAATACAGCAGGTAAACCAGGCAATAAAATCATTAGAAAGTGATTCTGTTCATTTGGCCTTTCCTAAATGATAAGCTGACACATTTCCATGAACTATTTAATACATTCCTATTGTTATAATTGATGGAATAAAATATATCCCAGTATCTTCCCTTCAAAACCTCTTTACTACAAAGCCTCACTGTATACATTTTCTGTTAGTTTTCTGTTAGGTTACATGTAAATGCGAAAGAAATGAAAAAGAAATCACTGAGGAAATTTGCAAGGATTTTAGACTTTGTCATTCCTTGTTTTTAAACTGTCAGTTTGTGCAGGTTTGATTATTATACTCACATTAGTATCTCGCTATGTTGTTTTGCTTCTATGTATGTTTTAACTGTAAATAAACCCAAATAAGTCATTTAGCCTGTGATCAAGTGGTGTTCACTTGTTTTCCTTTTGAAGTGATGGGCATCTCAGATATTCCCCAGCAAATGATTTAGTGTGATTTGGCATTAATCGTTGAAACTGGTCATACTAATCTCTACAAGATGTGGGATTCAATTATGTCAGTTTCTTCCTCAGTTATAAGGGACTTGGGGAGCGAAATTGTCTTCCGGGGCCTGCCTCAGAAGTCCTGCCCCTGACGTGGAATTGGGCCATGCGCTCCTCAAAGGAAGCAGAGCACTGTATCTGGCGCTCCACTTCCATGGAGGAGCGCTCCTGGGGCGGCAGCGAGAGGTTAGTGCTACGCGGATACAAGGTAGACCTATCCTCCCAGTGGGGAAGTCATGAATGAAAGGGGTGTGGGTTGGAAATACAGATATATAATTGTTACCCCAAATTTATAATCCATATTCTTTTTGAGTATGACTCCCTGCTGAGAGTGCTAGATCAGTAAATTGTCCCTAAGGTCATTAACACTGCTTTTACATTATTTGGTTTCATAGATTTCCTATTCTATACTCCTTGTAAAGGTTAGGTGAAATAGAAGACCACAGATTGCAGGAAGGTGTGGGCTTATAAGAATGTCCCTTCCTTTATATAAAAGCAAACCCTTTGATGATTTGTCCTCAACATACACACACCACAGCAAACAGTATTAACGGTTCAGGAAATGTTTTCATCTCAGTGGTTTTCACACCTTCTCAGTTGCATCGGTTCTTGACAGCCAATAAAATAGGAAATTACATTTTTCATCTGCCCTTTTACCTCAGGAACAATGCAAAAGACTAATGCCATCTCAAGTATTATTTGTAAACAACACCTTTGGCTTTTGACTAGCAATAGAATGAATATGGCAAATACCTCTTCTACTTCAAACCTGCAATTTGATGATTTCTGAATCAAAGCTGACTGGAGCTCTGAAACAGAAATATCACCTCTGCACAGTCTCCTAGGAAAGCTTTTGGGATCAATCTTGATGTTACTACATCTATAAAATGATATAGGAATGTAATAATTTTAGGGGTGATCGAATGAGATATGATCAGGTTAACATGATACTTTGTTTCATATTTGGGATACTTAAAGAGACAGGACATTTTCTTTGATTAAAATACAGACTTAGAAAACTAGATAACCAAAGTCTGAGAGATTTCAAGGCTGTAAAAATAACCAAACTGCCTGGCTTTTCCTCGGTTTATAAATGTTTGGTATTTAATTCAAGACTGAACAAGTTTTTTGACAAACAGCTCAAGCTATTCCACGGCATCTTCTAAAAGCAAGACTTGCATTTATATAGTGCCTTTCATGACCACAGGATGTCTCAAAGTGCTTTAGTCACGGTTGTAATGTAAGAAATGTGTCAGCCAATTGGCACACAGCAAGCTCCTACAAACAGCAATGTGATAATGACCAGATAATCTGTTTTTCTTAGTGATGTTAATTGAGGGATAAATATTGGCCAAGACATTGGAGAGAACTTACCTGCTCTTCTTCAAACCTTTTACATCCACTTGAGAGTGCAGTCAGGGCCATCTGAAAGACAGCACCACTGACAGTGCAGCAATCCCTCAGTACTGCATTGGAGTGCCAGCCTAGATTTTTATGCTCAGGTTTCTGGGACTTGAACCCACAACCTTCTGACTCATAGGTGAGGGTGCTACCAACTGAGCTACAGCTGAGCCTCCTCAGTGAATCCTATGAAGAGTTCCTACTTTTAAGAATGGTCAGCACTGGATAGCTGCATCCATGTCCTGTTATCAGGCATTCCTTATGGTGCTCTGTCAAAGCTGGGTTTTTTAAACTCCTTTTCAGACCTCTTCCATACTGAAGGTTCATTTGCTCTATAAAGCCTAGCTGTTAATTTAGCTCAGTTGGTGGTGGATTCAAGACCCATTCCAGGATTTATCATAGAATCATAGAATGGTTACACACGGAAGAAGGCCATTTAGCCCATCAATCCCATGCTGTCTCTCAGCTAGTCCCACTCCCCTGCCCTTTTCACGTACCCCTGCAATTTTTTTCCTTCAGATACTTATCCAATTCCCCTTTGAAAGATAATGGGCTTGATATTCATCATATTATTGCCCATTTACCACCCAGAAATGCGAATTTCATTAAAAAAAAATCATTTACCGCCCAGATACCGCCCACAATATCGCGGGCGGAAAAGTCATCAGTCATTTACTGCCGGTGGTATTCGATACTGCCCGGCCATCGTTTAAGGCCAATACCGCCCAAAATGATAATTTCATCATTAAGATCCATTTCCTGCCGGACCTAAATACCACCCTAAAAAAGCAGGTCTTACCTGATCTTACCGGATCTTAAGTGAACGGTATGGATGCCATTTTGGAAATGGGAGCATTTGATGAAAGGCTGCTTAAGATTAATATCTAGTGTCCTCAGAAACTGGAATTTCTTTTTCTGTTTTGTTTTCTTTATCCAGTTTAAAGTTTATAATTCAAGGCCCTTTCACTCAAATCGATGATTAAACAACTCCCTCCCCATCCCCACTCCTCCTATCACTATGTTGAATTTACAAAATGATTCCACATTGATCATTTTCCCTTCAAGATATTTTTATTCTGTTACTGCAGTCATTTTGCTGACTGTTGGGCTCTTGTTCTTCACCCCAATGTTGAACATAGAAAACTGACATGAATCTAATTGTTGGAAGTCCTCAGAATAGAGACCGTTAGCTATAAAAAAAAACTTGCTGGAAAAAGAACCTCAGAAAAACAAAATCGCGTATGCGCAGAAGTCTGTTCTTTTCGCGATCGAGATAAAAGTCGATCTCGATTGACTACAATGCTCACCACCACCCGCTATATACCGCTCCCGCTACTGCCCGAAAAAAAATCACCAAATTAGCTGTCCTCGAACTTAGCGGTATGTGGCAGGTAAAAACCTCATATCGACGGAATATTGCCGAGAGACGGGCGGTCGCGGTACTTCATAATTTCGGGCCCAATATATTTGAAAATACATTTGAACATATAACATCTAGGCTGACGCTTCAGTGGAGTACTAAAGGAGTGCTATATTGTCGGAGGTGTCATCCTTTTAATGAAATGTTAAGCAGAGGTTCTATCTGCCTGCTCAGATTTAGAAAAGAAAAAATTCTCTTGATGTCCTGGCCGACATTCCTTCATCAACCAACACCACCAAAAATGGATTTACTAGTCATTCTTTGCATTGTTGTATGCAAAATGACTGCCACATTTACCTACACAGTAATATAAGAGGTAATTTTGTGATCCTGCACTCCCAGTGAGTTGGAGGGCAGGGGAGCCATGCTTAGATAAAGCATTGAGCTGGATTAGTACTACAGAGCTATAGCCCCGATTCTCCAATCCGATGCTGCCAGCTCGCACAGCCCCTCACCAAGAGCACAGAATCATAGAATTACTTTGTGTGACTGCACTTCAAAAGAAATTAATTCAATATGAAACACTTTGAGATGTCCTGAGAGATATCATCAGTCATTATATAAATGCAAATTTGTTCTTTAGAACTCAATCCAATACTTGAATACTGCTGCCAACTTGAAAACCATACCCATATTTAGAAAACATCTCTCTGGCATTTTTGGATAGGGTACAAGAAAAACTTGCCTTTTCATGAGCAGCTTTTCTCCTAGTTCCAGCACTCACCCTCATTCTCCATGTCAAGCTATGTTGTCTCTAAGTTAGTGACAATGTTATGGTCAGTATTCCTCTCGTGTTTCTTTGCTGCAAATTTAGCATCCTACGTGTTGTTCCTTGGCTTCTTAATCTGCTGAAAGCAAGACTAATCGCACTGCCTCCTACTCTAACTCATTCTTTCCCAGGACCTCTGCACTGAGTCTTGGCTCTATAAGATTCACGTGGAAAATTCTCCTTTCCCCATCAACACCAAAGAGATACTGATTCTCTTTATAAAGAAATTCAGAGGTTGTAGTAGACATTTTACTTTTTTATGGATTGTGTGGTGTATGTAGCACACAAATCACTGACTCCACGCGGTCTGGTGTTGATCTAACTGCTGTGACCTTCGTCCTTTATTGTTCAGCTCCAGAGTGCCTCTCAGGTGTAGTGGTCAGCCTTATATAGCGCCTGTTGCAGGTACTACCAGGCTTCCCACCACAGCGCCCTCTGTGGTGTGGCATAGTGCTTACATTACATTTAAGGTACTGTAAATGTAGATTCTTTTCTCTCAATCTGGTTCAGTAAAATTACTGAGTCGAATACCTCTTGTGCTTTGAACAAAGCAGTCTTTATTTTACCGGCCGGCAAGACTTATCAGACAGAGGATATACATTCTCGGTCGAGCGTACACACTCCCTACGGATAAGTGAAGTTACATCATAAAGCGACAACAGTTATACATTCTCGGCAAAAGATAACAAGATAGGGCTAGAGTGACATCCTAGTTCAGCCTATCTCTTTTGGTCCCTCTTTCCCTTTGTCCACTCATAAGCCGACCTAAGTATGGTCTGATTTTAAACAAAGACCTTCTGTTAATGTTTCAGGTTAATAACATGATTTAATAAGACCTTGAGGTTTTTCTGCAAGCTGTGGGTTTTGTTTCAATATGTGTTAGTGTTGTAACATTTCGCAGTCTCGAGTCCGAGATGTCATGGCTATTCCTCCATGAATTCTTTGTTAGCTTATACTGTCCCTATACAATTCCCACGTTCTCAACTTCAATGTCTCTATACATTTTAAACATTCACATTCCCCCCTTTTATCATTCCATGATAACACTTAGGATCATTCTAGGAGTAAAATGTATAGGGAATGTGAACACACCTAATATCCAGAAAAGTTCCCATTTTGCGCATAAACATAAGACATGTAGCTCTCGTCTCTGTCTCCCCTTCCATGCGCCGAAACTGTCATATATCAACACTATTATACAGACTGTGGCATACAGACAGTTTCATCTTATGGCTCAGGAGTCAGATAAATAGTCCAATTATTTTGCTGATTAAAAGAGTTCAGTTTTCCCGTCTCTCTTCTCAGGTCACCGTCGGTGTAGCTGGCTGTCTATCACTATGGGTAAAAGTTCAAACTGGTCCACATTCCAATTAGGATGCCAACGGCCTTGTTCAGCTATGGAGAAGAGGAAGTCTGGAACAGAAACAGGAGTTAGAATAACCAGTAAAATAGTTTTGTTAGAGGGTGGTGAGCTTGCAGGCACTTTTCCCCTCAACCTTGGTTGCAGTGGGGGTAGTGAGTAACACCTGAAAAGGCCCCTCCCATTGTGGCTCTAATCCCTTCCAAATCCATACTTCCCTGGTGCCACGAGGGACAATTCGGGTAAAACTGGGAGGTCGAGGTGAGCATCTTGAACCTGGTTGTGAACTAGTCGCAGAGCCTGAGTCAGAGAAAGAACATAGGTGGTCATCAGTCGAGCTGAGATCTCATATCTAGGAACAATTTCCCTCATTAACACCTTAACAACAGTTTGAGCCTTATTGTCCAGGTTAGGGTAGGCTTCAATCCATCTGCTAAACAAACACATATTTGTAACACTGAACTTTTTGCAACTCAATGTAGTCCAACTGAAATGTCTCAAAGGGACCTTCGGGTAGGGGCGTTTTACCCCAATCACAGGGGACTCCCTTCCCTGGATTATGTTGCTGGCCAACCAGGCAACGACTACTGATGTTCTGGGTGAGCGCCTGGAGTCTAGGGTGCCACCAAGTAGCCAAAAGTGTGTCACTCGTGGTCCTTGCTCCACAATGAGTAGCAAAATGCATACATTCAATAACCCATAGAGCCAACTTGTCAGACATGCAAGTCTGTTCCGCGGGAGTGGTCCAGAGTTTAGAAACATTGTCATAAGTACATGCATAATATTTCCACAACAGTTTATCTTTTTCAGGAGCGTCCTCCTGTGCTTTTATAACATCTTGGATGGTTGGCATTGGTTTTTCCGAGGTTAACTTATCCTTCGCAGGATTTTTAGTCTGACTCATAATTTTGGGCACTACCATCTGTTGGTCACGAGAGGCCTGTTTGGCCTCTTGGTCAGCACAACGAT
This sequence comes from Pristiophorus japonicus, assembly GCF_044704955.1. Lineage (NCBI taxonomy): Eukaryota > Metazoa > Chordata > Chondrichthyes > Pristiophoridae > Pristiophorus > Pristiophorus japonicus. Next base: position 95,553,047 of record NC_091980.1, read on the forward strand.
TCCCTATATCAACCAGAGAATTTCCGGTAGCGTGGGCGGTACATTTGACAATGGCAATGCGTTTGGGGAACATGAGGGCTTGCAACAAATCAGATACTAGCTGTTTATGAGATATCTCATTCCCCTGTGAGGTTAGGAATCCCCTATTTTTCCATAATTGTCCGAAATCATGGGCCACCCCAAAGGCATAGCTAGAGTCGGTATAGATATTGACTTTGAGATCTTTGGCCAAGATACAGGCTCGGGTGAGGGCGAATAGTTCAGCTTGTTGAGCAGAATAGGCGGTTTCAAAAGCAGCAGATTCCAAGACCTGATTCTCCTGGTTTACTATGGCGTATCCTGAGATTCGTGTATCTTCTGGATTAATAGAAGTACTTCCGTCAACATACATAAACAATCATGACTGGATTCTTCCTCATCTTGGGGTGGCTCAGTAAGAATACAGTCTGGATCTTCCATTGGTACATCAACTAAATCTTCCCTGACTGATGTGGCCTCTTAAATTAAAGATAAGCAATCATGACTGGGTTCTTCCTCATCTTGGGGTGGCTCAGTAAGAAAACAGGCCGGATTAATTGCAGTACAGTGCCGAAAGGTCAATTTAGGATTGCCTGTGATTTCAGTGGGTTCTGTCGGATAGAGGGCCAGTCCACATTGCCCTGCACTGGGATCTCAATCGGATCAATGGGAGTATAACCCACTTGGGAGGGGTCCTCTGCCCACACATGAGGATCCACATAGTCAGGTATGTCCAAGCCAGTATGATGCTGTAGAGTCATTAAGACCTTCTCGGGGTTCCCATGAAATTGGACTGTTCGGCCATGTTTTACGATTTGCACATCCCGGCTGGTAGGGTCAGCCTCATCTATGGCCTTGCGTACCATAACTCCCAAATCTTTAGCATGGTGAGGGGCTAATACTTCACGAGCAATATGCGGTGCCATTGTTAGGGGCTGTTTCCACAGATTCTTATCCACTTCCACAAAATCTGCCTCTCTTTCCAGTCCAGTCACTCTAGCCCTTAATAGAATTCCCTTCACTTCCCCTTCGTGATCCTGATAAAAGTTCTGCAGGTCCTGATTCTTTCCACTGGGATCGTATGCTAGGGTCACGTGATAGGGTGCCTGCGGCAGGTCCAGAGACCACCACTGAGGGGTTCTAGTGGTATAATACTGCTGCTTAAGGGTTTCCTGTTTTACAATAATCCCATCATCTCCACACTCCAAATGCAACTGGAATTTGCAGAGGAGGTCTCTAGCCATCAAGTTACAGTCCAGATTGGTTGTGATAACAACTCGATGTTCCACCGATTCTTCCTGGTAACCCATTTTAACCGGTTCTGACACTGGGAATGTCGAGATTTGTCCCAGGAATCCTGAAAGTTCCTGTGTTTCAGTCGAGGCAGGGAGTTTAAGCTTTGATTGTACAGAAGACATGAAGGCTCCCGTATCTATCAAAAAGGATTGCCACTCATTCAGAATGGGTTCGTCGTCCGGGGAGGATCCCTGCACAATCAAGCTGCGTAGTCAATCGGGGGACAATTGACCAAAGGGGTTGTTCTGGGAGAAGTTAGTGTAAGATCCTCCTCTCCCCCCTTGCCCCCCTCCTCTTCCTCCTCTTCCTTTTCCATGCTGATGGTAGGGGCAATTTTTATTCCAATGTCCTTCCTGCCCACAATTAAAACAGTCAATTCCTCTTACCCAGTCCCGGCCTCTTCCCATACCATGCCGGGGACAATAGGGAGGTTTATTAGCAGGGCTCGGGCCATTTGGTTGTTTAGTATAACCGTATCCTTGCTTATCCATCCAATCCTGTATGCAACACTGCGGTTCTATTGATCCTTCCTCCCGAGATGGCTCTTCCTTTCTAGTCACGTATTCAGTCTTGACCCGGGTTGGGGGCGCACCTCCCCCCTCCCCTTTCTTTTCCTGCCAATAATATCTAACTGCCCTTTCCATTTGTCCGGATAGCGTGAGCAATCAAATAGTTGTTCGAAGATCACATCGACATCTATAGTGGGGTGGTCTGCAGCTTTTTGTGCATCAGGGTTTGGCATTGGTCTGACAGGGAATTGGTGTCGGGACTTTGGGATCTTGGAAATCATTTCTAGGTCGGAGGATGTTTCGGAGCTGTCTGACTGCTTGACAGTTCTGCGTCTCGATCGGCGGGGGTGTTTGCTATATCTTTCACAACTTGGACTATTGATTGACTAGAAGATTTACGGGACTGTCTGTGATGTCGAGATATAGTTCTGCCCTTTCGAGTGTGAGATCTGGTCCTTTCGGCTATATTGCTTGTGAACTGGGGATCCGAATCGCTATCAGAGGATGAGGAGTCAGTTTGGGTTTGTTGCTTTGGTGGTATGGGGTTATTTTTAACTCCTCTTGCCGGAGTGTAAGGTGGAGGGTGTTGGGAAGAGGACTGGAGCAAGGGGCCAGGGGGTGCGGGAGGCGCCGTTGGGCGCTGAGTCAGTGACCACTCATCAATTTCATCATCAGCCTCAGTTAACACAAAGCCAGCCATTTTACTACGTAGTCGGTCAATACCTTTCTCAGAGGTCCCAGAGGATCTCTTAGTAAGTTTCTCGTGCGCACATTCTTTTCTTTGTTAAGACGTCTACAGTTTTAACATGTGTTCCCTCTGTCAATGAAAGTCCTAATTTAATAGCATTTTATTTGCCAACTTGACAGAAGTGATGCATCTTTTAATTTTTTTTTAAATACATTCTTTTTTATACTTTTTATGAGGCTTGAATAAATGGTTAGACTAAAATTAGCAGCATGAAAATGTTTGGCTCACTTCATTTCAGCCTGGTAAGGTATGCCCTTCAACAATATCTTCTTCCCTGTAATAGTAGCTCCAGTCTTAAACTTTAGCCACTTTTCTTAGTTAGATGACTGTAACAGGCTGAAGCGGAGGACATGGGGAGATACTACCCTCTTTAATTTGTAGGTTTGTACCACAGCTAGATGTTACAGTATCTATCCCCACAATTTCTTGACTGCTGTCCTCATTGTACAAACGCTTTATGCCATCATAGAAGTCATCCACCTCCATCTCTTCTACTTTACGTTTTGCCGAGGCCTGCTTGCAGCTATAGGAAGCATGCAGGCGTCGGTAGGGTGCTGCTGTACTGCCAGTTCTCTTGGTGGCGTCCTTGACAACAAACTCTGGCTCTGTGGTAGGGGAGGAATAAAACCTATGCACTCCCCTACCACATGGGACCATGGTTTGCTTGCAGGGGTTGTAGATGTACACCGCATTGGGGGGTAGGGAAGCTTGAAATGTGGATAGGTGTCCTGCCATAAGCTCTCGACAGCGAATTAGCTGCAGGCTATCGATCTGTGCCTTTTTCAGCAGATCAATAGTGAGAGCTAGCCAATCAGGAATTGATGTTTCCAGCTTGAGACTGATGATGGCCAGTGCAAGTGTAGAGCCCTTGAACTGCAGAAGCTGGTGACAGGCCACACACTGCTGTAACTGCCTGATAAGGAGTGCAATATGTTGGGATGGGTTCATCTTAGGCAGATTGCTGAGTAACTGGGGACGGCTGGACATCATCATCGCATGAAAAATGTGAAGGAAATCCAAAGGTGTTGCTGTATGCAGATCCCAGTTCAGTTTATCCAGTATAATCCTCTCCATTCTCAGAATATCTGCAGATGAACAACCACAATTGCTGTTCTTTACCATGTCCCTTAGAGATGGAATGATCTCATCTTCTTCATTGGTTTTAGCTGCCAGGAAGAAACAACTGATGGCTATACACCACAGATAGTTTGGGCGGGCCTTTACCAGAGCTAAAAACCTGTCCAAAATAGTGATGGCAAGAGAAAGGGTTTCTGGATAAAAATGAAATTTGCTCTTTAGTTCAGCCAGCCATTGAATCACCTCATCCCGCTGTGCTGGAGAAACATCTGTATCCTGATTGGTTAGATATTTTGGCACGTATACCTTCCACATCTGTGCTTCCCTAGAGACTGCTTTCTCCAAAAGGACGGCCAGCCTCTGGCTTTCCAAGGGTCCTGAAAACTTCATGACACCTCTTGGATATGCCAACCTCCCAAATGGATACAGCTACCTCCCCCGCGAAGCTGCGATGATGACAGTCGCACTCGAACATCCGGTCCATGAACGCGCTGACTGCCGCTCCCTTCAGTGCTCCATGTTGGCGGAGCGGGTGTGGTGTGTGGGGAGGGGGTATGGGAGCGGACGGTGGTCCTGGGCTGGGCTCTCAGGCTGCAGCTCGCTCACCTCAGGAGCCGCTTCCCGGGAGGCCGCGACCCGGCTTTTCTTTTGCAGTAAAAATCACAGAAGCATTTCTCATTTAAACAGACATTCACAGGAGTCTCTTTTCTTTCCTATTAATTTTTGGATCCATGATTGATCATCTATCCCTATCTAGCTCTAACTATAACCTATCTTTCCAAGTCGCCGCTTGGTTTGCGTCATCGCGCAATTTCCCTATCTCTATCCCTATTCTAAGTTTGAAAGGTATTCACCAGATTGTCCTGGATCTCATTCAGACACTACCTGAGAACCAGCGAGTGGCTAAACTTTCCTCAGACTTTTGAAACCGGGGGAAACTGGAGCAGTATTGAAATCATACTCACTCCAGTGGCCACTTTCCCCTCGTCTCGTCCAAGGCTAGTCTGGCTCTTAATTCGCAAGTTTTCGGCAGTCGTCCGTTGAGATCCCACTTCTGACACCAAATGTAAATGTAGATTCTTTTCTCTCAATCTGGTTCAGTAAAATTACTGAGTCGAATACTTCTTGTGCTTTGAACAAAGCAGTCTTTATTTTACCGGCCGGCAAGACTTATCAGACAGAGGATATACATTCTCGGTCGAGCGTACACACTCCCTACGGATAAGTGAAGTTACATCGTAAAACGACAACAGTTATACATTCTCGGCAAAAGATAACAAGATAGGGCTAGAGTGACATCCTAGTTCAACCTATCTCTTTTGGTCCCTCTTTCCCTTTGTCCACTCATAAGCCGACCTAAGTATGGTCTGATTTTAAACAAAGACCTTCTGTTAATGTTTCAGGTTAATAACATGATTTAATAAGACCTTGAGGTTTTTCTGCAAGCTGTGGGTTTTGTTTCAATATGTGTTAGTGTTGTAACATTTCGCAGTCTCGAGTCCGAGATGTCATGGCTATTCCTCCATGAATTCTTTGTTAGCTTATACTGTCCCTATACAATTCCCACGTTCTCAACTTCAATGTCTCTATACATTTTAAACATTCACAGTACTGGGACGATACACACATCATTACATAACATCACATTTGTCCAACGGAAGGCAGGTAGGCATAGACAGTGTGTTAGTATGGTACATATTATCTGGTACATTAACTAGTTATTGACTGATAACGGATCCTTGATTTCCTTGTTAGCCGTTATCATTAATTGTACTTCATCCATTATTTTACACAAATACAGTGGCCATTCAGCATTAAAAAATTAATTCTTATTATAAATTCGCCATCTCACATTAACATAGCTCATTTTGGACTCGCTCTGCCTTACAGAAGTCCTTTGTGGGGACCACCTCTTGGTAAGGTCCTTTTAAGACTCCCGGGTGCATTTCCTTTTTAAGGCGCCATCTTTGATGCAGGAGGATTCCACGAGGCTTCTCTTTGGGCGCCGCCATCTTTGATGCTCTGCTGCTCTGAGCACGATGCCGCCGCCATCTTCTTCTCCGCCGCTCCGGATGCCCTCCGCCGTCGCAGCCTCCGCTGCCACCTGACTTGCCGCCTCTCCTGCGGCCGTCGTGGCCTCTCCAGCGGCCGCACTTGCCGCCTCCCCCGCAGTCTTCGTAGCGGCCTCCCATGCGGCCTCCGTGGCCGCCGACCTCCAGCTACTGCCGTCGCTCAACGCTAACAGCTCCTCGGCGGGGCTCTTCTGAACCGCCAGCCATCCTGGATCCCTCGCACCCCGCCGGCTCACCCCCCCCCCCCCACTAGGCCCCTCTCTGCAGGGCTGCTTCCCGATGGGGGCTGAGGCTGCAGGATCTCTGTGGCTTGAGGTCCGGGCCTGGGGCTTGCCTGTGGGTGGATTGAGGCTGCAGCTCCAGCTCGGTCAACGTTGCTCTCTGGGGACCCGGGGCACAGCAGCACCCCGGGGAGCAGCAGCCTGTGGGGCGATGAAGTCTTCCCAGCTCCCACGGACTGTCCCCATCCACCTCCGGCCGAGGAGTGTCGGCCCATCGCCTGCAACGACCCACAAATGTAAAGTGTGCGTCTCGTCCCCGTGGGATACCTACACCATCGCCCTGCCAAGAACAGGTATCAGTTCCCTGGTGTAGGTACGCAGCTTCACCGTGACCAGGACCAGCTTGGGTCGTGCAGCTGGGTTAATCCACAGTTTATCAAAAGTTCTCCGACTCATCAACGACGGACCCGAGCCCGTGTCCACTTCCATACTCACTGGGACTCCGTTGATTTTTACTTCCCTTATCACTGGGGGTGAATCGTCAGTACACGTGTGCAGTCCAAACACCTCATCTTCAACCTGCTCCTCGCTGAACAGTAGATCATCCCCCATCTCCTCAGCCACATGGTGAGTCTGATTTCTTTCACACATACGCTGAAGATGGCCTTTAACGTGGCAGGTATTACACGTGTACTCGGCAAACCTACACCGGTGAGCCCCATGACTTCCTCCACAACGCCAGCAAGGTGCTGCTTGATTGGCCCCCCTCAGCGGACTCTGAGTTCCAGGACCCCGAGGTCCGTGCTCTCTGCCCCGGGCAGAGCCGCATTCTGCAGTTTTGTCCGTGGTGGGCGCTATCCTGCGGACAGTGCCTGCCGGGTTCAAGACTGTGTGGATTATTTGCTTGGTGCTGCAAGTCGAGGTCATATGTGCCTGGCTGATGGCGATGGCCTTTGTCAGAATGACTGTGGGTTCCGTGGCTAACAGCTTGTGAAGGAGGCTCTCGTGGCCAATCCCCATAACAAAAACGTCCCATAAAGCCTCGTCAAGGTGTGCACCAAAATCACATGGCGCCGCGAGTCTCCTGAGGTCCGCAGCATATTTGGTGACATCCTGGCCCTCAGGTCTGCAGTGATGGTAAAATTTGTATCTGGCCGTGAGGATGCTCTCCTTCAGTTTCAACTGGTCACGACTAAGTTCAGTCAGCTCCTCGTATGACTTGTCCCTGGCGCTCCCGGGTGCCAGCAAATCCCTGATGAAACAGTAAACCTCATCGCCACAACTGGAAAGCAATATCGCCTTACGCTTCTTTCTCATTGCGTCTGTGTCCTCCGTCAGGTCGTTTGCTGTGAAGTAGTACTCGAGCCTTTCCGTTAAGGCCTCCCAATCATTGCCCACTGTAAAATCCTTTAGCGAGCCCAGAGTAGCCATGGTTGCGTGGAGTTTGTCCGCTTCCTAGTCGCCAATGTGGTGTATGTAGCACACAAATCACTGACTCCACACGGTGTGGTGTTAATCTAACTGCTGTGACCTTCGTCCTTTATTGTTCAGCTCCAGAGTGCCTCTCAGGTGTGGTGGTCAGCCTTATATAGCGCCTGTTGCAGGTACTACCAGGTTTCCCACCACAGCGCCCTCTATGGTGTGGCATAGTGCTTACATTACATTTAAGGTACTGGGACGATACACACATCATTACATAACAGATTGGATGGGGGAAAAGTCAGAATTACTGCACCTAAAATGGTGGCAAAATATGGTTTAATTTAAAAATCCATACCTACACTGATTAATATAACAGATTTAAAGAGCAAGAGACATTTCACTAAGTCTACTGAACTTCAAAGGGATTACAAAAGTTGCAATTGAAAATCAAAATGTAATTTATAATTTAATGTCAATTTTAGTTTAGTTTTTATTTCAAATTAAACCACAAACTTTAAGAAAACAGTCAACAGTATAAATATGTATAAATTAGCATCACCAAATGTGATTCAAATGTCTCAGTATAACCTGACTACACCTCTCCATTCTCCTTTACATGCTATCTATAAAAGAGAAAATTTAACACAAAAGGAATATAGAATTAAAAGTGCGCTGCTCTGCCCCAGGATGGACCCTGTCTTCACAGAGTTCCTACTTTCTCTACTCCCAGAAGGGAAATCCGGTCCTGAATTAAAATATCCTTAACCAGCTGAGAATTTCTATTCCCAAGCTCTGTACTGCAAGCATCTTCCTCAATCCTTCCTAAATTTGATGGCAGAGTGCTACTTTGCCCAAATTATAATGCGCCAGTCTGTCCAGATCCCTATTCTTGAGATTGCATTCACCTAGTGGGAGTAAACAGGTGGCTTCCTTGACCAACATGCCAGGATAATGAACCACTTCTGCACGAATAATGCTGAAAGACTCATTCTGTGTGAGTATTGTGGAGCTTTAACTTCCTACAGTAATCCTAATAAACATATTTTAGAATCAATGTTGAGCGAAGGTGGAAGCTAGCTGTGTTGGGGATGTATAGAGATTTTGGAATAAAGCCGTAATATATGGAAGATACCCTCTGCTGAGCCACTGTAACAACCTCGAAGTCATGGCCCAATTTAACTATTTGATGCATAATACAATAGAATTTTGAAGGATTTCCAATTTAATCTTATCTGCACACAGCTTGAGACTAAATATGCTTTGGTCAAACTAAAATCACACAAACAAATGACCAAATGGCCTCCTATATAATCATTTCACTGATGCTATGAAGATATTTAAAGCTGATTAGTGCACCTCCAATATCCTCCTCTAAGTGTTGTGTTTTCTCCTATTATGTTGAATATTTGCCATGATTTTCAACAAGGTGAAATTTGTGGATTTATTGCTTGTATTATAACAATTCAAAGGATTTTTACCTTCACGGAAATTCGAGTAGTGCCAGTTTGCGGTGCGGAATGGGCAGCGCAATCGTACCACACGCCCAAAGGCATTGGCCCGAGACCCAATTGAAATTGTGCCTTGAGCCTCATCCACGTGAAACTGCAGAGCTGTGGATGCCATTTGGGCATCTGGATGCATTTCACCAGTCGGGGCCTTAAGGATTTCAGCTGGCTCTGAAGCTGAGCCAGCCCATTAGAAGGTCTTTGAGAGAGAAGGAGGCTACATGGAGGAAGAGGGAGGCCAGGCTGGCAGCAGTCATCAGGTGCTCCTCCTGGCTCCACAGAAATAAAACCATTGAAAAAGTGTCCTTAGCTTTTTGTGGGTGGCTTCCAGCGGTCCCTTGAAGATCCAGAAATGTTGATGACCAGTTTTACATTGGCGCCCTAAAACTGTCATTAGGGCTCCAATTTATAGATCCAGGGCCTCTTTCAGGCGGGCGCCCTGCACACTTGGAAGTCACTGGCATGCAATTTGGCAGCTGGAGCTGGGCGCGAGTGATCGCAAGCCAACATTCATCCCTCCAACTTCAATTTCTTGCCCACAGAACAGACAAAAAGGGGTTGAATTTTTTCCGACATAGTCCATTAATGCCCCTTTGAGTTGCAGGAACCTCAAACAGGTGTAATATGAAAATTTATTAGCACTCAGGCATTTGTTGAATTCCAACACGAGTATCTTGTTTTAATGTCACAACAATGTAGCTTGCTGCTCCTTTTCACTTTTATTTACTACATTAGGATGCAATATGTCATCCTCTTTCTTTATGAAAGCCCTAACTGGTGAAATGCATCCAGATGCCCAAATGACATCCAGAGTTATAGGCCAGAATTTTCCGGGGTGGAGGGGGGTGGGGGGGTCAGCAAGCGGGATTGGTGATGGGTTGGGTGGGAAATATGATTTTTTTTTGACAGCGGGTTGGGACGCCGCTGTCAAACCACTGCAACACACCATTCCCAATGGCGCGTATGTGATCTCCGATCCGACCCGACCCACAGAGGCGGACGACCTGATTAAACCAATTATTGGGTTGTTGACATACCCTTAATAATGCTTTTAACCTTTCCTTTAAACATTCACTGCTTGTCCACGTGGTCCACGCTGCTTGGGGACCTCATCTGTAAACCTGAGGCGGGCGTTGAATGGCTATTGCTACAGCTGATTATTTGACAGCTTCAAATGTACAGAATGAGCAACCACCTGACAAATTCTCACTTTCCTCAGCCTCAAGTCCATTTCCAGCACTGATTCTGCAGGCTTTTCACTTTCCACTCTCCATCCACTCTCACCTCATTGGAAGAACTCTTTTACCATTGACAGAATGCTTCTGTCATCTCTTCTTCATCTGCCATTTATTCCTTCAACATGGGTGCTCTTTATACTGTCTCACTTTGGTCCTCAGAATCCCACCATGAATAGCCCCAACATCAGCAGCACCAGGCACACCAGCAGCACCAATAACAACACCAACCTTCTTCGCAATCACCCGATGCTGCACAGGACACAGGGCATCAGCACCCGACCACATTGCTGCCTGAGAGGCCAGGGATGGCCTCACCATGGCCAGATTTACTGCACACATTGGCTGCCACAAGATGGGCCAGGTTGGCATCACACCACACCAGCACCATAAAGCATCCCTACAATGTACAAACCTTTCCTTTCGCACTCACCACCATTGCGGGGGATACCATTATATATCACCATTCACTGCAACTCACTAAGCCACTTCCAAAGGTGCACATGAATCTGTCGAAGAATGGAAACTGTTGAAAATAAAGGTTTCAATGTTTGACAGCATTAACAGAAACTTTACATAAACATTGGATAAAACAACCAAGTGGCTACCCTTGTATGTTGTTAGATGGTATGATGGCACTAGGATGAGAGTGAGTGTGAGGGGTGGCTAGTGAGATGGGGATGTGATAATGTAGATAGAGAGAGAGGGATGGGTGGATGTGTAAGGTAAGTTGGTGTGAGTAAGGATGTGCAGGAATATGGTAGGGAAGCCAAAGAGATGGGGATGTGATGAGAGGCAAAGCAGGATAAAGGTGAGTGTGGCTTTGTGCTAATGTTTTGTGATTTAATGAGATAATTGAAAGGTTTGCATCACTGCACTCAGGTCCTCCTGAAGACGTCCATGATTGTGCCCTCCTGTATAATGTGCAATCAGGCTGCGTTGCTCTCCTGGTGAGGTCTCTTCCATCCATGAAACGGGAAGAGGACCTCCCTGCATATGGAGGGATTCATGGAAGAACCTTGGTGCAGCCCTACATCCCTGTGTAGTGATTGTCAGTGTTTGCAGCATTTCAATGCTGTAGAGCGCTGACAGCACAAATGTCAAAAGTAATGTGGCCATGGTCCCTTTAAGGATTATGCATTATGAATGATGTCACCAGACCCGCTTCCTATAATAGGCCCGGGAAACACACTGGGTGGGTTTAATGGCAATGGAAAATCATATTCCAGAGTAGGATGGAGCCATCAGTGAGGCCTCAACCTGCCACCGACAATTGTCTGCCCCGGACCTGCAGAGGTGAGGAAAATCCAGCCCACAGCCACTTAAAACTCCAAACTGATGGTTTTGTAATCAGGCAGAGTTCAGAATGCTGCTCCCATTTAACTTAATGCCACTAACTGAGATTATGATTAAAATGGGCACTTCATGGCCTGGATTTTGAGGTTAGCAGCGAAGGAATGGCGCTCACCGTTCATTGCGCTTTCAGCTGCGCAGGGATTTTTCACGGGCTGTTGAGCAACAACTTGCTTCCTAGAGATCATTTCCAGCGTGAGCAGGGCAAGGCAACAGCATGGCTCTTCAACCAATCAGATTGAAGAATCCTCACTGAGACATGCAGGGCAGAATCTTAATTCCCCAAAAAGGTGGGTTTGGTTTGGATGGGAGGTTAAAATTCAAGAAATCGGAACCCAACCCTCATTTTTGGGAAATTAAGATTGAACCTGCAAACTTCTGTTTTTACGGAGGCAGGATGAGGGGAAGGCTACCAATCCGCTCACCGGAGATGGGTTGATTATTTAAATATTATAATAAGGCTGGCTGCTTTCATTTTAACAGTCATTCTATTTTTAACTCAAGTCGGCCACATTTTCCAAGCCTTGGGAAATCCAGCAGTTGAAAGGAAACGAGAAGAACTGAATCCATAAAGTAAGTGCCTTTACAGCACTGCTTCTGGACCAAGGAGTATTTTCACCAGGTTCAACAAGCAAAGCAATAACCGTCCCCCTCCCCTCCGTGATCTGTCTGCTTCCCCTGAAAGTGGAACCCCCCGTCCGCACCAACGCCCCCTCCCCAACCACCATCAGCTTTCCTCGACCACCATTGGACACCCCAATCACCATCGGACAGCCCCCAACCAGCATCGGATAGCCCCCAAGCACCATCTGTTGCTCCCCCACCCCCCGAGATCAGGGTCACCCCCCACAATCGGGACCCCCCCGCAGCAAGCAGGACACCCCCACGATCGGAACCCCACCACTAGACCTAATTGTTCTCCTCAGCTACAGCTTTGTGCTGCAGGCTTCCCGCCTGACAGGCCTCTACCTGTCAATCAGGCTGCCTGTGGATGGGAAACCGACAGAAAAAAATATAAAGGAGCTCGGCAATTAAAAACTGTAGGACATTCAGGAAGCCCAGTCTTCAAAACAGACCCGCATGGAACACACCTCCGGTCAAAAATACAAGCCACAGAGTCGAAACCAGGAAGTATAAATTAGAATGTTTAATTCATTGTAAAATCATGTACAGAAAGCGAAATGAAGAGAGGGAAAGAAAGATGGGATGAAGAGAGAGATAAAAGAGACAAAAAGAAAAAGTTTAAAAAATATTTAATCTCCAAAAATAATTACATTCTGAAGGAATGAGACTTTTAAATTTTCAGGGCCAGAGGTCATTTGGCAGTAATTAAGACTTATCTCACTGTTAAAAATTCAGTTACAACTGAATGCAACAGCCCTAATTTTTTCTGGCATGTTTAGTGGGTAGCTAGTGGGTCAAGCAAGGTTGCATCATCACACTAACACTCTTTTCAATCTTCCTTGCTGCAATGCTTCATTTCACCCTTCGCAAGCTCCCCACTGGTGTGGAGCTAAATTATAGAACAGATGGGAATCTGTTCTACAATTTAGTTCCATACCAGCGGGGAACATGCTAAGGGTGAGATGAAGCATTGCAGCGAGGAAGATGGGAATCTGTTCAACCTCCGCCGCCTCCAGGCCAGATCCAAGATCGTCCCATCCTCTGTCATTGAACTACAGTACGCAGACGACGCTTGCGTCTGCGCATATCAAGCCATCGTCAACACCTTCACCGAGGTGTACGAGAGCATGGGTCTTACACTAAACATCCTTAAGACAATGGGCCTCTACCAACCTGACCCCGCCACACTGCACTGCCCCCTGATTATCAAATCCCGACGAGGCCTTGGACAACATGGACTATTTTCCATACCTCGGGAACCTACTGTCAGCAACAGCAGACATTGACGATGAGGTCCAACACCACCTTTAGTGTGCCAGCACAGCCTTCGGTCACCTGAGGAAGAGAGTGTTTGAAGACCAGGACCTCAAATCCGGCATCAAGCTTATGGTCTACAGGGCAGTAGTGATACCCGCCCTCCTATATGGCTCAGAGAAGTGGGCTTTATACAGCAGACACCGCAAAAGGCTAGAGAAGTATAAACAGTATTGCCTCCGCAAGATCCTGCAAATCCTTTGGCAGAATCGACGCACCAATGTCAGTATTCTCGCCCAGGCCAACATCCCCAGCATCGAAGCATTGACCACGCTCGATCAGCTCTGTTAGGCGGGTCACATCATCTGACACGAGACTCCCAAAGCAAGTGCTCTATGCGGAGCTTCGACACGGCAAGCGAGCCCCAGGTGGGCAGAGGAAACGTTTCAAGGACATCCTTAAAGCCTCCTTGATAACGAGCAACATCCCCACCGGCACATGGGAATCCCTGGCTCACGACTGCCCAAAGTGGAGGAAGAGCATCTGGGAGGCCGCTGAGCATCTCGATTCCCATCGCCAAGAACAAGCAGAAACCAAGCGTAGACAGCGGAAAGAGCATGAGTTAACCCAGGCTCCCCACCCACCCTTCCCTTCAACCACTGTCTGCCCCACCTGTGACAAAGACTGTGGATCCCGCATTGGACTCCTCAGTCACCTGAGAACTCACTTTCAGAGTGGAAGCAAGTCATCCTCGACTCCGAGGGACTGCCTATGATGATGAGTGGGTAAATACAACATCTTTACGCCTTGACTTGGATTTTAAAGCCGAGTCCCTTGGTGAGGTACCGATATAACGAAGCTTGTGGAAGCGCAGGGTAACTTGGACAGCTATTTTCAGATTTCCGCAGTTAACTGCACACGTGCAGACTCCAAAAGTTTCAGTCCAATTTACTTCATAATAAAATAGAGCACGGTTAGCCTCACCATCATTCTTAACGCAAAACCCCAGCCATTTTCATGCTTGAGGTCCTAGGCTGGCATCATTTTTTCCACCATGACTTCTTACCAACCTTTCCAAATTAAAACTACATGAAGATTACTAAATTGGAAACTAACAAATAAAAATCATTTTTGCAGGTATTCTGATATTTTCTGTTAAGAGAGCAAGTTTTTTAAAGGAAATATTTGACATCACTTTCTTTAACCGAAACGAGTGAACTATGATTTATTTTTACTGTTTATTTGTTGGAATTAACTACCTTTATACTTATGATTACAATTTAAAATCTAACACTCTTTATCCAACACAGCACAGCAGCTGTCGAATGCTGCTAAAATCTCATTTAAGTGTTAGTTTAAGTTCGAAATATAATTAGGAAATGGAGAATGCATGGCATTATATAAAACATGCGATTCCCTTTATCTTATTCCATGTGGGAATGTCAAAATATTTATTTTAAATTTCCTCTCAACAAAAAAATGGCAGGATGCCTGCAAAATATACTGGAGGCGGAAATCCACGGACAATGATCCTGGCAAATATGCCAGAATTGTGCCCTTCAATGCTGCGTCTGTCAGAGTTTGCAGAGTGAATGGGAGAGCACAAAAGGAAGTGGGTCTGATGACGTCATCTGATGACGCGTCATCAGCCAGTTTCCTTAAAGGGACCATGCCCACATACATTTTGACAGTGGTGCTCTCGGCGTTCTACAGCATTGAGGTGCTGCAAACACTGACAAACACAAAGGTGCACGGCTGCACCCAGGCTCTCCCATGAACTATGATGTAAAGTTTCTACTAATGTGTTGTCAAATATTGAAGTCTATATTTTCAACACTTGGCTTCTTGGAAAGATCTGTGTGCACCTTTGGAAGTGATTTAGTCAGTTGCAGTGAATGGTGAGAAATAACAATGTGGCCATGATGAGGCCATCCCTGGCATCCCGGGCAGGAATGTGGTCGGGTGCTGATGCCTTGTGCCCTGTGCAGCATCAGGTGATTGTGGAAAAGGTTGGTGTTGTTGGTGATGCTTCTTTGCCTAGTGATGTTGGTGTTGGGGCTGATCGTGGTGGGATTCTGAGGACTAAGGTGAGTTTTTTCAAGGGCAGCGATGCTGATGGAATAGATGGCAGCTGAAGTTGAGATGACAGAAGCGACCTGTCAATGGTGAGAAAGGTTGCTCCAAGGAGGTAACGCTGGCTAGAGAGTTCACTGCAAACACTTCAAACCTGCATAAAGCTGAAAAGTGTATTCCAAATCCAGAAGGCTCCAGCTTCTTTGATTGGAAATTGAACAGCTGTGAAATGATAGCTTCTGTAGCTGTCAACTAATCTAACCAATTCAAAGTTGTTGAGAATCCACCACACTTACCTGGCATGATACCCGATTTGTGAACATAAGAACATAAGAAATAGGAGCAGGAGTAGGCCATTCGGCCCCTCGAGCCTGCTCTGCCATTTAATAAGATCATGGCTGATCTGATCATGAACCCAGCTCCACTTCCCTGCCCGCTTCCCATATCGCTCAAAAATCTGACTTTCTCCGCCTTAAATATATTCAATGACCCAACCTCCACACCTCTCTGGGGCAGAGAATTCCATAGATTTACAACCCTCTGAGAGAAGAAATTCAACCTCATCTCAGTTTTAAATGGGCGGCCCCTTATTCTAAGAATATGTCCCCTAGTTTTAGTTTCCGTTATGAGTGGAAATATCCTCTCTGCATCCACCTTGTCGAGGCCCCTCATTATCTTATATGTTTCAATAAGATCACCTCTTATCCTTCTGAACTCCAATGAGTACAGGCACAACCTACTCAACCTATCTTCATAATTCAACCCCCTCATCTCCGGAATCAACCTAGTGAACCTTCTCTGAACTGCCTCCAATGCAAGGATATCCTTCCATAAATACGGAGACCAAAACTGAACTCAGTACTCTAGGTGTGGCCTCAGCAATACCCTGTACAGTTGTAGCAGGACTTCTCTGCTTTTATATTCCATCCCCCTTGCAATAAAGGCCAACATTACATTTGCCTTCCTGATTACTTGCTGTACCTGCATACTAACTTTTTGTGTTTCATGCACATGTACCCGCAGGTCCCTCTATACTGCAGCACTTTGCAATTTTTCTCCATTTAAATAGTAATTAGCTTTTCTATTTTTCTGTCAAAGTGGATAACCTCACATTTTCCCACATTATACTCCATCTGCCAAATGTTTGCCATTCATTTAGCCGATCTATATCCCTTTGCAGATGTTTAATGTCCTCCTCACAATTTGTTTTCCCACCTATCTTTGTATCATCATCAAACTTGGCTACATTACACTCGGTCCCTTCATCTAAGTTATTAATATAGATTGGAAATAGTTGAGGCCCCAGCACCGATCTCTATGGATCTACTAGTTACCATTTGCTAACCGGAAAAAGACCTATTTATCCCGACTCTCTGTTTTCTGTTAGTTAGCCAATCTGCTATCCATGCTAATATATTGCCCCCAACCCTGTGAACATTTATCTTGTGCAGTAAACTTTTAGTGGCACCTTATCGAATGCCTTCTGGAAATCCAAATACATGACATCCACTGGTTCCCCCTAATCCACCCTGATCGTTACATCCTCAAAAAACTCCAGCAAATTTGTCAAACATGATTTCCCTTCATAAAACCATGCTGGCTCTGCTTGACTGAATTATGCTTTTCCAAATGTCCTGCTACTGCTTCCTTAATTTTACCAATGACAGACGTTAGGCTAATTGGTCTATAGTTTCCTGCTTTCTGTCTGCCTCCATTTTTAAATAGGGGCGTTACATTTGTGGTTTTCCAATCCACTAGGACCTCCCCAGAATCCAGGGAATTTTGGTTGATTATAACCAATGCATCCACTGGGCTCAAGTTTCAGCCTGAGTTGCTCCTATTTTTTTGAAGCAACTAGTTTAGAATGGAGCATCTTAGAAATTGCAATTCACGGCATTTAGTTTGTTCCAGTTCTAGTGAGTTAAAATAGTTTCATTGTAAAACAGATTTTTTTTTTCAAAAGGGGGCAAGTCCAGCCACTTACGCCTGTTTTGCAAGTTTAGGCAGTAAAAAACTTAGAATGGAGTGAGTGTAGATTTTTGTATGCTCAGAAAAACCTTGCCTACACTTAGAAAATCTGGCGTCAGAACGAGAGATGGGGGGGAAGGCGGAAGGGGGGTTTACAAGCATTAAACACTTTACTTTTACAAATAAAGAGCCATCATCAATAATAAATGATAAATAAATCAATAAATCAACCAAAAAAATCAATCAAAACATATTTAAAAATTAAAAATTAAAAAAATAATTAAAAATCAATCAATAAATAAAAAATTACATTTTTACTCACCCACTGCAGCACCGGGAGCCCTCCAACAGCATGCTGGGATGGGGCCCCCCAGTGTCTCTCTCTCTCTGTCTCTGTCAGTCTCTCTCTCTCTCTGTCTCTGTCAGTGTCTCTCTGTGTTTCTGACAGCGAGGAGTGACGGGAGAGGGGGGAAGGTGGCGAGAGAGTGGGGAGAGGGGGGAAGGTGGCGAGAGAGGGGGGAGGGGGAAGGAGGGTGGAGGGGAGGGAGGGGGAGGGAGGGAGAGGAGGGGGAGAGAAGGGGGGAGGGGGTAGAGGAGGAGGAGGAGGGAGGGAGGAGAGGTGGGAGGGAGGGAGAGAGGAGGGGGAGAGGAGGGGGAGAGGAGAGGGGAGGGAGGGGGTGAGGAGAGGGAAGGGAGGGGGTGAGGGGGGAGGGGGGGGAGAGGAGGGGGAAGGAGGGAGAGAGGAGGGGGAAGGAGGGAGAGAGGAGGGGGTAGGGGGGAGAGGAGGGGGAAGGAGGGAGAGAGGAGGGGGTAGGGGGGAGAGGAGGGGGAAGGAGAGGGAAGGGCTGAACAAGGGGGTGCTGAATGGGAGGGGGGGGCTAATGGGAGGGAGCGGGGGTGCTGAACGGGAGGGAGGAGGGGGTGCTGAACAGAAGGGGGGGGGGAAGCTGAACAGGCCCTGCCGCCGCCGGGCCGCCACGGAGGACTTCGGGCAGGGCCCGCCTCCAGCAAAATGCTGGGCGGGCCCCGCTGCCGCCGATGAAGACGGGCCACCATGGATGACTTCAGGTGGGGCCTGCCAACGAGGTAAGAGGTGTCAGGCCACTCAGCCTGGGATAGGGTCGTCGCCCGGAGACAGGATGCGCCGGGAGGGCCAGGAGCTACTGCGCACGCACGCAGCCTCCACTGCACACACACGCGGCGGCCGGCACTGCTTTTGGTGCAGGGCTGTAGTTCCGCCCCCAGCAGCTCCGCGCCAAGCTGGAAATGGGCCTACAGATATCGGAGAATCGCGAGGTAAGTATTCGCCGCAATTTTCGTTCTACAAATTAGACGGGCCTCTCCGATGTGCGCCCTTCTAGCAGGGTTCCGAAACTTGAGCCCACTATCTCTGCAGCCACTTCTTTTAAGACCCTAGGATGCAAGCCATCAGATCCAGGGGATTTGTCCACCTTTAGTCCCATTATTTTGCTGAGTACAACTTCTTTAGTGATAGTGATTGTTTTTAGTTCCCCCCTCCCGATAGGCTCTTGATTATCCATTATTAGTGTCTTCTACCGTGAAGACCGATACAAAATATTTGTTCAAAGTCTCTGCTGTTTCCCTGTTCCTCGTGAACCTCGTAAAAAACTTAGAAAATTCCTTTGGACCTGGTAAAACGCTGCTTAATTAGCTTGAAGCAGCTTCTTAACTATCACAATTGCCTGCACGTCACTTCATGCCGGGTTTGCAAACCACAGCCAAAGCCGGCACTTTGGAAATTCACAAGGACGCAGGTTCAGAGCGGATTTCCATCCCACTGCCAATTTGACTCCAAACTTGCACTCGCAGGGCTCGTAGGATTCCAGCCATAGTGTGGGACCCAGCCAGAGTTACTGCAGGAGTCCAGGAGAACAGCAGAGGAAATTTAATCACGTTATTTTTATTTAGTTATTTCCAAAACCTGCACTTAGTAATCTTCACGTAGTTGGCTTTGGAGAGATTAGAAAGAGGTCAGGGTGGAAAAGGAAATCTGGGATATCAGTCCAGAAACTTTTAAGATTGAAAATGTAATGCCAAAGCAATAATATTAGGAATCACAGAAAATACTCGATAAAGAATAGTTCCATTAGACTAATAAACACCTCGGGCTGGACATTCGGTTGTGTAGCACCTCTGTTAGCACCCCAGAGGTGTTACACAACCGGGGTGGTAATGTGCTTGGAATTGTTTACCGCCTGGCTACGTAGCTTGCAATGCCCCGGAAATTTGGTGACAGTTTTGCGGCAGTACAAAACGCTACTGCCTCGCTGTGTACTTTCAGTCAAATCATGACGCCAGTGTGCAACGACCCGCTAGCGTCCTGCTCGCAAAATTAGGTGCGACTGCCTCATTTAACGTCCTCCCCCAATCACATCCGAGAAACCAGGCGGTACCATCTTCTGTTGCCGCTATCTGCAGCCTATTTAAAGGGAGGGAGGAGGAGCATTAATCGGAGGTCATATTGAGTGCAACGTTTCCGCAAAGCATGTTGCATGAACCTCTGACTTTAAAGCGGCAGGTTTATCTGCCATAACAGGGTCCTTACAACTTGAGTGAAATAATTTAATGGAGGCATTACTAGTTCACCAGCATCACCTGCTCCATGCTCTTGTTAGGCGCCATCCATATAGAAGTGCTGTCGGCCATGTCGGGCCACGAATGAGGACAAGCCATGGATAGGAGGCAGTAACCCCCATGGGTTTACAGGCAGCAAAGCTCATACCTCCAGTTCTCTGAGGAGCAGTGTGAGAGAAGACTGTGCTTCCAAAAGGAAGTGCTGACAGAGATATGCCATCTCCTATAGGCAGATCTGCAGCCTCACATCGGCACCAGGACTGCGCTGCCCGTCACAGAGAAGGTGACTGTGGTGCTGGCCTTCGATGCCTCCAGCTCCTTTGAGGCTGCATCAGGGGACATATGCAGCGTCTCTCAATACGCTACACATCGCTGCATTTGCCACGTCACAAAGGCTTTCTATGCCCGCAGAATGGATTTCATAACGTTCCCAATGAGCAGGTTTGGCAGGATTGTGGGCATCCTGATAGTTCAAGGAGCCATTGACTGCACACATGTGGCCTTGCTAGCACCATTCAAGAACGTCGAGGTATTCAGAAACTGAAAGGGATACCACTCCCTGAACGTGCAGCTGGTGTGCAATCACACGCAGCCCATCCTCGCAATGAATGCCCGCTATCCAGGGAGCGCACATGGTGCGTTCATCCTGCACGAGAGCACTGTGCCACAATTGTTTCAGCCACCATGGGAGCGACACAGCTGGCTTATGCCTCCCCCTCCGCAATCGCACCACACAAGAAGTGCATCGCTATGATGACAGCCATACGGCCACTCGCAACATCATCGACCAGGCAGTAGGGGTGCTCAAGCAATGTTTCCGATGCCTAAACCACTCAGGAGGCAGCCTTCAAATCTCCCTCAACAGGTCTCCCATTTCATTGTGGTATGCTGCATGCTGCACAACTTGGCCATAATGAGGGGCCAGGCATTGCCAGTGTGGATTGCAACCCCACCTCAGGAGGAGGAGGACGAGGAACAGGAGCCTGGCAAGGCCTCGAATGGCCAGCCACACGAGGAGGAGGGGCAGCAGCCATGGTGGAGACAGCATAGCAATGCTGGCAGTGCAAGAGCCATACATCAGTGGCTCATAATACATCGGTGAGGGATACAGCTAATACTAACCACGCTATGTACTGCGATAATGGCACATCTCCGTGTACGTCCAAAATCATACACAAGATGACAATGCAAAACGTTCAAATTAACATTTTATTAACAACACCAACATAGTCAACTGAAACAACACAACCAAACCCCTCCCCAGCAAGTAACAAAAAACACAACGTCCCATCACTCACAATAATTTTAAACAGTCTGGCCAAAGGCCCCTTCCAGTAGTTATCCCCCAGCAGCATCCATGTGGCATATTAGGCACACACACTTACAACTATAGGCTGCGTCAAAGAATGCAATGACATATTTACAAACATTATTTACACAATGAGGACATCTGTCCATGGTGGCCAAAGTCTTCAGTCAGATTCCCTCTGACCTTGACCCCCCTCCCACGCCTAGTGTTCCTCCTTAATGTTGTCTCAGTACCTGCATCAAGGCTGCTTTAGGGATGCTGTGTGTGTGGGGGAGACAGATGGCCTAGCAGGATGCCCAGGATCAACTCTGCAGACTCCAGCACCTCAGTATCGGCGGCAGCACCTCGGATGGCTCAGGTGTAGACCGCAGCAGGTGCAAAGGCGGTGGTGGGAGCCAGAATGCTGTCATCTTGAGCAAGGACAGCACCTTCCATTTCCAGCGGCCCACTGCCACTGCCCCGGGCAGAGCCTCAGCATCCAGAGCAATATGTGTGAGCACACATTGCTGGCCTGCTTCGGCACTGTCACTTCCCTGTTGGACTGTGGGGAACACAGAGAGGATGGTAGCAGTCAGTGTTTGCATGGCATCACTCTGCAACTGACTCAGAGCACACTGAGCCTGAAACGCAGCACTTTGAGAGTTCATGTCAGCAATCACTGACAGCATCGCTCACAAGGTCCTTGCGTGGCTTGGGCCTGTGATGCAACAACTGCTGCCACATCAACCATGGCATGTGCCATTACCTCTGGCACTCCACTGTCACTCATTGAGTCCATCTCCCTCTGTAATCAGGCAAGGATGGGCTCGGTGGACAGCTGAGAGGTACGCACAATGCTTGAGGTGGCCTCCCCCAACCTCAGCGCAAGTGTATCCATGCTCGGCGGGACTTTGTCCAATGCACCCATGAGATTGCGATGCATTTGCATGGACTCCCTGGACATAGCCTCTAAGTCCAGGTCCACGTCCGACTATCTCTCAGCAGGACTCCTGGGTCGATTCACCCTCCGGGGAGCTGGTCTCCGAGCTTTCCCTTGCGCTGTGCGTTGCTGTAGGCCACTGGGGCTAGGAGCCCCTGACTCTTCAAATCCCAGGAATTCAGGGTCTTCGCCATGTGGTGTCCCCACTCGGTGGGACTGATGGGGTGTCCCGCTCAGTCAACCAATTGTCATCCCCTCCTTCGTCATCTTCCCCATTGGCTAATGTTGATGGATCACGGGCAGGCTGCACTTCTGGCTGATCATCTGAAAGCACAAAGCAACAGAAGTGTGGTTAGCAGCAGGGGAGGGAGCAGGGAGGTAAGAGGAAGGTGGTATTGGACATTTAGATGTAAAATGGGTGGGCCATTTGCTATCAAAGGTCACGGATCTCACATAAGTCGCAAATGCCATTCACATACCGTCACTACCCACAGGGGACTCTGCTTCACCGCTCACTACTGCACAAACTGGTGTGCCCATGAGGACAGATACTTGTTCCTCAACCTCAGTGAGGTCCTATATATCAGGGTCCCCACCTCCGGTGTGGTGCTGCTCTCTACGATTGTGTGCCAATTTTGCCTGTAATAAGAAAAACAAGAAATTGTGAGTGAGTGTGCAGCTCATCGTGTGCCACATGTGCTTTCCATAGTTGAATAGCTGCTACTGTCTGGAAGAGTGCAGATGTCCATTAGAATCTGCGTGGCTGTGCATAGTGCATGTGGGAATGGTGCGATGAGGTGAGAGCCACCTAGGATTACGGATCAGGCTGACGTTTTGCGAACGCATATCAAGAGTGAAAGGGTTATTGTGAGGAAGGGTGAGACTAAGTAGGGCACAAGAAGGTGCACGATGCTTGCATGCACAGGGCATGGCTGGTGAACTGAGCCTCAACTTTTCAGGTGGCTTCACCAACCGAGGCCATGGCCTGGAACACATTTAGAAGGGATAGGTACTAACAAAGACTTTACATTGTGTGAGACATTGAGGTTCACATCATGGTATTGGTGCATTAAGAGAAAGAGTACTCGCCCTGATGACTCTAGTGAGGTCACTGAACTTCTTCCGACATTATGTCACAGTTCGCGGCACCGTGACTCTTGCAGAAACATCCTGGGTACCTCCCTCTAAAGCCTGTAGAAAACTTGTGGGATGGGCCTCCTTCCTCTTGGAAGCTGCAGGATATGGCACCTCCTTTCAATTGTCTCTATCAAGGCCTCAACGGCCATCGCTGAGAAGCGGTGTGCACACTGATGACCTTCCTGCTCCTCCATTTTCCTGCTCTGCTCAGAGTGCGTAGTTGGAACTGCGTATGCGCATACTTATCATGCCATGCCTTTAAGAATTGGCTGGGCCCAGCATCGATAGCGGCCTTCGAAGCATGCACATTATGCCTTCCATTTTAGTGCTGAGATTTTCAGTTGGACCGCCTGAGGAGAGTTGTGGATCGCCTGATTTAGTGCCTCCTTTCCCTCTTGGTGCGATTCAACCAAATTTTTTGGTGGAAGGCACAAACTCTTTAAGAGCGCTATACTTACCGTTCCGCCAGGAATAATGCCTCAAAATGGGTGATATCGAATTTAGAGCCCCTGTTGTTTTCGTTATATTACTTGTTAAGTATAAAGGAACTATTTATTGCATTGATGCACTTGGATTATCGATCATGTATTATAGCCTCCTCCCACTCCTATCAGCATAACTTTTTGTTCCTTTCTCCCTTATGTACTTATTTCGCTTTCCGTTAAATGCATCTATCCTATTCACCTCAAGCGAGTTCCACATTCTCACTATTTTCTGAGTAAAGAAGTTTCTTCTGAATTCTTTATTGGATTTATTAATGATTATCTTATAAGTATGATCTCTAGTTTTGGACTTGCCCACAAGTGGAAATATTTTCTCTACATCTACCGTATCAAACATTTTAATGATCTTAAAGATCTCTATTATTTGCGAGTAATTATAATACTCCAATGCATATTGAAGCAGACATATGTACCCAACATCGATTCTGGCAGAAAATAATGGAAGTGGTGAGCGTGAGTAGATATCTGGCCAAGTGGCTTTAGAAGACATTTTCACCACATTCTGCTGAGGTTACATCAACTACCTCACATAACTCCAGTGGAAAACCTAGGCTTATATTTTTTTCTCCACTTTTTGTTCCCCATTTCTTTGATCTGTCATTCATATCGCCTGCCACTTCTGCCTTTAATGAGGAAGGTGAGACATTATGAGTCATGGATGTCTCTGTGCTCCATCAGTCCATAATCATGACATTCCTGCAGGGTTGGGCTGGTCCTGCCAGGTTTTCCCCTCATTAAGAAAGATGTTTTGGTCTTCATACTATAAAAAGGATATAGAGGCACTGGAGAGGGTGCAGAGAAGATTTACAAGGATGATACCAGAAATGCAAGGTATACCTATCAGGAAAGGATAAACAAGCTGGGTCCCTTTCCTCTTGAAAAAAGAAGGCTGAGGGGTGACCTAATAGAGGTCTTTAAAATTATGAAAGGTTTTGATAGAGTAAGCATGAAGAGAGTGTTTCGACTTGTGGGGAAGAGCACGACTAAAGGTTATCAATATAAGTTAGTCAGCAAGAAATAAATAGGGAATTTAGAAGAAACTTCCTTACCCAGAGATTGGTGAGAATATTGAACTCGCTACCCAAGGGAGTGGGTGAAGCAAATAGTATAGATGCATTTAAGGCGTGGTTAGATAAGCATCTGAGGGAGAAAGGAATAGAGGGTTATGCTGATAGAGTTTATGAGAAAAGATGGGAGGAGGCTCGAGTGGAGCATAAACCAGTATGGACTAGTTGGGCCGAATAACCTGTTTCTGTGCTGTGCATCCAATGTAATCCTATGTAATGTTCTACTATGAAACCATGCTTTATCTTCTGATGAACCAAATAAGAAGCCACTACCTCAATGTACAAAAATAAATTCAAATGTTAGCCCAGGTATATTCCCAGTGTTTCTAAATAATAAATAGCTCCTGCACATTTAACAAGCAACAAAGCCAAATCAAGGGGTATTGATTAGTCCAAAGGAGCCACTCAGCTCACAAATCCATGCTTGGAAATTCTTTGCTTTGTTCCTATACCTTTACTACAAACTGTCACAGCACTTCTTTACAATCAGAGTCCTGAGTTTATGAAGGAGAAGGTATACTGATGAACTGAGAGATACTTTGTATATACAACAACAAGATGAAGTGTTCTGTTACCATAACCACTCACAGATCCAATGTTAGGTGTTACATTGTCATAGTTAAGAAAATTTGCAACATTATTTTATTCCATTTAAAAACTGAAATTTCTAAATGGATCCATAGTAAAACAGAACTCTCAGGCCTAGAAATTCAGTACAGCCCCATTTGGGGACGGTAACACTCGCGAGGCGTGAGATTTTGCACCAGGTGCAGAAGTCTCGCCTCTCGCAAGGAATTGGGGTTACCGGCCCCGAAAGGAAACCCAAATCACATGCTCCACTTCCTTTCTGGGGCGGTGGCAGGACGCACGGCTCTGGAGCGGGTCACAGGCTCAGCAGCGCTACGCACTGGGCCGCGTAACGCTGCCGCGTAGGAGGGGCTCTTCCCTGAATTAAAGGGAAGGACCTAAGATGCATACTCTGCAGATTGTGAACGCATCTACCTGGACCACAGGTGGGTGGGAGTGCTGCGTGATCAGTCCGGCACTCAAGCAGAGTGCCAGGTTAAGCAATCGCGGCACGGACGCAAAGTCGTCCTGTCGCAAAGTCGTTTCCCTCGGGGACGCTAACAGGAGGCGCAAATGACCCCAATTTCTCTACCTCACACTTTTCTGATTGGTTCCTGCGACATATGAGCCAATCTAAAAGCACTTCAGCATTATGCACTTTTCTTTATCTATTTATATTGAGTGCGTCCTGGGAAATATGAATGAGTAATAAAATATAATATCCAATTACTTCACTATCTCACCACATCTCTCATATCTTTGAAAATATCCTCTGACTTACTGCAAGCAACACCATGGGAAATCTACTAGTAATTTAGAAAAATGTTGTAAACGTTCACAGAGGTTACCAATCTTGCGTGTTGAGAGTTCCTTCTCTGTCCTCTCTCTCATGTTAGAACTATCAGCTAATACCTCACATTTATAGGGGCCAAGTTTCAGCCTGAGTTGCTCCTGTTTTTTTGGAGCAACTGGTTTAGAATGGAGTATCTTAGAAATTGCAATTCTCGGTCTTTAATTTGCTCCAGTTCTAGTCGGTTAGAACAGTTTCAGTTTGGAACAGAATTTCTTTTTCAATAGAGGGCGTGTCCAGCCACTTACGCCTGTTTTGAAAGTTTAGGCAGTGAAAACTTACTCCAAACTAACTTAGAATGGAGTAAGTGTAGATTTTTGTACGCTCAGAAAAACCTTGTCTACACTTGGAAAATCAGGCGTAGGTTACAAATCGGCGTAGGGAATGGGGGTGGGGGGAGAAAGGGAAGTTTACAAACATTAAACACTTCAGCCTTACAAATAAAGAGCCATCATCAATAATAAATGATAAATACATCAATAAATCAACCAATTGAGAGAGGGAGGGAGGGAGGGGGAGAGGAGAAGGAGGGAGGGAAGGGGAGAGGAGAGGAGAGGGAGGGAGGGGGAGAGGAGAGGAGAGGGAGGGAGGGGGAGAGGGAGGGAGGGAGAGAGAGGGAGGGAGGGGGAGAGGAGAGGAGAGGAAGGGAATGGGAGAGAGGGAGAGAGGGGGAGAGGAGAGGGAGGGGAGAGGGAGGGAGGGAGAGGCAGGGGGAGAGGAGAGGGAGAGGAGAGGAGAGGGAAGGAGGGGGAGAGGGAGGGAGGGAGGGGAAGGGGGAGAGAGGGAGGGAGAGGAGAGGGAGGGAGGGAGGGAGAGGAGAGAGAGAGAGGGCGGGAGAGGAGAGGGAAGGAGGGGGAGAGGAAGGGAGGGAGGGGGAGGGGGAGAGAGGGAGGGAGGGGGAGAGGAAAGGGAGGGAGGGGGGGAGAGGAGAGGGAGAGGGGGGGTGAGGAGAGGGAGGGAGGGGGGTGTCGGAGCGGGAGCTGGGAGGGGGTCGGAGTGGGAGTTGGGGGGGGTCGGAGTGGGAACTAGGAGGGGGTCGGAGCAGGAGCTGGGGGGAGGTCGGAGCAGGAGCTGGGGGGGGGGCGGGGGATAGGGGGTTGAGAGAGCCAGCTGAACAGGGGAGGAAGCTGGAGCCAGAGCAGGAGCTGGACAAGGGAGGTGCAGCCTGATCTTCGCCACCCCAGTGAGGCCATTCGGCCAGGGCTAGGGGCGGCGTGCTTCAGGCCCCTCCCACACAGTTTCGGGCGCATGAAGCTACTGCACATACGCGCCCACTGTAGCGCGCCTGTGCAGAGGTCCTGGCACTGATTTCAGCGCAGAGACCTGGCTCCGCCCCCCACAGCTCGTGCTGCGCCGCGTCAAGCTCCAAAGGACCTGCAGGGAGCCGGAGAATCTGCAGGCATTTTTTAGACGCACTTTCGGGCGCGAAAAATGGCTGTCCAGGTCGGGGCTGCGCCATTCTAGGCGCGGTCCGAAACTTGGGTCCATAGTCTCCAGAAATAATTCTCTCGGGGACGCTTTCAAAATGCAGTGTATCAGTAAATAAAAGTAGCCATAAAATCATGTACTTTCAAGACAACAGAGGTTTCTCTTTTGAATATTAAACTATTTGAATAACGGATCAAGAATTTATTTTAAATACCGAGTTAAGCATTCTTAATTAAAATAGGGAGCATTATTCTTTAGGAATGTGCCTGTCTTTGTCACATGGTGCTAAACTAGATCATGGACAAACACCCTCTTTTATCGTCAGTTGATGCTTACATCATAGAGCTAGTTTACATTCATTCCTGTTATATGATGTCATTGTAACTTGTATTAACTTCCAGTAAGCACATCTGAAAAGTTTAAGCACATAACAAATTATAAATAATGACAGCTGCTTTGGATCATGTTACAAGATAGTAATACAATCTCACGGTTCCCATTCCTTGTAAGCCAATTAAACTTCGCTCTCACAGTGATTATAATTGAATTTTTTTTTTCCTTCTGCTGGACATAGATTTTCCTACTAACTCAATAAAGATATTTTTCTCAATATAGTGGCAGTGAAGATGTCACAGTCATAGCCCTTCACTGTTAGCATCATGAACACATTAACAGGGAACATGTTGATAGTTGGCATCGACCATCAGTCAGCATTAAAACAAACCATAACCAAGAAAAATGAATAGTAGATGCTGATGTATAAACTACCCTGGACAGATTTCAAGGCAGTAATCTGGTTTTAGTCTTCGTCTCGCTCCTGAACCTTATTTGGTCAATCAAATGCCATGTGATACTTAAACCATATGATTTTCTTTTTAAAATGAATCATTTCATAATTATTTAGAGCTTGCCCTATATATGACCCAGAAATATTAACCTCCACCACTTCCCTGTCCCCTTTAATGACTTACCTGAGGTACCCTTTCTTGGCCCTGCATTCAATGCTGTCCAAACCCATATAGAGCAATTGATTTGATGAAAATGGCCTACTGATCCTTGTTGAATCAGTCAGCAACAACACCAAAAGATGTAGCCTGCTTATCAGTCCAGTAAAAATGAAGACTGAAGCAGCACTGCAAGAGTTAGGAGCACTCAAGCCAGATTTCCATATTTATGCTAGATTCATAAGAGCTGCTTTACCTGCACATCAGCATTTTGCATAAGCTGTCAACTACCAAGCTTCAGTCCATCTTTCCTGCTTCTAGTATTCTCTCTTGGATGTCGTTATTACCTGGGGTTCCATCCCTGATACACACGAGTTCAAATGCAATGATGAACCAGAGTTAAAGGGACATTTATTGGTGTATGGAAAATCTCTGATTTGGGCTTTGATCCACCACGAGTCTGTTGCAGTTGCTTTGGTCTGCCCTTGTTATGCTAGTTATATAAAGAAAATGTAATCTTACAGAATCAGCCACATGTTTCAGTTGGCGCAGCAACTGCTCTACATACAATAGAGGCAATTTCAAAAGTCATTTGGAGTGAAATTGGGTTCACTCCCATTGGGGGCAGTAACCAAGTCGGGGCAGGACTTCCTGCGCCTGGCGCAGAAGTCCCACCCTGGCCGCAAAATTGCGGTTACTGCCACTGACAGGAGGTGGAGTGCAATGTCATGTGCTCCTCTTCCTGTTGGGGCGGTGTCCTGGGCACTATGTGGGTGGGATTGGCGGCACTATGCAGCTTCTCCGCGCAGTGCTGATAGATTTCTACACCCCTCCCCTTTTGTTAAAGGGGACGGCCACTGTTCACTCTGCTGGCCCTTTGATTGCCTCCATTGAGCCACCAGGTATGTGTGGTGCCGTGGCCACAGCCCGGCACCCAAACGGTGTGTCATACTGCACGATGGTGGCCCGGACCACGCTACAGCGGATTAGAACGGGGCGACGGGTCAGTCGGTCAAAAAATAAAATGGTGTTGAACGGCACAGCGCACCTCGCCTTTAACTTCCGCCCCGGGAGTGGAGGTCGGCCCAGTTTGCCACCCACGGCAGCCTCACGGCGCGCTGGCCAATTTCTGCTGTGGGCCGGAAATGGGTCGTCGTGCATGGCAATGGAGGTGCAGCGACCTGAGGTGCGGTGCTACTGTGTTCACACCTTCGCTAACTCCCACACAATTTTGCGGCAGCCGGTAGCATCCCCCCTCCCTGGGCGAAAAGTTTTGCGCCCTATTAGCGCCCCCCCTGGAGGCACTAATGGGAAGCGCAGAACAGGGCAATTTCAGCCCCATTACTTATCTTTTCCAGTTTAATCCTGTTTCCCCTTTTCTTTGTAAGTTGTTCTGAATCTGGTGGATACTGGTCAGCCAGACGTTTGGTTCAAATCCTAAGAGGATTTGTCCTTTGCCAGTAGACTCCACCTGAACAAGCTCGTCCAAAGTCAGTAACAAAATCAGGAGCATTTCATAGAGAGAAAACCAGACTTAATTTAAAGAATGTGGGATCATTTTTTTAAAATATATCATTGTTGGTTCTGTAGTATTTCTAATTTACATATAGAGCACTTGACAACAACTGAGGCACCCTTTCAGGAACTGCTGAAATCCTGATTGGTTAAAATGCCACAAGTGGCTTTATAAACAGATTTTGAAAATCAGTGACATTTGCATTAGCACAGAACCTAAAAGCTGCATCTGATTAAATGATAGCACAGTTTGATAGGGCAATGCTTTAAAAAGCTTGTACTTGATCGCATTGTCTGCAATGCCTTGATTATATTTGGGACTGTAAATTTGAACAAGGCAGGCCTCATATGATTTCCCACTGGTTGTGTGGAAATAAAATCAATAAATGGTTTCTGCATAAGCCACAGTTATATGCTTTCTGTTGGCCAATTCAAGAGAAACTTAGAATTGGGTCACTAGCACATTTTTCACTGGGTGGGGAATGTTCTGTGGTATCGGGCAGGGAGGAAAGAGATTTTAAAAATGAGCCTTTAGCTTTTCTTTTTAAAAGTCTGCAGCTGATGCACAATGGGTTTGTGTTCAGATACACTGGAGTAGAAATTGGACAACCTAACGGAAAATGTGGGTAAAAGGGACCAATTTTGAGGGATTAGCTCCCATGCCCAAAGATGCCTGAAATACATATGACCCCATATTGGGTTGGGTGATTTTTCAAGCATAGCTGGCAACATCCTAAAACAGGCGTTAGGCCCTTTACAAATGTGGATGAAATTGGGCTGCTCTGCATGCGACCTAACAATTTGCCGCTAACAAAAAGTAAGTGTTTTATTCGAAAAAAACACTTTCATTTGGTGTCCGGAGTTCCACAGCACCCCTGAGGACCGCTGCCAGCACATGATCACAACACTCCCATTCTCTTTCATCCTCTCCCATGGCACCTACCTATGTACTTCTTCAAGTGAGGCTACAGGCCCAAATTAGTTTTGTAATGTCCTTACACACTACTATAAATTCATATGAGGCACATTCTGCAGACAAGGTCACTGTGTGACCTGAACCTTTGTTCACAGGACCAAGAAGTGATGACCCTGCGTGGGACCTCCCTTTATATACCTGAATGACCAGGTAAGGAGTGTCTCCCACAAGTTCATCCCCTGTGATCAAGGTGTGCATTTCTTAGATGTATACAGTATGCAGTGTTGTTATGAAGGTTACAGTTACATGAAGGTAACATACATGACATCATCTACCCCCCAACGTCTTATGGGGTCAAAGATTAAGTTTATCAGGCGGTCGACGCTCTCTCGTGGACCGCGCAGTTGGGGCTCTGGTTGTTGAGCCTTGGCATGCGTCTCTGTCACCTGTGGTGATTCCGGCTCGTCTGGGCTGGCCGCAGGGACTGTGTATGCTGCTGAATGTTCTTGTTGCTCGTTCACTGGCGGTGGTGTGGGCAACATCTCATGATCTTCCTCAGGTTCCTCAGTGTCCATGCTGAACCTTTTTTTTTACTTGGTCCAGATGCTTGCGGCATATCTGCCCATTGTTAAGTCTGACCACTATGACCCTATTCCCCTCTTTGCCAATTACAGTACCCTCAAGCCACTTGGGCCCCAAAGCGTGATTAAGAACAAATACAGGGTCATCTATTTCTATACATCTCCCCTTTGAGTTACGATCATGGCACTCATTTTGGGACTGGCGCTTGCCCTCAACAGGACAGGATGAATGAGTGACAGCCGAGTTTTAAGTGTGCGTTTCATGAGTAGTTCCGCGGGCGGGACTCCCGTGAGTGAATGCGGTCGGGACCTATAGGCCAGCAGGAGGCGCAATAGGTGGCATTGAAGGGACGGTCCTTGAATCGGGAGCATGCCCTGTTTTATGATTTGGACTGCATGTTCCGCCTGGCCATTGGAAGCCGGCTTGAACGGTGCCGTCCTGACATGTTTGATGCCATTACCCAACCTGAACTCCCGGAATTCATAGCTAGTGAAGCATAAGCTGTTGTCGCTAACCAGGATGTCCGGCAAACTGTGGGTCGCAAAGACCGCACGCAGACTCTCCACAGTGGTGGCTGTGTTGCACGAATTCAATATGATGCACTCGATCCATTTCGAGTATGCATCAACAACAATGAGGAACATTTTTCCCATCAACAGGCCCGTGTAGTCTATGTGAATACGTGACCATGGCCTGGTGGGCCAGGGCCACAGGCTGAGTGGGGCCTCCCTGAGGGCATTGCCCAGCTAGGACACGTCATGCACCTGCAAACACAGTGTTCCAGGTCTGAGTCAATTCCCGGCCACCACACATGTGACCGGACAATGGCCTTCATTAGCATGATGCCTGGGTGCTCGCTGTGGAGTTCCCTGATGAATGCTTCCCTTCGCTTCTGGGACATGACTACCCAGCTGCCCCATAGTAGGCAGTTGGCTTGGATAGAGAGCTCATCCATCCGTCTGTGAAACGGTCTGACTGCCTCGGGGCATGCTCCGTGTGTGGGCGCCCAATCCCCAGTCAGGACACATTTCTTAATCAAGGATAGGAGGGGATCTCTGTTGGTCCAGATTTTGATCTGGCGGGCTGTGACGGGGGAGCCTGCGCTGTCAAAGGATTCAATGGCCATGACCATCTCAGCGCTTTGCTCCGCTGCCCCCTCAGTGGTGGCCAGTGGAAGCCTGCTGAGCGCGTCAGCACAATTTTCGGTGCCTGGCCGGTGCTGTATGGTGTAGTCATACGCAGCCAGCATGAGTGCCCATTGCTGTATGCGAGCTGACGCATTGGCATTACATAGAAACATAGAAAATAGGTGCAGAAGTAGGCCATTCGGCCCTTCGAGCCTGCACCGCCATTCAATGAGTTCATGGCTGAACATGCAACCTCAGTACCCCATTCCTGCTTTCTCGCCATACCCCTTGATCCCCCCAGTAGTAAGGACTATATCTAACTCCTTTTTGAATATATTTAGTGAATTGGTCTCAACAACTTTCTGTGATAGAGAATTCCACAGGTTCACCACTCTCTGAGTGAAGAAGTTTCTCCTCATCTCAGTCCTAAATGGCTTACCCCTTATCCTTAGACTGTGACCCCTGGTTCTGGACTTCTCCAACGTTGGGAACATTCTTCCTGTATCTAACCTGTCTAAACCCGTCAGAATTTTAAACATTTCTATGAGATCCCCTCTCATTCTTCTGAACTCCAGTGAATACAAGCCCAGTTGATCCAGTCTTTCTTGATAGGTCAGTCCCGCCATCCCGGGAATCAGTCTGGTGAACCTTCGCTGCACTCCCTCAATAGCAAGAATGTCCTTCCTCAAGTTAGGAGACCAAAACTGTACACAATACTCCAGGTGTGGCCTCACCAAGGCCCTGTACAACTGTATCAATACCTCCCTGCCCCTGTACTCAAATCCCCTCGCTATGAAGGCCAACATGCCATTTGCTTTCTTAACCGCCTGCTGTACCTGCATGCCAACCTTCAATGACTGATGTACCATGACACCCAGGTCTCGTTGCACCTCCCCTTTTCCTAATCTGTCACCATTCAGATAATAGGCTGTCTCTCTGTTTTTACCACCAAAGTGGATAACCTCACATTTATTCACATTATACCTCATCTGCCATGCATTTGCCCACTCACCTAACCTATCCAAATCACTCTGCAGCCTCATAGCATTCTCCTCGCAGCTCACACTGCCATCCAACTTGGTGTCATCCGCAAATTTGGAGATACTACATTTAATCCCCTCGTCCAAATCATTAATGTACAATGTAAACAGCTGGGGACCCAACACAGAACCTTGCGATACCCCACTAGTCACTGCCTGCCATTCTGAAAAGTACCCATTTACTCCTACTCTTTGCTTCCTGTCTGACAACCAGTTCTCAATCCATGTCAGCACACTACTCCCAATCCCATGTGCTTTAACTTTGCACATTAATCTCTTGTGTGGGACCTTGTCGAAAGCCTTCTGAAAGTCCAAATATACCACATCAACTGGTTCTCCCTTGTCCACTCTACTGGAAACATCCTCAAAAAATTCCAGAAGATTTGTCAAGCATGATTTCCCTTTCACAAATCCATGCTGACTTGGACCTATCATGTCACCATTTTCCAGATGCACTGCTATGACATTCTTAATAATTGATTCCATCATTTTACCCACTACTGATGTCAGGCTGACCGGTCTATAATTCCCTGTTTTCTGTCTCCCTACCTTTTTTTAAAGTGGGGTTACATTGGCTACCCTCCACTCGATAGGAACTGATCCAGAGTCTATGGAATGTTGGAAAATGACTGTCAATGCATCCGCTATTTCCAAGGCCACCTCCTTAATACTCTGGGATGCAGTCCATCAGGCCCTGGGGATTTAACGGCCTTCAATCCCATCAATTTCCCCAACACAATTTCCCGACTAATAAGGATTTCCCTCAGTTCTTCCTTCTTATTAGACCCTCTGACCCCTTTTATATCCGGAAGGTTGTTTGTGTCCTCCTTAGTGAATACCAAACCAAAGTACTTGTTCAATTGGTCCGCCATTTCTTTGTTCCCCATTATGACTTCCCCTGATTCTGACTGCAGGGGACCTACGTTTGTCTTTAGTAACCTTTTTCTCTTTACATATCGATAGAAACTTTTGCAGTCCGTCTTAATGTTCCCTGCAAGCTTCCTCTCGTACTCTATTTTCCCTGCCCTAATCAAACCCTTTGTCCTCCTCTGCTGAGTTCTAAATTTCTCCCAGTCCCCAGGTTCACTGCTATTTCTGGCCAATTTGTATGCTACTTCCTTGGCTTTAATACTATCCCTGATTTCCCTTGATAGCCACGGTTGAGTCATCTTCCATTTTTTATTTTTACGCCAGACAGGGATGTACAATTGTTGTAGTTCATCCATGCGGTCTCTAAATGTCTGCCATTGCCCATCCACTGTCAACCCCTTAAGTATCATTCGCCAATCTATCCTAGCCAATTCACGCCTCATACCTTCAAAGTTACCCTTCTTTAAGTTCTGGTCCATGGTCTCTGAATTAACTGTTTCATTCTCCATCCTAATGTAGAATTCCACCATATTATGGTCACTCTGCCCCAAGGGGCCTCGCACAATGAGATTACTAATTAATCCTCTCTCAATACACAGCACCCAGTCTAAGATGGCCTCCCCCCTAGTTGGTTCCTCGACATATTGGTCTAGAAAACCATCCCTTATGCACTCCAGGAAATCCTCCTCCACCGTATTGCTTCCAGTTTGGTTAGCCCAATCTATATGCATATTAAAGTCACCCATGATAACTGCTGCACCTTTATTGCATGCACCCCTAATTTCCTGTTTGATGCCCTCCCCAACATCACTACTACTGTTTGGAGGTCTGTACACAACTCCCACTAGCGTATTTTGCCCTTTGGTGTTCTGCAGCTCTACCCATATAGATTCCACATCATCCAAGCTAATGTCCTTCCTAACTATTGCATTAATCTCCTCTTTAACCAGCAATGCTACCCCACCTCCTTTTCCTTTTATTCTATCCTTCCTGAATGTTGAATACCCATGGATGTTGAGTTCCCAGCCCTGATCATCCTGGAGCCACGTCTCCGTAATCCCAATCACATCATATCCGTTAATATCTATTTGCAGTTAATTCATCCACCTTATTACGGATACTCCTTGCATTAAGACAGCTTTGCTGTCTGACAACAGGGATGTTAACGGCTTGTGGTCCATTTCTAACTCGAACCTTCTGCCAAAAAGGTACTGGTGCATCTTTTTCACCCCGTAGACACATGCGAGTGCTTCCTTTTCAACCATCCCGTATCCCTGTTCTGCTTGGGAGAGCGACCTGGAGGCACAAGCCACAGGTTGGAGTTGGCCCTCATCATTGCGCCGCTGCAACATGCACCCAACCCCATAGGATGATGCATCACATGTCAAAACCAATTTCTTACAGGGGTTGTACAGAGTCAACAGCTTATTAGAACAAAGCAGGTTCCGCGCCCGATTGAAAGCCCGTTCCTGACAGTCCCCCCAAAACCAATCGCAACCCTTACGCAGGAGCATGTGTGGCAGCTCCAAAAATGTGCTTAAGTTCAGCAGAAAGTTCCCGAAATAGTTCAAGAGTCCCAGAAATGAACGCAACTTCGATGTGTTGCCGGACCGGGGCGCACAACGGATCGCCTCCGTTTTGGATTCGGTAGGCCGGATCCTGTCTGCGGCAACCCTCCTGCCCAAAAACTCGACCTCTGGGGCCAAAAACACACACTTGGATTTCTTTAGTTGCACGCCTACCCGGTCCAGTCGGCGTAGCACCTCCTCCAAGTTGTGGAGGAATTCCTTAGTGTCTCGACCCGTGATAAGGATGTCGTCCTGAAATATGATTGTTTCAGGGATGGATTTGAGCAGGCTTTCCATGTTCTTTTGAAAGATAGCAGCCGCTGATCGATTGCCAAACGGACACCTGTTGTAGACAAACAGCCCCATGTGCGTGGTGATGGTGGTCAGTAGCTTGGATTCTTCGGCCAGTTCCTGGGTCATGTCGGCTGAAGTGAGGTCCAACTTGGTGAACAGCTTGCCGCCTGCCAGCGTGGCAAAAAGATCCTCCGCTCTCGGAAGCGGGTATTGGCCTTGTAGTGACACTCGGTTGATAATGGCCTTATAGTCACCACAGATCCTGACCGAGCCATCCGTTTTTAGGACAGGGACGATGGAGCTTGCCCAATCGTTGAATTCAACGGGAGAAATTATGCCCTCTCTTAGCAACCTGTCCAACTCACTCTCAATTTTCTCCCGCATCACATACGGCACAGCTCTGGCTTTGTGGTGCACTGGTCTGGCGTCCGGGGTGATGCGTATCACTACTTTGGTACCTTTGAAAGTCCTGACACCAGGTTGAAATAGTGACTCCAATTTCTGTCGAACCTGTGAGCATGAACTTCGCTCCACAGATGAAATGGCGTGCACATCCCCCCATTTCCAGTTTATCTCAGCTAGCCAGCTCCTCCCCAAAAGCGCGGGACCATTTCCTGGGACAATCCAGAGTGGCAGCCGGTTCTCTGATCCATTGTGTATGACCACCAACATTGCACTACCTAGCACTGGGATGATCTCTTTGGTGTACGTCTGTAATTGCGTGTCAATGCGTTCTAGTTTGGGTCTGCTAGCTCTGAGTGGCCATAGTTTCTCGAATTGTTGGATACTCATAAGTGACTGGCTGGCCCCTGTGTCCAGCTCCATGCATACCGGGATGCCGTTTAATAGGATTTTCATCATCATAGGTGGTGTTTTGATATATGAGCTGTGGATGTTTGCCACATGAACCCGCTGAACTTCAGCGTCCATTGCTTTGTCCCAAGCATTAACCTGCCTTGCAGACCCCTCTTCTGGTTCATCTGCCTCATAAATTAGCCTTGCTGTGGGCTTCCTGCACATTCTGGCTTAATGTCCACTGAAGTTACAATTTCTACAGATAAATTGTTGAAACCTACAGGTTTTTGCAGCATGTCTGCCCCTGCATCTCCAGCATGAGCTGAGATTGTTGTGAACAAAAGGGCTGTTACCAGGCATTCCTCTCTGATTGTCTCTTTGATTATTCTTGAGTACTCTGTTAATGGGTGTCAATGGCCCCATCCCGGGACGCATTGTCCAGCGTGATGGCGTAAATATCCGTTCAACCTGCCATTGTCTCTGTTGAGGACCCACTCTGGAGTCTGTTGCTGCCTGGTTGGTGTCGAATTGGCCTTGCCTGCCTGCGGGGTTCTGAGTCGCATTTACAATGTTAACTCCCTGATCCATCGCCACGTTGAAAGCAGAATTGCGTGCGTATATTATCTTGCTTTCCTCCTCCCCCGCCATGAAGGTCTGAGCCATCATCACCGCCGCTTCTAAGGTCAAGTCCTTGGTCTCAATTAGCTTTCTGAAAATCCCGGCATGACCAATTGTCTGTGAACTTACAGAGGCTGGCCAAGCGCCGAAGGTCCGCAACGAAATCCGATATGCTCTGTCCTTCCCGACGCCAGTGTGTATAGAATCGTTGTCGGGCCATGTGTATACTGCTCACAGGACCTCATTATCATTTTTGTTTTCTGTATCTGTACAGGGTGGTTTTCAGGGGGTCAGCTTTCCCTTCTGACCTTATATGAGTGGTTCCAAATCGCTCCCACACCCTTGGTTCTAGACACTGGATTTATGATGGGGCTGTGACAGACTCAGGTGCTCACCGATCAGTTTGCTGAGCTCTTCAAAGGTTTTGTCCACCGGCTTCTCGGGTGTGAGCAGGTCTTTCATCAGCACATACGTCTTAGGTCCACAGCTGGTCAGTAAATGCACCCTTCACTTGTCGGCTGCTGCATCTCCCAGCCAGTCCTTCGTGACAAAGCTCTGCTGGAGCCTCTCAACGAAATCGTCCCAGTCCTCACCAACACAGTACCGTTCCTCTGTGCTACCGGTGGCCATTCTCGTGAGTCGTTGATTCCCGTTTCTCGTCGCCAAATGTAATGTCCTTACACACTACTATAAATTTACACGAGGCACATTCTGCAGACAAGGTCACTCTGTGACCTGAACCTTTATTCACAGGACCAAGAAGTGATGACCCTGCATGGGACCTCCCTTTATATACCTGGATGACCAGGTGAGGAGTGTCTCCCACAAGTTCATTTCCTGTGGTCAAGGTGTGCATTTCTTAGGTGTATACAGTATGCAATGTTGTTATGAAGGTTACAGTTACATGAAGGTTACATACATGACAAGTTTCATCAACAGGCCTCTGCAGCTATCCTGAATTATTTAGATAAGGCCCGAGGCCCAATTTCGAACGGGTCTACCTGTTCAGCGCAGGGATAAATCCCTGTGCCCGGTTCGCGCTGGGCTAGCAGCTCGAATGAATTTCTACCCCACTGCATCTTGAAGTGGAACCAATTGATTACTTTTACAGGGAGGTGGGGAGGTTGCGAGGACTTCAGACATTATAGTATGTTAAAGGCGCTATATAAATGCAAGTTGTTGTTGCAGTTGGATAGGCCAAAAACGGCCAAAGACCCGACAAGTCAGGGATGCGGAGGTCCTGTCGATTCTAACAGCAGGACCTCATTATCATTTTTGTTTTCTGTAACTGTACAGGGTGGTTTTCAGGGGATCAGCTTTCCCTTCTGCCCTTATATGAGCTTTTCCAAATCGCTCCCACACCCTTGGTTCTAGACACTGGATTTATGAAGGGGCTGTGACAGACTTGGACAGACAATCGGTTTCAAGGTAGGAAGCAGGTATGGCTTTTTTGTGTTTAAAAAGTAAAAGGCACACCTTTAATAATACTCACAGACCAATACACACTGAGGGGTACAATACATTGAATAAAATGTCAAATTACAGCCTGTGGGGAAAAGAATACAGCTTAAACTCTAAATGGGGTAAAGAAGAGAATGCAGATACATTTACACAAGTTATCCCAGCCTCCCCCCCCTCCCAATTCCCATAACTAACTAAGTTATAGCTCTGGGGGTTCGGGGCTATGCTCACCAATCCCTTTAGACAGTTGCCGGTGAATCGCGATTTCAGGGTTCGCTGCACTTGGCCTTCTAGGCGAGCCGTACCCCGGACGGAGGAGAGGACTTCGGTCTGCGTAGTCTTCGGTTGGGGTGCGTCCGTTGATGCGGTAAGTTGCGTTTTGGATGTATGGGGTAAGTACCCACTTTCTTTGGTTAGGAATCATTTTAGTTAGTCCTTTTTGGTAATTTCTCACCCGTTGCGTCGTTCAGAAGCAGATTGTAGAATGGTTGTCAGTTTGGTTGCTGACAACCTTCCGTTTCGTGGGCCTCGTGCTCGGTCAGTTCTTGAATGAGTTCTGGTAGTTTCCTTCACGACTCCATTTCTTCACTGTAGAGGAAGCAGGCTGCTTGTGTCTGTGTCTGTGTTCCAGTCTGTGTCCTTGTTTGAGTCTGTGTGTGTTCGAGTCTGTGCTCTGTTAGTTTTTCCTTGTAAAACTGGGAAATAGATATATCCCAAAAAGGCTTTCTTATCTCCCCTCCCCCGCGAATCTTGCCGAGCTCTTTGTTTTGATTGTCCAGCCCAGCTAACTGAAACTTGATTAAGTGATTTTAATATGACGTTAATAGACTTTTCGAAGTTGATCAGCTCTCGTCCATTGTGCTAGTCTGGCCTGAGCCAGATATTTCTATGCCTGTTGAAAAGGTGTTGGAATATGTATGTGACATTTGGAT
The DNA here is from genome assembly GCF_044704955.1 of Pristiophorus japonicus. Taxonomy (NCBI): domain Eukaryota; kingdom Metazoa; phylum Chordata; class Chondrichthyes; family Pristiophoridae; genus Pristiophorus; species Pristiophorus japonicus. The sequence goes on from NC_091980.1 coordinate 95,593,459, forward strand.
CCTCTGGGTGGGGTGATACTGTTTCTTCCATGGTCGATTATTTGAATGCTAATGTTTTCTAGGGGCAAGTTTTCAAGAGTAAACAGTTCCCAGACAATTTGATTAGCTCCAATGTCCAAATTGGCCCTTTAGCAATGGACCCCACCCCTTTTCTTGCCGACCCAACATCCAGCTTTTAAAAATCCCAAATTTGATTAAAGTTTGTAGTTTCTTCCATGTGCACTTTAGGATTTCAAACTTTCTGGTAGATAATCCAAATTAAATTCCCTTTCCTATGAGTCCAAACACTGGTGGGGATCTCCATGAATTCATTTTAAAAGTCCAGAAAGGGGTTCTTCTCCTCTGCAGGGGAAAGGTACCAGGAATCTTTGCGAAATATTAGTAAATTCTACATATCCCACCGGCTGCCAGTCAAATTGTCAACCTGACCATGGTCAAGTGGGAAAACTAGCGGCAGGAGATTGCAGCCAGGGACCCTTGAGGACATGCTGTAAAAGGCACTTAACCTTGTGGAGCCATCAGCTCCCATCTACCTTTCACTACTGGGCATCGCGATGCCAGCAGCAGTAGTGAATTTACTTCGGATTCCCAATTGCACTGTGGGAGCCCAATTTAAATATCTCCCACAACAGGACACTCGGACCTCCCGATATCCGTGTTTATGGCATGTTAGGAATGCATTCCACATATTTAAGTTTTGAACCCCGACCTCTGACCCTCTCCCGTCTGTCGTAGAGGGGGGTTAAGATTTAGGCAATGAGTTTTTGATTTCTGCCCAAGTTGTTTAAGAGGTACTGAGCAGATATAAGATGCTTTTTGTGTGGAGTATATGAATGCAATGTTCAGCAATTTTATTTAAAAATTAATTGTAAGCCAAAAGATTAACTTCATCTATGGAGAGTTCAAATGCATTAGTTGTTTTTTACTGTCAGGAAAAATAACATTGCTGGCTTCCAACCAATTGTCTTCTTTCATTATCCTGAAGTAAAGTGCTATGGCTTTGCTCGCATAGAATTACTTTCAATGGATTATTTCCAAATACCATTAAAATCCATCAGGAACTATTACTGCTCGACTAATAATTAGGCCATTATGGGCATTACAATCATCCTTGAAATGATCTGTCATGCATAGTCTTTACTTTATGACCCAGCACTGCAACATTCAGACTTAAAAAAATTAGCATAATTTTCACAGTTAGCACTCATATTTTATGTAAAAAATAAACATTGCAAAATGATTGTCTTGTAAGCTATATATTATCAGTTATGTAGTGGTTTTTCAGAGCAGAGATGGGACCCTTAAAGTAAGAAGATTTGAAAAGCAGACATTAAGAGCGTTTTGCTCTTGAGTTCAGCGTGGATAGGCGGGAAGACAGAAAAATCATTCCACCAGTTCCACCAGCCGACCACTGGGATTTTATGCCAACAGTCATGTCGATCATTGAATACATCCACCCAGATATGAGTGGATGTATTCAAACTGGGCAGTGAAAACAGGGTGACATCATGGGGGAGATATTTGATTGGATAGCGCCTCTCAGGAGGAGCGTTAATGGGGCGCTAAAGAGCTTGCAGCCGCGAGCGTCGACATTCGTGCCACTCAGTAAATTCAGTGTGCCGGTACTGGTGGTGCTGAGGAGTGCTGCCTGGGAGCATCGCGCCGGTGTGCAACACCCCCGGTATCAACACGGAAGCAACATCTGGTTTGAACGCCACCCGTAGCGTCCCATAGTGACACCGCCAGAAAGAGCTAGCGTGCAGAACTGTCCCGGGGTGCTAAGGGAAGGAATGACTGCATGAGGTAAGTGTGATTGATAAATTATTTTTGCGATTTAACTTTATTTGGGATGAGTAATGTACAGGGAATGTTTTTGGTGTTTTTTGTTCTGTTTTTCTTTGGTTGCAGGGAGGCCTCTCTTAGGTTGCTACGAAGCTGGCTGTTTAGCACGGGATAGTCAGTTGTGCACCCGGCCTAGCGTCCTAAGAGAAGTATGGAATGCTTCCATTAGCGCTCCACTGCATGCTCAGGACGCAAAACCAGAATTTTGCTGTTCCTATCGTTAAAACTTTTCCACCACTAAATTTAACATCCGCCCGACATTAGCACCTCGGGAACCCTCCAACCAGATTTCTAGCCCCAAATGCGGTATTTCCCATCATTATTGCCATAACAACTTGGATGCAAATAACACCAGCAAGTTACTGCAATCTAACATTGCTAGGGGCTGGAGGAAGTCCCTTTTAATATTAAATATTCCTCCCCACCCCCAAAGTAGGGTCTTAATTGTGGGAATTTTTGGCCACTGATATTTAGGCAGCCTTTTATTGCCCAATAGGCAGCAGGTCCTGCTCTCATGCTGCAGGTGACCAAGGCCAGTGTTGCAGCACTATTTCTGATCATCTCTTTTTTCGAGCCTGGCTCTCGACTGGAAGGGCAGAATGGATTAATTCCCGATTACGCGTTGATGTAAATGTCATTCAAGGTCACTCGGATTATAATCACAACCTGTGCCTAAATAAAAACCTGTTTCAATCCACTCCATGTAAAAAATAAAGCTAAATTGCGCCCCTCCAGCCTTCCGCTCTTCCTCCTACCCTCCACACACAAACAACCATAAAGTAATGCCTACACCTATGGTAATATGTTCTTACTTCAAGGAATCAATGCAAATTTCAGTTTCACAACATTCTTGACACTGGACACTGAATTAATCCAACTGCACATCAAGAGGATAAGTGATGGATACTGGCTACAGAAAAAGAAGCTGAAGGATTCTTACGAAAAAAAGGGGGCAACGTTGAGGTAAATCACAGTCTGAATAGCAATTTTTATCCTGTGACAAAACAACCCCAACAGTATTCAATGTAGATGAAAGAGTAGAAGGAATGGAAGTTAACATGGTCAGACATACTGAAAGCATGCAGGATGAGCATTATAGAAAGCAATTGAGCAGATGATCATTATAACCATTAGTTCAGTATTCACAGGTGATGATGCAAGCAAATAAAATGTGTGTATAGCTAAAGGTGCAACTTGTAAGTAATTTTGAAATTGTACCTGGGCTTAGTGAGGTCACATCTAGGGTACAGTGTTCAAATTTGTTCTCTTACTACATGAAACATGTAGAATTATTGGAGGGAATCCAGAGGAGGGCTGCAAGGTTGATTCCTGAACGTCTGGAGCTGAGTTATGAGGAAAAAATGTGTGCCCTAGGACTTTACTCTCTGCAAAGGAATGGAACTTAATAAGGGTCTTCAAGATTTTTCTAGGTATGAGAATTTGGTTCCAGGAAGGTTTATCTGTCAGGCACAGGATTTAAGGACACTGTTTGAAGTTCAAGATGGCAAAGGAAAATAAGAAAGTTAAGCAACATTTTAGTACTACAAGTGTGATAGAATTGTAGAACAGATTACCAGCAGGGGTGGTGAAATAGAAAACCGTGGCAGGCTTTAAAATTGGACACGATCATTCCTATTAGGGAAGCGATACATGATTATTAGTTCCAGAGTTGTTGAAAGGAAAATGGTTGGAGGTTTGGAAGGGTATGCTTGGTGGACCAATGATCTTCTCATGACATTATCATTATTATCACATATGCTACTATGTAAAGTATGTGTAAATCAGAAGCAATGAGCTCACTGTTCTGCATAAATCTAAAGAATATGATTGTGTGAGGGATGAAGTTATACACTGGGTTAGTCCACCTATTTTTAACAGCAAAATATTTTCATAATTTTACACATATTAGTTCTAAATTCACTTGGGAGTTCATGTGGATCAATGAAGAGATATGGAAAAAAAATCTTATCAATGCAATTTTTGTCCTAGGTCAGAGTTAAAGCAGTCCACAGGCAGTGGCAAAAGCAATGGCAGATTTTCAGCCGGGATCCTTAAAGGGACCATGGCCACATTAACATTTGACCTTTAATCTAACAAAGTGGGTGTTGAATCTTTACTCTACAATAATATAATAAAAGTTATATATGAGTGACAAAGAAATATTTAAATAATACTATCATTAAGTAATATGACACCATCTACAAATACGATCAAGAACATCGTTTTTAAAGTACATTAATTGGGAAGTTCTTGGTGCTTTAGTCACAAATCTGTAGACTTTTATATCAGTAACTGGTAGAAATAACAGATGTGTGTGTATAGGTAATATATAAAATTAAGCAGATTTTAAATGTAATTGGAAAGGGGTGGATTTACAATCTTATGCAAGTTCAGCAGACGAGCTGCAGAAACCCTGACAAACAGTGTAAGTGCTTATGTTTTTCTGGGATTTCTGCAACTCTTCCATTGAAGTTAAAAATGGACAAGTGAGAGAACCTCTGCAGAAATTCACCCCCAAAGTCTCAGACTGAAAAATTAAAGTAGTCATATTCAGGGGTTGAAAGCAAATTGAATCAGTGGAATGAGTGATGAGAATGAAATTGTTACGGTTGATGACTTGATTTAATCTGTAACTGGACAATCACAGCATACTGTGAGAAAAACCTGACCAGAAACAACACAAAAATGTATTTAAATGATATATGTCATTTTTTATAGTGCAGATCAATTCATTGCAATTACTGTTAAGTTGGAAGGCAACAGCCGAGAATCGTCAGTGAAAAATGTATTTCCCTCACCAACCAGGGTGGGGAACATTCAGCACTCGCACCCTTTCAGGAATTTCTGAATTAACATTTACTCATAGCTTTCCAAGTAGAACAGAATCTCCATCAATCTGTTAGCTGATGTAATCAACATGTTTTTATTTTGGTTTATTTTTCATGCTGTCAGGTAATCAGCTGGAGCAATGGCTAGGGTACTCCTGCCTCATGTTGACAGATGTGGTTCCCAAGCTGTGTGAATCCCGTGGCCATGCAGGGAAATTTTTAAAAAGTAAGTGAAAAAGGCTCTTATGTGGCTGTAAACTGCCTGATAATCATTTTAATTGGGTCCCCTGCCGCTGCCAGTCGGGTCGGCTCTCTGGGAAAAAGGCATTAGGGAGTGAGATGACAATGGGTTCCCGACCCGCTGTCAAAAATAATAACTTTCCTATCCAACCCGCCACTGATTGCGCCCACTACCACCACAGAAAATTCTGGCCATAGACTTACTTTTTTATCGGTTTCAGCAGTATAAATGCTGGCACACAGATACTGTTCTCCCATGATCTGAACTAAACAAGCACCAATGTAAAAGTGCCATAAGTCTCTTTTGTCTGGGAAATTGTTTTCCCCAGGGAGAGAGAAAACGAATAGTGCCTGACTCTTTTCTCAGTATTTGACCTCAGTTAGCATAATATACAAGATGGTGTAAACAGCTCCAGGCAGTGGTACAAACTGAAAGTCAGTCACTAATGCATCTCTTTTGTAGGTATTCGGAATCAATTCTTTATTTCACAGTTTTCAAGAATTTACTCATTTAAATATTTCAGTGAACTAATGTAAACTCTGTGACAAAACATATTTAACCATGCTTTTTTCTTTTCTCATGAGATTAGATAACATTTTTCTATTTTTCCGGTCTTCCAGCTGACTAGTATAAAAGTAGATGGAACAAAATGCTTCATACATTTTGTTTGTGATGTAAGGACTCAATCTATACAAGATTTCCTTTTTAATTCAAAAGCTTGCTTCAAAATTAACAGTTATGATTTACCTTCGAAAAAAATGCCACAAAATAATTTAACATATTAGATAACATAAGAACATAAGAACATAAGAAAAAGGAACAGGAGAAGGCCATACGGCCCCTCGAGGCTGCTCCGCCATTCAATAAGATCATGGCTGATCTGATCATGGACTCAGCTCCACTTCCCTGCCCGCTCCGCATAACCCCTTATCCCCTTATCGATTAAAAAACCATCTATTTCTGTCTTAAATGTATTCAATGTCCCAGCTTCCACAGCTCTCTGAGACAGTGAATTCCACAGATTCACAACCCTCTGAGAGAAGAAATTTCTCCTCATCTCTGTTTTAAATGGGCGGCCCCTTATTCTAAGATCGTGCCCTCGAATTCGAGTCTCCCTCATGAGTGGAAACATCCTCTCTGCATCCACCCTGTCAAGCCCCCTCATAATCTTATACGTCTCGATAAGATCACCCCTTATTCTTCTGAATTCCAATGAGTAGAGGCCCAACCTACTCAACCTTTCCTCATAAGTCAAACCCCTCATCCCCGGAATCAACCTAGTGAACATGCTCTGAACTGCCTCCAAAGCAAGTATATCCTTTCATAAATATGGAAAACAAAACTGCACGCAGTATTCCAGGTGTGGCCTCACCAATACCTTATATAGCTGTAGTAAGACTTCACTGCTTTTATACTCCATCCCCGTTGCAATAAAGGCCAAGATACTATTGGCCTTCCTGATCACTTGCTGTACCTGCATATTATCCTTTTGTGTTTCATGCACAAGTGCCCCCAGATCCCGCTGTACTGCGGCACTTTGCAATCTTTCTCCATTTAAATAATAACTTGCTCTTTGATTTTTTCTGCCAAAGTGCATGACCTCACACTTTCCAACATTATACTCCATCTGCTAAATTCTTGCCTACTCACTTAGCCTGTCTATGTCCTTTTGCAGATCTTTTGTGTCCTGCTCACACATTGCTTTTCCTCCCATCTTTGTATCGTCAGCAAACTTGGCTACGTTAGACTCAGTCCCTTCTTCCAAGTCGTTAATATAGATTGTAAATAGTTGGGGTCCCTGCGGCACCCCACTAGTTACTGGATGCCAACCAGAGAATGAACCATTTATCCCGACTCTCTGTTCTCTGTTAGTTACCCAATCCTCTATCCATACCCATGACGGGCCGGATTTCCAAGGTGTTTGCAACCAGGTTTTCGCCGCGTTTTGTCCCTCCGCAGCAAAAATCTGGTCGCAAAGCCCGATCGGGATCCTCGGCTCATTGTTTGTGGCGCCGATGGGACGTACCTCCAGGAAGAGCTGTGCAGGACACATAACAACGCGGATTGCGTTACCATCCGAGTTTCGGCAGATACCCAACCCGTACGCCGCACCAGAACAGCTACAGGTAAAACCTGTCGGTGCAGCCCTGCCAGGTAAGTACGAAAACCTGCAAAAAAGGAACGTTAAAGTTTTTTTTTTTTTGCAGCAATTAGTTAGCTAAAAGTTTTGGTAATGTTTTTGCAATGTTTTATTGAATTTATTTTTTCCCCCTCCCAAGGCCTCTCTCGCAGCACAAACGACCCCGGACTAAAGTTGCCGAAATTCACGTTTTGCGCCGCAAATAATCGTGGAACGCCTCCCTTGCAAACCCCAAAGGTCAAAAGTTCAACACAAAAACGGTAGCGCAGCAAAAACGGTAATTCTCACGTATCGCTACCGTTTTTGCCGTAAAACCCTGAAAGCCGAAAATCCGGCCCTAGATGTTTACTGCATCTATTATATGTCAATAGCTTGTGTCTACTTAGTCACTCTACGTAGTTTTGAAACTGAAGTTCAAGATCACAAATTTATTTCTGTGTTTTATGTGAAATTAAATATTTTACCACAAGAGGGAGCAGGTGACTTTTTTTGTTAAAATTACTAAAACATTCCTTTGTACAAAGCACCCATAGTTGGCAGGAGAAATGTCTGCTGGAAATAAGTTATTTTTCTTCCCATAACATGGTTTGCCCTTGGCCAAGGAAGTGGGCAAGTGAAGGCAACATGCTCTCAGGCCTCTGCAGTGATAAAATAACATGTGCTGTGTCACATCCCCAGGATATCTCAAAGCGTTTCATAACCAATGAACTACTTTGTTATGAAGTACCCTGTTATGTCAGCAAATGCAGCAGACAATCTGTGCGCAGTGAGATCCTGGAGACAGCAGATGAAATGAATGGTTTGTCAGCCTGTTTCTTGGTGGTGATTGTTCAGGGATGACTGTTGGTCAGGGCACTGGGAGATTACCATCAAATAGTGACATGGAATCCTTTACGTCCACATGAACAGGCAGACATCTCATCCAAAAGACAATGGCCGCAATTTTCTGGCATAAGTGCGGGCGCAATTGGAGGCGGGTCGGGTGGGAAATGTTTTAAATATTGGAGCGGGTGTGTTTGCCAGCGCGGCAGTGACCCGGCAGCAGAGGAGGCCGAGGTAATTGAGATACTTGATAGACCCTTAACTCTCTTTTTAACCTCACCTTTCAAATTTCCCTGGCTGAGTATGGGAATCACGCAGCTCGGAAAGCACGTCCGTCAACCTGAGGAGGAAGTTGAGTAGCCATTGATTCAGCTCATGAGTGCACAGCATGAAAAGTACAATAAAAACTCGTGCCTGACACCTGGTCACTTGTCTAAGGTAGATGCTGTTGCTAAAATCATTGTCAGCACAGATTTAGCTTTCTAGAGGTTGCAAGTCTTATCAGTAAAGTCGGGATCCACTGTCACCTCATTGGTAGAACCTATCACACCATTGATAGGTTGCTTCTGTCATCTCTACTTGACATGCCATCTATTATATAAGCATGGGTGCTGTTTATACTGTCTCAATTGGTCCTCAGAATCGGACCATGATGAGCCCCAATACCAGCAGTACCAAGTACACCAGCAGCACCAATAATAACACCACCAACCTCCTCAACCACCTGATGCTGCACAGGAGAGATGGCATCAGCGCAGGACTGCATCGCACTGGCAGCAATACCCCCAACACAGAGTATACAGGCAGAGGATGAGCTTCCTCAACATGACTGAGCAGCAGTGCCAAAGAAGGCTCAGGCTATCATGCCAGGTCATCACAGACATTTGCATATTGCTGGAGGAAGATCTGCAGCCCAGAGGAGTGGGTGGACACGCCTTACCAGTGGCTGTCAAAGTCACCAGTGCCCTCAACTTCTTCGCCTCAGGCTCCTTCCAGGGATCTGCAGCAGACATTTGCGGCATCTCACAGTTGGCAACATCACACAGATCACCAATGCCCTCTTTGATAAGTAAGCCAATTATATCAATTTTGCCACTGATGAAGTCAGTGTTACTGAGCGGGTGCTCGGCTTTCCCACTCTGGCTGGCTTCCCACGGGTGCAGGGCATCATCGACTGCACACATGTGGCCATCAGAGCACCCCCACATCACCAAGGAGTCTTTGTCAACTGCAATGTGCAGCTTGTCTGCAACCATTGGAAGATCATTATGCAGGCGTGGACCAAATTCCCTGGCAGTTGCCATGACTTTTTTGTCCTGCCCCATTCCACCCTCCCTCAGCTCTTTGCTCCTCCAAACAGACTTTCCAGATGGCTGCTTGGAGAGAAGGGCTATCCGCTTCAGACTTGACTCGTTCTTCAAACTCTTACACCTGGTAAAAGCAGGCGCATAGCGTACTTTTACCAGCTTAAGACTTTTAAAATGTAGAAAAATTAAATGTAATTATTCATTTTTATATTTAAAAACCCTGTCCATTAAAGTAAGTTTATTTTTAACCCTATTAAAACAATTTTTTAAAAACTCCAAAAAATATATTTTTTTTCTACAACATTCAATTTTAATTAATTTTAAATATGTGAGGTGTTTTTAGTTAGTGTTGTGTTTCTTGTTTTATGGGGGTATTCTCATTGATAGTAATGGGAACTCATAAAATCAGAGCTCTTATTATTATCAATGAGAATACTAGATGTTCATTTGTGGTCCAGGCCCACGTGATTCCAATCTAGACTTACATATGTGGAAGACATGTTCCCGTACACTGCACAGCGAATGAAGGCCTCAGAACGGAATCCTACATTCCTCTGGGACCACCAGGTATTTTCGTAGGTGTTCGTCCGAAGGAAGCCTCAGACCGAAATTTTCGCCCCATTTTTATCTGTGACATCACAGTAACGGAAACTTTACACAAACATTTATTAAAACACCTAAGTGACTTCACTTGTGCATCTACTTGAGTTTAATCTTTCTCTTACACATGCTTCTACGAGGTGCTACCCCTGTGGCTTCAGCAGAGGAAGATGGAGCCTGCTCACTTCCTTGCTACGATTGCATTGATACTTATGGCAGACGTCCTCTGCATTTTGGAGCCTGTGATGGCCCCGTCAAAGTCTGCTCTTCCTACAACTGTGGAGGGGCAGACTCGGCCATCACGATCCAAGGAGCCATCTGGGGCTCTGAGTGAGGGGGGGGGCAACGGGGGAGAAGTGTGAGCTGTCATCCCTCTCATGGGCCACCTGCACTTCCCTGCAAGCAAGAAGCTGGAGAGCACCATGCTGCACAGCGATGGGACCATGAGGATCCACATCTACACTGACATCCCTCCAAGAGAAGAGGACTATGAGCATCTGCCATTTATCTCTATAGATAGCCATCTAATCTCCATAGATAGCTATTTATTTTTCATAATGACCATGTGCTCCTGTGTGTGGTGCGTTAGATGCTCCATGCAGGTGGCCATACTATCCATGGAGGAGTGTACAGTCGCCATCGCCTGTGACACGTAGTGCTCATGCTGGAGATGGACTCCTCCATTCTCTGCACATTTGCAGACATCATGGTCGCAAAACCTGTCATAGCATCCTGTACTTCTTGCTGCACCTCCAGGATCGCCCTTTTCCTGGATGGCCCCCGAGGCTCAGTGTCTGCATGAAGTTGAGCAGAGCTGGGAGAGTCCTGTGCCCTCCGGCGAGGAGTCTCCACTGCTGTCCCTGTCTCTGCCATCTTCTCTTGCTCACTTGTGACTTGTGAGACACCAGGTGACAGCACTACTCTATGTGGCTGTGCTGATGCTGGATGTGCTTATGTCTGGTGACGGTGCGCCCTCAAAGGCTGGAGGCTCCTCTGAGTCATCTTACTCTTCCTCCTGGACAGTGGAGAGAGTGGCTGTTGATGGACCTGTGTGAGAGTAAAGAGACATTAGATATGTCATATCAAGAATGTATAGAAACCATTATGCACATGATGACCATTCACTGGCTGCTGACATCAGTCCCCATGTGAGTGACTGCTGTATGCCATGTGGCTGTATGAGATGTAATTCTATCACCAGGTTGCTGAGATGTCCCCCTCTCTCTGTCTCCCACCTCCAGCTGCTCAGCAACTCCTGTCACTTCCAGGGCGACCTCCTCTGCTGATGTTAAGTTGGCCAATGATGGAGGGTGATCTCCAGTTCTCTCCCCCTCCCTCTTATTGCGCGCCCTCTTCTCCTGCAAGGAGGGAAAGAAGAGAAGTTTGAGTGAGAGTGATGGAATGACTGTAAGGAATGGATGGGTTACATCTTTAGAGAGTGACTATAATGGAGTGGGGTGGCAATGCCAAGTGGCCACCTTGTGTGTTGTTAGTTGGTATGATTGGATTAGGATGAGGCTGACTGTGAGAGGTGATTAGTCAGATGGGGATGCAATAATGTAAATAGAGAGAGAGAGGGATGGGTGGATGTGCAAGGGATGTTGGTGTGAGTAATTATATGCCGGAGTAGGGTTGGGCAGGCAGAGTGATGGGGATGTGTTGAGAGGCACAGCTGGATGAAGTTGAGTGTGGCTTTGCATTCACCTTTCCTGATCTAATGAGGTCATTGAAACATTTCCGGCACTGCACCCAGGTACTCCTCACCGCATCCCTGCTGTTGACCTCCTCTGCTATTTGGAGCCAGGCTCCTTTGATCTGCTAAGGATAGCTCTTGCACCCCTCGGAAGGGAAGAGGACCTCCCTGCATGCTCTCACTCCCTCCACAAGCATATGGAGGGAGTCATCTGAAAACCTGGGTGTGGTCCACTGTCTCTGTGCAGTCATGATTGCTATTCTTTGCAACACTCCAATGGTCCAGTGCAGTGCCAGCACTATCCTAGATGAACCTTGCAATGCAAAGTGACCATGGCTGCTTTAAGAATCCCAGCTGAAAATGTATCATCGATGGTGTCATCAGACCCGTAATATTTAATAGGGCACGGTAACGCACAGGGCGGCCTTAATAGGCGCCATTAAGGGAAAGTCGATCTCAGGAGAGGGATGAATTGAAGAATGGGGTCGTGACCTGCCACAGTGACCACCTGCAGCCGACCCGCCCAGGTAGAGAAAATTCAGGCCAATTCCTGTCAGTGCAGCACTCCCTCAATACCTCACTGAAGAGCCAGATGACAATATGATAAGACTGCATTTATATAGCACCTTTCATGACCTCAGACCAATGTTCCCTCGAATTTGCCATCTAAGTGCGCGGTCCCTTTAAATTTGCAGTATCTTCCCATGGCAGCAGCTGGTGCGTGGGATCTCCCAATTGGTGCGTAACCACGCATCTTCGGGGGAACATTGCCTCAGACCCAAAGTGCTTCTCAGTCAACAAAATACTTTTTTTTTGATGAGTAGTAACTGTTGTATAAAATGAAATGCAGCAAGCAATATGTGCACAGCAAGGAACTACAAGCAGCTGGAAGATAAATAACCAGATCATTTTTTTTAGTGATGATGGTTGTCTGCTGAAGTTCTGAAGTAAATCTTGAATCTAACTACCTTATGTTCCAGAAGACAAGAATGGTACAAACTGAGTCAAGCTGATAGATGAGCAAGAGAAACCTGAGGTCACTTGCCCACACTTTTCTTTCTCTAGCTATAATGAAGTGGCCGTTCCCCTAAGGTACAGCTGACAACAGAATCTTAGGGCTCGAACTTGGTCAGAGTACGGCCCACAGCCGTCGAGGTACCGCCCGAAAAAATTTTTTTGATAGATTCCTCGTGTACCGCCCATCTGCTGCCGAGATCCCGCCCGGCGGGTGTTTCCTCTGTGAAGTACCGCCGGCGTAACTTCCTGCCGCCCGGCCATCCTGGAGGTTCCAAAAATGGGATTTTCCTTGTGCACGATCCGCAAGATCATGCTCCCGCCCGGCCAGAATGACTGCTGGTAAAAAGGTGGTCTGAGTTGGCGGTAAATCGTGCAGAGTACTCCAGCGTCCATATGCTGCACCATTATCAGAGGCTCAGAATGAGTTCTCAGATCAACCTTGAACAGCACAGAATGACTTCACACATGTACTCCGTTAAAGGGCAGGTGTGGTACAGGAAGCGGCAATGAGTTCCGAAACACAGTAAAGGCTCCATGGAGATGTGCTATAAGGGTTTTTAGACCATTGCAGGCAGAACAGAGTTAGTGACAGAATGTGAGTGCACAGATGGTATGAGCTTATGTCAAAGTATATAGGCAATAATGAAATCATGTAGTGCTCTGTCAGGTGGCAGTATGTGATAGCGAGCTCAAGTATATAAGACGGAAGACGGAAAAAGATATATAATGGACTGCAAGGTCACTGAGGAACATGTCATATCAGGGGTGGGACTCTGCGATATTGGACCTAAGAAAATGTGGACTGAAGTGCAAGCCTTAATGTATGCCCTCCAAATTGTGCAACTGTCTCTCATTCAATGGCAGCCTTCCTGCATTGCTCACCCTTACTTGTCGTAGCGCAATCGCCTGATGACAGGACCCATTAAAGAGTCGCATCATATGTGGACAGCAAGATATTCCTCAGACAGCAGCCCACCTGAAGGAGATTTATCTGTTTCTCAGCAGATGATGTAAAAGTGAGACACTGACCAAGAGTAGGTGAACAATGTGACTGTATTGAATAGTGGAGCATGCAAAAGTGACAGAACATGTGTCATGTATGTAACCAGCATACTACTGTAACCCTTATACAATTGTAACCCTCATGTAACCACTACATACTGTACATACTTATTAGAAATGCACACCTTGACCACAGGGGGTGTACTTGTGGGAGACACTCCTTACCTGGAGATTCAGGTATATAAGGGGAGGTCCCTCGCAGGGCCAGCGCTTCTTGGTCCAGGTAATAAAGGTGAAGGACAGAGTGACTGTGTCTGCAGTACGTGCCTTGTGTGATTATGTTTAAGAGTTAAGGACTCAACGCCTGGCGACGGGAAACAGGAATCACTGAACCCAGAGGATGGCCACCGGTAGCTCAGAGGAACGTTACTGTGTGGGTGAAGACTGGGACGATTTTGTGGAGAGACTCCAGCAGACCTTTGTCATGAAGGACTGTTGGGAGAGGATGCGGCTGACAAGCGGAGGGCGCATCTACTAACAAGCTGCAGGACGAAAACGTATGCGCTGATGAAGGACCTGCTCGCACCCCACAAACCGGCCGACAAGTCTTTTGAAGAGCTCAGCCAGCTGATCAGCGAACACTTAAAACCGCCGAGCAGCATACACATGGCCCGGCACCGGTTCTACACACACCGACGTCGGGAAGGGCAAAACATCTCGGACTTCGTGGCAGACTTGCGGCGCTTGGCCAGCCTCTGTAAGATCTCAGAAGCCTGCAGGAGGGAGATGTTAAGGGATTTTTTCATTGAGGGCATTAGCCATGCCAGGATCTTCAGGAAGCTCATAGAAACCAAAGACTTAACTCTAGAAGGGGCAGCATTGATAGCTCAAACTTTCATAGCCGGGGAAGAAGAGACCAAGCTAATTTACACAAGTAGTCCTGGGTCCAACGTGACGACGGACCAAGGAATTAACGTGATAAATGCAGCTCAAGATCTCGCAGTCAGGCAAAGACATTTTGAAACTGCAGCAGTCAGACAAAGGCATTTTGTAACTGCCCAAGCTGAAACCGACTCTAAGGTGGGCCCCCGACGGGGACAATGGAGAGGGGAGCGGCAATTCAAGCCATCAAGGGGACCAGTAACACTCACCATCAGAGTGTTTAGAAACAACCAAGGGAACAATCAGAGAGGAATGCCTGCTAACAGTCCTTTTGTGAACAACGATCTCAGCCAATGCTGGAGATGCGGGGGCAGACATTATGCAAAAAGCTGCAAATTTCAGCAGTTCCTCTGTAGGAATTGTAATGCCAGAGGACATTTGGCTAGGGTTTGCAAACAGCCGGTAGCAAGGCTAATCTATGAAACAGAGGAATCAGGCGAGGGGCTTGCAGTGCAGGACAATGCCTGGGGTAAAGCCATGGATGCTGAAGTTCAGCGGGTTCATGTGGCTGACGTCCACAGCTCATACACCAAAACGCCACCCATGATGATGAAAGTTTTATTGAATGGCATCCCAGTGTACATGGAGCTAGACACGGGAGCTAGCCAGTCCCTCATGAGTGCACAACAATTTGAGAAACTATGGCCACACAGAGCTAGCAGGCCCAAACTGGAATGAATTAATATGCAGCTATGGATGTACACCCAAGAGATCATTCCAGTGCTGGACAGTGCAAACGTGGTGGTAACACACAATGGGTCACAGAACCGGCTGCCACTCTGGATTGTTCCGGGAAATGGCCCCGCGCTTTTGGGAAGGAGCTGGCTAGCTGAGATGAACTGGAAATGGGGGGATGTGCATGCCATTTCATCTGTGGAGCGAAGCTCATGCTCACAGGTGATACAAAAATTTGGGACACTGTTTCAACCTGGTGTCAGAACCTTCAAGGGCACAAAAGTAGTTATACGCATCACCCCGGACGCCAGACCAGTGCCCACAAAGCCAGAGCGGTGCCGTACGTGATACATGACAAAATAGAGAGTGAACTGGACAGGCTGCTCAGAGAGGGCATAATTTTGCCCGTTGAATTCAGTGACTGGGCAAGTCCCATTGTTCCTGCTCTTAAAGAGGACGGCTCGGTTAGGATCTGCGGTGACTACAAAGCCACCATCAACCGGGTGTCCCTGCACGACCAATACCCGCTCCCGAGGATGGAGGACCTTTTTGCCACGTTGGCAGGTGGCAAGCTGTTCACTAAATTGGACCTCACTTCGGCCTATATGACTCAGGAACTGGCTGAAGAATCCAAGCTTCTGACCACCATCACGATGCACAAGGGTTTATTCATCTACAACAGGTGTCCTTTTGGCATCCGTTCGGCGGCCACCATCTTTCAGAGAAACATGGAAAGTTTGCTGAAATCCATTCCCGGCACAATCGTATTCCAGGACGACATCCTAATAACGGGTCGAGACACCGAGGAACACCTCCACAACCCGGAGGAGGTGCTACGCCGACTGGACCGGGTAGGCCTGCGGCTGAAGAAGGCCAAGTGTGTGTTTTTGGCCCCAGAGGTCGAGTTTTTGGGCAGGAGGGTTGCCGCAGACGGAATCCGGCCGACCGAATCCAAAACGGAGGCGATCCGTCATGTGCCCCAGCCCGGCAACACATCAGAGTTGCGATCATTCCTGGGACTTTTGAACTATTTCAGGAACTTCCTGCCGAACCTAAGCACATTGTTTGAGCCGTTACACGTGCTCCTGCGTAAGGGTTGCGAATGGTTTTGGGGAGACTGTCAAGAACGGGCTTTCAACATGGCGCGGAACCCGCTTTGTTCTAACAAACTGTTAACATTGTATGACCCCTGTAAAAAACTAGTTTTAACATGTGATGCATCATCATACGAGGTTGGGTGTGTGTCGCAGCAGGGTAATGGAGATGGACAACTCCAACCGGTGGCTTTTGCCTCCAGGTCGCTCTCCCAGGCAGAGCGTGGGTACAGCATGGTCGAAAAGGAAGCACTCGCTTGCGTTTATGGTGTGAAAAAAATGCACCAATACCTTTTCGGAAGACCGTTCGAGTTAGAAACGGACCACAAGCCGTTAACTTCTCTATTGTCCGACAGCAAGGCGGTCAATGCAAATGCGTCAGCTCGCATACAGTGATGGGCTCTCACGCTGGCTGCGTATGACTACACCATACGGCACTGGCCAGGCACCGAAAACTGCGCTGATGCGCTCAGCAGGCTTCCCCTTGCCACCATCGAGGGGGTGGCGGAACAAAGCGCTGAGGTGGTCATGGCCGTTGAGGCTTTTGACACCGCAGGCTCCCCCATCACAGCCCGCCAGATCAAACTCTGGACCAACAGGGACCCCCTCCTATCCATGATAAAGAAGTGTGTCCTGACGGGGGATTGGGCGCCCACGCACGGGGCGTGCCCTGAGGAGGTCAGACAATTTTAGAGACGGATGGATGAGCTCTCCATCCAAGCCGACTGCCTCCTTTGGGGCAGCCGAGTGGTCATGCCCCAGAAGGGGAGGGAAGCATTCATCAGTGAACTCCACAGCAAGCACCCTGGCATCGTGTTAATGAAGGCCATTGCCCGGTCACATGTATGGTAGCCGGGGATTGACTCAGACCTGGAACACTGGGTTCGCAGGTGCACGACGTGTGCCCAGCTGGGCAACGCCCCCAGGGAGGTCCCGCTCAGCCCTGTCCCTCATCCACCCAACCCTGGCAGACATTGTTGAGGGCAAGCGCCAGTCCCAAACCGAGTGCCACGATCGTAACTCAAGGGAGATGTGTATGGAAATGGATGATCCGGTATTTGTATTTAACCATGCATTGGGACCCAAGTGGCTGGAGGGCACCGTAATTGAGAAAGAAGGAAACAGGGTCATAGTGGTCAGACTCAACAATGGATAGATATGCCGCAAACACTTTGACCAAGTAAAGAAAAGGTTCAGCATAGACACCGATGAACATGAAGAAGAGCATGAGATGTCAACCACACCACTGCCAGTGGCTGAGCAACAAG
Source organism: Pristiophorus japonicus (assembly GCF_044704955.1). Classification (NCBI taxonomy): domain Eukaryota; kingdom Metazoa; phylum Chordata; class Chondrichthyes; family Pristiophoridae; genus Pristiophorus; species Pristiophorus japonicus. The sequence goes on from NC_091980.1 coordinate 95,610,930, forward strand.
GACAATCACCAGCATGCACAGTCCCTGCGGCCAGCCCGGACAGGCCGGAATCACCTCAGGTGACAGAAATGCATGTCAAGGCTCAGCCACCAGAGCCTCAAATGCGGCGCTCCACGAGAGAGCGTCGACCACCTGAAAGACTTCACCTTTGAGTCAAAAAGACGTGAAGGGGGAGGTGATGCCAGGTATGTAACCAGCATACTGCTGTAACCCTTATACAATTATAACCCTCATGTAACCACTACATACTGTACATACTTATTAGAAATGCACACCTTGACCACAGGGGGTGTACTTGTGGGAGACACTCCTTACCTGGAGATTCAAGTATATAAGGGGAGGTCCATCGCAGGGCCAGCACTCCTTGGTCCAGGTAATAAAGGTGAAGGTCACAGAGTGATTGTGTCTGCAGTACGTGCCTCATGTGTATATGTTTAAGAGTTAAGGACTCAACAACATGCAAACAATTGAATCCAACATATGTACATTATCTCAGGAACAAGTCAAGTCACATTTACAATGAACCCATGTGAAACAACATCTACAACTTAATGAAGAGTAAACAACATCTCCACCACCAACATCCAACCGTCTAGCCACTATCACCACCTCTCTTTCCCCCCCCGCCCCCCCCCCCACCCCAATGTGAGGCCCATCATCCTTTTCGTGGACGCGGGCATCTCCAGCTCCTCGGGACCGGTCGGCCTCGATGGTGTGGGCTCGGGGGGTTGCATGACATGTCCTGAAAGCATCGATTGCCGCATGCCCTCTACAGAGTCGATATTGCGCTCCATCGCACTAATGAGCCGCGACATACTGGCAGTATGTTGCTCAGCAAAGGTGTCGATGCTGGCAGCTATCCCAGCCATGGTCTGCAGCAGATCCCGAGCTAGGTCAATGCTTGTCCTCGACAGCTGACCATTTCCTGAATTGCTGCGAGCCATCCTGCATCCTCATCGGATTGTTGCATGATCCTGGGTGCTTGCGGCTTGGTGGATTTTCCGGCACGGCCTCTGCGCCTCCACCACTTGTTCCTACTTCGTCCGATTCAAATCCCAAACCGGACCCCGACACCGATGTTGGCCGAACAGGTGGCACACATGTCAGGAGGCTGGAGTCCACCTCTTGCAGCTCCTCAAACTCAAGTGGTTCGAAGACTGGCACTTCTCCCTCCTGGTCTTCGTGTCTCTGGATGGCAGAGGTATATGTGGTGGATATGGGTGATCTTTGGGGCGGGTTGGGGCAGAGGGGGCGGTGGACGAAGGAGTCGGTTTGTTGGGCTGCTGACGGTGTCGAAGTGGAAGGCGTTGATATCACACACTGCCTTTGGGTGACAGAGGTGGATGGGGTGCATTGCTCGGTGCTGTCCGAATCAACATCTGCAAGTGGAGGACAACATTTAAGCATATAGCTGGGAGGTGGGGTTGCTCAAGCTGACATGTGATCCGTAACATTTTACATTCTTATTTCAAGGACTTCCTTCGCACGAGCACACCATTAATGGCCGCCACCATTAAAAGGCATTTGACTTAACATTGCACGACCTTGAATGACATGAACGTAACACAGACCGGAGATTAGTATAAGCTTACTGTGCTCTAGCACGGGATCTGCAGCACACTTTGTGGTGGCACGGGGGTGGTCACCCACCAATGCAAGGCACGCTCCTCCAGGCTAGTCAACTCGATGACATCTGGTGGGCCCCCTCCCGTGCCACTCAGGCTTGATGCGTTGGCTGATCTTTTCTTCTGCAGAAAGAAAAGTTGCAGCCTTTACCCATTCTGCTTGTTGTGTATCTAGCACACAAATCACTGACTCCACACGGTCTGGTGTAAGTCTAACTGCTGTGACCTTCGTCCTTTATTGTTCAGCTCCAGAGTGCCTCTTAGGTGTGGTGGTCAGCCTTTTATAGTGCCTGTTCTACGTACTTCCAGGTTTCCCACCACAGCATCCTCTGTGGTGTAGCATTGTGCTTACATTACATTTAAGGTACTGGGACGATACACACATCATTGCATAACATCACACTTCCCCCCCCCCCCACCAGGACGCAGGACAACGATACATACATCAATACATAACATCACACTTGTCCAACGGAAGGCAGGTAGGCATAGACAGTGCATTAGTATGGTACATATTATCTGGTACATTAACTAGTTATTGACTGGTAACGGATCCCTGATTTCCTTGTTAGCCGTTATCATTACTTGTACTTCATATCCATTATTTTACACAAATACAGTGGCCATTCAGCATTAAAAAATTAATTCTTATTATAAATTCGCCATCTCACATTAACATAGCTCATTTTAGACTCGCTCGGCCTTACAGAAGTCCTTTGTGGGGACCACCTTTTGGTAAAGCCCTTTTAAGACTCCCGGGTGCATTTCCTTTTTAAGGCGCCATCTTTGATGCAGGAGGATTCCACGACGCTTCTCTTTGGGCACCGCCATCTTTGATGCTCTGCTGCTCTGAAAACGATGCCGCTGCCATCTTCTTCTCCGCCGCTCTGGATGCCCTCCGCCGTCGCAGCCTCCGCTTCCCTCCGCTGTCACCTGACTTGCGGCCTCTCCTGCGGTCGTCATCGTGGCCTCTCCAGCGGTCACCGTAGCCGCCTCCCCCGCGGCCTCCGTAGCGGCCTCCCATGCGGCCGCCGTGGCCGCCGACCTCCAGCTGCTGCCGCCGTCCGACGCTAACAGCTCCTCTGCAGGGCCCGCCCGACGGCAACTTCCTCGGCGGGGCCCGCCCGACGGCAACTTCCTCGGCAGAGCTCTTCTGATCTGCCGGCCATCCCGGATCCCTCGCACCCCGCCGGCTCCCCCCCCCCCCCCCCCGCTACTAGGCCCCTCTCTGCAGGGCTGCTTGCCTGTGGGGGCTGAGGCTGCAGGATCTCTGTGGCTTGAGGTCCGGGCCTGGGGCTTGCCTGTAGGTGGATTGAGGCTGCAGCTCCAGCTTGGTCGACGCTGCTCTCTGGGGACCTGGGGCACGGCAGCACCCCGGGGAGCAGCAGCCTGTGGGGCGATGAAGTCTTCCCAGCTCCCACAGACCGTCCCCATCCACCTCCGGCCGAGGAGTGTCGGCCCATCGCCTGCAACGACCCACTAAGGTAAAGTGTGCGTCTCGTCCCCGTGGGATACCTGCACCATCGCTCTGCCAAGAACAGGTATTAGTTCCCTGGTGTAGGTACACAGCTTCGCCGAGACCGGGACCAGCTTGGGTCGTGCAGCTGGGTTAGTCCACAGTTTATCAAAAGTTCTCCGACTCATTAACGACGGACCCGAGCCCGTGTCCACTTCCATACTCACAGGGACTCCGTTGATTTTTACTTCCCTTATCACTGGGGGTGAATCGTCAGTACACGTGTGCAGTCCAAATACCTCATCTTCTTCTACCTGCTCCTCGCTGAACAGTAGATCATCCCCCATCTCCTCAGCCACATGGTGAGTCTGATCTCTTTTACACATACGCTGAAGGTGGCCTTTAACGTGGCAGGTATTGCACGTGTACTCCACAAACCTACACCGGTGAGCCTCATGGCTTCCTCCACAGCACCAGCATGGTGCTGCTTGAATGGCCCCCCTCAGCGGATTCTGAGTTCCAGGACCCCGAGGTCCGTGCTCTCTGCCCCGGGCAGAGCCACGTTCTGCAGTTTTGTCCATGGTGGGCGCTATCCTGTGGACAGTGCCTGCCGGGTTCAAGACTGTGTGGGTTATTTGCTTGATGCTGCAAGTCGAGGTCATATGTGCCCGGCTGATGGTGATGGCCTTTGTCAGAGTGACTGTGGGTTCTGTGGCTAACAGCTTGTGAAGGAGACCCTCATGGCCAATCCCCATAACGAAAACGTCCCGCAAAGCCTCATCAAGGTGTACACCAAAATCACACGGCGCCGCGAGTCTCCTGAGGTCCGCAGCATATTTGGTGATATCCTGGCCCTCAGGTCTGCAGTGATGGTAAAATTTGTATCTGGCCGTGAGGATGCTCTCCTTCGGTTTCAACTGGTCACGAATGAGTTCAGTCAGCTCCTCGTATGACTTGTCCCTGGCGCTCCCAGGTGCCAGCAAATCCCTGACGAGACAGTAAACCTCATCTCCACAACTGGAGAGCAATATCGCCTTACGCTTATCTCTCATTGCGTCCGTGTCCTCCGTCAGGTCGTTTGCTGTGAAGTAGTACTCGAGCCTTTCCGTAAAGGCCTCCCAATCATTGCCCACGGTAAAATCCTTTAGCGAGCCCAGAGTAGCCATGGTTGCGTGGAGTTCGTCCGCTTCCTGGTCGCCAATGTGGTGTATGTAGCACACAAATCACTGACTCCACACGGTGTGGTGTTAATCTAACTGCTGTGACCTTCGTCCTTTATTGTTCAGCTCCAGAGTGCCTCTCAGGTGTGGTGGTCAGCCTTTTTTAGTGCCTGTTCTCGGTACTTCAGGTTTCCCACCACAGCGCCCTCTGTGGTGTGGCATAGTGCTTACATTACATTTAAGGTACTGGGACGATACACACATCATTAACATTGGTCATGCAAATACACACACACACACAACTGCCACAGAACCTTTTGGAGTAGTACGGGAGTGCAACAATAAATGTTTACTCACTCTTGCTGACGCAACAATATCGTTCCATCATTTCCTGCACTGGTCTGCATCCCACAACATGTTGCCCACTGAGGACACGGCCTCACCAATCTCCCACAAAATGCGTTTATATTGGGGTGGTGGAGGCTTGCCACGATCATCCCGGGTGAGGTCTTTATAATAGCACTCCACCTCAGATACAAGTTCCTCCAGCTCCTCCTCAGTAAACCAGGGAGCTCTGGGCTTCCCTCCATCAGACTACTTGGAAGCTGTTTTTGCACTCATTATAACTTTCCTAGATAGATGGCTGATGGTGATTTTGTTTCTCTCTCTCCAAATATGATCTCTCTGCAATTGGCAGGTGCAAGTGAGTACACAGCTTTTATGAGCATGCGCAGCTGTACCATCAGCCCCAATCGCGGCAAAAGTGATGTAATCGGCCAAAAGAAACTACCAAAAAAATCGCAAATCTCGCGCATGCGCGGTGCAGAGCCTCTGATGTTTGCCAAGTCGAGAGGCCTGCACCTACCGCCCACTGCTGCCGCCACCCGCTCATGCCCGCTCCCGCCCACTGACTCCCGCTGCCTGCTGCTGCCGCCGACAGAACCGCAGCAAAACTCCCACCCGACTGGCCCCAGCGGCAGCGGGCGGCAAACACTGAAATGGGCGGGCCTTAGCTCTGACCAAGTTCGGACCCTTACTCTTTTAGAGAAACCCGAATCCTATCATTCCGTGCTGCAGCTCTTTGAAGCCTTACTTTTAATAATAGGCACAATCTTTTAATACAAGACAATGAATAAGCTGCTAGTTTTTAAAAGAGAAAATAAGATCCAAGGAACAGGACACAAAAATGATAATACAATATCCTCTTTTCCATGCATTAAAAATTAATTTTGGGGATTTTTAGTTTTTATTTTGAAATTTTCAACTGTTTCCCCAATATACTATTCTGTTTATAGTTCCCATCCTTGTGATAATATTCAATGCATTCCAAAAGTTAAATTACTAAAGATGAAAGAAATGCCACAGGAAGTAGCCGTCATTCTTTTATGAGCCCACAAAATTCCTTTGCTGCATTCAAGTTTTTTTTTAACAGAACTTCCACGAAGAACTCTCCTATACATACGTCTATTTTGGTATTTTACTCATAATTACAATAAAGTCAGGGTAAAATTGCATGGTAAAGTTTACATTGCAGCAACAATAGTGCCTGATTCAGAGTTATCTTTCCACATTAGTTGTGCAGCAGCTCTGTTCAAAGCAGATTGTTTGTGACTGTTTCAGGGATTGAGTCAACCACTAAAACTGCAGCCTTGCCTATTATTATAATTGTTTGCTTTAAACTAAACATCCCAAATAGCCAGCTGAGTTCATACCTGTACCTCCACAAGAATACAAATGGAAGTTCAGACATGACCTCTAACAAGAGAAACAATGGGCATAATTAACAGATAAATAATGCTACATTTCTACTGCACATACTGTTTGACAATGATACTTTTATAGCAGTACAAACAATAACACCATGTTATAATGTACTGTTATCTCATCAGGGGTAAGCAGAGCTTTGGGTGTGCATAATTCAATGCATACTCAGATTTCTGGTCACTGGCTGGCAGTGAAATTTCTAAAATTAGAAGAGAGCAGATGAGATCGCTGACTCTTTAATATTAGGCAGATCTAGTGAACCACCATATCTTTACAAGGACATCCTCAAAGCCTCCCTGATAAAGTGCGACATCCCTACTGACACCTGTGAATCCTTGGCCATAGACCGCCCTAAGTGGAGGAAGTGCATCCGGGAGGGCGCCTGAGCTCCTCGAGTATCGTCGCCGAGAGCTTGCAGAAATCAAGCACAGGCAGCGGTAGGAGCGTGCGGCAAACCAGGCTCCCTGCCCACCCTTTCCCTCAAGGATTATCTGTCCCACCTATAACAGAGACTGTGGTTCTCGTATTGGACTGTACAGTCCCTTGGGACTTCAGGGGACGCGCTCCCTGGTGGCGGAACATGGGAGTGTATGCTTTACAGATACACAACATCACTCCCCCCAAAAGTCAAAGTGAAAACTATTCACAAGGTGAGGCGATCGGGAGCCTTTCTTTCCCTGGTGGACTGCCTCGGTATAAATGTCTGTTCTGGTATGTTGGCTGTGCCCTCGCTGGGCTGGCGTGTTGTTGGCCCTGCAGGGCTGCTGGGTGAGACTGGCCTTGCTGGGCTGTTGGGCGTGATGGGTTCGATTTCCTGGTCCGGCGTGGTGTCGTTGATCCTTTGGGTGTGTGTTGTGGGCTCGAAAAAGGTGGTGTCTGCTGTGGGTTGTTCAGGGCAGTCTGTGAACCGCAGCCTCGTTTGGTCCAGGTGCTTTCTGCAAATTTTTCCATTGTCTAGTTTGACTACAAACACCTTCTTTAGCTATCACCGTGCCCGCGATCCACTTGGGACCATGTCCATAGTTTATCACATACACAGGGCCTTTCAGATCAATTTCCCGTGACACAGTGGCGCGACCATCATTTACATTTTGTTGCTGCCGCCTGCTCTCTACCTGATCATGCAGATTGGGGTGAACCAGCGAGAGTCTGGTTTTAAGTGTCCTTTTCATGAGTACCTCAGCCGGGAGCACCCCTGTGAGTGAGTGGGGTCTCGTGCAGTAGCTGAGCAGTACTCGGGACAGGCGGGTTTGGAGTGAGCCTTCTGTGACTCGTTTGAGGCTCTGTTTGATTGTTTGTAGTGCCCGCTCTGCCTGCCCATTGGAGGCTGGTTTAAACAGGATTGAGGTGACATGTTTGATCCCATTGCGGGTCATGAATTCTTTAAATTCGGCACTGGTGAAACATGGCCCGTTGTCACTGACCAGTATGTCAGGCAGGCCGTGGGTGGCAAACATGGCCCTCAGGCTTTCAATGGTGGCGGTGGCGGTGCTTCCCGACATTATTTCACATTCAATCTATTTTGAAAAAGCATCCACCATCATCAGGAACATTTTACTGAGAAACGGGCCCGCATAGTTGACATGGATCCTCGACCATGGTCTGGAGGGCCAGGACCACAAACTTAGTGGTGCCTCTCTGGGCGCGTTGCTCAAATGAGCACATACGCTGCATTGCCGTACACAGGACTCCAAGTCAGAGTCGATACCGGGCCACCACAAGTGGGATCTGGCTATCGTTTTCATCATTACTATACCCGGGTGTGTGCTGTGGAGATCCGAGATGTATGTATCCCTGCCCTTTTTTGGGGTAGCACTACGCAGTTACCCCACAACTGGCAGTCTGCCTGAATGGACAGCTCGTACTTTCACCACTGGAACGGCTTGATTAGCTCTTGCATTTCAACAGGGATGCTAGCCCAGCTCCCATGCAGTACACAGTTTTTTACTAGGGACAGCAGAGGATCTTGGCTGGTCCAAGTCCTAATCTGGCAGGCCGTGACAGGTGATTTATCATTTTCAAACGCTTCTATGACCATCAACAAGTCTGCGGGCTGCACCACCATCAACAAGTTTGCAGGCTGCACCATTTCCATCCCTGTGGTGGGCAATGGTAGCCGACTGAAAGCATCCACACAGTTCTCGGTGCCTGGCCTGTGGCGGATGGTATAGCTATACGTTGATAGTGTGAGTGCCCACCTTTGAATGCGGGCTGAGGCATTCGTATTTATCCCCTTGTTTTCAGCGAACAGGTATATGAGGGGCTTGTGATCAGTTTCCAGCTCAAATTTGAGGCCAAACAGGTACTGATGCATTTTCTTTACCCTGAACACACATGCTAATGCCTCTTTCTCAATCATGCTGTAGGCCCTCTCGGTCTTAGACAAGCTCCTGGAAGCATAGGCGACAGGTTGCAACTTCCCCGCACCGTTAGCTTGTTGTAATACACACCCGACTCCGTACGACAACGCATCACATGCTAGCACGAGTCTTTTACATGGGTTATACAATACAAGCAGCTTGTTGGAGCATAACATGTTTCTGGCTTTCTCAAAAGCAATTACTTGGTTTTTTTCCCCATACTCAGTTCTCACCTTTATGCAATAACACATGTAGGGGCTCTAAGAGGGTGCTTAACCCCGGTAGGAAGTTACCAAAATAGTTGAGGAGTCCCAGGAACGACCCATGACATTCTGTGGCCTGGGCACGTTCCTGATAGCCTCTGTCTTGGCGTCTGTGGGCCGAATGCCATCCGCCACAATCTTTCTCCCCAAAAACTCCACTTCTGTTGCCATGAAGACACATTTCGACCTCTTCAGCCGCAGCCCTACACGATCCAGTCGCTGGAAGACCTCCTCCAGGTTTTGTCGGTGCTCCATGGTGTCCTGACCCGTGACCAATATGTCGTCCTGAAAAACCACCGTGCGTGGTACCAACTTGAGTAGGCTCTCCATGTTTCTCTGGAAGATCGCTGCAGCCGACCGAATTCCAAACGGGCATCTGTTGTAGATGAACAGTCCCTTGTGCGTATTGATGCAGGTGAGCCCCTTCGAAGGCTCCTTCAGCTCCTGCGTCATGGAGACCGAAGCCAGGTCGAGCTTGGTGAACGTCTTGCCTCCTGCTAGCGTTGCAAATAGGTCATCTGCCTTGGGTAGCGGGTATTGGTCCTGTAGCGAGAAACGATTAATAGTTACTTTATAATCGCCACAAATCCTGACCGTGCCATCACTTTTGAGTACTGGAACAATCGAGCTGGCCCACTCGCTGAACTCCACTGGGGAGATGATGCCCTCGCATTGCAGCCTGTCCAGCTCGATTTCCACTCTCTCCATCATCATGTGAGATACTGTTCGCACCTTGTGGTGAACGGGTCATGCCTCTGGGACCAAGTGGATCCACACCTTTGCCCCGGAAAAGTTTTTAATGCCTTGCTCAAAAAGGGAAGGAAATTTGTTCAGAACCTGGGCACATGAGGCCTCATCGACATGTGATAGCGCTCGGATGTCATCCCAGTTCTAGCGGATTTTGCCCAGCCAGCTTCTTCCAAGCAGTGTGGGGCCAGCGCCCGGGACAATCCAGAGTGGCAGTTTGTGCACTGTGCCCTCATAGGTGATCTTGACCATGGCGCTGCCCAGGACAGTGATAAGCTCTTTGGTGTACGTTCTCAGTTTCGTGTGGATGGGGCTCAGGGCTGGTCTGAGTGCCTTGTTGCACTACAGTCTCTCAAACATCTTTTTACTCATGATGAATTGGCTAGCGCCAGTGTCCAGTTCCATGGCTACAGGTAAGCCATTCAATTTTACATTTAGCATTATAGGTGGACATTTCGTCGAAAATGTGTGCACCCCATGTACTTCAGCATCTGCCTCCTCTCTCTGAGGTTCAAAATTGCTTTGGTCCACCATGGGTCGACCTTCCTCTGCCACGTGGTGGTTAGCAGGTTTTGCAGAGCTTGCAGCTCGTCTGCATGCTCGTTGGAGGTGCCCCATTGTTCCTCAGCTCTTGCAAACATACCCTTTGAAACAGCATGAATAGGCTGAATGGAAGCCTCCACAACATCAACAAGGTGTGAGTTGCCTTGCATTCATCCTTTGTTGCGGACTCTGAGTCATCTGAGGCCTGCTGGCAGTTGCAGACTCGTGGTTTCTGCCATGTACATTTCTGCTCGCAAACACAGTTCCAGTTAATTTATGAACATTGCTAGCACTTGTGTGCTAAGAGATTTGTTTGGTGTTATCACTGGTGGACATAAGCGCCTGTGCTATCGCAATGGCCTTACTGAGGGCCGGTGTCTCTACAGTCAAAGGTTTTCGTAGGATGGTCTCGTGGCCAATGCCCAGTACAAAAAAGTCTCTGAGCATTTGCTCCAGGTAACCATCAAACTCACATTGTCCTGCAAGTCGCCTTAGCTCGGCGACGTAGCTCGCCACTTCCTGACCTTCAGATCGCTGGTACGTATAGAACCGATACCTTGCCATCAGCGCGCTCTCCCTCGGGTTAAGATGCTCCTGAACTAGTGTACACAGTTCCTCATATGACTTATCTGTGGGTTTCACCAGAGCCAGAAGATTCTTCATGAGGCTGTAGGTTGGTGCCCCGCAGACCGTGAGGAGGACTGCTCTCCTTTTTGCAGCGCTTCCTTCTCCGTCCAGCTCGTTGGCTACAAAGTACTGGTCTAACCGTTTGACATAGGCTTCCCAGTCCTCACCCTCCGAGAACTTCTCCAGGATGCCCACAGTTTGCTGCATCTTTGCGTTGGAATCGTGTACTCATCGTCAGTTGTTGTGTTCCTAACACAGATGAGACTGCACACAGGGAGGTTAAAGTAACAGTGACCTCAGTCTTTAGTAAGACACTCCAGAGTCAGGAACAGGCCATAGGGGCCTGCTTATATACAGTGCTCCCAAGGGATGCTGGGATCCCTTGGGACTTCAGGGGATGCGCTCCCTGGTGGCGGAACATGGGAGTGCATGCTTTGCCGATACACAACACTTTTACAGATTTTGTGTGACCTCCTCACACATTGCTTTTCCTCCCATCTTTGTATCGTCGACAAACTTGGCTACGTTACACTTGGTCCCTTTATCCAAGTCGTTAATATAGATTGTAAATAGTTCCATTCAGGAGATCTCACAGGTAATGAAAAATAAGTCATTTATACCAGTTCAGCTGCAGTTATATTGCACATTTTGTACTGCAGTGGCACCAAAAGTAACCAAAGATTTGTAATAACTGCATAGTAATACTAATGAAAACAAGGGGAAAAAATTTTGCAACCAGTCACCTGCCAGAGAATTGGTTGGCAGATTATTGTACGGTGATCTCTGTGATCTTAGCTTGAATCTCGATCAGACTGACTAATTGAAAGTTCCTTCCCATTTCTGCCTGTAAAGGAGCCATGTTCATGTGTGTCTATATATGTATGTGTATATATATATAAATATATATTTATATATATATATATATATATATATGCATGTATATGAAGAGAAGAAGTATATATATATATATGTGTGTGCGTGTGTCTATATGTGTATGTGTATATATATGTATATATATATGTGTGTCTGTATATGTATTTGTAAATGTGTGTGTGTTTGTGTGTTAAGAGAATTACGCTACAGTACAAGTATTCCTATTGGGGTGGGGTGGAGTGGGGGGAAGGGAGAAATTAAGGGAACATTATCCAAATGATTTAAATCATGAGATTTGAAATGATGAGATAAGTGAGGAAAATGTCTTGGTACTGAACTAATATTAGCAAGACAAGCAACAGAATTATAACTAGAAATTCTGTAAGCTAAATATAATGTAAACTGTGACTAGCTAATAACAAGGAATGAACCATTACCTATTGCAATGAATACACAAATAGCTGAAGCATTAACAATTTAAATGAGCAGATTCCCGATTCAACAGAGTACAAAAGGATATGGGCTTGGTACAGAGGTGAGGTGAGGATAAGTTTTTTTTACGCAGAGAGTTGTTATGATCTGAAATGCACTGCCTGAAAGGGTGATGGAAGCAAATTCAATAATAACTTTCATGAGGGAATTGAATTTATGCTTGAAGGGGAAAACATTATAGGGCTATGGGGAAAGGACGGCGGAGTAGGACTAATTGGATAGCACTTTCTAAGAGTTGGCACAAGCACGATGGGCTGAATGGTCTCCTTCTGTGCTGTATCATTCCATGATTCTAATAGCAGGAGGTAGATGAAAATGTTTTGAAAAGTTACTGTACATTGGCCTATATGATGGCAATTTCTAAGTGAATTGCAAGATCTTTCCATGTCTTAAGATTTTAGACTCCTAGTATATCTTCTCATTCAACACCTCTACAGAGGGTATCTAGAAATCACTAGCATCTCTGAGATTAAAACCTGAAACCAACGAGGGAGAATGAGCTGCCATCATCATTGTTTCATTTTTCAAATACAACACTACTATAAAATGTGTCTGAATTCTTTACGATTCTCTTAGTTTATGACTTTATCTCTGCTAAATTTTGGTTCAGTACATTCTCTTATTACTTTTTATTTATAGCTGTGTAGTTCCAATTAGGAGTGTGGTTAGATTCTGCCTCAGCTGGTGCAGATTTATTCTGTTGTTTATGCTCTGTAATATTATGTGTCGCACCACCCCACCTTTTATTATTTCATCTTCCCTCCTGCCATTTCTTATAGGAATCCCACATCAAGAGCCATATTCTACAGATAAACTGTACAGGTCACCTGACACCAGATCTCTGCCAATGGCACTCCTTGACTTGAATTTACAAGCTGTGTTACAGCAGCTCAGGAGCACTTACCATCCAGTTTTCCTCATCCTTTGAGAAAGAGCCTCCCACTCAGAGTTAACCTCAGTCTTTTAATTTCCCTAACATACACCAAAGCACACTTAAAATGAATGCTACCAACTTTATGTTTACATCCTACTAAATCCTTGGCATGTTATTATTATTTTGTTTTAGAACTACAGGCAATTTAAAGGAAAATTTTACATTGGTAGGACTATGTATCCTCAAAGAGTATCTTGCTGCGTTGCACTTTGAATTTGTTTAGACAAAGGGGATTAATGATATCAATAATGCTGATATGTAACAGAATCTTTTTTACCATGTCATAGGTCTTTCCAGACTCAAGAGATCTCTGTCTGTCAGTGCCTGATAATACCAATTTTCACTGTGTGGTCCTAACTGGATATGAACAAAACAATTGACAGTCTATCAGTTTTCAACAGACTCCAAATTCTGGGGTCCCATTTTGCTGTGTAATTATGACATCAAGAAAGGGATGTTAGTTTGCTTTTTTTTAAAGTTATCCCTATGAAGTAGCAATGCTTTAAAAGTTCAACGGGCTATTGCAATCTTAACTTCTGATTGCACAGCACTCCCTTTTAAACACTATGGCCTGGATTTTGAGGTAAAAGTAACGGTGAGGCTATCAGCGTTCACCGTTATTAAAGTGTAAATTCGCATCCGCACATGTGCAGATAAACACGGAAATCAAGAAGTTGCTTTCCGAGTTGCCCAGCTCCCCTAGAAGCTTCACTATACTCGCGGAGGTACTCTGCATTGAAACACATGGAAGGGCATGAAGTTTCTGTACTTATCTGATAGATACACGCTAAACTCACTAGAAAATGTTAGGCCTTGTCCATTCCAGTGTAAGTACATTTTTAACAGCATGATAAGTCTAAATGGCTACCAAAAAACTTCTTTGGCACTAAAAATTAACTTTTACAAGTATGGAGTCTCATTCCTTCAGATTTTAATTATTGTTGATGAGTTTTAAAAATTAACATATTTTTAAAAACTTTTTCTTTGTCTCATTTATCTCTCTCTCTTAATACCATCGTTCTTCCCCTCTCTTTATTTTGCTTTCTGCACAAGATTTGGCATTAAATTAAATATTCTAACTGATACTTCCTGGTTCAAACTCTGCGCTCTGCTTTAATGATTCTGTAATCTAATTGGTTAAGGAGATACACAGTTGCTTGGCCTGTTCACACAGGTCCCAGAAGCCCTGTAAAGGATGCTGCACCAAAATGGATTTCGAATCACAGCAAGTTCCAGTGCAAAAGCCCACGGAACGTCTGGGCAAGTATAAGTGTAATGTACGTCTAATACTGTTTGTTCGCTGCAGACCGCAAAATACGGGCCTCTAGATTAAATTTAGGATTGCCAATGACCCCCTCAGGGGACTTTGATATTGAGTTTAGGCCTGTGTGTGCACTGTAGGAAAGAAAATTGAACAGCTATTCAGGAAAGTAAAGTTAATTAGAACAACTTCATAAAGCTAGCTGTGTTCGAAAAGAAAGGAGACCAGAGACAGGATGACAAAACTGTAGCCCTGATCTCCATTCCCTTTGAGCACATCTGGGAGTACATGAGCATTGATTTTATCCTCATATATTCAGTAAGGTATATATTTCTGGAACTACAAATCTTTACAGTCACATTTTTATGAAGTTGTTCTAATTAACTTTACTTTCCTGTATAGTTGTTTAATTTTCCTTCCTACAGTGCACACACAGGCCTAAACTCAATATCAAAGTCCCCTGAGATATTTTGTAATGTTCATCCAAAATTCTGCTGCCTATCTCCTAACTCGCCCCAAGTCCCGCTTATCACTTGCTGACCTACATTGGCTGCCGGTCCAGTAATGCCTCGATTTTAAAATTCTCATCCTTGTGTTTAATTCTCTTCATGGCCTCACCCCTCCCTACCACTGTAATCTCATCTAGCCCTATTACCCTCCGAGATTCTGTGCTCCTCCAATTCTATCCTCTTGCTCATGCCTGAATTCCTTAACTCCACAATTGGAGCCCTTGCCTAGGCCCTAAGCTCTGGAATCCCCTTCCTTAACCTCCCTCCCTATCCAACTCTCGCTCCTCCTTTAGATCACTCCTTAAAATCTATTTGTTTTACCAAGCTTTTGTTCACCTGTCCTAATATCTCTTTCTGTGGCTCGGTCAGTTTTTTTCCCTGATAACCCTCCTGTGTAGTGCCTTGGTACGTTTTACTATGTTAAAGGTGCTATATAAACGCAAGTTGTTGTTGTGTCATTGTTTGTCATGTTCAACATACGTGGCTTAGCATTTTCCACACTGTTTTTGGTATAATTTTGATATAACATCGAGACAAGTAACCTTTTATGGCAGTAAAATGGTTGATAGCCATTTATGCTGGTGTTCAGTCCCAAAATCGATCCCCCTGAATTCCTTTGTGGATTTTGGCTCACAAACTGCGTGCCAAGTTCTGAGTGACCTTATTTCAATAAATGACGGCCACTGGTGCTGAGGTCCGAATTTCCTGTTTTATCACTCATGAAGCACTTGAGGTAAGTTAGACTGAACATTATAAGGTGTAGCCGTTGCCAGGATCAACCAAGACAAGCAGAAGAGGCATCCCTGAGCCTGAAGGAAGTGGAGAATTTCAGCAACGATTTCTGCATCTGAGAAACACTTTTTGCGGGATTTTCTTTTGATATTCAGCCTACACACAACTGAACTTGCTTCTCACTGCTTCTGACAGTGTAAGACCACCGGGAGATTTTTATGCGTCACTCCCAATCTACCCACAATGGGAGCTTTGCAGGAGCAGGTATGGCATTCCCTATGGGTATTTTCTTACCTGCCATTATTGAGGAGGAGGGGAAGCAGCGACACCACAGGAAGGAGCAAAAGAGAACCGGGTAGCATTTAAAGATGATGGACATCACCAGATATTATCCCCCTACAGAATATACAGGCAACACAGGTCATATGAGGATCGTTTTGAGGAGATGTGTATAAGAGTGTGCTTCACCATTCTTTTTATACACAGAAGAAATGCAGCTCCACCACCTGCTACATGAGGACCTGCACTGCTCTTTCTGAGGATATGAAGGTGACAACCACAATTAACTTCATTTCAGGCAGCCACAGAGGATCTAATTCCTTCCATGTGAAAATATCTGAGCTGGTGCCTGGGAGTGAGAAAGCAATTGATGCAGTGAGTGACATTGAGGTGGTTGGAGCAGAGGAACACAGAGCAAGATCAGGTTTCAGGGACTCTTGTGTGGCCTGGGTCTCATCATTCTGTTCTTCACCATCATCATAGTCAACAAGGAAGAAAGTTATCACTGCTGCTCCTCCTCATCCTTATTCCCTCCCTTCGCCTGTGCACCCAATTGCTAGAATGGACCTGGAGGAATTGAGGGCACAATCAAAGAATGGGTAAGCATTGGATTAAGGGGGCAAAGAAAGGGAGTAGAAGTTTGTGGCTGTGTGATTCTTCACAGGGATGCCATGGCAACAATGTAGGTGTTCAGTCACTAACTTGGCAACAGTGATATGTCTCAACCTCGCCATTACCCACAGCATGCAGAGTACCTCCTTATGAATTCCATGACCTTCTCCTTGTAGGTCATGTGAAGCTTCAGGTTGGGATTGGGCCCCTCAAATGGTCTGCCTCTCATGGGCATTTTGCTGTACTTTGTCCTGAATAAATTTGGTGAAGCCCAGCACTTGAGGAATGTGTGTCAAATGCTATGGGTGAGCTAAAGTACGAGATGTGGTGGTATTACCCTGTTAAGGTAGAGGATGTGTTTTTAGAATTGTGCATGCAAGTAACTGCAGTCAGGGTACATGGGTGGCCATACTATGGATCCTATATTAGTGCCTTCCCCCACCTTAACTAGATTGCATTACGAAGAGTTAGTTATACAATTGTTCATTTTAGAAAATGAAATATGTACTTGTGTCCACGGTGCCCATAGAAAAATAAGTAGTTTATGTAATCTTGTCTACTCTGATTGGGTTATTGAACTTTTTACAGCACTAATCTGGGGGTGAGATAAATGGCGCTCAATACCAGTGCTCCCTCCCTCCGCATGACATGAGTAACATTTTTCAGGTTTCCTCCCATCGACAACCACAGTCTGTCTCTCTTGAGCTGAATTTCATTCTGAAGGGTTTGCAGCCTGTTTCTGTGAAATTGTGGCACCGTCTGTGCCATGGCCAGGTCCCTTATTTGGCTGTCACTGCCAGCTGCTCATGTAGTGAAAAGTAGCACAAAACTAATAATGAGACATGTAGTCAAGCTAGCTGACTGAGCCAAGCATTGTACCTTATGTACCTGCTGTTCTTCCAGCTGCTGCTGCAATCTTAAGCCAGAACTGGCTTTTAAAGGTATTCTAAAATTCAGGAAAGAGGTGGACATTTCAGAATCAGATTTTTACATAGAATTACATAGAATTTTACAGCCCAGAAACAGGCCATTCGGCCAAACAGGTCTATGCTGGTGTTTATACTCCACGCGAGCGTCTTCCCAGCTTACTTCATCTCACCCTGTCAACTTCTCCTTATATTCCTTTCTCTCTCATATACTTATCTAGCATCCCTTTAAATGTATCTATGCTATCCACCTAAACCACATTCAGAACTGTGTGAGTTCCACATTCTCACCACTCATGAGTAAAGAAATTTCTGCTGAATTCCCTATTGGATTTATTAGTGACTATCTTATATTTATAAGCTCTAGTTTATGACGCCCCCACAGTGGAAACATATTTTCTACATCTACCCTATAGAACACCACCATAATTTTAAAGACCTCTATCGGGTCATCCCTCCGTCTTCTCTTTTCCAGACAAAAGAGCCCCAGTCTCTGAGTTCTGGTATCATCCTTGTAAATCTCTTTTGCACCTTCTCCAGTGGTTCTACATCTTTTTGTAATATGGAGACTAGAACTGTGCACAGTATTCCAAGTGTGGTCAAACAAAAGTTCCATACAAATTTAACAAAACTTCTCTGCTTTTCAATTCTAATCCTCTAGAAATGAACCCCAGTGCTTTGTTTGCACTTGTTAAGGCTTGTTTTAGCAGTTTATTGGATAATCCCTATTTACTGAGATATAGGCCGGAATTTTTATCTTAGAGTCGGGGCAGGTGCACGTAACCGATAGAGGGTCGCCATCTCAAAGTTCTGCACTGCGGGTTTAACTCAATATCAATTGAAACAGTCCCGGCCAATTAAATGGAATGAGTCTGATGACATCATCGATGATTTGCTTTCAGCTCAGATATTTAAAGGAGCCTTGCACACATTCCAGTAAAAGGGTTATTGGAGGAGGCATACAGATGGTTGGGAGAGGCGGCTAACGCTACATTGCAACAAGATTTGTGTGGGTGCAAACAAAGATGGAGTAACAGTGACAGAAGGCTGTGCCTAGGTTCTCCGATGCCTCCCTAGAAGTCCTGGTCCAGGAAGTCAGAGCACGCAGAAAGGTCCTATTCCCTGGGAGCAACAAGAAAAGAGCAGCCAGAGAAACCAAGAAGGCACGGTTGGGGATCACCCAAGAAGTGAGCAGCAGGGATGTTGTCAGCCGCTCCTGGATTCAAATGCCAGAAGAGATTTAATGATCTCATGAAGTCAGGAAAGGTGAATACAATGCCAGATTCCACTACATTCTGATGTGCATATCACCCCAACCCCCTTATTTGGTCTTCCCAAGCCTACTCCTGCATGTCTCTCCACACATCAACCTACATTGCAGGTGCCCCCATCCCTAACTGTCTATGCATGTACTCAAATCCCCATCTGACTATCCACCACTGATACTTACCCTCATCCTAATGCAATCATAGAAAGTAACACCACAGATGGAGACCATTTGGCACATCGCGCTACTCCCTCATAGACACCCTCTGCAAATATAGTCCATACATCCCTTACACATGCCATCACTCTCACTCAAAGTTCTCTTCTTTCCCTCCTTGCAGGAGAAGAGAGTGCAGAACAGAAGAGAAAGAGAGAGAACTGTAGGTGACCCTTCAATATATTTAAATTTGATGCCAGCAGAGGAGTGACAGAGTTGCTGGGAGTGGGAGACACAGAGAGGGATATCTCCCAGCAACCTGGTGGCAGAATTAAATATCCCACATGGCAGACAGCAGTCACTCATATGGTCTGCACTGATGTCAGCAGCTAGTGAAAGATCATCATGTGCATAACAGTAACATTACACATTCTTATCATAAGAGGTCTAATTCATGTCTTTACTCTGCCACAGGTCCATCAAGTGGCAGCCCTCCCCCCACCCACTTTCCAGCCAGAGGAGGAAGATGAGCCCTCAGAGGAAGCTCCATTCTCTGAGGATGCACTGTCATCAGACCCATGTGGACCCAGCCCCAGCCCAGATATGCGCACCTCTGTAGGTCCAGCAAGACATAGAGTAGTGTTGTCACCTGGTGTCTCACAGATCACAAGTGAGCAAGAGCAGATGGTGGAGACAGGGACAGTAGGATGCTCTCAGCTCTGCTCAGCTGGTTGCAGATGCTGAACCTCGGGGGCCGTCGACAAAGAGGTTGATCTTGGAGGAGTAGCAACAAATTCGCGAGGCTCTGTCAGCTTTTCCAGCCATGATGTGCATGATTGTACAGAGAACGGAGTCCATCTCTAACATGAGCACCACCATATCGCAGATGATGGCGATGATTTGCTGTTCCATGGAAAGAATGGTCACCTGCATGGAACAGCAAATGCGCCAGTCGAACAAGAACATGCTTGCAGTGAACAACAGATTGCAGACTCTCATTGACCTCATCTCTAGGAGGGATACCAGCATAGACTTGAGTCTTCACCACCCCACTGATGTGCAGCAAGGTGCTATCCAGCTCCTTGCTAGCGGGGATGTGCGGGTGGCCCATGAGAAGTATGATGGTGAGAGGGAACATGGAAGTGAGGGCTCAGCTCAAAGCACTCCCACTTCTCCTCCGTTGCCTCCCCCTCAGTCAGAGCCCTACATGCTGCCCCTCCACAGTAGCAGGAGTAGCAGTCTTTGGTGGGGCCCTGAAAGGCGCTAGAATCCAGAGGACGTCCACCAAAAGTGTCGAAGCAATCACAGCAGGAAAGTGAACAGCCTATATCTACCTCTGCTGAAGCTACAGAGATTGCACCTCGTAGAAGCACTCTGAAAAGAAAAAAGACATAAATGTATGCACGGGGCGTTTGCCAAAATGTTAGTGTTAAGTTTCAGTTCTATTTATGATGCAATTGAATTTATTGCTTTGCACTACTTTACCATCTTGTCCATTTTTTCCTGCTACCTGGGAAGTGGCCTTGTCACTTGGAGTGAACGGTGAGATATTATTTAACCTCAAGCAATGAGGGTTTGGTTTATAGGAATAGTTTGGTCGACCGGAATGATTTGGTCATTTTAGGACTGCTTTGTGGTGTTGGTGTGGGTGTGGGGGGGAAGCTGGTACAGCAACTGGGTGCCAGGTGGATGCACTGGTGCAACTTAAGTAAATCGGGTCATTATGATGCCATCCCAGGTCTCCAGGGCAGCAATGTATGTCGCTGCTGGTGCCATCTCCTCCTCCTCCTGCTCATGTTCCACCAGTTCCTTCTCCTCTGCAGAGGCTGTGTGCTCTGCACCTTGCTCCTCCTGCAGCTCCAATCCTCGCTGCAGCGCTATGTTGTGCAACACGCAGCATACGATGATGATTCTGGAGACCCTGGCTGGTGTGTATTGAAGAGCTCCTCCAGATCTGTCAAGGCATCTGAAGTATATCTTCAACATGCTGATTGTATGCTCTATGACACATCTGATGGACATGTGTCTTTCATTACAGTGCTCCTCGGCATTATTGCTTGGCCTCCTCAAGGATGTCATCAGCCACATCTTCAGTGGATAGCCATTGAGGTGCGAAGAGCTGAGCGAGGGTGGACTGACGCAGAACAAAAGAGTCATGACAGCTCCCTGGGAACCTGGCACGCACATGCATGATGATCTTTTTATGGGTGATGTGATGGCACCTTGATGGCCATGTGTGTGCAGTCAATGACACCCTGCACCTGTGGGAAGCTAACCAAAGCCGCAAAGCTGAGCGCCCGCTCAGTAACACTGGTTTCATCAGTGGCAAGTTTACATAAGTGGCTGACTTGTGTAAACTTGGTCACCTGGGTGATGCATTTGTGGGCTTCTGACTGTGGGGTCCTGCTGCAGATCCCTTGAGGGAATCTGAGGCGAAGAAGTTGAGGATGGTGGGGACTTTGACAGCCACTGGTAAGGCATGTCTACCAGGTACTCCGGGCAGATCTTCTTCCAGAAAGCTGTAAATGTCTACCACGTCCTGATGCGATAGCCTGAGCCTCCTGAACTCTCTGGACATGACTGCTGTTCAGTCCCCCTCTACTGCTTTGAACCATACCTAGTTAAATGTGTAAGTTGGCGGGATGACGGCAGGTTCCCGACGCGCTGTCAATTTCTGTGCTTTTAACCGCCAACTTGCCTCCAAACCCGCACGTTGCCCAATGTGAAAATTCTGGCTGTAGATTTAACAAGTAAATTCGGTGTGACTTATGGGATGAATGAGAGGGGATCTCATAGAAATATATAAAATTCTGACGGGATTGGACAGGTTAGATGCAGGAAGAATGTCCCCGATGTTGGGGAAGTCCAGAACCAGGGGTCACAGTCTAAGGGTATGGGATTAGCCATTTAGGGCCGAGATGAGGAGAAACATCTTCACTCAGAAAGTTGTTAACCTGTGGAATTCTCCACCATAGAAAGTTATTGAGTCCAGTTCATTAGATATATTCAAAAGGGAGTTAGATTTGGCCCTTGCAGCTAAAGGGATCAAGGGGAATGGTGAGAAGGCAGGAATGGGGTACTGAAGTTGCATGATCAGCCATGATCATATTGAATGGTGGTGCAGGCTCGAAGGGCCAAATGGCCTACTCCTGCATCTAATTTCTATGTTTCTATAAGAAAAGTGAATTTAAATGTTGGGCTTAGCCTGCTGTGTTGTGTTCATCTTCGAGGCTATCAATGCCTTTCAAGCCTAGGCCAGAGCAACCCATTGGTATCATTCAGACAGCAATATTCAAAATTGTTTTTCAAGCCAAGTTTTTTTCTGCTCAGGAGCACACCATGATATATCAATAGCCCAACAGAAGAGAACCAAAGTGACCCATTTTTTTCCATTGCTGATTCTCCCAGGCTTTGGGGGTCGTCAGAATACCAAGTTGTACTACTGCAAAGAATGTGCATATCAACTGTAAGAAAAAAGGCTATTATGTAAAATGTGGATAATCTGCAGTACCAAGAATATCTCTGTGAAGGATGCCAATTATTCTGTCTATATCCATGACAATGCAATATGAGGCAGGAGGTTTCTGAAGGATAATTGCCTGACAGTTATCAGCAGCAATATTCAGTGTTCTTTTATCAGTTGTAGCAAGAGACCAGCCCCACCCCTTCCCATATAAAAGATTAGCTTCTGCAAACCTTGTACTGTCTTCCATTGCATAAGGGGCACAGCCACCTTCTCCTCCTGCAACACAATTTTTGTTGGCAACATTCATGTTGCTGTGATGCATAATCTTTTTTCCTGAAGCTAATTGGGCACTATTATCACATGCTCACAACCAATGTCTTATTACAGATAAATGTCAGAGTACTTGTATGCACACTATCAAATGTTAGTGTCGCCTAATGAGACAAGAATTAGCCATGGATATGTTGCCATATGAAGCGAGCTTTCCCACAGAAAGGGCAAGGACACTGCAACAAAGGACAGTCTAAAGCTAAAATAACAAAAGAAATCTGAATATGATTCATCTGAAATCCAAATTTATTATAACTAGAGAGGCAATGACTGTGTTTCCAAGTTATACTGAAAGAACTTGAACTGTTGCAGGGAGGAGATGTCAACTGCCAGGTTTCACTCATTTTTGGTGTCTGAGTTGAGCCTAGACACAATGAGGGAGAATTTTAATGTTCTGACGCACAGGTGGATGGGGGGTGGAGGCCGGTCGGGCTGGAAGGCTGGGTATCCCCGCACACTGTGGGGATTCAACTCCACAGCGTGCGTCTGACGTCACTGAAAGGTACCCCGCCAGATGTCAGCTTGATTGACAGGCTTGGCTTCCAGTTGGGTGGGGAACATTGGAGAAGAGGCTGCAGGAATAATTAGGTCCGATCACCAACCCCAGGGAGGCCGAGCCCAAGGGGCCTCTGATCGCCAACCCAGGGTGGAGGTCCGATTCCAAGGGGGGGTTCGATCCCTGACCCCCGGGCGTTCCAATCCCAAAAGGGGCCCGTTCCCTGACCCCAGCGAGGGATCGATCCTGGGGAGGGGATTCCAATCCTGGTGGGGGAGGGGGGCAGGGGGCATCCAATCCCCGATCCCGGGGAGGGTGTTCCAATCCCGGGGTGGGGGGGAGCCATGTCCAATTCCCGATCCCAGAGGGTGCAATCCCAATGGGTGGCGAGGCGGGTGGAGGGAATATGATGGTAAGGGAGCTTGGAGGACCGGGAGGAAACACTCTCGCTCCTCTTGGTTGACAAGGATTGCTCCCCGAGGCTGTCCTCATCTTGCTGCAGCTGCCGGGTTTTCCGAAGCCTGGGAACCCCGGCCGACCACAGTTAAACCTGCAAAGCAGGTTAAATCCAAAGTTTCCAATCTCATTATCATATTTAAAATGCTAACCCGCCTCCTGGGAGTGGGTTGGCTGCCCACCCCTTGACCAACCTGAGTAAAAGCCAGAAGTCGGTGGGTTAGAATCAGCTTGCCGACACACTTCCATTTTTTACCCATTTAACCCTCCCACCTGAACGCAACCCCACCCTATGTTAAAATTCCTTCTAATACCTCACTGAAAATATTCTTGAACTTTCAATTTGTAAAATGGCCTTTCTTTTTATGCTTGGATATGCAACTTTCTTTTATAACTTTGTACTTTATTTAGCCATTTTATAAATTTGTGGTGTTTTTGCTGTATATAGTATTATAGAAGATACCACTCTTAAGGCTGCCTGGCTATTTATGACAAATTATGCTTATTTTAAAGTGCATCATCCCAAGAAATGGTATAACATAAATGTTCCACAAGACAGCTGCAAAATTCATTGATGTATAAATGTGTGATATGTGTCATTGATACATATGCAGGGCAAAATTTAGCACAATTTACCCTGTAATATTTGCAACATAAAGTGATTAATACTGTCCACGGAGGTGGAGCAGAAATGTTTTTCATGCAGTGGCTCATGGCACCACTGTTCATTGAATTGTGAAATGATTCAGTCACAAAGATCAGCAATCCAACTAAGCAGTAATCCATACAGTGTCAGCATTCATTTTTAAAACAGTGTATGATTGAATTGTTTCTCAAAAGATCCCAAATTTTACAAGTGGGATATCTACTTTGCAGCTGTACAACCTTTGTTAATACAAGTAACTAATTAATTTAAAAGCTGAAGAGCAGTGGAAGGAGGCACAAAGAGAGAAGAGACAGAAAAACGAAGACACAGAAAGACAGAGACTTAACCATAGGGGATACACAATGCACACTCAAATATGTTTGTTATGAACCTGATCCCAATAAAATGTGAGCAACAAAGTTGTGTGTGAGAGTTAAGCTTACAAACTAAATAAAAATTTGAATTGAATCATGGTACCTCAATGAAATGATTGCAGTCTATTCTCTTACTATTATTGAATATTATTGAGTTCCTTTTTTCTAACCAACATTGGTGGTATAAACACTATGGGGATAATTTTGACTTTGGGTGATAGTGTAAACCGGGTGACAGTGATTCAGCCGCCTATTACACATCTCTCCTGATTTTCATTTCCAATCAAGTCACTATCGGCCAGGAGTTCCTCTGACAGCCGGCCGCTCATAAACCACACAAAGAGGAAATATACTCCAGTAGATCTGAAAATATTTAAAAGAGAAAAGAAAGCAGGCTCTTGAAACTGTGCATCTATGCCTGGCAACCCTGGATGCCCACTTTCAATGGCAGTATGTGGGTTGGGAATCTTGAAAATCATGATCTCACATGAATAACATCAAGGGGCCTTCACTTCAACACTAAAATTATGCCATCATTCAATTCAGATCCACTTTAAATGTTAAACCTGCTTTTTTCCCTAAAAATTGGGCATTACCAATCAGAAAATCCACCTTATGTTTCTTAAAAAAAACACTCGTGGCACTTGCTATTATGTTCATTTATTCGAGTACTCTGGGGAATAGGTAGGTTATTCCTGTATATATATACAATGTTTCTGATTATAAAAATGCTACATTTTTAACTTTTTTACTGAAAACAAGTTAATATACATTTTTTTAAGTAGCAATTATAGATGGCTCTTAATGAATTTGATTCACTATTCAGGTTATAACTGAAACAAAATTTCTAGATGTTATTCGAACAAATGTGAAAGCTTGTGCCTCAGCACAGATTTGGACTACTTTGCAACAGAAAAATGGTGACTTCAACGAATGTGTGGCAGAGACCTGTTTGCACGTGTTAATGGGGTTTCTGCCCATTAGTGATGAATGTTCAGCGGCAGAGGGGGAGCAGCTCCAAGGAAATCCGTTTGTTGTTTTGTGTCATTCATTGTTTTAATTACTCAATAACTTAATAATAGGGGCCTTTTTTAAAACTGTGACATGGACAGTTATCTTCTGCATTCTCCTTTTAACTTCAGAAAGTAAATGTATTATGGTGGTACTACCTCCTATCAGATCCAACATATATCTCAGGTAGCACAAAGCTCCTTACCATTTGTCCTTCTCAGCTCGTTGCAGATGAAAAGATAGCTAATCTATCATGTTATTTCCTTGTGAGTTCTAGTTTGACGAAAGACAGATTTTTTTTCCATAGACTAACCCATGCAGATTCAATTCTTAACCATTGCTTTAAGTACGACAGGAGGAATTTTAACGGAGCAGAATTCAGGTGGGCAGGACTGAGTACCAATTCCCTGTAACCTCAGCAGCGTGAGATCTGGGTGATTTTAACTCCTGGGCCTCATCTGCATGCTGCTAGTCAGGTGCCTGCCCAAAACAGCAGCTTCCCCGCTCAGGCCAGATTTAAAATTGCAGTTTGAGCCCAATAATGCCATATCTTCATATTTAAAGAAGGGCCCTGCTGGCTTCAGGAAGGTGCTCTTGGCCACCAGGTTAAAATAAAAGGCAGCGGGATCTAGGCTGGATATCGGCGGGTAAGTAAATCACCCAATTTTAACGTCCCATTTGCCCAGTTTCTGCCAGGTGGGCAAGGTTAAAATCTCCACCTTAAATCTCTACTACATGCACCACTATATTGCAAACTGCAAGAATACAAATCCCACTGTGTAGTTATTTGAATGCACATGATTACAACCTCCACTGTGGAATTATCTGGCTGCAAATGAAGTTGGTTCCATACCACTGATCTTGTGAGTGATGTGTACTTTACACTGAGCTGAAATGTTCCACAAATATAACATATACTGTACCTTTCAGAAACTACAACCATTCCCAGCATCCTATACATGTAGTCACGCATGTAAAAACACCAGGAAACTTTCCAATTAATGTACTTGAAGTAAAAGCCAACAACCTCAAAACTATTAAGGGTTTGTTTCTGGGTGAACTGGTTTCTTCATTCTGAATTGGCACTCAGCCATCAAAAAAACTTCAAATTGTGCTCAGTGAGAAACAAGCCAGTCTGTCAATTATAGTAAAAGTCAAGTCAAGCCTTTCTAATCGTCATTATGTGATATTTTGTCATCTATCTGCACCAGTGTCCTAAAAGCCCATGCCTTTCTGCAAAATTGGTGGTGGCATAATTTTCATCGACTGACATCATAATGACACATCTACCTATCGTTAACAATCTTGTATATACGTTTACTTTCTGTTTACAAACCTTACTTCCTGTCTACAAGCTGTCATGATTTTTGGTAGTGCTTTCAAGTCAACATTTAACATTGAAACTGCACATGCAAATATTTTATATATACCATTTCCCCATATAAACAACTTGCAATCAAGGTTTGTTGACAAATTAATCAAATCATTCAAAATTCTTTTTGAACAAAATTTCTGCTGCAAGTTTTTTCTCGGTAACAAAATTTCTAATGTACAAAATAAGGGTTTTAAACATCAAAAATGTTTTAAAATTACATATTTCATAATAATGCAATTGCATTTATCCATTATTTTATCATGTATTTTAATACCTTCATCAAAGTTGTTACTTGAAAGCTTCAGTCTGTCCAAAAGCTGGGACTTGGATGAGATTTTTGCCACTTGAATTCTTTCTTGAATCCTTTTTTATTTTGTTTTCATTTTTTCCCTCCTCTTTTGCAGGCACTGACCATTGAGGGAGTAGAGTTCGGTAAGAGTCAGCAGCCACCTTTTATCTCACCCAAGTGGTCATTCAATGTGTGAGCTTAGACTGTAATCTTGAGCCAATTATTCCCCCAGGGGGAATCACAGCTGATGCTGATCCTGTCCTCACCCTGACATGACAGCTTGTAGACAGGAAGTAAGGTTTGTAGACAGAAAGTGGATGTATATACCAGATTTTTAACTATCGGTAGAAGAGTCATTTTAATGTTAGTCAATGAAAATTATGCAACCACCAATTTTGCAGAAAGGCGTGGGCTTTTAGGACACTGGTGCAGAAAGATGACAAAATATCACAAGGTCTTGAACCTTCCGATCATCCCCTCCACATCTGTTTGACTGATATCATTACACACTGCTCCTCTTTTGCTGCTCTCATCATGAATTAAAATCATTGTATGGCCAGAAATTCACATGATGAAGTACATAATAATATCAAAATTAATAGGTGGTTTTATAATTAACTTGCTCTTAACTGTTGATAGAATCCACGTACATTTTTATATGAGTAATATACAAATCAATAATGGCAACTGTAAATAACTATACAGATTTGAACTGTTTTGCCAACTTTGCACCAGTTTATTCCACAGGAAATTCATACACTCATTTTTAACTATGTCAAACCTTTTTTCCTCAAATGAATTTGGAACTTGAGCTTTCACTGCACTAAACAAATGGCAGTTGATTCTATATAACTAAGAAGAGGATTCATCTGACCATTTGCAAGCTTGTACTTTGCAGATTTTAGGTCATGTTTTTGGGTTGCAAGAAACAAATTTATTATAAAGAGCATTGCCATGTACAGAAAATAATCAAATCCCTGCCCTCTGTATGTAACTGCTGGGAAATATATTAATTCCAAAAGCTCAGGATTGATCATTTGTCCAAGTCTGGTACTTTTTAGGATCTTCATTAGACAGACCTCTGTGTTTATTCCTGATTAGCAATGTAACAACCACATGTTACATGTGTTACCATCATTCAGGACTGTAAATATATGAACAAAAAAGATTTAGCTCTAAAACATTATGATATATTAAATTGACTGTGTGTATTGTACCAATGCCAAAAATCAACTAATCCGCAATAGAATCATAGAAATTTACAGCACAGAAGGAAGCCATTTTGGCTCATCATGTCCGCACTGGCCGACCAAGAGCTATCCAGCTCTTGGTCCATAGCCCTATAGGTTACGGCACTTTAAGTGCACATCCAAGTATTTTTTAAATGTGGTGAGGGTTTCTGCCTCTACCATCCTTTCAGGCAGTGAGTTCCAGACCCCCACCACCCTCTGGGTGAAGAAATTTCCCCTCATATCTCCTCTAAACCTCCCCCCAATTATTTAAATCTATGCTCCCTTCTTGTTGAACCCTCTGCCAAGGGAAACAGGTCCTTCCGATCCACTCTATCCAGGCCCCTCATAATTTTATACACCTCAATTAGGTCTCCCCTCAGCCTCCTCTGTTCCAAAGAAAAAAAAAACAGCATCTCCAATCTTTCCTCATATCCAAAATTCTTTAGTCCAGGCAACATTCTTGTAAATCTCCTCTGCACCCTTTCCAGTGCAATCACATCTTTCCTGTAATGTGATGACCAGAACTGCACACAGTACTCCAGCTGTAGCCTAACCAGTGTTTTACACAGTTCAAGCATAATCTCCTTGCTCTTGTATTCCATGCCTTGACTAAGAAAGGCAAGTCTTCCATATGCCTTCTTAACCATCTTATCTACCTGGCCTGCTACCTTCAGGGATCCGTGCACCTGCACTCCAGGGTCCCTTTGTTCCTCTACACTTTTCAGTGTCGTACCATTTAATGTGTATTCCCTTGCCTTGTTAGACCTCCCCAAATGCATTACCTCACACTTATCCGGATTGAATTGTATTTGCCACTGTTCCGTCCACCTGACCAGTACATTGATATATTCCTGCAATCCGCAGCTTTCTTCTTCATTATCAACCACACAGCCTATTTTAGTATCATCTGCAAATTTCTTAATCATACCCCCAACATTCAAGTCCAAGTCATTGATATATACCACAAAAATGCGGATATATACCACAAATGTGGAAACCCCAATGGATACAGCCTTCGAGTCACAAAAGCACCCATCAATCATTATCTTTTGCTTCCTGCCTCTGAGCCAATTTTGGATCCAACGTGCCACTTTGCCCTGGATCTCATGGGCTTTTACTTTCATGACCAGTCTGCCATGTGGGATCTTATCAAAAGCTTTGCTAAAATCCATATACACTACATCATATGCACTGCCCTCATCAACCTTCTTGGTTACCTCCTCAAAAAATTCAATCATGTTAGTCAGACACGAGCTTTCCTTAACAAATCCATGCTGACCGTCCTTGATTAATCCATGTCTTTCCAAATGAAGATTTATCCTGTCCCTCAGAATGCTTTCCAATAATTTTCCCACCACTGAGGTTAGGCTGACTGGCCTGTAATTACTCGGTCTATCCCTTTCTGCCTTTTTAAACAAAGGTACAATATTAGCAGTCCTCTGGCACCACACCTGGAGCCAGAAAGGACTGGAAAATGATGGTCAGATCATCTGCTATTTCCTCTTTTGCTTCTCAACAGCCTGGGATACATTTCATCTGGGCCTTGGGATTTATCCACTTTCAAAGCTGCTAAGTTCCTTAATACTTCCTCTCTCACAATGTTTGTTTCGTCTAATATTTCACACTCTTCCTCCCTCATTGCAAAGTCTGCATTGCCCCTCTCTGAAAACAGATGTAAAGTATTCATTAAGAATCATAGCCACGTCTTCTGCCTCCATACACAGATTTCCGTTATGGTCTCTAATAGGCTCCACTCTTTCTCGAGTTATCCTCTCGCTCTTAATGTATTTATAAAACATCTTGGATTTTCCCTGATTTTACTTGCTAGCATTCTTTCATGCTCTCTCTTTGCTTTCCTGATATCTTCTTATACTCCTGTAGAGTCTCTGCAGTATTGAATTCTGGCTATATGTCATAAGCTTCCTTTTTTTTCTTTATCTTACTCTATATATCCCTTGACATCCAGGGGGCTCTAGATTTGTTAGCCCCATCCTTTTTTTAAGGGAACATACTTGCTCTGCACCCTCAGGATCGCATCCTTGAATGCCTCCCACTGCTCTGACACTGATTTACCATCAAATAGCCGTTTCCAGTCCACTTTGGCCAAATCCCATCTCAGCTCAGCAAAATTGGCTTTACCCCAATTGAGCACTTTTATTCCTGATCCACCTTTATCCTTTTCCATAACTACCCTAAATCTTACTGAATTATGATTGCTAGCACCAAAATGCTCTCCCACTGATACCACTGATACCCCAGTTTATTCCTTATTTTCTTGCTTTTTATTTTTCATCCTGACGGTTGTGAATCACGCAGAAGTATGGTTCTACACATGCCGGAGCGATTCCAGTAGTTAATTCAATTGACCATTCCTTTGGTATGAGCCTGGAGAATGACTGTTAATGGATGGTTTGACCTTGATGGGACACATAACAGCTAAGCCCACTGCTCTCTTTGCACGTTGTTCAAAGGGATACAATTCCAGCTGAGGTTGATCTACCTATAGTGTTAAAAGTGGTTGCCTTACATTAAGCATATATAGCTCTACATCTACATTTTATGTCACATGATCACTCCTTTTTTTTATCTTCCATTCTCTTCAAAGTTGCACTCCTCATTTTTCAGTAATACCTAATGCTTAAAGTTTGAATATGCATGAGCTTATTTTTGTGCATGTTTAATGTTTTTCCACCAAAAGCTGTTGTCTGATTTCCTTTGATCCTCCTGAATACCAAGGCAGAGCTGTCAACTTCTGCAAATGTTAAGAGTATTTATGATCAAAAAGAGAGATCACAAAATTATTTGAACAGATGGAACTCGGTCTATTTTAAAGACTGAAATGCATCAAAATAGGTTGCATTTTTATTGAAGAAAATTAGTATTTCACCCCAAATGGGTAAAATTTGACAGCTCTGTCAATCAGTTTGGAACTTTACATTTGCTTAATGTGTAAAAATGCCCATTTGGAACACTTTATTTTCTTTACTTTTTTTTATTGGCAACTAATAGTGATGCTTTCAGAAAAATCCAAATGATCTACTGTGGGGCTACCCAAATGGCAGTGTGGGTTCCACATCTGAACAGAGAAGCTCTTACATCCAGTCTTCACCACCTGGGCAGTAATCTGGTGGAGCAAATCATCTGCCATTTATAGAATTTGTCTTAGTTTCATTCTATTGACTTTAATGAGATTAAAATTGGGTAGTGCCTGGATAGGACAAGCGATTTGCTCCACCAGTTACCATCCAGGCTGTGAAGATGAAAATATACCCTTACACCTAAAACATTATGGTGAAAATGTCCACCAAATACCACAGCAAAAACTCCTTAACACACCCTAAAATACACCCCAAAACACAATAGTGGAAACAGTAAGTGAAAACAGCCCTAAACACTGCAGTGAAAACACTATCTGAAGAAAGACATATTTATCTTCGAGTCAGTGCAACAAAGGTTTATTAGATTGATCCCTAGGATAAAAGGGCTGTCCTATGAGGAGAGATTGAGTAGATTGGGCCTATACTCTCTGGAGTTTAGAAGCATCTCATTGAAACTTATAAGATACTGAGGGGGATTGACAGGGTAAATGCTGAGAGGTTGTTTCCCATGGCTGAAAGTCTAGAACTAGGGGTCATAGTCTCAGGATAAGGGGTCAGCCATTTAAGACTGAGCTGAGGAGGAATCTCTTCACTCAGAGGGTTGTGAATCTCTGGCATTCTCTACCTAAAGGACTGTGGATGCTGAGTCGTTGAGTATATTCAAGGCTGAGATCGATAGATTCCAGGACAAGTGGAGTTAAGGTCGAAGATCAGCCACGATCTTATTGAATGGTGGAGCAGGCTCGAAGGGCCGTATGACCTACGCCTGCTCCTAATTCTTATGTTCAAACACTACAGTAAAAATATGACAGTAAAAGCATTCCCAAATACCAGTAAAAACACTCCTAAACACTGCAATTAAAACACCAGTAAAACCACTCCTAACACTACAGTTAAAACACCAAGTGAAAATTCTCTAGTAGAAACAACTTATATTTATACAGCACTTTTAATGTAATATAACATCCCAAGACACTCACAGGAGAGCTATTAAACAAAATTTGACACTGAGCCACACAAGGAGAAATCAGGACAGGTGACCAAAAGCTTGGTCAAAGTGGTAGGTTTTAAGGAGCATCTTAAAGGAGAAGAGGAGGAGAGGTTAAGGGATGAAATGCCGATGCAGGTGAAGGCATTTAAATCGGGGATGTGCGAGGGACCAAAATTGGAGGATTGCAAAGATCTCGAAGAGTTGTAGGGTTAGCAGAGGTTACGGAGATTGGGGAGATTTGAACAGGAGGATTTGCGGTTTAAAACCGAGGCATTGCCGGACCGGGATGCCAGTGTAAGTTAGCGAGCACAGCGATGATCACAGGTGAACGGGACTTGGTGCCAGTCGGGACACGGGCAGCACAGAGTTTTGAATGAGCTCAAATCTACTGAGGGCAGAAAATAAGAGTAAAAACACCCCTTAGCAGCACGTTAATATAGCACCCTCTCACCCCATCCCCAAAAGAAAACACTGCCGTAAAATGTGCCAAACATTGCCCAAAACAAATGACGCGCGGTTCATAGAAACATAGAAACATAGAAAATAGGTGCAGGAGTAGGCCATTCGGCCCTTCTAGCCTGCACCGCCATTCAATGAGTTCATGGCTGAACATGCAACTTCAGTACCCCATTCCTGCTTTCTCACCATACCCCTTGATTCCCCTAGTAGTAAGGACTTCATCCAACTCCTTTTTGAATATATTTAGTGAATTGGCCTCAACAACTTTCTGTGGTAGAGAATTCCACAGGTTCACCACTCTCTGGGTGAAGAAATTCCTCCTCATCTCGGTCCTAAATGGCTTCCCCCTTATCCTTAGACTGTGTCCCCTGGTTCTGGACTTCCCCAACATTGGGAACATTCTTCCTGCATCTAACCTGTCTAACCCCGTCAGAATTTTAAACGTTTCTATGAGGTCCCCTCTCATTCTTCTGAACTCCAGTGAATACAAGCCCAGTTGATCCAATCTTTCTTGATAGGTCAGTCCCGCCATCCCGGGAATCAGTCTGGTGAACCTTTGCTGCACTCCCTCAATAGCAAGAATGTCCTTCCTCAGGTTAGGAGACCAAAACTGTACACAATACTCCAGGTGTGGCCTCACCAAGGCCCTGTACAATTGTAGCAACACCTCCCTGCCCTTGTACTCAAATCCCCTCGCTATGAAGGCCAACATGCCATTTGCTTTCTTAACCGTCTGCTGTACCTGCATGCCAACCTTCAATGACTGATGTACCATGACACCCAGGTCTCTTTGCACCTCCCCTTTTCCTAATCTGTCACCATTCAGATAATAGTCTGTCTCTCTGTTTTTACCACCAAAGTGGATAACCTCACATTTATCCACATTATACTTCATCTGCCATGCATTTGCCCACTCACCTAACCTATCCAAGTCGCTCTGCAGCCTCATAGAATCCTCCTTGCAGCTCACACTGCCACCCAACTTAGTGTCATCCGCAAATTTGGAGATACTACATTTAATCCCCTCGTCTAAATCATTAATGTACAGTGTAAACAGCTGGGGCCCCAGCACAGAACCTTGCGGTACCCCACTAGTCACTGCCTGCCATTCTGAAAAGTCCCCATTTACTCCTACTCTTTGCTTCCTGTCTGACAACCAGTTCTCAATCCATGTCAGCACACTACCCCCAATCCCATGTGCTTTAACTTTGCACATTAATCTCTTGTGTGGGACCTTGTCGAAAGCCTTCTGAAAGTCCAAATATACCACATCAACTGGTTCTCCCTTGTCCACTCTACTGGAAACATCCTCAAAAAATTCCAGAAGATTTGTCAAGCATGATTTCCCTTTCACAAATCCATGCTGACTTGGACCTATCATATTACCTCTTTCCAAATGCACTGCTATGACATCCTTAATAATTGATTCCATCATTTTACCCACTACCGATGTCAGGCTGACCGGTCTGTAATTCCCTGTTTTCTCTCTCCCTCCTTTTTTAAAAAGTGGGGTTACATTGGCTACCCTCCACTCCATAGGAACTGATCCAGAGTCAATGGAATGTTGGAAAATGATTGTTAATGCATCCACTATTTCCAAGGCCACCTCCTTAAGTACTCTGGGATGCAGTCCATCAGGCCCTGGGGATTTATCGGCCTTCAATCCCATCAATTTCCCCAACACAATTTCCCGACTAATAAGGATTTCCCTCAGTTCCTCCTCCTTACTAGACCCTCCGACCCCTTTTATATCCGGAAGGTTGTTTGTGTCCTCCTCAGTGAATACCGAACCAAAGTACTTGTTCAATTGGTCCGCCATTTCTTTGTTCCCCGTTCTGACTTCCCCTGATTCTGACTGCAGGGGACCTACGTTTGTCTTTACTAACCTTTTTCTCTTTACATATCTATAGAAACTTTTGCAATCCGTCTTAATGTTCCCTGCAAGTTTCTTCTCGTACTCCATTTTCCCTGCCCTAATCAAACCCTTTGTCCTCCTCTGCTGAGTTCTAAATTTCTCCTAGTCCCTGGGTTCGCTGCTATTTCTGGCCAATTTGTATGCCACTTCCTTGGCTTTAATGCTATCCCTGATTTCCCTTGATAGCCACGGTTGAGCCACCTTCCCTTTTTTATTTTTACGACAGACTGGAATGTACAATTGTTGTAGTTCATCCATGCGGTCTCTAAATGTCTGCCATTGCCCATCCACAGTCAACCCCTTCAGTATCATTCGCCAATCTATCCTAGCCAATTCACGCCTCATACCTTCAAAGTTACCCTTCTTTAAGTTCTGGACCATGGTCTCTGAATTAACTATTTCATTCTCCATCCTAATGCAGAATTCCACCATATTATGGTCACTCTTCCCCAAGGGGACTCGCACAACGAGATTGCTAATTAATCCTCTCTCATTACACAACACCCAGTCTAAGATGGCCTCCCCCCTAGTTGGTTCCTCGACATATTGGTCTAAAAAACCATCCCTTATGCACTCCAGGAAATCCTCCTCTATCCTTTGAGGCATAGTTCGCATGTCAGGCACGAGACTCCCAAAGCAAGCGCTTTACTCGGAACTCATCCACGGCAAACATGCCAAAGGCGGGCAGAGGAAACGTTACAAGGACACCCTCAAAGCTTCCCTGATAAAGTGCAACATCCCCAGTGACACTTGGGAATCCTTGGCCATAGACCGCCCTAAGTGGAAGAAGTGCATTCGGGAGGGCGCTGAGCTCCTCGAGCATCGTCACCGAGAGCATGCAGAAATCAAGCGCAGGCAGAGGAAGGAGCGTGCGGCAAACCAGGCTCCCTGCCCACCCTTTCCCTCAACGACTATCTGTCCCACCTGTGACAGAGACTGTAGTTCTGGTACTGGACTGTACAGCCACCAAAGAACTTATGCTAAGAGTAGAAGTAAGTCTTCCTCGATTTCGAATGAGTGCCTATGATGTTGATGATGGTGGTGGTGAGCGTGAGGACGCACGGCGGTGTGCGTGACATGCGCGAGGAGGAAGTGGGGGGGGGGGCTCGCGAGACACGGGGAGTGGCCGAGAGAGTGTGGGGAATCGCGCGCATGGGGAAAGGAGGTGCCGTCGCGCGGGGGTCGCGCACGGCAGGGCGGAGAGGCGGGGACGCGCGGGCGGCTGAGCGAGCCAGTGCCGGCCGGGGCTGCGGGCGTCAGTTGGTCTGTTGTAAAAGTGACAACAGCTCACCCATGGGAGGTTGTGTGGGCTCTCACCATGACTCCTCGGGCAGTTTAAACGAGAATTCAGACGGCACAGGGGGTAAGAGAAAGCCAGTCCTTATTTACTGCAGATAACCCCCCGCCCCTCCTCCTTCCTCACGGTTCTCAAGTTGTGTGTGTTTATATATATATATATATGTATGTGTGTGTGTGTGTATATAATGGAGTTTTGTCGGTGTTTCTCTGGCGGTGTGCTAAAGTCTGAGTATGGGCCTCACACTCGCTCCCTGCTCCCCGCCTTTACTGGCCCGGGTGGCCGGTCAGCCTGGCAGTCCTCTCCCGTTAGCCCGGGGCAGGCGCCGAAGAATGCGGCTCCCACCGCTGCCATTGCTCGGATCGCAGTGGCTTTCCCCCTCGCCTGCTCCTCTCTCTGGCTCCGGGGACAAGGCTGCAGCTGATGCTGGCACTCCGAGGGATGCTTCCCCCAGCGAGGATGGGATGGCAGCCCAGCTTCTCCTGCCTTTGTCTCTCACCGGCCCACACTACGGTTCCTTCTCTCCTTTGGCCAAAAATCAGCATAGTTTGTTACCTGATCGAGATAGTATTGCATTGTTTAGAGATTGAGTTGAAGGTTTCACAATTCGTTGCATAGTTAATCTGAGACGCTAATCTTGATTTAAAGACTGCATTCCCTTTGTTCTCCTTTTGTTCTTTTCTATTAATCTGATATAACTTTGTAATGTTTGCCGTTTCATATTAATGTTTAAAGTTTGATTATGCGGTAACTATTATCTTTTTTGATATATACGTCTCTATTAAATATAATGCAAACTGTAAAGTTGGGTTGTACAACCCCTGATCACATCGCAGCCCAAGCAGTGATGCTATACTCACAACCGCGGAGCCTGACTTGATAATCAGGGCATCTTGTGAACTGTATGATTCAACAGTGTTGCATTTGTCTTGAAGTTTTGAAAATAAAAACATGACTGCTTTTTCTATTTTTTTTTAAATGAACTAGTATAAGAAAATCATTAAATATGAAGCGGGTCCAGCTTTGCATGCAATTTAACTACCTTTTCATTGTCTTGATATTTTAATTTAGCCAAGTCATCAATCTTCCAAAAAATCTGCCCTTCAGTTTATGTTTGCGGGATTGCAATGTCATTAGAATAACACAGATTATATTTTCCTTCTTTAAAAGAAAGGATGGCAAACTATTTTTCATGGATAGCAAAATTAGTCTGTAAATGTATGTATATCGAAATAAGGAGCTATTTTGGTATGCTGCACAACTAACTTGGAAGTTTTCAAAATGCTGATTTTTGAATAAAGGAAGTAAGTTTATGCTCAACAGTTTTTAATGAGAGACGCTGTTGTACAGTTGCATTATTACTCTTATAGAATCATAGAATGGTTACAGCACGGAAGGCGGCCATTCGGCCCATCGACCCTGTGCCAACTCTCAGCTAGTCCCACTCCTGCCCTTACCCCATAGCCCTGCAATTTATTTCCTTCAGATACTTATTCAACTATGGGAGCTTGCTGTGCGCAAATTGGCTGCTGTCTCCCACATTAGAACAGTGATTCCACTCCAAAAGTATTTCGTTGCCTGTAAAGTGCTTTGAGACGTCTAGTGGTACTGTACAAATTCTTTCAACTCTCTTTTGAAAGATAACATTGAGTCTGCCTCCACCACCCTTTCCAGATCTTAACCACTTGCTGCGTAAAAAAGTTTTTTCTTGGATCTCCTTTGGTTCTTTAAGTGTGTGTGTGTGTATATATCCTTTCTCCACGAACCCCACTCCATCCTGAAAAATGGCTTCTGGCACTCGGCATAGCTTTAACTGTAAGTGAGCGATGGCCTATTTTCTGCAAGTGTTGACGCCTTCAGTGATGCAAAGAATTGATCCTGGCTATTCCTCCTTCCCTTCACGACGAAGAGTTGCACCACAGCAAAATGCTTCATCTCACAGCCAATTTGTGCACAGCAAGCTCCCACAGTTGAATAAGTATCTGAAGGAAATAAATTGCAGGGCTACGGCGAACGGACAGGCGAGTGGAACTAGCTGAGAGTTGGCACGAGGTCAACAGGCCGAATGACCTTTTTCCGTGCTGTAACCATGCTATGATTCTATAAGAGTAATAATAATGCAGCTGTACAACAGTTGATAAAGGTAACTGATCTTAAATTGAATACAGAACCATTTCATAGTGTGTATCTTTCTTTACTGTAGTAATTCTGAACGCTAGTGGTAGTGCTGTCATGTCACCGGTTCCTTTTGTTTGAAATATTATTTCTGAAAAAGATACTTCTACACATGCATCTCCACTTCTTCCCACAACCCAGCAATCTTATCCATTTGGTGAGGATTCTTGTTTGGGTGGGTAAGAACTTTCATTGTATCCACTCAACTGCAGTAGTCAGATTTTACTTCAGTGCAGCATTGTCACATATTCTGCAACTTATTAAGTTCAAGCTGCAACAGATGATGTGCGAGCATGCTTCCAAAAGAACATTCATTATTGCAACTGCATGTGTGAAGGAACAGAATTCCCACATAATCTCCTTCCCAGTGGGTAGATGGACAAAAATGCCCATCCAGTTTTTTTTTATTACTGGTGGTGACTTGTGTGTTTCCTGTCACTCTTCCTTGCGATCATTGATTTCTTAAATGGACAATAATAGTTGGATTATTTGTATTTGCGGACACAGAAAAAGGTAGATTTTTTTTTTGAGAGCTTATATTTTGAAGAAATTCAAATGGCGGTTCAGAAGCATCCCTGTGATCACGTGGGCCAGATCCTCCTCTCAGAAAGGAGGATTCCATTGCTGTAATTTCCGAAAGGAATCCCTAATGTCAAGCAATGGAATCCCCAAATAATGAAAGAATTTACACGATTCTAATAAAAATAAATGTTCCCATTTTCCCAATTAATTCAAAGTACCTTTAATGAAGCATTTAAAATAAAAATTAAATTTTTTGAAAAATAATTTTAAATATTTTAATCTGGGTCAAAATTTACATAAACTAATTTTTAAATGTTTGGGTAATTTTTTATTTAACATTTATATTAACCCTTACGCTGGTGAAAGCAGGCCCTATGTGGAAACCCAGAACTTGTGGGGCCTTTTAAAAGGCTTGCGACAGCGTACACTTGAGCCAATATTGCTTCTAGTCCTGAGTGATTTTGTTTTAGTAGTTCATTGATTGTGAAGCACTTTGGAATGTCAGGAGGATATAACATGTGTTATAGGCAAGTTGTATAAATGCTGTTTCCTTGTCACTTTTTGTTTCATCTTGTTTATTTGATCATGTTACCTGTAGCCCTACAGACTTAATTTTGAACATTGATGTATTTCATGTGTGGGGGAGGTAACTACAAATTTCAAATCTAGGACATCATTGATTGTTAAATCTAGTTGTGTCCAGTAGAAATTTGACATTCTGATTGAATATTCTACTAAAGATTCAAAAAGAATTTGAATTAATGTAGGGAAACCTAGGAATGCAAGGATAGTAGTAAACATGTCACTATCAATGTCCAGACAATATGACAGTCATTTTTTTTAAGTTAATAGAATAATGTGATATAGTACTAAAACAGTAAACGTAAGTGCACATTAGTTATGCAATTTACAACTCATTGGTTTTGATAACAACACCACAAAAAAATGTATTCTTCTTTCTAATGCAAGCTGGCTCCAAAACAGAGTGTAGGTGTAAAGATAGTTACTCAAACTGACAGAAGGTGGGAAGTGGTGTTCCACAGGGATTGGTGTTGGGACAACAGCTATTCACCATTTACATAAACAATTTAGACTCGGAAATCGGAAGTACAATTTCAAAATTTGTGGATGACAGCAAATTCGGGATTATAGTTAATAATGAGGAAGACTGAAGCATACACAACCATCTTCAGCCAGAAGTGCCGAGTGGATAATCCATCTCGGCCTCTTCCTGAAGTCCGCACCATCACAGATGCCAGTCTTCAGCCAATTCGATTCACTCTACGTGATATTATTGAATAGTGGTGCAGGCTCGAAGGGCCGACTGGCCTACTTCACCTTTTTTCTATGTTTCTATACCAAGAAACGGCTGAGCGCACTTGAAACGGCAAAGGCTATTGGCTGTAGTGCTGAAGACTTGTGCTCCTGAGCTAGCCACACCTGTAACTAAGCTGTTCCAGTACAGCTACAACACTGGCACCTACCGGACAAAGTTGAAAATTGCCCAGGTATGTCCTGTCCACAAAAAGCAGGACAAATCCAATCCAGCCAATTAACATCCTATCAGCCTAGTCTCAATCATCAACAAAGTGATGGAAGATGTTGTCTACAGTGCTATCAAGCGGCACTTACCAATAACTTGCTAACTAATGCCCAGTTTGGGTTCTGCCAGGATCACTAGGTGCCAGACTTCATTACAGCCATGGTCCAAACATGGACAAAAGAACTGAATTCTAGAGGTAAGGTGAAAGTGACTGCCCTTGACATCAAGGCAGCATTTGACCAAGTGTGGTACCAAAAAGTCCTGGTAAAATTGAAGTTAATGGGGATCAGGGGGAAAACTCTCCACTGGCTGGAGTCATACCTAGCACAAAATAAGATGGTTGTGGTTATTGGAGGTTAGTCATCTCTGCTTCAGGACATTCCTATAGGAGTCCCTCAGGGCAGTGTCCCAGGCCCAACTATCTTCAGTTGCTTCATCAATAACCTTCCCTCCATCATAAGGTCAGAAGTGGGGTGTTCACTGATGATTACACAGTGTTCAGTTCCATTTGCAATTCTTCAGATAATGAAGCAGTCAATGTCCACATACAGCAATATCTGGACTGAAAAGTGGCAAGTTACACACAAATGCCAGGCAGTGACCATCTCCAACAAAAGAAAGTCTAACCACCTTCCCTTGACATTCAATGGCATTACCATCGTTAAATCCCCCACCATCAACATTCGGGGGGGTGGTCACCATTGACCAGAAACTTAACTGGACCAGCCACATAAATACTGTGAGCAGGTCAGACGCTGCCCTTTTGACGACTCTAGGGGTACACATTCGCAAATGATTAAAAGTAGCAATGCAAGTTAACATAAAAACATAATAATTAGGAGCAGGAGTAGGCCATCTAGCCCCTCGAACCTGCTCCGCCATTCAACAAGATCATGGCTGATCTGGCTGCGGACTCAGCTCCACTTACCCACCCGTTCCCCGTAACCCTTAATTCCCTTATTGGTTAAAAATCTATCTATCTATCTGTGATTTGAATATATTCAATGAGCTATTCAACTGCTTCCTTGGGCAGAGAATTCCACAGATTCACAACCCTCTGGGGGAAGAAATTCCTTCTCAGCTCGGTTTTAAATTGGCTCCCCTGTATTTTGAGGCTGTGCCCCCTAGTTCTAGTCTCCCCGACCAGTGGAAACAACCTCTCTGCCTCTATCTTGTCTATCCCTTTCATTATTTTAAATGTTTCTATATCACCCCTCATCATTCTGAACGCCAATGAGTAAAGATCCAGTCTACTCAATCTATCATCATAAGGTAACCCCCTCATCTCCGGAATAAGCCCAGTGAATCGTCTCTGTACCCCCTCCAAAGCTAGTATATCCTTCCTTAAGTAAGGTGACCAAAACTGCATGCAGTACTCTAGGTGCGGCCTCACCAATACCCTATACAGTTGCAGCAGGACCTCCCTGCTTTTGTACTCCATCCCTCTCGCAATGAAGGCCAACATTCCATTCGCCTTCCTGATTACCTGCTGCACCTGCAAACTAACTTTTTGGGATTCACGCACAAGAGTTTCATGCACAAGGACCAAAAAGAGTTTCATGCACAAGGATCCCCAGGTCCCTCTGCACCGCAGC
Source organism: Pristiophorus japonicus (assembly GCF_044704955.1). Lineage (NCBI taxonomy): Eukaryota > Metazoa > Chordata > Chondrichthyes > Pristiophoridae > Pristiophorus > Pristiophorus japonicus. The sequence continues at coordinate 95,652,786 of NC_091980.1, forward strand.
ATGTTAACAAGGCTATGAAAATGCAAACAAGGCACTGGGATTTATTTCTAGAGGAATAACATTGAAAAGTAGGGAAGTTGTGTTCCACTTCTATAGAACCTAGGTTAAACCACACTTGGAGTACTGTATACAATTTTAGTCTCAATATTACAAACTGGATATTGAGGCACTGAAGAAGATGCAGAAAAGATTTATTAGGCTAATACTAGAATGGAGAGGTTAAAACCATCAGGAAAGACTGAACAGTCTGGGGCTCTTTTCTCTAGAAAAGGGAAGTCTGAGGGGTGACCCAATAGAACTTTTTTAAATTATGAAGGGTTTCTGTAGGTTATACATGGAGGAGATGTTTCCACTTGTGAGGGAGTCCAAAACTATAGGCCGTGAACAAGATATTTACTAATAAATCCAATAACGTATTCTGGAGAAATCTTTTTTATCCAGAGAGTGGTTAGAACGTGGCACTTGTTATCACATAGACTCAGAATGATACAGCACAGAGGAGGCCATTCGATGACTCATACCTGTGCAGTTTCTTTCATAGAGCTAGCCAATTAGTCTCACTCCTCTGCTCTTTCCCCATAGCCCGGTATTTTTTTTCCCCTTCAAGTATTTATCCAATTCCCCTTTGAAAGTTAGTAATGAATCTGCTTCTACCACCCTTTCAGACAGTGCATTCCAGATCGCAACAACATGGAGTCATTGAGGCAATTGCATAGATGCCCTGATAGTGAAGCTAGATAAGAACATGAGGGTGAAAGGATTAGAAGCATCATCATCATCATCATAATAGGCAGTGCCTTGGAATCGAGGAAGACTTGCTTCCACTCCTAAAGTAAGTTCTTTGGTGGCTGTATAGTCCAATATGAGAGCAACAGATCCTGTCACAGGTGGGACAGACATTCGTTGAGGGAAGGGATGGGTGGGACTAGTTTGCTGCACGCTCCTTCCGCTGCCTGCGCTTGACCTTTTCACGGTCTCTGCGTTGAGATTCGAAGAGCTCAACGCTCTCCCGGATGCACTTTCTCCACCTAGGACTGTCTTCGGCCGGGAACTCCCAGGTGTCAGTGGTGATGTCGCACTTTATCAGGGAGGCTTTGACGGTGTCCTTGTAACTTTTCAGCTGCCCACCTTTGGCTCGTTTGCCGTGAAGGAGCTCCGCATAGAGCATTTGCTTAGGTAGTCTCGTGTCTGGCATGCGAACACTGTGGCCTGTCCAGCGGAGCTGATCGAGTGTGGTCAGTGCTTCAATGCTGGGGATGTTAGCCTGGGCGAGGACACTGATGTTGGTGCGCCTGCCCTCCCAGGGGATTTACAGGATCTTGCGGAGACATCATTGGTGATATATCTCCAGCGACTTGAGGTGTCTTCTGTACACCGTCCATGCCTCTGATCCATGCAGGAGGGCGGGTATTACTACAGCCCTGTAGACCATGAGCTTTGTGGTACAGATATGGTTAGATGAAGTAGGGTGGTTGGAGGCTTGTGTGGAACATAACACCAGCCACAGACCAGTTAGGCCAAAAGGCCTATTTCTGTGCTGTAAATTCTATGCAATGCCAAGATTGACCCCAAGTGTGAAGGGCATGGACTATAATTAACGATTCGAAAAGTGCTTGTATTTGTGTTTGTTTGTGTGTGTCTGTGTATGTATAGTATATATAACAAATTTACACACGTACATGTATATATACATACACCTTTTCTCCCATTCTCTCACTTTGTGTATTTGTCACGTGCGCGTATGTATAATTTTATGTACATCAGTGTGCATGGTCAAGTCATAATGCACAACATACATTACATGGTATTTTGAATGTCTGTCTTGGTTAAATAATGAATTATGTACATGATCTGTAGATGAAGGACCAACCTTTTCAGTGCATATAACTATGTATTGTCATCAGGATGACTTGCTTCCACGTTAAAAAGTTCACAGGTGTTTCAATGAAGGACCTATGTATTGTATCCATCTTGAGCCATAGGATTTATTAATACCTAATATTTTGCAGAGTTTCTATCTTGAGACCAGCTTCATAGTTTTTATCTAAATGGGAAACAAAGTTTAAAATAAATCTCTCTTAATTAATTTTTTAGTCGGTTGCTCATTAGTTTGTAGATAAATGTTTATGGTGGAATTAAAAACTTGAGACCAAATATGTTTATTTATTGCCATGTTTCTTGTCATCTTGAAGTAATTTGGTTACAATATGCTGAGCCTATTTTGGGGTTACAACAATTTTTTTTTACACAGGTTGTTTTATTGGTATTGTTGGCTAGTCTTGTTTATAAAATTGATTCTTTTAAGGAAAATGCTATTTTCGATATGTTTCTCGAGGAACGCAGTAGAACTTTAGTACATGTATTAATTTAATCATTTGCCATTTGATGCCACATGGCTCTCAGAGTACCAATAAGTAATTATCTCCTTATATAACTCTATTCTTAACAGGATTATATTTTATTTTGGTGGGCCGCCTTCAGATCTTAATTGAACTATACTTTGCAGTGTCAACACTGTGGTTACTAAGCTACTCCTAATCAACACAGTGAACTTTATTTGTGGATGGTTCTGTCTGAGCAATGTCTGTGCCTGAATATAACTCACAAGGTACAGATGTGTGGAGAGGCTGCTGTGACACTTTCCTTTGACTTCGACAAGGGTGAATGGATTTGTTGCCATGCTATGTTTGGTAAAGATTGGATTCCATGTCGTACGTTGGCTGCATTTTCTTTTTGTACTGGTGGTGCTCTGTCAGTGTTGACTTTTCTCGGAGGATATAGCATTAATGCCCATTGTTTCATGCAAGTACGAATTTATTACGTCCCAAGGCGCTTCACGAGTTTTATCAAACAAATTTTGATATCAAGCCACATAGAGATGTTAGAGCAGATAAAGAGGTAGGTTTAAAGGAGTGTCTTAAAGGAGGAAATTGTAGTAGAGAAGTGGAGAGATTTAGGGGCCAAATTTCGGCCTGAGTTGCTCCTGTTTTTTTTTTTGGAGCAACTGGTTTAGAATGGAGTATCTTAGAAATTGCAATTCTCGGCATTTAGTTTGCTCCAGTTCGAGTCAGTTAGAACACTTTCAGTTTGGAACAGATTTTTTTTTCAAAAGGGGGCGTGTCCGGCCACTTACGCCCGTTTTGAAAGTTTGGGCAGTGCAAACTTACTCCAAAATAACTTAGATTTTTGTACGCTCAGAAAAACCTTGTCTACACTTAGAAAATCAGGCGTAGGTTACAAATCAGGCATAGGGAATGGGGGGGGGGGGGGGTGTTTAAAGGGAAGTTTACAAACATTAAACACTTCAGTTTTACAAATAAAGAGCCATCATCAATAATAAATGATAAAAACATCAATAAATCAACCAATAAATCAATCAAAAAAAATTAATAAGAAATAATTTTTTTTTAAATCAATAAATAAAACATTTTCTGCTTACCGACTGCAGCACTGGGAGCCCTCCAACAGCGTGCTGGGATGCCCCCCCCCCCCCACCCCCAGTATGTCTCTGTCAGTGTGTCTCTCTCTCTCTCTCTCTCTCTCTCTCTCTCTCTCTCTCTCTCTCTCTCTCTCTCTGTCTGTCTGTCAGTGTCTATGTTTCTGACAGCGAGGGGAGGGGGGGGAGAAGAAGGGGAGGGGGGGGAGAAGAAGGGGAGGGGGGGGAGAAGAAGGGGAGGGGGGGAGAAGAAGGGGAGGGGGGGAGAAGAAGGGGAGGGGGGGGAGAAGAAGGAAGGGGGGAGGAGAGGGGGGGAGGGGGAAGAGGGGGGAGCAGAGGGAGGTCGGGTCGGTTCGTGTCGGGGGAGGGAGGTCAGGTTGGGTCCGGTCCGGGTGGGGGGGGGGCGGGAGTCGGGTCGGGAGGAAGCAGGAGGTGGGCGTGAGAGGCAGTCTTATGCACGCAGCCCCAGTGAGGCCATTCGGCCAGGGCTAGGGGCTGCGTGCTTCGGGCCCCTCCCACACAGTTTTTGGCGCCTGGAACTACTGCACTTGCGCGCCCACTGTAGCGCGCATGTGCAGAGGTCCCGGCACTGTTTTCAGCGCAGGGACCTAATTCCGCCCCCTACAGCTCGTGCTGCGCCGCGCCGAGGGCCAGAGGACCAGCAGGGAGCCGGAGAATTTGTAAGTTTTTTTTAGGCGCACTTTGTGGCGCGAAAAACGGGCGTCCAGGTCGGAGCTTGGGCCCTTAGAGAGGATGATTTCCACAACTTAGGGCCTTGGCAGCTGAAGACATGACTGCCAATGGTGGAGCGATTTAAAATCAGGAATGCTCAAGAGGCTAGAATTGGAGGAGTGCAGATATCTCGGTAAGTTGTAGGGCTAGAGGAGCTTAGTGATAGGGAAGGGCAAGGTCATGGAGGGATTTGAAAACAAGGATGAACATTTTAAAATTAAGGTGGTGTTTAACCAGGAGTCAGTGTAGGTCAGCGCGCATGGGGGTGATGGGTGAACAGGACTTGGTGCGAGTTAAGACAAAGGGCAGCAGAGTTTTAGATGGTCCCAAGTTTATGGAGGGTGGAAAATGGGAGGCCAGTCAGGAGTGCATTGAAATAGTTTTTTATTATTAATTCATGGGATGTAGGCGTCGCTGGCAAGACCAATCCCTAATTGCCCTCGAGAAGGTAGTGGTGAACTGCCTTCTTCAACTGCTGCAGTCCGTGTGGTGCTGGTGTTCACAAAGTGCTGTTGGGGAGGGGGTTCCAGGATTTTGACCCAGTGATGATGAAGGAACGCGATATATTTCCAAGTCAGGTTGGCGTGTGACTTGGAGGGGAACTTAGAAGTGGTGGTGTTCTCATGTACCTGCTGCCCTTGTTCTTCTAGGTAGTAGAGGTCATGGGTTTGGGAGGTATTGTTGAAGAATCCTTGGCGCATTGCTGCAGTAGATGGTACACACCGCAGACACAGTACACTAGTGGTGGAGGGAGTAAATGTTTAACGTGGTGGATGGGGTGCCAATCAGGCGGGCTGCTTTGTCCTGGATGGTGTCGAGTTCTTGAATGTTGTTGGAGCTGCACTCATCCAGGCAAGTGGAGATTATTCCAGCACACTCCTGACTTGTGCTTTGTAGATGGTGGAAAGGCTGTGGGGAGTCGGGAGGTTACTCGCTGCAAAATACCCAGCTTCTGACCTCCTCTTGAAGCCACGGTATTTATGTAGCTGGTCCAGTTGAGTTTCTGGTCAATGATGACCCCTAGGATATTAAGATGGGAGATTCGACGATGGTAATACCATTGAATGTCGAGGGGAGGTGGTTAGGCTTTCTCTTATTGGAGATAATTGGCTGGCACTTGTGTGGCGCAAATGTTACTTGCCACTTATCAGCCTAAGCCTGAATGCTCTCCAGGTCTTGTTGCATGTGGGCACAGACTGCTTCATTATCTAAGGAGTTGTGAATGGAACTGGTGCAATCATCAGCGAACATTCCCACTTCTGACCTTTTTGGAGGGAGGTTCATTGATGAACCAACTGTAGATGGTTAGACCTAGGCCACTGCCTGAGGAACTCCTGTTGTGATGATCTGGGGCTTGTTGAGATTAACTTATCTTTCAAATAATCAGGATCGAGTACAAACCTATATAGTATATGTTATGTTCAGAATAACTCCACAAGACTGTATATTGTTGTGACCTTGGTCTCTTTAATGTAACTCCAGAATGAGGAAACAGCATGGTCGACTGCCTTTTATACCTGCTTGCCCAGGGTGTGCCGGTGATGCCGGGTTTCTACATGATCATTGAGATCCGGGTGGACTAAGGAGATCCTGGTTTTGAGTGCTGTCCATTAGCAATTCTGCAGGGGGAACCCCAGTAAGCGAGTGGGGTCGCGTGCAGTAGCTGAGCAGGATCCGAGATAACCGGGTCTGCAGGGAACCGTCCGTCACGCGTTCCAAGCTCTGCTTGACCATTGGGTGCGGGCTTAAACGGCGCAGACCTGACATGCTTGATGCCATTGCGGATCATGCACTCGTTGAATTCCGAGCTGGTGAAAAATGGTCCATTGTCACTAACAAGGACGTCGGGCAAACCATGGGTGGCGAACATGGCCCGGAGGTTTTCAATGGTGGCAGTGGACGTACATGATATTATTATACATTCAATCTATTTAGAGTAAGCGTCCACTGCTACTAGGATCACCTTTCCTAGAAAGGGGCCAACGAAATCTACGTGAACCCTGGACCACGGTTTGCAGGGCCATGACCACAGATCAGTGGGGCCTCCCTTGGTGCATTGCTCAACTGTGAGCAAGTGTTACATTGGTGTACGCATGACTTCAATTCCGAGTCAATGCTGGGCCATCAAACGTGCGATCTGGCGATAGCCGTCATCATGACTATGCCTGGTTGGGTACTGTGAAGGTCGCGTATAAACATTTCCCTGCCTTTTTTTGGCAAAACTACACGATTCCCCCTTGGGAGACCGTCCGAATGGATGGACATTTCATCCTTGCTTTGGTGGAACGGCTTAATTTTGTCTTTCATTTCCCCGGGAACTGCCGACCAGTTCCCATTGAGGATGCAGCTTTCTACTAGTGATAGCACAGGGTCCTGGCTAGTCTAGGTCCTGATCTGGCGAGCCGTGACTGGTGACCCCTCGCTCTCAAAAACATCCATTACAAGAAGCAAGTCTGCGGGTTGTGCCATTTCCACCTCAGTGGTGGGCAATGGTAGCCATCTGAGGGCTTCAGCACGGTTCTCAATGCTTGGTTGGTGACGGATTACATAATCATATGCAGATAACGTCAGTGCCCATCTTTGGATGCGGGACGAAGCATTGGTGTTAATACCTTTGCTTTCTGAGGACAGCGAAATGAGCGGCTTGTGGTCGGTTTTGAGCTCGAACCGGAGTCCAAATAGGTATTAGTGCATTTTCTTAACCCTGTATACGAATGCTAATGCTTCTTTCTCAATCATACTGTAGGCTCTTTCAGCCTTAGATAAGCTTCTGGACGCATATGCAACCGGTTACAGTTTGCCTGACACATTGGCTTACTGTAACACACAACCGACCCCATACGAAGATGCATCACAAGCTAGTACTAAACATTTACACGGGTCATACAATAGAAGTAACTTGTTAGAACATAACAAGTTTCTGGCCTTGTTAAAGGCTGTCTCTTGAGATTTACCCCAAACCCAGTCGTCACCCTTGCGTAGCAATAAATGCAAAGGCTCCAGCAAAGTGCTCAACCCTGGTAGAAAGTTACCAAATTAGTTGAGGAGTCCCAGGAATGAATGCAGCTCCATCACATTCTATGGTCTGGGTGCATTCTTGATGGTCTCCGTCTTGGAGTCCGTGGGTCTGCTGCCAATCTTTCAGCCCAGAAATTCGACCTCTGGCTCCAGGAAAGCACGCTTAGAGCATTTCAACTTGAGTCCCACTCTGTCCAGTCTCTTTAGAACCTCTTCCAGGTTGTGCAAGTGTTCGGTGGTGTTGCGGCCAGTGATCAAAATGTCGTCTTGAAAAGCCATGATGCGCAGAACTGATTTCAGCAGACTTTCCATCTTCCTCTGGAAGATGGCTGCAGCCAAACGAATCCCAAAGGGGCATCTGTGGTATATGAACAGTCCTTTTTGCGTGTTGATGCACGTCAGTTTTTTCGAAGGTTCAGCCAGCTCCTTTGTTATGTAAGCAGAGGTTAGATCCAGCTTGGTAAACGACTCCCCCCTCCCCGTTAGCGTTGCGAATAGGTCATCCACTTTGGGTAGTGGATACTGGTCCTGTAACTAGGCTCGGTTGATAGTTACCTTCTAGTCCCTGCAGATTCTGACCTTCCCATCGCTGTTCAACGCCGGAACAATTAGACTGGCCCACTCGTTGAACTCGACCTGCGAAATGATCCCCTCTCGTTGAAGTCTGTCCAACTCAATCTTGACTTTCTCTCACATCATGTATGGAACCACTTGGGCCTTGTGATGAACGGATCATGCATCAGGAACTAGATGGATCTGCACTTTGGCGCCTGTGGAGTTGCCGATGCCTGGCTCGAATAATGACGGGAATTTATTTAGCACTTGGGCACACGAGGCGTTATCCACCGCAGACAGTGCTTTGATGTCATCCCAGTTCCATTGGATCTTTCCTAGCCAGCTTCCGCTGAATAACGTTGGGCCATTGCCTGGTACAATCCATAGTGCTAAAATCATGCACAGCTCCATCGTGCGATACCTTCACTGCCGCACTGCCAATGATTGGTATGAGCTCTTTGGTGTAAGTGCGCAGCTTGGTGTGGATTGGGCTTAGTTTTGGCCTTTGTGTCTTGTTGCCCCACAGTTTCTCAAAAGCCTTCTGGCTCATAATTGAGTGACTCGCTCCCGAGTCCAATTCCATGGAAACTGGAATGCCATTTAATTTGACTTTTAACATTATCGGAGGACTTTTGGTGGTGAAAGTGTGTACCCCATACCTTCCTCTTCAGCCTCGGGTTGAGTTGCCTCTCTTACTCGTTCAGCTTGATCCGCGCCGGATCGGTCATCTTCTGCTGACTGCCACGTGGTGAGTCGCAGCTCGTCTGCACATTCGCTAGAGGTGCCCCATTGTTCCACAGCCCTTGCACACGTAGTGCTTGAATCGACATTGATGGGCTCGATGATCACCCCTGCAGCACCAACATGGTGTTAATGGATTCGTATTCACGCCCCACGACGGACTCTTGAGTCATCCTAGGTTTGGCCTCTGCAGGCGTATAGGTCCTGCCATGTACAGTTCTGCCTGCTGAAGGCGTTATTTTATGCACAGTACTTGCCGGTGAGCTTCGATGCTGCAATGATATCTGTTTAGTGTTATCATTTGTGGACATGAAAGCCTGGGCTATCGTGATGGCCTTGCTCAGATCTAGGGATTCGGCAGACAGCAGTTTGCGAAGAATGACCTCGTGGCCGATTCCAAGCACGAAAATGTCCCGTAACATTTCCCCCAAAAATCCAGCAAATACGCATGGTTCCACAAGGCGTCATAGGTCGGCGACATAGCTTGCCACGTCCTGGCCCTCGGAGCGATGGTGCATATAAAAGCGATACCTGGCCATCAAGATGCTCTCCTTCGGCTTGAGGTGTTCCCGAACCAGCGTGCACAACTCTTCATATGTCTTCTCCGTTGGTTTCGTCGGTGCTAGCAGATTTTGGATGAGACCATATATTGTGGACCCGCAAACGGTGAGGAGAATCTCCCTGCACTTGACCGCGGTTTCTTCCTTATCCAGCTCGTTGGCCAAGAAGTACTGGTCAAGACGCTCAACGAAAGCGTCCTAATCGTCACCCTCAACAAATCTCTCAAGAATACCAATGGCAGCCATAACCACATGAAAGTTAGTGATCTGTTACCTGTCGCCAATTGTTATGTTCAGATTAGCTCCACAAGACTACATTGTAAGCTCAAACTGTTGTGACCTTGGTCTCTTTAATGTAACCCGAGAGTGAGAAAGCAGCATGGTAGACTGCCTTTTATACTGTTTGCCCAGGGTGTGCCAGGTGACCCTTGGGTCTCCCACAGGTGTGCCCCCTGGTGGCAAGTCTTACATTGGTAATGTTTACATACATAACAGTATTTTATGTTTAATCAGAGTTTAGGAAGGAATATAATGCACTAGTTTTACATAAAAACCTACGACCGTGACAAGTAGCTGATACAGGACTTGATCGGACAGATGGCTGTTGTGCATGAACAACTCTTCTCATTCGTTCTCCTTCTTGTCTTGCGTGTCTTCTCTTCTTGGAACTAGCCAGGAGTGTTAGACTAGGCTCAGCATGGGTCCACTCTCGGAAGAGTATTAGACCACCGATTTACTCTTGGGAGCCCTTCACTCCACTGTCTGTCTGAGAACTCTTTAGGGCAGGCTTCCTTTTTATTTTTTCAGGGGTGGGCCTGGAGTAAAATATGGACAGGGGGACCATTTAACCTATAGAGATTCCCCTTAAAACAAGGTGCCCAATGTAGCATTCTTTGTCTAAACTTACAGATGAAGACCCACTCTCAAGGGGTGGTCTTCACAACCATTGCACATGCTTTCTTGTTTATACATTTTGAAGGCCACTCCATCTGGATCCGTCTTATCTCGTTCGGGCCTGTCCTCCCTTCTGTAGCCAGTCCATGTCTCGGGCACAACCTTTGGCCATTAAATTAGAGGCCCCAAGCTAGAGCCGTCTGCTCAACCAGCTGCTATCCAAACTGTTTCCCCTTAATCTAACAGACTGTTCCATCCTGAGATGATACCTTAATTCCCGTAAATTCCTTCTATTTTATTGTCCTTTATAATAATTCACTTTTAATTTTCTTTGCAAGCAATTTGTTAAACGAATTCCAATTCCTGCCTTAGCATTATAATATGGTTATTAGTAATAATGGAAGAAACATAGATTGGGCCTTCATTGACCAAATTAAAGACACATTGAACAAAGTCCAAATCCTAACTTACAAACAACAGCTAGCCTGGAAGGCAAGGACATGCTGTGGGCCTTTATGTGGAAAGTTATGCAGCATCTAATCTAATTAATTCAAAAGTTTTGTCTTCAATTCTAATACAAGTTTTCCAGGAAACCAAAACTTGCACAGTTCCAATAAGACACAACTTATACATTAACCCCTTACTTGTCTCGAGCAAAAACATACAATCATTGAAACACAGTATTATTTGCATCACAGTTTCATTCGGATAACCATATATTTTTAGGTATCCTTATTTTCTAACCGGCTGAGATAATTGGCCTCCATCAACCGCAACCATCTTATTTTGTGCTCGGCATGACTCCAGCCAGTAGAGAGTTTTCCATTGATTCTCATTGACTTCAATTTTACTTGGGCTTCTTGATCCCAGACTTGGCCAAATGCTGCCTGGACGTCAAAGGCAGTCACTGTATCTTCACCATTGAAATTCACATCTTTTGTTCATATTTGGACCAAGGCTATAATAAGCTGTGGAGCTGAGTGGTCCTGGAAGAACCCAAACTGAGCATCGGTGAGCAGGTTATTGGTAAGTGCCATTTGATAGCATTGTTGACAACACCTTCCGTCACTTTGTTGATAATTGCGAGTCGACTGATGGGGTGGTAAATGCCTGGATTGGATTTGTCCTGCTTTTTGTGGATAAGACATACTGTAGCAATTTTCAACTTTGTTGGTAGATGCCAGTGTTGTAGCTGTACTGGATCAGCTTGGCGAGAGGCACAGCTAGTTCGGGAACACAAGTCTTCAACACGACAGCCGGGATGTTGTCAGAGCCCATGGCTTTTGCTGTATCTAATGTGTCAACTGTTTCTTGTGGAATGAATCGAATTGGCTGAAGACTGTGATTTGTACTGGTGACCACAAGAGGAGACTGAGATGAATCATCCACTCAGCACTTCTGGCTGAAGATGGTTGCAAATGTTGCGACAGGCAGATTGGTGAGGACAAATTCAGGTAGGTTTTTCCCTAGTCTTCGTTCTCTCTCAAATCTGGCAGTTTTCTCCTTCAAGACTGTCAGTCAGTCATGCTGCTACCGACACATTCTTGGTGATGGACTTTGAATTTCCACAACCAGCAGTACATACTGAGTGCGCCCTTGCTACCCTCAGTGCTTCAACATGGTGGAGTACTGATTCATCAGCTCTAGGTGGTAATCAGTAGGAAATTTCTTTGCCCATGTGTGACCTGATGCCATGAGACTTCATGGGGTTCGGAGTTAATGCTGTGGACGCCAAGGGCCTCTCCCTCCTGACTGTATACCACTATGCCGCCACCTATGGTGTGTCTGTCCTGCCAATGAGACAAGATATACCCAGAGATGGTGATGGAGGAGTGTGAGACATTGGCTGAAAGGTATGATTCTGTGAGTATGACCATGTCAGGTTGTCGCTGAACTAGTCTGTGGGACACTGGTGAGGTTTTGCAGGGTTGTCTGAGGTGTGCCCTTGTCATGTCTGAATCTGGTGCCTAGGTCAATGCCGGGTGGTCCATCCGATTTTATTATTTTTTGTAGAAGTTGGATACAGCTGAGTGGCTTGCTAGGCCATTTCAGAGGGTAGTTAAGGGTCAACCACATTTCTGTGGGTCTGGAGTCACATATAGGCCAGACCTGGTAAGGGCAGCAGATTTCCTTCCCTAAAGGACATTAGTGAACCAGATGGGTTTTTACGACAATCTGGTAGTTTCATGGTTACCATTACTGATGCTAGATTTTTAATTACAGATTTACAGCTGCTGTTGTGGAATTTTAACTCGTGTCTCCAGATCATTAGATCATTGAACTCGTGTCTCCAGGCCTCTGGCTTACTGGTCCAGTAACAGAACCACTGTGCTACCGTCCCCCTAATCCCTAGTCAAGTCTAAAGTTAGCAAAGGCATGGATGAGGGTTTCAATGGCAGATGAGGTGAGGCAGGGGTGATTTAAAATTCTCATCCTTGTGTTCAAATCCTTCCATGGTGTCACTCATCCCTAACTGTAACCTACTCCAACGCTGCAACCCTCCAAGAACTCTGCATTCCTCCAATTCACCATCTCTGGGTATGTCTTGTCTCATTGGCAGGGCAACCACACCATAGGTGGCGGCATAGTTGTATACATTGGGAGGGAGTGGCCCTTGGCATCCTCAGCATTAACTCCGAACCCCATGAAGTCTCATGGCAACTTTCTTCGCCCCACCATTGGTGACCATGCCTTCAGCTGTCCCGGCCCTAAGCTCTGGAATTCCTTTTCTAAACTTCTCTACCTCCTCTTTCCTCCTTTGAAACCTATCTCTTTGACCAAGCTTTTGGTCACCTGTCCGAATGTTTCCTTTGGCTCGGTGTCAAATGTTTTTGTCTGATTACACTCCTGTAAAGTGCCTTGGGATGTTTTACTTCATTTAAAGGTACTATTTAAATACAAGTTGTTGTTGACATCTATGCTGTTGTACAGTAAAATCTCTCTGCTGTGTTAGCCTATTAAGGTACTAAAAGGCCCTTATTTTACCAAGACCAAAGAAACTTCAGGCGACGCAGTCGGCAATCCGGGTGCAAATTGTGCTAGTTTTCAGAAGTGAAGTTATGGTTTAAGTTTCCACTCAAACTCATTTGCATAATATAAATGTAAAATCTTCCATAAATCAGCAGTTTGGGGCAATGTTTTGGAATGCAATTGTTTTTTTCCCTTGCATTAAAAAATATTCTGAGATATATTTAAGAGTAGTCACCTGGTGCCGTTTTACTACGACAGCTGAAAATGAGTTTATCACAAAAAAATTGTTTTAATAAAAGTGTTAGTGCCCTTCCAGCAAAAAAGAAAGCTTAATTTGAAGGTGCACAATTAGCGGAAACTCGCCATGATAATTTGATCTGGGGCAGGACATTTTTGTGGGTGGAGCCTAATTCCAGCACAATGTTTTTTAAACCAGCGCAAAAGATTGCAGAAACTTACACCTGAAATTCCTTTTGTGCTGGTTTGGCCTATTTCGGAAACTCTACCCCAGTATTCTAAATGAAGTCTGCTCAAGCTTACTACCGTACAAGGACATTATAGTCTTTGCCCTTTTGTGCTTAATTGTCCTCACAATTCCTAGCATTCTCTTTGTTTTAGCAAAAGCCTCCTAATACTAGTTCTCAATCATTTATCTTCTGTAATACCTAGGTCTTTCTACCAGTCCACGGCCTTAAGATTGCATCCCATACAGATCATGACAGTTTGGCCAGCATGTACGCACAAACTGCTAAACTCATGACATTGCACCATGACGTCTCTTCCAGTAAGTGAGCTCCAGATGCCAGAATCATACTTACTGGCCCCAGGAAGATCGACAGCTGTTGGAAAGTTGCATTTAAGAAAAAAAATGGTCTTCTGTGTTTCCAGGGAAAGAAAGGGAACTGGGCAAGTTTATGATGCCACCAGCTGCACAATACTTATTCTGTTCTGCTGAGTAATGACTGCAGAGCAATATAAAAGTAGCTATTATACTGAGAGCTTGTAACTGGTTAGGCAACACAGTATTGCAATGTGCATCTCCAACCCATTACTGTCTGTTGTCTTTCTGTGTCTCTTGTAATTGCTGCTGTTTATCATCATCATCATCATAGACAGTCCCTCGGAATCGAGGAAGATTTGCTTCCACTCTTAGAATGAATCCTTGGGTGGCTGAACACTACAATACGAGAGCCACAGTCCCTGTCACAGGTGGGACAAGATGGTCTTTGAGGAAAAGGAGGGTGGGACTGGTTTGCCGCACGCTTGATTTCTGCATGCTCTCGGCTATGAGACTCGAAGTGCTCAGCGCCCTCCCGGATGCAGTTCCTCCACTTAGGGCGGTCTTTGGCCAGGGATTCCCAGCTGTCGGTGGGGATGTTGCACTTTATCAGGGAGGCTTTGAGGGTGTCTTTGTAACATTTCCTCTGCCCATCTTTGGCTCACTTGCCTTGAAGGAGTTCCGAGTAGAGCACTTGCTTTGGGAGCCTCGTGTCTGGCATGCGAACGATGTGGCCTGCCCAGCGGAGCTGATCAAGTGTGGTCAGTGCTTCAATGCTGGATGTTGACCTGGTCGAGGACGCTAACGTTGGTGCGTCTGTCCTCCCAGGGATTTTGTAGAACATGGCGAAGACATCGTTGGTGGTATTTCTCCAGCGATTTGAGGTGTCTACTGTAAATGGTCCATGCGGGTATTACTACAGGCCTGTAGGCCATGAGCTTGGTGATGGATTTGAGGGCCTGGTCTTCAAAAACACTCTTCCTCAAACGGCCGAAGGCTGCGCTGACGCACTGGGGGAGGTGTTGAATCGCGTCGTTAACTTCTGCTCTTGTTGATGAGAGGCTCCCGAGGTATGGAAAATGGTCCACGTTGCCCTGGATCTTGATAACTGGGGGGCAGTGCTGTGCGACGAGGACAGGCTGGTGGAGGACCTTTGTCTTATGGATGTTTAAGATGGTTGATGTCTGCCTGCGTATGAGGTCAATTATATGAAGTTAGGCTAATTATTTTCCTCTCGCCAAGACCTTATTTGAAAGCACAAAGAGCAGTTGCAAATATGTGGGAGTGCACTTTAATTGCAATCTGCATTTACCTGTACAAGGCTAGTCACCTTACAGTCATAGTTCGTTTTTATTTTCAAAACTATGACTAGGTTGTAGTGTTCATAAACTAGCCGAATGCCTTATGAATCAAAACCTACCTATGCCTTTATTTACCCCTGCATATGGGTTCAGGTTTAATAAACTCTAATTGTGGTATATCACTCATTGAGAATACATCAAATGTTTGCCACATTGTCCCAATGCATACAGAAGAAAACAATGCATTCATTTACAGGTGAAATAATATGCAGAAGCAAAAGACACTGCAACATACCAAAGAATACCATGACTAACCTTGCACAGTATTTGAAGTGGCCTGTCTTTGATGATTGTGGGAGATCATCACTCATAGGGCCCAAGTTTCCGCACTCTAGAAAAAAGGCGCATCTTGATAAGGTGCGCCGACTTTCTGGAATAAAAAGGGCGCCGAAAACTTACCTTGTGATTCTCCGGTCTCCTGTGGTGTAAGTGTAAGTGGCTAGACACGCCCCCTTTTGAAAAAAAAATCTATTCTAAAACAGAACTATTCTAACTGACTGGAACTGGAGCAAACTAAATGCCAAGAATTGCAATTCTAAGATGCTCCATTCTAAACTAGTTGCTCCAAAAAAATAGGAGCAACTCGGGCTGAAACCTGAGTCCATAGAGTTCTTATTTGCACTCCACATGAAGATGACATAGCAGATAAAATAATCTGAGAGAGTCTGTGTGCTGCAAGAAGTATTTTGCTTATAAAAAATCAAATGATTTTATAGCAGTTAAACAACCAAAATGTTAACCTTTTAACATTTCAGTGGGCAAAATGGTAACTGAGGCTTCTCGGCACTGTAATGGTATATTGTTGGTACCTGACAGCATTTGGAAAAGACAACCCTATGTGTGGTTAAAAATGAATTATCTTAAATATATACGTCCTTCAAAGAACCTGTAAATTTGATTAATTTGGGATCAAAGGCTTACTGGGTTTGCAGAGCATTTACAGCTTCAGCGTCTAAAATCCAGAGTTCCGGAATGTTCCGGAGTCCGGACCGATTGGTGGCAGGGTTGTCCGAAATCCGTAAAATGTTCCGGAATCCAG
This sequence comes from Pristiophorus japonicus, assembly GCF_044704955.1. Taxonomy (NCBI): domain Eukaryota; kingdom Metazoa; phylum Chordata; class Chondrichthyes; family Pristiophoridae; genus Pristiophorus; species Pristiophorus japonicus. Next base: position 95,668,870 of record NC_091980.1, read on the forward strand.
ACCCGATGAACCTGCCGACCTCGAGGTCCCGCCACTGCACGACCTCGGGTCTCGCCTCACCGATCCGCCTCGCCTCACCGCTTACTGACCTCGGGCCTCGCCTCGCCTCCACTGCTCTTGCCTCGAGACCTCATTGCCCGACATTTCGAAATACCCAAAGCTGGGCTCGGGTGTTTCCAGATTCGTGACGTCAAAAAGACGTTACAAAATGCGGCAAATGCAAAATCCGGAACGGTCTCTGTCCCGAAGGTTCCGGATTCGGGGCACTGCACCTGTACACCATTTATGTCACCCATTATAGTTTCCCAAAGAAAATCTTGGACACCAGCTTAAGGGTACTACAGCTTTAAAATGGGATTCAAGAAAATATATATAAATGACATTTTGCATATAAGGTCTATTCTTAATTCAAAGTTGCTTAACTCAAATGATCTCAATTTAAATTGATTTGAACACCTCCTATTGAAAATACATAATTTTTTTGTTATTTGAACCTCTTTATTCGAATTATTGATGAATTGAAATTAGAATTTCCATTACAAATGGATTTTAACTGCTTAATTCAAATGCAACTTGCAGCTTTCCCCCACCTCAATGTACATTATTGAGAGCAGTTTTGGGAGGTGTTTGAGAGCACAGATAGGCAAAAGGCAAATTACTAATGAGGACAAATACAAAATGTTCTGATGGAACTTTTTTCTGTTAAATAGAATTGACTGTCTTGTGGATGAATCTGCCACTGGCAGGAAACGAACCACAATCACCGGGAATGTTGCAAAAATGACCGAGTTTTACATTGCACAGCTTATATAGTGCTCAAATTTAGATTGTATACATTTCGATAGTTTTAATGTTTGAGAAGGCAGGTTCTTCGCAATGATTAAGGAGCTAGGAGCTAAATTAAAAAGTAGGACCTCAAAAGTAGTAATCTCGGGATTGCTACCAGTGCCACGTGCTAGTCAGAGTAGGAATCGCAGGATAGCGCAGATGAATACGTGGCTTGAGCAGTGGTGCAGCAGAGAGGGATTCAAATTCCTGGGGCATTGGAACCGGTTCTGGGGGTGGTGGGACCAGTACAAACCGGACGGTCTGCACCTGGGCAGGACTGGAACCAATGTCCAAGGGGAAGTGTTTGCTAGTGCTGTTGGGGAGGAGTTAAACTAATATGGCAGGGGGATGGGAACCAATGCAGGGTGACAGAGGGAGACAAAAAGGAGGCAAAAGTGAAAGACAGAAAGGAGATGAGGAAAAGTGGAGGGCAGAGAAACCCAAGGCAAAGAACAAAAAGGGCCACTGTACAGCAAAATTCTAAAAGGACAAAGGGTGTTAAAAAAACAAGCCTGAAGGCTTTGTGTCTTAATGCAAGGAGTATCCGCAATAAGGTGGGTGAATTAACTGTGCAAATAGATGTTAACAAATATGATGTGATTGGGATTACGGAGACGTGGCTCCAGGATGATCAGGGCTGGGAACTCAACATCCAGGGGTATTCAACATTCAGGAAGGATAGAAGAAAAGGAAAAGGAGGTGGGGTAGCATTTCTGGTTAAAGAGGAGATTAATGCAATAGTTAGGAAAGACATTAGCTTGGATGATGTGGAATCTATATGGGTAGAGCTGCAGAACACCAAAGGGCAAAAAATGTTAGTGGGAGTTGTGTACAGACCTCCAAACAGTAGTAGTGATGTTGGGGAGGGCATCAAACAGGAAATTAGGGGTGCATGCAATAAAGGTGCAGCAGTTATAATGGGTGACTTTAATATGCACATAGATTGGGCGAGCCAAACTGGAAGCAATACGGTGGAGGAGGATTTCCTGGAGTGCATAAGGGATGGTTTTCTCGACCAATATGTCGAGGAACCAACTAGGGGGGAGGCCATCTTAGACTGGGTGTTGTGTAATGAGAGAGGATTAATTAGCAATCTCATTGTGCGAGGCCCTTTGGGGAAGAGTGACCATAATATGGTGGAATTCTGCATCAGGATGGAGAATGAAACAGTTAATTCAGAGACCATGGTCCAGAACTTAAAGAAGGGTAACTTTGAAGGTATGAGGCGTGAATTGGCTAGGATAGATTGGCGAATGATACTTAAGGGGTTGACTGTGGATGGGCAATGGCAGACATTTAGAGACCGCATGGATGAATGACAACAATTGTACATTCCTGTCTGGCGTAAAAATAAAAAAGGGAAGGTGGCTCAACCGTGGCTATCAAGGGAAATCAGGGATAGTATTAAAGCCAAGGAAGTGGCATACAAATTGGCCAGAAATAGCAGCGAACCCGGGGACTGGGAGAAATTTAGAACTCAGCAGAGGAGGACAAAGGGTTTGATTAGGGCAGGGAAAATGGAGTACGAGAAGAAGCTTGCAGGGAACATTAAGGCGGATTGCAAAAGTTTCTATAGGTATGTAAAGAGAAAAAGGTTAGTAAAGACAAACGTAGGTCCCCTGCAGTCAGAATCAGGGGAAGTCATTGGCAGACCTATTGAACAAGTACTTTGGTTCGGTATTCACTAAGGAGAACAACAACAACCTTCCGGATATAAAAGGGGTCAGAGGGTCTAGTAAGGAGGAGGAACTGAGGGAAATCTTTATTAGTCGGGAAATTGTGTTGGGGAAATTGATGGGATTGAAGGCCGATAAATCTCCAGGGCCTGATGGACTGCATCCCAGAGTACTTAAGGAGGTGGCCTTGGAAATAGCGGATGCATTGGCAGTCATTTTCCAACATTCCATTGACTCTGGATCAGTTCCTATCGAGTGGAGGGTAGCCAATGTAACCCCACTTTTTAAAAAAGGAGGGAGAGAGAAAACAGGGAATTATAGACCGGTCAGCCTGACATCAGTAGTGGGTAAAATGATGGAATCAATTATTAAGGATGTCATAGCAGTGCATTTGGAAAATGGTGACATGATAGGTCCAAGTCAGCATGGATTTGTGAAAGGGAAATCATGCTTGACAAACCTTCTGGAATTTTTTGAGGATGTTTCCAGTAAAGTGGACAAGGGAGAACCGGTTGATGTGGTATATTTGGACTTTCAGAAGGCTTTCGACAAGGTCCCACACAAGAGATTAATGTGCAAAGTTAAAGCACATGGGATTGGTGGTAGTGTGCTGACGTGGATTGAGAACTGGTTGTCAGACAGGAAGCAAAGAGTAGGAGTAAATGGGTACTTTTCAGAATGGCAGGCAGTGACTAGTGGAGTACCGCAAGGTTCTGTGCTGGGGCCCCAGCTGTTTACATTGTACATTAATGATTTAGACGAGGGGATTAAATGTAGTATCTCCAAATTTGCGGATGACACTAAGTTGGGTGGCAGTGTGAGCTGCGAGGAGGATGCTATGAGGCTGCAGAGTGACTTGGATAGGTTAGGTGAGTGGGCAAATGCATGGCAGATGAGGTATAATGTGGATAAATGTGAGGTTATCCACTTTGGTGGTAAAAACAGAGAGACAGACTATTATCTGAATGGCGACAGATTAGGAAAAGGGGAGGTGCAACGAGACCTGGGTGTCATGGTGCATCAGTCATTGAAGGTTGGCATGCAGGTACAGCAGGCGGTTAAGAAAGCAAATGGCATGTTGGCCTTCATAGCGAGGGGATTTGAGTACAGGGGCAGGGAGGTGTTGCTACAGTTGTACAGGGCCTTGGTGAGGCCACACCTGGAGTATTGTGTACAGTTTTGGTTTCCTAACTTGAGGAAGGACATTCTTGCTATTGAGGGAGTGCAGCGAAGATTCACCAGACTGATTCCCGGGATGGTGGGACTGACCTATCAAGAAAGACTGGATCAACTGGGCTTGTATTCACTGGAGTTCAGAAGAATGAGAGGGGACCTCATAGAAACGTTTAAAATTCTGACGGGTTTAGACAGGTTAGATGCAGGAAGAATGTTCCCGATGTTGGGGAAGTCCAGAACCAGGGGTCACCGTCTAAGGATAAGGGGTAAGCCATTTAGGACCGAGATGAGGAGAAACATCTTCACCCAGAGAGTGGTGAACCTGTGGAATTCTCTACCACAGAAAGTAGTTGAGGCCAATTCACTAAATACATTCAAAAGGGAGTTAGATGAAGTCCTTACTACTCGGGGGATCAAGGGGTATGGCGAGAAAGCAGGAAGAGGGTACTGAAGTTGCATGTTCAGCCATGAACTCATTGAATGGTGGTGCAGGCTAGAAGGGCTGAATGGCCTACTCCTGCACCTATTTTCTACGTTTCTATGTTTCTATTAAGGAAATCTCTTATTTAAATACAGATGAGCATTTTAAATATATGTATTCGCCTGGTCACTGCTGGTGGAAACCCTTTTCAGTAATCCTGTTATGACTGGACCTAAGCTGGCTTCAGTATCCTAGGAATTGGGGAAAGTGGGGTGGGTAGGGTGGAGACGGTGTTCTGAATGTGTCTGGGGAAGAGGGAAACTTCCTGTATCTGATCTGCATTATTTATTTTAATGAGTGAGAATGTGGCTTCTGGTAGGAACCTCAGGTTAGCTACGGAGTGGTGGTGAACTGCATGCAGTATTGGCTCAAGTCCGCTCACAGTGGGAGGGTTGTGGCAACCACATAAAGGCAGCAATATAAAGGGTGTATTCGGCATCAGGTTACAAGTATGATTTTAGTTGTTCCAAGACACTTGGTGTTGTGGGCAACCAAGCCTCCGACCTTTGAGACTAATCTTGGAAGACCCAGATAAGTAACCTGAATAGGTAAGTTTAAGTATGACAAATTGTGTGCTGAAAGTAGGCATGACAGGGAATTGTTACAGGAAGTAACTGTTAAATATAGGAATGTGTGCACATATGGTAGACTTTTAATATCATTTTCTCAGGATCAAAACTTGCTACTTCATAATGTTATGACTCAATAAAATATAGTAAGATGAATTCCAGCCCCGGTTGTTAAATATTCCAAATCTTCCTGGAATAATATTATAACTTGCACACTTTCCAAAAAAAATATCAGTTGATTTCTTGCTTTTTATAGAAACATAAATGGCAGGATGTTCGTCTTAAATGAAACAATCCTTTGAATATAGAAGAGTGATAGTGCTCTGTTACCTTTTATTTTTATTGGCTGTTATGATCCATTAATTCTGAGTGGTCTGTACTGTCACATACCTGTAATGGGTGGCGATAGAACAGGGGCGCTGTTATCGTCATAGAATCACTGAAATTTCAGCACAGCTATGTTTATTGAATTATTCCTTAAATATGATTGCTTCTGCTTCAGTAGCCAGTTGTGGTAATGCATTCCATGTTCTAAATAGCCCTTTGTGAAAAATGGCATCTTAACCTCTCATACTTCCAGGACTAATCCTAATTTTGTGTACCCCTGTTGCTGACTTACCAGCCAATGGAAATAACCTTTCAATATTTAGCCTCTGAAAATCCTTTCAAGATTTTTAACATTTCTATTCAATCCCTCAAGACTTTGTATGATATTGAATATAGCTCTAGGCTTTTAAAATCCCTTCATTGTAACAATGTCATCTCACTGTTTCTGTATTTTATATTCAATTTCTGACAAGTATGCAATTTAGGAGTTATGTAAAGTTTCAAACCTTGAACTGGGCTGCATATGTACATGGATAGATGTGTGCTGTTTTTTTCTTCTCCCAGTCAGCCTGTCAGCCAACTTGCCCTTGTGGCTTAACCCTGGATGTTTCCCCTATTACCACCAGGCAATATTTTGAGTTGGCACAACAAAGGCTTGCGAGCTTTTTCCTAAATACTGGTTGGAGACCGAATAATCTTATGAATCTCTTGGCAATTAATTTTCATTTGGAAGTGGAGATTTTTATCACTGCTTCCAGCTGTATTTGCATGATTATTTCTTAGAAACCACTTATCTAAGACTGTAGAGCAACTAATGAAGCTGGAAGTCTTCATACAATTGGAAAATAATTTGCTTTCTCTTTATTCCTTCTCAGCTGCTGTTCTGTTTTTTTTAAACTAGGTGGGATTGTGAGTTGTGAGGAGAATGCAAAGATGCTGCAAGGCGATTTAGATAGTTTGTGTATGGGCAAACACATGGCAGATGCAGTATAATGTGGATAAATGGGAAGTTAGCCACTTTGGTAGGAAAAACATAAAGACATAGAAACATAGAAATTTACAGCACAGAAGGAGGCCATTTCGGCCCATCGTGTCTGCGTCGGCCGACAAAGAGCCACAAGGCCCTTCGTCAGCAGCCATAAAGGTTACATACAAACCCATGACCAATGATGGAAAGGCAAAGAGCACCCAGCCCAACCAGTCCGTCCCACACCACTGCAACACCCCGATACTAAAAACATCTACAAGACAAAACTTGGGAAATGTCGATGTACAAAGGGACCTGGGTGTCCTTGTACACCAGTCATTGAAAGCAAACATGCAGGTGCAACAAGCCGTTAGGAAGGCAAATGGTATGTTGGCCTTCATTGCAAGAGGATTTGAGTATAGGAGCAAGGATGTCTTACTACAGTTATACAGGACCTTGGTGAGACCACACCTGGAGTATTGTGTGCAGTTTTAGTCTCCTTACCTAAGAAAGGATATACTTGCCATAGAGGGAGTGCAGCGAAGGTTCACCAGACTGATTCCTGGGATAGCAGGACTGTCGTATGAGAAAGGTTGGGTCGACTAGGCCTGTATTCACGAGAGTTTAGAAGAATGAGAGGGGATCTCATTGAATATGTAAAATTCTGACGGGGCTAGACAGACTGGATGCGGGGAGAATGTTTCCCCTGGCTGAGAAGTCTAGAACAAGGGGTCAAAGTCTCAGGATACGGAGTAGGAAATTTAGGACTGAGATGAGAAATTTCTTCCCTCAGAGGGTGGTGAACCTGTGGAATTGTCTATCATAGAAGGCTGTGGAGGCCAAGTCACTGAATATATTTAAGAAGGAGATAGATAGATTTCTAGACACAGACTTGCTTCCACTCTAAAAGTGAGTTCTCAGGTGACTGTATAGTCCAATACGGGAATTACAGTCTGTCACAAGAGGGACAGACAGTGGTTAAAGGAAAGGGTGGGTGAGAAGTCTGGTTTGCCGCATGCTCCTTCCGCTGTCTGCGTTTGGTTTCTACATGCTCCCGGCGATGACACTCTAGGTGCTCAGCGCCCTCCCGGATGCTCTTCCTCCAGTTAGGGCGGTCTTGGGCCAGGGATTCCCAGGTGCCAATGGGGATGTTGCACTTTATCAAGGAGGCTTTGAGGGTGTATCTTCAGCCCACCTACACTTGCCGTGTAGGAGTTCAGAGTAGAGCGCTTGCTTTGGGAGTCTCATGTCGGGCATACAGGACAGATCTTAACATTGTTACTTGAGCACAGTGCAATACCACCTGCTTGGCTACTTTCATGATCGTCAGGAAGCAACACAAGGAAACCAAACAGAGATTTACCACCACATTTGCTATACATCTAAATATGTATGTTATAGGAACTTTTCTGCTGTTAAATATCGAAGGACTGCAAACATGTTGGCAGTCTTTGCAAACTTTTTCATGTTCACATTTATTTATAGTGGATTTGTTTACTTGTTGAGTGAAGACTATTACTGGCATTGCAATTGATTTTGATTCTCTATACTGTCTCTTGGATCACCCAAGGGAAATGGCCATGGATCATATGATCGGTTATATGTGGTTTATAAATGAGTTCTGCTGCTCTAGCGCTAGGCAGGTTTTTTTCGTGCAATCTTAATCCGAGTTCAGATACTTCAAGTAACAATCATGTTTGAGTGAATAATACATTCTTTCCAGCTGATCCAGGGGAACTCTTTAATGACCTTGTCACTTTCTTGAGTACCATCGGCATTGTATGACATGGCTACTGACGCACCTTTTGGGGTAGTATTTGCTTTTCCCCAGCTTCTTGCATATCTCTTGAGAGATCTAACAGCAGATATTCATGATCTAGCAGGATTCATGAAGGGGAAATCATGTGTAACTAATTTACTGGAATTCTTTGAGGATATAACGAGCATGGTGGATAGAGGTGTACTGATGGATGTGGTGTATTTAGATTTCCAAAAGGCATTCGATAAGGTGCCACACAAAAGGTTACTACAGAAGATAAAGGTATGCGGAGTCAGAAGAAATGTATTAGCATGGATCGAGAATTGGCTGGCTAACAGAAAGCACAGAGCCGGGATAAATGGGTCCTTTTCGGGTTGGAAATCGGTGGTTAGTGGTGTGTCACAGGGATCGGTGCTGGGACCACAACTGTTTACAATATACATAGATGCCCTGGAAGAGGGGACAGAGTGTAGTGTAACAAAATTTGCAGATGACACAAAGATTAGTGGGAAAGCGGGTTATGTAGCAGACAAAGAGAGGCTGCAAATAGATTTAGATAGGTTAAGTGAATGGGCTAAGGTTTGGCAGATGGAATACAATATCGGAAAATGTGAGGTCATCCACCTTGGGGGAAAAAAACAGTAAAAGGGAATATTATTTGAATGGGGAGAAATTACAACATGCTGCAGTGCAGAGGGACCTGGGGGTCCTTGTGCATGAATCCCAGGTGCAGCAGGTAATCAGGAAGGCGAATGGAATGTTGACCTTCATTGCGAGAGGGATGGAGTACAAAAGCAGGGAGGTCCTGCTGCAACTGTATGGGGTATTGGTGAGGCCGCACCTGGAGTACTGCATGCAGTTTTGGTCACCTTACTTAAGGAAGGATATACTAGCTTTGGAAGGGGTACAGAGACGATTCACTCGGCTGATTCCGGAGATGAGGGGGTTACCTTATGATGATAGATTGAGTAGACTGGGTCTTTACTCGTTGGAGTTTAGAAGGCTAAGGGGTGATCTTATAGAAACATTTAAAATAATGAAGGGGATAGACAGGATAGAGGCAGAGAGGTTGTTTCCACTGGTCGGGGAGACTAGAACTAGGGGGCACAACCTCAAAATACGGGGGACCCAATTTAAAACCGAGTTGAGAAGGAATTTCTTCTCCCAGAGGGTTGTGAATCTGTGGAATTCTCTGCCCAAGGAAGCAGTTGAGGCTAGCTCATTGAATATATTCAAATCACAGATAGATAGATTTTTAACCGATAAGGGAATTAAGGGTTATGGGGAGCGGGCGGGTAAGTGGAGCTGAGTCCACGGCCAGATCAGCCGTGATCTTGTTGGGTGGCGGAGCAGGCTCGAGGGGCTAGATGGCCTACTCCTGTTCCTAATTCTTATGTTCTTATTAATGTTGGGGAAGTCCAGAGCCAGGGGTCACAGTCTGGGGATGGGGGGTGGGCCATTTGGGGCCGAGATGGGGAGGGGCTTCTTCACCCAGAAAGTGGTGAGCCTGTGGAATTCTCTGCCACTGAAAGTTGTTGAGGCCAATTCACTAAATACATTCAAAAAGGAGTTAGATGTAGTCCTTTCTACTAGGGGGATCAAGCGGTATGGCGTGAAAGCAGGAATGGGGTACTGAAGTTGCATGTTCAGCCGTGAACTCATTGAATGATGGTGCAGGCTCGAAGAGCCGAATGGCCTACTCCTGCACCTATTTTCTATGTTTCTATGTATCTATTAATACTGAGAATTGAATTTGAGATTTTTTTATTTTTACATCTCTTCCCACTCTTCTTCCAATTCCTTGCTGGACTAGGGTTCCACAGATGCCGTACAGCCCAAGTGGCTGTTATGTGAGCTGTCACAATATTTTTTTTAGCAGGCTCAGAAGATCGAGATGTAGAATCAGTTTGGGTGGAGATAAGAAATAATAAGGGAAAGAGATCACTGGTGGGAGTGGTCTACAGGCCCCCAAAAAGTAGCCACACTGTAGGACAGAGTATAAATCAAGAAATAATGGAGGTGTGTAAGAAAGGTACAGCAATAATCATGGGCGATTTTAATCTTCATATTGATTGGACAAATCAAATTGACAAAGGTAGTCTTGAGGAAAAGTTCATAAAGTGTATACGGGATGGTTTCTTGGAACATTATGTTGTGGAACCAACCAGGGAGCAGACTATTTTAGATCTGAAAATGTGTAACGAGTCTGGATTAATTAATGATCTCATAGTGAAGGATCCTCTTGGGAAGTGTGATCATAGCATGATAGAATTTCAAATTCTTTTTGAGGGTGAGAAAGCTAGGTCTCAAACTAGTGTCCTGAACTTAAATAAAGGTAATTACAAAGGTATGAAAGCAGAGTTGGTTAAAGTGGACTTGGAAAATATATTAAAGGGTAAGACTGTAGAAAAGCAGTGGCAAATATTTAAGGAGATATTTCATAACTCTCAGCAAATATATATTCCAGTGAGAAAGAAAGACTCGAAGAGAAGGATGAACCATCCGTGGCTGGCTAAGGAAGTAAAGGATGATATCAAATTGAAAACAAAGGCATACAGTGTTGCAAAGAATAGTGGAAGGCCAGAGGATTGGGACATTTTTCGAAACCAGCAAAGGACGACTTTAAGAAAAATGATAGAAGGAGAAGATAGCATCTGAGAGTAAACTAGCAAGAAATATAAAATCAGACAGTAATAGCTTTTACATGTATATTAAAAAGGAAGAGAGTAGCTAAAGTAAACATTGGTCCCTTAGAGGATGAGACTGGGGAATTAATAATGGGAAACGGGGAAATAGCAGAGATTTTGAACAAATATTTTATATCGGTCTTCACATTAGAAGACATTAAAAGCATCCCAATAATTGATGATCAAGGGGCTATTGGGGGGACGGGACTTAAAACTATCACTAGAGCAAAAGTACAAATAAACTAATGGGACTAAAGGTACATGAACATTGGCTAAGGGACCCAAGTGACTATACCCTTGTGTGTTATTAGTGGGCATGATTGGACAAGGATGAGGGCGAGTGTGAGGGGTGGCTAGTGAGCTGGGGATGTGATGATGTAGATAGATAGAGAGAGAGGGATGGGTGGAGGTACAAGATATGTTGGTGTGAGTAAGGATGTGTGTAGGATAGGGAAGATGAAGTGATGTGTGGCTTTGCAGTAACGTTTCATGATCTACTAAGATCATTGAAAGGTTTGCGCCACTGCAGCCAGGTTCCCCTGACGACATCCTGCTTGTGGCCTTCTGTGCAATGTGCAACCAGGCTGCGTTGGTGTCCTGGGGAAGGTCCCTGTGTGCTGTGACTCCCTCCATAAGCATCTGGAGGGAGTGATGGAAGAGCCTGGGTGCAACCATGCATTTAAACCTGTTTGATCATGTTTCTATAATTCAGTCCTTTTTGTTCTTCCTCACTCTCTCTCTCCCTGTCGCACCCATTTTCTCTCTCTTGGATGGGTGGGGGGGGGGGGGGTGGCGGAGAGAGATTTCTATTAATGGAACAGCCTCCTTACAATACTTTGATGTCATGACATTGCAGCATCTGAGATACCCATGCATTTCTCACTAATTTGGTTTGTACTATAAATCCAATGCAGTGCTGAGGGAGTGCTGCACTGTCACAGATGCTGTCTTTTGGATGAGACATTAAACCGAGCTGGATGTAAAAGATCCCATGGCACTATTTCGAAGAGGAGCAGGGGAGTTATCCCCGGTGCACTGGCCAATATTTATTCCTCAATCAACATAACAAAAAACAGATTATCTGGTCATTATCACATTGCTGTTTGTGGGCGTCTGCTGTGCGCAACTTGGCTACCGTGTTTCCCACTTCAACACTTTAAAAGTACTTCATTGGCTGTAAAGCACTTTGAGATGTCCATTGGTCATGAAAGGCGCTATAGAATCATAAATTTTTGTTTTATAAAAAGCAAGCTCTGCCCCTGAAGAACTCGTTAATTTTTCCCAAAACTTGGACTTGAATTTGCTGTCCTCTATACCTTACATTTATCAAGTCATCTATATGGTTACATTTGTTTTCCTATCAGTTAATCTGATATATTTTAAAACTTCATGCTTTACTCCATTTTGGTTGCTTTTATTCAAAAAATCTTGACACTATGACTGGATTTTGAGTAGATCTACTGTGCTTGCTGTGTTTTCCATTGTCATAGAGGAATGAAGCTGACAAACAGGAAGTCATGTGAATAGCAATCTTGGTATCAGTCATTTAAAAAAAAAATCATGTGTTTTGATTCCCATCGCCTTCCCTGAAAAGGCATTGCATAGCTCAAAAAGAGAATTTGCATCATTAAAGAACCGGCTGGACGGAGTTACGATTGAAGTAAAACTGCCATTCTTGGAGCGTGGTAAGACATTTTGTTTATAAGTCCCATCACCATGTCAGCTAGACTAAGTGGGTGTTGTAGTCCACTACAAGGTCACGCTTCTTCATTCAGGGAAGGTTCAAGTACAATAATGCACACTCTGGGAAGAAAATCTCCAGCCTCGATAGGAAAAAAAATGTTGTGGTCATTATGCAAGAAATTAAATTTTTAGTGGTGCAATGGTGGGGGGAGGGAGGAAATGAATAAACAACATGACTGCTGAAAGAAACATATTAAAAATGAGTGGTTAGTTGGTTGTTTCCATGAAAGTAGTAAGCTCCAGTTAGTGCAGAGTTGTGTTTTACCAAGGCACTGTGATGTCTATCATAAAACAAACGAGAAGACTGGTACGGTGTGTGAATTTAAATTTAGAACAGGCCTTGGTGCTAAAACACTGTGTATCTGATTCCCATATATATTCTTTTTTTGTATTCCACATTCTTCTTACTTCTGGCTGTGCTGAGGTAGCCTCCAGTACCATGTTCCAGGTGAATTGAGTGCAGGAACATGTACAGACTATCGTCATTTCATTGCTAATCACCTGAAGGAAGACGGTCTGCTGCAAGTTGAAACAAGAGTAAATATATCATAGAAAGTTACAGCACGGAAGGAGGCCTTTCGGCCCATCATGCCCGTGCCGGCCAACAAAGAGATATCCAGCCTAATCCCACTTTCCAGCTCTTGGTCCGTAGCCCTGGAGATTACGGCACTTCAAGTGCACATCCAAGTATTTTTTAAATGTGGTGAGGGTTTCTGACTCTACCACCCTTTTAGGCAATGAGTTCCAGACCCTGACAACCTTCTGGGTAAAGAAATGTCCCCTCAAATCCCCTCTAAACCTTCTACCAGTTACTTTAAATCTATTTCTTCTGGTTTTCCCCACTCTGCTAAGGGAAATAGGTCCTTTCTATCCACTTTATCGAGGCCCCTCATAATTTTATACACCTCAATAAGGTCTCCCATCAGCCTCCTCTGTTCCAAGGAAAACAAACCCAGCCTATTCAATCTTTCCTCATACCCTCAAGGGGTATGGGGAAAAAGCGGAAATATGGTGTTGAGATAGAGGATCAGCCATGATCATATTGACTGGCGGTACAGACTCGAAGAGCTGAATGGCCTACTACTATTTTCTATGTTTCTAAGATTCTCTACTCCTGGCAATATCCTCGTAAATCTCCTCTGTACCCTCTCTAGTGCAATCACCTCGTTCCTGTAATGTGGTGACCAGAACTCCACGCAGTACTTTAGCTGTGGCCGAACTAGTGTTTTATACAATTCAAGCAAAACTCCCCTGTTCTTGTATTCTATGCCTCGGCCAATAAAGCATTCCGTATGGCTTCTTAACCACCTTATCTTACCTGGCCTGCTACCTTCAGAGATCTGTGGACCTGCACTCCAAGGTTCCTTTGTTCCTCTACACTTCTTGGTGTTCTACCATTTAATGTGTATTCCCTTTCCTTGTTCGTCCTCCCCAAATGCATTACCTCACACTTCTCCAGATTGAATTCCATTTGCCACTGTTCTGCCCATCTGACCAGTTTATTGATTTCTTCCTGTAGTCTACAGCTTTACTCTTCATTATCAATCACGCAACCAATTTTAGTATCATCTGCAAACTTCTTAATCATACCCGATATTCAAGTCTAGATCATTGATGTACACCACAAAAAGCAAGGGACCTTGTACTGAGCCCTGCGGAACCCCACTGGAAACAGCCTTCCAGTCACAAAAACACCCATCAACCATTATCCTCAGCTTCCTGCCTCTGAGCCAATTTTGGATCCAACTTGCCATTTTACCCTGGATCCCATGGGCTTTTACTTTCATGACCAGTCTGCCATGTGGAATCTTATTCAAAAGCTTTGCTAAAATCCATATACACTACATTATATACACTGCCCTCATCGATCCTCCTTGGATCCTCCTTGTTACCACCTCAAAAATTCAATCAAGATTGTTAGACATGACCTTCCTTAACAAATCTGTGCTGACTATTCTTGATTAATCCGTGTCTTTCTAAATGAAGATTTATCCTGTCCCTCAGAATTCTTTCCAATAATTTTCCCACCACCGAGGTTAGGCTGACTGGCCTGTAATTACTTGCTCTATCCCTGTCTCCTTTTTTAAACAAAGGTACCACATTAACAGTTCTCTGGCACCACACCTGAAGCTAGAGAGGATTGCAAAATGATGGTCCGGGCCTCTGCTATTTCCTCTTTTGCTTCGCTTAACAGCCTGGGATATATTTCATCCAGGCCTGGGGATTTATCCACTTTCAAAACTGCTCAGCCCCTTAATACTGCCTCTCTCACTATGTTTATTTCATCTAGTATTTCACACTACTCCTCCCTGATGGCAATGCCTGCTTCGCCCCTCTCCTTTGAAAACAGACACAAAGTATTCATTAAGAACCCTACCACGTCTCCCGCCTCCACGCACAGATTACCCTTAAGATCTCTAATAGACCCTATTCTTTAATTATCCTCTTACTCTTAATATATTAATAAAACATCTTTGAGTTTTCCTTGATTTTACTTGCCAAGAATTTTTCATGCTGTCCCTTTGCTTTCCTAATATCCTTTTTAATTGCACACCTACACTTTCTATACTCTAAAGATATTCCATCTGACTCCTGCTCTTTACCTGATCTTTAAATACCCTGCTTTTGATGACTTATTAACAATGTTATGGTTGACTGGAATGATGGGAGACCTATCCATTCACCTGAATTTGTAACCATTGGCATGTAGTCCCAGAAAGAAACATTTTATGTTCTCCACTTTAGTTATTCCACTTGTCAGTAGATGCATAAAAGCTAGCACATTGTCATTGCCTTCAGACATTGTAACTCTTTGCACGTAACAAATATTAGTGTGCTCCTATTTCTCATCCACATGTTGCCCCTTGGCGACGTCATCCGAAAACGCAGCATCACTTCCCACATGTATGCTGATGACACCCAGCTCTACCTCACTACCACTTCTCTCGATGCCTCCAC
Organism: Pristiophorus japonicus; assembly: GCF_044704955.1. Taxonomy (NCBI): domain Eukaryota; kingdom Metazoa; phylum Chordata; class Chondrichthyes; family Pristiophoridae; genus Pristiophorus; species Pristiophorus japonicus. The sequence goes on from NC_091980.1 coordinate 95,684,041, forward strand.
GGTCTCTTAAATTGTCAGATTATTTGTCCAACATCCAGTTCTGGATGAGAAGAAATTTTCTCCAATTGAATATTGGGAAGATCGTAACCATTATTTTCGGTCCCCTCACAAACTCCGTTCCCTCTCCCCAACTTCTGTCTGAGGCTGAACCAGACTGTTCGCAACCTTGGTGTCATATTTGACCCTGAAATGAGCCTTCGACCACATAGCCACAGCATAACTAAGACTACCTATTTCAACCCCTGTAACATTGCCTGTCTCCGCCCCTGCCTCAGCTCATGTGCTGCTGAAGCCCTCATCCATGCCTTTGTTACCTCTAGGCTTAACTATTCCAGCACACTCCTGGCTGGCCTCCCACATTCTCCCCTATGTAAACTAGAGGTGATCCAAAACTGGGCTGCCCGTGTTCTAACTCACACCATTTCCCGCTCACTCATCACCCTGGTCACCTGCCCTAATTTCTCCTTATGTGGCTCGGTGTTGAATTTTTTGTCTTGTAACACTTCTGTGAAGCGCCTTGGGATGTTTCACTACGTTAAAGGTGTTATATAAATACAAGTTGTTGCAATCTCTGTTTACCCTAAAAATAAAAATGAACAGTCACCAGAATTGTTAAGAAAACAGGGTACGTACTAAAAACATTGTGCAATATTAGGGCCATTTTCCATGCCAGACACACTTATTGTTCCTACATAAAAATGTCACATGATTCACATTTTCTGATCAGAGAGTAAAATAAAAGACGCATATGATTTTTAACTTGTGTGAACCAATATCCTAACTGAATCAGGTGGTAAAAATTACTTTTAAAGCATCATCATCATCATCACATGTGGTCTCTCGTATCGAGGATGACTTGCTTCCACGCCAAAAAGAGATGAGTTCACAGGTCTTTCAATGAAGCACCTAATAATATTCCAGGTCCCGAACTGCATGTTGAAGAGTGGAAAATGCCTGTACGTCGATTTTTTTTTTTTAACGTATGGTGGCCGTTACACACCAGCTGTCACGGGCTTGACAGAGCAAGGTCTTGGTCCAATGACTAGGATTAACCAAGACGACTGGAGACCAGCTCTGCTGCACGGACTTAGTGCGCACACATATTGCAGTGTGGGCTGGGCCCTGCTGCCCCTGGGCCCTCGCCTCTTCTGGGCCCCGAACTCGCACCTCTCCTGGGCCCCAAGGGATCACCCAGGTCGGGGCCTTCGAAGGAGCGGCGTGTGGAGGCCCGACCTGGCATTTGGCGCGGTGGCCTGACCTGCAAGGACCAGCAGCAGGTCGGGGCCTTCAACGGAGCGGCGTGTGGAGGCATACCTAAATGGTGCAGGAGAACGACAGCTGTGAAGAGGGCGACTGGATTGGATGTCACCATAACCCAGGTCGGTGATTGGAGCATGGGCAGGTACAGCGGGAGCGGCGAGGTCGAGGCGCAGGAGCGGCGAGAGATCGTCGAGCGACGTGATTTTTAAAGTGGAGGCTTCATGGTTACATGTTTTAAAAGTTGGAAAACCTATGTTTTGTGGCATACCTTGGAGTCATGCTTGTTTTTAAAAATAAAAACCTGCAATCATAATCTAAAAAGCAGTTTATTGGACTCATCTTTTTATGTGTCCGTCCTCTACTTTGTGATTTTCTTCTACTTCTTAGTGTATAAGTCTGTTTTTTTTCGCCTTCGTAATTGTTTATTCTCTTATTTCTTCAGTCGGCAATTATATTGCACAAAACCTTTCCGCCAAGTTTCAACTTACTTCAAAATCATATTCTAGGAGGAAAAATTTGAGATAAAACTTCTATTACCCTTCCCCCAAATCCACCTCACTTAATACTTGAAAAAAAAATTCAAACCACATGATAAATGTGAAAAGAAACCGAGTTTATCCCATATTCCAATTGTTTCAGCAACAGGTTTTTCCCATTCCTAGCCCCCTTCTCAAAGCTGTCCACAGCACCCAGTTGAGCCTTATGTACCTCACCAAATTACTAAACCCAATGCTCTGCACTAAACAACTTATATCACGTGCAAATGATACAATTGGACCGTGAAGCTGATGTATGTGGCACAATCAGGCAACCAGTTTACAACTCCATAAGCTATTGCATGGGCCAAGCTGCACACTTTTCAACTGCCCCCGCAGCCTCAACCAGACCTGGATGTATCCTAATTCCAAGCCCAGTTTTCAATTTATAGGCTCCATTCAATCAGCACTTGCTCCCTCTACCTGCTGTCCAACTGAGCCCTATATAAGGACATAAGAAATAGGAGCAGGAGTAGGCCATTTGGCCCTTTCAAGCCTGCTCCGCCATTCAATAAGATCATTGCTGATCTGATCATGCACTCAGCTCTACTTCCCTGCACGCTCCCCATAACCCTTTACTCTCTTGCTCAAAAATCTATCTCCGCCTTAAATATATTCACTGACCCAGTCTCCACAGCTCTCTGGGGCAGAGAATTCCATAGATTTACAACCCTTAGAGAAGAAATTTCTCCTCATCTCAGTTTTAAATGGGCGGCCCCTTATTCTAAGTCTATGTCCCCTAGTTTTAGTTTCCCCTTGTGGAAATATCCTCTTTGCATCCACCTTGTCGAGCCCTCTCATTGGGCCCAATTATCCCCAACCCCGTTTTTCGGCGCGCTTACCCTAAATGCGCCAACCTTGCGCGCTGGAAACGGCGCCGAAAAAAAGTGGCCCCATCCTGCCCACTCTGCCGAGTCTCTGGTGTCCCAGCATGGCGTACGTACTGCAGTGGGGGGGGCGGAGCAACAACCCGGCGCAGAAAACACTGTCGGCAGCTGCGCGCATGCGCAGTGAAGTCTGCGCGCATGCTCTTCGCCCTCCCAGCGTTAGCTGCGGGCTGTGAGCAGGACCCGATGCTCGCAGCCCCTATTCCCGGCCGAGTAGCCTCCCGCACAGGCCGGCCGGCCTGCTGACATCCCGGGCCGAGGTAGGGCTTGAGTTTTATTTTTTATTTATTGATGGTTGTGGTTTGTTTAGTAAGGAGAGTTTTGATTGGCGAGGGGGCGGGAGGGGGGGACTTTTTAAAATTAAACTTGTTTCTGGCATAAGTAGGACTTCTATTTTTTATTTGTTATTGATTGATTGCTTATTACTTTTTGTGGTTTGTTTAATGCTTTAAGTCTTGGTGCAGGTCCTCAACTTCCTTCTATTTTTTAATTAACTAATTGCTTATTACTTTTTGGCCTTTTAGTGCTTTGCAAGTCTTGGTGCAGGTCCTCTCAGCTTCCTTGTATTTTTTATTTGTTATTGAATGCTTATTTTTGTGCTTTGTAAGTGTTGGTGCTTTAAATGTACTAACCCGCGACAAATTCTTAACTGACCGCAATGTTTTTCAGAGCTGGCCACATATGCTGACCTAAGTCGATTTGGAGTAAGTTTTAGCTGGCCAAAATGGCATAAATGGCCAAAACTGGCGCAAGAGGCTGGGAACGCCTCCTTTTGGAAAAAAAAACCTCGATTTAAAAAAAAAATTGTACCTAACTGAGTTACTCTGGCGCAAGTTTATTGGGGAAAATGGCGTTTTTTAACTGACGCCAGAAAAACCAACTTTCTCCAAAAAAAAATTGGAGCAAGTCATGGCCAAAATTGGGCCCATTATCTTATAAGTTTATAGCCCTCTGCTATTCCTGCTTCTGTACCACTCCTCGTTGCAACCATGGATTTCACCACTTGTTCCCTTCTCTTTACTATATTTTTTAAACTTGTATATTGTCATAATTTACTTCTGTAAATAATAAATGTTCAGACAGTTATGTACATTTTGTTAGAATAAAGGATATTATTTCCTGGGGGGAATCACATTTGATTACTGCATATATATTTGATCTAACATCTGTTGTAAATCCAAAAGATTTTGAAGGCAGAATAATCTGAGCATGTATTTATACTACAACTTTAATTTTAGTATAAAAGTTTCACTTTTACACCATTGTTAAACTTGTAATGTAAATCTTGTGGCAGGTCCTGACCTTGTTCTGGAGTGAGTGTTGAACTGGATGTAAAAAATGCCCAGATGGTCTTTCTGGGTACTTTTTAAATCTTCCCATTATTCATTTAAATGTTTAGAAGATACAGTTGCTTACTCTGTCCAAACATTTAAAATTTAACTGCTTGGAGAAGAGCTCGTCTGGCTAGCAGGATTAAAGTTGCAGTCAACCAATATAAATGGGTTTTGCCTGGCTGAAACTGCCAGGCTTTCAGATGGGTAGTGGTTATCTAAATGCACCTTGCAGTATCATCCATCCTTGCTCTTTTTAATTGAAAAATAGTTATAAATCTGTGTCAGACAAGAGATAAATGTCTGAAGTTCTTCTATGTTCACACAGCTGTTCAGGGTCATGGGCAAAGCTGGTTCCAGTCTTGAACTGGTTGAGCTGCTATAGTTCAAATCTAGCCTGCTTTATGTAGTAGATGGGATTCATTTTACAGATAAAGGTAAATTATTTGTAGAGGTTGCTTTATTTCCTGCAGTACACTGGCATTATGTAAGAAGGAAGAAGGAAGAAAGACTTGCATTTATATAGTGCTTTTCACGACCACCGGACATCCCAAAGTGCTTTACAGCCAATTAAGTATTTTTGAAGTGTAGTCACTGTTGTAATGTAGGAAACGCGGCAGCTAATTTTCAGCCAGCAAGCTCCCAGAAACAGCAATATGATAATGACCAGGTAATCTGTTTTTACTGATGTTAATTGAGGGGCAAATATTGGCCAAGACACCGGAAATAACTACCTTGCCATTCTTCAAAATACTGCCATGGGATCTTTTACGTCCACTTGAGAGAGCAGACGTAATGAGCTAGAAATTCGTTTTTCAAAAACGGTATTTTCCGTTTTCGCTTTGCTACCACTAGTAGGCCGGAAATTCAAGCTTTAATTTTCGCAGCATTAAAAATCGGCATTGCACAAGGATTCGCGGTGCAAACCGCAAATTTCGGCAACTTTAGTCCGAGGCCGATAGCTCTGCGAGAGAGGCCTTGTGAGGGAGGAAAAAACACCCCCAAAAAATCACAAACTTAAAAAAAAATCACAAAACATTCACAGGACACTTATCGATCGAATCACGAAAAGAATTTAAAAAATAAGAAATTTAACTTACCTTTTTTTGCAGGTCTTCATACTTACCGTTGCTCCAAGGGCTGCAACGTAGCTTTTTATATGTCGATATTTTTCGTGCAAAGTTTTTGATGAAAACGCTATTTCGGGACTTGCAGGGCGGCGGCGCTCCTCTCCCCACCAGTACTTGAAAACCACCGCCACAAAACATCACCGAAATTCCCGCCAACCAGTTTTTCACCAAAAATGATGAAATATCGTCCTATGTCTTATCCGAAAGATGGACTCTCCGATAGTGCAGCACTCTCTCAGTACTGCATTGGCGTGTCAGCCTAGATTTTTGTGCTCAAATCTCTGGAGTGGAACTTGAACCTGCAACTTTCTGACTCAGATGTGAGGGTGCCATCAACTGAGCATCATCTGACACATCTATTGTATTCTTTGCATATTTAAAAAAATATATGAAGCCAAATGGTTTGGTTGAACTAAAAAAATAGTTAAGAGCCTTTGAAGGGGCATTTATCTTTAACGAATTTCAATAACTTTAAAAAAAATAAATCTAATTGTAATTTTGCCGAGAGCCTAGCATGAGTTATCTTCATGTATTTCTGATGTTCTCTGTACCATGTGTGATCATTCCGTTACAATTATTTCTCCCTTCGTGCTTTCCCTCCCCCCAAAAAGTCTCTGATTTGACATTAAGAAAAGATAATTTCAGAGCAGTTTTTAATGTATTGTTTTAGTGCAATTAAAATCGCTGCTCTTTTTCAACACTTTAATTTTGCTTTTACAGCAAAAAGGCAATTCCATATGGAGAATCACAACTCAAATGAAACTGAAATTTGCAACCATTGTGAGATGTTTATGAGATGCCTCATGGGGCAATTAACCTTTTTGATATTGCATAAGAGATTGCCAAAAACAGGAACCCAACCTGCCTTGAACCTGCTCCGTTCTAGTTTTAAGAGAGAGGATGTGGGGCGTGCGATAAATCCGCTCTTGGGTCCTGGGAAGATAAGAAGTAAAAATAAATTAAAGTGTGATGTCACAGGAAAGCAGGGAAAATGATTGGTTTGTCAGTATTTCTCTTTTTCTTGGACAGTGGTTTAAATTGAGAGCCGGGATTTAAACTAAACATTCAAAACTTAATTAATTAAATAAAATACATTAGAGATACCGGGGGAGACGATGTGTTACTGCTGTTGCATGTGGGAGCTGGTGGACACCATTGAGGTCCACAGTGACCACATCTGCAGTAAGTGTTGGCTGCTCGAGGAACTTCGGCCCTATGTTGATGAGCTGGAGCTTCAAACACTGCGACACATAAGGGAGGGGGAAGAGTTCCTGGATACAATGTTCTGGAGGCAGTCACACCCCTTAGGTTAAATAATTAAAATTTGGTCAAGGAAGGAGGATGTGACTACGAGCGAGGCAGATATAGGGATCCAGAAGGTAGCATTGGAGGAGTCTCAGCCCTTGCTCTTGTCCAACAGGGAGTGTTCTTACTCTCTGAGTGGATGGGAACAGGGACTGCAGGGAGGATGAGCAAACTGACCACTCAATGGGGGCCATTCAAGAGGAGGAGTAAAGAGAAATGTTGTAGTGGTAGGGGGCAGTATAGTTAGGGGGATCGATACTGTTCTCTGCAGCCGAGAGCGTGAGTCCCGAAGGCTGTGTTGCCTGCCCGGTGCCAGGGTTAAGGACATCTTCTCTGGGCTGGAGAGGATCTTGGAGTGGGAGGGGGAAGATCCAGTTGTCGTGGTTCACGTAGGTATCAGTGACATAGACAGAACAAAGAAAGGAGTTCTGCTAAGGGAGTATGAGCAGCTTGGGGCTCAATTTAAAAAGCAGAACCAAAAAAGATAATAATCTCTGGATTACTACCCGAGCCATGAGCAAATTGGCATAGGGTTAATAAGATCAGAGAGATGAACGCGTGGCTCAAAGACTGCTGTGGGAGAAATGGGTTTTGATTCCTGGCGCACTGCCACCAGTACTGGGATAAGAGGAAGCTGTTCCATTGGGACGGGCTTCACTTGAACCGTGCTGGGACTAGTGTCCTGACAAATCAAATAACTAGGGCTGTAGTTGGGGGGTGGAGTTCAGGTGAGCGGAAATTTAAAAAGTCATAGAGCAAGGAGAAGGCAATAGAGCAGGGTAGCGTTGGGGGAAACGATATCCAGAGTGTGACTTAAAGGGACAGAAGGTATAAAAATAAGACTATCAGAAAGTGGGGTCAGAGCAGGAAAAAATGGTAAAAGGGCAAAATTAAAAGCTCTTTAACTGAATGCACACAGCATTCGTAAAGATAGATTAGTTGACGGCACAAATAAATATAAATGGGTAGGATCTGATAGCCTTTACGGAGACGTGGTTGCAAGGTGACCAAGGCTGGGAACTGATTGTTATGGGGTATTTGACAATTCGGAAGGATAGACAGAAAGGAAAAGGAAGTGGGGTTGCTCTGTTAATAAAGGATGAGATCAGAGCAGCAGTGACAAATGATATTGGCTCAGAAGATCAGATGTTGAATCAGTTTGGGTAGAGATAAGAAATAATAAGGGGAAGAAGTCACTGGTGAATGTAGTCTATAGGCCCCCTAACTGTAGCTACACTGTTGGACGGAGTATAAATCAAGAAATAATGGAGGCTTGTAAGAAAGGTACAGCGATAATCATGGGCAATTTTAATCTTCATTTTGATTGGCCAAATCAAATTGGCCAAGGTAGCCTTGAAGAGTTCATAGAGTGTAGCCGGGATGGTTTCCTTGAATAGTACATTGTGGAACCAAACAGGGAGTAGGCTATCTTGGATCAGGGACTGTTTAATGAGACAGGATTAATAAATGATCTCATAGTAAAGGATCGTCTAGGAAAGAGTGATCATAGAAACATAGAAAATATGTGCAGGAGTAGACCATTCGGCCTTTCGAACCTGCACCACCATTCAATAAGATCATGGCTGATTATTCACCTCAGACCCTTTTCCTGCTTTCTCGCCATACCCCTTGATCCTTTTAGCCGTAAGGGCCATATCTAACTCCCTCTTAAATATATCCAATGAACTGGCATCAACAACTCTCTGCGGCAGGGAATTCCACAAGTTAACAACTCTGAGTGAAGAAGTTTCTCCTCATCTGAGTCCTAAATGGCTTATCACTTATCCTTAGACTGTGTCCCCTGGTTCTGGACTTTCCCAACATTGGGAACATTCTTCCTGCATCTAACCTGTCCAGTCCCGTCAAAATTTTATGTTTCTGAGATCCCCTCTCATCCTTCTACATTCCAGTGAATAAAGGCTCAGTTGATCCAGTCTCTCCTCATATGTCAGTCCAGCCATCCCGGGAATCAGTCTGGTGAACCTTCGCTGCACTCCCTCAATAGCAAGAACATCCTTCCTCAGATTAGGAGACCAAAACTGAACACAATATTCCAGGTGAGGCCTCACCAAGGCCCCCTGTACAAGTGCAGTAAGACCTCCCTGCTCCTATACTCAAATCCCCTAGCTATGAAGGCCAACATACCGTTTGCCTTCGTCACTGCCTGCTGTGCCAACTTTCAATGATGTACCATGACACCCAGATCTCGTTGCACCTCCCTTTTCCTAATCTGCCGCCATTCAGATAATAGTCTGCCTTTGTGTTTTTGCCCCAAAGTGGATAACCTCACATTTATCCACATTATACTGCATCTGCCATGCATTTGCCCACTCACCTAACCTGTCCAAGTCACCCTGCAGCCTCTTAATGTCCACCTCACAGCTCGCATCGCCACCCAGTTTAGTGTCATCTGCAAACTTGGAGATATTACACTCAATTCCTTCATCTAAATCATTAATGTATATTGTAAATAGCTGGGGTCCCAGTACTGAGCCCTGCGGCACCCCACTAGTCACTGCCTGCCATTCGGAAAAGGACCTGTTTATCCCGACTCTCTGCTTCCTGTCTGCCAACCAGTTCTCTATCCACGTCAGTCATCATAGACAGTCCCTCGGAATCGAGGAGGACTTGCTTCCACTCCCAAAGTGAGTTCTTTGATGGCTGAACAGTCCGATACGAGAGCCACAGACCCTGTTACAGGTGGGACAGATATTCGTCAGGAGAAGGGGTCAGTAGGGCTGGTTTGCCGCGCGCTCCTTCCGCTGCCTGCGCCTGGCCTCTTCATGCTCCTTGTGTCGAGACTCAAAGAACTCAATGCCCTCCCAGATGGACTTTCTCCACCTCGGGCGGTCTGCGGCCAGAGTCTCCCAGGTGTCAGTGGTGATGTCGCATTTTACCAGGGAGGCTTTGAGGGTGTCCTTATAACATTTCCACTGTCCTCCTTTGGCTCATTTACCATGAAGGAGCTCTGCATAAAGCATTTGCTTAGGGAGTCTCGTATCTGGCATGCGTACTATGTGGCCTACCCAGCGAAGCTGATCGAGTGTGGTCAGTGCTTCAATACCGGGGATGTTAGCCTGGTCGAGGACACTGATGTTGGTGCGCCTGTCCTCCCAGGGGATTTGTAGGGTCTTGCAGCGGCATTGTTGGTGATATATCTCCAGCGACTTGAGGTGCCTTCTGTACATCGTCCATGCCTCAGACCCATACAGGAGAGCGGGTATTACTACAGCCCTGTAGACCATGAGTTTGGTGGTAAATTTGAGGGCCTGGTCTTCAAACACTCTTTTCCGCAGGCGGCCGAAGGCTGCGCTGGCGCACTGGAGGCGATGCAGAATCTCCGCATCAATGTCTGCCTTTGTTGATAAGAGGCTCCCAAGGTATGGGAAATGGTCCACATTGCCCAGGGCCGCGCCATGGATCTTGATGATTGGAGGGCAGTGCTGTGCGGCGATGACAGGCTGGTGAAGGATCTTTGTCTTACGAATGTTAAGCGTAAGGCCCATGCTTTCATATGCCTCAGTGAATACATTGACTATATCCTGGAGTTCAGCCTCTGAATGGGCACAGACACAAGCATCGTCCGCATTCTGCAGCTCAATGACAGGTTGGGGGTGATCTTGGACCTGGCCTGGAGGCGGCGTAGGTTAAACAGCTTCCCACTGGTTCTGAAGTTTAATTTCACTCCAGCGGGGAGCTTGTTGATTGTGAGGTGGAGCATGGTGGCGAGGAAGATTGAGAAGAAGGTTGGAGTGATAATGCAGCCCTGTTTGACCCCGGTCCGGACTTGGATTGGGTCAGTAATGGATCCGTTGGTAAGGACTACGGCCTGCATGGCATCGTGAAGCAGACGAAGGATGTTGACAAACTTTTGAGGTCATCCGAAACGGAGGAGGATGCTCCATAAACCCTCACGGTTGACAGTGTCAAAGGCGTTTGTAAGTTCGAAAAAGGCCATGAATAAGGGCTGGCGCTGCTCCCTGCATTTTTCCTGCAACTGGCACGCTACAAAGATCATGTCTGTAGTGCCCCATAGGGGACGAAATCCGCATTGTGATTCCGGGAGGAGCTCCTCGGCCACAGGGAGAAGACAATTGAGGAGAACTTGAGTGACAACTTTCCCAGTGGCTGAAAGCAGGGAGATTCCCCTGTAGTTGCCGCAGTCGGACTTGTCCCCCTTTTTAAAAATGGTCACAATCACTGCATCTCTGAGATCTCCCGGCATGCTCTCCTCCCTCCAGATGAGCGAGATGAGGTCATGTATCCGCGCCAACAGCGCCTCTCCGCCATATTGTAGCGCCTCAGCAGGATTCCATCCGCACCCGTAGCCTTGTTGTTCTTGAGCTGTTTTATGGCTTTGCCAACTTCGTGCACCGTTGGAGTTTCATTGAGTTGGTGGCGAGTGGCCTGCTGTGGGATGGAATCGAGAACTCTCGAGTCAAAGGCAGAGTCTTGATTGAGGAGATCTTCAAAGTGCTCCTTCCATCGGGCCCTGACAGCCTCGGTGTCCTTGATGAGTGTTTCCCCGTTCTTGGCCAGGAGGCGGGGCCTTGGGAGTTTGGACCGTAGGTGGCCTTGACTGCAGTGAAGAATCCTCGCTTATTGTGGCTGCCGGCCAATTGTATCTCCTGTGCTTTCTCCATCCACCACCTGTTCTTTAAGTCCCGAGTTTTTTGTTGGTCCTGAGCCTTGAGCCGTCTGTAATGTTGTCTTGCAGCTCCCGAGTTGGGCTGTTGCTTGAGGCTCAGAAATGCTTTGCGCTTGCGATCTATTAGTTCTTCGATCTCCTGATCATTTTCATCAAACCAGTCCTGATGTTTTCTGGTTGAGTGACCAAGTGTCTCTTCACAGGCACTGGTTACAGAGGCCTGGAGGGCAGACCAAGCGCTATGGAGATTCAGCATCTCCGGGTTATCAAGGCACGCCACATTGGCTGTGAGGCGCTGGCTGTATAGGGATCTCTTAGCTGGGTCTCTCTAACTGCCCCGGAATTAACTTTTTTGTGGAATTGCTTCTGCTGTCCCCTCTACTTTGGGGCAGTGTTGATGTTGATGATGGATCGGATTAGGCGGTGGTCCGTCCAGTAGTCGTCAGCTCCTGTCATGGCGCGGGTGATGCGCACATCCTTGCGATCCCTGGCACGGACGATGACCTAGTCAAGCAGCTGCCAGTGTTTGGAGCGAGGGTGTTGCCACGATGTATTTGTCCCTCTGGCAGCACAGGGTGTTGGTAATGAGGAGTTCATGTTCTAGACATTTTGTCAGGAGTAGGGTACTGCTGGAATTGGCTTTCCCTACCCACTCTCTGCCAATCACTCCTCCCAAGAGGGCTGTCATTTTGCCAACCCTGGCATTAAAATCACCCAGGAGGATCAATTTGTCGCCCCAGGGGACACGGGACAAGGATGTCTCGAGATTGGAATAAAAACCCTCTTTCGCCTCATCCGTTGCATCGAGTGTGGGGGCGTACGCACTGATGACTGTGACACATTGATTCTGAGATAGGGTGATACGGAGAGTCATGAGGTGTTCGTTGACCCCACAGGGTGGGGGGGGGGGAGTCTTTGAGGCGGTCGACCAGCTCATTCTTGACGGCAAAGCCGACACCATGAAGGCAACATTCTGCCCTTGGTTTCCCTTTTCAGAAGAAGGTGTAACCTCCACCATGTTCCTTCAACTGGCCTTCCCCTGCCTGCCAGGTGTCGCTTAGTACATTACCCCCAATACCATGTGCTTTAATTTTGCACACCAATCTCTTGTGTGGGACCTTGTCAAAGTCCAAATACACCACATCCACTGGTTCTCCCTTGTCCACTCTACTAGTTACATCCTCAAAAAAATTCCAGAAGATTTGTCAAGCATGATTTCCCTTTCATAAATCCATGCTGACTCGGACCGATCCTGTCTGCTTTCCAAATGCACTGCTATTTCATCTTTAATAATTGATTCCAACATTTTCCCCACTACTGATGTCAGGCTAACCAGTCTATAATTCCCCGTTTTCTCTCTTCCCCATCTTTTTTAAAAAGTGGTGTTACATTAGCTACCCTCCAGTCCATAGGAATTGATCCAGAGTCGACAGACTGTTGGAAAATGATCACCAATGCATCCACTATTTCTAGGGCCACTTCCTTAAGTACTCTGGGATGCAGACTATCAGGCCCCGGGGATTTATCGGCCTTCAATCCCATCAATTTCCCAAACACAATTTCCCACTTAATAAGGATATCCTTCAGTTCCTCCTTCTCACGAGACCCTCAGTCCCCTAGTACTTCCGGAAGGTTATTTGAGTCTTCCTTCGTGAAGACAGAACCAAAGTATTTGTTTAACTGGTCTGCCATTTCTTTGTTCCCCATTATAAATTCAGCTGAATCTGACTGCAAGGGACCTACGTTTGTCTTCACTAACCTTTTTCTCTTCACATATCTATAGAAGCTTTGGCAGTCAGTTTTTATGTTCCCACCAAGCTTCCTCTCATACTCTACTTTCCCCCTCTTAATTAAACCCTTTGTCCTCCTCTGCTGAATTCTAAATTTCTCCCAGTCCTCAGGTTTGCTGCTTTTTCGGGCCAATTTAAATGACTCTTCCTTGAATTTAATACTCTTCTTAATTTCCCTTGTTAGCCACGGTTGAGCCACCTTCCCCATTTTATTTTTTACTTGAGACAGGGATGTACAATTGTTGAAGTTCATCCATGTGATCTTTAAATGTTTGCCATTGCCTATCCACCATCAACCCTTTAAGTATCATTCACCAGTCTATTCCAGCCAATTCACGTTTCATACCATCGAAGTTACCTTTCCTTAAGTTCAGGACCCTCGTCTCTTAATTAACTGTGTCACTCTCCATCTTAATAAAGAATTCTACCATATTATGGTCACTCTTCCCCAAGGGGCCTCGCACAACAAGATTGCTAATTAGTCCTTTCTCATTACACATCACGCAGTCTAGGATAGCCAGCCGTCTAGTTGGTTCCTCGACATATTGGTCTAGAAAACCAACCCTAATACACTCCAGGAAATCCTCCTCCACCGTATTGCTACCAGTTTGATTAGCCCAATCTATATGTAGATTAAAGTCACCCATGATAACTGCTGTACCTTTATTGCACGCATCCCTAATTTCTTGTTTGATGCTGTCCCCAACCCCTCTACTGCTGTTTGGTGGTCTGTACACAACTCCCCCTAGCGTTTTCTGCCCTTTGATATTCCGCAGCTCCACCCATACAGATTCCACATCGTCCAAGCTAATGTCCTTCCTTACTATTGCATTAATTTCCTCTTTAACCAGCAAGGCTACCTCACCTCGTTTTCCTTTCTGTCTTTCCTTCTTGAATGTTGAATACCCCTGGATGTTGAGTTCCCAGCCTTCGTCACCCTGGAGTCATGTCTCCGTGATGCCAATTATATCATATTCATTAATTGCTGCCTGTGCACTTAATTCGTCCACCTTATTACGAATACTCCTCGCATTGAGGCACAGAGCCTTCAGGCTTGTCTTTTTAACACACTTTGCCCTTTTAGAATTTTGCTGTAATGTGGCCCTTTTTGATTTTTGCCTTGGGGTTTCTCTGCCCTCCACTTTTACTTTTATTTCTTTCTATATCTTGCCCCCATTCTACTTCACTCTGTCTCCCTGCATAGGTTCCCATCCCCCTGCCATATTAGTTTAACTCCCCAACAGCACTCGCAAACACTCCCCCTAGGACATTAATTCTGGTCCTTCCGGAATTTTTTGAGGATGTAACTAGTAGAGTGGACAAGGGAGAACCAGTGGGTGTGCTGTATTTGGACATTCAAAAGGCTTTTGACACGGTCCCACACAAGAGATTGGTGTGCAAAAGCAAAGCACGTGGTATTGGGGGTAATGTACAGACGTGGATAGAGAACTGGCAGACAGGAACCAAAGAGTTGGGATAAACGGGTCCTTTTATGAGTGGCAGGCAGTGACTAGTGGGGTGCCGCAGGGCTCAGTGCTGGGATCCCAGCTCTTTACAATATACATTAATGATTTAGATGAAGGAATTGAGTGTAATATCTCCAAGTTTGCAGATGACACTAAACTGGGTGGCGGTTTGAGCTGTGAGGAGGACGCTAAGAGGCTGCAGGGTGACTTGGACAGGTTAGGTGAGTGGGCAAATGCATGGCAGATGCAGTAGAATGTGGATAAATGTGAGGTTATCCACTTTGGGGCAAAAACACGAAGGCAAAATATTATCTGAATGGTGGCAGATTAGGAGAAGGGGAGGTGCAACGAGACCTGGGTGTCATGGTTCATCAGTCATTGAAAGTTGGCATGTAGGTACAGCAGGCGGCGAAGAAGGCAAATGGTATGTTGGCCTTCATAGCTAGGGGATTTGAGTATAGGAGCAGGGAGGTCTTGCTGCAATTGTACAGGGCCTTGGTGAGGCCTCACTTGGAATATTGTGTTCAGTTTTGATCTCGTAATCTGAGGAAGGACGTTCTTGCTATTGAGGGAGTGCAGCGAAGGTTCACCAGACTGTTCCCGGGATGGCTGGACTGACATATGAGGAGAGACTGGATCGACTGGGCCTTTATACACTGGAGTTTAGAAGGATGAGAGGGGATCTCATAGAAACATATAAAATTCTGACGGGACTGGACAGCTTAGATGCGGGAAGAATGTTGGGGAAGTCCAGAACCAGGGGACACAGTCTTGGGATGAGGGGTAGGCCATTTAAGACTGAAATAAGGAGAAACTTCTTCACTCGGAGAGTTGTTAACCTGTGGAATTCCCTACTGCAGAGAGTTGTTGATGCCAGTTCATTGGATATATTCAAAGGGAGTTAGATATGATCCTTATGGCTAAAGGTATCAAGGGGTATGGAGAGAAAGCAGGAAAGGGGTACTGAGGGAATGATCAGCCATGATCTTATTGAATGGTGGTGCAGGCTCGAATGGCCTACTCCTGCAGCTAATTTCTATGTTTCTATGTCCTGCCCAGGTGCAGACTGTCTGGTTTGTACTGGTCCCACCTCCCCCAGAACCGGTTCCAATGTCCCAGGAATTTGAATCCCCCCCTTCTGCACCACTCCTCAAGCCACGTATTCATCTGAGCTATCCTGCGATTCCTACTCTGACTAGCACGTGGCACTGGTAGCAATCCTGAGATTACTACCTTTGAGGTCCTATTTTTTAATTTAACTCCTAGCTCCCTAAATTCAGCTTGTAGGACCTCATCCCGTTTTTTATCTATATCGTTGGTACCTGTATGCACCACGACAACTGGCTGTTCACCCTCCCTCATGGTTGAATTTCAAATTCGGTTGGAGGGTGAGAAAGATGGTATCAAACTAGTGTCCTGATCTTAAATAAAGGTGATTACAAAGGTATGAAGGCAGAGTTGGTTAAAGTAAACTGGTAATTCAAGTGTAAGATGGTTGATGAGCAGTAACAGATATTTAAGGAGATATTTCATAACTCTGAACAAAAATATATTCCAGTGAGAAGGAAAGACTTTAAGAGAAGGGAGACCTATCCGTGGCTAACTAAGTAAGTAAAGGATGGTATCAAATTGAAAACCATGGCATACAATGTAGCCAAGATTAGTGGGAGGCCACAGGATTGGGAATTAAAAAAAAAACAGCAACAGGCAACTTAAAAAAAGAGAGAAGATGGATTATGGGAGTAAACTAGCAAGAAATATAAAAACAGTAAGAGCTTCTACAAGTATATAAAAAGGAAGAGGGTTGCTAAAGTATACGTTGGTCCCCCAGAGGATGAGACTGAGGAGTTAATAATGGGGAACAGGGAAATGGCAGAGACATTGAACAAATATTTTGTATCAGTCTTCATGGTAGAAGACACTAAAATCATCCCAATAATAGATAATCAAGGGGTTCTAAGGAGGGGGGAGCTTAATACAATCACTATCACTAAAGGAAAAGTACTCTGTAAAATAAAGGTGGACAAATCCCCTAGACCTGATGCCCTGCATCTTCGGGTCTTAAAAGAAGTGGCTGCGGAGATCATGGATGCATTGGTTGCAATCTACCAAAATTCCCTGGATTCTGGAGAGGTCCTAGCAGATTGGAAAACTGCAAATGTAACGACCCTATTTTTTTTTTAAAAAGGGAGACAGAAAGCAGGAAACTATAGACCAGTTAGCCTAACATCTGTCATTAGAAAAATGCTGGAGTACATTCTTAAAGAAGCAGTAGTAGGACATTTGGAAAATCATAATACAGTCAAGCAGAGTCAGCATGGTTTTATGAAAGGAAAATCATGTTTGAAAAATTTGTTACAGTTCTTTGAGGATATACCGAGTAGGGTGGTTAAGGGGAACCAGTGGATACGGTGTATTTGGATTTCCTGAAGGTATTTGATTAGGTGCCACAAGAGGTTACTGCACAAGATAAAAACATTAACATGGCTAGAGGATTGGCTAACTAACAGAAAACAGAGAGTCGGGATAAATGGGTAATTTTCCAGCTGGCATACTACTCGTGGGGTGCCACGGGGATACGTGCTTGGGGCTCAACTATTTACAATCTATATTATGACTTGGATGAAAGGACCGAGTGTAATGTAGCCAAGTTTGCTGATGATACAAAGATGGGTGGGAAAGCAAGTTGTGAGGAGGACACAAATAATCTGCAAAGGGAGATACAAAGGCTAAGTGAGTGGGCAAACATTTGGCAGATGGAGTATGATGTGGAAATGTGTGAGGTTATCCACTTTGGTAGGAAAAATAAAAAAGCAAATTATTATTTAAATGGAGAGAAGATTACAAAATGCTGCAGTACAGAGGGACCTGGGGGTCCTTGTGCTTGAAACACAAAGTTATTATGCAGGTACAGCAAGTAATCAGGAAGGCAAATGGAATGTTGGCCTTTATTGCAAGGGTGATAAAAGCAAAGTAGTCCTGCTGCAACTGTACAGGGTATTGGTGAGACCACACCTGGAGTACTGTGTACAGTTTTGGTCTCCTTATTTAAGGAGGGATATACTTGCATTGGAGGCAGCTCAGAGAAGGTTGACTAAGTTGATTCCTGAGATGAAGGGTTTGAAGAAAGGTTGGGCCTATACTCACTGGAGTTTAGCAGAATGAGAGAGGTGATCTTATTGAAACATATAAGATACTGAGGGGGCTCGACTAGTAAGATGCAGAGAGGATGTTTCCATTCGTGGGGGAATCTAGAACTAGGGGACTCTGGGCCCAAGTTTTGGGTGGAGTTGCTCCTATTTTTTTGGAGCAACTAGTTTAGTTTGGATTATCTTAGAAATCGCAATTCTCGGCATTTAGTTTGTTCCAGTTCTAGTGAGTTAGTTTAGTTTAGTTTTAGTTCAGTTTTGTTTTCAAAAAGTAGCGTTACCAGCCACTTACACCTGTTTTGCAAGTTTAGGCACCGAAAAGTTACTCCAAACTAATTTAGAACGGAGTAAGTGTCAACTTTTGTACGCACAGAAAAATCTTGCGTACACTTTAGAATTAGGTGCAGGTAAGCCAGGGATAGCGGGGGAAAGAGAAGTTAGGGGATTTTCAAAAGTATTAAATGCATAGCTTTTAAAAATAAAGAAACATCATTAATAATAAATTATAAATAAATCAATAAATAAAAAGTTCCTACCCTCACCTACCCGATCGGGAGCCCAGCCAGGGCTAGGGGCTGCGTGCTGCAGGCTGGAAATCGGCACTCTGCAGAAGCCCATTCGACCAGGGCTAGGGGCTGGTGCTGCAGGCTGGAAACATAGAAACATAGAAAATACGTGCAGGAGTAGGCCATTCGACCCTTCGAGCCTGCACCACCATTTAATAAGAACATGGCTGATCATTCATCTCAGTACCCTTTTCCTGCTTTCTCTCCATACCCCTTGATCCCTTTAGCCATAAGGGCTATATCTAACTTCGTCTTGAATATATCCAATGAACTGGCATCAACAAAACTCTGCGGTAGAGAATTCCACAGGTTCACAACTCTGAGTGAAGAAGTTCCTCCTCATCTCATTCCTAAATGGCTTACCCCTTATCCTTAGACTGTGACCCTGGTTCTGGACTTCCCCAGCATCGGGAACATTCTTCCTGCATCTAACTTGTCCAGTCCCGTCAGAATTTTATATGTTTCTATGAGATCCCCCCTCATTCTTCTAAACTCCAGTGAATACACGCCCAGTCGATCCAGTCTCTCCTCATATGTCAGTCCTGCCATCCCAGGAATTAGTCTGGTGAACCTTCGCTGCACTTCCTCAATAGCAAGAACGTCCTTCCTCAGATTAGGAGATCAAAACTGAACACAATATTCCAGGTGAGGCCTCACCAGAGCCCTGTTCAACTGCAGTAAGACGTCCCTGCTCCTATACTCAAATCCCCTAGCTATGAAGGCCAACATGCCATTTGCTGCCTTCACCGCCTGCTGTACCTGCATGCCAACTTCCAATGACTGATGTACCATGACACCCAGGTCTCGTTGCACCTCCCCTTTTCCTAATCTGCCGCCATTCAAATAATATTCTGCCTTCGTGTTTTTGCCCCCAAAGTGGATAACCTCACATTTATCCACATTCTACTGCATCTGCCATGCATTTGCCCACTCAACTAACCTGTCCAAGTAACCCTGCATCCTCCTCACAGCTCACATCGCCACCCAACTTCGTGTCATCTGCAAACTTGGAGATATTACACTCAATTCCTTCATCTAAATCATTAATGTATATTGTAAATAGCTGGGGTCCCAGTACTGAGCCCTGCGGCACCCCACTAGTCACTGCCTGCCATTCTGAAAAGGACCCATATATCCTCACTCTCTGCTTCCTGTCTGCCAACTAGTTCTCTACCCAGTACCGTGTGTTTTAATTTTACACAACAATCTCTTGTGTGGGACCTTGTCAAAAGCTTTTTGAAAGTCCAAATACACCACATCCACTGGTTCTCCCTTGTCCACTCTACTAGTTACATCCTCAAAAAATTCTAGAAGATTTGTCAAGCATGATTTCCCTTTCATAAATCCATGCTGACTGTCACTGCTTTCCAAATGCGCTGCTATTTCATCTTTAATAATTGATTCCAACATTTTCCCCACTACCGATGTCCGGCTAACCGGTCTATAATTCCCAGTTTTCTCTCTTCCCCTCCTTTTTTAAAAAGTGGTATTACATTAGCTACCCTCCAGTCCATAGGAACTGATCCAGAGTCGATAGACTGTTGGAAAATGATCACCAATGCATCCACTATTTCTAGGGCCACTTCCTTAAGTACTCTGGGATGCAGACTATCAGGCCCTAGGGATTTATCAGCCTTCAATCCCATCAATTTCCCTGACACAATTTCCTGACTAATAAGGATTTCCTTCAGTTCCTCCTTCTCGCTAGAAATCTGCACTCTGCCTGCTCCAGGAGCCCATTCACCCAGGGCTAGGGGCTGCGTGCTTTGGCCCCTCCCACGCAGCCAGCAGCACACTTGCACAGAATCTGGGGGCCAGGAGCTACTGTGCATGCGCGCAGACTCCACTGCGCATGCGCGCAACCGCTGGCAATCTTTTTGGCCCAGGGCTGTAGCTCCTCCGCCCCCCCCCCCCCCCCCCCCCCCCTCCTGCTGTTGTGCTGCATCGCGCTAACTGCTGAACAGGCCTGCTGCACTCGGAGAATCGCGAGGTACGTTTTTGGCGCGCTTTTCATTCCACAAGATAGGCGGGCCTCTCGGAGGTGCGCTATTCTAGCCAATATCGGAAACTTGGGCCCATGGTCTCAGAATAAAGGGCTGCCCATTTAAAATTGAGATGAGGAAGAATTTCTTCTGAGAGTTATAATTATGTGGAATTCTCTGCCCCAGAGAGTTGTGGAGGCTGGGTCATTGAATATATTTGGTGGAGATAGACAGATTTTTGAACGATAAGGGGTGAAGGGTTATGGGGAGCGGGCAGGGAAGTGGAGCTGAGTCCATGATCAGATGAGCCATGATCTTATTAAATGGCAGAGCAGGCTCGAGGGGCCAAATGGCCTATTGCTGCTCCTATTTCTCATGTTATGTTCCAGGAGGCAGGTTCAACATTGAAACTCTTTTTAAGGAGGCTATGTGCCTCCATATTTGAAGGGTTTCAATTTTAAACCATTGTTTGCCTCAGGGAAACTCAGTAAGTAAAAGGAGATGAGAAGGGCTGGATCCATCAGGTAAGTGCCCTTACAGCACTGTTTGTGGGTCAGAAGGAGCAGGAGTGTTTCCTCCAGGCCCATCATACTAACTCTGATTGAAACTTGGCACATTTCTTTTGGGATAAGAATCCTTAAGCAATGAATTGAGCACTTCAGTTTGGTTTAGATTTGAACCGAGCTTGCAGAAGTGAAAAGACAAGTATTCTTCCAACTTGCTGTAATGTAAAGGTGTGTTGATGCCTACACAATGGGGAAACTAATTATTTTGGGGCCAAATGAAAACTGATAGCTTAAGACAGCTGAGCTATGAGAACAGTGAAGAGTCTGCAGTTCTTTACTCTGGAGAAGAGAAAGCTCAGGGGTGCAGATGATATTCAAGTATTTAAGATTCTGAAGGGAATAGATGAATTGATTTCCAATAATATGATAGAGATTGCCACACACTCTAAACCCTTGGAACAAGGTCTCTAGTTTGGAAGCGAGAAGATGCCAAGGCAGTATAGAGTGAATTACTTTATAGAGAGGATGGTGAATGTGTGCAATGGTGCCGTATGTGATGCGGAAAAAAATCGAGAGCAAATTGGACTGGCTGTTGCAAGAGGGCATCATCTCGCCTGTTGAATTCAGCGACTGGGCGAGCTCCATCGTTCCCATTCTAAAAGCGGATGGCTCTGTCAGGATCTGTGGTGACTACAAGGCCACCATCAATTGGGTGTCTCTACAAGACCAATACCCGCTCCCAAGAGCGGAGGATCTCATCGCCACGCTGGCAGGCGGCAAGCTGTTCACCAAGTTGGACCTCACTTCAACCTATATGACCCAGGAACTGGCCGACGAATCCAAACTACTGACCACGCACAAGGGACTGTTTGCGTATAACAGGTGCCCGTTTGGCATTCGATCAGCAGCCGCGATTTTTCAACGCAACATGGAAAGCCTGCTTAAATCCATTCCTGGAATGATCGTATTTCAGGACGACATCCTCATCACTGGTCGAGATACCGAGGAACACTTCCACAACCTGGAGGAGATGCTACGCCAACTGGACCGGGTAGGCCTGCGACTCAAGAAGTCTAAATGTGTATTTTTAGCTCCTGAAGTTGAGTTTCTGGGCAGGAGTGGTGCTGCAGATGAGATTCGGCCCACTGAATCCAAAACAGGCGATTCGACGAGCACCCAGGCATTACAACACATCGGAGCTGCGTTCATTCCTGGGACTGTTGAACTATTTCTGGAACTTTCTGTCGAACTTGAGCACGTTGTTGGAGCCGCTACATGTGCTCCTGCGTAAGGGTTGCGATTGGTTTTGGGGGGACTGTATGGATCGGGCGCGAAACCTAGTTTGTCCAAACAAATTGTTGGCCCTGTACGATCCCTGTAAACATTTGGTTCTGACTTGTGATGCATCGTCCTATGGGGTTGGGTGCGTGTTGCAGCAGGGTAATGCTGAGGGTCAGCTACAACCTGTGACTTATGCCTCCAGGTCGCGCGCTCAAGCAGAACGGCGATATGGCATGGTCGAGAAGGAAGCGCTTGCATGTGTCTATGGTGTAAAAAAATGCATCAGTACCTCTTCGGTCGGAAGTTTGAATTAGAGATGGACCACAAGCCACTCACATCCCTGTTGTCAGACAGCAAGGCTGTCAATATCAACGCATCAGCTCGCATATGGCAGGGGGATGGGAACCAATGCAGGGAGACAGAGGGAAACAAAAAGGAGGCAAAAGCAAAAGACAGAAAGGAGATGAGGAAAAGTGGAGGGCGGAGAAAACCAAGGCAAAGAACAAAAAGGGCCACTGTACAGCAAAATTCTAAAAGGACAAAGGGTGTTAAAAAAACAAGCCTGAAGGCTTTGTGTCTTAATGCAAGGAGTATCCGCAATAAGGTGGATGAATTAATTGTGCAAATAGATGTTAACAAATATGATGTGATTGGGATTACGGAGACGTGGCTCCAGGATGATCAGGGCTGGGAACTCAACATCCAGGGGTATTCAACATTCAGGAAGGATAGAATAAAAGTAAAAGGAGGTGGGGTAGCATTGCTGGTTAAAGAGGAGATTAATGCAATAATTAGGAAAGACATTAGCTTGGATGATGTGGAATCTATATGGGTAGAGCTGCAGAACACTAAAGGGCAAAAATCGTTAGTGGGAGTTGTGTACAGACCTCCAAACAGTAGTAGTGATGTTGGGGAGGGCATCAAACAGGAAATTAGGAGTGCATGCAATAAAGGTGCAGCAGTTATAATGGGTGACTTTAATATGCACATAGATTGGGCTAGCCAAACTGGAAGCAATACGGTGGAGGAGGATTTCCTGGAATGCATAAGGGATGGTTTTCTAGACCAATATGTCGAGGAACCAACTAGGGGGGAGGCCATCTTAGACTGGGTGTTGTGTAATGAGAGAGGATTAATTAGCAATCTCATTGTGCGAGGCCCCTTGGGGAAGAGTGACCATAATATGGTGGAATTCTGCATTAGGATGGAGAATGAAACAGTTAATTCAGAGACCATGGTCCAGAACTTAAAGAAGGGTAACTTTGAAGGTATGAGGCATGAATTGGCTAAGATAGATTGGCTAATGATACTTAAGGGGTTGACTGTGGATGGGCAATGGCAGACATTTAGAGAACGCATGGATGAATTACAACAATTGTACATTCCTGTCTGGCGTAAAAATAAAAAAGGGAAGGTGGCTCAACCGTGGCTATCTAGGGAAATCAGGGATAGTATTAAAGCCAAGGAAGTGGCATACAAATTGGCCAGAAATAGCAGCGAACCTGGGGACTGGGAGAAATTTAGAACTCAGGAGAGGAGGACAAAGGGTTTGATTAGGGTAGGGAAAATGGAGTACGAGAAGAAGCTTGCAGGGAACATTAAGGCGGATTGCAAAAGTTTCTATAGGTATGTAAAGAGAAAGAGGTTAGTAAAGACAAACGTAGGTCCCCTGCAGTCAGAATCAGGGGAAGTCATAACGGGGAACAAAGAAATGGCAGACCAATTGAACAAGTACTTTGGTTCAGTATTCACTAAGGAGGACACAAACAACCTTCCGGATATAAAAGTGGTCAGAGGGTCTATTAAGGAGGAGGAACTGAGGGAAATCCTTATTAGTCGGGAAATTGTGTTGGGGAAATTGATGGGATTGAAGGCCGATAAATCCCCAGGGCCTGATGGACTGCATCCCAGAGTACTTAAGGAGGTGGCCTTGGAAATAGCGGATGCATTGACAGTCATTTTCCAACATTCCATTGACTCTGGATCAGTTCCTATCGAGTGGAGGGTAGCCAATGTAACCCCACTTTTAAAAAAAGGAGGGAGAGAGAAAGCAGAGAATTATAGACCGGTCAGCCTGACCTCAGTAGTGGGTAAAATGATGGAATCAATTATTAAGGATGTCATAGCAGCGCATTTGGAAAATGGTGACATGATAGGTCCAAGTCAGCATGGATTTGTAAAAGGGAGATCATGCTTGACAAATCTTCTGGAATTTTTTAAGGATGTTTCCAATAAAGTGGACAAAGGAGTACCAGTTGATGTGGTATATTTGGACTTTCAGAAGGCTTTCGACAAGGTCCCACACAGGAGATTAATGTGCAAAGTTAAAGCACATGGGATTGGGGGTAGTGTGCTGACGTGGATTGAGAACTGGTTGTCAGACAGGAAGCAAAGAGTAGGAGTAAATGGGTACTTTTCGGAATGGCAGGCAGTGACTAGTGGGGTACCGCAGGGTTCTGTGCTGGGGCCCCAGCTGTTTACATTATACATTAATGATTTAGACGAAGGGATTAAATGTAGTATCTCCAAATTTGCGGATGACACTAAGTTGGGTGGCAGTGTGAGCTGCGAGGAGGATGCTATGAGGCTACAGAGTGACTTGGATAGGTTAGGTGAGTGGGCAAATGCGTGGCAGATGAAGTATAATGTGGATAAATGTGAGGTTATCCACTTTGGTGGTAAAAACAGAGAGACAGACTATTATCTGAATGGTGACAGATTAGGAAAAGGGAAGGTGCAACGAGACCTGGGTGTCATGGTACATCAGTCATTGAAGGTTGGCATGCAGGTACAGCAGGCGGTTAAGAAAGCAAATGGCATGTTGGCCTTCATAGCGAGGGGATTTGAGTACAGGGGCAGGGAGGTGTTGCTACAGTTGTACAGGGCCTTGGTGAGGCCACACCTGGAGTATTGTGTACAGTTTTGGTCTCCTAACTTGAGGAAGGACATACTTGCTGTTGAGGGAGTGCAGCGAAGATTCACCAGACTGATTCCCGGGATGGTGGGACTGACCTATCAAGAAAGACTGAATCAACTGGGCTTGTATTCACTGGAGTTCAGAAGAGTGAGAGGGGACCTCATAGAAACGTTTAAAATTCTGACGGGTTTGGACAGGTTGGATGCAGGAAGAATGTTCCCAATGTTGGGGAAGTCCAGAACCAGGGGTCACAGTCTAAGGATAAGGGGTAAGCCATTTAGGACCGAGATAAGGAGAAACTTCTTCACCCAGAGAGTGGTGAACCTGTGGAATTCTCTACCACGGGAAGTAGTTGAGGCCAATTCACTAAATATATTCAAAAGGGAGTTAGATGAAGTCCTTACTACTCGGGGGATCAAGGGGTATGGCGTGAAAGCAGGAAGTGGGTACTGAAGTTTCATGTTCAGCCATGAACTCGTTGAATGGCGGTGCAGGCTAGAAGGGCTGAATGGCCTGCTCCTGCACCTATTTTCTATGTTTCTATGTTTCTAAATCTTTATTAGTCGGGAAATTGTGTTGGGGAAATTGATGGGATTGAAGGCCGATAAATCCCCAGGGCCTGATGGACTGCATCCCAGAGTACTTAAGGAGGTGGCTTTGGAAATAGCGGATGCATTGACAGTCATTTTCCAACATTCCATTGACTCTGGATCAGTTCCTATGGAGTGGAGGGTAGCCAATGTAACCCCACTTTTTAAAAAAGGAGGGAGAGAGAAAATAGGGAATTATAGACCGGTCAGCCTGACCTCAGTAGTGGATAAAATGATGGAATCAATTATTAAGGATGTCATAGCAGTGCATCTGGAAAATGGTGACATGATAGGTCCAAGTCAGCATGGATTTGTGAAAGGGAAATCATGCTTGACAAATCTTCTGGAATTTTTTGAGGATGTTTCCAGTAAAGTGGACAAAGGAGAACCAGTTGATGTGGTATATTTGGACTTTCAGAAGGCTTTCGACAAGGTCCCACACAAGAGATTAATGTGCAAAGTTAAAGCACATGGGATTGGGGGTAGTGTGCTGATGTGGATTGAGAACTGGTTGTCAGACAGGAAGCAAAGAGTAGGAGTAAACGGGTACTTTTCAGAATGGCAGGCAGTGACTAGTGGGGTGCCGCAAGGTTCTGTGCTGGGGCCCCAGCTGTTTACATTGTACATTAATGATTTAGACGAGGGGATTAAATGCAGTATCTCCAAATTTGCGGATGACACTAAGTTGGGTGGCAGTGTGAGCTGCGAGGAGGATGCTATTAGGCTGCAGAGTGACTTGGATAGGTTAGGTGAGTGGGCAAATGCATGGCAGATGAAGTATAATGTGGATAAATGTGAGGTTATCCACTTTGGTGGTAAAAACAGAGAGACAGACTATTATCTGAATGGTGACAGATTAGGAAAAGGGAAGGTGCAACGAGACCTGGGTGTCATGGTACATCAGTCATTGAAGGTTTGCATGCAGGTACAGCAGGCGGTTAAGAAAGCAAATGGCATGTTGGCCTTCATAGCGAGGGGATTTGAATACAGGGGCAGGGAGGTGTTGCTACAGTTGTACAGGGCCTTGGTGAGGCCACACCTGGAGTATTGTGTACAGTTTTGGTCTCCTAACTTGAGGAAGGACATTCTTGCTATTGAGGGAGTGCAGCGAAGATTCACCAGACTGATTCCCGGGATGGCGGGACTGACCTATCAAGAAAGACTGGATCAACTGGGCTTGTATTCACTGGAGTTCAGAAGAATGAGAGGGGACCTCATAGAAACGTTTAAAATTCTGACGGGTTTAGACAGGTTAGATGCAGGAAGAATGTTCCCAATGTTGGGGAAGTCCAGAACCAGGGGGTCACAGTCTGAGGATAAGGGGTAAGCCATTTAGGACCGAGATGAGGAGAAACTTCTTCACCCAGAGAGTGGTGAACCTGTGGAATTCTCTACCACAGAAAGTAGTTGAGGCCAATTCACTAAATATATTCAAAAGGGAGTTAGATGAAGTCCTTACTACTCGGGGGATCAAGGGTTATGGCGAGAAAGCAGGAAGGGGGTACTGAAGTTTCATGTTCAGCCATGAACTCATTGAATGGCGGTGCAGGCTAGAAGGGCTGAATGGCCTGCTCCTGCACCTATTTTCTATGTTTCTATGTTTCTATACAGCGATGGACTCTCACGGTAGCTGCTTATGACTATCCATCCGGCCCGGCATTGAAAACCACCACCGAGGGGGCAGCTGAGCAAAGCGCTGAGATGGTCATGGCTGTCGATGCCTTTGTCAGTGCAGGCTCCCCCATCACAGCCCGCCAGATCAAAATCTGGACAAACCGAGATTCCCTCCTATCCTTGATTAAGAAATGTGTCCTGACTGGGGATTGGGTGCCTGCACACTGCGCATGCCCTGAGGAGGTCAGACCATTCCACAGGCAGATGGATGAGCTCTCCATCCAAGCCGACTGCCTACTATGGGGCAGCCGTGTAGTCATGCCCCAGAAGGGCAGGGAGGCATTCATCAGGGAACTCCACAGCAAGCACCCAGGCATTGTGATGATGAAGGCCATTGCCCGGTCACACGTTTGGTGGCCTGGAATTGATTCAGACCTGGAACACTCTGTTCGCAGGTGCACGACCTGTGCCCAGATGGGCAATGCCCCCAGGGAGGCCCCGCTCAGCCCGTGGCCCTGGCCCACCAAGCCATGGACACGCATTCACGTTGACTACGCGGGCCCATTCATGGGGAAGATGTTCCTCATTGTAGTAGATGCGTACTCGAAATGGATCGAGTGCATCATCCTGCATTCATGCACGTCATCCACCACCGTGGAAAGCCTACGTGCGATCTTTGCAACCCATGGCTTGCCAGACATCCTGGTTAGTGACAATGGTCTGTGTTTCATGAGCTATGAATTCCAGGAGTTTATGTCGGGCAATGGCATCAACCACGTCAGGACTGCGCCGTTCAAGCCGGCCTCCAATGGCCAGGCGGAACATGCGGTCCAAATCATTAAGCAAGGTATGCTCAGGATTCAAGGACCCTCCCTACAATGCCGCCTATCGCGCCTCCTGCTGGTCTATAGATCCCGCCCGCACTCTCTCACGGGGGTCCCGCCCGCAGAGCTACTCAAGAAACGGACACTCAAAACTCGGTTGTCCCTCATTCACCCAGTCCTGACCGACATAGTTGAGGGCAAAAGCAAGCCACAAAACGAGTACCATGACCGTAATTCAAGGGGGAGATGTATAGAAATAAATGATCCTGTATTCGTCTTCAATTACGCCATGGGGCCCAAATGGCTTGAGGGTACTGTAATTGGCAAAGAGGGGAATAGGATCATCGTGGTAAAACGCAACAATGGCCAGATATGCCGTAAGAATCTGGACCAAGTAAAAAAAAAAAAAGTTCAGCATGGACACGGAGGAAACTGAAGAAGACCATGAGATGGAGCTCACACTGCTGCCAGCGAACGTGCAACAAGAGCAATTCGAAGAATGCACAGTCCCTGAGGTCAACCCGGAATCACCACAGGTGACAGACACTCACATCAGCATCCAACAACCAGAGCCCCAACTGCGGCGCTCCACGAGGGACTGTAGACCATCTGAAAGACTAAACCTATGATTCCAATAAGACTTTGGGGTATTACTGTATACACTCAACTTAGATGCACACCTTGGCCACAGGGGGTGAACTTGTGGGAGACACTCCTTACCTGATCACAGATATATAAAGGGAGGTCCCACGCAGGGTCATCACTTCTGGAGTCCTGTAATAAAGAGCTAAGGTCACAGTCCCTGGAATGTGCTTTGTGTGGTTTCATGCTGTAGAGTAAGGACCTTACATTTATGCTCCTGGTTCAAGGTCAAATTCCAATGTAGTATGGTTTCTGAACTCTTGTATCATGGGGAGGGGGATCCACAATGACGCATAAGGGATGTTAAACCCCTAAAGAGGAGAACCAGAACTGGGGGGGTGGGGAGTTGGCAGATCAAGCACATGGGTACATGAAGATGTGAGGGGAGGAGAGGGGGGAAAAATAGATCCAGAACCTCCACCCCTAAAAGTAATTCCATTTTTGATTAATTGCTGAGAAGGGCCTGATGACATCATAATGCAATGAAGAAACTGCCATTCATTTTAATGACTCAAGTGCTCTTTATCCAGCTCTGTAGCCTGGTATGAAGGCTGACCCAGCCATTGGTGTGGGAGGATTTTCTGTGCATCAGGCCAGGTCTGTGCACAAACAGTGGGTGCCAAAATTGGGCCAGGGGACAAAAAGGCTCCAGGACAGAAAATATTTTAGTCCATTGAGGTGTACAGCTGCAACCCAGGACAAGGTCAGCCACTGCGCCACTGAATATCAGGCCCACATTGCAATGCCACCGACTGTCATCACAGGAAACATAACGGATAACTGTGACCATTGTAACATGGCAATCTCCACAGGAAATGTTTTCAGTGGACTGCATGGCCCACAAACTGAGATGGATATGGAAGAAAAATGTAACAATTTCTTGTCATCCTGCATGAGTAATAGATTTCTGTGTGAAAATCATCATGTTATTAACCTTTATTAGATTCTGCATTCCCACGTTACAACTGTGACTGCACTCCAAAAAAAAGTACTTCATTGGCTGTAAAGTGCTTTGAGACATCAGGTGGTCATGAAAGACACGATATAAATGCAAGTCGTCTTTCTTTAAATTCTGAAAATAAACTCGTTAAGGTACTATACAACTGAGAGTGACTAATTTCTGTTGCACAGTAGTTTTAACAAAAAAACAATTGTTTTACATCTGGCCTTTATCCAGTTTGATTGCGTTCTCCTTTTCTTGAAGAGCTAGGTAAGACCAGGTATAAGGCATAGCATTTAAAGAAGCAGGTGTTTGTTTTGTTATGCTTTGTTAAAGACGAAGGCAGGTGGGAAATAGGTCACAAGGCAGAAGAGCCTTAATGGAGAATAATAATGGCTGTAGTCTGGAAAGTTATCACAGACATCTGTTTTTATGAAGGACGCGACTGCTGCCAACAAACCGGAAGTGTTCTGCGCATTCATCACAGGAGCGGCTTGGTTTTTTTTAAATGTAAAAATCCGGGAAGGGAGTGGGCTCGTTGGCATCTGCGCAGCGTCCGGTCAGTTTTCAGAAACCAGTAGTTGAAAGACTGCATGTTTCTTCCATTCAATACTAAATTAATTCTTCTAGATTTCTACAGACTTTTTGGGGTTTGATGTAAAAAGAGGAAGAAAAGTACTGCACATGGGTTCAAATTTTAACTTTTTAACATTTATAATTTCCTGCATATTTCATTTGAAACTTCAAAATAAACCAATAGTCTTAATTATGTTGGTACAGTTAGCCTGGAAGTCCTTTCAAAAGGGCCTGTAACTAATCATCTGTACTTAACCCAGCATTCTCTCGTCCCTTCATTAAAAATAGGTGGTTATTTGGACTAATCCAATATAAAGTACAGCAAGCTGCATTGTTATTCCATACTACTTTACCAATTGTTAGAAATATGGTCAATGCTGCTGAGACATCTGTTAACATTGTACGAGCGTTTTTTGCAAACCATGCAAAGAAAATGTAATAAGCAAAAGAAAGTTGTGAAACTGGTTGAGGAAATGATTTGGCATTGCTGCGTTATTTTAGGCTATGGGTGAGACGATACTTGTTGATGTTAACATTAAATGTCATTGCTTTTAAAATAAATATATATATAATATATATGCACCAAGTTGATGTGAAATAGCTCATACCTCAAAAGGACTCCTATTGCCCTGCCCCACTTACTTTTTTGTGTAAAAGTGACCTTTCCATTTATCACATCTGCCATCCTGAGTTTTCCCCTAAATGAGTAACATTTTGTGTTAAATGTGGGCAGTTTTGTGATTTGAATGCCTACCCACAAAATAATGGGCTGTAATTGTCTTTGGGATTGATTTCAAACCAAGATCTCAGACTGAAATTTGTAGACATCCACTGCAATAATTAGTCACTTGTGAGAATCAGTATGAACCTGCATTTATATAGAGCGTTTAACATGAAACGTCCCAAGGCGCTTCAGAGACAAAATTGGATGCCAACCAGTTATAGGAGGAGTTACAGGAGGTTAAAACAGTAATTTTTGAGGAGGCTTTTGAAGTTGGGAGAGTGTTAGCAAGTTTACAAAAAGTTGTTCAACCATGGGACAAGATAGTTGAAGTCTCCAACTGAAGATGGAATGGAGAGGGGCATGCAGAGGAAGCCAGAGTTGGAAGAGCCAAGAGCACAAACTGGCATGTAGGGCTGGAGGAGATTGTAGAAATGGGAGGAGATGTGGGTTGTGGTGTCAAGACACAGAGACATTTGCAAATGAGGATAATGAATTCAATATGGTGAGGACAGAGAATCAATAGAGGTTGACATCCTTTGTGACTGTGACAAAGGTAAAGTATCCCTCCTCGTCCTTCTCAACCTATCTGCAGCCTTTGACACGGTTGACCAATCTATCCTCCAATGCCTCTCCACCATCGTCCAACTGAGTGGGACTGCACTCACCTGGTTCCATTCTTATCTATCTAATCATAACCAAAAAAATCACCTGCAATAGCTTCTCTTCCACCTCCCACATTATTACCTCCGGTGTCCCCCAATGATCTATTCTTGGCCTCCTATTTCTCATCTATATGTTGTCCCTTGGTGACATTATCTGAAAACAAGGCGTCAGTTTCCACATGTATGCCGACGACACCCAGCTCTACCTCACCACTTCTCTTGACCCCTCCATGGTCTCTAGCTTGTCAGACTGCTTAACTAACATCCAATACTAGATGACTAGAAAATTTCTCCAATTAAATATTGGGAAGACCGAAGCCACTGTTTTTGGTCCCTGCCACAAACTCCATTCCCTAGCCACCAACTCCATCCCACTCCCGTGCATCTGTCTGCGGCTGAACCAGACTGTTCGCAACCTTGGTGTCATATTTGACCCTGAAATGAGCTTGCGACCACATATCCGTGGCATAATTAAAACAGTCGATTTCCACCTCTATAACATTGTCCGCCTTCGCTCCTGCCTTAGCTCATCTACTGAATCCTTTGTTATCTCTAGACTTGACTACTCCAATGCACTCTTGACTGGCCTCCCACATTCTACCCTACTTAAACTTGAGGTCATCCAAAACTTGGCTATCCATGTCCTAACTCACGCCAGCCCCGTTCACCCATCACCCCTGTGCTCGCTGACTTCCATTGGATCCTGGTTAAGCAATGCCTCGATTTCAAAATTCTCATCCTTGTTTACAAATCACTCCATGGCCTCGCCCGTCCCTATCTCTGAAATCTCCTTCAGCCTCACAACCCCCCCCCGAGATATCTGTACTTCTCAAATTCTGCCATCTTGGGCATCCCTGATTATAATCGCTCAATTATCATTGGCCCGTGCCTTCATCTGCTTCGGCCCTAAGCCTTGGAACTCCCTCCCTAAACCTCTCCGCCTCTCTACCTCTCTCTTCTCCTTTTAAGACATACCTTAAAACCTATTTCTTCCAAGCATCTGCTGTAATTTCTTCTATGTGGCTCGGTGTCAAATTGTTTCTTGGAACACTACTGTGAAGCGCTTTGGGATGTTTTACTACGTTAACGGCACTATGTAAGTGCAAGTTGTTGTTGACGGGAACAATGGTAACTTGTGCAGGATACAATGCTGAGTCATTGGTGATTTTGTAGGATAGAATTCAGCAGGGTGTCGAAGAGAATGTTGGGAGAATCAAGCATGGAGATGAAGCAGAGGGTTTCAGTGACTTTGAACATGGGGTAAGGTCAGAGGATGGTGATGTAGACATGGAAATAAGTCATAAATAAAAACGGAAAATGCTGGAAATACTCAGCAGGTCAGGCAGCATCTGTGGAGAAAGAAAGAGATAGAACGTTTCAAGTTGATGACCCTTCGTCAGGCATACTTTATTTTGGTGATGGATAAAAGATGTAATTTGAAGCTGAACTCAAAATCACAAATTATACTCAGGTTTTGTGTCATCTGGTTAAATTTGGAGAGCAGCCGAGGAAGAGGATGGAATCGAGGGCTAGGGTGCAAATAGGATGGCCTCTGTTGGAGGGATCCAAACAGGATGGCCTCTGTCAAATTGACATTAAGCTAGAGAGCGGTTTTGCTCATCCAGAACTTGATATGCAGCAAAGAGTTGAACAGCCAGTGCTGGTGGTAGTGATAGTGAGGTAGAGTTGGGTGCTGTCTACATACATGTGAAGATGGAACCGATATGCACTGATGATGTTGAAGGAGCAGAACACCGAGGAGGGAATTTTGGGGCACTCACGAGCTGACCTTACTGGGGATAGGGCAGGAGGAGAAGCCATTGCTTGAGATGCGCTGACTATGTTGGAACAGTTAGCAATGCAATTGAGCATAAATGTAGACCATGGAAGAGGATGGAGTGATTGTCCATGGTGAAAACCACAGAGATGGAGGACACGGTAGCATGCTGTGTGATCACAAAGGATATCCTGGGTGATTTTGACCTGAGTGGTCAAGGTGCTGCTGCATAGGGGAAAACTAAACTGAAAGATTCAAACAGAGTAATGTAAGAGCATGGAATTAGTTGTTAACGATACACCTCAGGACTCCATAAACTTAAGCTCATCCAAAATTCTACTACCGGCATCCTAACTTGCACCAAGTCCTGTTCATGTTCAGCCCTGTGCTTGCTGACCTACTGGCTGCTGGTCCGGCAACGCCTCAAGTTTAAAATTCTCATTCTCGTGTTCAAATTCCTCATGCCCTCACCCCTCCCTATCTCTGTAACCTCCTCTAGCCCTACAATCCCTCCAATTCTAGCCCCTTGCGCATCCCCAATTTCTTTCGCTGCACCATTGGCAGCCGAGCCTTCAGCTGCCTTGGCTCTAAGCTCTGGAATTCGCTGCCTAAACACCTCCTCCTTTAAGTTGCTCCTATAAACCTACCTCTGTGACCACCTGTCCTA
Organism: Pristiophorus japonicus; assembly: GCF_044704955.1. NCBI lineage: Eukaryota > Metazoa > Chordata > Chondrichthyes > Pristiophoridae > Pristiophorus > Pristiophorus japonicus. The sequence goes on from NC_091980.1 coordinate 95,717,811, forward strand.
ATATCTCTTTATGTGGCTCAATGTTAAATTTAGTTTGATAACTCTCCCATGAAGTGCCTTGGGACATTTTACTAATTTTCAAGTGCTATATAAATGCAAGTTAGAAACTTGAGATTTGGGTCATAGTTTTGAAAAACGAAGGTCGAGACTCGGCTTCGGAGAGGTTGGTCAACAATTTTGAAAGGCTGAAGGACAGAATCTGAAGAAAGGGAGCTGTTGACTTGTTGCCTGTTCTGAGGATAGTGTCTTCTCAGCAGCACTTTGCTATGTGTGGGAGACCTCCATCTGAGATAATTCTGGTTCCATCCCAGCTTTCTGAAAAACACCTTGTACAGCTCTGATCTACATATGTGGGTTGCACTGATCTAATGATGCACAAAAGTTACAATATTGTGCATTGCAAATGCAATTAGACTTGTGGATTTGTTTCCCCTTTTTAAAAATTGATGCAAATTCTTTCAAATTTCCAGTTTTTCTGAGTGACTTAATTTTTATTGTAGTAACTGGCAAAGTATGAACAGGACACAGACTAATTTGGAGAAATCAGCAAGCAGTTTCACTGGTTTTTTTCACAAACTGAAGTTCTGACAGCCATGTTCCAACAAGCTGGTTTAGACTGCTTTAGGAAGAGTCTAAACTGCTTGTACTGTCCTTCGCAAACATTAATGCAGAACTGGGAAACAGTCCAGTTCCAAAGGACAATATAAATGTTGTTTAAATGTGCCAGCAAAGCTAGATTTTCATTTGGATTTGTGTGTGCTATGATGTGGGAACTTTTTTTTCCCTTTTTGACACCATGAAAGTTAAATATTATGGACAAAAATTAGATAATAGAAATTCGTCTTGGTCTGACCTGGTAATTTATAAGTTTTGGAGTTTCCCTCCCTCCCACCCTCCATTCCCTCCAAACGGCTGAGCTGTATCTTGTCTGACACTGAACAGTACAGATGGGATACTCCGACTGTGATACATTGGTCCACAGTTTGCTGTAGGAGTAAATTTAACAGCGTCTGCCGTTTTTAGATGTGCCCTTGCAAGTTTACTTTATACATTTTTTTACATGGCAAGTTTCTGAAAGTGAGAGCGGATAACGTTGCAGTGAGGAAAATGGCACCTGGGACCGGGCAAGCACAGGCATATCATCTTAACCAATCAGATTGAAGGATTGTGAAATTAACAGCACAAAGACTGAGAAGTAAACTCTGAATTAGAGTGGGTAAATTCAATTCCAATTCAGGTACAGAAAGAGAAACCGAGGGAAAGAAAGATTGGATTAAGAGAGAGAGAAAAAAGAGATGGAAAGGAAAAGATTCCACATTTAATTTTCACTGCCACAGAGGTTGACTGGCAGTAATTAACACTCATGTTGTTAAAAGGGTACTTGGACTGAAGTAACCAAGACTTAACTTTCTGTGGCAAGTTTAGTTCGGAACTACCGTGCATATACAGCAACTTTTCGCCATTCAATTAATTTTAATGTTGAGCCGGACAGCGAGATGCCGTTTTTGCAAAGCTAACAGCAGAGCGGCGCAACTCGGACAGCACCTTTTGGATTTCTGTGTTTAAAAATCATCTGTCCTTGGCTGAAGTTGTTGTAGCATTTGTGCATAAATAACAGCGATAGCATTAGCCTCATCCTTGATTTTGACAGCAAATTATGGACCTTTATCTCTGCAGGTAGCCAATTATAGTGGGGTACCATAATTACCTTGTCTCACCTAAGCTGTGGAGGAGAAAACTGGCTCGGGCTTCTACCCATGTTTACTGTTTACTGACTCCTACTGGGTGTTGATGTCTGAGGGCTCAATCGTTCAGTAGTGATCCTGTCACACTTGGATAGTCCGACGAAGCTTACATAAGATATTGATAGACTTCCGGCACCTATGAACTGCACTGAAGTTTGTGGCGCATGCTGGAGAGGAGGGTGAAGGGAAAACTCGAGTCATTTTATGCATTTGCTGACCAGCTTGTTGATGTGAAGCAGATGGTCAAGCATAAACATATAATTAGTGTAGCTCTATTACAGGAGGTTTGCTTAAAAAGTAGGTTAATGTTGCTGAGTGAAACTGGTAGCACTAAATTAAGATTGCTTATAAAATTGAGGGAACAGTTTAATATTGTAATGCTAGATGATGTATCATGTTGCAAAAATACCAAATACTGTAGTTTTTTTTGCCGCTGAGGTTTTCAGTGTTTTATTTTTGCTTAATTTTGAAGTTTCTGGCATTTTATTTTCTGATAATGCCATTTAGATTCTTAAGTAAAATTCAGTAAATATTTTTACTTTACTCATTTCCCTGAACCAGCTGTCCACAACCCACAATAATTGACAGCCATTGATTCTGGTGATTACAAGTACTGGGATCAAAAGTAAATAACTCTGCCATGCAGTTACATGCGTGTTTTATCCTCTGCCAAAAGAGAATGTAATGAGAGGGAAGAAGACAAATCCCTTAATAAAATACTGGAAAAGAAGACTACTTTGTGAACCCCTAGTTCAAAATTGGGACTGAAATGTAACTTTGATTAAAATTTCTTAGCACTAATAGTTTTATGTGATGTAAAATTCCTGATTTGGAAAAATGGCATGCTGTCAGTGTCGATCAGAAGGGTGACTGAACTGCCTTTCATGGGCATTGCATAGTTATCTCATCTGGCATGAGGATAGAGTAGTGTTCAAACTGCATCCAAGTTCCTTGCATGAAATGTGTCTGAATACCATCTGGCTCAAATCACCATTTTGTCTCTGCGCTGTTCCACATGAATATGAAATGGAGTGCAAGAAGGCCATTCTTTTGCTATGCAGATTTTATTGGATCAGAACATCTACTCCATTTGTATCTTGGGGAAGAAAAATTTTGGTTAAGGACGGAGTGTTGATTTTTTTTGATCAAATGGTAAACCAGTTGGGAAGTAGTCTATTATATATTAAATATTTTAAATATTTATATAGTGTAAACTGCCATTATTCAATGAACCAGGTACATCATGGCACAAGAAGTCCTTATCTATCCCAATTTCACCTGCTATTTTGGTAATGACTACCAGTTACTCATTCTAACTAAATGTAATGATACTCTTTGTCTTAGAGTTAAATTTAAATATATGCAGATTAATTTTGATGGATTGAAAAGAGTATTTTTTTAACTATTCTACCACTAGTCAGTTCTCTGTAGAGTACCCTCTATATTTAACTTCTCTCTTTCCCCGTACATGAACTTTCCCAGCATCCTCCCCGCCATCTGCCTCAATCATTTGCTCTGCACGCCTTACTTATTCTAATTATTTTCTTTTCTAGTTTTTGTATTTTAGATAGTCTTATTTTTCTTGCTAACTTTTTTTCACCACCTTGTGCAAGCAAGAGCAACTGAAGAAAGAGAAAACTTCTGGCCAAGACCTTAGAAACCGGTCAATACAAAATGCTATTCTTGGTCACAGGAACTAGATTCTAATTATAGTAGCCAGTAGAACCCCTCCCTCTTCACCCACCTCCCAAATGGATTCTGTGACAGTATTGCTTTCCACATCTAGTTTTGCAGCTCTTAACAAATCAGAAGTAGCATTTGAGCAGAGCATTGAAATTGGGAAAATGTCACTTTTACACACCATCGGGTTTTAAATGGAAAGTTCTAAATTAGGAGGAACTGTCAGAGCTAGCAATAAGTCTTTGCACACAGCTGCTCCTGGCAGCTTAAAACTGTACACAGAAGTGGTCATAAGACAGTAGGAGCATATCAAATCCCATTTGCAATGAGCAAGCTTGGGGGTGGGGAAGTGCACTATAGTGACTTGTTGAATTCAAGTCTTTGTTGCCGTCGTCAACTGTGTTACTAAAATGCCGGTTTGTTTCACAAAATGGGTTGCATAGTTCAAACATTTGATCACGCTGAAAACTTAGAAATTTGCTATTTCAATTTGTTTTACAATTTTGGCATAGCAACTGAAATAGTTGATTTTAAAACTATTGAGAGCAGCGTTATTTTGGTTAATGTCTGTTTTAATGACATTTGTAACCTATTATTTATTTAATTGAAAGTATGGGTGACACCTAGAAGCTCAAGAGAGGTGTTTCTGTTATTAACGAGCACATAGAAATGTAGTGCCCACTGGAAAAAGGTCAATGTTTCAATCAAACCTATGATTTCAAATGTTGTATTGCTTTGTAGTAAGATAATGGCACTGGATTTTAGTGGAATACTCGTGATGACCCTGAGGTCTGTAGTGACGACATAATTGTTCCAATCTGCCTTTAATTGTCTGAAGTGTGTCATGGAGTAACTTAATATAGACTGATTTCTCTCTACATTATTCATACATAAATATTGTCAAACTACTGTAGTCTGGTGCTCTGTATTTTGTGCCCCAAAAAATCACAATAGAATTGATCACATTATTTTAATGTCAGAAACTGTCTTGCAGTGAACACTATTAATGTTTCTCAAGGGAAGGAAAGGGTAAAATAAATGTATGTAGAATTAAAGGGGCCAAGTTTTGGCCTGAGTTACTCCTGTTTTTTTTTTTTGGAGCAATTGGTTTAGAATGGAGTATCTTAGAAATTGGAATTCTCGGCTCCAGTTCTAGTTAGTTAGAACAGTTTCACTTTGGAACAGAATTCTTTTTTCAAAAGGGGCGTGTCCGGCCATTTGCACCTGTTTTCAAAGTTTAGGCAGTGAAAACTTACTCCAAACTAACTTAGAATGGAGTAAGTGTAGATTTTTGTATGCTCAAAAAAACTTTGTCTACACTTAGAAAATCAGGCGTAGGTTACAAATTAGGCGTAGGGAACGAGGGGGTGGGGAAGGGAAGTCATTAAATTCTACAATCATTCAGCAGTCATACTTATACAAATAAAGATCCAACCTGAATAAAAATTTATAAGCAAAGAAAAGATTAAATAATCCATGTTCCTACCTGTGTGAAACAGCAAGCAGCCTTCGAGCTGCGGTGCTTCAGGCAGGCCTTCCTTCCGTCAGTGGCTGGCCGGCAGCCGAAGAAGCAACACGCACGCAGCCTTCGAAGGGGGTTGAGGCCATTCGGCCATGCGATAGGGGCGGCGCCAGTGGCTGGCTGGCAGCCGAAAAAGCAACACGCACGCAGCTTTCGAAGGAGGTTGAGGCCATTTGGCCACGGGATAGGGGCATCGTCAGTGACTGGACGGCAGGCAAAGACACAGCAATCAAGCAGCCTTCGAGCTGTGAGGGGAACTGAGGCCATTTGGCCAGGGAGAGGCAGCCACATAGACAGTTTTATACTTAAATTTGCAGAATGGGTGCTGCCTTGTCAACACCACGTATTATGCAATGGTTCGCCATCAATTCACTGCACAGGAGAGAATTGATTAGAGCTCACCGCATCAGGAACGTTGTAGCCCGTAGGTTGATGGGCAGGAGACCTTACCCACGTCGACAATATCGAGCCAGGCGCTCGTACCTGGACATGAGCAAGGCTGATTGTGTCAAAAGGCTGCCTTTTCGCAGATAAGTTGTCGCTGAGATCTGTGATATGCTGAGAGCAGATTTGCAGCCCAGAAGCAGAACGCCAACTGCCCTGTCTGTTGCAGTGAAGGTAACAGCTGCACTTTCTTTCTATGCCTCGGGATCGTTTCAGGCTACAACTGGAGATGTGTGCGCCATCTCTCAACGTGCAATACATGCCTGCATTTACCAGGTCACGGCTGCACTGTATGCGCGAAGGAATGACTTAATCAATTTCCCAATGACCGCACAAACGATCCATGAGAGGGCTGTGGGCTTCTTCAGGATTGCCAGCTTCCCAAAGGTACAGGGCTGCATTGATTGTACCCACATAGCCTTGCGAGCACCTGTGGAGGATTCTGAGCAGTACCGAAATAGGAAAGGTTTCCACTCTATCAATGTGCAACTCGTGTGTGACGACAAGCAGTGCATCATGTCAGTCGATGCGAGATACCCTGGCAGCACCCACGATGCTTTCATCCTATGCGACAGCGTTATATCTGACATGTTTGAGCAGCAGCGAGAAGGGCAGAGCTGGCTACTGGGAGACAAAGGGTACGGCCTGACCACCTGGCTCATGATGCCCCTACGCGTGACACGGACAGAAGCTGACCGTCAATACAACATGGCGCACATTGCGAAGCGCAGCATCATTGAGAGGACCATTGGCATATTAAAACAACAATTCCGATGCCTGGACTATTCTGGAGGGCAGTTGCTATACTCTCCTCAGATTGTCGGTCACTTCACTGTTGTGTGCTGCATGCTTCATAACTTAGCCATCATGAAGCAGCAGGAGCTGGTAGTGGAACCAGAAGACCTACGTGAGGGTCCAGTGCATGATGATGATACGGAACAGCAGGATGTAGATGATGACGACGATCAGAAAAACATGCAAGTGCCTGATGCCGGAGCACGAGGTCGGAGGAGGCCATCCATCGTGCTCCTTTAACGATTGCTCGAGCCTTGCACCAGCAGCTCATCCGTGAACGCTTCAACTACTGATGCCTGAGGGCTCTGCAACCACTGTTGCGCATGGACATGTTTATTCTTTGGAGTTGTTCCTACGTTATGTTGTGTTAATGAAACATGAATCAGTTTTAATGAAAAAATATTTTATTGAAAAGTTAACGTCACTGTGATAAAATATTTGTTGTATCAAACTATACTTTTTAATATGACTCTTGAAGATCACTTGAAAACCCTGAGATCACTTATAAGTTGTAAAGTTTCAAAACTTACAAAACAATTTCAATTTGAAAAATGCTACTACAGCTACATCAAGAACAAGAACAAAAGCAGCAAAGAAAGGCTGCAACCATCTCTCATCCATATCTCAGTGAATGTTCACTTCTTCATGGGGGTGTCATTTGATTGGCCTGGCTGTATGCCCTTATTGCAGCAGCTACCTCAACCAGGCCCTCCCTGATGGCCTGTGCCGTCGATTGCACTCCCTCGGATATTCCCTCCCTAAGTTCCCGTGTCATTACTGCTATTTCTCCCGTCAGGACCGTCAACTCTTCACCCACTGCACTGACGCCACCGATGAGTGATCGGGTAAGCTCATTGGTCTCCATAGCCAATGCCACAACCTGATCCGCATCTGTTGCACGCTGCATCTCAGGAGAGCGTGTCTCCAATCTCCTCCTCCTCTGCCTGGGTCTGCCTCGTGGCACCACTACACTGGGAGGCGCGGGCACGGACGGTGGGATGCTCGGTGTTGCAAGCGGCACCACTACACAGGGAGGCGCGGGCTGGGACTGTGGGGCGCTCTGTGTTGCAGACAGCAGTACTAGAGAGAGAGGCTCGGGCTGGGATGGTGGGGCGCTCGATGTTCCAGACGACAGCACTCGAGTGCGAGCTGTGGGCTGGGATGTTGGAAGAATGGGTGTAAACTGCTCCATGATATCAGCAGCAGCACTGGGACCCGCAACATCGGAATCAAAACCATGGCAGGTATAACCAAGACCTATGCTAAGGGTTGAAACTCTGATGCCCCTTGATGGGGGCTCATAAACATTAATTTGGAAGCTCTCCCCTGCAGACATTTCAGTCATCGCTGCCATCATCCAGTCTGGTTCGTCCGCATCTGGTTGTACTGGTTCTTGTTCTGTACCCTCAGGATCCTCAGGATTGGCAGCAGCAGCAGCAGCAGCATCATCAACATCATCATCATGTTCTGCAAAATACATCAGAACAGTCAAATGCTTAACAGTAAGGGAGGGGGCCGGGTGGGTGGCATGAGTACTCTCACACATAGCAGGCCAGGCAGCAGGTTGATGTAAAGGGCCACGATGCATTTTCAGGATCCACCCTCTTCCTCGCGTGCGGGCCCAGCTTGTGCTGTACTGATTGCTTTTCTCCATGTACGACTCATCATAGCAGCTACCCTTTGTTCCAAGGGTGTCAGTGGATGCAGATTGGGCGTGCCTCCTCCTGTCCGAGTTGCCTCCATTTTGTTGTGGGCCAATTTCTTCTGCAAAGAGTAAAATATAACTTTTTACAGTATGTCAGTCTGCAAGGTGGGACATACAGATAGCCAGGTTACAATTACGATTAAATTAAAAATGGGAAATATTACTTACACTAACTACTTGACCAAGGTCGTGCCATTTCTTTTTACACTGGCTTCCAGATCTCATGGTATGCACCACTGCGCAGTAATCTTCTGCAACTTGGTTCCAGCATTGTTTCTTTTCTTTTGGTGGCACTTTTATGCGAACTTTGTTGCTGATTTCTAGCTCCTGCCATCTCTGCTCAATTACGTTGACTAATATCTCCACTTCCTCATGCAAGAAATTTCTTTGTTCTTGGTGGATGTTGATCCATTGCAAAGTTGAATTGGCACTCTTATTTCTCAAAACACAGTCCTTAATTTGCATGCACCAATGCAGCACCGGTTCTGCAAGTTTAGCAGTGAAAAGCTGAACTCACTGATTTCAACAGGTGATTTATTCAACAGTACTGCTAAAAGCACTCCCTCACACACACAAATATCACAAAAATTAAATCACAAGCCTTTCCAGGGGTCCAAGAGAAAAATCTTCACTTTTCCTCCAGTCCCTTTAAAAATGGCCGAGTGCCAATGTTTGTTTCACACTGCGCGCGCACGCTCCAACGCGCACGCACAGGGTTGCCGGCACGACATTGCCTCATTTGAATTAGACCCGCCCCCCCACTGCTTACAGAATCGGCGCGAGTGTCTGGCTCCGTCCCCTGCTGTGATCTGCGCGCTGCGCCAAGCTGACTTAGAGCTCCGAGGAGCCGGAGAATCTCGCAGTTTTTTTCCTGTGCACTTTTGGGCGCGAAGAACAGGCGTCCAGCTCAGAGCTGCGCCGTTCTTGGCGCGGCCCGAAACTTCGGCCTGTAAACATATCTGTTTACAGTTATACATTGAACAATTTTTGTTAAATTGTGTAAGACATGACACTTTACATTAATTTCCTTCAAGTGTGTCTGTATGACCTTGCTGAAACCTTTGAACTCAATTGCAAGTAAATTAGAAATATTTTTGAATTAAGAAATTACTATATGATATTGATCCTTTTTGAAGTTATAGTCTTCCATCTTGATGACAAAGAATGTAAATAATTTCCTGTCAGCTATTTTTCCTCTTATTCAAAAATAATGTATATCACTTAAGAATGCAGGCTGTCGTTTTCCAAAGTGGGCACTAGGGGCTAGATTTTCGGCAGGTTTACGACTGGGTTTTCACCTGGGCGAATCGCAAAAACAACTTTTTTTTGGCGCTAAACGAGTCGCACAACATTTTGTGTCCAGGCAGAAATTTCGGCAGTAGTTTTGCAGAAAGCCTGCCTGATGTTTTCACCGTTTGGATGACGTCAATTGGCGTGCAACGCTGCGCTCTCCCCAGGCGTAAAGTTCGATGATATCGCCTGATTTAGCATCCGACCGGGAACCCACCAGACCCAGGGCGCACCCGGCGCTAATGGCGCCATTTTTAAAACGGAGCAGAAGTTCAGTGCATAAAAGGATTGGGAGAAGAAGGCTGCGTTTTACACAGTGAAATTTTATGTGAGTTTATAGTTCATTTTAAAGGATATTTAAGAACATTTTTTTTTAAATGGGGGCTATATACTATGTCAGCCATTATTCCTGGCTGCTCTATTTATACAGCGTTGAGCTGAAAGAAGGCTTATTGATGAGCATTTTGTGTGTAATCAAAGAGGTCTCACGTGTATGGGGAGGAGGCCCAAGAGTTTACAGGGAACAGCGCTCATACCTGCAGCTCTCTGGCACAGTGCAATAGAAGGCTGCGCTTCTGAAAAGAGGTCGTCACAGAGATATACCAGCTCATAAAGGCTGCCCTACAGCTACCAGCGGCAACAAGACTGCACTGCCCATCGAGGTGAAGGTGACTGCGGCACTTGTCTTCTATGCCTCCGGCTCCATTCAGGCATCAGCAAGGAACATATGCTCCATCTCACAGCATGCTACACATTGCAGCAGTCGCCAGATGATTACTGCACTGTACGCACGCAGGATGGACTTCATAAACTTCCCGACGACAAATGAGGCACAGAATGAAGGGCTATAGGTTTTGGACAAATTGCTGGCTTCCCCCAACGTTCAGGGTGCCATTGACTGTATGCACATCGCCCTGCGAGCACTTTTACTCAATCCAGAAGTTTACTGAAACTGAAAGGGATTCCACTCCATGAACGTACAGATCATCTGCAACCATACTCAGCGCATCATGGTAGTCAATGCCCAATATCCAGAGAGTATCCATGATGCTTTCATCATGCGTGAGAGCACCATCTCAGGAATGTTTGAGCGTCAACCACAAGGCCAGAGCCAAAGCGGGATGCGGGGGGACAAAGGTTACAGCCTCGCCACCTGGCTCGTGACCCCCCTCTGGAACCCTCAGACAGAAGCCGAGCATCACTATAATGAGAGCCATGCAGCCACATGCAACATCGTCGAACAGACAATTGCAGTGCTCAAACAATGCTTCTGATTTTTTTTTTCCAATTTCGTTCCAGATCAACACTAATGCCAAAGATCACTTTGCGCCAATGTGTTTGATCTTAGGCCAAAAGGCCGAGAGGCGAAGTTGCACCGTTCCTGGAAATATTGCAATACCAGGTCGGTGCATGGAGTGGACGGGGCATGCCCCTGACAATGCTTCTGATGCCTGGACAACTCTGGAGGCTGCCTGCAATACTCCCCTCAGCAGGTCTCTGAGTTCATTACAATGTGCTGCATGCTACACAACTTAGCCATCATGAGGGGACAGGAATTGCCAATGTGGACTGCAGGACCACCTCAGGAGAGAGGGGAGGAGGAGGAAGACGAAGAGGAGGAGCCTGGCGAGGAACCCATACCACCACCACCACCACAGGGGAGGTCACGTGGAGCTTTTGCCACTGCAAAAGCCTTAAGTCAGCAGCTCATAATTCACTGCTTTGCTTGAAGAGTGAACGACACGTTTGACCATTGTCTGGCCACTCTATCCCACCATGTTGACTATTGCCACTATTGTTCTGCAAATGAGACACTACACAGGAATGGTTAAGGTGAACAGAAGAATTTAATAAACATTGTAAACTTGTTAATCATTTTGAACCTTAAGTAAAATTTGAGCTTGAACAGAATTTGTAAACTTTAAAAACTTTTCTAAAACAACAACAACAAAATAACAACCCTGGCACCAAATGTCTTTTACCTCCGGCTCTCCAAGTTTCACCTCCTCTCTTTCTCCCCCCCCCCCCCCCCCCCCCCTCCCACACACACACGATGGCCTGAGGTGGAGGCTTTCATTGAAGGATTTGGCACATGCGACTCCTCATCTCGAAATAGAAAACAACAGACGAGTGGTTAGCAGCAGGGGAGGGGGCAGTGTGTAATGAGAAAGGTCACATAGCACAGGCTCATTTGAAGGACCGCCGCTACTCCATTATATGTAGTCCAGGGACACTGCATCACATTGCCCCAACCCTAGTCCACAGACACTACATCACATTGCCTTGCCCCAACCCAGCCCAGGGAGTGTGGAGGACTTGCCCTCACTATCGAACGGGGTGTCAGCAACCCCATGGTCAGTTGCCCTCCCTGAGGCACCGATCAGACCGGCCACTCATTCCTCGATGTCTGTCAAAGGTATGCTTCGGTGCGGATCGCCGCCTGTCCGCCGCTGCTCCCAGCAATTGAGGGACATCTTTCCCTGCAAAGATGACAGTGGGAATGGTTACCAGAAGGCCCATCTGCTCTTGTGGCACACAGATAGCCACCAAAGCAATAATACCATACTGTGTGCATTTAATACAGTTCTCTGTTAAATAGCCCTGAAGTTGCACATGGTTCATGAGGAAGACATCAAAGTGCAGAACATCTTCATAATGTGTAAAAATCATTCATGGCAAATAGGGTGCAACACTAAACCCACCTATACCAACAGCATGAGAACAAATAGTGTCAGAATTATAATTTAAGTAATGAAGGAGTGCATCAATAAAAATATTACTTGCTCTAATGATCCTGCAATGGTCATTAAACCTCTTGCGACACTGTGTGTAGGTCCGTCAGAGGATGTCGACATAGGAGACCTCCTCAGCTATGCTGGCCCAAATTTTTTGAAAAACTGCTGGGAGGGTTTACTTGCATCCTTCCTCTTCAATTTTGTCCATCATCTTTCAACAGCACTGACGGGCCTCGTTTGCCTCACAGCTGAACTTTCTGGCTCTCTGCCTGCTACCATCTCCTTCCATCGTGAATCAAATTTTAAAATGGCTGATTCAGCCCTGGATGTCCCGCGTAGACAAACGTTCCCTGCCTGCATTAGTGTTTGCGATCGATCGCTGACCAGAAGCGCAGGAAGAAGAGAAAAAATTACAAAAAAGAATATTCACATATGCGCAGAAGGTATGACTTTTTTTGCGGGAGCGGTGCGAGGGGTGTTTGTAAATTTCGGCTCCCGGCACATACACTCTGTTGTGTAACGCCGGAGTTATCGCTAACGATCTTCACCGTTTGCCAAAATTTGCGAGCTCTGGTGTTAACGGTAATCCAGCGGTTTAAAAAAAAAATTTGCAACAATTAGCGCCTGAAAACGGGCGAAATTGCTAAAACCCGAAAACCTATCCCTAGATGTTTACAGTTAACACCTCTAACTTTTTATTTAGTATTTAGCAAAAATAGTGGAGCAACTTTCCCTTTCACTTCTGTTTCCTTCTGTTTAAGTCGAAAGGTTTCTCTTTTTGCTGTTCTTGTACTTTATCACTTTGTGGGTGTAGTGTTTGCTCCTGTCAAAGTTTGACCGGAAACTTAAGATAAACTTTGTGTAGTATCAAGGATCTCCTGATTGATTGAAACATCATACTGCAGTGTGGAAAGTAGATAGAATCTGTTGGCTAGAGTTCAAGATAAGCTCCTTATCTGTGCAAATAAAATGTGAGAGATATAATGCATGTTCAGTGAATCTCATGTGGCCTTGCTTATGGTTAGTTGGAGGAAATGGTATGTATTTTAGGTGGGTTTGTTGTACCAGGACAAAATGTTGGGGGGGGTGGGGGGGCGAGGGAGAGACACAGATGAACGCGGGTGACTCATACCACAGCACCACCAACGGTAGGAGAGCTAAATAGCAGGCATTGGCAAAAGCTCTCGACATGCGTGTGTCTATAGCTATCTACAGTTTACTTTAAAATGGTAAGTAAAGATGTCACACTTTGTTACAGACATAAAACCATTTTTAAATACTTGGTGCTTCTGAGCTGTGGACTGAAACTGGTCACATTTCAATCTGCAAAGTTCTTTGACCAAGCAACAATTTAAACTTTGATCTCAGCCTATGTTTACTTGACAACACGAGAGGACACCACCGCAGGTTGTGAGGATAAAAAAGCGTGCCACTTCAGCTTCCAGCGCGAGCTGCTGCAGTTGTGCGACGGCTTTGAAGTGGGCGACTGGGTGATGTCATCAAAACCCAGGTTGCCGCTTAGAGCGTGGGCAGAAACATCGGCGGCGAGAGATTGTGGCGGAGGTGTGATAAATGAGGGTATGGGGCCCAGAAGAGCTGAGGGCCCAGGGGCAGCACTGGCCAGCCCACACTGCGATATGTGTGCGCACTAGGTTCATGCAGCAGAGCAGGTCTCCAGTCTTCCTGGTTAACCCTTGCCACTGGATAAAGGCCTAGTTCTGTCAAGCCTGTAAGGTGGCTGATGTGCAACGGTCACCACACGTTAAAAAAAAATCCACGAACAGTCGTCATCCACCCCTTCAATTGGAGTTCAGGACTGGAATATCGGGTCCTTCATTGAAACATCTGTGAACCCATGTGGAAGCAAGTCATCTTCGTTCGAAGGACCACCTGTGATGATGACTTGACAACAATTCAACATTGTGGTCTGAAAGGAATACTGCTCCACATTACCAAATAATATATTATGGATCATATTGTATCATAAAATAGCACATCATCTGACTTACTATGAGCAATCTCAAAGGGGAGAGCAATCTTTCTGCCTTTCTTTCTCTATCTCCAATGTCTTGCTTATTGCGTGAATTACCTATGTGAAATGCATACATCCAGTAATGCTTTTTCTGTCACATATTGCAGAACACAAATCAAAAGCAAGGAAAACAGTAGCTAGAAATGTAACAATTTAAATACTATGGGTTCATGGAAACAACCCACAGAAGAACCTACAAATAAAAGAATGTAAGCCATTCAAGTTGCTTTAAAAATTCCCGTTTCATCCACCATTTTTTCTCAGCAATTGTAATCTTCAAAGTAAAAACCTCAATGAAATTCTTAGAATATGATTAAGTTTATCTATAGAATAGTTTTGTGTCTTTAGATGCCTTCATTTAATGTATTTTACTTCATGGCCTCATCCTGTGCCAAAAACCTTGGCTTTGATCAGATATTGTCCTCCAGACTAGTTCAAGAATTACCAAGTACGCTTAATACAATCTGTGTGTGTGTGCAGAACTTCCCAACATACATCAGTAATTATCTCCTTGGATTTTCCAAGTACAAGCATTGTTTACTCATTCTGTGACTATTATTTAAAAGAAATTTGGAAACCTGAAGAATTTTTAAGCTCTAAATTCAGGTGAACTTTCATATCTAAGTTGTTTAAATGTTACTTTCAGGCCCAGGGGTTACTGCCAATGCTATCATTATCCAGCTCCCTCAAATTGCCAGAACCTTATTTTTCCTCACCTCAACTCACCTGTTAGCAATGCCGTTGGAGAATCTACTCATGTTTTTCTCTCTCCTCCTCCCGCCGCCTTGCCCAGCTCTTTCTCCCTGCCACACACCTGTGTTATATTTATGGCTGACTACTCCATGTCCCTGACTATCTGTGAGCAGCACAATGAAAGATCTTCTAATTTGGGGGGGGGTGGGGTGGGGGGGCATGTTATATTTTCTTGCTTATAGCAGAAAAATTATCAATAAAGTTAAGTTGATAATGGGCAGTTTGGCTTCTTTAATGTGCTGGATTTTGTAGTCAGCAGCAAACGAACGATGCTAGCCATTCATTACACTTACACTTGCTCACAGACTTTCTATGGGGTTTTGCACTGGAACTTGCTGTGATTAGAAATCCATTTTAACACAGCATCCTCGTCAGGTGATCTGAAACCTGTGTGAACAGGGAAAGCAACTGTATCTCAAACAGTCAGATTAAACAATTCTTAAATAGGCATGCAGAATCTGAACCATGAAGTGAAAGTTAGAATATTTAATTCAATGACAAATCATGTACAGAAAGTGAAATAGAGAGGGAAATATAGATGGGATGAAGAGGGAGAGATAAAAGGGACAGAAAGAAAAAAAAAGTTAAAATATATGTGTTTAAAAATTCAAATCTCCAATAATTAAAATCTGAAGGAATGAGACACTACACTTGTAAAAGTTAATTTTCAGTGGCAGAGAGATTGTTTGGCAGTAATTAAGACTTATCACACTATTTAAAAAAATATATATATATATTTACACTGGATAATTTACGAACAGGACAACTAACTTTTTTTGGCATGTTTAATCCGTATCGATCACGAAGTACAGCAAATTCACATGGTTCCATGTATTTCAATGCTATGTCTCTTGGCAAGATACTGTTTTATAGCAAAGTTTCTGGAGGAACAGAGCTACCCAGACAGCAAGTTCCTGATTTCCACGTTTAACTGCACATGTGCGGTCCTGTCTGATTTACACTTCAATAACATTGAGCGTTAATAACGTTGACCATTATTTTTACAGCAAAATTCAGACCAATGAGTTGAGAATACCTTTGGGATATTTATACTGAGCTGACAAAACCGAGTTCATCAGTGTTGTATTGGAGGAATTCCAAAATACAGTACAGAGGTACCTCACTTATGCCAATGTTAAAACATGGCTATGCCAAACTGCAGAATGTCATCCTCTTCTGTGATTTTTTTTTCACTCATGCCCAAAATTTGTTTTGTCTTCTGGCCATTTTAATTTTGTATTATTTTTTAATTGAACAAGCTTTCGTGAAGGTAGAAACTTCCATATGTACCAATAAAAACATTACAAGAAGTACAGAATGCAGTAAGGAAGGGTCGACTTCGATTTTTGTTTTTTATCTTCCCCAACCATCGCCCCCCCACTTTTTCCTATCTTGTGTCAATTGATCCCAACTGGAGCACTGGTCGGGATGCTACAATAGGCTGCAAGGCCCCTCGGTTATGGCAGAAAATCTGCCATGTTTCCTGCTATTGACTACCATCCAGTGACACCTGTTGGAAGGAAATATATGTTGTAGGTTTTGGGTGGGGTGCATTGTTGACAGATGTGTGAAGATGTGGTCTGGGCTCTGATTTCCTCCCCTAATGGTTGGATAGCTCGCAATGCTATCTGTTGTAGTTTGCTCAAGTGACTTATTTCAGTTCAAAGTACTGAAGGGTGACCAGTGCCATAATTCAGTTGAAGGTTGTGCCTTTCACAGATGAAGTGAATGGAGAAAATGGGAGATGGGGAACTCCATGTACTAACTGCTCCTCCAGTGCCCGAGCGGGTAAATCTGTACGGTGGAATTGAGCCAGTCAATCTAGGAAGGACCCAAGTTTGTATCATTTGAAGAGGCACGCTTGTTAGGATTCTGATTGAAATCAGTGAACCCTACTGGAAAGTGGTTCTCGTGTAAGAACAGGATTGAGCTCAGTTGTGATGCCACCCGCGCCCCCCCCATGGTTGTAGCCATTCACCGTCAAGTTGTGCATGAAGAAGGACACGTGCATATGCTATTGGAGCACTGCTGCCATGTCAGACTGCCCCAGTATGGAGGTTTTCAAACTTTTCTGCATGGGAAATCCTGCAAATATTAACATACTACAGGAGACTCCCTGCAAAAAGTGTCACCCTACCAAAACTCTTTGTACAACTTTAAAAAGACAATGATCTAAAAAAAAATGCTATCATTGCAGAAAATGCTTTATTATTGTACAGCAGGGATCCCATCGCAGTCTCCTAGGATTTGGGCACCCCAGTTTGAATACACTGCGTGTATTACTGCCTTCAGGAAAGGAAGGGATAGAAGGGCAGAAAATGTAGGGATGGCAATGTTTGGAATATTTACAGATTTTAAATGTCCCCATTTTCTTGCAGTATGATTAATTGACGAGGCATTCAATTGCACACAAAAGCAAGTAAATCGAGAGTTTTAAGAGACTTGATTAAGAAATTTAATAATTTCTCCCTCAATTTTTCTTCAATTATCCACTAAATGTTGCTAATCCAGATTGTGATCATTGCCAACAACTCTCCTTTTCAAGTGGGCATTCTTCATTTAAACAGGGTTGGAAAGCGTCAGCAACCTACTCAACCTTGGTGGACAGTGCATCACAGTTGAGGCTGATGCAGCCTTCCCCTAATCTCCACAATTCCAATAGGCCCACTGGATAATGATCAAGAGTGGAAACTCTGATATTTTTTTCTGGCATTCCCTTCCACGGGATTACTGAAATCAAATGTAGTGCCTTGTGTCGGAAATTATGCTGTTATAAAGGAGATGTAGGTTATTGGGGTGTGGAAGTAGAAGAGGCGTGTACACCTCCACTGAAAGTATTTGAAAAGAAGTTGAAGATATCTCCCTATCTAAAAGAAATAACTTACATTTATATAGCATTTCATGTCCTCAGGACATCTCAAAATGCTTTACAGCCAATTCATTATTTGTTGTTTTGTAGGCAGCCAAATTACACGCGAGTTCCCACAAACAGTAATGAGATGAATAACGAATTAATCATATTTATCACTCTATTATTGGGGGGAAAATAATGCTTGAATTTCATTATCTTTAAATTTGCAGATATTTTAATTTGAAATTGAGCTTTATTCTTAACTGTTTCTGTCTTGTACAATATTCATGAGTCCACATTACCTTAATACCTCATAATCTTAAATACTTTTATCAAATAGCCTCTTAGTATTTTCAAGCAAGTAACATCTGTAGATAGTTAACCTCTGCTTAAAGATCTTGGGGCTGAAATTCAGGTTCCAAATAAGGCCCGTTACTGCCGTTTTGTGGCGGAATCGAGTGGCCGCTACGTTGCAATCGATGGGCCGCCCTTTAGCTCGGGGATTTTTCGGCCTGTCCCCACTTCCGTCCCGCTACTGCCAACCGCCGCAAGTGCGTCATCAAAATGTGCACCGCCACTCTCCCGTATCTCCAGAACACTCCGACCCAAATTCAAGTCAAAAAATCATTGCCCTGCCACATGGTGCTCCCGACAGCTTTCTCTATCGGTGCACCTTCTTCTGACTGTGTGCCACACGGCAGCCCTTGAAGGGGAGGGTGCACTGCTGCGGTCGCCATGTTTTCATTTTTGCCGCCCGACTTCCCAATTGGCCAGCAAAATATTGTCCACGGATTCGGTCGAGCCGCCAACAAGGAGCCTGGCACCCCCAATTGGGTGACAGGTGGCTGGCCCGCCCGAAACCCTCCCTGGTGGCTCAGTGGCTGAAGCTTAAAAAAAATCCCCGATTCTCTCCCCTTTAACGGAAGGGAGAGAGCGTGGTGATGCACATGCGCAGTGATATCAGCAGCAGAGACTCGATCCCGTCCCAATTTCCACCCCTCAGCAGGTCTTACCGCCGCACATCCACCCCCACTATGACTAATTTCCAGTCCGACGTCAAAAAAAGTTCAAAGTGCCTAAAATCGATCCAGAGTCTGTCTCATCGCTCCCGGCAGTAAAACCAGGTAAGAAATCGTTTGTGCGCCAGCTTTCTAGCATGCCTGAATTTTGGCCCCCTTACCTCTTAGTTCTAGAATGAATCTGGTAGTTCTGTTTTTCATTCCTTCAAGTAATTTTTCCTTTTTAGAGAGGAGAATTAAAACTCCACTCAGTGTAGTCTCCCCAAGAACAGATATAATTTTAGCATATTCTAGTTATACATCCTATTATGATTGGTATCCTATTTGCCTGTAAACATTGACCTAACTTGTCCACCCAAGCCTCCAAAATCTTTTCCTCAATATGATACTGCAAACATGTTTCCATTAGTACACACTATCCTTTTCTGTGCCAAATCACATAACTTTAATGCTTTTCGGTATTAAATTCCATCTGCCACTTCTCTGCTGAAACATCTATCTTGGCTAGATCTTATTGGATTTGTATACATATGCTCATTTTGCCACTGCTCCCATTTTTTGCATCATCTGCAAATTCCATCGTCCTAATCACCTACAAAAATTAGAAATAATAGCTGTCAAAACAGCGACGTGCAATTATCACACAGTCAAAGCCCTCTGCAGGGAAATGGGACCTGTGTGAACAAGGCAAGCAACTGCGTGTCTCTTCAATCAATCGGATTGAAGAAAGGAAAGAGAGATTACGAAGGTAATCTTGCGCAAAACATAAAAACGGATAGTAAAAGCTTTTACAGATATATAAAACGGAAAAGAGTGACTAAAGTAAATGTTGGTCCCTTAGAAGATGAGAAGGGGGATTTAATAATGGGAAATGTGGAAATGGCTGAGACCTTAAACAATTATTTTGCTTCGGTCTTCACAGTGGAAGACACAAAAACCATGCCAAAAATTGCTGGTCACAGGAATGTGGGAAGGGAGGACTTGAGACAATCACTATCACTAGGGGGGTAGTGCTGGACAGGCTAATGGGACTGAAGGTAGACAAGTCCCCTGGTCCTGATGAAATACATTCCAGGGTATTAAAAGAGATGGCGGAAGTTATAGCAGATGCATTCGTTATAACCTACCAAAATTATCTGGACTCTGGGGAGGTACCAGCGGATTGGAAAGCAGCTAATGTAACGCCTCTGTTTAAAAGAGGGGGCAGACAAAAGGCAGGTAACTATAGGCCAGCTAGTTTAACATCTGTCGTGGTGAAAATGCTTGAAACTATCATTAAGGAAGAAATAGCGGGACATCTAGATAGGAATAGTGCAATCAAGCAGACTCAGCATGGATTCATGAAGGGGAAATCATATTTAACTAATTTACTGGAATTCTTTGAGGATATCATGAGCATGGTAGATGGATGTGGTGTATTTAGATTTTCAAAAGGCATTCGATAAGGTGCCACACAAAAGGTTACTGCAGAAGATAAAGGTACGCGGAGTCAGAGGAAATGTATTAGCATGGATAGAGAATTGGCTGGCAAACAGAAAGCAGAGAGTCGGGATAAATGGGTCCTTTTCGGGTTGGAAATTGGTGATTAGTGGTATGCCACAGGGATCAGTGCTGGGACCACAACTGTTTACAATATACATGGATGACCTGGAAGAGGGGACAGAGTGTAGTGCAACAAAATTTGCAGATGGCATAAAGATTAGTGGGAAAGCGGGTTGTGTAGAGGACACAGAAAGGCTGCAAAGAGATTTAGATAGGTTAAGCAAATGGGCTAAGGTTTGGCAGATGGAATACAATGTCGGAAAGTGTGAGGTCATCCACCTTGGGGGGAAAAAAACAGTAAAAGGGAATATTATTTGAATGGGGAGAAATTACAACATGCTGCGATGCAGAGGGACCTGGGGGTCCTTGTGCATGAATCCCAAAAAGTTAGTTTGCAGGTGCAGCTGGTAATCAGGAAGGCGAATGGAATGTTGGCCTTCATTGCGAGAGGGATGGAGTACAAAAGCAGAGAGGTCCTTCTGCAACTGTGAGGCTGCACCTGGAGTATTGTGTGCAGTTTTGGTCACCTTACTTAAGAAAGGATATACTAGCTTTGGAGGGGGTACAGAGACGATTCACGAGGCTGATTCCAGAGATGAGGGGTTACCTTATGATGATAGATTGAGTAGACTGGGTCTTTACTCGTTGGAGTTCAGAAGGATGAGGGGTGATCTTATAGAAACATTTAAAATAATGAAAGGAATAGACAAGATAGAGGCAGAGAGGTTGTTTCCACTGGTCGGGGAGACTCGAACTAGGGGGCACAGCCTCAAAATACAGGGGAGCCCATTTAAAACCGAGTTGAGAAGGAATTTCTTCTCCCAGAAGGTTGTGAATCTCTGGAATTCTCTGCCCAAGAAAGCAGTTGGGGCTAGCTCATTGAATGTATTCAAGTCACAGATAGATAGATTTTTAACCAATAAAGGAATTAAGGGTTACGGGGAGCGGGCGGGTAAGTGGAGCTGAGTCCACGGCCAGATCAGCCATGATCTTGTTAAATGGCGGAGCAGGCTCGAGGGGCTAGATGGCCTACTCCTGTTCCTAATTCTTATGTTCTTATGAAGAATCCTTATAGAGGCATGCAGAATATAAACCAGGAAGTGTAAGTTAAAACATTTAATTCAATGTACTGAAAGTGAAATATGGGATGAAGAGAAAGAAAAAGGTTTTTTTATTTTAAATGTTTTAAATCTCCGACAGTAATTAAAATCTGAATGAATGAGACTCCACACGGGTAAAAGTAAATTTTCAGTGCCAGAGAAGTTTGGCAGTAATTAAGACAATCATGCTGTTAAAAATTCACTTGCATTTGAATGACAAGCCCTAACTTTTTCTGTTTAATGGGTATTTATTGAGTAAGTACCGCAACTTTGTAGGATCTTGTGGCGATATCGTTGGTATTTCTTCAGCGACTTGAGGTATCAACTGTACATCGCCGAGAACATGCAGAAATCAAGCACAGGCAGCGGAAAGAGCGTATGGCAAACCAGTCCCACCCACCCCTTCCGTCAATGACTGTTTGTCCCACCTGTGACACAGACTGTGGTTTCGTATTGGACCTAAGAACTCATGCTAAGAGTGGAAGCAAGTCTTCCTGAATTCTGAGGGACTGCCTATGATGACCGCAACTTTATGGGCTCAATTTCTCCGGGTCATTTGCAGCGTTTTATTGGCGCATGCCATTTTTTCTGCCATAAATATTTAATTCAAAGTTTCCCCCTGGAATCTGCGCCGGCGTAACTGCTTTAGTTACGATTTTTCTAGGTTAGGTTTTTTTTTGACGTCATGGGGGCGTTCCCTCATGTCTGCGCCAGTTTTCATTATTTTTCGCTGTTTGCCCCCAAAAATTTTATCTTAGATCGGTGTAACTGGCCACTCCCGAAAAACCTTCGGGTGAGTTAACAGAAAGCAGCGCACATTGAGAAATCAGCGCTGAAAGAAGCCAATGTTTTTCATCAAAGTTTTTGGAGGGAGTCAAAAACACTTTATTATGGATATTTAAAGTTCAACTTTTTTTTAACCTTTCAACGGAGTACATGGAAGTTCCTTGGATTTCTGAAGTGTTCATTTTTTGTTACTCCCACGCCACCTCTGAACATCTTCAAGCAGGGCTGGAGGGGGTCGTAGCGTCGGCCATCAGAATCGGCCCTGCGTCCGGACACGGGCTCAGGGCTCGGCTGGAAAACAAGCCCGGGGGAAAGGAGGGAAGTGGCGATCAGAAGGCTGCTGCACTGAGCCCGGGGAGGGAGGTATAGATCGGACGGCTGCTGCACTCGGCGCAATGAATTTGGTGGGGGGCGGGGGGAGGAGAAAGGGGGGGCAGAGCGGGAAGAGAGGAGAAGGGGGGGATTGGGGAAGAGGGGAGGAGAAAGGGGGGGTGTGGAAGAGGGGAGGGGGAGCGGGGGAGAAAGAGAAAGGGAGAAGTCACAAGACTCCAAGGGGGTGGGGTGGGGAAGGAGGGAGAGAAATCACAAGACCTGGGTGTGGTCCATCCATGCAGACCTTGGGGAGCGGCAACAAAGAACCTGTCCTGCCTGTCTTCCTGACATCTTGACCTCCTTGCAAAGGTAAAATTTTACCGTGGGGGCAATACTGACAATACCACACCTTGTGCAAGCCTTCTGCATGATGGTGCTACGTAGGAGACAATTGATTCGACATCATTGCATGAGGAACATTAGAGCCCGTAGAGTGCTGGGCAGGAGGCCTTGCCCACTTCGAGCATATCAAGACAGGCATTCGTACCTACAGTTGAGTGATGTAGTCTGTGTCAGAAGGCTGCGTTTCCGCAAAGAGGTTGTAACTGAGATCTGTGAGTTGGTGAAAGCAGACCTACAATCTAGAAGCGTCCGGAGGACTGTTGTCAGTTGAAGTGAAGGTTACAGCTGCACTTTAATTCTATGCCTCCGGATACTTTCAAGCTACAACTGGGGATGTGTGCGCCATTGCGCAGTAATTTTCTGCAACTTCCTCTGCTGGTGTCCAGATCCTGCCATCAGGTCTCAATCATAGTAGCGAGTGCCTCCACTTTATCCTATAACATAGAAACATAGAAAATAGGTGCAGGATTAGGCCATTCGGCCCTTCGAGCCTGAACCGCCATTCAATGAGTTCATGGCTGAACATGCAACTTCAGTACCCCATTCCTGCTTTCTCGCCATACCCCTTGATCCCCCTAGTAGTAAGGACTACATCTAACTCCTTTTTGAATATATTTAGTGAATTGGCCTCAACAACTTCCTGTGGTAGAGAATTCCACAGGTTCACCACTCTCTGGGTGAAGAAGTTTCTCCTCATCTCGGTCCTAAATGGCTTACCCCTTATCCTTAGACTGTGACCCCTGGTTCTGGACTTCCCCAACATTGGGAACATTCTTCCTGCATCTAACCTGTCTAAACCCGTCAGAATTTTAAACGTTTCTATGAGATCCCCTCTCATTCTTAACTCCAGCGAATACAAGCCCAGTTGACCCAGTCTTTCTTGATATGTCAGTCCCGCCATCCCGGGAATCAGTCTGGTGAACCTTCGCTGCACTCCCTCAATAGCAAGAATGTCCTTCCTCAAGTTAGGAGACCAAAACTGTACACAATACTCCAGGTGTGGCCTCACCAAGACCCTGTACAATTGTAGTAACACCTCTCTGCCCCTGTACTCAAATCCCCTCGCTATGAAGGCCAACATGCCATTTGCTTTCTTAACCGCCTGCTGTACCTGCATGCCAACCTTCAATGACTGATGTACCATGACACCCAGGTCTCTTTGCACCTCCCCTTTTCCTAATCTGTCACCATTCAGATAATAGTCTGTCTCTCTGTTTTTACCACCAAAGTAGATAACCTCACATTTATCCACATTATACTTCATCTGCCATGCATTTGCCCACTCACCTAACCTATCCAAGTCACTCTGCAGCCTCATAGCATCCTCCTCGCAGCTCACACTGCCACCCAACTTAGTGTCATCTGCAAATTTGGAGATACTACATTTAATCCCCTCGTCTAAATCATTAATGTACAATATAAACAGCTGGGGCCCCAGCACAGAACCTTGCGATACCGCACTAGTCACTGCCTGCCATTCTGAAAAGTACCCATTTACTCCTACTCTTTGCTTCCTGTCTGCCAACCAGTTCTCAATCCACGTCAGCGAATACTGAACCAAAGTACTTGTTCAATTGGTCTGCCATTTCTTTGTTCCCCGTTATGACTTCCCCTGATTCTGACTGCAGGGGACCTACGTTTGTCTTTACTAACCTTTTTCTCTTTACATATCTATAGAAGCTTTTGCAATCTGTTTTAATGTTCCTTGCAAGCTTCCTCTCGTACTCTATTTTCCCTGCCCTAATCAAACTCTCTCCTCCTCTGCTGAGTTCTAAATTTCTCCCAGTCCCTGGGTTCGTTGCTATTTCTGGCCACTTTGTATGCCACTTCCTTGGCTTTAATACTATCCCTGATTTCCCTTGATAGCCACGGTTGAGCCACCTTCCCTTTTTTATTTTTATGCCAGACAGGGATGTACAATTGTTGTAGTTCAGCCATGCAGTCTCTAAATGTCTGCCATTGCCCATCCACTGTCAACCCCTTGAGCATCATTCGCCAATCTATCCTAGCCAATTCACGCCTCATACCTTCAAAGTTACTCTTCTTTAAGTTCTGGACCATGGTCTCTGAATTAACTGTTTCATTCTCCATCCTTATGTAGAATTCCACCATGTTATGGCCATTCTTCCCCAAGGGGCCTCGCTTGCTAATTAATCCCCTCTCATTACACAACACCCAGTGTAAGATGGCCTCCCCCCGAGTTGGTTCCTCGACATATTGTTCTGGAAAACCATTCCTTATGCACTCCAGGAAATCCTCCTCCACCGTATTGCTTCCAGTTTGGTTAGCCCAATCTATATGCATATTAAAGTCACCCATGATAACTGCTGCACCTTTATTACATGCACCCCTAATTTCCTGTTTGATGCCCTCCCTAGCATCACTACTACTGTTTGGAGGTCTGTACACAACTCCCACTAACGTCTTTTGCCCTTTGGTGTTCTGCAGCTCTACCCATATAGATTCCACATTATCCAAGCTAATGTCCTTCCTAACTATTGCATTAATCTTCTCTTTAACCAGGAATGCTACCCCACCTCCTTTTCCTTTTATTCTATCCTTTCTGAATGTTGGATACCCTTGGATGTTGAGTTCCCAGCCCTGATCATCCTGGAGCCACGTCTCTGTAATCCCAATCACATCATATCTGTTAACATCTATTTGCACAGTTAATTCATCCACCTTATTACGGATACTCCTTGCATTAAGATACAAAGCCTTCAGGCTTGTTTTTTTAACACCCTTTGTCCTTGTAGAATTATGATGTAGTGTGGCCCTTTTTGTTTCTTGACTTTGTTCACTCGGCCTTCCACTATTGCTTTTTACCTTTCTACCATCTGTTTCTGACTCCATATTACTTCGCCCTGTCTCGCTGCATAGGTCCCATTCCCCTGCCATATTAATTTAAACACTCCCGAACTGCATTAGCAAATGTTACCTCCAGGACATCAGTTCCAGTCCTGCCCAAGTGCAGACCGTCCCTTTTGTACAGGTCCCACTTCCCCCAGAACTGGTTCCAATGTCCCAGGAATTTGAATCCTTCCCTCTTGCACCACTGCTCAAGCCACGTATTTATTCTAACTATCCTGCTCCCTCTACTCTGATTAGTATGTGGCACTGGTAGCAATCCAGAGATTACTACCTTTGAGGTCCTACTTTTTAATTTAACTCCTCGCTCCCTAAATTCAGCTTATAGGACCTCTTCCCGCTTCTTACCTATATCGTTGGTACCTACATGTACCACGACAACTGGCTGTTCACCCTCCCTCTCCAGAATGCTCTGCAGCCACTCCGAGACATCCTTGACCCTTGCACCAGGGAGGCAACATACCATCCTGGAGTCTCGGTTGTGGCCGCTCTTTAATTTTTGGTCCTTGCATTGCATCTTGTATTGCTGAGCTCCAATTTTTCCAATGCTCCCTCACAGCACTCAATGTTGTCACACACACAACTGGCTCTTTTAAAAATGTCCGATTGCCAACCCGGAGCTGTACTGCGCGTGCATGTCCATTGAAATGACATCAAAAACATCACTTTTTTTCCCGTGCGTGCGTCGAAGGTGCAGAATCGTTTTTTTCAGCACAGACAGCAGGCTCCACCCCCCGAGGCGAATGGACACTGCGTGGCGCCAAATTTGAATTATACATCGGGGAAACATTGTCAAAATATTTCTGGCCTAGAAAAATGGGCGTAACTCTGGCAATACGCCAGAAAACAGGCTTAGGCAAAATTGAACCCTATGTGTTTAAACGCCAAAACTCCTGCTGAGGAACTGGTGTAGCACGGCTTCTGGAGAAGCAGAGCAGCTCGGATAGCAACTTCTGTGATTTCTGTGTTTAACTGCGCATGTGTGGATACTGGATGTTGTGTCAGATTTACTCTTTAATAACAGTGAGCCACCGTTATTATTGCTGCAAAATCCAGGCCAATATCTACCTTGAGTTTCTGCACCTTTCCAGATATGTACTACTTGGTGATTTTAATGATTTCTTGTCTAATACAGTATTAATTTATTTTTGGCCATTTCTCCTCTAATTTCATTGATGAATACTGTGACAAAATAGTGGTTTAATATTTCAGCAACTTTCCTATGCTTAGTCATCATCTTTGCATTAAAATTCCGAGTGGCCTATTTTTTTTTTCATTCATTGATTGGATATAGGCATCATTGGCAAGGCCGGCATTTATTGCCCATTCTTAATTGCCCTCGAGAAGGTAGTGGTGAGCCGCCATTTCAGAGGCAGTTAAGAGTCAACCACATTGTTGTGGGTCTGGAGTCACATCCAGGCCAGACTGGGCAAATATGGCAGATTTCCTTCCATAAACCAGATAGGTTTTTACGACCATCCAGTAGTCTCATAGTCACCATAACTGATGCTAGATTTTTTTTAAATCTCCAGAATTATTTAATTCATTGAAGTTAAATTCCCCAGATCTGTGATGGGATTTGAACTCGTGTCTCCAGATCATTAGTCTTGACCTCTAGATTACTAGTCCAGTAACATAACCAACTATGCTACCTTGCTCCTCATGTCACTATGTATCCTTTGTTTACTTCTGATCTGTTTGAAGAAGTGTATTATTTTGCAGGTATATTTTTCTCGTATTTACTCTTGGGATCTCTTTAATTTCTTTATTTCTCAGTCTGTTTTCCTATCCTGTTTTGAATGCCTTCCATAACTTTGGTTGTCCATGCTGGCTTTGTTTTAGTTTGCCCATGATGTACGTCGGGGATAAATTGATTTTTGCATCTTAAAAAAATTCCTTTAAAACTTTTAATAGATTTTCTTGTCTTATTATTCTTTTACATATGTTCTATTGCAGTTTGCATGCAAACCCAGCTCATAGCATCTCAAACCACTTCTTTAAACTATTTGCTTCCAGAAATAATCATGCATTACATTACATTACATTACATTCTTACCACTTGATGTTCCTAGTTTCTGTTGAGCCGGCTGATGTTCCTCCATCAGTACTACCTTCCTTTTCTTTCTCATCTTTTTAATGTCATCGTTAGGTAATGAGTTGTTTGTATTTTGGCCTGGCAATAGATAGTAAACCATGAAAGTTGTGGTCTTTTTCTCATTGGCCACATCTAACTACAGAATTTCACATGATAACTTACCCTGTGATTGACTGCTTTAATGTCCCAATGTCTCTCACATACAAGGCAACATCTCCAGCCTATCTGTTTCCTACACCCCAATCTTTCCTGAATGCCCTGTGCCCTTGTAACTTGTATTAATTTCTATAGTCCTAGTGATGAGAGCTATTTTTATGTTTTGTTTATACTGTATTTTTAATTTTACAGAATGGCTTTACTTAGTTAAGGTGGAAATATTATCTGACCGTACACAAGGTAATATATAGGGTGTAATTTTCCAAGTACACGCTGATGGCCAATTCCTTGCCTGTTGCCAGTTCATATCATAAATCGTGCATCCAATATTTTATGTTGTGTTCTGGCGGTGGACAGCATTTCCTGTTGTTGACGTATTCTTGGAACATGATTGCTCCCTCCACATCTGCAATATACTGCAAACTAAGGTTCAACCAGACTCATGGTGTGAGCTGAATCACATTACTGCTTGAGACCCACCATAGTATGGTGTTCCGATTAATAAATTTGTATATTTTTACCAAAAATGGGGTGATGGAGGAAATGGTAATTATCACATGATTTCATAAACATTGATTTCAGAGTGTATATCTGAATAATAGAATATTGTAATATGCCGACATATTACAATAGTTTTAATAATACTGTAAGGGAAAATTACAATTTGATATAACTAATATATTGACTGATTTCTCTTGTCTTTGCATTTTGTTGCAGTGGCTTTGGGTCGCAATCAGCCCCTGAAAAAGGAAAAACCAAAATGGAAGAGTGATTACCCAATGACAGATGGGCAGTTACGTAGTAAGAGAGATGAATTTTGGGATACGGCGCCTGCTTTTGAAGGTCGAAAGGAGATTTGGGATGCCCTCAAGGCTGCAGCACATGCTTTCGAAAGTAATGATCATGAACTCGCCCAGGCAATCATTGATGGTGCAAGTATAACATTGCCACATGGTAGGTTGTTTTATACTGTACATGTTGCATTTCATTTTACTTGATTCTGGCTTGGAATTGGTTCCAATCTGAGATACTGTTCAGATTATATCGTGTCATTGTACACATGGACCAGTAAATGGCCTACTAAATCCAGGAATTTCCGAAGGAAAGTACTGTGTAGTATGATGTTATATGCCATTTTCTACATGGTTTAAAAAATATACTAGTCTGAATTGTGTGGTTGAAATAGCATTGCATTATTAGTAACCAGACGATTAAGATGTTTTATTTTAATGAAAGCGTTAATCTATTAAGAATTAATGGGCTAACATCTTAAAATAAGATAAAGCAATTTCAAATTGATTTTGTTAATGTTGCACAATGCAATTTTAACCCTATAGCATCCTCATAATCATCTTTGGGTAGCAGAATTAATATTCTGTAGTATTCTATCACGTTTGATCAGTTATAATCTTGGTCAAGATCGCTGTGTTTTGCATTGAAGTGTAATGTGAGTTTCCTGACAACTTGGGCGTGCGTTGGTGATTGTAATGTGTTATAGTTCTTAGAACTTATGATATAACTCTTTGAACTGTGTGCAATTTCTTACAGTAAATCAGAATTTGATTTGACAGTTTAGAGGTCTAATATTGCAGCTTATTTTAATCACACAAGATTAGTATGTGATAGAATTCTGAATTCTTTGCCATTGTCTTTAAAGACAGAATTAGAAATTTACAGATTTAATATTTACAGAAGCTCGCCAGTAGTCTAAACCCCACATTGCAACCCCCATAGCTAACAAATTTGAAATCTCCACCCCCCCACTGCAATACTGCCAAACCCAAGACGCCTGCCTCATTGTTAGCAAATGGGGTGACCGCCTAAGGGTGATAGTGGAGATGGGGATGATGGGAGTGTGTTCAGTGAAGAGGATGTCACAAAGTCTCCACTCTCACTGTGCTACTGTCAGACCCCCAGGTTTTGTGTCTCCTGCTGACTGCTGTCAAACCCCAAGACTCCTACCCAGTTCTATCAAATGGAAGACATAGGGATGGGTCAGATGGTGTGTAATGCTGGTCATGGAACAAAGTCCATTCTTATCACCCGCAGCTGCCAGATTCTGGGGCCGAAATTCAGCTCCCAAAAAAAAAGGCTGCTTACCGCCGGAAAGCGGCGACCAAGTGGCGGAGTCGAGTGGCTGCTGACTTCTGGTCCAATAGCGCTGTCATTGAAATTCAGTTCATGGATTTTTCTGACGGTCCCCACTTCCGCCCCACCATTGACAACCGGTCCTAGTTCATAATCAAAGCGCGCACTGCCGATCTCCCGCTCCTCCAGCGAAATTCAGCTTTAAAAATCTTCCATCCGCCGAGCGGTGCCCCCGACAGCCTTTTCTGTCAGTGCACCTTGTTTTCTGTGTGCACGACTTGGCTGCGCGGCGGCCATTAAAGACGAGGGCCCATTGCCGCGGCCGTCTTTTTTTTTCCCCGGCCAAATCAGATCAGCCGACCAATTATGCCCTGAGGTTCCGGCTCTGCTGATGATTGACAGCGGCACTGACTCAGTCCCGCCTCCACTTCTGCCCCTCGAGTGCTTACCTCCACACTTTCGCCCCCATTATGACCGACTTCCGGGCTGCTTTAAAAAAAAACGACAGAGTTGAATTTTGCGAAAGAGACGACCCCATCCGACGCGGTGGAAAAAACACTTCAGGATCGGTAGGTATGACTCATTTTGGGCAGGGCTGAATTTCGGCCCCTCTTTCTTTTGCTCTAGCAAGTACTTGACTGAGTGATCAACAATCATTTGTGAGCTAATCTAAACAGTGGTTTATCCTCAATTTTTTAATCACACTCTACACGTAAATAGCCAATTGCATGTCTGCTTGTGCATATCCAGTGGCGCATGGTGATGTAAGTTGGACCTAAATAAGAGTAACTCTGCATTCTATAGTAATTACTGCGAATAAAAGTCTTATTTTACCCATGTTGGTGAATGTGCGTTCAGACATGAACAAGGCCCAAGATTTCCACGACCTAGTGGATGATTTTACTGATATCCTGGCTTTGACTGAAACTATGCTCACAGGTAGTGACATATTGACCTTTACTGAAGCTTCGCCGCATTTTCACCATTGGCCCTGCCCAAACTGCCATGGTTGGCAGTGTGATCCTTATCACCAAATCACATCTCGGTTTCTTCCCCCTACTCCTCTAGTACTTTCTCATCTGTTGAGCACCTCATCGTATTTTACCTCTCTCCTTTTAAATCCTCATTGTCTATTTGTCACCAAGCATCACCCTACATTTCTTACCAAGCTACCCTCCTTCAGCCTCTCCTCTGAGTGACTGACTCCTCATTCTTGATCATTTTAATCTTCATCTCTGCTCCCCTTTCCTTCTTTCCTCTGAATCCACATACCTCTTCATTCTCAAGGCCACCTCTCTACTTTGCCATCTCCTGGCCTCTCTACTCCCATGGTCTCTATCAAACAACACCATCTCCAACCATTTTCTTGTATCCCTCACTACACACATCCCTATACACCATCCAACCCCACTTCCTTCTGTGTCTGGAAATAAAAACTTTCTATCACATCACTTATACCACTGCACTTTGTAAATCCCAATTAACTAGCCTGCAACTCTGAACAAGTGGGAGGTGTTCATGGACTTTTATCACTCAGATTGAGACTATTAATTCAGCTGCTGTTGCTTCCCACCCCCCACCACCCCGTTTCCCCTTGTCTACCAAGCCAAACCTCCCCCTGCCCTAACCCTCAACCAATGTCTTTCTCCAGTTTCTCTGCTATCTCCCTTACTGCCTTCTCTGAACTCATATTGTCCATGAGATCCACCTTCTGCTTCCTTGACCCCATTCCCACGAAACTGCTAACAACCCAACTTCCCTTCCTGCCCCCATGTATGCTGGCTTAAACGATTCCCTCTCATTTGGTACTGTCCCTCTCTTTCAAAACCATCAGCACCACCGCCTCAAAAAAAAAACACTCTCAAACCACCCTGTCCTTGCAAGCTACTGCCTTATCTCCAATTTCTATCTTCTCCCAAAGTTCTTGAACATGTTGTCGGCTTCCAAATGCATGCCCATCTTTCCTGCAACTCCAATCAGGTTTCCCTCTCTGCCACGGCCTTGACCAAAGTCATAAATGACATCCTTTGTGACTGATGCATTATCCCTCCTTGACCTGTCTGCAAGCTTTAACAAGGTTGACCACTCCATCTTCCTCCCAACACTTTTCCTCCATTGTCCGGATGAGTAGGATTACCCTTGCTTCGTTCACTCTTAACTATCTTCGTCAGAGTATCTCCAGCAATGGCTGAGACATTGCCGACAGTGGTATGATGAAAGCAGTGGGTAATACAAATCATGAATGTGAAGTAGAAACTGTAGGGATCCCAAACTAATTTCTGGGCACTACCCTTCAGCATTTTACCTTCCCTCCTACTTTGACATTCATCATAGGCAGTCCCTCGAAATCGAGGAAGACTTGCTTCCACTCTTGGAATGAGTCCTTAGGTGGCGGAACAGTCCAATATGAGAGCCACAGTCCCTGCCACAGGTGGGTCAGACTGTTGTTGAGGGTAAGGGAGGGTGGGACAGGTTTGCTGCACATTCTTTCCGCAGCCTGCGCTTGTTTTCTGCATGCACTCGGCAATGAGACTCGAGGTGCTTAGCACCCTCCCGGATGCACTTCCTCCACTTAGGACGGTCTTTGGCCAGGGACTTCCAGGTGTCGGTGGGGTGTTGCACTCTATCAGGAAGGCTTTGAGGGTGTCCTTGTAACGTTTCCTCTGTACACCTTTGGCTCGTTTGCCATGAAGGAGTTCTGAGTAGAGTGTTTGCTTTGGCAGTCTCGTGTCTGACATGCAGACAATGTGGCCTGCCCAGCGGAGCTGATCAAGTGTGGTCAGTGCTTCAATGCTGGGCATGTTGGCTTGGCCGAGGACACTAATGTTAGTGCGTCTGTCCTCCCAGGGGATTTGTAGGATCTTGTGGAGGCATCGTTGGTGATATTTCTCCAGCGACTTGAGGTGCCCACTGTACATGGTCCATGTCTCTGAACCATACAGGAGGACGGGTATTACTACAGCCCTGTAGACCATAAGCTTGGTGGTAGATTTGAGGGCCTGGTCCTCTTTTCCTCAGACGGCCGTGCTGGCGCACCGGAGGCGATGTTGAATCTCCTCATCAATGTCTGCTTTTGTTGATGAGAGACTCCTGAGGTATAGGAAATGGTCCACGTCCAGGACCACGCCATAGATCTTGATGACTGGGGGGGGCAGTGCTGTGCAGCGAGGACAGGCTGGTGGGAGTTCTTTGTCTTACAGATGTTTAGCGTAAGGCCGATGCTTTTGTATGCCTCAGTAAATACGTCGACGATGTCCTGGAGTTCAGCCTCTGAATGTGCGCAGACGCAGGCGTTGTCCACGTACTGTAGCTCGACGACAGAGGTTAGGGTGATCTTGGACCTGGTATGGGAACGGCGAAGGTTGCCCAGCTTCCCACTGGTTCTGTAGTTTAGTTCCACTCCAGCGGGGAGCTTGTTGACTGCGAGGTGGAGAATGGCAGTGAGGAAGATTGAGAAGAGGGTTGGGGCAGCCCTGTTTGACCCCGGTCCGGACATGGATTGGGTCTGTAATGGATCCGTTGGTAAAGATCACGGCTTGCATGTCGTTGTGGAGCAGTCGGAGGATGTTGACGAACTTTTGGGGGCATCCGAAATGGAGGAGGACACTCCATAGACCCTTGCGGTTGACAGTGTCAAAGGCCTTTGTAAAGTCGAAGAAGGCCATGTATAAGGGCTGGCGCTGCTCCCTGCATTTTTTCCTGCAGCTGTTGCGCTGCAAAGATAATGTCCATTGTGCTCTGTAGGAAACAAAATCCGCACTGTGACTCCGGGAGGAGCTTCTCGGCCATAGGGAGAAGATGGTTGAGGAGGACTCTAGCGACAACTTTGTCAGTGGCTGATAGCAGGGAGATTCTTCTGTAGTTGCTGAAGTCGAACTTGTCCCCTTTTTTAAAGATGGGCACGATCACTGCATGTCTGAGATCTCCCAGCATGCTCTCCTCCCCCCAGATGAGAGAGATGAAGTCATGTATCCACACCAACAGCGCCTCTCCGCCATACTTTAGTGCCTCAGCAGGGATTCCATCCGCTCCCATAGCCTTGTTGTTCTTGAGCTGTCTTATGGCTTTTTCTACCTCGTACAGTGTTGGGGTTTTACTGAGGTGGTGGCGGGTTGCATGCTGCGGGATCGAGTCGAGAACACTCGAGTCAAAGGCAGAGTCTCGATTGAGGAGATCTTCGAAGTGCTCCCTCCAGCAGGACCTGACTGCCTCGGTGTCCTTGATGAGTGTTTCCCTGTTCTTTGCCAGCAGTGGGGTGGGGCCTTGGAAGTTTGGACCGTAGGTGGCCTTGACTGCAATGAAGAATCCTCACACATCATGGCTGTCGGCCAGTTGTTGTATCTCCTGTGCTTTCTTCATCCACCACCTGTTCTTTAGGTCCCGGGTTTTTTGTTGGACCTCAGCCTTGAGCCGCCTGTAATATTGCTTTGCTGCTCCCGAGTTGGGTTGTTGCTTAAGGCTCAGAAATGCTCTGTGCTTGCAATCTATTAGTTCTTGGATCTCCTGATCATTCTCATCAAACCAGTCCTGGTGTTTTCTGGTTGAATGACCAAGTGTCTCTTTGCAGGCACTGGTTATGGAGGCCTGGAGGGTAGACCAAGCGCTGTGGGCATTCTGCGTCTCAGGGTCATCAAAGCACGCCAGATTAGCTGTGAGGTGCTAGCTGTATAGGGCTCTCTTAGCTGGATCTTTAAGTGTCCCAGCATTGACTATTTTGCGGCACTGCTTCTGCTGTCCCCTCCGCTTTGGGACTATGTTGATGTTGATGATGGATCGGATTAGGCGATGGTCCGTCCAGCAGTCATCAGCTCCTGTCATGGCGCGGGTGATGCGCACATCCTCGGACAATGACCTAGTTGAGTAGGTGCCAATGTGTGGAGCGAGGGTGTTGCCATGATGCCTTGTATCTCCAGCAATGCTTGGTTCACTCTTAACTATCTTAGTCAGAGTATCTCCAGCAATGGCTGAAGACATTGCCGACAGTGGTATGATGAAGGGAGTGGGGAATACAAGTCATGAATGTGAAGTAGAAACTGTAGGAATCCCAAACCTAATTTCTGGGGCACTAGCTTCAGCATTTTACCTTCCCACCTACTTTGACGTTACTACCCTAGCAAGTACCTGCTGCTTCCTTGTCTTCAGGCAATTTCTTCTTCATTCCCAGGTTTTATCTTTTATCAGGTGTGCTCACTGCTTTAAGCTTAAGTTGCATCCTTTCCTGCTAAAGTTTGTCAGATGCTTTTTGTAAGTCTAGGTACAACACATGGGGCTTTCCACAGTCTAGCAGGGATATCACTTCCTCAAAGAAGTCAGGGATGGTCAGAGTGGATCTTCACTTGAACCAGTGTTGCCTGGTTGTTTACTGAGTTGTGATGCAGGTAATCCTCAAGTCTATCCCTGTTGATGGGAATATCTACAGTAACAATACAGGTGAGGTGGTGTCTATAGTAATAATATGGTGGGGAGGTATCTATAGTAATAAAGGGGAGCTGTTAACGAATGTAAAAGTAAAGGAGAGGGTGAGGGGGCATCCATACCCATGCAGGTTCTCCCCGCACACTCATTCACTGAACTTTACTAGACTGAACAGGGAATGTGTAGGAAATTGATTTAAAACAATAAGGGCCAGATGCTGTAGGGCTGGGGGAGTGTGTAGAACATATTGTCGAAGGAATGTTTGCATGAGAACAGTGGGAACATATTGGTATGCTGAAATTAGACTGAAGATCAAATGGTTGTAGGATAGTGACCTCAAAGTTTGGGGGAGATTTGCACAAACTGCTGGGATAATGAATTGTTTTATCTATTTGTAAATTATTGGTATGTTAATAAGGTGAGATAAAGGAGGCTTGTGTGCAGTATTAACACCAGCATGGACCATTTGACCTGAACGGCCTGTTTCTGTGCTTGTAATTCTATGTAATAGTTCCCATTATTTTACATAGTATTGATGCAAGACTGATGGGTCTGTAGTTGGATCTAGTTTGTCATCCTTTTTAAACCTGAGCACAAGGTTAATCTGTTTCTATTCTAGCAGGACTTTCCCAGCGTTCATCATAATGGCCATCAACACTTCAAAATCTCATGTCCCATTTATAAATTTGGGAAAACTGCGATCTGTCACTGAGGATGTTTTAGTTTTGAGTCATTATAGTCTGTCTCGGACCTACATCTTTTGTGTCAAACCAAGAACTGCATGTTGTAGTTAATCTGGCAAGATCTAATGTTCCTGAGGTATTATTTTGGATTGTGGAAATGAATACTTTCTGCCTCTAGATCAGTTTACAAGGATCTGTTGTTCCCTGTTAAGTCATAGATGCTAGGCCTGATGGCAGCAGCCATTTTCCTGACTCATCATGTGACTAAGATCCCTGCAGCTGTATGTGCTCATCTAGTCATCTCTCCAGAGCTTCACTCTCCCAACCATTAAGGATCAACTGGGCTTCAGCCCTCGACCTTGCATAACAGAACAACTTTACGTACTCCTCCCCACCTCCAACCCTCAGCTGCGCCATCAGTGGAAGAGCTTTCTGCTATCTGGAATTCTGTTTTTAAACCCTTTCACCTTGTACATATCTGCTCACCTTAAAGAGGCTCCTCAAAAGCTATTTCTTCAACTACATTAAGTTTTCTCCAAATCCCTGCTCAATGTCCAAATTCCTCCTTGCCCCTTCACCTTTGTAAAATACCTTGGGGCATCATGCCAATTGTGTTGTAAAAGTACAAGTTTTTAAGAAAAGGGGTCAAAAGTGTTCCAGTTGGCACACTAGGAAGGTCGTGAAAGCTTTGGAGAGGGTACAGAAGAGATTTACTAGAATGGTACCCGGGATGCAGGATTACAGTTATATGGATAGACTGGAAAGGCTGGGGTCATTTTCCTTGGAGCAGAGAAGACTATAAGATTTGATAGAGGTGGTTAAAGTCATGAAAGGTTTAGATAGAATAAATAAAGAGAAATTGTTTTCAGTGGCTGAAGGGTCGATAACCACAGCGCACAGATTTAAGATAATTGGCAAAAGAACCAGAGGCGACAGGAGGAAAAACCTTTTTATGCGAGTGTTTAGGATTTGGAATGCACTGTCTGATAGGGTGATGGATACAGATTCAATCGTAGCCTTCAAAAGGGAACTGGATAAATACTTGAAGGAGAAAATATTGCAGGGATATGGGGAAAGAGTGGGGGAGTCGGACTAATTGGGTTGATCTTCAAAATTTGATGGATCAAATGGCCTCCTGTGCTGTACTACTTTATAATTCTATAGCCTGGTGAGTGCTATCTTCTTCTGTTCCCCACAACTCTTTTGGAGTACCTCCAGCATCTGTTTAACATTGGTTTAAAATCAGTTCTATTCAGGTTAGTTGAGGTTGTTTCAGTTCTTTATGAACCAGTTGCATTTGAATTATCATACTCGCTTAACTGATGGCATTTTTGTTTAAAATGCTAGTGTTTATAGCATAGTACCTGTTACCATCAAAAGTACTGCTCAAAACTGGTGTTTTGCCATTTCAAATTAGTTCCTTATCTGAGTCCAGCACTGGTTGACAGGCACAAGAATCAGCTGGTGTTACATTGAGTAATGAGCACTCGGTTCACTGGTACATAAAACAAACTCGGAGATACATTGTTGTCATTTTAAATGAGGAAAATTTAATGCTTCAGAGGTGTTCACCAATTTATAAATCCATGTACTTCAAAACTACAGAACAGAGAGGTTAAGTGGACCTTTGGAGACTGAAAGGCTGGACTTTGTACTTCAGTGAAGTCAGCTAATTAAAGATATATTTCTGCTTTGGGCGCAATCAGTGATTCTGGTGAAAATTCAAAGTTTCATTAATTTTGATAAGTTTCTCTTCCCCCCCCCCCCCCCCCAAGTTTCCGCTCAAACACATTTATATATCATCAAATGTAAAATCCACCATAAACCAACGTGTTTTATATGTAATTTTTTTTTATTGCTTTAAAAAAATTCCTTGATGTATTTAAGAGTGGTAACTAGGTGCAGTTTGATTAATACAGCTGAAAATAGTTTTATCACAAAAAATACGCATTTTCAATCAATGTCTAGTCCACCAACGGTGAGTAGCCCGATTTTAAATAACTGAAAATTGTTTTCAAAAAACTATACAGAACCATTTGCTAGTTATATTGGTAGGTTGCTTAGTAAATTAAAACAAATTATATTCAAAAGCTTTTAAAACATGCATATGAGTGCCCTTACACACACACAAAATCTTAATTTTAAAAGTCTCCTCGAAGGCCCGCAAATGGGCGCAATTAGCGGAAACTCGCAATGGTGATTGATTTGATCTGGGGCCATGGACAGTTTTTTGTCAGGCCTAGCTTCTAGTGTAATGTTTTTTAAACTACTGCAAAACATTGTGGAAACTCAGATTTGCACTGGACCTAATTTGCGCTTGAAATTATGCGGTTTTTTGCACCAGTTTGACTAATTTTGAGCAAATTACACTGGAAATAACAGTGCAACCTGAGATCAATTAGACTATGTAACTGAGTAGCCTGCGTAACAGGTGAAGTTTTCAAATGTGTAAAATACATTGGGATTAACAAACTGCAAATCATGGGGATTTGGAATCAGTGCAGTGTCACTTGAGAAACTGCTCTTCAAATGAGTACTTAAAATGATGAGAGATTAAGTCAGGTAAAATACACACTCAATTATATGCAATTGAGTGTGTTGTAATAATTATGGGTGGAGGTAAGAAATAACAAGGGGCAGAAAACACTGGTGGGATAAGTTTATAGGCCCCCTAACAGTAGCTATACTGTTGGACAGAGTATTAATCAACAAATCATAGGAGCTTGTAACTAAGTTAATGCAATAATTGTGGGAAATCTTAATCTTCATATAGACTGGGCATATCAAATTGGCAAAGGTAGCCTGGTAAACAGGTTCATGGAATGCATTTGTGACGGTTTCCTAGAACAATATATCGTAGGACCAAATGGGGAACACACTATTTTAGATCTTGTATTGTGGAATGAGACGGGGTTAATTAGTAATCTCATAGTAAATGATTGAGGAAGAGTGATCATAATATGCTAGAATTTTTCACATTGGGTTTGAGAGTGAGATACTCCAATCAGACACTAGTCTTAAACTTAAATAAAGTCAATTACAAAGATATGAGGGGTAAGTTGGCTAAGGTACATTGGGAAATTAGATTAAAAGATGTGACAGTAGATAAGCAGTGGCAAACATTTAAATAAATATTCCCAAATTCTCAATGAATATATATTCTATTGAGAAATAAAAACTCCACAGGAAAAGTGATTCACCTATGGCTAACTAAAGAAGATAAGGATAGTATTAGATTAAAAGAAACTTATAATGTTGCACAAAATAGTAAGCCCAAGGATTGGGAGAGCTTTAGAAATCAGCAAAGGATGACAAAAAATTGATAAAAAGGGAGAAAATAGAATATGACAAACTAGCAAGAAATATAAAAATAGATTGTAAGAGCTTCTACAAATATGTAAAAGAAAGAGAGTAGCAAAAGTAAGCATTGTCCCTTAGAGGCTGAGACAGGAGAAATTGTAATGGGAAATAAGAAAATGGCAGAGACTTCAAATAAATATATTGGGCCCAAGTTTCCGCACGCGCCTAGAACGGCGCAGTCCCGACCTGGACGCCCGTTTTTCACGCCACAAAGTGCGCCTAAAAAAATCCTCCGTATTCTCCACCTCCCTGCAGGTCCTCTGGCCCTCGGCGTGGCGCAGCGCAGCACGAGCTGTGGGGGGGGGCGGAGCCAGGTCCCTGCGCTGAAAACAGTGCCGGGACCTCTGCACATGCGCGCTACAGTGGGCACGCAAGTGCAGTAGCTCCAGGCACCCGAAACTGTGGGAGGGGCCTGAAGCACGCAGCCCCTAGCCCTGGCCAAATGGCCTCACTGGGGCTGTGTGAATAAGGCTCCCCCCATGGCCAGCTCCTGCTCCCCCCCCCCCCCCCGCCTCCAGACCGACACCCGCTCCCCCCCCCCCCCCTCTCCCCCGGACTGGACCCGACCCGATTCCCGCTCCTGCTCCCCCCCCCCCGGACCGGACCCGACTCCCGCTCCGCCCCCCCAGACTGGACCTGACCCGACTCCTGCTCCCGCTCCCCCCCCGACTGGACCCGACCCGACCCGCTCTCCCCCCCCCCCCCCCCCCCCCCCCGGACTGGACCCGACCCGACTCCTGCCCGCCCCCCCCCTACTGGACCCGACCCGATTCCCGCTCTTTCTCCCCCCCCCCCCCCCCCCCCCCCGACTGGACCCGACCCGACTTCCGCCCCCGGACTGGATCCGACCTGACCTCCCCCTCCCCGACCTGACCTCTCCCTCCCCCCTCCTCCCTCCCTCTCTCTCTCTCCCTCCCTCCCTCCCTCCCTCCCTCCCCCCGACCCAACGCCACCTACCTGTAAATCTGGTGCTGGGGGCGGGCCCTGCCCGAAGTCTCGGGCCGGCCCGTTCAGGCTTCGATCCCGAAAGGCCTGCCTGAAGCACTTTCACACAGGTAGGAAGATGGTTTATTTAATGTTTTCTTTGCTTATAAATGTTTATTCAGGTTGGATTTATTTGTATAAGTATAAATAAGGATTTATTATAGAATTTAATGACTTCCCTTCCCCCCCCCCCCCCCCCCACCTCGTTCTGGGCGCCTAATTTGTAACCTGCGCCTGATTTTTTATGTGTAGAACAGGTTTTTTCAGTTCTACAAAAATCTTCACTTGCTCCATTCTAAGTTAGTTTGGAGTATGTTTTCACTGTGGAAACTTTGAAATCAGGCGTCAGTGGCTGGACACGCCCCCTTTTGAAGAAAAAATTCTGTTCCAAAGTGGAACTGTTCTACCTGACGAACTGCAGAAAAAAAATGTGGAGAATTGCGATTTCTAAGATAGTCCATTCTCCACCAGTTGCTCCTAAAAATCAGGCGCAAATCATGTGGAAACTTGGGCCCTTTGTATCTAAGTTCACAGTCTAAGATGCAAAACACCTACCAAATTTCGTGGGGAACCATTGGGCTAATGAGAGAGAGGAAGTTAAAGTAATTAGGATCAGCAGTGAAAAAGTGCTCGAGAAACTAATGGGACTAAAAGCCAACAAATCCCTGGATAGCATTGCTGGTTAAGGAGGAAATTAAGGCAATAGTTCGGAAGGACATTAGCTTGGATGATGTGGAATCTATATGGGTAGAGCTGCAGAATACCAAAGGGCAAAAAACGTTAGTGGGAGTTGTGTACAGACCTCCAAACAGTAGTAGTGATGTTGAGGAGGGCATCAAACATGAAATTAGGGGTGCGTGCAATAAAGGTGCAGCAGTTATAATGGGTGACTTTAATATGCACATAGATTGGGTTAACCAAACTGGAAGCAATACGGTGGGGGAGGATTTCCTGGAGTGCATAAGGGATGGTTTTTTAGACCAATATGTCGAGGAACCAACTAGGGGGGAGGCCATCTTAGACTGGGTGTTGTGTAATGAGAGAGGATTAATTAGCAATCTCGTTGTGCGAGACCCCTTGAGGAAGAGTGACCATAATATGGTGGAATTCTGCGTTAGGATGGGGAATGAAACTTGGGTCCCCTGCAGTCAGAATCAGGGGAAGTCATAACGGGGAACAAAGAAATGGCGGACCAATTGAACAAGTACTTTGGTTCGGTATTCACTGAGGAGGACACAAACAACCTTCCGGATATAAAAGGGGTCAGAGGGACTAGTAAGGAGGAGGAACTGAGGGAAATCCTTATTAGTCGGGAAATTGTGTTGGGGAAATTGATGGGATTGAAGGCCGATAAATCCCCAGGGCCTGATGGACTGCATCCCAGAGTACTTAAGGAGGTGACCTTGGAAATAGTGGATGCATTGACAGTCATTTTCCAACATTCCATTGACTCTGGATCAGTTCCTATGGAGTGGAGGGTAGCCAATGTAACCCCACTTTTTAAAAAAGGAGGGAGAGAGATAACAGGGAATTATGGACCGGTCAGCCTGACATCGGTAGTGGGTAAAATGATGGAATCAATTATTAAGGATGTCATAGCAGTGCATTTGGAAAGAGGTGATATGATAGGTCCAAGTCAGCATGGATTTGTGAAAGGGAAATCATGCTTGACAAATCTTCTGGAATTTTTTGAGGATGTTTTCAGTAGAGTGGACAAGGGAGAACCAGTTGATGTGGTATATTTGGACTTTCAGAAGGCTTTCGACAAGGTCCCACACAAGAGATTAATGTGCAAAGTTAAAGCACATGGGATTGGGGGTAGTGTGCTGACATGGATTGAGAACTGGTTGTCAGACAGGAAGCAAAGAGTAGGAGTAAATGGGGACTTTTCAGAATGGCAGGCAGTGACTAGTGGGGTACCGCAAGGTTCTGTGCTGGGGCCCCAGCTGTTTACACTGTATATTAATGATTTGGACGAGGGGATTAAATGTAGTATCTCCAAATTTGCGGATGACACTAAGTTGGGTGACAGTGTGAGCTGCGAGGAGGATGCTATGAGGCTGCAGAGCGACTTGGATAGGTTAGGTGAGTGGGCAAATGCATGGCAGATGAAGTATAATGTGGATAAATGTGAGGTTATCCACTTTTGTGGTAAAAACAAAGAGACAGACTATTATCTGAATGGTGACAGATTAGGAAAAGGGGAGGTGCAACGAGATCTGGGTGTCATGGTACATCAGTCATTGAAGGTTGGCATGCAGGTACAGCAGGCGGTTAAGAAAGCAAATAGCATGTTGGCCTTCATAGCGAGGGGATTTGAGTACAGGGGCAGGGAGGTGTTGCTACAGTTGTACAGGGCCTTGGTGAGGCCACACCTGGAGTATTGTGTACAGTTTTGGTCTCCTAACCTGAGGAAGGACATTCTTGCTATTGAGGGAGTGCAGCGAAGGTTCACCAGACTGATTCCCGGGATGGCGGGACTGACCTATCAAGAAAGACTGGATCAACTGGGCTTGTATTCACTGGAGTTCAGAAGAATGAGAGGGGACCTCA
Source organism: Pristiophorus japonicus (assembly GCF_044704955.1). Classification (NCBI taxonomy): domain Eukaryota; kingdom Metazoa; phylum Chordata; class Chondrichthyes; family Pristiophoridae; genus Pristiophorus; species Pristiophorus japonicus. Next base: position 95,760,726 of record NC_091980.1, read on the forward strand.
TAGAAACGTTTAAAATTCTGACGGGGTTAGACAGGTTAGATGCAGGAAGAATGGTCCCAATGTTGGGGAAGTCCAGAATCAGGGGACACAGTCTAAGGATAAGGGGTAATCCATTTAGGACCGAGATGAGGAGGAATTTCTTCACCCAGAGAGTGGTGAACCTGTGGAATTCTCTACCACAGAAAGTTGTTGAGGCCAATTCACTAAATATATTCAAAAAGGAGTTAAATGGAATCCTTTCTACTAGGGGAATCAAGGGGTATGGTGAGAAAGCAGGAATGGGGTACTGAAGTTGCATGTTCAGCCATGAACTCATTGAATGGCGGTGCAGGCTAGAAGGGCCGAATGGCCTACTCCTGCACCTATTTTCTATGTTTCTATGATCTGATGCCCTACATCCTAGGGCTCTAAAAGAGGTGACTGCAGAGATAATGGATGTGTTGGTTGTGATCTTCCAAAATTCCATAGATTCTAGAATGGTCCCAGTGGATTGGAAGGTAGAAAATGTAACAGAAAACTACAAGCCAGTTAGTTGGACATCAGTCATTGAGAAAATACTGGAAACCATTATTAAGGAAGTAATAAGGGGACATTTAGATAATATATGATCAGACAGAATCAGCATGGTTTTAGGAAAGGGAAATAGTGTTTAACAAATTTATTCAGGAGTTTTTTGAGGATGTAACTAGCAGTGAAGATAAAGGGGAACCAGTGGATGTAGTATATTTGGATTTCCAAAAGGCATTCAATAAGGTTCCACATAAAAGATTGTGCAAGATAAGGTTTCATGGTGTTGGGGGTTATATATTAGCATGGATAGAGAATTGGTCAACAGAGAGTAGGGATAAACTGGTAATTTTCAGGTTGGCAGGCTGTAGTGTGGTGCCACAAGAATCAGTGCTTGGGGCCTCAGCTATATACAAACTATATATTAATGACTTAAATGAAGGGACCAAGTGTAATATATCCAAGTTTGCTGATGATACAAAGCTAGACAGGAAAGTAAGCTGTGAGAAGGATGCAAAGCGCCTACAAAGGGATATAGATAGGTTATGTGAATGGGCAATAAGCTGGCAGATGGACTATAATGTGGGAAAATGTGAGGTTATTCACTTTGGTAGGAAGAACAGAAAAACAATATTTTTTAAATGGTGAGAAATTATTAAACGTTGGTGTTTAGAGAGATTTAGGTGTCCTCGTATAGCAAGCAGGTACAGCAAGCAATTAGGAAGGCAATTGGCATGTTCACCTTTATTGCAAGGGGGTTCGAATAGAAGAATAAGGAAGTCTTGCTACAATTTCACAGAGCTTTGGTGAGACCACACCAGGAGCACTGTGTACAGTTTTGGTCTCCTTATCTGAAGAAGGAGACTTGCCTTAAAGGCGGTGCAATGAAGGTTCACTAGATTGATTCCTGGGCTGAGAGGGTTGTCCTATGAGGAGAGATTGAGTAGAATGGGCCTATACTCTTTGGAGTTTAGAAGAATGAGAGATGAGCTTAACTAGACCAGCCACACACATACTGTGGCTACAAGATTAGGTCAGAGACTGGATATTCTGCGGCGAGTGTCTCACCTCCTGACTCCCCAAAGCCTTTCCACCATCTGGAAGCCACAAGTCAGTGATGTGATGGCATACTCTTCATTTGCCTGGATGATTGCAGCTCCAACAACTCTCAGGAAGCTCGACACCATCCAGGACAAAGCAGATCTCATTGAAACATATAAAATTCTGTACTCCCTCAGTACTGCACTGGAGTGCCAGCTTCGACTTTTGTGCTCAAGTCTCTGGAGCGGGACTTGAACACACAACCTTCTGACTCAGAGGCGAGAGTGCTACCAACTGAACCACCGGCTGACACTGAGGGTTGTGAATCTTTGAAATTCTCTACCCTAAAGGGCTATTGATGCTGAGTCGTTGCGTACATTCACAGCTGAGATATAGGTTTTTGGACTCTATGGGGAATCAAGGGATTTGGGTATCAGGCAGGAAAGTGGAGTTGAGGCCGAAGATCTGACATGATCTTATTGAATGGCGGAGCAGGCTCAAGGGGACGTATGGCCTACCCCTGCTCCTACTACTTATGTTCTTGTGAAATCACATTGGGCCCAAATTTGGCCAGGTGTTGCTCTGTTTTTTTTTGGAGCAACTTGATTTTTCTGGAGTATTTTAAAAATCCCCATTCTGCACATTTAATTTGCTCCAGTGTAAGTGAGTTAGTAAGAATTTTTTTAAATTTTGTTTTTTTGTCAGCCAGTTACCAGCCACTTACGCCTGTTTTGGCCATTTAAGCCAGTTTGGACAGCTTAATAGTTGCTCCAAACTAACTTAGGCCAGCGTATGTGGCCACTTGCAGAGTTAAGAAATCAGTGCAGGTAGCCTCCAAGTGACAGTGTTATGATAGGAATGATCGTTTTTTTTTTTAATCCCAAGCAGTGAGACTGGACAAGGGTCCAGCCTGATTAAACTGAGTATGGGGTTTTTACATGAATAAAAATGATCTTGTAATGAAGGCTGAAGTATAGGGGCCACTTAAGCAAGGGGAGGGTTTTCTTTGTAAATAATAGATCAAGAGCACCAACGCTCTCGCCTAATGGATTAGAGTGCGACATCACACCACTTTGGATTTTGACTTCTGCAGCACCAAAGAATTGCCCTGACTAGGTTTAAAAATTTAAAACGTTAGACTTAACAACAAAAGCATGTCAAAATGTAAATTTAAATTTTGGTGTTCAGCATTGAGTAGTGTGACTCCAATAATTAGTAATATTTTAGAGTGGGTGAGCTGTAAGATACTGCAGATAGGGAATTTTTAGTCAAGATAGCTCGATATTAAAGTATTCGCAAATCTTTGAAGATTCTTTTTTCTTTCCCCCTCCCCCGATCAAAACTCTCCCCCCCGCCCCCCCAACCAACCTGTTTCTTGTTGCCCTCAGCGTGGGAAGGCAGTGACCAGCCTACTGTGCATGTGGACAGCTGCCGGCACTGTGTTCGGCGCAGGGCTGTAGCTTCCCCCCCCCCCCCCCCCCACTCCATCAGAAACGCCGTGCCAGGACCCGGGGGACACAGCAGAGCGGCCAGAATTGTTAGTAAGTTTTTTGGCGCCGTTTTGAGCGCACAAAGTCGGCGCATCTCGGGAGAGTGCGCCGGAAAAAGGGGTTGGGGAAATTTGGGCCTATTGGTCTGTATTCCTACAGAATAATATCTTACAAGTCCAAACAATGTTTGTGAACCCCCAACTTTAAAATACTGCCCTCTGCTGCACCAGACTTTTATTTCTGCTCATCACATCAGCTATATTTGCCTCAGTAGGGGTGACTGCCGATTTGATACTATTTATTAACAAATTAGAAAATCATTTTGCTATGAACTCGGCCATTAAGAATGAGGGCTGAGGCTGCTCACTCTCTTCTCTTGCAACCCTTGCATTATCCCATTTAGTATGAGGTAACTAACTATCTAGTCACAAGTTAGCTGATATTTTAACAACGTAACTATTTGTACTGCACTTTTTTTGACAGACAAGTGTCTGTCGAGACTTCCGCCCCCCCCAAGCCCGTACTGCATTTTTGGACTGACCGGCGACAAACACCACTCCCTGGCAACTTCGCCCTACTCCCAGCCGAATCATTCCATGTGCGTGGTGCCAAGAAGCAGGACCTGAAGTTCCGACTCTCTCTTCCCTGTCTCCGCACCCCCCCCCCCCCCCCTCTCCCGGGCCGGCCATGGGGCCAGAGAGCCTGGGTCCCGAGAGCAGTCGATGTGGGCCCAATAGTGGCGGGGAGACGGATCACATTCTTACAACCCCTTACAAGGGACATCATTGGAGTGGATGATATCCAGAAATCATGACACTGTCACTATTCACTCCATGCCCAGTAAACCGTTCACAATGCCTGCCTTATCTATGGTGGGAGGTGGGGGGATGCACTTGCGCTGGGATGAGGCAGTTCGGCTGAGGGAGGCATGCACTTGGACTGGGGTAAGACACTTTGGCTGGGGGAGGGATGTACTTTGACTGGGGTAAGGTACTTGGGCTGGGGGAGGCATGCACTTGGATTGGGGAAAGGCTCTTAAGGCACTTGGGCTGGGGGAGGTGTGCACTTGGACTGAGGTAAGGCACTTTGGCTGGGGGAGAGATGTACCTGGACTGGGGTAAGGTACTTTGGTTGGGGGAGGTATGTACTTGGACTGGGGTAAGGCACTTTGGCTGGGGGAGAGATGTACTTGGACTGGGGTAAGGTACTTTGGTTGGGGGAGGTATGTACTTGGACTGGGGTAAGGCACTTTGGCTGACCCTTACTGTCTTCTGCAGAGCTCTGTCTTCTGTTGCTTCAGGAAGTCAAAGTGGATCGAGTTACAATTTGCAAAGTCAGTGAGACTTTAGGATGGGCGGTTCCAGTTACACATTGCAGTGAAATTTCAGGGTGTGGTTTATCCTCCAAGGGGACCAATCAGAAACGAAGGGTGGAGCATGTTGGTCATTTTTGCAGTACAAATAAGCACGTCCATACTTTTAAAGTTTGTTTGTAGATTGTCATAACAATTGACAAAAGGAAAAAGCAATTCATATTCTTTCCATTAAAGTAGAGGTTCTCAGATCATGAGGTATGCATCCTAGGTCTAACAGATGCACATTGACCTGTTGTTTTGATCATATTCCAATTTAGTAATTAATCTGGTCTTCAATTAAAGAAGAAATATTTAGTGTATCAAGAGCAAGACATCTGTTGCTGGTAGTTAATTAACAGTGTGAATGAGTAAATTAAATGGTTACATTTTGTTTAGAAGTATTTCAAATATACACTTGTATAATACCTATAAAAAATGTTATACTCACACACCTTTCTTGAAAAGTCAGATTTTTTTTACAAATTATAATCTCGATTACAAGTTTCAAGCAGTCCATTTCAGACTAATTCCAACAGTTCAGAAGTGTTATGCTACAAGTTAAGTACATGAAATCTGAATGCTGTACAGACTGCTCCAAATATTTTGAGCAGTCTGATAAATTAAACTGTTCTGAGCTGGTTGGATTGAGGTAGTCTGCCAAAAGCCTCGGGAAATGTTTTATCGTGAGAAAAGTCTTGAGTGCTTCTTTAGAACTCAATCTTGAGAGATTATTAAGAGTATGGATGCTGACCAGATCCTGGGGGCTCAGTCAAATTACATTTGATTTTCATGTGTTTTTTTTTATATTGCCTGGTTGTGCTTCCATAGGAGGAGCTCTCAATAATTTGTGCTATGAAGTTTTGACAATCTTTCATCTCGTTCTTTTCCATGATGTGGCCTTGTTGGTTTGCAGTGACTATGACTGATCTGAGCAGCAACAAATCGTCAAAAGTTGAGGAGGATGGGCTCTGGGTTAATATTCTGGTTCAGTAATCTTAATTCCAATTTTTGAACCCCTAATTTTGTATTCCTTGAAACTATTTTTCTGAACGTAAAATCAAAATCCTTGTTTTCCCTTTCTGTCCTCTCTCTCTCTCTCTCTCTCTCTCTCTCTCTCTCTCGTTTGGAAACTTGCATTTTTCAAAAATGGTGTGCTGTAAAACTTTTCTTTGCACTGTGAAACATTTCCTTCTGCTTACATGAGTAGCCATTTTTATTAATGTTTGTTGGATTCAAGACAAATTTTGACAGTTGTATTCATTATGAATTCAGGAAATTAAATCTATCCAAGATATTTGCATGAGGGATGAGCATGTGATTTTTAACTAATGGCTGTATTCTGTAAGATATCTTGAAATAATTCCTATCTTATTTTGATAATTGAAACTGTCCCATTCATATTTTTAGATGTACATTGTAAACCATACTGACTTTTCTGATCTGAGCTATGTTATCATTTGATTTGTTAATAATTTACTCCTGCTTAAATCAACAGCAACTTCTATTTATATCATGCCTTTAACATAGTAAAACATCCCAAGGCACTTCACCAGAGCGTTATAAAACAAAATTTGACACCGAGCCACATAAGGAGATAATAGAGTAGGGGGGGGTCGGTTTTAAAGGAGCATCTTAAAAGAGGAAAGGGAGGTAAAGAGGCGGACAGGTTTAGGCCGGGAATTCCAGAGTTAGGGTCTTGGTAACTGAAGGAACTGTCACCAATGGTGCAACGATTAAAATCGGGAATGCTCAAGAAGCCAGAATTAGAGGAGCGCAGATATCTGAAGGTTTGGGGGGCTGGAGCAGATTGCAGAGGTAAGGAGGGGCGAGGCCATGGAGGGATTTGAAAACAAGGATGAGAATTTTAAAATTGAGGCATTACTTAACTGGGAGCCAATGTAGGTTAGCAAACAGAGAGGTGATGGGTGAATGGGATGGTGCAAATTAGGACATAGAAGCATAGTTTTGGATGAAGTCAAGTTTATGGAAGGTTGCACATGGGAGACCAGCAGGAGTACGTTGAACTAGTCAAGGCTCGAGGTAACAAAGGCATGGCTGAGGGTTTCAGCAGCAGATGAGCTGAGGGAGAGACCGAGTTGGGCGATGATACGGAGGTGGAAATAGCCGGTCTTAGTGATGCCGCACTTCAATTTTTGATAAGTGAATTTCCCCTTCATCAAGCTGAGCCTATCTAAGGGTAGGTGGATAGTTTGCATTCTACCTGCATTTGGAGGCTGCAGCAGCTAATAGAGCAATGCTTTGTGTTGTTGGGTCACCTAACTTTGAAACCTCCAGATTGTAAATGGACTTTTCTTCTCCCCTATTATTTACTTTTACTTCCCTCTTTTGATGATGTGACTGGAGAATCATCTGTTAGGATGACATTATTTTTTTTTTATTTTTTAATACAGATGTGCACTCGCCTGGTTCCTTCTTGTCTATCTAATCGTAGCCAGAAAATGCAATGGCTTATAACACTCCTGTGCAGCAGCTTGGGATGTTTTACTATGTTAAAGGTGCAATATAAATATAAGTTATTGTTGTTAAAAGTGAATCTGCCAATCTGACAGGAAATGTTTATCCTATGTGATTGAGTTTCTTAAGGTTATTTTTTTTTGTTGCTCCCACGCATAGGAGCCCTCACAGAATGTTATGATGAGCTGGGGAATAGATATCAACTTCCAGTCTACTGCCTTGCACCTCCAATCAACATGATTGAAGAGAAAAGTGACTTAGAGACACTCGACATCCCAGAACAACCTCCTAATTCTGGACAAGAATGTCAGCTCCGGCTGCGTCTCTCCACAGGCAAAGACCTGAAGCTTATTGTCCGCAGCACAGATACAGTCTATCACATGAAACGGCGTTTGCACACAGCGGAGGGAGTAGAGCCCTCCAACCAGAGATGGTTCTTTTCTGGCAGACCACTGACAGACAAAATGAAATTGGAGGAACTGAAAATCCCCAAGGACTATGTGGTGCAGGTCATCATCAGCCAACCTCTGCAGACTCCTACCCCCGTGGAAAACTGACTGGCCCTTTTTTGAATCTCTTTATTAGGCTTTTACTCCTTTCTACACAAGAACATTCATTTAATGTCACCTGTGTGGCCCCATCTGTGATGAGGACTTCCAGAATGGTGTTCCTGTACATCCATTTAAGTGTAGAGCACAGCAGTTTCTACCGAGAAAGCAACTCAGGAGAGGCTCCAGTTCATTCAGATCCTTCAGAGATTTGTTTTTTTTTTATTGGAAGACTTTGTTGCGTGCATATCTGGCCTAGACAGATTTCTTTCAATAAAGGAGCAGTGTTATGTTCTATGGAAAAAAAATTAGTAGTAAAAGTATGACTACCATTTTATGCATCATTTAGCTGCAATGCCTCCAGTTTTCTGTTTTTAAATCATACATGACTATTTTAAATGGTACATACTTTTTGTAAATGCATAAGATCATACACTATCATGGCAATAGAAGGTTTTCCTTCTGGGATAATCTCAGTGACACTGAATCAGTTTAAGTTATTTCAGGGTTTCGATTACAAAATAATTTTTCTGTTACTTTCAGCATGCATAAACTTGGGGTATTATCTTTCTGGATTAATGGCATAGTAATTTATTGAACATTTGGAAATATACAGTAATGCACAAGTCTCTACTCTATTTGTCTTTAATAGAAAAACAGTCTTGCCCCAGTCTGCTGAGTTACCTGATCTTGGGTGAGCATTTTGGGGTGTTAAAATTAGCCTTGGTATCTCCAGATAAAGAGAGGTTAAAAACCATGGTTCTCACTTTTTATTGCAGCCGACTAACTCTTGCTAGAAACTGCACATGTGTGGATGTTGGTGAGACAGGATTGGATCTGACATCCCACATGGTCAAATATTTTGCCACCTGTCTCATGAAGAATTGAGCAAGGTATAGATAGTTTTTTCTTTGATTTAATTCTTTCCCTGCACAGTATGGTTTAGACCAATGGACAACTGATGTTTGAGTTTAAAATTACAGGGATTACTAAGTTCTATCTGCCATTGTTGGGATAAGTATCCATTTTAAATTGAGACAATTAGTGTTTAGCAGTTGCAGAGTAGTATGAATTTAGGAGATGAAAACTGCGATGACTTGCTCATACTTGCTTTGTGTAAACATTATTTGCAAAATAGAGTGTACCATTTATGGTTGACTGCTGTTGCTTTATGGTTGCACTGGGATATGTGAAGGTAATCCAGGAGCTAGATTCGAACATCAGGGGAGTGAAATAAAAGAAGTCTCAAAGGGACAATTTTTCCAAATACGTGCTCCTGTTATGGAGCATCATTCACCAGGGACACATATCCGGAAAGCATGTTTTTACATTTGTTGGGAGAGCTCATTTTTAAAATTGAAAAGTGCTAAGGATAGAATTTTGAACACATTGTTCCCAGGCTGGCCAACTAAGGGATTGTCTGTTTCCAGGCCTCTTTTAGGGGCACTGCAAAATGATTTCCTCCTGTGTGCTAGAGTGCTTGGTGGGGAATGACTGTTCCTTCCCTTTTGTCTCTAGTTATCACTTCCTTTAATCTGCATATTTTAGATTATGAATTTGGTGTGACAGGAATTGTTTGAGGGGGCTTTATGCAGTATGATGTAAAAGACTGATTGAAACTTTAAAATGAATTAGAACAATCTAAATTCTATGTGGAGCTTGTAATTAACTTTCTATATTTCCCATCTTAAAATATATTCCTGATTTTGCTGTACTAATAATGGTGGGGCCGTCCGTGTTCGCCATTATTAGTGGATAAAACTGACAGCAGATTCTGGTGCCTGCATATGCGCAGTTGTACGCGGAAATCCAGAAGTTGTCTGTGATATCCTGCTCCTCCACAGGCTGCGCTGTTGTAGTCTTCGTCGATGGAATCTGCAGAGATCACATTAATGTCGTAAACTTAAGCTAATTACACGCTATTCTCGCACTAAAGACAGATGAAAAAGATTAGGGCTTGTACAATCAGGAGTACCTGAGTTTTTAACGGCATAATAAATGATGATTACTGCTGAGCACCTCTCTGGCTCTGAACAAAATTATTTTACAAGTGTAGAGGCTCATTCTCTCAGAAGTAAAATATTGTTACAGATTTTTTTTAATGTTTTTTTTTAAGTTTTACTGTTTTTCCCTTTAATATCTCTCCCTTAATCCCATGTGTATGATGCAATCTTTACTTTGCTTCCCATTCAATGATTTAAATATAATTTATATTTCCTGTTTTTTACTTCCTGCTTTGCAGTCTGCGTGTCTCAGTGAAGATTCTTTAATCTGATTGGTTGAAGAGCCTCGCTGCTGCTTGTACTGCTCACAAATGCCACAGATCCCCTGTAGAGGGCACCCCATTGGATCAGACACCCGAAAACTAGAAATCTTTGCTGACAAGCCCATGAAAGGTATCTGGGCAACTGTACGCAAGGTGTAACGCAAAAGCCTTTCCTTTGTCGCTCACAGCAAAATCCAGGCATTTAACTGTTTTTGTCTTCTTTCCGCAGTAAACTTGATTGGCTTAAGTGATTCACGCGATAACCAGATGTTACTTTGTAATATTCTGATCAGGTTACTTTATGAGCAGATAACCTGACATTGGTTCCCACGTGCAGTGTGGTTAACCTCAACAAACCTCTTTTGGGGGGGAAACAATTATTGTTCAATCAATTATTAATTTCATCAAAATCCGGATGAAAATGAAGTGTATTGAAAACAGTAAGTGAAATTGGGATTAAAAAATATTTTTAATTCTAAGAAAATCTCTGTTCATTTTCAGCGCTGAACATGGCTGAATTGAAAACGAATCTGTACATGCATTCATCAGATCTGTGTCTGCACACTAAAAACAAAAATACTTTGAGAAAACTCATAATCATGCATTAAGAAAAAAAACAAGCTTTACTCCTGATATAATGTACATTTCAAATCGGTCACTTTATCAGTTATAACTTGATATATTTCATGTCTGTTTCTTCAGTTTAGAAAGCAAGCAGCCACTGAATTGCCCACGTGGGAGCCTTAAGTTCAGTATTGTCAGTAAATGAATTATGTAACTGCAGTGAAGTATAAAAGGAGTGATCATTTGGGAACAAATTTAACCCATGAACTTGTGTATGTGAACATAGGCCTGTATTGTGCCTGGGGCATGGAATACTGTTTTAATATCAAAAGCTTTATATATATTGTTCTTAGCAACTTTTTTGTAAGAAAATTACAGAGATTCTACTTTGTGCATTACTGTCCAGTAAAAAGTAAATTGGAATGCTATTAATCTTTCAGTCCTCGTCTTGTACTTCGAGTTTTTAATTATTTGGTGATAGATTTCTAATTTGTATCACATTGGAAAGGAATGCTGTCCTACAACCGGTTAGTCAACACAGAGTTGGCCTTCATTTATGCATTATCTTTTTGCCATTGGAAGCATCAAACATTCTAGATAAACGTTCTCCTGTATTGGAGATTGGGTTGAACAAATGTAAGCTCCACTATAATGCTGGAGGATGGTCTGGCATACTATTAGTGACAGGTCAGATACTGTTTTTCCAAACCGATTATCTAAAATGTTCAGTCTCACTGACCAAAAATTGTTCTTAAAAACATTTGTGACATCATTTAAGATTTTCTTTGCAGTATTTATTTTGTTGATCTTTATGCTATTTAGGATAGTACATTTGTTGAACTGGAGAGAACACAACAGTTATCCCTTAATAAAGCACAACATTTTACTGTTGTACGTCAAACGGTCGCAATGTTTTTAAATATTGAAATGTTTCAAGCATTTCTTTTGTAGTTTCATAATAGTACTGGGGCTTTTGAATTGGTTTTTACTGTACATGCAAATTTGCAAAAGAAAAGTCTTAATATAATTGAGTTTTCAATCATGCTTTTAAACTATCATACTGCAGGCTAGTGTTGTTTCTTCTTTAAGGAACAGTGGTTTTTTATGTTTTGTAACTGTACATTTGAATTTTCACAGATGAAGTTGGGACAGTGTCCACTGATAGTTTATACACTTTCCAACACATTGTGCTCTTACTGTGCAGTACACTATTGTTCGATCTATTCATTGTAATAAATGATTATTTGTCATAAAAGACCAATGAATGTTTTTTGGTAATGGATGCTTTATAATGGATGAATAAATAAACCAAATCTTTGTAATTGCAGCCCATCAATCAGTTTTCTGAATTGCAGTTAAGCTCCAGTCCCACTTAATTATTCGATTATCCTAAGGAATGCTATTATAATCACATTTTCTCCTTTGGGGAAAAGGTCAAGAAAAAGGGTAACCCATGATAATAAACTATAACTTACCCTTCCACTATTTTGTGTGCGTGTTTTTTTTTAAAACTATTATAGTTCAGTTTTGTTTAACTTTCGTTTCTAAACATTTATTTACATTGCCTGATCTCTTTATTTAAATGCAGAGGTGCAACCTCAACCACCTGTTCTTTTCTATTGTCAAGAAATTGGAACAGGCAAGTTTTCTGCTAAAAATATCGATCATTAACCAGTCCAAATAAATATAACCCATATTGCTTCTAGCAATGTGGAAAATTTAAATGATAAACTACGGGAAGGAATTACACTGGTCGCTATATGTGGGAAAATCATAAACCTATTCTTTTGAAATGCATTTACAATGTCACTACACATAATAACCAAAGCAATACTTTCCCCTATATATTTAACGTAATTGAGCCTTGTTATGAAGTTCAGCATAGAGTGAAGTATTGCAATTTTGATTACTTTTAGCACTAATTTGAAATATTACTCATTATGGGGGAAAAAAAATAACATTTTAGTCTTTAATGCCTGCAGAAAGTATAAAAAATCTTTTATATAACATATTCTATGCTATTGTGAAATTGGCTGGGAGAAGAAACATGCACAGCTAACACCAACAAGTGTTTTTTTTTTAAAAAGAGGTGTTCTGTCACTGGCAAGTTGACAAATCTGATAATGGCCCCCTATAATGCCACCATATTAAGCAAGGCACTTACTTTCTTTCGATAGTGGGAGCGCATCTTCATTGTTAACACCAACTCCCTTATCTAAACAAAAATGTGGGTCTCTGATGTTGACACCCACATAAAAGCTAACTTTAGCAGTGTAAACACAGGCAGCCAATGCATGGGTGATGCTCTCCCACGATTCAAACTTAAACAAGTGCCAATGTAAAAGTGCCTGAAGACTACACCAGTGTGGAAAAAAAATATTTTTGTTGGTTTTAACTGCTATGGTAGGACAAACATTTAATTTATTTTTAAAATAATCTGGAAATTAACATGAATGTAATTATGCAATTGCCTTAATTAGCTTTTGATGGCCACTTAACTAGGCTGATTAATTATTGTCCTGTTTAGGGCTAACCAATGCTGAGTGATATGCCAATTATTATACGGATTTATCTTAAAATATTCAGTTGAATAGTTAAATACTCCTGGTGTATTCTAACAGTTGAAGGACAATGGGGTAAGTAACTTGTTTCCTAAGTTACTTACTTAACAAAGACTATTTTGCAAACTTCATGTTCATCGTGGTCAAAGCTGTATATCTTCTTTCACTATCTTCACTGGCTTCATGCCATCAGCACTGAAAGCGAATACTAGTGCTGGTATTGGCAATAAACAGTGCAAATATCTTGTTAAAGTGGTATTAAAGCTCACATGTTGAAGTAAAACACACCATGAATTCCGTGTAGCACTCTTACCACTGAGTCAGAAGGTTGTGGGCTCAAGCCCCACTCCAAACATATAAGATAATGAGGGGGCTCGACAAAGTGGATGCAGAGAGGATATTTCCACCTATAGGGGAAACTAAAACTAGGGGACTGAGATGAGTAATTTCTTCGACATAAGAACATAAGAACTAGGAGCAGGAGTAGGCCATTTGGCCCCTCAAGCCTGCTCTGCCATTCAATAAGATCATGGCTGATCTGATCTGATCATGCACTCAGCTCCACTTCCCTGCCCACTCCCCATAACATTTTACTTCCTTATCGCTCAAAATTCTGTCTATCTCCGCCTTAAATATATGCAATGACCCAGTGTCCACAGCTCTCTGGGGCAGAGAATTCCATAGATTTGCAACCCTCTGAGAAGAAATTCCTCCTCATCTCAGTTTTAAATGGGTGGCCCTTTATTCTAAGACTATGTCTCCTAGTTTTAGTTTCCCCTATGAGTAGAAATATTCTCTCTGCATCCACCTTGTCGAGCCCCCTCATTATCTTATAACTTTCAATAAGATCACCTCTCATTCTTCTGAACTCCAGTTAGTATAGGCCCAACCTACTTGACCTATCCTCAAGTCCCGAATCAACCTAGTGAATCTTCTCTGAACAGCCTCCAATGCAAGTATATCCTTCCTTAAATACGGAGACCAAAACTGTATGCAGTACTCCAGGTGTGGCCTCACCAATACCCTGTACAGTTGTAGTGGGACTTCTCTGCTTTTATACTCCATCCCCCTTGCAATAAAGGCCAACATTCCATTTGCCTTCCTGATTACTTGTACCTGCATACTAACTTTTTTTGTTCATGCACGAGGACTCCCAGGTCCCTCTGTACTGTGGCATTTCGCAATTTTTCTCCATTTAAATTATAATTTGCTTTTCAATTATTTCTGCCAAAGTGGAAAACCTCACATTTTCCCACATTATACTCTATCTGGCAAATTTTTGTCCACTCACTTAGCCTGTCTATATCCCTTTGCAGATTTTTTGTGTCCTCCTCACAATTTGCTTACCCACCCATCTTCGTATCATCAGCAAACTTGGCTACATTACACTCGGTCCCTCCATCCAAGCCATTAATATAGATTGTAAATAGTTGAGGACCCAGCACCGATCTCTGCGGCACCCCACTAGTCACTGTTTGCCAACTGGAAAATGACCCATTCATCCCGATTTTCTGTTAGTTAGCCAATCCTCTATCCATGCTAATATATTACCCCCAACCCCATGAGCTTTTATCTTGTGCAGTAACCTCTTATGTAGCACCTTATCGAATACCTTCTGGAAATCCAAATACACCACATCCACTAGTTCCCCCTTATCCACCCTGCTCATTACATCCTCAAAGAACTCCAGCAAATTTGTCAAACCCTTTCATGAAACCATGTTGACTCTGCTTGATTGAATCATATTTTTCCAAATGTCCCGCTACTGCTTCCTTAATAATGGACTCCAGCATTTTCCTAACAACAAAAGTTAGGCTAACTGGTCTATAGTTTCTTGCTTTTTGTCTGCCTCCTTTTTTAAATAGGGGCGTTATATTTGTGGTTTTCCAATCCACTGGGACCACCCCAGAATCCTCTGAGGGTTGTAATTCTCTGCCCCAGAGAGCTGTGGAGGCTGGGTCATTGAATATATTTAAGGCGGAGATGGACAGGTTTTTGAGCGATAAAGGAATAAAGGGTTATGGGGAGCGGGCAGGGAAGTGGGGCTGAATCTACGATCAGATCAGCCATGATCTTATTAAATGGCAGAGCAGACTCGAGGGGCCAAATGGCCTACTCCTGCTCCTATTTGTTACGTTTCTTATGTTTCCAAGACTTAAACGTGTAATCTAGGATGACATTGCAGTGCAGTCCTAAGAGAGTGCATTCTTTCGGATGAGATGTTCAACTGAAGCGCCATCTGTCTTTTCAGGTGGATGTAAAAGATCCTTTGGCAGCATTTCAGAAAGAATAGAGCTGTTCTTCCAGTATCATAGAAATTTACAGCATGGAAGGAGACCATTTCGGCCCATTGTGTCCTAGCCAACATTTATCCCTTGACCAACAGCACCAAAACCGATTAACTGCGCATTTATCTCATTATTGTCTCTGGGACTTTGTGGTATGTAGAAAGTGCCACGTTTACCCACATAACAGTAACCATACTTCATGAAGTGCTTTTGGAACTCCTGAGGATGTGAAAAGTGGTATACAAATGTAAGTTATTTAGTTCAATTAAGATTAAACTGATATTTTAGTTACAAGTGCCTGACCTTTTAGACCTCTCTTCCACACAAAATTCAGCAGGATCTGTTGCAATATCCCCCTAAAATTTGAATTCCATCTTCATTTCACTCCCTGCAACTACTGGGATAGGTCCAGATACCCAGGGCCTTCACTCCCAGAAAGGACTATGGTGATAACCAGTCTGAAATAGCTGGATTTGGTGACCAGACATTTTGACTGCATCAGTACTTGTATTCCACCACCATCATTGCCACTCTCTCTCTACCATTTGGACCCCTTCTCTAACTCTCTGACTGTTCAGCCTGGGACTCCTGCCTTGGAGGTAACCTTCAGAAACTGACCATGAGAGAATATTATTATTGTATCTGAGTCACCATTTTAGCCTACCTGATACCACAATTTGATCCAGCTTCAGTGTTGTAGGCAAGGTGCCCAGAGTAAAAAAGAAAGAACACCTCCCTTGCATGGTCTTCATTCGTCCTTACACTACTCTCAGCAATCCACCTCCTAAGATCCTTTTGGGCTGATTACTAGTATTATCTTTCCTTTTGCGGTATCTTTTAGGCAAAAATGAATTGTTGATTTACAGCTTCTGCTTAATATATAGAGAGGAAATCACATGGGTGACATTCCCAATCTCATGATATGAAATGAAATCGAATGTCATTCCTTTGTGATTTTCCCAGGCCAGCAATGATTGCTGGCCCACTACAACGATACATGGAAGATGTTTCTGATTCAAAGAATAAAGATGACCCCCACATGGTCGGTGAGTCTCTGATTTACCAATATTGTTGTAAACTGGAGCCCTGATCCACAAAATGGCTTAATTTACATGCAGTTTGTACTCCTGCTAGTAATATGCAGTTCTTTATAAGAATCAGAATATAAAAATCATATTCCAAATCCCATAAATGTCTAATACAATATTTTAGCTGAAGGCATTAAAACATATATGCTGTATGAAAAACTGTGACCATAGATGGTTTCAGCTGTATAGTGATAATCTTGTTCCAATGGAAATTGAGAAACTTTTATTAATTTTACAGTAACAATATAGAAACTGCATGAATGTTGAAAGTGTAAATTGATCTTTATTCTAAACAGTTTACTTGCTTCAGAGTATGGTTCAAAAAATACCGTGGAAAACATGGACTTCATTGCCTGTCCATATGATTTGTCAGACTGTCCCATGTCAGATTCTGGATTTCCTTCATTAAGATTTCAAAAGGAAGCAAGTGGATGGTGCAATGGTGTTGAAATAGCTCTTACCAATAGCTCTGCATGTGGATCGAACCCAAATTGAGGAGATGAAGATGTTGTCTCTGCTTGCTGTTCTATGTCAGTTAATGTCCAGTAATCCCCACTCTGGACATATACTCTGAACTGGTTTTGGATTAGTAGAATAACCTGTTCAATTTGAGTGTTATGAGTTTTTAAAGTCTACATTTCCTGCATGCAGGATCCAAGCAACCTAAATGTTTATCCTGCTTGGGAAGGTAAAAATGTTTCCGCTCTGTCTTAATGGTAACAGTCCTTCAGTGCTGCTCCTTATTTTCTCTCAATCAGCCAGTTCCAGATGTGTCGAGGATCGGCCCAATACATCTGGCGGAACAGGCTAAAACCAAATAATTTGGCATTTGCATCAAAATCACCAGTAGCCTAATTCCAATTCCTGAAAACTCTTACAGATTGGGCAAGCCAAGATCAAGTTAAACCTTTTTTCAATGTAAGTTTAAAAATGAACACTTTCCATGGATTAAATAAAATAAATTGTAAGTGGGTTTTTCTTTTTAAAATTAAAGCTGCAATATCACTTTGGCCAAATGGGGGCACTATTTGGTAACTGAACTAGTACTTAACTGAAAATTGGGAAGATTAGTACTGACTGGAAAATTTGCCTGCTCCGACTCCGCTGGCATAACTTTGCCTTGCCTCTCTTGCCAAAGTGACCATTCATGTTCAGCCTACATAGTGTCAGTGAACTAATCTGTAGTGTGATTTACTCTACATGTTTAAATACTCCATTTGTAGTATGGCAAATTAGATCAATGACCAGTTTTGGTTGTAGGCTTAAAATTGGCCAGGGCACAGAGAGCTTCCTGATCGTTGTAAAGTATAATGGAATATTTTATGACCACTCAAATATCTCTTCCAAAAGACACTACCTCCAACAATTCCGATTTCCCTCAGTACTGCATTGAAGTGTCAGCATAGATTATATGCTCAGATCCTGGAGTTGGTGTCTTACAGACCAGGAATGTCCCCCAAATTCAAATCCTGGTCTGAACTGAGCTACTTGATCTCAACCAAGCAATGATAGTGGTACAGGTACTGCAATTGGGTAGGTTAAGGAAGAGAAAATAGATCCTAAAATAGCACAGGGATTCGTTGAAGCAAATAGTATAGATGCAGTTAAGGGCAGTTAGATAAGCATTTGAGAGAGAAGGGAATAGAGGGTTATGCTGATAGAGTTAGACGAGGAAAGATGGGAGGAGGCTCGAGTGGAGCATAAACGCCGGTATGGACTGGTTGGACCGAATGGCCTGTTTCTGTATTGTATATCCTATGTAACTAATACCACAGTAAACATTTTACTTTTTAAATCATTCATAGCAATTCAAAGAAATTGAGCAACATTGTGTTTCACCTGAATTAACCCTTCTATTTTATTTAATGCCTTCAGGAGAGAAGGGAAGAGGAGACATTTTATTTGGGGTGGGGGAGGGGGGAAGGAGAACTGAATATAAAGGAAATACTTTCAAAGATTAGTTTCTCTTATGCAAATAATCTGATTCTATTTAATTTTGTTTGCTTTTCCACAATTCAAGTGAAACACAATGTTGCTCAATTTCTTTTAATTGCTATGAATGATTTAAAAAGTAAAATGTTTACTGTGGGTATTAGTTACGTAGGATTACGTAGGATATACAGCACAGAAACAGGCCATTCGGCCCAATCAGTCCATACCGGCGTTTATGCTCCACTCGAGCCTCCTCCCGTCTTTCCTCGTCTAACTCTATCAGCATAACCCTCTATTCCCTTCTCCCTCAAATGCTTATCTAACCGCCCTTAACTGCATCTATACTATTTGCTTCAACGAATCCCTGTGGTAGCGAGTTCCATATTCTCACCACTCTCTGGATAAAGAAGTTTCGAATGAATTTCCTATTTGATTTCTTGGTGACCATCATAACTGTGGCCTCTAGTTATGTATCCAGTCTACCAAAACTTTTCATAATTTTATTAGGTCACCTCAAGAGAAAAGAGACTTAGCCTGTTCATCTTTTCCTGATATATATATACCCTCTCATTTCTGGTATCATCCTTGTAAATCTTCTCTGCACTCATTCCAGTGTCTCTCTATCCTTTTTATAACACGGTGACCAGAATTTTACGCAGTACTCCAAGTGTGGTCTAACCAAGGTTCGATACAGGTTTAGCATAACTTCACTACTTTTCAATTCTATCCCTCTAGAAATAAACTCTAGTGCTTGGTTTGTATTTTATGGCCTTGTTAACCTGTGTTGCTACATTTAGTGATTTGTGTATTTGTATTCCGCGATCCCTTTACTCCTCTACCCCACCCAGATTCGCAGATCTGTCTATTCGTCCTACCAAATTGTAATACCTCACATTTATCTGTGTTGAACTTCATTTGCCAATTATATGCACATTCTGCAAGATTAGAAATTGTGTTTTTGATTCCAAAGTCTAAATTGTTAATATAAATTGTGAACAACAGTGGTCCCAGCATTGATCCTTGTGGAGCACCACTACCCACCTGCCACTCTGAATAGAAACATAGAAAATAGGTGCAGGAGTAGGCCATTCGGCCCTTCTAGCCTGCACCGCCATTCAATGAGTTCATGGCTGAACCAATCAGTAACCTATCACCAACCAATTCCTGCTTTCTCACCATACCCCTTGATTCCCCTAGTAGTAAGGACTTCATCTAACTCCTTTTTGAATATATTTAGTGAATTGGCCTCAACAACTTTCTGTGGTAGAGAATTCCACAGGTTCACCACTCTCTGGGTGAAGAAATTCCTCCTCATCTCGGTCCTAAATGGCTTCCCCCTTATCCTTAGACTGTGTCCCCTGGTTCTGGACTTCCCCAACATTGGGAACATTCTTCCTGCATCTAACCTGTCTAACCCCGTCAGAATTTTAAACGTTTCTATGAGGTCCCCTCTCATTCTTCTGAACTCCAGTGAATACAAGCCCAGTTGATCCAGTCTTTCTTGATAGATCAGTCCCGCCATCCCGGGAATCAGTCTGGTGAACCTTCGCTGCACTCCCTCAATAGCAAGAATGTCCTTCCTCAGGTTAGGAGACCAAAACTGTACACAATACTCCAGGTGTGGCCTCACCAAGGCCCTGTACAATTGTAGCAACACCTCCCTGCCCCTGTACTCAAATCCCCTTGCTATGAAGGCCAACATGCCATTTGCTTTCTTAACCGCCTGCTGTACCTGCATGCCAACCTTCAATGACTGATGTACCATGACACCCAGGTCTCGCTGCACCTCCCCTTTTCCTAATCTGTCACCATTCAGATAATAGTCTGTCTCTCTGTTTTTACCACAAAAGTGGATAACCTCACATTTATCCACATTATACTTCATCTGCCATGCATTTGCCCACTCACCTAACCTATCCAAGTCGCTCTGCAGCCTCATAGCATCCTCGCAGCTCACACTGTCACCCAACTTAGTGTCATCCGCAAATTTGGAGATACTACATTTAATCCCCTCGTCCAAATCATTAATATACAGTATTATCCCTTCTGCTCTTCTCAATGCCTAACTGAATAATTGCCGCCGAATCTCAACTGAGGAGTCTAACAAATGCAATTTTTCCAGGTAATTTGAAAATATACATATGGGAGTAATGGTATAAATAATTACTATTCTTAATAATTCAGATGTGTGACATTCCTCTTTCCTCTTACTTTAGTGTGCAAATTTTTATGTTTGTAAAGTGTCACATATATATATTTTAAACTGACTTTAAATCAAATGCTAAAGCTTTTCACAGTATGGTGTAGGCTGTGGAATTCCTTGGAGTGTGTATTAAATGAACCAGAGGCACAACGTTGTCAATCCTAATTGTATATTTTAAGAACCTGATTGAAGGAATTCTTGCTTAAGATCAATTTTTTCTATTGATGTAAATAGTTGTGATAAAATAGTTCTAATGGAGTTAATGGGAAACTACAAAAATCTGCTTTTACATCCATGCAACATAACACTTTTTTTTTATTGCAGATTGAAACCATTTGTGATTTTTATCAGCGCATGAGCTCATCACCACATGTTCACTTCTCATTCTTCAAAGCTGTAACATTTCATGATGATGTCATATGACTGGTTTATTTCTCGTGACAGTTATATTAAACGTGAAAAAGTCTGTACTTCAAATATTGCATATTACATTGCCCACTGAAGAAGCTAAGGATTATGTCTCAATGTAACATTGCGGTATGTGGCTTTCATTCATAGGAAATGCATGTAAGTTTAAATTTCAATCTATATTCCCGTCTATAGATGCGTGTGTAACAAGCCTTTTTCAAGTTACATTATAGAAAATATGCTCTGCTTATGGTTGCAGGAAAGGGGCAAATGACCATATCAGATAATTGTCAGTGGCCTAGAATTTGCATTCGAGCTGACAGCGAACACTGTCATTCCGCCTTTGAAACTGACCACAAATTAGGGATATGGCGCAGGCGTGTGTGAAAAGTCTGAAGTTGCGGTCTGTCATTTACTGCTCCGACACAGGCTGCGCTGTGCCCACCCCCACAGCACCGGCAATCAGTAGAATCTCTCAAATCAGGGAAACTGATGAAAACTTCGGCTCTTTCATAGTAAGTATGCACGGTAACCTCCCCACTAAACGCTAGACCCAAAGGGAATAGGTGTAACTGGGATTTTAACAGCATATTTACTGCTAAATAAAGGTTAAGAGCCTGGAAAATTTTAATTTTGTGCAGTGCAAAATTTAGCCATTTGAATAAAAAATTTAATTTTTAAGAAACTTTAAAAAAAATTATATATCTTTATTTCAGGTTTGTCTTTTCCCCATGTGAGAGCCCCAATCTTTGTTTTATTTTCTCTAACATTTTTAAAAGTTAGAATTTTAAGGGCTTACTCGCTGTCTGAGAATTTTGCCTTGTGATTAGCTGCTTAGACAACTTGTTGATGAGACAGCAGCTCGCATAAGGGGATCCCCACTAACCTCCGTCAATTTGAATTGAAGATCGGAAAACCTGAGGTTCTCAACACAGAGATCGTGAGATCCTTGTGTGAAGCTTATTTTGTTTCGCGCTGACCACAAATTCTGGGCCAGTATGTTAGGGGAAATGAACTTGAAGAGCTGAATAATGAATTAAATTGTTCAAGGCAACCCTTTTTTCTGAGCTTTAAAGTGTGTAGTCATCATCATCATCATAGGCGGTCCCTCAAACAAGGATGACTTGCTTCCACATGAGTTCACAGATGTTTCAATGAAGGACCTGATGTTCCAGACCTGAACTCTAATTGAAGGGGTGGAAGATGCCTGTGCGTGGATTGTTTTAACGTGCGGTGACCGTTGCACATCAGCCACCACATGGGCTTGACAGATCTAGGCCTTTATCCAATGGCAAGGGTTAACCAGGATGACTGGAGACCTGCTCTGCTGCACGGATCTAGTGTGCACACATATGCAGTGTGGGCTGGCCCTGGGTCCTCAGCTCTTCTGGGCCCCGTACCCTCATTTGCCGCACCTCCGCCACGATCTCCCGCTGCACCTCCGCACCAAACATTCGCCGGACCTCCGCCACGATTACCCACCGAATCTCAGCCATGATCCCTCATCGCTCCTCTGCCTCGATCACTTGCCGCACCTCCACCACGACCTTCCCACTTCTCTGCTGTACCAGGGCCCCGCTAATGCTCCTGCCCACGCTCCAAACAGCAACCTGGGTCCTGATGACGTCAACCAGTCGCCCACCTCGAAGCCGTCGCACACTTGTAACCGCTCGCGCCGGAAGCTGCAGTGGTATGCCACTCCAGCTCATTTGTAGCCGACCTGTGGAGCTGTTCTCTCTCAGGTCGGGGGATCACGAAAGTCACAACAAATCAAACTTTGCATTCATCAGATAAGATAACTTTTTGGACCTATAGCAAATGATGTTTGCATTTCATAAGTCCTCTTCTCCAAGTATTTACAGGAAGTTCAGTCAGTCCCTTGGTACAGTCCCCACCAGGGGCCGCCGCTTGCCACTCCTTTTATGGCCCCTACCTGCCACTGATGGTCTCTCGCAGATCGGGAGACATGTAGCATTGCAGCCCCGACCTGAAAGAGACCATCAGCGGCAGGTCGGCGCCATAAAAGGAGTGGCGAATGGCGGCCATGGGCAGCATGGCGGTGTACTACTTCAAGATACAGCACGAGCTGGTGCAGGAGGGCAAAGGCAGCGAAGAGGGACGTTATCAAGATCCAGGTCGATGATTGGAGCGTGGGCAGATACAGCAGGAGTGGCAAAGTCAGGGCGAAGGAGCGGCGAGAGAATGTAGAGGGATGTGATCGGGGCCAAGGAGAGGTGTGAGTTCGGGGCCAGAAGAGGTGAGGGCCCAGGGGCAGCACGGGCCAGCCCACACTGCGATGTGTGTGTGCACTAGGCCCATGCAGCAGAGCTGGTCTCCAGTCATCTTGTGTAATCCTTGCCATTGGACCAAGACCTAGCTCTGTCAAGCCCGTGTGGTGGCTGGTGTGCAACGGCCACCACATGTTAAAAAAATCCACGCATAGGCATCTTCCACCCTTCAAGATGTAGTTTGGGACCTGAAATATTAGGTAATTCATTGAAACACGTGAACTCATCCCTTTTTGGCGTGGAAGCAGGTCATCCTCATTTCGAGGGACTGCCTATGATGATAACAGTCCCCATCGCTTATGACTGGAGCTTTATTGTTGAAGCTAGTAAAACAAAAAAGGTAAGCAACCAACATTTTTTTTTAAAACAGGAAATCTCATTTAGCAACTGCCTCTCCTAATTGTTAGCAGTTGCATCCAATATTCCACCTCAAGGTAATCGCACTTTAATGAGGTATGAACAGCTGATTGAAATTGATGGATATCCTGACTGGCTGAAATCAGCAGAGCCTTATAAATCGCTAGGTACAGGGTAAATAGTTATTAAACTGTTCAAAATAGCCAGTGTGCTTAATACGTTATAAGAGATGCCTTTGTAATTGACTCCGAAGGTAATGGCAAACGATTAGCTCCATTTACCCAATCTAGGTGGCTGCCATGATAAGCCTGGACAGTGTAATTGTTGAGAACTGTAATTAGATAAGAATATAAGAAATAGGAACAGGAGTAGGCCATACGGCCCCTCGAGCCTGCGCCGCCATTCAATAAGATCATGGCTGATCTGATCATGGACTCAGCTCCACCTCCCTGCCCGCTCCCCATAAACCCCTTATCCCTTTATCGTTTATGAAACTGTCTATTTCTGTCTTAAATTTATTCATTGTCCAAGTTTCCACAGCTCTCTGAGGCAGCGAATTCCACAGATTTACAACCCTCTGAGAAGAAATTTCTCCCCATCTCAGTTTTAAATGGGTGGCCCCTTATTCTAAGATCATGCCCTTGAGTTCGAGTCTCCCCCATCAATGGAAACATCCTCTCTGCATCCACCTTGTCAAGCCCTCTCATAATCTTATACGTTTCGATAAGATTACATGCTTCATTGCATTTAAGGGAAGGGATGGACTTCAATACTGTATATTAATTGCACTCTGGAAAACTTAATATATTGGTAAGAATACATTGCAGTCTTGTAAAACTTATTTTTAAAATACAGGATCTAGCAAAAGTGCTGTTTCAATGATTGAAAAAGTAAAAAGTGCTCAAAAAATTATGGGATTTGTAAAGCTGCCTGTTAATCATAGATAATGATGCTGAATTATGCTTTTTCCATGAGGCATAAGAAGTTCACCTTTATGACACACACCAGTTGGGTAGCAACATAGTCATCTATGATTGCTAGCTGATTCTCATCATAGGCAGTCCCTCAGAATCGAGGAAGACTTGCTTCCACTCTTAAAAGGAGTCCTTAGGTGGCTGAACAGTCTAATACGAGAGCCACAGTCCCTGTCACAGGTGGGACAGATAGTCGTTGAGGGTAAGGGAGGGTGGGACAGATTTGCCACACTCTCTTTCCACTTCCTGCGCTTGTTTTCTGCATGCTCTCGGCGATGCGACTCAAGGCGCTCAGCGCCCTCCCGGATGCACTTCCTACACTTAGGGCAGTCTTTGGCCAGGGACTCCCAGGTGTCGGTGAGGATGTTGCACTTTATCAGGGAGGCTTTCAGGGTGTCCTTGTAATGTTTCCTCTGCCCACCTTTGGCTCGTTTGCCGTGAAGGAGTTCCGAGTAGAGCGCTTTCTTTGGGAATCTCATGTCTGGCATGCAGACAATGTGGCCTGCCCAGCGGAGCTGATCAAGTGTGGTCAGTGCTTCAATGCTGGGGATGTTGGCCTGGCCGAGGACGCTAATGTTGGTGCGTCTGTCCTCCCAGGGGATTCGTAGGATCTTGCGAAGACATCGCTGGTGGTATTTCTCCAGCGACTTGAGGTGTCTACTGTACATGGTCCATGTCTCTGAGCCATATAGGAGGACAGGTATTACTACAGTCCTGTAGACCATGAGCTTGGTGGTAGATTTGAGGGCCTGGTCTTAGAACACTCTTTGCCTCAGGCGGCCAAAGGCTGCACTGGCGTACTGGAGGTGGTGTTGAATCTTGTCATCAATGTCTGCTCTTGTTGATAAGAGGCTCCCGAGGTATAGGAAATGGTCCACGTTGTCCAGGGCCGCGCCATGGATCTACACAACCAGTTTAAATCTACAGTGTCCTATTATATTTATTTCGTGAAAATGCTTCCTTTTGGAGCGCACCCAATCATTGGAAGACAAGTGCATCATGTGGTATTCAGCCATATATACTTGGTGGAGCTCCTGATTTCAGTTCCTTATCCGCAAATGGGGGAACTGATGGAGGACAGCATTGGTTTCTGCTTCCTCAGGTGGGGGGATGAAAGGAGTTGATCTAGGGTTCTTGGTTCTGATTTTTATTCACTAACCCCTATGTGCATGGATGCCGAGTGAGGAGAGGATTGATCAAATTGGATTATGATAACCCAGCCTCCCTCATTGTGGAAAGAGGTCATTGTAAATGCCAATGAAAACCGGTTGGGTTGAATAGCCTATTTCTATGCAATTTTATATACCCAATGATAAGGTTATTTCATTGTAATCGCTCCTATCTATTCATTATATACAGTGATGCTGTAAATAACAATTGTTGGATACCACACCAAGTTTAGAGCAATCTGCAAGGATTATTGGGAACTAACACAGCGCTAAAATTCTAGGGATTTAGATTGAATTTTGTTTTAAACATAAGTCAATTACTGTGTTATTTAGGAATGTCTTTTATTGACCTGAAGATTGAGGGAATATTTTTCCACAAAAACAAACAGAACAAAATGACACTGGTTACTTAACTTTGGGCATGATCTATTGTTCTACATATTTTCCATTTCAAACACAACTTAGCTGAAGGAATTGAGTGTAATATCTCCAAGTTTGCAGATGACACTAAGCTGGGTGGCAGTGTGAGCTGTGAGGAGGGATGCTAAGAGACTGCAGGATGACTTGGACAGGTTAGGTGAGTGGGCAAAGGCATGGCAGATGCAGTATAATGTGGATAAATGTGAGGTTATCCACTTTGGTGGCAAAAACAGGAAGACACAATATTATCTGAATGGTGACAGCTTAGGAAAAGGGGAGGTGCAACGTGACCTGGGTGTCATGGTACATCAGTCATTGAAGTTTGGCATGCAGGTACAGCAGGTGGTGAAGAAGGCAAATGGTATGTTGGCCTTCATAGCTAGGTGATTTGAGTGTAAGAGCAGGGAGGTCTTACTGCAGTTGAGGTCATACCTGGAATATTGTACTCAGTTTTAATCCCCTAATCTGAGGAAAGACGTTCTTGGTATTGAGGGAGTACAGCAAAAGTTCACCAGATTGATTCCTGGGATGGCAGGACTGACATATGAGGAGAGACTGGATCAACTGGGCTTGTATCCACTGGAGTTTAGAAGAATGAGAGGGGATCTCATAGAAACATATAAAATTGGACAGATTCGAGGCAGGAAGAAGGTTCCCGTTGCTGGGGAGTTCCAGAACCAGGGGTCACAGTCTAAGAATAAGGGGTAAACCACTTCGGACCGAGATGAGGAGAAACTTCTTCACTCAGAGAGTGGTTAACCTGTGGAATTCTCTATCGCAGAAAGTTGTTGAGGCCAGTTCGTTAGATATATTCAAAAGGGAGTTAGATATGGCTCTTACGGCCAAAGGGATCAAGGGGTATGGAGAGAAAGCAGGAAAGGGGTACTGAGGTTGAATGATCAGCCATGATCTTATTGAATGACCTGCTCCTGCACCTAATTTCTATGGGGTCAAGTTTCGGCCTGAGTTGCTCCTGTTTTTTTGGAGCAACTGGTTTCGAATGGAGTATCTTAGAAATTTGAATTCTCGGCATTTAGTTTGCTCCAGTTCTAGTCAGTTAGAACAGTTTCACTTTGGAACAGAATTTATTTTTCAAAAGTGGGTGTGTCCGGCCACTTACGCCTGTTTTCAAAGTTTAGGCAGTGCAAACTTACTCCAAACTAACTTAGAATGGAGTAAGTGAAGATTTTTGTACGTTCGAAAAAACCTTGTCTACACTTTAGAAAATCAGGCGTAGGTTAAAAATTAGGCATAAGGAATGGGGGGGGGGGGTTTAAAGGGAAATTTACAAACATTAAACACTTCAGTTTTACAAATAAAGAGCCATCATCAATAATAAATGATAAATACATCAATAAATCAATCAAAAAAAATTAATAAAATTTTTTTTTAAATTAAAAAATCAATAAATAAAACATTTTCTACTTACTGACTGCAGCACCGGGAGTCCTCCAACAGTGTGCTGGGACGGCCCCCCCAGTGTGTCTCTGTCAGTGTCTCTATCTCTCTGTCTGTCTGTCTGTGTCTCTCCCCCTCTCTGTCTGTCAGTGTCTGTGTTTCTGACAGCGAGGGGAGGGGGGGGAGGGGGAGAAGGAGAAGGGAGGGAGGAGGGAGGGAAGGGGAGAGAGGAGGGAGGGAAGGGGAGGGAGGGAAGGAAAGAGGAGGGAGGGAGGAGAGGAGAGAGGGAGGGAGGGAAGGAGAGAGGGGAAGGAGAGAGGAGAGAGGGAGGGAAGGAGAGAGGAGAGAGGGAGGGAGGGAAGGAAAGAGGAGGGAGGGAGGGAGGGAAGGAAAGAGGAGGGAGGGAGGGAGGGAGAGAGGAGGGAGGGAGGGAGAGAGAGAGAGAGAAAGAGAGGAGGGAGGAAGGGAATGAGAGAGGGGGGAGGGAGGGAAGGAGAGAGGAGGGAGGGGAGGGGAGGGAAGGAGGGAGGGAAGGAGAGAGGAGGGAGGGAAGGAGAGAGGAGGGGGGGAAAGGAGAGAAGGAGGCTGAACAGCCGGGCCCAAGACCTCGAGCTTGATTTACAGGTAGGTGGCGTCGGGCTTTGGGGGGGGGGGGAGGGTGTCGCTGAGGTCCGGGGGGGCGGGGGGAGAGTCGCGGAGGTCCGGGGGGGAACAGAGGTCGGGTCGCCGGGGGGGGGGGGGGGGGGGGAGAGCGGGGGTCGGGTCGGGTCCGGTGGGAGGAGCCTTATGCACGCAGCCCCAGTGAGGCCATTCGGCCAGGGCTAGGGGCTGCGTGCTTTGGGCCCCTCCCACACAGTTTTGGGCGCCTGGAGCTACTGCACATGTGCACCCACTGTAGCGCGCATGTGCAGAGGTCCCGGCACTGTTTTCAGAGGACCTCCAGGGAGCGGAGAATAAGTCATTTTTTTTTTTAGGCGTACTTTCTGGCGCGAAAAATGGGCATCCGGCGCGGCCCGAAACTTGGGCCCCATGTTTCTACAGCATTTCATAAAACCATAGATATGACAGCGCAGATGAGGGCTAATCAGCCTCGTACACCTGTGTTGATAATAGTTCAACTGGATCTGTCTATTTTCCTCCCTAACCTTTCTCCATATCCTTTTCTATCGTTCCTTTTCAAACACTTAACTATTATAGAAATTTATAGAAAGTAATGTTTGCAAATGCCATTAAACACAATGTTCTCGAACATAAAGCATTCAAAAAATTCCATCTATTAAATCAGTAGAATTAGGAACATGATCATGTAATGTGATTGGCGTTTAAGTAAGGTCTGGAGAACATTAATGTCTTAATTATTTCATTTTACATAGAAATAGGGAAAGAAATGTAATTGGGTACAAATAACTTGATTGTAGAATGTGCCCGGCCAATGAATTTGTAAAGAATTGCGAGTGATTTCTTTTCAACAATATGCTGTTGAATTCCAAAAACAGCACACCCATTCAACAAAAGGTCAAAGAGGTAAAGCTCACTCTGTTCCTAAAAGCAATGCAGCATTATAAAACTTACAATGTGGAACATATTAAAAAATGTGAATTTCTAATCTGGATATGACTAATGCTCTTAAACAACCAAGCCTGACCAAATTTGCATGATGCTCATGTCCTGGTTTTTTATTCCTGCTGTTCTCCTTGAAAGATGGGATAATAAGAAAAAATGCTAACAATATACATCCAGCCCATTAGCATCTGGAAGTTTAAAAAAAAAATGACTGGCAAAACAAGAAACTGAAAAAGCTTTTCTCTTCTGGTATATTTCCAGCATTTCCTGCTTTTAATCAGGATTTTCAGCTTGAGCAGTTTTCTTTTTATCTTTGAAAAATAAGATTCAGTACACAACATCAGTGGAACAATCTGTTAATTCCCATAGAATTCTACTGTATAACTGTAAAATAAATAATGTTTTATACTCTCTTGTGAATCAAGTGACAGTAAATTTACAGAAAGTAATGTTTGCAAGTGCCATAAAACAGAATGTTCTCGAACATAAAGCATTCAAAAAATTCCATCCCTTTAATCAGTTGAATTAGGAACATGATAATTTAATGTGATTAGCAAAACTAGAAGCCATCAATATAAGATAGTCACCAAGAAATCAAATAGGGAATTCAGAAGAAACTTCTTTACCCAGAGAATGGTGAGAATGTGGAACTCACTACCACAGGGAGTGGTTGAAGTGAATTTAATGGGAGGCTAGATAAGCATATGAGGGAGGCGGGACGAGAGTGTTACACTGATAGATTGAGATGAAGAAAAATGAGAGGTAGCTCGAGTGGAGTATAAACGCCGACATGTGCTGTTTGGGCCGAATGACCTGTTTCTGTGCTGTATATCTTATGTATTCCATAGCAGTGACATCACAATAGCCCATCGTAGTCCTTAATATATTTTCAAGATTAGTTTGTTGAACTTTCGTTTGGCGCTCTTTTATTCTTGCTGACACTATGGCCCCAATAGTTACAGGGAGGGAGCGGAGGCACTTGTCTGCAGCCAGGAAACCCCAAAAAGCCAGGAATGAGGAGGTCCTGCCAAATTTAACGGCAAGTCCCTATTAGAATTTTGTTTACTCCCTTTCCCACCCAACAATTGGCTAGAATGAAAGCTGGCCAGCTGTCGGGCAGGAAAGCCTGCGGTAGAAGGCCACAGCCAGGAATCATTGGGGATGGTCTCCAGCAATGGCAAGATTGGTGGTTGGTAAGGAGGCTCTGAGCACGGCAGCGAGGAAGGAGTGAGGGAGGGATAGATCGCAGGGTCAGCCGATCGTGGGGAGGGAGAGATCGTGGAAGAAGAGTTGCTTGAGGTGCTGGGGGAAGCAGCCTTGCTCCTCCTGACCCACAAGCAGAGCTGGATAAGCACTTACCTGCTGGATCCGGCTGCTCCCGTCTTCATTTAGCTACTGGGTTTTCAGAGCCTTGGGAACTGCAGACATTAAGTTCAAATGACTCTCAAAATCTGAGGGATGGAGCCTCCTTTAAATATTATCACTGATCCTTCTCCAGAGCAGATTACTCGGCCAACCCTAAGCACACCGGTTAAACCAGAAGTAGGCACGTTTGCAGTAGGTTGGGTTTGGACTTCACATTTTTACTAATTTAACCACCCCCCGTCCCCCTGTCAAAACCCTCTCTCACCTATTGTGGAGTGGTTAAAATTACTCTTGAATTATACATGGTACAGGGTGAGTACAAGGCTATCCATTTATCTTGGGTAACAGAGGACATCCAAGAACTATTGAGCATTATACTTCTGGTTCATGGATAACCTCCAGCTTTGTTATTCCTTCATGTCCATTTCTAATTTTATATTTATCACACTTGTCTGGATACTCCCTTTCCCACTCTTCCCACAGTTGCCGCATCACAATGATTTGGTTGTATCATCTTATGACTTCTTGGTGTATTCTCTGCTTTTTCCAGTTTTGTTTTGGAACCCTGATACACGTTACAAAGCATATTTTACAAAATCGGAGCCAGATACAAGTGTAGCGTATCACGTTTTGAAAGAAATATCATTTAATCCTGTTCTGTGGACGAGTTCACTTCTCTTACTGCCACAATGGTTGAGAATGACAGCTAACTCTGGGGTAGAGAATGAGATAAAACAGCCGAGGTTCCTGCTCCCCATGCAGCAAATCTTGCTGAAAAGAGTATATATTTCAACATGGCTGAGCACAAGTTCAGGCTCAGCTCTGAAGTTCACTATGGTTAATCAACTTGGCTACATTTACTATGTTTGCTGTATAATTTTAAAACATTCATCCATGTTTTCTTTTTGTTTGAATTTTCTTTCTTTCTTGGGTTCCTCCAGACTACTGACCATTCCGTGTTTGATACTTGGGAGGAAACTTATTCAAAGCCATGGTTGATGGACATTAGAACCTGCCACTAGGAGGTGCTTGGTAGCACTGCTTTTTCCCTTAGTCCATGTGGAGAGGTGCTTAATTCCAACCCAGCGTCTAATCCTTCCATGAATACAGTAGTGTAGTGGTTATGTTACTGGACTAGTAACCTGGAGAACGTGACTTCAAATTGCCACTATGGCAGTCTGTGAATTCAGTTTTAAAAATCTGGAAATAAAAAGATTGTATTAATTAAAAAGAGACCATGAAGGTATCGTT
Source organism: Pristiophorus japonicus (assembly GCF_044704955.1). NCBI lineage: Eukaryota > Metazoa > Chordata > Chondrichthyes > Pristiophoridae > Pristiophorus > Pristiophorus japonicus. The sequence goes on from NC_091980.1 coordinate 95,792,236, forward strand.
TTTGTCATTTAAAAAAATCCCAACTGGTTCACGGCTTCCTTTATGAAAGCAAAACTGACATCCATACTCAGCCTGGCCTACATGTGACTCCAGTCCCGCACCAATGTGATTGACTGTTAAGTGTCCTCTGGCCTAGCAATCCACTCGGTATCAAACTCTCAGCAATTGGGGGAATGGGCAATAAATGCCACTCTTGCCAGCGATTTTTTTTTAAATGCTTGGTTTCATTCCTTCCTCTCAATGGGGCCAAGTTTCGGCCTGAGTTGCTCCTGTTTATTTGGAGCAACTGGTTTAGAATGGAGTATCTTAGAAATTGCAATTCTCGGCATTTAGTTTGCTCCAGTTCTAGTCAGTTAGAACAGTTTCAGTTTGGAACAGATATTTTTTTTCAAAAGGTGGCGTGTCCGGCCACTTACGCCGTTTTGAAAGTTTAGGCAGTGAAAACTTACACCAAACTAACTTAGAATGGAGTAAGTGTAGATTTTTGTACACTCAGAAAAACCTTGCCTACACTTAGAAAATCAGGCGTAGGTTACAAATCAGACGCAGGGAAAGGGGGCAGGGGGAGAGAAAGATAAGTTTACAAACATTAAACACTTCAGTTTTACAAATAAAGAGCCATCATCAATAATAAATGATAAATACATCAATCAACCAATAAATCAATCAAAAAAAATTAATGAAAAATTAAAAAATCAATAAATAAAACATTTTCTACTTACCGACTGCAGCACCGGGAGCCCTCCAACAGTGTGCTGGGACGGGACCCTCCCCAATGTGTGTCTGTCGGTGTGTCTCTCTCTCTGTCTGTGTGTGTCTCTCTCACTCTCTGTCTGTCAGTGTCAGTGTCTCTCTCTCTGTCTGTCAGTGTCTGTGTTTCTGAGAGGGAGAGAGGGAGAGAGGGAGATAGAGGAGATAGAGGAGAGGGGAGGAGAGGGGAGGGGAGGAGAGGGGAGGGGAGGGCCTGGTCAGGCCCAAGACTTCAGGCGGGGCCCGCCCCCAGCACCGGAGTTAAAGGTAGGGGGTCGGGTCCTGGGGGGGGGTGGGTCGGGTCTGGGGAGGGAGCGGGAGTCGAGTCGGGTCCGGGGGGGGGTGGTGGGAGAGGGTCGGGTGCGGGGGTGGGGGAGTCGAGTCGGGTCGGGGCTGGGGGGGGGGGTTGAGTCGGTCCGGTGGTGGGGAGCGGGAGTCGGGTCTGGTCCGGGGTGGGGGGGGGAGTCGGAGCAGGAGCTGTGAGGGGGGGGTTTGAGAGAGCCAGTTGAAGGGAGGAAGCAGGAGCTGGGCGAGGGAGGTTCAGCCTGATCCACGCCGCCCCAGTGAGCCCATTCGGCCAGGGCTAGGGGCAGCGTGCTTGGGCCCCTCCCACACAGTTTTGGGCGTCTGGAGCTACTGCACATGCGCGCCCACTGTAGCGCCTGTGCAGAGGTCCCGGCACTGTTTTCTGCGCAGGGACCTGGCTCCGCCCCCCACAGCTCGTGCTGCGCCGCGTCAAGCTCCAGAGGACCTGCAGGGAGCCTGAGAATCTAAGTATTTTCTCGGCGCACTTTCGGGCGCGAAAAACGGGCGTCCAGGTCAGAGCTGTGCCGTTCTAGGTGCGGCCTGAAACTTTGGCCCAATATCTCAGTGCAGTTATTGTACCTTAGTGGTCAGTTTTAATCACCATTTCAAATGATACAATTCATTGTTGTCTTTATTCATGAAGTCTAGGGGCTCAAGTTTCGGACCCCCGCTAGAACGACGCATATCGAAGAGGCCCGCCTAGTTTGTGGAACAGAAATTGCACCGAATACTTACCTTGCGATTCTCGGATATATATTGAGCCGTTTTCAGTTCAGCGCGGCGCAGCAGGAGCTGCTGGGGGCAGAGCTACAGCCCTGCACCAAAAAGAGTGCCAGCAGCTGCGCGCGTGCACAGTGGAGGCTGCACGCATGCGCAATAGCTCCTGGCCCTCCCAGCGCAGCCTGTCTCCGAGCGACAACCCTATCTCTGACCAAAGGGATGGCGCCCCTATCCTGGGCCGAATGGCCTGACTGCCCTTACCTCTTCGGCAGCGGGGACCGCCCAGCATCTCGTCGGGGGCGGGCCCTGCCCGAACTCCTCTTCGGTGGCGGAACCCGCCGGACTGGCATCTTGTCGGGGGCTGGCCCCGCCCGAGCAGCTCTTCAGCAGGCTGTTGGAGGGCTTCCGGTGCTGCAGTAGGTGAATAGAAACTTTTAATTTTTTATTTATTGATTGATTTTTTATTTTTTTTATTTTTTAATTTTAATTTTTTTTATTGATTTATTGATTTATTTATCATTTATTATTGATGATGGCTCTTTATTGGTAAAAGTGAAGAGTTTAATGCTTAGTAAAATTCCCTAACTTCCCTCCCCAAACCCCCATCTCTCGCTACCTGCGCCTAATTTATAAAGTGTAGGCAAGGTTTTTCTGAAAGTACAAAAATCCACACTCCATTCTAAGTTAGTTTGGAGTAACTTTTCGCTGTCTAAACTTGCAAAACAGGCGTTAGTGGCTGGTAACGCCCCCTTTTGGAAAAGAAATCTGTACGAAAACGAAACTATTCTAACTAACTAGAATTGGAGCAAACTAAATGCCGAGAATTACGATTTCTAAGATACTCCATACTAAACTAGTTGCTCCAAAAATAGGAGCAACTCGAGCCGAAACTTGAGCCCTGGCTGTTGTACTAAATGTGCTGACTGTAACACAGCAGCTCCTATTTTTGGATCACTTCTGGAAAGCAAACAAGCAATTTGAATCAGTGTTTATAGCGCATATGCTTTCTGTATTACGTAACATTGATAATTCTAATCACGGTCCGTACCATTACCTCATTCAACAGAGATTTTTGCCAGGATTTGTGCAGTAAGGTGGCTACTTTCTCCAAACATTCTTCCTAAGAATATGAGTAGATCATTTACTCATAAAAAGGGTTTACCCTGTACCAAATGAATGTAGCAACCCTACTAAAATGTTGCTATCTAGATTCTCATGCTGAAATATTGTAAGAACTGAACCAAACCTGCAAGCTTTCAAGATCTGATGAAGATTCCACAGCTGGAATGCTCACCTTCTCTGCACAGATGCTGACTGACCTGCTGAATATTTCCAACATTTTCTATTTTTCTTCTACAAACTTTCAATGTGCTTTGGAGGTTTATGTTGTTTTTTTATTAATTTACACTCCAAGCTAGAACATCACCAAGCACCTTTCTCTTTATTTCAGACCATGTAAGCTGAACAAACTGTGTCATACATATTATGCTTCTAGGAGAGCTCTATTTTCATCTTGCAGGTGAAACCATCTTGTTCAGTTGTAATCTTCCACCGACAAATTACAAACGCAGAATTCTCTGAGAACTGTGATTTGATTCAATTATCTGGTACATCTTTATTAAGAAAACTTCTGGAGCTGAGAGGCCATGCAACCCTCACTGGTTTAATTTACAATTATTTGATCATAGAACCATAGAATGGTTACAGCACAGTAAGAGACCATTTGACCCCTCGAGCCCATGCCGGCTCTCTGCAAGAGTACTTCAGCTAGTCCCAATCCCCCATCCTTTCTTCATGCAATTTTTTTTTCTTCAGCTATTTATCTAATTCCCTTTTGAAAGCCATGATTGGATCTACTTCTGCCACCCTTTCAGGCAGTATATTCCAGATGATAAACACTCAGTGCATTAAAAAGGTTGTTCCTCATGTCGCCTTTGGTTCTTCTGACAATCACCTTAAATCTGTGTCCTCTGGTTCTCGATCCTTCCGCCTATGGGAACAGTTTCTCTCTATGTACTCTGTCTAGACCTCTCATGATTTTGAACACCTCTATCAAATCTGCTCTCAACCTTCTCTGCTCTAAGGAGAACAAACCCAGCTTCTCCAGTCTATCCACATAACTGAAGTCCCTCATCTGTGGATGCATTCTTGTAAATCTTTTCTGTATCCTTTCTAAAGCCTTCACATCCTTCCTAAAGTGCGGTGCCCAGAATTGAACACACTACTTCAGTTGTGGCCAAACCAGTGCTTTATAAAGAATCACTATAATTTCTTTGCTTTTGTACTCAATGTCTCTATTTATAAAGCCCAGGATCCCGTTTTAACCACTTTCTCAACCTGTTCTGCCACCTTCAATGATTTGTGCACATATTCTCCCAGGTCTCTCTGTTCCTGCATCCCCTTTAGAAATGTAGCCTTCAGTTTATATTGCCTCTCTTTAAATTAAATTAAACTGGAAACTGTTAAAGTGGCAGAGGGCATTGGAAGAGTCACGGATGTAGGCGGGAAGAGACTGGACAAGAGGAGAAAAAATAGAGTTGAGATGGGAGGAAATCATTCCATGGGGCAAGAACATGCTGAAACGATGGGTCTACCAGGGCAGTCCTGTTTGTGGATCTTGGGAAGGAGATAGAAGCGAGCTGTGTGGAGCTGGGGGACTGAGGATGGAGGCTGTGGAGGGAAGATTCCCAGAGGAGATGAGGTCAGTGACAGTCTTTGAAATGATGGCTTGATGTTCGGTGGGGGGGGGGTCATGGTCCGGGGGAGGTAGGAGGAGGTGTCAGTTGGCATTCAGCCTCCGCAAAGTTCACCAAACAACAACAGCGCCACCCTTGTCAGCAGGTTTAATGACCAGGTTTGGGATGGATCTGAGAGAACAGAGTATTGCAAGTTCAGAGGGTGGTAGGACAGAGTGAGTTATGGGATCTGAGAAATTGAGTATAGCTACTGTGGGGAGAATAAAACCATCTTGTATGTTTGATCTGGTAGAGTTTGTTTGAGAGCTTACAGCAAAACCTCAGTTATGACTACTAGTGCCTCTCCAGGTGCTCTCTGTTTCTTGCCTTCCCTGAGCTCAATTTCTAAATATTTCTCCCTTTCAGAACAGGTAGCAAAGGAATATATAATTGTTAATGTATAGTATGATGTGGTACTGCTGAGAGTTAACCTGAAGAGTTAACCAAACAAGAAATGTGGAACTGGCTTTATTTCATCAACAGAAATCTTATTGGGCCAGATTTTGCTGAGAAGATAATGGTACTTCAAAGACACTCAATGTTATTAATGCGTAAATCGGCCAGCAATTTGTGGCAAGGAAGATATATCCCGTGAGTTGTGAAACGCTGCAAGTTGCTGGCCGATTTGCTCCACTCCACATTAGTGAAAACGGCATCTCGCCCTTAACCGCCCCGTGATTTCATGACTTTGCTGCATTTGCCCATTAATTACTCTTTAAACTTGCCACAGTAAATTAAGTTTACATTAAATTAAATTAAATGTAAGTGCACTTAACAACATGATAATTGTTAATCAATCACTCTTGCCCAGAACATAAACAATTATAATTGTGGAATTTCATTTCTTCAGGTTGTGAATTGTTTTGGGAGATTTTTTTAAATGTAACATTTACATTTTTTTTTAAATATTGTTCTTACTTTTCCTTTCTGACTCTCTCTCTCTCTCTCTCTCTCTCGCAATCCAATATTTCTTTCCCTCTCTCTATTTATCTTTCTGTACCTGATTTGACATTGAATTCACCTAGTTTAATTCACCCTCCTTCTCAGTCCTCCTTCTGTTTATTTCTCAATTCTGAAATCTAATTGGTTTGGGAGATACACTGTTTGTCCCATTGTTCACCAAAGTCACAGATGCCCTGTTACTCTCGCTGTGGCATTATCAGCTCGTACTTCCAGCAACATTGTGGCCAAAAATTTTTAAAAGCTAAACGTATATGAACAAGTCCAACTAATTGGGCACACCACGAGATGCCTCGCTCCAGCAGAATCTGGGCCACGGTTTGTGAAATAGAAGCCCAGATTTTGTGGTCAGCGACAAACGGATGGCGCTTGCCACTGACCTTAAAAAAAAAAGCTGCCCACAAAGATTTAGTGGGCTCTAGAACATTGATTTCCCCTATTCCAACATTACAGTTTATCTGGCGCAATCTGTAGGGGATCAATGGCGACCAGCAACAGTAAAGCCATCAAGCAGGCTGATCAGCCAATCAGATTAAAGAATTCTCACAGACAGTAAACCCGGAAGTAACTAAAAGCACGGATTATAATTCCCTTTTTAATCATTTTACAAAATGCGAAATAAAGATTGGGACATACACATGGGATTAAGGTAGAAGCTGAAATACTGTAAACAAACTTTAAAAAAATGTTTGTTTATTATTTTAAAAATCATTTCAAAATTATCATTTGCTAACTTGTTGCTGTATGTTAATAAACTGCTTTTGTCTTACTCAGTAGTGTCCATCCAGGAGTCCATTCAAACCTGGTGATGAGGAAGGTGTCCAGTCTGGCCATGAGCAGAGACAGTCAGACAAAGGGGCCCTGAATCTCCTTTACACTGACAGGCTCCCAGATTCTTTTCCTGTACATCTGCTCATCTGATCTCTTCCCACTTCTGCTTTTCATTGTACATTATATAACAGGTGTTGGTTAGAGGAGTTTTCTCTTTTCATTGACAGTGTAGACTTTAGGCTCCTTCATTTACACTGCAACTATAAACTGAGAGAGCTTAGAGCCCATGCTCTCCATGGTCACATAATACACCTACACAATGCTGAAGATATTTGTTGTAAATTGTTGACTTTCCCTCCCCATCCTATCTGCAATCTTCAATTCAAGCCATGAATGTACCCTCATTCTCATTGACAATTGCACACAGGTTCAGTGTCTGAATGAAATGAGCCTGCATTTGCAATTGTTGGGTTACAGATCACACTGCTGTATATTTCATTCATGAGTCTAGTTTAACTTTTGAAAACCTGCACCTTTCATCACCAAAATATGCTCCAGATTGGCCACCAACAGCTTTGTTATTTACATTTCTCCCTCTCCTGCCAATTTTCTCCCCTCCTCTTCCTCCTTGTTGGGATATGGTTCCACAAGCACCAGTATCTTTCCTAAGTGGCTTTATTCATGTATGATCATCATAGGCAGTCCCTCGGAATCGAGGAAGACTTGCTTCCACTCTAAAAATGAGTCCTTAGGTGGCTGAACAGTCCAATACGAGAACGACAGTCCCCGTCACAGATGGGATAGATAGTTGAGGAAAAGGGTGGGTGGGACTGGTTTGTCGCACGCTCTTTCCGCTGCGTGCGCGCGCTTTTCTGCATGCTCTCAGCGATGAGACTCAAGGTGCTCGGTGCCCTCCCGAATGCACTTCCTCCACTTAGGGCGGTCTTTGGCCAGGGACTCCCAGGAGTCAGTGGGGATGTTGCACTTTATCAGGGAGGCTTTGAGGGTATCCTTGTAACGTTTCCTCTGCCCACCTTTAGCTCGTTTGCCGTGAAGGAGTTCCGAGCAGAGCGCTTGCTTTGGGAGTCTCGTGCCTGGCATGCGAACAGTGTGGCCTGCCCAACGGAGCTGATGAAGTGTAGTCAGTGCTTCAATGCGCTGGGGATGTTGGCCTGGCCAAGGACGCTAACGTTGGTGTGTCTGTCCTCCCAGGGGATTTGTAGGATCTTGCAGAGACATCGTTGGTGGCATTTCTCCAGCGACTTGAGGTGTCTACTGTACATGGTCCATGTTTCTGAGCCATACAGGAGGGCGGGTATTACTACAGCCCTGTAGACCATGAGCTTGGTGACAATTTTGAGGGCCTGGTCTTCAAACACTCTTTCCCTCAGGCGGCCTCAGACTGCACTGGCGCACTGGAGGCGGTGTTGGATCTCGTCGTTCAAATACTTAACATACAGACGATGTCATGAATTACTGTACACAAACCCAGGTGATTACTTGGTTTGTATAGTATGAATGTCTAAATAAAAGACCTGATGCTGCCACTTACTACAACTGAGTGTGTATGTAATTCGACATTTAAAGCAACGAAGTGAAAAGAGCAAGAAAGCTGTACAGCATCTTGGTGACCCCGACGTGATTTTTAAAAGCTCGTTGGCTGAATTGTTCGAAGAAGTGTTTCTCACACATCAGTTCGAGGAGTGAGCATTCTCTTAGTTGTCGTGACTTATAGGGATCTCCAGCTGATAATGGGAGAATCAGGGAATATTCCAGATGTGGTCCGGTCATATCTTAATGAGTGGATTGAGTCAAAAGGAGGACTTTACAGGATAGGGCAGAAAACTATGACAGGAGGATGGAGAGAGACACAGCAGTCCTTAGTGGAGAGTGTCCAGTTAAAAAAGATTAAAGTATTGGGGTTAAAAAGAGAAAAGCATTAGTGTTGCAGTGTTTAATGCTGGGGATTTAAAAGTTAGGAGAAGAGGCTGAGGCTAGAGAAAGGGAAGTCTCAGAATTCAGAGAGCAGCTAACAACAGTGAGTAAAGAAGTAGAGAATTGACGATTTCAGGCACTTGGGGCAGCCAGGACTGTTCTGATACTGGATTAGCATCTTGCTGATGAACAGAACTGTAATCAAGATCTAGAGAAAGGAATATCTTAATTGCAGCAGATGGTGATATTAGGTTCAGCAATTGATAAAGCCGGGTGGTATTTGGAGGATTCCCCAGGTCTGAGAGTTGAAAAGGGACAGGGAGAATGCCCACCATTCCCTTCCTCAACTCCTTTGTCTTCTCTGACTTCGGAGCCTCGAACCCGTGTGGTTCGGGTGGCAATGTTTGGTATGGAGGCGGAGCAGTTAGATGCCTCTTCGGTTCCTTCACACTCCACAACATTATACACGACCTTCCGGTAATGCAGAGAGTGGGGGAAGCATGTTCAGGCGGACAAGGCGAGAGCAGGATCATGATTCCTCTACTCCCTATGGAGCTCGTGAAGGGAACAATATCTTAAGTGGTTTTGGGGATTCTTGGTAAGAGCGAGGAGGGGTAAAGTTACAGGACATGAGAGCTATCCTTAGTCAAGTGGGACCTGCACCACTTCAGGACCTTAATAAGTTTGCCCAATGGTGGTGTAATATTCTGGGATGGTGGCAATCAGGGGATATATTGGACAAACAGAGGGTTCACATGATTCTGCGAGCTTTAGGGAATCACCGGGGAAAGGTAGTAGGTTTTGAAACAACTTCCAGGTCCCTGCTTGGTAGAATAATAGCTGCAATCTTTGGTGCTCATTCAGGGCCACAGTTAATAAAGTGGCTTGCGTTATTACTAGGAGAAGGACCCAGGGAAGCTGGGGAACGTATATTCCAGTGTGTAAAAGTTTGGGAAATAATTGGACTGATATCAGTCATTACGGGGATGGTAAACATAGAGAGATCATTTTGACACTTCTACACCCTTCAGTAGTTCTAGAAGTAGATGCCTGGGGCGGGGACGATAATTTTGATAAATGGTTGGCAAGGGTAGAAAGTTTGTATCAGAGAGCAGGAATTTCAGTCATGGAAGTGGGACAGGGGTTACAACGATGGAAGGCAGAAGTGCCTGAGTGGATGAATCTCGTGAGGAGTCGCATCAAAGGAGCAGGACCAGGTGGTGCCTGGATCCCAATCTGTCAGTTGTTAGAGCACAGAGATAGACTGGCTAAAGAACTGGAAAAGTTAAAAGAAAAATTGAAGAACCAGGAAAGAGATGCTAGAGTCACAGACAGCAATGATACCTCGGTTTCAGTTGGTGAGGTCGGGGGTAGATTCCGCAGGTGAGGGAGGATTCCTATAGGGATGCCGCGCCTCAACCACACATGTCGTTTCTTTAGTACCCTTACTTCAGGATAGGGGTGGCCATACCCTTATTGAGGCATTTGTGAAAGGGCAGCGGGAAATTGACACAGGGTCCGCCGGACAAATGAAGGTTGAGGTGGCCCTGAAGGAAGGGGATTCTCCTCTTATGTTTCTATGTTTCAGAGACAGTACCCCTTCACCCCAGATGCACGAGGAGCAGTTACTGAACAGTCAAAGATGAAAGCAGTGAGAGAAGCTTGTTCACAAGCATTTAAAGTTTCTGTAGGAATGGGTTGTCTCAGAACTGATGAGATGTTCAGTGAAAAGCTCAAATGTAGGAGTTATAAATAGAAATTGGATTGTTGCAAATGTCGAGAGTAGAAATTACAGCAGTTCCAAAGGAGAAGGACTGGGACTCTAGACTGACTATTCAGCATTTTTGTCATCCTTTATTCTATGTTGTTACACTTCTCCCATAAAGCAGAGGAAATTGTTAAAAACTGTGCAGAGGGCAACAAACTTAGTCGAAGTCATTGATTGCGAGTTTAAATTTCTGAATGTAAACAGCATGGAATTCAGTAGAAAACATCAAAAATTGAAAGTTGGCTTAAGAGAAAATGGATATGGTAATTTAACATCTTGTATGGAACAATCTCACTCATGCAATGTTAAAGTTCGGCAGTTAAACAAATCTATAATTGTAGATATGGGCTTTGGCCAATTATGCGTACATAATATGCGTCCTTGTAACAGTTTTGTTGTTACTAATGACCAGGTACAAATATATGCATCTGGAGGTTGGATCTTATTGCTCTAATCGATCTCTTCCAATGGTGGAGAGTGGTAACTTACAATTCTATCGATACAAGCTGATCACAGACCAACGAACTTTAAAATGGCATCCTGAGAATCTGAGTCTGCAGCAACCCTACTTTGACCCTAATTGTGCTGCTATTTGGAAGAAGGAAATGTGGAAATGGAGTACAAGATTTCAACAGCTACAGAGTTTGAATCAAGCAATTGTTGTGGACATTAACCATCACACTGCGGAAATTGAGAACGTTCGCACAACTTTGGATCAGATTGGATATGTAAACTGGTGGGAGTCATTGTTCGGATGGAGCCTGACAACAACTGGTGTGATGAACACAATGATTTACCCTGTCCTTATGCTGGTGCTATTTCAGTTAATTGTGCTTGTCATTTTGATTTACTGTGAATGGTGTGTTCGAAAACAAGGACTATAACTGGAAAATGTTGTTGAACAAGCTCAAATGGCCATACAAATGTTACCCAGATAAGGCCTGCCACAGAGGCAAAGAGAAGAAGTGGAATGTGGAAGCGAAAGCCCGCTTTTTCTGAAACACTTTGCTTCGGCGCAGTCTGGAGGAATCGAAAGGGTTAAAAGTTGAAGATTGAAGTTTAGATTGAAACACAGAATATTCAGATGAAAACAGGCTGCTGGACGACATGTAACCATTCCAATGTGTCTATCTGATCACCTGTGTGTTTACAGTACTTCATGGTGGGAGTCAATTTATGGCAGTGAGACTTGACTTCTGGATAATGAGTAGCTGGTCATTTATCTATATGTTAACTATTTGTATGCATCATCGATGCTATCTATGCATGAAATCAAAGAAACTCCTCTGCTGATCACCTGGTTTGTGTACAGTAATTCATGACATTGTATGTTAAGTATTTGAATGTACAGGCAACTCTCGATTATCCGGGGCCCCCTGGGGGTTCGGGCTATTCCGGGTAAATGATCTTGCCGCTAGGGCGAGTGCACGTACTTGCCGAGAATGCTTGGGTCCCAAATTTATACTGTACTTTGATGCTTTTCTGCTTCTGTGCACTCCAGAATGGGATTGTCCACCTATTCATTTTAATATAAAATGAAAAGACGCATGTTATACTGTGTCTATTTTTTCTTAAAATGGCCAGTCTAAAGGCTTCAACCGCTGGAGGTCGAATGAGACTCGGCTTTACTTACCCCCGAGGCGGCACTCTCAGTGATACTCCAGACTGCACAAGAGCACATTCACCAAGATCAGAAAACAGAAAGATGGCAGGGAAGGGAGGAAGAGTTGAATAAATCTTTTGCCCCTCTGAACTTGCTTCCAGCGTGATGATCTGGACAGTGCCCTAAAAGAGCGGGCTTGAGAGCAATGCCTTCGATCTGATAACGTGAGGATGGGTCGCAGTATGAGCGGACAGACTGTCTAGGTCTGAGTTAATTTGATTGCTCTACAAGGATCCTTTAAGGTCGAGACAGCATTAAACTTTATTATAAAATAAAGCCCTTCCTCTGTGTGTCAACGCAGGACTGTGTGTGGGGTGGGTTTAATGGTCGTGTGTAGCTGTACACGGGACAGAATCATAGTTTTTAAAAGTGCCGTTGCAGTGGGTTCTCCGTTAGATCTGTGTACGGATAATCAAGAATTGCCTGTACCATTTGTTACTATTCGGGGAAACAATCTGGTTTGTGTACAGTAATTCAGAAAGCAGTTAGTTGTGATTTCAGGACAATGCCATTTGAGTCTATATCGTCTGTATGTACTATATAAGGAAACAAGAGTTCAAAGGCTTTTTAGGTATAAGAGATGGAACTGGTTTTTCTCACACTAGACGCTGGACATTCGGACGGTGTGTGCCTCGTAAGCAGCACTTTGGTCTTCCCAAAATTTGCTGGTCTTCCAAAGCAAGGAGCTATCCACGGCCGAGTGTTGCAGACTGGCGCAATCCAAGGTCCAGGACTACATGCTGAGGGACGCACTAAAGATTGCATTCGCCACAAAGGCACGATGGGGAAGAGCCACAGCTTAAGGCCCTTCTGCCATGGTAAACCCAGGGGATGGAACCAGACCCCCTCAGGCTGTACTTGTTAATCTGCTTGTATACATAGAGCACCATGTATTGAAAAACACCTGTGTTGTGCCATGTATAATGAAAGTCTCTGCACTGTTTAGTAACTTGTAAAGAAATGTAAATGTATTCTCATCCGTTCCGTGTACTGCTTTCATCTGCATAGTGCTACATGTAACGTGATTCGTGATCGGTATTGAAATGTATCCTGGAATGTAATGTAAACCTGTTCCCATCTGTTCCATGTAATACCCTTATTTGCACAGTACTACATGTAACGTGATTTAAGGATTGTACTAAACTGTACCTTGAAATGAAATGCACGCTAGTGCATTGTATGGAACTGCTGTCAGCATCCAAATGAATTGTATGGAATTGCTGACCGCAAGGTACTGAACTACTTTCCAATGTATTGTGAAAATTTTATATGAATAAAGTATATTTTTTGAAAAAAAGACCACTGGAAATCGGAACAAGCAGAAAGTTGGCTTATGAAGTGTTTGTGTCTCAGTAGCTTTCATACTTGGTTTGTATAGTATGAATGTCTAAATAAAAGACCTGATCCTGCCATTTACTACAATTGTGTGTGTGTAATTCGACATTTAAAGCAACAAAGCGAAAAGAGCAAGAAAGCTGTACAATAATTCCATTTCCAGTGGGAGAAGGCAGCTTACAGGATAGCAAGCTGAAGCCAACTCGAGGTTCCCTACCATCATCGTGGCTAGGATCCGCTAACAGCACAAACTGGGGATTGAACCTTACACCTGGTCTTTGGCTCTAGTATTCACTTCAAAATCTCACTGCACTATCAGGAGAGCTTAAAAATAACTTCTTAAAATGTACAATGGTGTCAGCTGTGGTTCAATGGGTAGCACTCTCGCCTGAGTCAGTAGGTTGTGGGTTCAAGTCCCACTCCAAAGATTTGAGCAAAAAATCTAGGCTGACACTCCAATGCAGTACTGAGGGAGTGCTGCATTGTCGGAGGTGCCGTCTTTTGGGTGAGACAATAAACTAAGGCTCTGTCTTGTCCTCTCGCATGGACGTAAAAGATCCCATGGCACTATTTCGAAGAAGAGCAGGGGAGTTCTCCCCAGTGTCTTGGCCAATATTTATCCCTCAACCAACTAAGATGGATCATCTGGCCATTATCACATTTAGAAACATAGAAAATAGGTGCAGGAGCAGGCCATTCAGCCCTTCTAGCCTGCACCCCCATTCAATGAGTTCATGGCTGAACATGAAACTTCAGTACCCCCTTCCTGCTTTCGCGCCATACCCCTTGATCCCCTGAGTAGTAAGGACTTCATCAAACTCCCTTTTGAATATATTTAGTGAATTGGCCTCAACTACTTTCTGTGGTAGAGAATTCCACAGGTTCACCACTCTCTGGGTGAAGAAGTTTCTCCTCATCTCGGTCCTAAATGGCTTACCCCTTATCCTTAGACTGTGACCCCTGGTTCTGGACTTCCCCAACATTGGGAACATTCTTCCTGCATCTAACCTGTCTAAACCCGTCAGAATTTTAAACGTTTCTATGAGATCCCCTCTCATTCTTCTGAACTCCAGTGAATACAAGCCCAGTTGATCCAGTCTTTCTTGATAGGTCAGTCCCACCATCCCGGGAATCAGTCTGGTGAATCTTCGCTGCACTCCCTCAATAGCAACAATGTCCTTCCTCAAGTTAGGAGACCAAAACTGTACACAATACTCCAGGTGTGGCCTCACCAAGGCCCTATACAACTGTAGCAATACCTCCCTGCCCCTGTACTCAAATCCCCTCGCTATGAAGGCCAACATGCCATTTGCTTTCTTAACCGCCTGCTGTACCTGCATGCCAACCTTCAATGACTGATGTACCATGACACCCAGGTCTCGTTGCACCTTCCCTTTTCCTAATCTGTCACCATTCAGATAATAGTCTGTCTCTCTGTTTTGACCACCAAAGTGGATGACCTCACATTTATCCACATTATACTTCATCTGCCATGCATTTGCCCACTCACCTAACCTATCCAAGTCACTCTGCAGCCTCATAGCATCCTCCTCGCAGCTCACACTGCCACCCAACTTAGTGTCATCTGCAAATTTGGAGATACTACATTTAATCCCCTCGTCTAAATCATTAATGTACAATGTAAACAGCTGGGGCCCCAGCACAGAACCTTGCGGTACCCCACTAGTCACTGCCTGCCATTCTGAAAAGTACCCTTTTACTCCTACTCTTTGCTTCCTGTCTGACAACCAGTTCTCAATCCATGTCAGCACACTACCCCCAATCCCATGTGCTTTAACTTTGCACATTAATCTCTTGTGTGGGACCTTGTCGAAAGCCTTCTGAAAGTCCAAATATACCACATCAACTGGTTCTCCTTTGTCCACTTTACTGGAAACATCCTCAAAAAATTCCAGAAGATTTGTCAAGCATGATTTCCCTTTCACAAATCCATGCTGACTTGGACCTATCATGTCACCATTTTCCAAATGCGCTGCTATGACATCCTTAATAATTGATTCCATCATTTTACCCACTACTGAGGTCAGGCTGACCGGTCTATAATTCCCTGTTTTCTCTCTCCCTCCTTTTTTTAAAAGTGGGGTTACATTGGCTACCCTCCACTCGATAGGAACTGATCCAGAGTCAATGGAATGTTGGAAAATGACTGTCAATGCATCCGCTATTTCCAAGGCCACCTCCTTAAGTACTCTGGGATGCAGTCCATCAGGCCCTGGGGATTTATCGGCCTTCAATCCCATCAATTTCCCCAACACAATTTCCCGACTAATAAGGATTTCCCTCAGTTCCTCCTCCTTACTAGACCCTCTGACCTCTTTTATATCCGGAAGGTTGTTTGTGGGACCTTGCTGTGTGCAAAATGGCTGCTGCGTTTCCTACATGACAACAGTGTCTACACTTCAAAAGTACTTCATGGGTATGAAACACTTTGGGATGTCCTGAGGTTGTGAAAGGCACTAAATAGATGGAAGTCTTTCTTTTCTTTATTTACATATTGGGGTGATCTATTTTTAAGAATTAAGCCTGGCATTTACAGCAGCATACATTGACATTATCCATTTAACAATTTATAAGATAAAGAATATATTTCCAAGAAATACTTCGTTAAAATGTATTTATTTTTAAACTTTATTAAATACTTTATGTGCTATTCCATGGAGCAAGTAATACATTTTTGTGTGTCTCCAAATATCTTTTAAACATTGCTACTTCCTCTTTGAAGCATACCAGTTTCGTTTCAATGCGATTACATTTTTCACTAACTGCGATGATGAAATAATCTCCTGTATGCTTGGTGACTTTTTTTTCTCTTTTTATTTGCATTTGTTTTTTCTTGCATATCAATGCAGGCCATGATGTACAACTTGAATTCATTGTAGGTCAGGTTCTAGTTCACATAAATAAACAATGCCAAATGAGTACAATTAAACAATTTTCAGATCATGTTTTCTTTTAACATTCTAATCCTAAAGATTTTCAGGTGGAATTAACATTTGTCATCATGAAATGAGCTCATACTTCCAACATTTGTGAATGAATTATTATTCTGGCTGGTTGAAAAACAATTTTTTTTGTCATATTACCAGTTTAACAATTGCCGGCACAGCCTCGGTGGGCCGAATGGCCTCCTGGGCTGTAAACATTCCATGATATATTTTTATTATATTTTAGATTATATTTTTCAAACCTTTCTCCTGTTGCCCATATTTTAGCTCCTCAATGCAACCTCTTTTTAAGAGGAAGAAAGGCATGTTGAGTGCCTTCAAATTATTTGGGCCTTACTTCAGGCTGCTGCTCAGCCTAGTCCTTGGCTTTCCTAGTCCCCTCTTACTGCAGTATGGAGAGTTCTCAGCTGTCATGTACTGAATGTGACTGTTGACCACAATGAATAAGTGCCAAGATTACAAGAGTGTTTTCTTCCCAGGATACACTGTCCATGCGAGATGTGTGTTCCCACATACCTACCCTTGTTGATAACTTTGAAACAAATTACAAATAAAATCTGGAGTAACAGGAAGTGAAGTAGATGGCGTAGCTGTTATCTTACTAAGCCTTCCACAAGTTCTCGTAGCTTTTCTAAGAAACAAGCTAAGAAGTGAGCATTGTTATAATTATTCCTGCCTCGGGCAAAATTGTCTTCCAAGGTGTAGTTATGAGCCCTGATTTTGTCAACAAACAATTTTCATGGCCAAGCCTCGTTACTAGTCCACTGGCAAGCTGCTCACTCATTTGGAGCAGCTCACCGATTGGAGAGAGTTGAAAATCCAGCAGCTCTGCTGTACAGCCCAGCCAGTTCAAGTAAATTAAGGGAGGAGATGATGGTGAAGGAGGGCTGTGGAGGGTCGGGCATTGCAGGGAACAATTTGTGTGAGGCTAAGAGGAGCATTAATCCTCTTCCTGACTTTACAAACATAGAATCATAGAATGGTTACAGCACAGAAAAAGGCCATTCGGCCCATCGAGCCTGTGCCGGATAATTTACAAACCTTTTTTTCCCATTTTTCTGAGCAGATTGTAGAAATCCCTTTCAGGGCCACCGATGAGGCCATTCAACACCAAGTACCAATGGTCCGAATTTGCATGGTGCATGCTTTGCCCATTGGTACTTTAAAATCACATCAGGGTCCTATTGATGTAAAATGACTTAGATTTGCATGGACTATTGAGAGTCCTGTTTCCAGCAGGTGCCTGGAGCAACTATTTCAATGCCCCAATCAAAATGGAGGAAATCTAGAAGTTGGCAAGAACGAATTGCTAAAGTAGGTTATTTTAATCCTGCTGCCACTCCTTCCCCGCCCAGCAAAGGGGATGAAAAGTGATACCATTGTGTGACTTTTGCTTTTGTTTACTTCCTGATGCAGGCCTGATGACTACATCATAGCAAAAAGCTCAGAAGGTGGAGGATCTCATTACTTACTTTAAACATTTTTCTTCATTTTACATTAAGTAGAAGATAAACTTGTTTTACTCGTAATACCCACCATCGTCATTTTAGTGGTTAACCTGTTCAGTAAATGAGTGGGGTGTAAAAGATTACACAGGAATGGTACCATTACTCTGGCTACACCCATGTATAATGCTTTTGTTTTCACTCCCTTAACCATACTCCCAATGTGTTTCACTGCTGTCAACTTCACAACTGCTAAGACCAAAAGATTGAAATCAGCTGACCTGTTAAAAAGATTTCCTTACCTCAAACTCTCCCAGCACAAAAATAGTTAAATGTTATATTGATCTTAAATAAAGAGCATGTTCAACACTGACAAGAAAGAGCAGATCTTGAACCAAAAACTAACCACTTCCTGTGTAAGATTATTGAAATAAATTGGACATTTCCTTTTCCGTCAAGTCTCTTCACAGTAATGAGATCACAGACGATAGGACGAGAAGTTTGTTTTTTGAGATGCTGGAAGTTTAGCTCTAGGCGCTAATTAATCATGCTGCCCACTAAATTCAATCTCAGTGCTCAAAGAATGCAGGTGAGCACTAAATCAGGCACTAATGGCATAGGAGAGTGGCGTTAGGCTCTAGACGATAACGAATATGAGGTGTTGTGCAATCGGGAGTGAGCATTGGCGAAGACGCCCTCCAGCCATTAAAGGGGAGGGTCACTGGAGTCTGCACACCAGCTCTCAATGATTCAGGGAGTTCAGAAAGGCGATATGCTGTGGGATGAAATACAAAGTCCCTTGACAGTCCGCAACACTCAGGGACGAAGCAACCTTCATGTGGCTGCAGATACATCCTGCGCTCTCTGCAACTCATAACTGAGCTTTGGAACGGAAGTTCCTTGATAGCTGCGGCGCATCCCTTTAAGTAGCGTGCCGCAAGCCGCCAGCCAGCTGCTCACGCCTTGGTTTCCTTGCACTGTTGGCGTGAGGCTGTAAGACCGGGGTCGCGACTGAAGTTTGCAGTTCGGGCACCCAGCGAGCATTGCACATTCGCTGACATCACGATCTGCACGTCGAAAGGTGCAGAGGCGCTAAGTGATATCACCGGCGCAATGGGGCTGGCGAATTTGTCATGCGGTGCGGGATTTGCTGCATTGTGGCGTTACTGCCTGAGAGCCCCGTTAGCGCCCCCACCAGGCACCAACTGGGGGTGCTAATATGCCGAATTTCAACAAAAGTGGGGTATAAAATAAAGAATGAATTAGAAGTAGTGCATTACTTTGTTTTCCAATGGTGAAATATTTGACAATTTACTCATATAGTGGGACTTATAAGTCCAACTTTTATACTTGTGAAATAAACCAAGTAAGGAACTACTACATGTGACTTTTTTAAGAACACATAAAATGTATGTTTAGAACACATAAAAGGTGTGTTTTGTGCAGTGTAATAAATGGCAGAAGAAATGTGATTTTATATTGCTTTCACTTGACAGGACTGCTTCAATTAGAAGTAGTTTTGTAATAGTCTGGGATCCTGGTTCTATGGAATTTGCCCAGTTTACCTTTCAATGCTAGATTCCACAGCAAGGCCGCAATGAAACACACAGCTAACTGTACACATACAGTTATTTGTAAGTTGCAATTCAATATTTGATTTCGAGGTGCCGGACCTTATCTCAATGGCTGAGAAGGTCCATACATGCTAGCAATCGGGAGACCTCATCATCTTTATGGGGGAGGGCTGAGAAAAACTAGCTGCTGGTGTTGCTGAAGGCAGCATTTACATTGTTGCTGCAGCCCTGTTGCCTCTGGAGACTGGAGAGAACCCACCACTTTAGGCGACTCTCTAGTCGGGACCTGTTAAAGCAGCTGAGAGGTAGGAGACAGAGAGTAGGGATAAAGGAAACGTTTGGTGGGCTGTGACAAGTAGTGTTCAACAGGGCCTCAGGTTTTCACCCTATATATTAATGACTTGGATGAAGGAATAGAGAGGTGTCTATCCAAGTTGCAGATGTCACCAAGTTAGGAGGCACTAATAAGTTGTTTAGATGGAAGCAAAAAGTTACAAAGGGATATAGATGGATTAAGGCAAAACTCTGGCAGATTGAGTTCCATGTGGGAAGTGTGACGTCATCCACTTTGAGTCAAGAAAGACAAATCAAAATATTTTAAAGAAAGATCATCGACCTGAAACGTTAACTCCGTTTCTCACTCCACAGATGTGGTCTGACCTGTTGAGTATTTCCCGCATTTACTGCTTTTATTTCAAAACATTTTTGTAATGGGGAGAGATGGAGTTGTGGAGGGCCAAAGGGATGTAGGTGTCCTTGAACACAAATCACTAAAAGCTAGTGCACAGGTACAACAAAAAAAATCAAAAATGCTAAAGGAATGTTGGACTTTATCTCAAGGGGGTTGGAATACAAAAGTGAGGAAGTGATGCTTCAATTGTACAGAAACCTGGTCATACCCCATCTGCACTATTACATTTACTTTGGACACCAGATCTCAGGAAAGATATATTGGCCTTGGAGAGGGTGTAGCACAGATTTACCAGAATGATACTGGGGCTTAAAGGGTTAAATTCAGAGGACAGGTTGCATAAACTTTGCTTGTGTTTCCTTGAATTTAGACGGTTGAGAGATCTGATCGAAGGCTTTAAACTGATAAAGGGATTCGAGAGGGTAGATGCAGTGAAACCATTTTCTCTGGTGGGGGCACAAGAACATAATAACTAGGAGCAGGAGTAGGCCATTCAACTCTTTGAGCCTGCTCCGCCGTTCAGTAAGATCATGGCTGATCTACTCCACTTTCCCACACTATCCCCAAATTCCTTTATTCCCGTAATATCCAAAAATCTATTGATCTCTGTCTTGAATATATTCAACGACTGAGCATTCACAGCTCTCTGGGGTAGAGAATTCCAAAGATTCACAACTCATTGAGT
Organism: Pristiophorus japonicus; assembly: GCF_044704955.1. Taxonomy (NCBI): domain Eukaryota; kingdom Metazoa; phylum Chordata; class Chondrichthyes; family Pristiophoridae; genus Pristiophorus; species Pristiophorus japonicus. The sequence continues at coordinate 95,812,540 of NC_091980.1, forward strand.
GAAGAAATGTTACCTTGTCTCAGTCCTAAATGGCCAACCCCTTCTTCTAAGACTGTGACCCCTAGTTCTAGACTCCCCAGCCAGAGGAAACATCCTCCCAGCATCTACTCTGTTGAACCCTGTAAGAATTTTATACATTTCAATGATATCACCTCTCATTCTTCTAAATTCTACGGAATATAGGTCTAGTCTCCTCAATCTCTCCTCATAGGATAATCCCCCATCCCAGGAATCAGTCTGGTGAACCTTTGTTGCTCTCCCTCTAAGGCAAGTCTATCCTTCCCTTGGGTAAGGAGACCATGGGGCCGAAATTCACCATCCCCGAAGGGATGGCTACCGCAGAGATTGGGCGGTTGACCGAAAAAATCGATCGGTTGCCGCAGTCGGGCACTTTTCCCTCCCCGAGCCATATTCAACTCAGGGAGGATTAGCGGTGTTCACTTCTGCCAGAAACGGCACGGTGAAGCCGCAGTAAAGGAGTGTTTCCAGCAGTGAGCTCTGTTGCGTGCGCAGGCTGCTGGAAAGGGACTAGGACTGCGAAATTCACCGAGGAAAAGGTAGGACTTTTCCCGACAGTGCCCCCGCGAGATTTTTGATGCGTTGCTCGAACGCAACACCGCTGGGACCCTTTGGTAGATAAAAAGTTTTATTACTTATTATTGTTTTTATTTCATTTATCAGCATGCATCTACAGTATTTATCTTTTGATATCGTTTTATTAATTTAGTGTATTTATTTCATTTTCCATGGTCCGCAGTATTTATCTCTTGATAAAGTTTTATTAATTGTTTTGGCTCCATTAAACCTGCTGAGTGCTGCTCCGAGGTTTGCACATACCCCTGTACTTTGGTACAACTTTCAGGTCTGACCCTTTAGTGGGCTGCAGAGACCTGCTTGACAGGGTTCACCCTCAGGATGGGAGGAGTGTTGGAAGGGCGACACCAGGTACACTTGCTCAGAAGCAGGGCGACACGCAGGAGAAGGAGTCGCTATCAGCATTGTGCAGACAGGCAGTGGGCAAGTGAGGCAGTAGCCATGATTCATTCATTCTGCGCCAGACCAGTGTGCCCGCCGTCTTCACTGGCCCGAATCAGGATTGTGGTTGGCTGCTTGGGGACAAGGGATATCCCCTGTCCACTTGGCTGCTCAATCCACTGCGGAACCCCAGGACAGCGCCAGAGCATGCATACAATGACACTCATTGTGCCACCAGGTGCATCATTGAGCAGTACATAGGCATCCTTAAGCAGAGGTTCCGGTTCCTGGCCCGCTCTGGTGGCACCTTGCAGTACTCTCCTCAATGGGTCTCCATAATCGTCGTGGTCTGCTGTATGCTGCACAACCTGGCCTTCATGAGGGGACAGCCACTGGAGATCGAGCCAGCAATACCACCTGAGGAGGAGGTGCAGGAGGAGGAGGAGGAGGATCCCTGTTGTCCAAGAGCTAGGAGGCGTTGATCCATCGCCACCTTGGAAGGGCCGGGTGCAGACTGGCCAGCACGCCCCTGGGAGGGTGCATCCTCACATATATGGAGGTGCCTGACACCTCCCCTGCAATCTTCTTCCATGCATTATGTACTGCCTGTCTGCCAGGTCTCCACGCGACAGGTAACAGTATTCTTCTTCTTTACTCTTATATTCCAATCCTTTTGTAATCAAGGCTAATACACCATTTACTATCCTAATTGCTTGCTGTAGCTGCATGTTAACTTTCAGTGATTTGTGTACAAGGACATTCAGGTCTCTCTGAATCCCAACATTTCCCAAACTCTCACCATTTAAAAAATATTCTGTTTTTCCATTTTTCCTGCCAAAGTGGATAACTTCACATTTCTCCACATTATATTGTATCTGCCAAATTCTTGCCCACTCACTTAATGGGTTGGATTTTAAAGAGGAAGGCGGGTTGGGGGCAGGGAGGCCAAGTTTCCAGCAGGTCCTGCCAACTTTAATGGCAGGGCCTGATTTGCATGGGAGGCCTCAGTTTCCCACCCGCAGCCAGCCAGATGGAGAGGCTGGCTGGGTGCGAGCGGGTAAGCCTACAGCACTTGGGAGAGAGGGAGGGATTGAGTGGGGGCCAGTGCCAGTCTCTGGAGGATGGGGGAGGCGGGGGTTGTTGAAAATTGACATTGTGGGACCGGGGGATGATCGGCAACATCGTGGGACTGGCAGTGGGTCAGGGGGAATAAGATCGGGGACATCAAGTGACCGGGGTAGGGGGATGTGAAGATCACTTCAAGGCCGGCCACCAGAGGATCATATCTACAAAACTGGCTACATTACACTCGGTCCTCTTATCTAAGTCATTAATATAGATTATAAATAGCTAAGACCCAAGCACTAATCCTTGCTGTACCCAACTAGTTACAGCCTGCCAAACCGAAAATGGCCCATTTATTCCCTCCCTCTGTTTTCTGTCCGTTAACCAATCCTCAATCCATGCTAACGTATTATCCATAATCCAATGATCCCTAATTTTGTGCAATAACCTCTTGTGTGGCACCTTATCGAATGCTTTCTGAAAATCCAAGTGCAACACATTCACAGGTTTCCCCCTGCTTGATGCATTTAAGGGGAGGCTAGATAAACATATGAGGGAGAAGAGAATAGAGGGTTATGCTGACAGAGTAAGATGAGGAAAGACGGGAGGAGGTTCGAGTGGAGCATAAACACCGGCATAGACTGGTTGGTCCAAATGTCCTGTTTCTGTACTGTACATTCTATGTAATCCTAGTTACAAACTCAAAAACCCTAACAGATTTGTCATACACGATTTTCCTTTCATAAATCCGTGTTGATTCTGCCCAAACATATTATGATTTTCTAGGTGCCCTATTATCACGTCCCTAATAATAGATTCTAGTATTTTCCCTACTACCGATGTCAGGCTAACTGGTCTGTAGTTCCCCATTTTCTCTCTCCCTCCTTTCTTGAATAGTGGAGTTACATTTGTTACCTTCCAATCCGCGGGAACCATTCTAGAATCCAAGGAATTCCGGAAGATTACAACTAATGTTTCCACTATCTCTGTAGCCATTTCTTTTAAAACCCTAGGATGTAGGCTATCAGGTCCAAGGGATTTGTCATCTTTTAGTCCGATTAATTTCTCCAGTACTATTTCTTTAGTAATACTAATTTCTTTAAGTTCCTCATTCTCACTGGACCCTTAGTTTCACACTATTTCTGGAATATTTTTGTGCCTTCTTCCATGAAATAATTTTAAAATTAGAGGTACAACATTTAACAGTGAAATCGGAAAGCATTTTTCCACACAAAGGGTAGTGGACATTTGGAACTCTCACCCTAAAAGGCTGTGGCTGCTGTCAATTGAATTTTTCAATAGTGAGATTGATGGATTTTAGTATGTAAGGGTATCAAGGGATATGGAGCAATGGTAAGAACGTGGAGATGAGGTGCAGACCAGCCATGATCTAATTGAATGGCAGAACAGGCTTGAGGTGCTGGATGGCACACTCCTGTTCCTATGTTACTATGTACCATTGCATTTACGTTATAGCACTGCCAGCAAAGTTGGAGTTGCTGTCATCAGCTGTGCTATAAGGTGAATGCAACATGAGAGATATTAAAGGACACTGAGTTACTCAGTGACTCTACACACTGTCATTTCACATTTCAGAAGCTGGATTTGAATCCAAACTAGATTGATGGATAAAAATCACCTGCCTATGCTAGCTTGTTGGGTGTTATATGAAATAATTTATGCAACCTGCATCCATCTCCAAGCAGAAGCAGGCAGAAGCAGTTGGGAATGAGGAAATAAAGTCTCTTCCCTCTACCACCCACCATTTCTTTTGACATGGGTTGTGTCACCCTCTTGCTGACCTTCCACGTTCTACCTTACGCAAACTTGAGGCCATCCAAAACTTGCCTGCCCGTGTCCTAACTCGCACCAAGTCCTGTTCACCCTTCACCCCTGTTCTCACTGATCTACATTCACTCCTGGATAAATAAAGCATTGATTTCAAAATTCTCATCCTTGTTTTAAAATCCCTCTATGGCCTCGCCCCTCCCTATCTCTGTAATCTCCTCCAGCCTCACAACCCCCCGATATATCTGCGCTCCTCTAATTCTGCCCTCTTGAGCAACCCTGATTATGATCACTCAACCATTGGTGGCCATGCCTTCTGTTGCCTCGGCCCTAAGCTCTGGAACTCCCTGCCTAAACCTCTCCGCCTCTCTACCTCTCTTTCCTCCTTCAAGATGCTCCTTAAAACATACCTCTGTGACCAAGCATCTGCCCTAATTTCTCCATATGTGGCTCACTGTCAAATTTTTGTCTTATAATACTCCTGTGAAATGCCTTGGGGCGTTTTACTACTTTAAAGGCGCTATATAAATACAAGTTGTTGTTGTTGCCAGCTCTAAATCTTCGAACTGAACTTTGTACATGATTACATCTCTGCTAATGGGTGCAAGATTACAGCACAAAATGGGCCGGCCATTTAGGACTGAGATGAGTAGGAATTTCTTCACTCAGGGGGTTGTGAAGCTTTGGAATTCTTTACCCCAGAGGGCTGTAGATGTTCAGTCGATGAATATATTCAAGAGTGAGATTGATAGATTTTGGGCACTAAGGGAATCAAGGGATTTGGGGAGAGGGTGGAAAAGTGGAGTTGAGGTCAAAGTTCAGCCATGAACTTATTAAATGGCAGACCAGACTCAAACGGGCCATATGGCCTACTCCTGCTCCTATTTCTTATGTTCTTAAAAACTGACAACAGTTCAACATAACTTGGTAATCTTATTCAGAAGGTTTAACAATTGGAATTACAAATTGAAATTTCCATTCGCATCCTTTATCTTCATGGTTAGCAAAATTCTAATGAATGTAAAATTAAGTCATACAAGTATGAAAAATAGGTTTCCTAATTGTTACATGGATAAATACACCAGGCCCAAGAAATCCCAGATTTTGCATTGCCTTTTCTTGGTCAGAAGTAGGACACTATAGTTGGCCTCAGTTGGCTCCTCCTCATTTTAAGAAGGGAACTAACAGTCAGGGGGTCGCACTTGTAATCATCATCCAGCTTAAAAGTGTGCCTAGATATCTGGTGAGGACAGGATTAGGCTTGGCTGTAAAGTTCCTCTTGGTTCATAGCCTGCTGACACTCACTGAGCTAAAAGCATGAAACATGCCCACCGAGCTGAGGTACTGAAGTGACACATGACCCCATGGAACCCTTATGCAGCAAGAGTCATTATTGTTTTCAGGACAGATGGGGAACAAATTGGGAGAAAGGGAAGTTCACTGCCACAATTTTGACATCTTACCTCGCCACCACTTCCACTATAATCCTGAAACATCTGCAAAAAAGCACGTCCTTTGATGTTGAAGAGAAATCCTGCAGCATAAAATTCTGCTGGAGTGATGGTATGGCCCCCATCCATGTCAATTAGGTCAAAGATAGAGCGAGAATGACGATAAAGAAACTGCTGCTCCATTTTATCCTGTAACATATAAAACCAAGAGTACTTTTGTGTAAATGCAAAAATTACCAGAAACATGTAGTAATTTGACATTAAACCCTACTTAGTCTTGCAGAGCTGCATTTCAGAGCAATGTTAAACCAAAACAAGTCTTTACAATAGAATTTCACTGATGAAAGAGAATATAATGAGTTAATATAATGGGTACAGTTTTCTGAAAATCAGTCTATGGTTCTGATGACATGAAAGTCATTCTTATCTCACCAGTTAGCTGGTTTTGTTCACAATTGGATCCATGTCACCACAAAATGAATACATTGAAGGATAATTTGGGTTCTGTTTTTCAATTGTAATCAATGTAACCCAGGAATTTTACAATTTAAATCTGGTTGGGGAACAGAGGGGAATAGGGCAGGTGTCAAAAGTCAGTTTTCCATACCTTTTGCAGCAGACTAAACATTTTAGTTGAAGTAGGTTAAAAAAAAACTCCCAACCCGCAATGAAAGGATCATGACATTTATCAAGAATCCTATCATTTCTCCCCGTACTGCACCTGATTTATCTCATACCCGTTTTGTCATGTATTTCACATTACTGTATATAACTGTATCTTACCATGCTATACATGACTGTAACTGGATATGACCTGTAACAATAAGCATACCTTACCACCAGGGGTGCACTTGCAGGAGACACTCCATACCTGTCCCACTGAGGTATATAAAGGGAGGTCTCAGGCAAGTGCAGGACTGGAGAGCTGGAATTAAAGGTGCAGGTCCTGAGTGACCTTGACTTCAGCATGTGTCTCGTGCAAGTCAGTACATTTGAGTCAGGACTTAACAGTGGCGATGAGTTACTGGATCACAGAATCCACAGAATGGCTACCAACAGCTCAGATGAGAAATACAATGCTGGAGACAATTGGGATGACTTTATAGAAAGGCTCCAGCAAAGCTTTGTGACCAAAGACTGGCTGGGCGACGATAAGGCAGACAAGAGAAGAGCCCATCTCTTGACCAGCTGTGGCTCGAAAACATACGCTTTAATGAAAGACCTGCTGGCATGCGAGAAACCAGCAAGCAAGTCGTTTGAGGAGTTGAGCACACTGGTGAGAGGCCACCTGAAGCCAGCGAGCAGCCTACACATGGCCAGACAAAGGTTCTACAACTACAGACGCTGTGTGGGCCAAAGCATACCCGACTTCATGGCGGAACTTCAGAGGCTGGCTAGTTCATGTGAGTTCCCCGATGAACTAAAGAGAGAAGTACTGAGAGACTTTTTTATTGAAGGAATAGGCCATGCAGGCATATTCCGAAAGCTTATAGAGCTAAGAACTTGACTCTAGAGGAAGCAGCACTGGTCGCACAGGTGTTCTTGGCAGGCGAAGAAGAAACGAGGCTGATCTATACTTTGGGTACGACAACCAACGAGGCATCGGAACAACGGGTTCATATTGTGAAACAAACTGCTACCCCCACACACAGACACAGAGAGTAGGCCTTCAACAGCAGACAGTGGCGCCAGAAGCCATCAAAATCAAGGGCCACATGAACGGCCGATCACACCTCATCAACCCACAATGCGAGCAATCAACAACAGATTGAGAGAAGCTCAAGGGAGATCAGTCAGACGCAGCTCATCCTTCGGAAACAATGGAAACAGTCTGTGTTGGAGATGTGGGGGAAGGCACTCAACCAGGGTGTGTCAATTTCAACATGCCGTTTGCAGAAACTGCAACTACACAGGGCATCTGGCTCGCATGTGCAGAAAAACAGCAGCTCGGCTGGTATACGAATCAGAAGGGTCGGAAAGCGGACCAGAAGACAGTTGGAACAGTGCACGGGACGCCGAGGTACAGCGAGTTAACACGATCAATGTCCACTGTTCTTACACCAAGGCGCCTCCAATTATGATGAGGGTTCTACTCAACGGGATACCCGTCAACATGGAACTGGACATGGGAGCCAGTCAATCCCTCATGAGCGTTCAACAATTTGAACAGCTGTGACCGCACAAAAGCAACAGACCAAAACTCACAAAGATCAAAACCAAACTAAGAACCTATACTAATGAAATCATCCCAGTCCTTGGCAGCGCCATGCTCTCGGTCACACACAAAGGGATGGTGAACAGACTTTCCCTGTGGATTGTCCCCGGGGATCTCCCAGCCCTGTTGGGACGAAGCTGGCTAGCAGAACTTAATTGGAAATGGGATGATGTTCACGCCATGTCGTCAGAGGAGCGGACCTCCTGCTCAACAGTTCTAAGCCGTTTTGAACATCTCTTTCAGCCAGGGCTAAAGTTAGAATCTACATCACACAGAATGCCAGACCGGTCCATCAAAAGGCTAGAGCTGTGCCTTATGAGATGAGGGAAAAGATTGAAAATGAACTGGACCAGCTTCTGCAGGAAGGCATAATTTCTTCTGTGGAATTCAGCGACTGGGCAAGCCCCATCATCCCCGTCATGAAGCCTGATGGATCCGTGCGAATCTGTGGGGATTACAAATCTACCATAAACAAAGTCTCCCTACAGGACCAATACCCGCTGCCCAGAGCGGAGGACCTAATTGACACGTTTCTCGAAACTTGACCTCACATCTGCGTATATGACGCAAGAACTGACCGAAGAGTCTAAGCTACTCACCACCATCAACACACATCGAGGCCTTTTTATGTACAATCGATGCCCATTCGGCATCAGGTTGGCAGCTGCTATATTCCAGCGCAAGATGGAGAGTCTGCTCAAATCCATTCCGGGGACGGTTGTGTTTCAAGATGACATACTCATCACGGGCAGGGACACCGACTCTCATCTACGCAATCTTGAGGAAGTACTAAGTCGATTGGATTGGGTAGGCCTAAGAGTTAAGAAATCCAAGTGTCTGTTTCTCGCGCCTGAGGTTGGATTTTTGGGCAGAAGGATTGCCACTGATGGAATCCGCCCAACCGAATCCAAAACCGAAAGGATTCGCCTGGCACCCAGGCTCCGGAATGTTTTGAAACTGCGCGCCTTTCTCGGGCTACTCAACTACTTTGGGAACTTTATGCAGAACTTGAGCACACTGCTGGAGCCTCTCCACGTGCTACTCAGAAAGGGGTGCGATTGGTTTTGGGGGGACGCCCAAGAACACGCCTTCAATAAGGCACGCAACCTTCTATGTTCCAAGAGTGTTTGACCCAGGTAAAAAGTTAGTCCTTACGTGTGATGCGTCAGCGTACGGGGTCGGGTGATTTTTACAGCACGTCAATGATGCGGGTAAATTGCAGCCCGTTGCTTATGCCTCCAGGTCACTTTCGCGTGCGGAGCGCAGGTACGGTATGGTTGAGAAGGAGGCGCTCGTGTGCGCGTACGGTGTCAAAAAGATGCACCAATACCTTTTCGGGGCCAAGTTTGTGTTAGAAACCGACCACAAACCCCTCACGTCCCTATTATCCGAGTGCAAGGCAATCAACGCCAATGCCTCGGCGCGCATTCAGCGGTGGGCACTCATGCTGGCGGCTTACGACTACACGATAAGGCACAGACCAGGCACAGAAAACTGTGCCGACGCGCTTAGTAGGCTACCCCTGGCGACCACAGAAGTGTCCGACGAACAGGACTGTGAGATGGTCAAGGCAATCAATGCCTTTGAATCCACAGGTTCACCCATGACGGCTCGTCAAATCAGAGCCTGGACGACCAGCGACCCCACGTTATCTCTAGTTAAAAGATGCGTTTTAACTGGTGACTGGGCAGAGGCTCACAATGCCTGCCCCGAGGAGGTCAAACTCTTCCATAGGCGCATGCATGAACTCTCACTACAGGCAGACTTCCTGATGTGGGGCAGCCGAGTAGATATGCCCTTACGAGGCAGGGAGGCGTTTGTCCGGGAGCTCCATCGCGAGCACCCGGGGATCGTCCTTATGAAGGCCATAGCCAGATCTCATGTCTGGTGGCCTGGAATTGATGTGGACTTGGAGCTCTGTGTCCTTCGGTGCCCCATTTGTGCCCAACTCAGTAATGCCCCCAGGGAGGCCCCCTTAAGCCTCTGGCCCTGGCCCACCAAACTGTGGTCGCGAGTGCATGTAGACTATGCGGGCCCATTCATGGGCAAAATGTTCCTCGTAGTCGTTGATGCATTTTCAAAATTGATCGAGTGCACCATTTTAAACTCGAGCACCACTTCCACCATTGTGGAGAGCCTTAGAACCATGTTTGCAATGCACGGAATTCCTGACATATTGGTCAGTGATAATGGTCCGTGCTTCACCAGCGCAGAATTTCATGATTTTATAGTTGATCACGGTATAAATCACGTGAAGACGGCACCTTTCAAGCCGGCCTCCAATGGCCAGGCGGAGCGAGCAGTTCAGATCATTAAACAAGGCATGCTCAGAATCCAAGGTCTCATGCTGCAGAGCCGCCTGTCGCGACTGCTGCTGGCATACAGATCTCGTCCGCATTCATTGACTGGGGTTCCCCCTGCGCAACTATTGATGAAACGAACCTTAAAGACCAGGCTCTCGTTAATCCTCCCAGACATGCATGAAATTGTTGAGGCTAAGTGTCAAAAGCCAACAGAATTCCATGACCGAAATTCGAGGGGGGGGGAATGAGATATGGGACAAAGTGTTTGTGCTAAACTATGGCCGGGGTCCCAAATGGCTTGCAGGGACAGTAACAGACAAAGAGGGAAACAGGTTACTGGTTGTACAAATGGACAAAGGCCAAACATGCCGGAGGCATGTAGAGCAAGTAAAAAGTAGATTCACTGATAACACTGAAGAACCAGAGGCAGACTACAATGTGAAACTCACACCACACCTGGTGGACAGACAGGTGGAACAACATGAGGAAAGGGCAGTCTCAACAGACAGCCCAGGCGAGATACCAGCAATCACACCGAAGAAAACAGACAGCCCAGGCACGATACCAGCAATCATACCGAATGAAACACAGGCACCAAGGCAAACAACTGAACGACAACTAAGACGCTCCACGCGAGAACGCAGACCACCTGAGAGACTGAATCTATAAAGGCAATAAGACTTTGGGGGAGGGTGATGTCATGTATCTCACATTACTGTGTATAACTGTATCTTACCATGCTATACATGACTGTAACTGGATATGACCTATAACAATAAGCATACCTTACCGCCAGGGGTGCACTTGCAGGAGACACTCTATACCTGTTCCACTGAGGTATGTAAAGGGAGGTCTCAGGCAAGTGCGGCACTGGAGAGCTGGAATTAAAGGTGCAGGTCCTGAGTGACCTTGACTTCAGCATGTGTCTCGTGTAAGTCAGTACATTAGAGTCAGGACTTAGCACATTTAAAGCAGCCTTGAGTGCTATTATTAGTAGATTTGAGTGGAAGTCACTGTTTAGGCTGCTTCAGAATTCCTCAATATTTTAGATGATCGCTGGAGTTACTGGAACGATTACATTTTTTTTTGAGCAGAACAGCAGCACTTCTATAAACTGCCTTGAGTATGATCTGGCACCAACAATTTCTATTTGACTTCATGTCACTGACCCCTAATCATGAAGTTAACTCTGGGCATTCCTCTCCTTTCTCTAATGATGGAGGCTGAACAGCAGCTGAGGGAAGAAAGTTTGAGGGACCATACACCATATGAGGCTGCTCCAAAGTTGCCTTAGACCCACTTGATTTTACCCTTCTATTACAGTTTACAGACCGCTCAGCCCCTTTTACGTTATATATGAGGGGCTGTGCTTAAGGAGGAGATGCTTAAATAAAGAAGCATTGGAAGAAATATGCATGGTGCTGCAGCCACACCTCAGTAATGTGGTCTTCTGACTCAAAAATGTTGTAGGTAAAGCTTGTTACTCTAGCCTCACAATCTCCTCTTGTCATAACAAAAGCAGTTAAAGGCCATTAATGGCACATGTGCCATTTTTTAACGTCAAAATGGTAAGACAAGAAGTATGCATTCAGATGAGGACAATTAAAGTTGGACAGAGGGAGAAGACTAACATTGGCATGTTTTTATAATATTGCACCTGTGTTTTTCTCTTGTGGGCAAAAACACCCCTGAGGTATAAGCAGGATAATCTTGTGAACAGAACGTTGTGCCTCCGAATGCTTAGATGCAGGTTCCAGCTCTGGATTAGAGCATAAATGAGATATGTGAGAATCTATTATAATTGACCAATGTGAAGCACACTGCAGTTGTTCCTCATGATCTGAGTGAACAGTTTGGTTTTAGTAGCTGGCTAGCATCATCTTACAATAGAATCTGATCGTCTTCAATAAAATTTCCCCACATGGAGATGATCATATTATTCTTAATGAGCTCCAATAGCTCTACTGATAGATCTTTGGAATATCATCCAAACCTCAACTGGTATTTTAAGGTGCTTGCCTTCAAAGGGCAACTTTTCCTTGTCCTTGCTGCCTTACTAAATGATTGAACTTTGCAGTAGTAAAGTGTTCCACCTTACAGAAATATGTTTTATATTCGCAAATGAGGAGCAGCATTAACCGTGTTTGTTGAAAGGTCCCCAACTTAAACTGTTCTGTTCCCACTTCCCCAAGCTGATGAGGTATCATAGCTGTTATGTTTAGAATAAATCCACCAGACTGTATTGTAAGCTCAAACTGTTGTGACCTTGGTCTCTTTGTTCAGACTCCAGAGTGGGGAAGTAGCATGGTGAATCACTTTTGATACCTGCTTGCCCAGGGTGCAAAGGTGAGCCTTAAGTCTCTCACAAGTGTGCCCCCTAGAGGCAAGTCTTACATATTGGTGAGGTTTACATACATACATAACATCACTCCCCGCTCAAAGTCTAATGTACAAGTTATTTGCAAGTTGAGGCGACCTGGCGCCCTGCATCCCCGGATTGATCGCCTGAGTTGAAGTCCTGGCATGGGTGAGTTGGTCGGATCGTTATTGCGCAGCCGCGCAGCTGGTCTGATCGCACTGTCGGGCATAATGGGTTTATCCTCATGGTTGATGGCGAGGTTGATTGTGTTAGTGAGTCACTGGAGGCTAGGTCCTTTCACAGTGGTTCCTGGTTATCTGTAGTTCGCAGTTTGGTCTGGTCCAAATGCTTTCTGTGTTTGGCCAGTACAGGATTTCACAACAAACACTCCATTTTCATCACAAACACTCCATTCCCCTCTTTGGCTAATACAGTGCTAGCAGCCCATCTGGGGCCCTGAACATGGTCTACATCCATTTATTCTGTTGTCGCGTGGAGGAGCCGTGCGATCATGCTGCATTCTCTGCTGATAACATACAGAAGGCTCGGTCCTGAGTGATTCTATCTGGTGACGGCGTAGCACCCGGGATGGTCGGGTTTGTAGGGAGTCTACCGTGACACGTGCGGTGCTTGGCTTTATGATTTGGGCTGCCCACTCCAGACTATTGTCGCTGACCCTAAGGTCTGGCAAGCCCAGGATGGCCGATATGGCCTTGAGACTTTCAGTAGTGGCAGGAGGCCTCGTGGTCCCTGTGAATCCTGGGCCATGGTATGGAGGCCCCAGACCACTGACTGTGTGTAGCCACCCTGTTTTCTTTGCAATGTTGCAGGGTTGCCTCATAGGGGGCAATCTGATGGGATGAGCATTTCGTCTTTGCAACGGATAAGCAACATCCCGTCTAGCATTTCACCGTTGGCAGGCGGTAACGTGGGATCCTGGCTGGTCCAGGTCCTAAACTGGAGCGCCATTATGGTTGACCCCTCACTTTCTAGCACTTCCACAACAACGAGTAGGTCTGCAGGCATTAGCGCCATTCTCAGTGCCTGGACCGTGGTGGATCATGTTACAGTGCACAGACAGTGTTAGACATTCTCGAAACAAAGCATCGATAATGGTGCCTCTGTTCTCCCAAAAATGTGGGACGGGCAGCTTGTCTGACTCGAGCAAATATTGGGACACTCTATGGTACGTCTCTTTTATCCCGTGAACCCAGGCTACTGTCTTGGTTAACTTACTGGATACATGTACAACCGGTTGGGGCTCGCCTGCTACTTTGGCTTGCTGCACAACACGCCCGACCCCGTGTGGTAACACATCACTTGCTACGAATACTTTGTTAGATACGTATATAACTGGTTGGGGTTCGCCCGCTACTTTGGCTTGCTGTACAACACGCCCAACCCCGTGTGATAACACATCACTTGCTACAAGTACTTTGTCAGTGAGCTTCGATTCTGTGAAGATATCTGTTTTGTGTTATCGCTCGTGGATATGAAGGCTTGGGCTATCGTGATGGCCTTGCTCAGATCTAGGGATTCAGCAGACCGCAGTTTGCAAAGAATGACCTCATGGCCGATTCCAAGCACAAAAAAGTCTCGCAATATTTCCCCGAAAGATCCCGCAAATTTGAACTGTCCTGCAAGGCGACAAAACTCGCCACGTTCTGGCTCTCGGAGCGATGGTGCGTGTAACAGCGATACCTGGCCGTTAAGATGCTCTCCTTTGGCTTGAGGTGTTCCTGAACCAGCGTACACAGCTCTGCGTAAGTCTTGTCCATTGGTTTGACCGGTGCCAGCAGATTTTTGAGGAGGCCATATATCGAAGACCCACATACGGTGAGGAGAATTGCCCTGCGCTTGATCACCGTCTCAGCCTTGTCCAGTTCATTGGCCACGAAGTACAGGTCGAGACGCTCAACAAAAGCTTCTCAATCATCACGCTCAACAAATCTCTCAAGAATACCAATGGCAGCCATTACCACGTGAAAGTTTGTGATCCGTTACTCGTCGCCAATTTGTTATGTTCATAATAAATCCACCAGACTGTATTGTAAGCTCAAACTGTTGCCACCATGGTCTCTTTAATGTGACTCCAGAGTGGAGAAGCAGCATGGTGGTTCACCTTTTATACCTGCTTGCCCCAGGGTGCACAGGTGTTCCTTAGATCTCCCACAGGTGTGCCCCCTTGTGGCAAGTCTTAAGTATTGGTGAGGTTTACATACATATATAACAATAGCCAGGAGTATCTGTAGTGGGAACCAAATGAGTAAAAGCTATATTATTTAAACACTTGGAAATTGATTTCTGGTGTCTGGTGGTGAAATTCAACTTTGGCGACTGAAGTCAATGGAAAGAAAAATTAGGTGGTGGTCAATACATTACCGGCAGTTTTATGACCCCGCCAAAGTTGAACCTCACCTCCACCTCCTGCCACCCACTGCCCCCCCTCCCTCCTTTCCCACACATCTTAATTTGATGCTTTTGACAACAGAGTGGCTACTATTTCTTTTAAAGCTACTAGCTGCCCCTTCATAGATCTTCAAATCCGAAAGGGCAGCCCTGCAACCTCTAATGCCCAGTTTTCATGAACAGTCTTGGGGATAGACAGAATCCTTGACACAGGAGGCATTATGATATCACTTGGTGTCATTTTAATTCCATTTAATTGGAGCATTCCAGTCTCCACATTAAAACTGTGAATCGCTGCTGGGCACAACTCAGCACCCCCCCACCCCCAGTTTCGTTTAAACACCCCACCCCAGAATCACATCAAGCTCAGTGTCAGTGTACCTGCTAGCCAATCATCAGGCTAGACTTTCCTCGTTTTTTGCATGCTTAACGCCTACTTAACATCCACTTTACCGCTGAAATGACATATAACGCCCATATATTGTCCATTTAGCCACAAAATTGAAACTGACGGGCATTTTTCAGCAACTTATTGCTGGGCGTTACTTTCCCAATGTGCGTAACGCTGGGAAAAAATAATACTGCCTGCCCACTTTTTTTAGGCGGAATCATCAGAATGGGTGAAATCAACGCCCATAATATCGGCCAACATTACTTTCCGCACGGAATTAACGCCGAGATTCAATAATACCGCCCACCCATTTTTTTTTGTCGTAAAGAGCACATATGGGAAAACTAACACCTAGGAGATCGGCCATCGTCACTTTCACCACCTCGCACACATATCGTCCACAATATCGCTCGCAAAATAAAATGCCCAGAAAAAGTGGAACTGTTCTGAACTAAAGCCAGTGGTGTGGCTGCCATTTTTTAAATCGCAGGTCACTTCATTCAAAAGGCTGCTTCAACTTCGGGGAAGTGTGCATTGACTCTGGAGTTCTTCGCAGGTGAAGTGACCATCTCAACACACATATTTTCAGATTCTGGACTATTGGGGGTTTACTGTAGGTGTATTTTAGTGAGGAAATTATTGCTTCTGATCAATCGCTATTGTACGTTCATTGCAATGGGACCAGCCATTTCTCAGTCTGCATCGATTAATATGCAGATGCTGCAGAGTGCAGATGGCTCAATGTGTAATGCACATCATTATGTCCCCAATTTAAGACGTGCAAGAATGAAGAGGAGGGCCAGGCCATACACACCCCGCACTTATAGGGAAAAGAGCTCCGACCACACCTGCCTTCGGAGACTGCGCCTCCACAAAATGGTGATCAATGAAATATGTGATCTCATTAGGCCACATATGCAGCCTGCCATCAGGACATCAGAGTCGGTCAAGGTCAAGGTCACCGCGGCACTGTCTTTCTACGCTGCCGGTTCCTTTCAGGGCTCCGCGGTCGAGATTTGCCTTCTGTCTCACCATGCAGCCCATCGCTGCGTTAGACAGATCATGGAGGCCCTGTGCACGAGAAGGATGAACTTTATCAGCTTCCCCTTGACCATGGAGACTCAGACTGACAGGGTGCAAGGAGCTATACAGTACACTCACAGTGCCATGCGGCCTCCTTCTCAGGACCCGGAGCATTTTCGTAACAGACAAGGATTTCATTCCCTGAAGGTCCAACTAGTTGTCGACCACAACCAGATCATCATGGCAGTGAATGCCAAATGTCCGGGCACCTTTGATGAGGCTCACATCCTGCGTGAGAGCGCTGTCTCTGACATCTTTAAGAGTCAGCCACAAGGACAATGCTGCATGCTTGGTGATAACCGATATGGCCTAGCCACCTGGCTGATGACCCCCCCTGCATGACACCAACACCAAGGCGGAGAAGCGATACAACCAGAGCCACAGAGACACACGCAATGTGGTCCAGATGTCTGGATCACTCAGGAGGGGAGCTACAATGCAACCCTGAGCAAGTAGGTAAATTCGTGGTTGTGTGTCCATGCTACACAATCTGGCTATCTGGAGGGGCCAAGAATTGTCAGAAGGGACTGATGCTCTACCTCAGGAAAGAGAGGAAGAGGACAATGAGGGGCTGGACGCTGGCCTAGGGCCAGACAATCAGGTTGGCTATGCAACCATGCCCATGACTCCCTCCAGACCACAGGAAAGGGCCCGTGGTGGCTACATAGCTGCAAGACTCTTACGTGAAGAGCTGATATCTGAATTATTTGCCTGAAAGAATGTTGCTGTGAGTGACAATGCTGACACACTGCTGTATGTGTGCAGCTCAGACATCAATGGTACCCATCATCTTGGTGCCAGTTAAAGTTTACGTTGATTGAAGTTAAGTTTTATTTAACCCTTTCATGTTAAGGAATCACCAGTGTGTAATGGTCCAGCTATCTGAGACAATGCGTAACAAGGTTATGTTCAATAAAAAACAATTTATACCAACACTGGTCTGAAATCATAAGTATCACAGGCAAAAACACCCAACTCCCATCGCCACCCCACTTTGTCCACCATTGACATCAATCAAATGAACAACATGTCCAGCAACATAGAATACAAATACAAAGCAGGAGGGTGGTCCTCTCCCCCCATATATTACAACAGATTGCATACACCCAGATGGAGATATAACACAGCCATCACTTGCGGACATGCACCTCACTTTCCTTCCCCCCTCCCCTTCTTCGCCCCACCTCAACCCCTTCCCCTCCTCGCTCCACGGCATATGGTCGAGGAGCTCCTCAGGCGGTGCCTCATTGGGGGAAGAAGGCAGAGACGGTGGTTGGATGGGTACAGGAGTGGGGGGGTGCCGAGGGGGCAACATTCTCTGATGCAGAAGCAGGATCTTGCTCCTTGCTCTCATCTGTCGTTTGCAGTGTGGGGTGGAACCGAGGGTTGGAGTGCTGCGCTCTGGGACCACTGGGAGGCCTGTGCCAGCAGTGTTCCTGGCTATTGCATCCAGGGCCTCCGCTATCCGTGGAATGTACTCAGTCCTGATGGCCAGCTGTAGGGATATGCCCCCCAAGCTCGAGAGTCAGCGGCAGTTGGCGAGAGGTGGGAGCAGCGTCAGAGCGGCCTATAAAAGGCCCAGCGGGAGCTCGAGAGTCAGCGGCAGTTGGCGAGAGGTGGGAGCAGCGTCGGAGCGGCCTATAAAAGGCGTACCGGTGCAACTACAGCGGGAGAGAAAGCAAAAAAGAAGTAGAAAGGAATCAAAAGGTGACGTCACAGCCAATGGGGTAAGTGATTGGCTGGTGATTGGTGAGTAGCTTTTCTTTTTCTTTTTATATCAGTAAGTAAACTGTAACATTGTTATTACCAATTTAAGGGTATCTAAGGGTTAAGGCATGGCAGGAGAGCTCGGTCACGTGATATGCTCCTCCTGTGCCATGTGGGAACTCAGGGACGCTTCCGGTGTCCCTGACGACTACGTGTGTAAGAAGTGTATCCGCCTCCATCTCCTGATGGACCGCATTGCGGAATTGGAGCTGAGGGTGGATTCACTCTGGAGCATCCACGATGCTGAGAATGACATAAGTGGCACGTGTAGTGAGTTGGTCTTACCGCATGAGAAGGATCCACAGCCAGCTAGGGAGTGGAAGACCAGCAGGAAGAGTAGTACAAAGAAGGTAGTGCAGGGGTCCCATCTGGTCATCCCCCTGCAAAACAGATACACTGTTTTGAGTGCTGTTGAGGGAGATGACTCATTAGGGGAGAGCAACAGCAGCCAGGTTCATGGCACCGTGGCTGGCTCTGTTGTACAGGAGGGCATAAAAAAGAGTGGGAGAGCGATAGTGATAGGGGATTCAATCATAAGGGGAATAGATAGGCGTTTCTGCGGCCGCAATCGAGACTCCAGGATGGTATGTTGCCTCCCTGGTGCAAGGGTCAAGGATGTCTCCGAGCGAGTGCAGGACATTCTGAAAAGGGAGGGAGAACAGCCAGTTGTCGTGGTGCACATTGGTACCAACGACATAGGTAAAAAAAAGGGATAAGGTCCTACGAGACTAATTTAAGGAGTTAGGAGTTAAATTAAAAAGTAGGACCTCAAAAGTAGTAATCTCGGGATTGCTACCAGTGCCACATGCTAGTCAGAGTAGGAATCGCAGGATAGCACAGATGAATACGTGGCTTGAGCAGTGGTGCAGCAGGGAGGGATTCAAATTCGTGGGGCATTGGAAGAGGTTCTGGGGGAGGTTGGACCAGTACAAACCGGACGGTCTGCACTTGGGCAGGAACGGAACCAATGTCCTAGGGGGAGTGTTTGCTAGTGCTGTTGGTGAGGAGTTAAACTAATATGGCAGGGGGATGGGAACCAATACAGGGAGACAGAGGGAAACAAAAAGGAGACAAAAACAAAAGACAGAAAAGAGATGAGTAAAAGTGGAGGGCAGAGAAACCAAAGGCAAGAAACAAAAAGGGCCACTGAATATAAAAGGGCTGCAGGAGGGGTAAAAACTAAAAATCATGGTTTAAAAACTAGGATGAAAACACTCTAACTAAATGCACGCAGCATTAGAAATAAAGTAAATGAGTTGACGGCACAAATCATTACAAATGGGTATGATTTGGTGGCCATTACAGAAACATGGTTGCAAGGTGGCCAAGACTGGGAATTAAACATACAGGGGTATCTGACGATTCAGAAAGATAGGCAAGAAGGGAAAGGAGGTGGGGTAGCTCTGTTAATAAAGGATGATATCAGGGCAGTTGTGAGGGATGATATTGGCTCCAATGAACAAAATGTTGAATCATTGTGGGTGGAGATTAGAGATAGTAAGGGGAAAAAGTCACTGGTCGGCATAGTTTATAGGCCCCCAAATAATAACTTCATGGTGGGGCGGGCAATAATCAAGGGAATAATGGAGGCATGTGAAAAAGGAACGGCAGTAGTTATGGGGGATTTTAACTTACATATCGATTGGTCAAATCAAATCGCAGGGGGTAGCCTGGAGGAGGAATTCATAGAATGCATACGGGATTGTTTCTTAGAACAGTATGTAACAGAGCCCACAAGGGAGCAAGCCATTTTGGATCTGGTCCTGTGTAACGAGACAGGAAAAATAAACGATCTCCTCGTAAAAGATCCTCTCGGAATGAGTGATCACAATATGGTTGAATTTGTAATACAGATTGAGGATGAGGAAGTTGTGTCAGAAACGAGCGTACTATGCTTAAACAAAGGGGACTACAGTGGGATGAGGGCAGAGTTGGCTAAAGTAGACTGGAAACAAGGACTAAACGGTGGCACAATTGAGGAACAGTGGAGGACTTTTAAGGAGCTCTTTCATAATGCGCAACAAAAATATATTCCAGTGAAAAAGAAGGGCGGCAAGAGAAGAGATAACCAGCCGTGGATAACCAAGGAAATAAAGGAAAGTATCAAATCAAAGACCAATGCGTATAAGGTGGCCAAGGTTAGTGGGAAACTAGAGGATTGGGAAAATTTTAAGCAACAGCAAAGAATGACTAAAAAAGCAATAAAGAAAGGGAAGATAGATTACGAAGGTAAACTTGCGCAAAACATAAAAACAGATAGTAAAAGCTTTTACAGATATATAAAACGGAAAAGAGTGACTAAAGTAAATGTTGGTCCCTTAGAAGATGAAAAGGGGGATTTAATAATGGGAAATGTGGAAATGGCTGAGACCTTAAACAATTATTTTGCTTCCGTCTTCACAGTGGAAGACAAAAAACCATGCCAAAATTGCTGGTCATAGGAATGTGGGAAGGGAGGACCTTGAGATGATCACTATCACTAGGGAAGTAGTGCTGCACAGACTAATGGGACTGAAGGTAGACAAGTCCCCTGGTCCTGATGAAATGCATCCCAGGGTATTAAAAGAGATGGCAGAAGTTATAGCAGATGCATTTGTTATAATCTACCAAAATTCTCTGGACTCTGGGGAGGTACCAGCGGATTGGAGAGCAGCTAATGTAACACCTCTGTTTAAAAAAGGGGGCAGGCAAAAGGCAGGTAACTATAGGCCGGTTAGTTTAACATCTGTAGTGGGGAAAATGCTTGAAACTATAATTAAGGAAGAAATAGCGGGACATCTAGATAGGAATAGTGCAATCAAGAAGACGCAGCATGGATTCATGAAAGGGAAATCATGTTTAACTAACTTACTGGAATTCTTTGAGGATATAACGAGCATGGTGGATAGAGGTGTACCAATGGATGTGGTGTATTTAGATTTCCAAAAGGCATTCGATAAGGTGCCACACAAAAGGTTACTGCAGAAGATAAAGGTACGCGGAGTCAGAGAAAATGTATTAGCATGGATAGAGAATTGGCTGGCGAACAGAAAGCAGAGAGTCGGGATAAATGGGTCCTTTTCCGGTTGGAAATCAGTGGTTCGTGGTGTGCGACAGGGAACAGTACTGGGACCACAACTGTTTACAATATACATCGATGACCTAGAAGAGGGGACAGAGTGTAGTGCAACAAAATTTGCAGATGACACTAAGATTAGTGGGAAAGCGGGTTGTGTAGAGGACTCAGAGAGGCTGCAAGGAGATTTGGATAGGTTAAGCGAATGGGCTAAGGTTTGGCAGATGGAATACCATGTCGGAAAGTGTGAGGTCATCCACCTTGGGAAAAAAAACAGTAAAAGGGAATATTATTTGAATGGGGAGAAATTACAACATGCTGTGGTGCAGAGGGACCTGGGGGTCCTTGTGCATGAATCCCAAAATGATAGTTTGCAGGTGCAGCAGGTAATCAGGAAGGCAAATGGAATGTTGGCCTTCATTGCGAAAGGGATGGAGTACAAAAGCTGGGAGGTGTTGCTGCAACTGTATAAGGTACTGGTAAGGCCGCACCTGGAGTACTGCATGCAGTTTTGGTCACCTTACTTAAGGAAGGATATACTAGCTTTAGAAGGGGTACAGAGACGATTCACTAGGCTGATTCGAGAAATGAGGGGGTTACCTTATGATGATAGATTGAGTAGACTGGGTCTTTACTCCTTGGAATTCAGAAGAATGAGAGGTGATCTTATAGAAACATTTAAAATCATGAAAGGGATAGACAAGGTAGAGGCAGAGAGGTTGTTTCCATTGGTGGGGGAGACTAGAACTAGGGGGCACAGCCTCAAAATACGGAGGAGCCAATTTAAAACCGAGTTGAGAAAGAATTTCTTCTCCCAGAGGGATGTGAATCTGTGGAATTCTCTGCCCAAGGAAGCAGTTGAGGCTGGCTCATTGAATGTTTTCAAGTCAAAGATAGATAGATTTTTAAGCAATAAGGGAATTAAGGGTTACGGGGAGAGGGCGGGTAAGTGGAGCTGAGTCCACGACCAGATCAGCCATGATCTTATTGAAGAGGGGCTCGAGGGGCTAGATGGCCTACTCCTGTTCCTAATTCTTATGTTCTTATGTTCAATGCTTCGATGAGCTGGTCACCAATGTCTACAGTCCTCCTGGACAACTATACCATCTCTCTGCTCTCATGTGGTGCTCGTGGACCAGACCTGCCGCGTACATGAGGCCTCCGCGGGGTCGGCGCCGTCCTTGGGACAAATGGGGTGCCCTGTGATGAGGTGCTTGGGGCCGGTACCTCCAGAGGGGAGGCGGGAATGACCAGAGGACCACTAGATGGTCTTGGGGAGGAATGGCTGCTGGAACGTGGCGATGCAGGTTTCTCGAAGTCCATGCTCTCATCCGTGGAGAACAGACCCAGCGGATTGACGGGCGAGAATCAGAGCTCCTCAGCACCAGATGTAGGATCGTCCATAGAGTCGGGCCCTGCATCCCCTTCTGGCCTCTGTGGTCTTGCCTGGGGTCTTGCTGCTGGCTGAGCTGCAAAACACAAATGAGGTTATTGGAGGAGAAGGGGATGCTAGGGTCACAAGGTGAGTCCAGCGCTACGCACAGCATATGCATGACAAAAGCACCACCGCTATCAAAATCATCACAGACATCACATTTCATGACCGTCAACACATTTGCATTGCAATGATTTTCATTAGGGCAGCATTATTTCTCGCACAATTTTAGAAATCATCTATCATATATGATTGTTCAGATACGAGTGGGTGTGGCATCTATTGACTTTACATCACGCAATGGTGTAAACTTTACTCACGTGGCATCACTTCAGGGTCTGCAGATGCTTGCGTGACTGACCGGGTGTGCTTCCCCACGAGTGCGAGCACCCGCTCCTCCATCTCTGTGATGTCACTGGGGACTGGTGACCCCCACCCGTTCGCCTCTGCACGGACCTCATCGTCGATAGCTTCTTCTGTATAAGGTGACAGGATGACATGGCCTGAGATCATTGCGTGATATCATTGCTCGGTACTGTCACAGAGACTGATACCGACAGATGTAATCATGATTATTATGATTATTATCATTCTTTACCTAAAGACATGCAGCGTGACCGCAGGCTTTGAGTAAAATATTCCCGGTAAAAGTGAAAGACCTCACATCTGATGATAGTCAATCATGACTGTTACAAATCAAATTATATAAATACATAAATACATATAAATAAATGAAATACTTACTCTTGCGAATCCCACAAGGTTGTTCCATCGTTTGCGGCATTGGTTGCCCTCACGCACCTCGTTGGTCATCGACGAGACCACCTCTGCTATCTCGGTCCATATCTTCTGTGAGGCCTTTGGGGTGGGTTTCCCACGCCCTCCCTGTGTCAAATCACCCCAGCGTAACTCAACCTCCTGCAGGAGGAAGGCATTTGCCTCGTCCAAGAAGCTCCTCGCTCTTTTGCACCCTCCAATGTGCTCCTCTCCCACCTCACTGCTCTCGCCAGCATCAGTCTCCACAGCGTGCTGTAATGCCTCCTCCTCTCCCTCCATTATAGGCCAAATTTGGGCAAATATGTGGTTGGTAACAGCTAAGTTTTATTTCCCTATTTGCTGTAAAGCTCTAAAGTCTCCCTCCTTCCTCCCAAAGCAGCCACACCACACCCACACATGCCTTCAGTCCCTCTCAGCTGCCTCTCTTTCTGTCTCCTCTTCTGCGCATGTCATGATGACCCTTGACCTCCTGAATTGTGGGAACCAAGCGTTGCCATGCCGTTGCTAAGGGCGGTGACACTTTACGGCAGCGGTTCAGCGAGATTTAATGCTACCGCCCATTTCCTATAGCTCGCGGTAACGCCCAATTTCAAAAATGGAGACTAGGAGCTTTGAGAATGGATGAGAAGCCGACGATCTGAAAACCCATTTTTACTGCCCACGCCGGAAACAACACCCATTTTTGGGCGATAAGCACAAAAGTGTAAAATCTAGCCCATCATCTTTTTTTTGCAACCTGTGCACTACCTGATGGAGTATGGCTGGCATCCCCAGCATGCCAGCTGCAGCCTCTTGTTCATCAGTTTCAGGGTAGCAGTTCATGTTAGGCATGAACCAATTTCTAGGTCTAGCTGTTTTGGGAACAGTGTGCCGAGGCTGTCTTCCTGATGGTCATGCTTGTAGTTACTCAGTTTCTCAAGAGGGTATTTTTATAGTACCAATTTCCTTCAGTATTTTGGCTCTGTACCTTGGGGGGGGCTGGGAGTGGCGGGGAGGGAAGGGAGGAAGGGGTGCAGGTGGGTAGTTCAGGAGACTTAGTGTTTGGAAAATATTTTCTAAATTATCCAAGTTACATTCATACCTTGTAGGCAATTATGATGCAAATCATCATGTAAAACTCGTCAAATCCAATCTCTCCAGAGGCTTTCCAATCGAACATATTGAAAGTCTTCTTTATGTGCCATATGCTCATGTCCGTGACACATCGAAGAAAGTGAAAAAATTGAACGTCTGTAAGACAATTATGAGGAGCAATAAAATGTTGTGTGAAGTATGTGAAAATATTTCTGGTTTGTAAATCTCTCATTTCTATGCAATGAAATCTCCATTATCTATCACAACCAAGTGTTGTTCCCTTCCCCCAACCTCAATGGTGGATAGAGAGAATTGGCAATTCATGGAGAGGACCTACAGTCTTACACGTGTAGTACAGAAATATCCTCGGCAAGGAATGAAGACACAATCTAAATTAGTATTATATATATTGAGTTTAATCTTTCACAGGCTGTGAGGTTGATTTATAGCAGAAACACTAGTGTTCGTGAACAACACAATAAGGCATAACTCATGCCAAGCTTTATCCCATGAAAATTGTGGCAGAGTGCTATATAAGGTGTTTGAAATTAATTTATAACAAATCCATCCTTCTCAAAGATAAGAGTTTGTACTTTAGGAATAATCCTTAGAAATAAAACTTTAATGATGAATTCATGCATTTACAATCACATTACCGCTGGGCAATGGCGAGTTGCCTCTTGGAAGTGAGTATCTTGCTGGGAGCTGCTGTGCATATTGAATGAACCCCGACATAGTCAAAAACCTTGTTAAGAGCTTATTACCTTATTGTTAGTGACCATTGAAACCAGGTGGAGAGAAATACATGACAATTTTTTCAGGATATAAATTTAAAAAGATAGTTATTTACTTACAGTTATATCTGGTTAGAGTTTGTGAACAGTTGGTGCAATATAGGCAGAAGTCCTATCTGCCCTGATACTGCCACTGGGAGCATAATCCCAGCCTGTACCTCTGACAATGCAACACTTCCTCAATACTGTGCTAAAGTGGCAGTCTAGATTACATGCTTCACTCCATAGTGGGTTTTGAACCCACAACTTCTTTCTCAAAGGCAATAATGCTGCCAACTGAGCCAAGCTTAAGCCAGTTTAAGAGAACTCTGTCGGAACATCGCTCAATTATTCTTCTACTCCTGAACATATTCAATACTGGAGTTAATTTTCCTCCCAGAAACCTTCATCTTACCATTTAAAGTATCGCTGTCATGAACATCCAGAAGTTTAAAATACTCCAAAAGCACCACAGTAGTTCTCACTGACATTAAAACGTGAAATCTGTCAAGATACAAAAAATTGAAAATACACCCAGGCTTCAATTTCATTTTGAAAGTAGCACTGAAAGATTTAATTACAGGGATGCAAATTATAATTTCACTGCCATCCAAGTCGGTAGTCCAGACAAGTCTGTGACAATCAGAAATAAATACTATTGTTAAATAACAAAAGATGTATGGTTGTGATGTCATTCTTTGTGATGTGAAAAAATAAGATTATTTTCAAAGGTGAATTCTATTTTGTCACAAAGCATGACTTCACAATGGGGCTGTTCAATATGTTCCTATTACTACTATTTGAAATGATCTCACATTTATGGAAAATAGGGCTGTATTTTTGCTCATTTGAGTAAGGTGTATTGAAATTGGAGAAGTGAGGAAACTATTGAGGATTGCTTTTTGTTATCATAAATTTACCTTAACATCAATGTCTCAGCAGTTCCAGCATTCCGCCCATAGCTAAAGCAATTAAAGGCAAAAACCTTGTGAAGGGCTTGTTAACTTATTGTTAGTAACTACTGAAACCAGGAGGAGAGAAATGCATGTACATTTGGTCAGGATATAAATTACTAAAGGTTGTTATTACTTACAGTTATATCTGGTTAGAGTTTGTGAACAGTTGGTGAAATATAGTGCCTTCTTTTACACAGTTCAAACTAGTTAATAGCAATAAATGGATGTTGTATCAATTTTGATGTATTGGATAATGGTTAAGCAAATGGAGGAGACAACATTTAGGATGCAGAAAAAAATCTATATTTTACTAACCAGCTATATCAGAATGAGATACATCTGCAGCTAAGTGGATCTCAAAGAACAGCAGTGTTCAGGCTGAGTAAGGGTGTGGTCACCAAGTTTCCTATTTGGCCCATGGTGACATGAAGCAAGTCAAGCAGAAGGACAGCCCTAATGGTTGACGTGAAAGTAGCCATTAACCTGAACTTGAATGCCAGTTATACCTTCCAAGCTCCCAAAGGAGTCATAACAGGTGAAATTAGTACCTGGATAACATTCAGGCTTAGACTGACAATTGACATGTAACATTTGCACCACATAAGTCTCAAACAAGAGAGAGCCTACTATCTCTCCTTGAACTTCAACAGCATCACCGTCGCAAACTTCACCACCATCAACATCTTCACAGTCATCAGTGACCAGAGCTGAACTCGAGCAACCAAATCACACTGTGTCTACAAGAGCAAGATAAAGGTTGGGTACGTTGTGACAAGTGACTCTGCAACAAATAGCTCACCTCCTGACCCCTCAAAGCCTCTCTCTCATCTACAAAGATTATGGGCTAGAGTTTCCCTAACCTGTTTTTCTGGCGCCCTCACCCGCAGTGCACTGCTTTTGTCCGCCTCCAAGCACGCCGAAAAAAGACATCCATATTCTGACTGCTCCCCAGCCTCTCCTCGGTCATGGCACAGCGTGGCCCAATGGATTGGGGGCGGAGCCAGGTCCCGGTGCTGAAAACAGTGCCGGGACCTCTGCACATGCGTGCTAGTGTCTGCGCGCATGTGCAGTAGCTCCTGCAGGCCATTTCTGCAAACGCGCGCTGCAGGCTATGTGGGAGGGGCCCGAAGCAGGCATCCCTAGCCCTGGCCGAATAAAGTAGGACTTCTATTTTTTATTTGTTATTTACTGATTGATTTTGGTGCTTTAAGTGCAGGGTTCCTTCTAATTTTTTTATTTGTTATTTATTGATATTACTTTGGTCTTGGTGCTTTAGGTGCAGGGCTCCTTCTATTTTATTTGTTAATTAATTGCTTATTACTTTTTGTGCTTTGTTTGGTGCTTGGTGGTGCTTTAAATGTAATTACTCTTGCCGATTCCTTAACTCTAGGTAAGGTTTATCTGTGCGGACAGAAGTGGCAACATACACTGGCCTAAGTTAGTTTGGAGCAACTATTTGGTGGCCAAATGCCTAAAACAGGGGTAAGTGGCGGGAAATGCCCCCTTTTGAAAAAAAAACTGAACAAAAAATAACCTAACTAACTCACTTACACTGGCGCAAATTAAATGGCCAGAATTGCAACTAAAAAGATAGTCCAGAAAAATCAAGTTGTTCCAAAAAAAAGGAGCAACTCCTGGGGAAAGTGTGATGGAATAGTCACTACTTGGATGGATGGGTGCAGCTGCAACAACATCCATGAAGCTCGACACCATCCAGGACAGAGCTTTTCATTTGGCACCGAACTCGATAGGCACTCTCTCCATCACTGTGCACTATGGCTGCAATATGTATGATCTACAGGCCCTTTCTGGATCTGCATGGCCCATCCTTAACCAGCTGAGCACCAGATGAGATTCAGCTGCTGGTGCCCTGTGATTAATGTCATGTATTCAACTATCATTGTAACCCATGTATAAGCTGACCTAAGTTGTACACCTTGAGAACATTGACCACAAGGGGTGAACTTGTAGGAGACACTCCTAACCTGGACTTTCAGGTATAAAAGGGGAAGCTCCACCCACCTTCATCACTTGAGGTCTTGGTAATAAAGGTAACTGGTCACAGAGTGACCTTCTCTCAAGTATGTGCCTCGTGTGCATTTATACTGTATAGCAAGGACATATCATTGGCGACGAGAAACTGGGATTTAAACCACGCGAACATGTCCACTAGCAGCACTGTGTTGGTGATGATTGGGACAACTTTATTGAGAGACTACAGCAAAGTTTTATCACGAAGGAATGGTTGGGACAGGATTCGGCCGACAAACGTAGGGCTCATCTCCTGACGGTTTGTGGATCCAGAATGTACTCCCTGCTGAAGGACCTTCTAGCGCCAGAGAGGCCAGCAGACAAGACGTTCGACGAGCTCAGTAAGTTGATCGGGGAACACCTTAAACCAGCAAGCAGCATGCACATGGCGAGACACTAGTTTTACACGCACCGGCGGCGAGAAGAGCAGAATGTTCCAGACTTCGTGGCAGATCTCCGGCGACTGGCGAGCCTATGTAAGTTCCCAGATGCATACAGAGTGGAGATGCTGTGAGATTTTTTTATTGAGGGCATCGGGCACACTGGGGTTTTCAGGAAACTGATTGAGACTGAAGACTTGACCTTGGAAGCGGCAGCTCTGATATCCCAGATATTTATCTCAGGGGAGGAAGAGACCAGAATGATGTATGGCAAAAATCTTGGCTCAAATGCGGCAAACGACCAGGGAGTCAACATTGTTAACCCAGTTCTCTAGGCAGACAAGGGCAATCGGACATGCCCCAGCATGTAGTCGAACCCAAAGGGGGAATTCAACAGAGACAATGGCTAGCTGAACGGCGATTCATGCCATCGCAAGGGACAATGCGGCTAGTAATGGGGCCATCAACACCTGTTAATGGTGCGCTTAAGGACAATTACAGAGACAGTCAGAGATGATTGACTGGTAATGGACCTTTTGTTTCCAACAACGGGGCCTCCAGCTCATGCTGGAGGTGTGGAGGCAAACACCCAACCAGAGCTTGCAGATATCATCAATAGACCTGCAGAAAGTGCAATGTCAGCGGTCACTTGGCACGTATGTGCAGGAAGCCTGCATCCAGGTTGATGTACGAGGAGGACGGGCCCGATGTAAGCACTACGAGGCCAAATGAATACTGGGGGAAATCGCTGGAAGTTGAAGTTCAGCGAGTTCATGTGGAGCACTTATACAGTTCATATTCCAGAACGCCACCGATAATGATGAAAGTGCTCCTCAATGGCATCCCAGTATTAATGGAGCTAGACATGGGGGCCAGCCAGTCCCTGATGAGTATCAAACAGTTCAAAAGGTTGTGGGTGACCAAGGCCAGGAGGCCAAAATTATTGCCGATTAACGCACAGCTACAGACATATACAAAGGAGATCATTCCGGTGCTAGGCAGCGCCACGGTAGTCATGACCCACAAAGATTCGGAGAACAGGTTGCCACTCTGGATTGTCCCGGGGGACGGTCCCGCACTACTGGGGAGGAGTTGGCTTGTTGTCATGAACTGCAAATGGGGCGATGTCAATGCAATTTCTTCTGTGGAGCGAGTATCATGCTCACAGGTCCTGGACAAATTTGACTCATTATTTCAAATCGGCATCGGCACTTTCATGGGGGCCAAGGTAGTGATTCACATAAACCCAGACGCCAGGCCACCACACCACAAGGCTAGAGCAGTGCCGTACGTGATGCGGGAAAAGATATAAGATCAGAAGAACATAAGAATTAGGAACAGGAGTAGGCCATCTAGCCCCTCGAGCCTACTCCGCCATTTAACAAGATCATGGCTGCTCTGGCCGTGGATTCAGCTCCACTTACCCGCCCGCTCTCCGTAACCCTTAATTCCCTTATTGGTTAAAAATCTATCTATCTGTGACTTGAATACATTCAATTAGCTAGCCTCAACTGCTTCCTTGGGTAGAGAATTCCACAAATTCACAACCCTCTGGGAGAAGAAATTCCTTCTCAACTCGGTTTTAAATTGGCTCCCCCATATTTTGAGGCTGTGCCCCCTAATTCTAGTCTCCACGACCAGTGGAAACAACCTCGTTGCCTCGACCTTGTCTATCCCTTTCATGATTTTAAATGTTTCTATAAGATCACCCCTCATCCTTCTGAACTCCAATGAGTAAAGACCCAGTCTACTCAATCTATCATCATAAGGTAACACCCTCATCTCCGGAATCAGCCTCGTGAATCGTCTCTGTACCCCCTCCAAAGCTAGTATAATCCTTCCTTAAGTAAGGTGACCAAAACTGCACGCAGTGCCTCACCAATACCCTCTACAGTTGCAGAAGGACCTCCCTGCTTTTGTACTCCATCCCTCTCGCAATGAAGGCCAACATTCCATTTGCCTTCCTGATTGCCTGCTGCACCTGCAAACTAACTTTTTGGGATTCATGCACAAGGACCCCCAGGTCCCTCTGCACCACAGCATGTTGTAA
Source organism: Pristiophorus japonicus (assembly GCF_044704955.1). Lineage (NCBI taxonomy): Eukaryota > Metazoa > Chordata > Chondrichthyes > Pristiophoridae > Pristiophorus > Pristiophorus japonicus. The sequence goes on from NC_091980.1 coordinate 95,842,877, forward strand.
TTTCTCCCCATTCAAATAATATTCCCTTTTATTGTTTTTTTTTCCAAGGTGGATGACCTCACACTTTCCAACATTGTATTCCATCTGCCCATTCGCTTAACCTATCTAAATCTCTTTGCAGCCCTTCTGTGTCCTCCACACAACCCGCTTTCCCACTAATCTTTGTGTCATCTGCAAATTTTGTTACACTACACTCGGTCCCCTCTTCCAGGTCATCTATGTATATTGTAAACAGTTGTGGTCCCAGCACCGATCTCTGTGGCACACCACTAACCACCGATTTCCAACCCGAAAAGGACCCATTTATCCCGACTCTCTGCTTTCTGTTCGCCAGCCAATTCTCTATCCATGCTAATACATTTCCTCTGACTCCGCGTACCTTTATCTTCTGCAGTAACCTTTTGTGTGGCACCTTATCGAATGCCTTTTGAAAATCGAAATACACCACATCCATCGGTACACCTCTATCTACCATGCTCATTATATCCTCAAAGAATTCCAGTAAATTAGTTACACATGATTTCCCCTTCATGAATCCATGCTGCGTCTGCTTGATTGCACTATTCCTATCTAGATGTCCCGCTATTTCTTCCTTAATGATAGTTTCAAGCATTTTCCCCACTACAGATGTTAAACTAACCGGCCTATAGTTACTTGCCTTTTGTCTGCCCCCTTTTTTAAACAGAGGCGTTACATTAGCTGCTTTCCAATCCGCTGGTACCTCCCCAGAGTCCAGAGAATTTTGGTAGATTATAACGAATGCATCTGCTATAACTTCTGCCATCTCTTTTAATACCCTGGGATGCATTTCATCAGGTCTACCTTCAGTCCCATTAGCCTGTCTAGCACTACCCCCCTAGTGATAGTGATTGTCTCAAGTCCTCCCTTCCCACATTCCTGTGACCAGAAAGTTTTGGCATGGTTTTTGTGTCTTCCACTGTGAAGACCGAAGCAAAATAATTGTTTAAGGCCTCAGCCATTTCCACATTTCCCATTATTAAATCCCCCTTCTCATCTTCTAAGGGACCAACATTTACTTTAGTCACTCTTTTCCGTTTTATATATCTGTAAAAGCTTTTACTATCCGTTTTTATGTTTTGCGCAAGTTTACCTTCGTAATCTATCTTTCCTTTCTTTATTGCTTTTTTAGTCATTCTTTGCTGTCGTTTAAAATTTTCCCAATCTTCTATTTTCCCACTATCCTTGGCCACCTTATACGCATTGGTTTTTAATTTGATACGCTCCTTTATTTCCTTGGTTATCCACGGCTGGTTATCCCATCTCTTACCGCCCTTTTTCACTGGAATATTTTTTTTTTGAGCACTATGAAAGAGCTCCTTAAAAGTCCTCCACTGTTCCTCAATTGTGCCACCGTTTAGTCTGTGTTTCCAGTCTACTTTAGCCAATTCTGCCCTCATCCCACTGTAGTCCCCTTTGTTTAAGCATAGTACGCTCGTTTGAGACACTACTTCCTCACCCTCAATCTGTATTACAAATTCAACCATACTGTGATCACTCATTCCGAGAGGATCTTTTACGAGGAGATCGTTTATTATTCCTGTCTCATTACACAGGACCAGATCTAAGATAGCTTGTTCCCTTGTAGGTTCTGTAACATACTGTTCTGAGAAACAATCCCATATGCATTCTATGAATTCCTCATCTAGGCTACCCCGTGCAATTTGATTTGACCAATCGATATGTAGGTTAAAATCCCCCATGATTACTGCCGTTCCTTTTTCACATGCCTCCATTATTCCCTTGATTATTTCCCTCCCCACCGTGAAGTTATTATTTGGGGGCCTATAAACTACACCCACCAGTGTCTTTTTCCCCTTACTATCTCTAATCTCCACCCACAACGATTCAACATTTTGTTCATTAGAGCCAATATCGTCTCTCACAACTGCCCTGATATCATCCTTTATTAACAGAGCTACCCCACTTCCTTTCCCTTCTTGTCTATCTTTCCGAATCGTCAGATACCCCTGTATGTTAGAATGCGAATTGGACCGCCTGCTGAGGGAAGGCATCATCTCGCCAGTCGAATTCAGTGACTGGGCGAGCCCGATCGTGCTGGTGCTCAAGGCGGACGGGTCGGTCAGGATATGTGGCGATTACAAGGCCACCATCAATCGGGTGTCTCTCCAAGAACAGTACCCGCTACCGAGAGCGGAGGACCTCTTTGCGACGCTATCCGATGCAACATTTTTTTCAAAGTTGGACCTGACTTCAGCTTACATGACCCAGGAGCTGGCGAGTGAGTCGAAGAAGCTGACCACCATCATGACACACAAGGGGTTGTTTGAGTATAATAGATGTCCGTTCGGGATTCGTTCGGCTGCCACGATCTTTCAGCGAAATATGGAAAGCCTCCTCAAGTCGATTCCAAGGACGGTGGTTTTTTAAGACGACATCCTCATCACGGGTTGCGATACTGAAGAACACCTCCACAACCTGGAGGAGGTGCTACGCAGACTGGACCGGGTAGGGCTGCAACTGAAAAAGGCGAAGTGCGTCATCTTTGCTCCAGAGGTAGAATTCCTGGGGAGAAGGGTAGCAGCAGACGGGATCAGACCTACTGCGTCCAAAACGGAAGCGATCCAGAGAGCACCCAGACCCCGTAACACGACGGAGCTGCGTTCGTTCCTGGGGCTCCTGAACTATTTTGGTAACTTTCTTCCCAAATTGAGCATGCTGTTAGAGCCACTACACGTGCTCCTACGCAAAGGTCGCGATTGGGTCTGGGGGGACAGCCAAGAAAGGGCTTTTGATAGAGCCGCAATTTGTTATGTTCCAACAAACTGTTAACGTTATATGACCCATGTAAGAAACTTGTTTTAACGTGCGATGCGTCATCCTATGGGGTCGAGTGTGTGTTGCAGCATGTGAATGCCAATGGTCAGTTACAGCCGGTAGCTTATGCCACCCGAAGTCTGTCCCAGGCAGAAAGGAGCTACGGGATGGTAGAAAAGGAAGTGCTAGCATGTGTATATACAGTAAAAAAAAATGCACCAGTACCTGTTTGGCAGAAAATCTGAGCTGGAGACAGATCACAAACCCCTAACATCCCTTTTGGCCGACAACAAGGCCATACATGCGAATGCATCGGCCCACATTAGCCACCTATGACTACATAATTCGGCACAGACCGGGCACTGAAAACTGCGCCGATGCACTCAGCAGGCTCCCACTAGCCACCACTGAGGGGGCAACTGAGCATGATGCTGAGATAGTCATGGCTGTTGAAGCTTTCGAAAGCGAAGGCTCACCCATGACAGCCCGTCAGATTAAAGTCTGGACAAATAAAGACCCGCTACTGTCTTTAGTTAAGAAATGTGTCCTGAATGGGGACTGGGCAGCCAATTACGAGGCATGCCCTCAGGAATTTAAACCATTTCATAGGTGCAAGGAAGAACTCTCGATTCAGGCCGATTGCCTACTGTGGGGAAACTGAGTAGTCATGCCCTAGATGGGCAGAGAGGTGTTTATCAGAGAACTTCACAATGAGCACCCGAGCATTGTCATGATGAAGGCAATTGCCAGGTCACACGTTTGGTGGCCAGGGATAGATGCTGACCTGGAACTTTGTGTTCGCAGGTGCAACACGTGTGCTCAGCTGGGCAACACACCCAGGGAAGCCCCCCTTAGCCCCTGGTCCTGGCCCGCCAAGCCATGGTCATGCATCCATGTGGACTACGCAGGTCCTATCAGGGGAAAAATGTTTTTGATTGTAGTAGACGCCTACTCCAAATTGATTGAGTGTGCCATTTTAAATTCAAGCACATCCTCTGCCATGGTAGAAAGTCTACGGGCAATGTTCGCCGCCCATGGTCTACTGGATGGCTTGGTCAGCGACAATGGCCCGTGCTTCACAAGCACTGAATTCCAGGACGTCATGACAGGCAATGGAATCAACCATGTCAGAACGGCACCATTCAAGCCGTCCTCAAACGGCCAGGCGGAACGAGCAGTGCAGATAATCAAACAGGGGATGCTCAGAATCCAAGGGGGTTCCCTACAAAGCTGCTTATCACGCCTCCTGTTGGCCAATAGATCCCGACCACACTCACTCACAGGGGTTCCACCCGCAGAGCTGCTAATGAAAAGGACGCTCAAAACCAGGTTATCCCTTATACACCCCACTATGAAAGAAATTGTTGAGAGCAGGCATCAGTCACAATGTGACTACCATGACAGGAATGCGAGGGCGTGATGTATTGATGTCAATGATCCTGTTTTTGTCCTTAATTACGCTGCAGGGCCCAAATGGCTTGCAGGCACTGTGATTGCCAAAGAGGGGAATCGGGTTTTGATAGTTAAACTTACCAATGGACAAATCTACCGCAAACACGTGGATCAAACTAAAAGGAGGTTCAGCAACCCCATGGAAGAAGCAGAGGAAGAACACGACGTAGAGTTTACTCCACCACAGGTGACCGAACACCGGAATGAAGTGGAGGAGAGCCCAGTCACTGTGGGCAGTCTGGACAGACCTGAGGCACCACAAACAGCAGACACTCAGGCCAGCGTCCAACAACCGGAGCCCCAACTCAGGCGCTCTACAAGGGAGCTTAAACCACAGAGAGTATTAACCTGTGATCCCAATAAGACTTTGGGGGGGTGATGTCATGTATTCAACTATCATTGTAACCCATATATAAGCTGACCTAAGTTGTACACCTTGAGAACATTGACCACAAGGGGTGAACTTGTGGGAGACACTCCTAACCTGGACTTTCAGGTATAAAAGGGGAAGCTCCACCCACCTTCATCACTTGAGGTCTTGGTAATAAAGGTAATTGTTCACAGAGTGACCTTCTCTCAAGTATGGGCCTCGTGTGCATTTATACTGTATAGCAAGGACATATCAGTTAAGTGATTAATTTGCATGATTTGCTAATGTACAACAGATGCAAACCGTATCCATGCTGTTCCTTTTCAGTCACCGTTTGACCGCAAGTCAAAGAATGCTGCAGAAAGTAACAACTGGCAGGGGACAGATACCATGGTGTAGCGAGAAGGTCTGCAGCCCGTAATCATTTAAAGGAGTTGCTTTTAAAGGCTTTTTACAAAACAACCACTCGTCGTAATTCTTACACTTTCAGCTGAATCGTGAGATGGCCTGTCCTCTTGTGCTTATTCCCGGGATGACAGAATTGACATATGAAGAAAGACTGGATCGACTAGGCTTATATTCACTGGAATTTAGAAGAATGAGAGGGGATCTTATAGAAACATATAAAATTCTGACGGGATTGGACTGGTTAGATGCAGGAAGAATGTTCCTGATGTTGGGGAAGTCCAGAACCAGGGGTCACAGTCTAAAGATAAGGGGTAAGCCATTTAGGACCGAGATGAGGAGAAACTTCTTCACTCAGAGAATTGTGAACCTGTGGAATTCTCTACCATGGAAAGTTGTTGAGGCCAGTTCATTAGATATATTCAAAAGGGTGTTAGATGTAGCCCTTACGGCGAAACGGATCAAGGGGTATGGAGAGAAAGCAGGAATGGGGTACTGAAGTTGCATGATCAGCCATGATCATATTGACTGGTGGTGCAGCCTCGAAGGGCCAAATGGCCTACTCCTGCACCTACTTTCTATGTTTCTATGTTAAGCGAACACGTTATTAGCCAAGCCATAGAATACAAGAGCAGGGAGGTTATGCTTGAACTGTATAAAACACTAGGTAGGCCACAGCTAGAGTACTGCTTGCAGTACTAGTCACCACATTGCAAGAAGGATGTGATTGCACTACAGAGGGTACAGAGGAGATTTACAAGGATGTTGCCTGGACTGGAGAATTTTGGCTCAGAGGAAAGATTGGATAGACTGGGTTCGTTTGCTTTGGAACAGAGGAGGCTGAGGGGAGTCTTTATTGAGGTGTATAAAATTATGAGGGGCCTGGATAGAGTGGATATGAAGGACCTATTTCCCTTCGCCGAAGTGTCAACAACAAGCGGGTATAGATTTAAAGTAATTGGTCGGAGGTTTAGAGGGGATTTGAGGGGAAATTTCTTCACCCCGAGAACGGTGGGGGTCTGGAACTTACTGCTTAAAAGGGTGGTAGATGCAGAAACCCTCACCACATTTAAAAAGTACTTGGATGTGCACTTGAAGTGCTGTAACCTACAGGGCTATGGACCTAATGCTGGAAAGTGGGATTAGCTTGGATAGCTTTGTCAGCCGGCATGGGCCGAAATGGCCTCCTTTCGTGCTGTAAATTTCTATGATTCTCCTTCAATGAGTTATACTATATTAAGACAAATGCTGTATGGAGCTCTTTATCTCCTTACTCGCCCTTTCCTCCTACAGTGTGTAAATCACAAGCTCGGTGCCACCTAATCTCTTACTTTCCTGAAGCTTTACCTGTGGTATCGATGGGAAGTCTGAATGATTTGAGGGATGCTCTTCGCAGTGCAGATCGCACATGGTTAGTTAAATGGGTTACTGACCTTTCCTAGCTCTGTGTATCATTCTGTGTGAAACTCTGAACCAAGAAGGTCTACAGTTTTGTGACTCTGAGCAACGGATGGTGAAATCTAAATTTGAAGGAACTATTTTGTCTCTAATTTAGTCTTTCAATACTCCAGCCTCAAGTGTGGGAGAGCCCCAGAAGAGGCGAGAGCCCAGGGGCAGCACGGGCCAGCCCACACTGCGATATGTGTGCACACTAGGTCTGTGCAGCAGAGCTGATCTCCAGTCGTCCTGGTTAACCCGTGCCACTGGATAAAGGCCGAGCTCTGTCAAGCCCATGTGGTGGCTAGTGTGCAACGGTCACCTCACGTTAAAAAAATCCACGCACAGGCATCTTCCACCGCCTCAATTGAAGTTCAGGACTGGAACATCGGATCCTTCATTGAAACATCTGTGAACTCATGTGGAAGCAAGTCATCCTCGTTTGAGGGACCGCCTATGATGATGATGATGATCTACAGGAGACACTGCAGTAACTTCCCAAGGTTACTTCAGCAGCACCTCCCTGAGCTGCAACCTCTACCACCGAGAAAGACAAGAGCTGCAATGCTGTGGGAACACCATCTCCTCTAAGTTCCCTTCCATAACACAGACCATCCTGACATGGACACTGGGTCAGAATCCTGGAATTCGCTACCTACCACCATTATGGGAGTACCATCACATAAGGACTGCAGCCCTTCAAAGAGCAAACTAAGGATGGGTAATACAAATGTCAGCTGCATCCCAAGAACTCATTTTTTAAAGTGAAAAATGTGATTTTCCATATGCAATGGAACACAAATATTCTGCTCCAATTCTATTGTTTCTTCAAGCTGTGGGTTATTTGTGATTTAACAGTGTCAGATTTACTTTTTTGCTTTACAATTAGTTAGACTCAATTTTCTTTTCAATAAAATGACACTGCAGCACACAGTAAAAAAATTATATTCTTTTATTTACATATTATGTGTATGTAGTATCTAAGTGCTTGTGATTTCTAAGTGTATGCTTTGTATCTGCACACTGTGATTTGTCACTGTGAGAGTCAAGTATCTGTGGACTTGGTGTTGCTATTGCTTTCGACACATAACAAAGTACAAAGGCCTCTAACAATTATGTGATGATGTCATTCACGGAAGGATTTTATTCTCTTGATAACACCGCAATCATATCTTTTAACTTTGACCATCACAGACTATTGTAATTTTCAGTTATGATATGAATGGAACATATAGGGCCCAAGTTTCCACACGCGCCTAGAACGGCGCAGTCCCGACCTGGACGCCCGTTTTTCGCGCCACAAAGTGCGCCTAAAAAAATCCTCGGTATTCTCCACCTACTTGCAGGTCCTCTGGCTCTCGGCGCAGCCAGCACGAGCTGTGGGGGGGGGCGGAGCCAGGTCCTTGCGCTGAAAACAGTGCCGGGACCTCTGCACATGCGCGTTACAGTGGGCACGCAAGTGCAGTAGCTCCAGGCGCCGAACTGTGTGGGAGGGGCCCGAAGCACGCAGCCCGTAGCCCTGGCTGAATGGCCTCACTGGGGCTGCGTGAATAAGGCTCCTCCCACGGCCAGCTCCTGCTCCCCTCCCCCGACCAGACCCGACACTCGCTCCCCGCCCCCGCCCTGCCTCCGGACCAGACCCGCTCCCCGCTCCCCGCCCCCCCCTGCCTCCGGACCAGACCCGACACCCGCGCCCCCCCCCCCGACTGACCCGACCCGACCCGCGCTCCCGCCCCCCGACCCAACCCCCCCCCCCACTGGACCCGACCCGACTCCCGCTCCCGGACTGGATCCGACCTGACCTCCCCCCCTCCCCCTCTCTCTCTCTCCCTCTCTCCCTCTCCCCCCTCTCTCCCTCTCCCCCCTCTCCTCTCTCTCTCTCTCCCCCCCTCTCTCTCCCTCCCTCTCTCTCCCTTTCCCCCCCCCCCCCCCCCGACCCGACCCAACCCAACCCAACGCCACCTACCTGTAAATCTGGTGCTGGGGACGGGCCGGCAGCCTTCGGTCCCGAAAGGCCTGCCTGAAGCACTTTCACACAGGTAGGAAGATGGTTTATTTAATCTTTTCTTTGCTTATAAAGGTTTATTCAGGTTGGATTTATTTATATAATATTTGTATAAGTATAAGTAAGGATTTATTATAGAATTTAATGACTTCCCCCCCCCCCCCCCACCTCGTTCTGGACGCCTAATTTGTAACCTGCACCTGATTTTTTAATGTGTAGAACAGGTTTTTTCAGTTCTACAAAAATCTTCACTTGCTCCATTCTACTTTAGTTTGGAGTATGTTTTCACTGTGGAAACTTTGAAATCAGGTGTCAGTGGCCGGACACGCCCCCTTTTGAAGAAAAAATTTTGTTCCAAAGTAGAACTGTTCTACCTGACTAGAACTGCAGAAAAGAAAATGTGGAGAATTGCGATTTCTAAGATAGGCCGTTCTCCACCAGTTGCTCCTAAAAATCAAGCGCAAATCATGTGGAAACTTGGGCCCATAAAATCTAATGTGTTGACTATCACGTGATTTGAAATTTTGGGTTGTTATCATGTTTTTTAAAAGTTAATATTAACAAGCGTAGTGATGAAATAAATGCCACCACCAATTTGATCAGTAACAGGAAAATATCAGCAGTTCTCAACATGGATAACCTGGGTGCAGTAGTGCAGTGGTTGGTGAATGGTCTAGTAATCCAGTGGACTAATATTCCAAAGAATGTCAGTTCAAGTACCATTCGGGCAGCTTGAGGATTTGAATTCAGTTTTTAAAAAGCTGGTAACAGTAAAAGTGACCATGAAGCAGTTGTAAAACCCCAACTGGTTCTGTACTGTCCTACGGGGAAGGAAATCTGCCATCCTTACCTGGTCTGGTCTGTATGTGACTCCAACCCATAACAATGTGGTTTACTCTTAACTGCTCTCTGAACTGGCCGAGCAAGCCACTCAGTTATATCAAATTCAGGGCAAAAAGGGATGGGCAATAAATATTGGCTTTGCCAGTGATCCCCACATCCTGAAAATGAATGGAAAAAAACTTCAAACATTCTGAAGGAAACTGGTACCTAGATCACACTGAAAAATGCATACATTAACAATGAAAATTAACTGTTTTAACAATATTAATTTTTAAAATGCATCAAAGGGGCACTATCTCAATGAAAATGAAATTTGGGTTGGAGGGGGAACAGATCCTGCAATCGGATTAGCTGCTGAAGTGGAAGTAGTCAAAGGGAGTTTGTATGCCTTAGTTTTGCTGTTTAACCATTCTGAACAGGACCAATGGAATTCTGGCCACTCTGAAAGCAAGTGGCAACATGTGTAATGGAAAGATTCTGGTATGTATACTTCTAAAGTTCACTTAGATAAGAAGCAGTTGAATGTAGTTTTGTTCAAAATGTGAAAACTGGCTGAAATATTTAGTGGATTTTGATTCTTTCCTTGGTAGATCTGTATGTGATTCACTTTACCTCCATTGCTGCACATCTATTGAACAAGACTTTATTTCCAATGATTGCTTTTCTGTTTTGAGTATAGGCGGTTCGTAGGCAGCTGAGGATGCCCTTTAGCATTACAATAGTTCATCTGACTGATGTAACTACTTCTTCTACTTTAAAATCTATGAACTACCCTATAAAGAAGAGGAGGGTCAGGGTTGCATCAGCTGGAACCGCCAAAAACCGAGCGAAACCAAAGGTGAGAGAAGTAAGTAATTCAGCCTTGCTGGAAACGCCATTATAATACACTCAGTAGAGTTGTTATATTTTCTACGAACTAAGGATATAGATATCAAACTGGATAATTTGTTGAAAGGAAGGTAAGGGGACTGATTTATAACTATTGTGCTGAATTTTCCCAGCCCATCCAGCGCAAATGGAGCGGGTAGTTAAAATGGCAATTAGGGGGTTTGGTCTCGCCCAATAACATTTAAACCAAGGATATTTCAGGCACATGTATGCCGTCTGCCAGGCAAGTGGAGGCCAGTTTAACATGCTACAGTCACAACCCAGTGATTTCATTGTACACATTACAATGTCATTTCCCACATTACAACAGTGGTTGCACTCCAAACGTACTTCATTAGCTGTAAGATGCTTTGGGACGTCCGGTCGCCGTGAAAGGCACAATATAAATGCAAGTCTTTCTTTCTTACTTACACTGCAACTTTAACATGTGGAAACGCGAGGCTGAAACCTGGTGGGAGGCAGCAGAGTGGCCAGGAGAGACCAAGGTAAGAAATTTTTAAAATTTTGGTGAAGATTCCTCGTGGTTCAGGAGCAGCAGGAATGCTCCCCCTGGGTCTCGCAAGGATTCCTTGGGCCTCATCACCTCGGCCTTCCCTCTCCCTCGCACCATCAGCACCTCAGTTTAGACCCCCTCTCCCAGCAGTAATCTATATGGCACAGACCATTCCCTTGAGTTCCTGGTAGCGTCAGGCTCCTGTCCGAAATCCCGCTTTCGCCTGCCGGTTCTGACGCCACCAATGCTAGTTATGGATTGGAGGCAGTTCTGCCAAACTCAAATAGGGCTCAGGAGCTAAATTGGCCTGGGCCTGATGTTCAACTCATTGCTGGGATTTCCCTCCAACGTATCTGCCATGAACGCAAACCGAGTTAAAATCGGGGCTCAGGTGTATAGAATAATGATATCATACTTATGAAGTCTGATTGTTTCGAAAGAAGAATTATCACAGAATGATCAACAATAAATTTAATGATAAAGAAGTTAGGAATGTAGATTCTGGTTTGTTCCTCGTCATTCCAGGATCTTTAGAAAGGAACATCAAAATAATGGGCTAGAAAATCATTATAGCCCAGGAATGGGCGGTATCATTCGAAAAGTTAGAGAAGTTAGGTACAATAGGCGCTAAGGCTTCAGACTGCACGCAAAATTCATTCTCACTGCTCAAAGAAATGATTGAAGCACTAATTCAAGTCTTAGAGGCCTAGCTCAGTGGTGTTACACTAAATTCAGGTGAATTTATAATGGGGAACAAAGAAATGGCAGACCAATTGAGAAAGTACTTTGGTTCTGTCTTCACAAAGGAAGACACAAATTACATTCCCGATGTACTAGGGGTCCGAAGGTCTAGTGAGAAGGAGGAACTGAAGGATATCCTTATTAGGCAGGAAATTGTGTTAGGGAAATTGACGGGATTGAAGGCCGATAAATCCCCAGGGCCTGATAGTCTACATCCAGAGTACTTAAGGAAGTGGCCCGAGAAATAGTGGATGCATTGGTGATAATTTTCCAACAGTCTATCGACTCTGGATCAGTTCCTATGGACTGGAGGGTTGCTAATGTAACACCACTTTTTAAAAAAGGAGGGAGAGAGAAAACGGGTAATTATAGACCGGTTAGCCTGACATGCTCAAAGCATCAGACCTCCAGCACTCACCCACCAACAATCTCTACCTAGCAGCACTCACACCCACATCTCACACCGTACACACAATGGCAGCTATTCAACTATGGCAGGCACAAGGGTCATTAGTTATTGGAATGAATGTGATATATGTGATATGTTTAAGAATAAATTTATTAATGGAGTCTGCAATATTTTGTGGTCTCTCCCATTGTACCTTTGCACCCAGGAGGACGCTGTGATACGGCATGACACAGGGATGGTTTGATGGAGATGTGGTGAGGCTGGAGGTCTGTTTGGAGGATGTGGCAGAATTTGGTGGCAGAGTCCTCCAGTGCCTTGGCTGTTCCTTTGACCAACTCTACCTGAACCTGTCCCCTAGCGATGATCTGCCGACTTTGACGGATGTATTGTTGTGGCCAGGGTCTTCTCTACCGCCGCCCGAGCGACCTTCCTTGGTGGTGTGTCATCCACATCCCACCATGGGCTAAAGACTGGGATGGTGAGGGCGCTACCTGCCAGGTGGAAGTCTCTCAGGGTGAAGGAGTCTGAGATTTGGAGACAGAAGGTATAATTATTCCCACATATTAATCCTCCATAGAGGTAGTTCTTTTTGTCAGACAGAAGACACCACTGGGTCAGAGATGCTTGTACTGCCCTGGAAGCACCTTCTAGAGGCTCGACTGTTACCTCCACTGCAGAGTTATTATCTATAGGTTTCCGAGTATTGCAGTTAATGCTGCGATTCAGTGCAGCCCTCGCTCGTGGTCATAAGGAGGGTGTTATTGGTGCCTGATGCGATACACCCACGTGTCCCTACTCGGTAAACCAACTTGTCTCTGACCACTCCCAGAAATTCAAATTTATATCCCCCTGGTTACGTCCCATTCTTGTGTGCCTGTGATATCATCATTAAGAACTTAAACGTGTCTATTGATCACTCCAACCCCCTCCATTTGCGGGTCATGTTACCAACAGCTCGTGTTTATTTTCCTCCACATTCGTCAGATCTAAACTTCCGACCTCCCCATATATATGCTGAGGTACTGTCCCGAACCTGAAGTTTTCAATGTCTGATTCCACACTATCAATCAAGTCCCGAGCCAGCATGTCACATGGATTGTAAAATTGTTGCCATTATTACGGTTTTCCCCAGGTCTTCTATACCTCTGTGTAACCTTGTTCCCTGCACTTCTACAGCCGTAAGCACATAGTCGGTATCCTGGGCTGAGAATCGCAGGCCCTTGGCGCTTTCCTGCACCACCCAGGCAGCATACCTAACCAGGCCCATGATTTGCCATTTATGTTTCGCCCAGGTAATTAATGCTTAGTGATCATCACAATGAGCCTCCAATGCCGGCACTATACTGCTCAGGTTATGGGTTACTTCTAAAGTAACTATTGGTAATCATGTAATAGTGCCTTCGGCCCCTAACGCTGATCATTACATCCGCATGGTGGGGCACCGCGATGGCTTCTGGTACCCACATGTTGTTAGATTAAAACATCCTACATCAGTGCATCTTAATCGTTTAATCACATTGCTACACAATTCCTGATAATATTGCCCTTCAAGTCCTGGTTCCCAAATAAATGGGGGTAATTTAGTCCACCCTGCTGTGATGTTCATATCATGGACGATCCTTGTGATTTCGCAGGCAAAATACCATCTGCCCAGTCCTGTTACATCATTATTTTTAGCTGTAGGTGCTATTTTTTGATGACAGAATTGGGCTGCTGACATTAAAAACCCAGCCACTCTTCTCACCAGTGAGATTCCTCCTTTCAAAAAGGCAGGGAGGGGGGTCCTTGTGAGTCTGACTGTTTGTCCTGGTGCGGATAGTTTGAGTTCAACACCACAGCTAGGGTTCCAGTATCCTTTGCTTAACTGCTTGTCGCACTTGGGCCTGCTTTTCCATACTTTGGTCATGTGTGTATGTGTGGTGACTCGATCTGTAATCCATATATTGGGTTTCTTTACCCACTCCCCTTGTCCTCCCTGTGGCAGTTGCAAATATTGTCCTAGGTACAAACGCGTATTCTTATCAATGTGTACGGTGGGCGCCTCCCACGCTGTTGCGGTTGTCAGGAGGGTGATCACTGCTGTGGCTGTCCAACAGACTGGCATTGAGCTATGGATTTATCTGAAATAAAATAATTAACAGATCTTCTGCTCGTCCTCCTGTTGGTAGAAACAGAATGTGAATTATATGGCTTAACCTGGGACCAATGTTTCCATCTACTTCCTCCTGGCGTATCCAAGCATACGCATGTATTACCCTGTCTCCAATCTCAGGCAGTCCCGATGGCTCGGCTTTGGATCCTTGCCTATCCTAATCCGCTGCTTCTTGCTGCTGTTTCACATCCACTCTCTTGAAGTTGCTTGCACAGTTCTGTTACATATCGCGTAATCCTATCTCTCAGTGGCCCTGTTTCACTATCCTCTTTTATCACCCCTTGCAGTAGTCTGATAGCCCTCCCAGTCATCAATTTGTATGGGGCAGCCCTATCATCCGGCTGAGGGTTGCTCGCAGCCTCATTAATATGGTCGGGAGGACATCTACCCAGTTTTTACCCGTGCTTGCAATCGCTTTGGCTATAGCTGTTTTCAAGGTTCTTACTTCTACGTTCTACCATTCCAGAACTTTGAGGGTGGTAAGGTATGTGGAACCTCTGTTTTACTCCCAATAACTGACATGTCCTTTTCATGACTCTACCCGTAAAGTGGGTCCCCTGGTTCGAATTTATTTGTAAAGGGACCCCCCATCGAGGTATCACTTCCTCCGCTAAAATTCTTGCAGCGGTATCGACAGTACAATTCTGCATTGGAAAAGTCTCCATCCAATGGGTGAAATGGTCCATTATCACCAGACAGGAGGTTTTTCCTCTGCTCTTTGGAAGGGGACCGGTGAAGTCAATTTGTAAATTCTCCCACAGTCCCATCGACCTTAGCTGATTTCCCATAAGAACCTTTATTCCCTTCCTTGGGTTACACTGCGCATAGATCAAGCACCTCTGGCAGTGCTTTGCCACATTTCTGCCCATTCTCAGCCACCACCAATATCTCCTTAGTGAGTGCATGCTTTCCCTGATGTATATCCCCGTGATAGATTCCCAATAGATTCTGCCTGATACACTCAGGGGCTACCGTCTGTTCTGTCCCTTCCAATTTCCACTCTCCAGTCACATCTTCCTTTGCCCCATGCCTCTTCCATACCTCTCTCTCTTCTTTGACGTATCTTTGTGCAGCAGCATCATATTTACTTCCTCTGGTCCGATGGTGCAAGCTGCCACTGAGGTCGGAGAAGGGGGCATATTTTTGACGGCATCTTTAGCCACCATGCCAGTCCATTCGTTTCCTTTCTGTATCCAATTGTCTCCCCTCTGATGAGCTTCTACCTTAACTACTGCACCTCCAGTGGGAGCCCTGCGGCCTCCATCAGTGCCTTTACTAATGCTTCATGTTTAATGTGGTCCCCCACTGAGGAAGATACAAACCCCCTATGGGCCCATTAGGCCATATAGTCATGGACTATGCCAAACACATACCGACTATCAGTGTAAATATTCACTCGTTTCCCTTGGCAAGCCTATAACGTTTCAATGAGGGCTACCAGCTCCACTACCTGGCGGAATCCCCTCCTTCCAGTGCCCTTTGTCGGGTCACCTGACCATCCTTCTTCATGTCTGCACATCCCGTGTAAATTTCCTGGAACCATCGACAAACATTACTTCACATTCCCCTTCAAGTGGGCTATCTTTTACACCGCAACTTTCTGCACCCTCTACTTCTACCTCACGCTGATGTCCCTCACCTTCCATTAATATGGCACCTGCGGGGTTTAATCCACCGTCCTTGACAATCTGTATGGACTTACCCTTTGGGATAAGCACCGCTTCCCACGTGGCTCTTCGGCTATCCGACACTGCTCTTAACCTTCTGGTATTAAGTATAAATCATCCACGTGAATAACCTAATGTAGGAAAGTGTGAGGTTATCCATTTTGGCAGGAAAAATAAGAAAAGCAAATTATTATTTAAATGGAGAGAAACTACAAAATCCTGCAGTACAGAGGGACCTGGGGTCCTTGTGCATGAAACACAAAAAGGTGGAATGTTGGCCTTTATTGCAAGGGGGACAGAGTATAAAAGGAAGGAATTGCTGCTACAACTGTCCAGGGTATTATTGAGGCCACACCTGGAGTACTGCATACAGTTTTGGTCTCCTTATTTAAGGAAGTTTATACTTGCATTGGAGGCAGTTCAGAGAAGGTTCACTTACTTGATTCCGGAGATGAGGGGGTTGACTTATGAAGAAAGGTGGAGCAGGTTGGGCCTATACTCATTGGAGTTTAAAAGAATGAGAGGTGATATTATTGAAACATATAAGATCCGGGGGAGGGGGGGGGCTCGACAAGGTAGATGCAGAGAGGATGCTTCCACTTGTGGGGGAATCCAGAACTAGGAGGCATAGTTTAAGAATAAGGGGTAACTGTAATGAGGAGGAATTTTTTCTCTCAGGTCTGTAGAATCCTCTGCCCCAGAGAGATGTAGAGGCTGGGTCATTGAACCTATTTAAGGTGGAGATAAACAGATCTTTGAGGGATGCTCTTGTGTACTGAAGCACTGTACGGGGTCTAGTTCATGCCGACCAAGGGTTGGGTCATTGCTTGGTGCAATATAATGGGGCTATTGTGGAATCCCTGTGGCAGCCGAGTCCAAGTATACTGCTGGTCTGCCACAGTGAACGCAACTTGCTTTGTGACTCCAGAGCCAAGGGCAGGCTCCAAAATCCATTGGAGACATCTAATACTGTAAACATTTTATGTTCTGGGCTTAGACCATTGGGAATTGTGGCCGGGCTCGCTATTATTGGATGCAGTCTCGGGATGCATTTATGTAGCGCCGTATAATCTATCGCAAGGCACCAAGAGTCATCCGGTTTCCTAACCGGCTATACTGGGGAGTTGGTTGTTGAAGTGTTTTTTTTAATATACCTTCCTTCAGTAATTCCTGAACTATTGCCTGCACCGCTGATGGTGCCTCTGGTTTACTAGGATATTGTTAATGTGGCTTGTGAGTTTCCTCCTTGACCATGGCGGGTGTCATATTGACCTTCCCGCAATCCTGTTTGTGTCGAGCCCATACTTCAAGAAATTGGGAACACACAATTGGGCCGTCAGCCGTCCAGTCCTGGGTCATAGGGGTAGCGGAAGCCATCCAGGCAGTATGTTGAGCTACAGCTCCCGGTCCATGACTGTGCTTCCTGGTTCCTCAGCCAGTCTGCCACACAATCTCACCCCTCCCTGGGTACATTATAGCTCCCGCTTCTCGTAATATGTCTATCTGCAATATTGTTCCCTCATTCTTTGGACACACCCAGAAGTGGACCGGTATTAGAATTCCTCCAAATTCCAACAATTATGACTCACTCCTTCTTGCTTTAACTGATTTGCCTCCTTCCCCAAGTTATGTACATTGTCGTAGTAGTAGTTGATAAAGGTGGGTTGGTTATCGATACAGCCACTCCCGTATCCACCAACATCTCTCACTGCAGGCTCCCTGTAGTGTATATCCGAGGGTCACCTGAGCCCCCTGAGGGGGCCGAGGTGACCTATTTATTGACCTTAGAGGCCAGTTTAATTATCTCCAAGATCTGATCCGGGGTGAGGGTGGCTATTGAGGGTGCAGATGATGCTGTCCCTGTCTGCTGCCAGGGAGCCTGTTCTTCGCTCCCCCATCCTTTGCGTAACATTGTTGTTTAGTGGGGACCCACTTTCAGGCAGTTATCACATTCCACCGTGACCTTCCCTTTCTCCACTCTGTTTTACCTTTTCCATGTGGACATTCCCATGCCATGTGGCCCGGCTTCCCACAATTAAAATAATCGCCTTTTCCTCCTTCAGTAGTGGCCGCTATAGCGGCTGCTCTCCTGGAGGGCTTTTTCTCTTTCTTTCTATCCACCTCGCTGGCCCAACCTCAGCATAGGAATTCCCGTCCAGAATTCCCATTTCTAAAATTTCTTGATGTGCAGGGCTCAATCCCTCCTTTAACTTTTTTAAGAATATCACATCGTCCCTCCCAGGATTTGGCAACCCCGAAAATTCCTCATACGCCTTAAACTTCCTTTCTACATATTCTGCAGCAGTCTCATCATTCTTCTGCATGACACCCATGATACTCCCACAATTACTCTGGCCCACCCCTAAACGTGCATTTAATTCTCCCTTAAAAACTTTACTTTTTGTTCGTTAGTTTGGTCCTGTGCTTCTGTCCAAGTTCCACCCCGAACGTTCGAGATACAAGTCTCCCATACACTCCTAGGGCACGTCACCTTCCCAAGGACATGTGATGTATGTAGCACTCAAATCACTGACTCCACACAGTCTGGTGTTGTAGTAACTGCTGTGACCTTTATCCTTTATTGTGTAAATCCAGAGAGCCCCTCAGGTGTGGTGGGCAGCCTTTTATACTCTGTCTCGCAGATACTTTCGGATCTCCCACCACAGTGCCCCTTGTGGCGCACCATTATAACTATACATTTAATGTTCATGGACAATACATAATATCTCACTCCCCCCCCCACCCCCCACCACCCAGTTCCAAAAGCAAATTGCCGGTAACCTCGGCCTTGTTCGCCCTGGTTGATTAGTGAGTGTGAGTCCATGACCATCCATTTCCCTCTTCCCCCCATGTAGAGATTATGCTTGCGATCCGGTGCAAGCATGTGGTATTAGCAGTCCTTACATGGGTGATACAAGTACACAAACATAATCTCCAGTAGAAGGCAGGTACACCTAGCCAGTACATTTGTATGCGTTGAAGAGTTATATCAAAAGGTTGCAGATATACTGAACAGTTATTAAATCCCAGCTCCACTGGGTGAGGTATAGTGGTGGCATACTACCCCTTTTTGCCCGAGGTAATGGGCGGCGCTGAGACAGGGTATGGCAACTAGTGCATTGCCTCTGTTCTCAGAAAATAGTTGCCTTTGCAGCTTGTCTGCAGCCGCTGAACAATTGCATAAATCACATAAAATCAGAAATCGCATTAATCCATTAGTCATGGTCACAGATCCATTAACCCTTTTAATTGTGCATTGTGATATTAACTCTTTTCACCAATCATATTTTAATCACAGTAATCATTTTAGCATCAAAATATTAACTCTTGTCATAAATCACGTCATCATACAAATCACAGTAATCATTTTGACTCACTCTTGCCCTTACAAAAGTCTCTTTGTGGAGACCGCCAACAGTGTAAGGCCCCTTTAAGACTCCCGGATACATTTCCCTTTTAAAATGCCATTTTGTTTTTCCCACGAGGTTTCTACTGGCCGCCGCCATTTTTGGTGCTCTGCTGGTGCCTGCCTGCTTCTCTCTGCAGAACTCTGCTGCCACGAGGCTCGCCGCCATCTTGAGCTCGCTGTGCTGCTGCCTGCTCTCCCTCTCTCTCTCTCTCAAGAGAGAGAGAGAGAGAGAGAGAGAGAGCCTCCACACTCTGAACGCACCCGGGAGCCGCAACGCACCGGCCCCCGCACCGCCGCATCCTCCGGAGCACCCCACGCAGCTGACCTTTTTGCCCGGGAGCCGCCTCACACACACACACATCCTCCGGAGCCGACCTCCTCACTGCCGCAGCCAATCCTGGATGAGCCCCGCTCCTCGGAGCACCGGCCCTCACGACGTCGCCGAGCGAGTCCCACTCCCGAAACTGCCGATTCACCGCTCCTCCCGCTGCAAGACCCGTGAATGGCCGCCTCTGCCTGCTGGGGCAGCCCGTCGAAGCCCTTCTCTTTTCTCCAGCTCGGTCGCGCTGGTTCCAGCGCCTCTTTCTCACTCTCAGACTTTGCAGGGGAGAGTCGATGGCCGCCGCTGCACTGCCCAACCCCACACACGCTTCCTTCGCTGCCATCCGATCCGAAGGTGGAGGCCTGCTCTGCCTGTGAACACGGGGGACAGCGGTCTGTGGAGGAATGAAGTCTTCCCAGCTCCCATGGACCTTCCCCATCCATCTCCTGCCGAGTAGCGTTGGTCCATTGCCTGCAATGATCCACAAGGGTAAACCGTGCGTCTCGCCACCGTGAGATATCTGCACATCCGCTCTGCCAAGAACAGGTATCAGTTCCTTGGTGTAGGTGCGCAGCTTCACCGCGACCGGGACCAGCTTAGGTCGTGCAGCTGGGTTGATCCACAGTTTATCAAAAGTTTCCTGTCAGGTCGTTTGCTATAAAATAGTACTCGAGCCTTTCCGTAAAGGCATCCCAATCATTACCCTCTGTGAAATCCTTTAGCATGCCCAAAGTAGCCATGGTTGCGTGAAGAGCTCGTCCGTGTCCTCGTCGCCAATTTGTGATGTATGTAGCACTCAAATCACTGACTCCACACAGTCTGGTGTTGTAGTAACTGCTGTGACCTTGGTCCTTTTTTGTGTAACTCCAGAGAGCCCCTCAGGTGTGGTGGGCAGCCTTTTATACGCTGTCTCGCAGGTACTTTCGGGTCTCCCACCACAGTGCCTCTTGTGGCGCACCATTGTAACTATACATTTAATGTACATGGACAATACATAACAGGACATGTATGTCCTTTGGATGCAATTGGTTTATGTCATAATTTCCTCCAATCTTTGCCAAAACTCAGGGTTGCCATGGGCCACCCTACGAACCAGGAGATCTGCTAAAATTAATTGCTTTTCTCCTGGTGTAAAGGGTTTATGAATGGTTGTTATAAGCATCCGTGGTTTTGCTCGTTTAGGTCTTGGACCTGACTCCGCTGAGTTTCAATTGGGGCAACTTTAATCCTTTCTGTTGATGATGGACACAGACCCTCACTTTTTGCCTCATAAACTGGCAGTTCGTCATCATGGTGTTCCCATTTTGCTGACTGCTGCTCTAAATCATTCCAATCAATCTCATCTCTATCATTCTTTCCTCTTTGCACTGACCTTCATTACAGCGGGACACTTGGCGCTAATTCCACGAATTCCTCTTTTTCCTTCTCCTGTGTGGCTTCGATCTTACACATTTTAATGTGGACATGGCAAAGAACCACGATAGCTTTCTCCTCCTTATTTTTACTTTCCTTACTCCACCATTCTTTCTGCCGGTCGGGAGCCCATTCAGGATCCCAGCCTTCGTTTTTCATTTTCGTTATTACTTCGTCATGTTTATTTAACAGATACTCCGTTACGGATCCCTGAGGATCCAACTTTCCCTCAGCCAACACCACTAAAACAGACCTGGCCATTGTCATGTTGCAACTGGATATTTCTGAGGTTTGTAAACCTGGTTTAAACCTATACTTCAAGTTAAGAGCCCTGAATAGGCTTCAAATATCTCAACTATAACTCCAAGGCTGATGTTTAACTTTTGTAAAGCAAACCGTCCTTTGTGCATTTCATAGCTCCATAACTCATAATGGAAATAAATCCACACCTGCATTTCTAACTTAAAATGTAATTCGATTCTAGGTACACAATGTACATTTTAAAACTCAATTTATCCACACTTTCGTAAAAATTCTCACATCCATAACAAAAGGGTTAAAAAAGCTTTCTACTCTCTGTCTGAAAAGGTGGGCAGAGCTAAAGCAAACATATACAGTTTTTTTTTCAAGACAGGCTTTCAGACAAATGAATTTTTTTTTAACATACAGTCAGGAAAATTTCCACACAAAAACACACTTTCATACAAACTGAAAACTTTCAAACTTTTAAATAGTGAGTGCTATGTATGCATGCTTATAATGTTATGATGTACTGTAACACTGAATGTACCTTCACCCTGTACACATCTTACCTGTACACCAGAGGGTGCTGCTGCTGGAGACCTAGGGGTCATCTGCACACTGCAGGTAACCCAGTATAAAAGGGAGCTCACCTCTTGGTGTCCTCGCTCTAGGAGCTGCAATAAAGGGCTACAGTCTTCACAGTTTAAGTATCATACCCCTGCCTCGTGGAGTCGTTAACAGAGTGCCTACATACACAATAACTGGCGACGAAGCCACGAACTACACGCACAACATGTCGAACTTTCAACAGTTCACTGAAGGGGAAGATTGGGACGTCTTCGTGGAAAGGTTGGAACACTTCTTCATAGCCAACGACCTGGATGGGGACACACCAGCTACACTACTAAACAAGCGCAGGGCCATTCTGCTTAGTAGCCCCAGCGAAGACAACAACCAAGAGCTATGGGGAACTTGTAACTTTAATAAAAGAGCAACTAAAACCCAAAGAAAGCATCCTCACAGCCAGGTATCGGTTCTATGGCGACCTGAAAGCCAAGAAATTGCTAAGTATGCTGCAGATTTAAGAACTTTGGCTGCACCGTGTGATTTTGGCAACCGCCTTAACAAAGCACTAAGGGACATATTTGTTATCTGAATCGGCCACGAGGGCCTCCTCCACAAATTGCTCTCTGTGGACACCACAGTCACCCTGCAGAAGGCAATTAAAATGAGCCAGGCCTACATGATTTCGGTCGGCGACTCCAGGCGAATGATGACCCACACCCAGGACTCTAAACTAACGAGTGCAGTAAACCGAATGGCGACTTCTAAAGGCAGAAATGCTGTCCCGAGTCCCGCAACCCTGAGTCCGCCACATGGGGCCAACCGGCTAGCCTCGTACTGGTACTGTGGAGGAAAGCACAGCGCCCACCAGTGACGCTACAAGGACTATACATGCAAAGGCTGCAACGCGAAAGGTCACCTTCAGAGAATGTGCAGAAAAAGCTTTACTCACCGCGTCGTTGAAGAGTTGGCTGATCACCTGGGCTCCGACACAGATGAAGATGAAGCTGCTCAACCCCTGGAAGAAGAGTACGGAATATATACCTGCTCCACCGAAAGTTCCCCGTGGAAGATGGAAGTAGACATCAACGGGGTTCCAGTTTTGATGGAGATCAACATAGGGGCGAGCAGTCTTTGATGAGCCAGACGACCTTTGAAAAACTTTGGATCAATCCCGCCAATGACCAAAATTGTCTCCTGTCCAGGAGAAGCTGCTTACCTACACCAAAGGCAAAATCCCAGTCGTTGGCAGTGTAGACGTCCAGGTCTCCCAGGGCGGCGTGATGAACAAACTCCCCCTGTGGATCGTTGCCGGTGATGGTCCAATGCTGCTGGGAAGAAGTTAGATGGAGCAGGTCCAAATCAGTCAAAGTGATGACGGCCTCCGGGCTCCAGCAATCAACATCCCATGCAGTCCCAAACATGGATCCATCGCTGCACCTAGCTTGACTGCACGGCGATGACTTCACAACACCGTGGCAAGATCACCAAAACCGAAGGTCCAGACTTCACCTTCCGTGGCAGGACTCCAAGGGAAGTACATCGTCGAAAAAAGTGGATTCCCAACGTCTGTGGCTGAATCTGAGAAGGAAAAGCCTACCTGGAGGAGAGCGAGAAGGTGGCGGCCGCACCACGAGGCGAAGGACCTAAAATCAAAATGGCCACGACCAGGCCATGCGGGGCAGCGTTGGAGGAGTGACACGTGGCACCGAGCGGCATACCAGATTGGAAGGCCCCCTTAAAGGAGACCGGTAACCCAAAAAATTTAAAGGGGCAGTTTCACTCTAAAGATGACAAGGACTATAAAGTTAAAAATGCAGTTAGAGAATGCAGGTATGATAATGTAACGTGGAATTATGATGCCAGAGTAACTGATGAAAAAAATGTAATGTATGCTTGTGTAAGTGATGTTAAGAACAAGTCTGTAATGCTTAATGATGATGACAGAAATTTTAAAATGACAAATGTAACCATGTATGGAGAGACCAAGATACAAGAAAGTGATGTAAAGGCTGTAACAATGTAAACAGAGATAATAGTGTAGATTCGACTCTGTATGATCGGAGCCAATGTGTCATGTATACAGGAAGTAGACTGTTAAAGGACACCGGGTTCTACAGGGACAATGTTTATGCTAGAGGAATCCCCCTGTGGGAGACCCCCAGGTTTAGCAGGCTACCTGACCATGTAGCCTGTACTTTTAGGACAAATGTGATGCCCCAGGAAGGGCTCACACACACCCAGTGGAAGCAGGCCAACTGCAGGGACAGCGGTCAATGGGCAGCACAGCCACCACCACTGGCAACCTGCCCAGATCGGCTCTACACCCCCTGGCCACCAGGGCCAACACCAGGAGCGAGAGGCCAGTACCCTCCAGCTTTCCTGGTGGATCCTGGGATGACCAGACTTTCATCACAAATGGAGGACAAGGAGCCCACACAGTCCTGTGGCCCTGCCCACCACCACACACTTACCCACTCTACAGAGTGTGTAACTTACCCACTGCTGCACTGGCTCCCCCACTGAGGGATCCCACATGGTCTGTGTGTGAGGGGGCAGAAATATATGAGGCCAGCCTCAAGCACAGGGATCACACCTGGCACCCACTTAACCCTCACCACAACCTCCCATAGCCCACTACTGATCACCGCCTCAGGTCATGGCAATAAGGACTTGACATTTCTGTGGTTCTTTGACCACCATATCTGAAGCCACAAGTTCAACTTATTAAACTAACTTAGGCCAGCATATATTGCCACTTCTGTCTGCACAGAAAAACCTTACCTAGAGTTAAGGAATCGGCGCAAGTAACTATATTTAAAGCACCACCAAGCACCAAACAAAGCACAAAAAGTAATAAGCAATTAATTAAAAAATAAAATAGAAGGAACCCTGCCCCTAAAGCACCAAGATCAAAATACTAAGCAATCAATGAATAAAAAAAAAAGAGAAGGAACCCTGCACTTAAAATACCAAAATCAATCAGTAAATAACAAATAAAAAATGGAAGTCCTACCTTAGGGACCGCAGCAGGCCGCCAATGAGGGAGCCCATTCGGCCAGGGCTAGGCACGGCGTGCTTCGGGCACCTCCCACATAGCCTGCAGCGCGCGTTTGCAGAAACTGCCTGCCAGGGGCTACTGCACATGCGCGCAGACACTAGCACGCATGTGCAGAGGTCCGGGCACTGTTTTCAGCGCCAGGACCTGGCTCCGCCCCCAATCAATTGGACCATGCTGCGCCACGACCAAGGAGAGGCTGGGGCGTGGCCAGAATACGGACGCCTTTGTTCGGCACTCTTGGAGGCGGACAAAAGCAGCGCACCTCGAGTGAGGGCGCCAGAAAAACAGGTTAGGGAAACTCTAGCCTATTGTCCTTTGTTGTAAACTGCTGAAGCCTGCAGTTTAAAAAAATTTTTAGTTCACAAATGGCCAAGCTTCCCGTCATACCTTGCAATTATAATTGCCTGTTACTAACATAAGAACATAAGAACATAGGAAATAGGAACAGCAGTAGGCCATTTGGCCTCACGAGATTCAATAAGATCATGGCTGATCTGATCATGGACTCAGCTCCCCTTCCCTGCCCACTCCCCATAAACCTTTATTCCCTTATCACTCAAAAATCTGTCTATGCCTTAAATATATTCAATGACCCAGCCTCCACAGCTCTCTGAGGCAGAGAATTTCATCGATTTACAACCCTCTGAGAAAAAAACTTTAAATGGGCGGCCTCTTATTCTAAGACTATGTCCCCTAGTTTCAGTTTCCCCTATGAGTGGAAATATCCTCTCTGCATCCACCTTGTCGAGCCCCCTCATTATCTTATATGTTTCAATGAGATCATCTCTCATTCTTCTGAACTCCAATGAGTATAGGCCCAACCTACTCAACCCATCTTCATAAGTCAACCCCCTCATCTCCGGAATCAACCTAGTGAACCTTCTCTGAACAGCCTCCAATGCAAGTATATCCTTTCTAAAATATGGAGTCCAAAACTGTACGTGGTACTCCAGGTGTAGCCTCATCAATACCCTATACCCTATACCCCTATACAGTTGTAGCAGGACTTCTCTGCTTTTATACTCTAGTCCCCTTGCAATAAAGGCCAACATCCCATTTGCCTTCCTGCTTACTTGCTGTACCTGCATACAGGCAACTCTCGATTATCCGGGTCCCTCGGGGATTGGGCTATTCCGGGTAAATGATTTTTCCGTTAGGGTGAGTCTACATTTTAAAGTTAAAACTTTAATGAATAAATACAATCAGTTACAAACAGTAACAAAAGATGGACATTACCAGCATGCATGTACAGGTTCTGTGCCTGGAACCCGGTGCCAGCACTGCCCCTGTTCTCAACATCAGCGGCGGCCGCGAAAGACAGCGGCTGCAGCAGCGCACACATACACACCAGCAAAGCAAGGACAGAGGTGGGTGATTTTTACGGTGAGTGAGAGAGAGAGTATGTGAGAGAGAGAATGTGCGAGTGTGTGAGAGAGAGTGTGTGAGAGAGAGAATGAGCAAATACAAATGAGCACAGTGTTTGGAAGGAGATTTTTCCAAATTATTTGGGACAGTCTTTTTACTTGTTAGCAACAGAATTTTAAATCCCATTACAACAGTTTTCTCTTGGATCCGTGTACAGATAATCGAGAGTTGCCTGTACTAACTTTTGCATTTCATGCACAAGGACACCCAGGTCACTCTGTATTGCAGCACTTTAGAAACATAGAAACATAGAAAATAGGTGCAGGAGTAGGCCATTCGGCCCTTCAAGACTGCACCACCATTCAATAAGATCATGGCTGATCATCCACCTCAGCAATTTTTCTCCATTTAAATTATAATTAGCTTTTCTATTATTCCTGCCAAAGTGGATAACCTCACATTTTCCCACATTCTATTCCATCTGCCAAATTTTTGCCCACTCACCTAGCCTGTCTATATCCCTTTGCAGATTTTTTGTGTCCTCGTCACAATTTGCTTTCCCACCCATCTTTGTATCATCAGAAAACTTGGCTACATTACACTTCGTCCATTTATCCAAGTCATGAATATAGATTGTAAATAGTTGAGGATCCAGTACCCATCCCTGCAGCACCCCACTAGTCACTATTTGCCAACTGGAAAATGACCCATTTATCCCGACTCTGTTTTCTGTTAGTTAGCCAATCCTCTATCCATGCTAATATTTTACCCCCAACCCCATGAGCTTTTATCTTGTGCAGTAACCTCTTATGTGGCACCTTATCGAATGTCTTCTGGAAATCCAAATAAACCACATCCACTGGTTCTCCCTTTTTCACCCGGCTCGTTACGTCCTCAAAGAACTCTAACAAATTTGTCAAACACGATTTCTCTTTCATAAAACCATGATAGATAGCTACAGCATCCATTAAAATGTCATTCTGATTTGGACGTGATGGAATAATCACAGGTTCTCATCACATCAGCACATTAAGCAATGCTACTATTCTATTAGCCCCTTAAGCCAGCTCCAGACCCTCCAGGTCGTCACATCAGTAGGGGATATGGTTGAGGTTTTCAAAATTGAGATTTGACCCAGTCAGTTTGGATAGGTTATTTGAGACACGAATGGTAGGACTAGAGGGCCTGCATATAAACTAAAAGGGAACTTGATAGGTTGCTGAGTAAAGATGACATTTCTGGTTGGAGAGGGTAAGATTAGTTGGGTTATCAGGAGCTTTTCCTGAACTGGTTATTTTTTCCCCTTTTTTTTCTCCCCCTCAGAATTGACATGGTTGGGGTAGTCAGCAGTATATGTGGTCAAACTATGTTTAAATAGAGCAGACTTGATGGACCTTATGTTGTTTTCCCACCCTTCTTTTCATATACTTATATGCTCTGCCAACTGAATCATATAAAACATGAATGCAAACTAACAGGAACCAAGTGGAATGGGGAGAAAATACACAAAGAATAAGGAAAACCCATCTATCCAGAAAGAACTTCCCTCCCATTACAGCACCCAATTATTTCTTTAAAATTCACGATCACTCTGCACTCTGCATGGGTTTTTTTGCAGCCCAGACTAATGAGATGAAAGTCTACTTTTTTCTTTTAGTCATAAGAGATTTTCCTTCACAGGAGCTGGGAATTAGGTTAAGCCTGTCCAAACTTATTTCACATTAAGATTCCGACAGCTAATAAAGAGAGAAGATGCAAAATTAAATGAATTTGGGCAATCTCAACCCAATTCCAAATAAGTTCCAGTCCAGAGCATAAAACTGTCCATAATTTGGAAGAAATTATCACCCTCACGCAAGGTTTTCAGAATAATTGGAATTGGAAGTATCATACTGGTACAACAAAAAGTACTGAGAACGTTTCTGCATCTGGTCAAAGTGTTCCTGACCTGGAAATACTTGGTGTTAACACTACTTGCAAAATAAGTTCTTCGTCTTGATAAGTACAAAGCCTCAACAAGAAAAAATATATAAAGGGCTAGAAATTGTCCCTTGCCCTGATTCGGGTCAGTAATCTTCCAGAGCTGGGACTTCCTACGCTCGGCCTGGAAGTCCCACCTACGACTTGGAATTGGGCCATATGCCCCTCAAAAGAAGCAGAGCCGCGAAGCTGGCATTGACATCCGCCCAAGCCAGCCTTGCAATTTCCTCCGCGGGGCATTAAGAGTCGGCGTGGGGCGATGAGGGGTCGGGGCTCATGGTGATGACTTCATCACCGGTTGTGCACCGGCTCGGGGCGCTAGTCGCGGGACACGGTGCTGCCGGGACAGCCCCCCCAAACCTCCAGTGCAATTTCCAGGGAGACGATAGCGCCCCCCCCTCCCGTGGGCGAAAACACTATTGTGCCCCCAGAGGCACTAAAGGGGCTATTAAAAGGAGCAATTTCACCCCCAAAGTTTTAAATAAAAACCCCAGAGTTTCTCCATTCTAAACACATGGGTTAGAAATTCATTATAGCCAAGGAATGGCCGGTATTAGGACAAAAGATAGTGAATAAGCGCCAGGCGAAAATGGCCTAGGAAGCACTCAAAATTCATCCTTACTGCTCAATAAAATGATTAGAGTCTTCAATCAAGTTAAAAAACCCAAGCTTTTTAGCGTTACACTTAAAGACTAGACCAATATTGGGTGCAGTCTAATCGCAATTCTGATTGCCACAGGCTTCTTTCACTGCTTACAGGGGAGGTTCACTGATGCTGCAGCAACTGATTCGCAGCATTGTTGGCTGTGCAGCTACCTCAACAATCATCAGAAGAAGGCCAAGGAGAAGGAGCACTTATTTACAAATCCTCATGGCAGATTGTCGCCCCAGGGCGAGAGCCCGCAGGTTTTCCCATGAAGTTTTGGAGGCATTGGTTTTAGTGCTGGGTAGGAGGCAGGCAGTCCGTACCTATCAACTGGCAGGAGGCCCTCGCCACAAGTCTGCTGCACTATGTGGAGGGGGATGGCACACCACATCACGGACCATCAGTCCAGAAGCCTGATTGTCAAGCTGCCTCCTCTCTCCCTCCTGCTCCTCGTCTTCCTCCTCCCTCTGCATATATGTTCTCATCTTTCTCACTGCAAATGTTCCCTCCGCCATAGATCTTGGAGAGTGAGTTGGCAAAACAGTACAGCCCCCAATAATCTTACCAAGTGTTGCAGTTTGAATCTTTGAAGAATAAATGTAGCTATGTTCTACTTGCCACAAGACTCTTGATACAAAAGAACCTTCAAATTACTCAATGAAGCTGTTGTAGTAGCTAAAACGAATAAAAAGCCTCTGAAACTGCACTAACCTGACAGGCGCGTGATTACTGATAATCCCTTTAAATAACATCCCTGCAGCCGACTTCCTGGTGTTGCACGCCAGCTCTCCTTGTCGGTGCTTACTCCAGGTGGTGTGGTATGTGTCTAAAAGCAATTTGGAAAATCAGGCATTCAGTGAGCGTTGAACACTCACTGGCGTCACGATCTCCCTGTCGCTGAGGTCCCCGGCAAAAGCTGTAACCGGCAGTGGTATGGGGTGTCCAGATTAGGCGTGCAGTACTGGATTCACCACGCCCTGTCGGTAGTGGTCTCAATGCCGCATTAGTGCCATCTACTGGCGCTAATGGGCGGTGCTAAGGGGACGAACTTTTCCCCCCAAATCCACACTGAAACAATAGTTTCAACAGAGTTTTTGTTATCCTGCAGAATTATACACAATCTTGGGTAGACATTCACCAAATAAGAAACTGAAAATCATTTTTTGGACATTTATAAATGATACATGACTCAAACAGACATGAAAAGTATCTATGCCAACAACCCTGAGTAATTCCAGCCGGCAAAACCATCTTACTTACTTGAGTCCAAGGACACTTAAAGCTTAAAATATGTTGTTTTTGTAGTGAACTCGCAAAACTACTAGGTGCAGCTATCCTGCCACTTTCACATTAATGTCATCATCCTCATCATAGGCAGTCCCTCGGAATCGAGGAAGACTTGCTTCCACTCCTGAAGTGAGTTCTTTGGTAGCTGTACAGTCTAATACGAGAGCCACAGATTCTGTCATACGTGGGACAGATAGTCATTGAGGGGAGGGGTGGGTGGGACTGGTTTGCCACATGCTCTTTCCGCTGTCTGCGCTTGATTTCTTCATGCTCTCGCCGTTGAGACTTGAGGTACTCAGCGCCCTCTCAGATGCGCTTCCTTCACTTAGGGCGGATTTGGACCAGGGACTCCCAGGTATCAGTGGGAATGTCGCACTTTATCAGAGAGGCTTTGAGGGTGACCTTGTAGCATTTCCGCTGCCCACCTTTGGCTCGTTTACCATGAAGGAGCTCCGCATGGAGCACTTGCTTTGGGAGTCTCGTGTCTGGCATGCGGACTATGTGGTCTGCCCAGCGGGGCTGATCGAGTGTGGTCAGTGCTTCAATGCTGGGGATGTTAGCCTGAATGAGGACACTGATATTGGTGCGCCTACCCTCCCAGGGGATTTGTAGGATCTTACGGAGACATCATTAGTGATATTTCTCCAGCAACTTGAGGTGTCTATTGTACATGGTCCATGTCTCTGAGCCATACAGGAGGGCAGGTATTACTACAGCCCTGTAGACCATGAGCTTGTTGGCAGTTTTGAGGGCCTGGTCTTCAACACTCTTTTCCTCAGGCGGCCGAAGACTGCACTGGCGCACTGGAGGTGGTGTTGGATCTCATTGTCAATGCCTGCTCTTGTTGATAGGAGGCTCCCGAGATATGGGAAGTGGTCCACGGTGTCCAGGGCTGCGCCATGGATCTTGATGTCTGGGAGACAGTGCTGTGCGGTGAGGATAGGCTGGTGGAGGACCTTTGTTTTACGGATGTTTAGCGTAAGGCCCATGCATTCGTACACCTCAGTAAATATGTTGACTGTGTGTTGGAGTTCAGTCTCTGTATGTGCGCACACGCAGGCGTCATCCGCGTACTGTAGCTCGATGACAGAGGTTGGGGTGGTCTTGGATCTGGCCTGGTGACGGCGCAGGTTGAACAGGTTCCCACTGGTTCTGTAGTTTAGTTCCACTCCAGCGGGGAGCTTGTTGACTGTGAGGTGGAGCATGGCAGCGAGGAAGATTGAGAAGATGGTTGGGGGCGATGACGCAGCCCTGTTTGACCCCGGTCCGGACGTGGATTGTGTCTGTGGTGGATCCGTTGGTAAGGATCACGGCCTGCATGTCGTCATGGAGCAGGCGGAGAATGGTGACGAATCTTTGGGGGCATCCGAAAC
The DNA here is from genome assembly GCF_044704955.1 of Pristiophorus japonicus. Classification (NCBI taxonomy): domain Eukaryota; kingdom Metazoa; phylum Chordata; class Chondrichthyes; family Pristiophoridae; genus Pristiophorus; species Pristiophorus japonicus. The sequence goes on from NC_091980.1 coordinate 95,874,198, forward strand.
GGAGGAGGACGCTCCATAGACCCTCGCGGTTGACAGTGTCAAAGGCTTTTGTAAGGTCGAAGAAGGCCATGTATAAGGGCTGGCGCTGTTCCCTGCATTTTTCCTGTAGCTGTCGCGCTGCAAAAATCATGTCCGTTGTGCCCCGTAGGGGACAAAATCCGCACTGTGACTCCGGGAGGAGCTCCTCAGCCACGGGAAGGAGACGGTTGAGGAGGACTCTAGCGACGACTTTCCCAGTGGCTGATAGCAGGGAGATTTTTCTGTCGTTGCCGCAGTCGGACCTGTCCCCTTTTTTAAAGATGGTGATGATTACTGCATCTTTGAGATCCCCCGGCATGCTCTCCTTCCTCCAGATGAGAGAGATGAGGTCATGTATCCATGCCGGCAGTGCCTCTCCGCCATACTTCAGTGCCTCAGCAGGGATTCCCTCCACACCCATAGCCTTGTTGTTTTTAAGCTATCTTATGGCTTTTTCTACCTTGTGCAGCGTTGGTGTCTCACTGAGGTGGTGGCGGGTAGCATGCTGCGCGATGTAATTTTGTAAAACAGTTTGGATGTACATTGGTAGTATAAGTGGCAGTCTAATTCAGGAGCTAACTGGACAATCTGATTGCACTAAAGCAGGAGATTTAAGTTTATCTTACAGCTATTGATATAGAATTCAAACAGGCTGCAGAGTTGAGAAAACACAGACCCCTGACTACTTGAGAGTTAGCACATTGCATTGAGCTATAACTCACGCTTGACATTTCAGGACTTTTGGCAGCGAGCCAATTATGGACTAACAGCATATCAATTGAGCCAATAAGGTCAAAGGGGGCGAAGTCATGATTGTAAATTGATCCAGGATAAGTACAGCTATTTTTTGCCATGTGTTTCAGAAGGACAAAGGACCTGGCATAAAGCCAGCAGTGTGTTGCAGCTGCCAGAATAAAATTATGTTAAACTATCACTGGAGTTCGCATCTCATTGAAAATTAAGAGATCTAACAATTTTGGCATCACGAGCAGGATCACTGAGGGAAGAAACTGAATTTTGGACATCGGACCTACATACTGAGGTAAGGACTCCTCTTTATAAAAGTCCTCAATCAATTGTCTAAATTCACCTCCCCTTCTACGTGATTCCGAAAGCCTCCGGTTTGTGAACCCTCCAGTTGGTATCGGCTCGAGGTCCCATAAATGTCTAAACTTCGGCGGTGTATTAGTTAATTCATCACTGACCCATGGATCAGCTGGAAAGCCTATGACTCGAGACCCCTGTAAAGAAATTAGTATTATGGCAGCAGAAGATAAGAGCAAAGAATTGCCTACAACTGTTAAAGGCGGGTGGGCACCACCTGAGGTTTCAATAGACGAAATCCTCGAACAGTTCAAAGAATACATAGAGCAACAATTCGACTTATCTAAAACCTGTATTAATATTGAACAAAAGTACAGAACCTCCAAAGGACAATGGTCCTTGGATGAGATCAAAAGTTCTGGGGAAAAACGACCCGTATGAGAAATAAAGAGCGAACCAGATGGTCCTGAGCTGTTATGGGACAGATCCGACAGCAGAATGAAATTATAACGCGTTCCCAACATAATAGGAACCTGAGCAGTACAAATGACCAATTGCAAGCAGTTTGTGAACAACTGCGACAGAAAAAGCTTGAACTTGAAAAGTTGGAAGCGGAAGTTAAAGGTGAAATTAAAGAAGGGAAAAAATCATTTGGTCAAGAGACAGTAATAGGAAAAGGAAAATGTATCGGTCAATTTCCAGGGTACCCATGTTTGGATAAATTAAAAACGCAAACCCGAAGACACAAAGGAATAGATACGGATTCTGAGTCCTCTGACGATACAGGGTCGGAGGATGAAGAATTAGGGTTGCGTTTTGCCCCGTTTAAAAAAAAATGAGTTGTAGTCAAATCAGAAGAGACTGCGGATGAGGATGGAACCAAAAAAACAAAGAAAAGGCTGTATGAAAAATACAAAGAAAGGGGGAGTGAAATCTGTAAAGTCCTGTCCCCTCAGTAAAGATTCACACGAGGCATGTAGTGAAGTCAAGGTCACTCTGGACCTGCACCTTTATTTCACAGCTCTGGACTGCTGCACTTGCCTGAGACCTGTCCTTATATACCTGTCTGGGGCAGGTATCCCAGTGTCTCCTGCAAGTGCACCCCTGATGGTAAGGTATGCTGGTGGTTAAAGGTCATATCTTATTACAGTCATGTATAGCATGTTAGGATACAGTTGTATATAATAATGTAAGATACATGACAAAAACGTGGGACCAATTGGACCGCTTAAGAAATATATATCAACTTTATCCCTGGGACGGAGTGCAAATTTTGACCATAATGGTGCCAAAAACACAAGGAAGAAAATTGTACGACAAGGTAAAAGGAGCTTTGGGGCGGGATGAGCAAGAATTAGACGCAGGGTGGGATGCGATTAAACACTGGCTGCAAGCCTTCAGTCCAGCAAAGACAGACTGGGGAAAAATTGCAGCCTGCCATGCCAACAGAAAGGAACAGAGGAGGTCCTGGAGTATGACGAGCCGTTTAGATGCACATGGCTAGAACATTCGGGTATGAATAATACGGATGAGGAAATGGATGAACAAGAGTTTGGACCCCAGAAAGCAACTTTCGTGGCATGTCTAAAGCCAGAACTGTCCAAAATGCTTAAGGCAGTGTTACCGGACTGGGAAGGTAGAGGAACTACCTTTGCAGCGTTGGTGGAGCGATGTAACCAATTTGACAGGAATATGGGAGCTAAAGTCTGAGGTGTGCAGGCTATGGGATGGAAATCCCAGGATTCCGATTAACAGTCATTTGGAAAATTACCCGGAAAATGTCATTATTGTGGGAAAGAAGGTCACTGGGCCAAGACGTGCAGGGCGAAACAGCAAGGTCGTGGCCGGGGAAGAGGACGCAGCCAGGGATACAATTCAGCCAACAAACCAGGCTTGTCACAAGATAATGACCTCATAGAAGCATTTAAGCGACTGACAATACACCAACAGAAAGAGTTACTTGGGATAGCAAAAAATGATTAGAGCCCGCCCTGGCCCCGCTCCTCGCACTAATACAACAGAGGGGAGATGGGCTATATATAACTGTGAGGGTGGGCGATAAGGATGTGGACTGTCTTTTAGACACAGGGGTGGAATTAACATGCCTACCCCTACAATATGGAGACTTTTTGCCGTTGGATGGTAGGGCACGTACAGCCTATGGAGTTGGGGGCCACAAAATGGAAATTAAAAGGACAAAACCAGTACTTATAGGGCTGGGTCCACATGAACTAACCATGCTGGTCTGGATAGGCCCAGTCGATCAACCCCTTTTGGGAATGGACATCCTAATCCAAGTAGATTCATCGTTGCATTTCGAGGATGGTCGGGTGACATGGTCAATTAGAACTTTGAAGAAAGAAGAATTGAAGGAACACCCGATATGGACTAAGGATAAGAACGATTGTGGCCTACTCCAGATGGAGCCTGCGTCATTTACCGGGACCAAGCCTCCATGCACTAAACAGTCTCCCATCAGTCCAACTGCCATCGTGGGAATCTTACCTGTTATTCAGCAATTGGAGAAACAAGGGTTGCTTATTAAAACGCATAACTCCTCCAATAGCCCCGTGTGGCCGGTACAGAAATCTAATGAAACTTGTAATTTGACCGTCGATTATAGGAAAGCTAACCAGTGTATTGATCAAAAAGCTCCTTTGGTCACAGATCCCTCCACCATTTTTAACTGGAACATAAATATTTCTCGGTTATAGATATGGCCAACGGATTTTGGTCGGTGCCTCTGGCACCGGAGGTTCGACAATGGTTTGCAAGGACAACAGTATACTTGGACCCGGTCACCGCAGGGTTTCCACAACAGCCCTACATTATTCCACATGGCTTTACAAAGTCATTTGCGAGAATTACCTCTCCTGTCATCCACAGTCATCCAATGTGTAGACAATATCCTGCTAGCTTCAAACACGGAAAAACAGCATGAACAAGATTTACGAGCTCTGCTGGACCACCTTTGGCTGAAAGGACATAAAGCCAGCATCGACAAAGCACAAATATCCCAAGAAGTGGTTGTATACCTGGGACAAAAGATTTCACAAGGAAAGAGAGAACTTACCCAGGATAGACAGCAGCCATTCGGGTTGCTAAAAAACCCACCACTATTCAGGAACTAAGGTCTTTTTTGGGATTGTGCAACTTTAACAGAAATTGGATTGACTCCTTCACACAGCTTGCTCAGCCATTGAATGATATCTTAAAGGGGAAACGTGCCTCTAAAGAAGCCATCACCCTCACTAAGGAACAGCAAGAGGCCTTTCTGAGTTTGAAAAAGGCTTTGTGTTCGGCACCGGCTCTGGGAATCCCCGACAGTGGTAAGCCATTTACCCTGCTTGTCCATGAGAAAGAAGGATACATGACAGCTATACTGACACAAGAACATGGGGATCAGCAAAGACCTATTGGCTATTATTCGGCAAAATTGGATGCGGTAGCCCTTGGATGGGAAAGTTGCCTAAGGGCCATGGAAGCTATATGTCGAGAGGTAATGATCACTGCGGGTCTAGTCCTCGATCAAAAGCTGATTGTCAAGTATCCCCACACCGTACATGCTTTGCTGTCTATGAATAGAATAGAATAGGTGACAGCAGCTAGATGGACCCGCTGGACAGCAGTTTTGGAAGCTCCTAATTTCCATATCGTCCGGGCCAGCCCGGTTAATCCCGCAACTATGTACTCGTTGTGGCCACACAGTTTAATCCCTAGGTCTTCGAAGTCCTCAACCTCTGTCCACTGGGTCTTGACAAAATCAACAAGGGACTCGAGTAAGGATACCATGACACCAGACATATCTCTTACATATGTATTATGTACATTCTTCACCAATAGGTAAACAAATACTGTCTGAAGCAATGATAATAACAATACAAAATAATGACAAAAACTTTATTAGATAATTCTAAAACATTCATTTTGGTTTGGACCATGTCATTTCAGTACAACACACTGGGCCAGAAGTGTTGGCTGCCAACCTGCCAGGCACTGCAGACATTTTGAGTCTGTTTACATTAAGTCGAGAATAACACGCGCCTGAGCCCTCGCGGCTTTGCCCCGCTCTTGCTATGTCACTGATGTCAATATTGTTTACCCTTAATCCGACCCTGTACGGGCCCATTCTAGGCTTGGGCCCCGGATGATTGCCCCATTCGCCCCCCCCACACCGGCCCCTTAATCCGTCCCTGCCTGGGAGCTTCAGTGTGAGATAAAGTCATCAGCATGACTGAACATCACAAATACACTGCACCCTAAATCTGTAAAAAAGAAAATGGTCTAAGTTGATTCACAATGTAATATTTTTCATACACGAATTGTTAAGTTGACATTTCTTTCTTTTATGTTATAGTTTTGTGTACAGACTATTTTATATGCCATACAGGATATTAGTTTAATTTTTTAAAATATATTCATTCCTGGGATGTGGGTGTCTTGGCAAGGTTAGCATTTATTGTCCATCATTAATTACCCTTGAGAAGGAGGTAGTGAGCCGCCTTCTTGAACTGCTGCAGTCCTTATGGTGAAGGAACTCTCACAGTGCTGTTAGGAAGGGAGTTCTAGGATTTTGACCCAACGATGATGAAGGAACGGCGATATATTTCCAATTGAAGATGGTGTATAACTTGGAGGGGAACTTGTAGGTTAATAGAAACATAAAAACATAGAAAATAGGTGCAGGAGTAGGCCATTCAGCCCTTCGAGCCTGCACCACCATTCAATATGATCATGGCTGATCATGCAACTTCAGTACCCCACTCCTGCCTTCTCTCCATACCCACTGATCCCTTTAGCCATAAGGGCCACATCTAACTCCTTTTTGAATATATCCAACGAACTGGACTCAACAACTTTGTGTGGTAGAGAATTCCACAGGTTCACAATTCTCTGGGTGAAAAAGTTTCTCCCCATCTCGGTCCAAAATGGCTTACCCATTATCCTTAGACTGTGACCCCTGGTTCTGGACTTGCCCAACATTGGGAACATTCTTTCTGCATCTAACCTGTCCAATCCCGTCAGAATTTTATATGCTTCTATGAGATCCCCTCTCATTCTTCTGAATTCCAGTGAATATAAGCCTAGTCGATCCAGTCTTTCTTCATATGTCAGTCCTGCCATCCCGGGAATCAGTCTGGTGAACCTTCGCTGCCACCTCTACCACCTAGAAGGACAAGAGCAGCAGATGCTTCCAGGCACCTGCTGCCCTTGACCTTCTAGGTGGTAGAGGTCACGGGTCTGGGACGTGCTGCAGAAGAAGCGTTGGTGAATTGCTGCAGTGTGTCTTGTAGGTGGTACACACTGCAGCCACGGTGCACCGGTGGTGCAGGGAATGGATGCTTATGGTGGTGGATAGGGTGCCAATCAAGCAGGCTGTTTTATCCTGGATGGTGTCAAGCTTCTTGAGTATTATTGGAGCTGCACTCATCCAGACAAGTAGAGAGTATTCCATTACAGTCCTGACTTGTGCCTTGTAGATGGTGGAAAGGCTTTGAGGAGTCAGGAGGTGAGACACTTACTGCAGAATACCCAGCCTCTGACCTGCTCTTGTAGCTACAGAATGTATATGGCTGGTCCAGTTAAGTTTCTGGTCAATGGTTAACCCCAGCATGTTGATGTTGGGGGATTTAGTGATGGTAATATCATTGACAGATTTAGGGTGCAGTGTATTTGTCATGCAACTGACTTTGTCTCGCACTGAACCTCCCAGGTGGTTAAATTTTAATATTATGAGTTCATGGGTAGAAGCTCCCACATTATTATATTATAGAAAGGACAGCGCTTGTTGGAGATAGTCATTGCCTGGCACTTGTGTGGCATGAATGTTACTTGCCACTTATCAGCCCAAGCCTGAATATCATACAGGTCTTGTTGCATGCGGGCACAGACTGCTTCATTGGTTGATTGCTCTCAGTGTGTGAGGTGCTCTCAGATGGAGCACGGAAGATCATTGTTAATCTTAACTCTATTTTCAACTTGTGTTGGTGATTTTAGTGGTTTAAGCATCTGAATTTCCAGATCCCTTTGTTCCTTTTGACAATTTTGTTTCTCACCAGTCGGACTGGACTAAAATTCAAGCGGCTGGCGGCCCCGACCCGAGCCTCCCCGACCCGAGCCTCCCCTAACCCGAGCGTTCCCTAACCCGAGCCTCCCCTAACCCGAGCGTCCCCTAACCCGAGCCTCCCCTAACCCGAGCGTCCCCGACCTGAGCGTCCCTGACCCGAGCGTCCCCGACCTGAGCATCCCTGACCCGAGCGGCCCCGACCTCGGTGAGTCCGAGAGGCCAGAGAGTTTGGTGAGTTTGGGAGGCCAGGAGTGCGAGGAGCAGGAGGGCCGGAGGTGGGCAAGGAATTCACTTCTGGTGAGGAGCTCACAGCCCTCGTCCAGGCAGGTAAGTAGTTGGCTGTTTGATTGGTAAGTATCTCTCTCTCTTTTTCTTTTTAATTAGATTTTAATTGGATAAGTCGAATTAGAGGGATGGCAGGGCAGCTCAGTCCTGTGGAACGCATGTCCTGCGGCATGTGGGAAGTCCTGGATGCTTCGCATGGCCTAGACAACCATGTGTGCAGGAGGTGTCTCTAGCTTCAACTACTCGAGCTCCGCTTTTCGGAGCTTGAGCGGCGTCTGGAGTCAACACGGTGCATCCGCGAGGCTGAGAGCTACGTGGATAGCACGTTTCAGAAAGTGGTCACCCCGCAGCTTGAAAGCGTGCAGGTAGAAGGGAAATGGGTGACCACCAGACGGAGTAAGAACACTAGACAAGTAGTGCAGGAGTCCCCCCGTGAGTCCATCTCACTTTCCAACTGATATTCTCTTCTGAGCACCGGTGAGGACGATGGTGCCTCTGGGGAGTGCAGTCAGAGCCAAGTCCAAGCCACCATGGGTGGCTCAACTGCACGGGGGGAGGGACGAAGAATAAAAGAGCTGCAATGGTAGGGGATTCAATAATTAGGGGAATAGAGCGGTGTTTCTGCAGCCGCCTGCGCCCATCCAAGCACCTTTTAAATGTGGTGAGAGTTTCTGCATCCACAATCCTCTGCGTGAAGAAGCTTCCCCTCAAATCCCCTCTGAACTTTCCACCAACCACCTTAAAACTATGCCCCTTTGTAATTGACCCCTCCATCAAGGGAAATAGGCCCTTGCTATCCACTATACCCAGACCCCTCAAAATTTTATACACCTCAATTAGGTCTCCTCTCAGCCTCCTCTGTTCCAAGGAGAACAAACGCAGCCTATCCAATTTGTCCTCATAGCTAAGATTCTCCATTCCAAGGGCAGCATTCTAGTAAATCTCCTTTGCATCCTCTCGAATGCAATCACGTCCTACCTATAATACAGTGGCCAGAACTGCATGCAGTACTCCAGCTGTGGCCTAACCAGAGTATTATACAATTTAAGCATAATCTCCCTGCTCTTGTATTCTATGCCTCGGCCAATAAAGGCAAGCATTCCGTATGTCTTCTTAACCACCTTATCCACCTGACCTGCTACTTTCAGGGTTCTGTGGACAAGCACTCCAAGGTCCCTTTGTTCATCTACACTTTTAAGTGGCCTACCGTTTAATGTGTATACTCTTTCCTTATTCGCCCTCCCAAAGTGCATTACCTCACACTTCTCCGAATTAAATTCCATTTGCTACTGCTCTGCCCACCTGACCAGTAGATTGAAATCTTCCTGCAGTTCATGACTTTCCTCTTCATTATCAACCACACAGCCAATTTTAGTGTCATCTGCAAACTTCTTAATCATACTCCCTATATTCAACACTAGATCATTGATATATACCACTAAAAGCGAGGGACCCAGTACTGAGCCCTGCGGAACCCCACTGGAAACATCCTTCAAGTCACAAAAACATCCATCAACCATTACCCTTTGCTTCCTACCTCTAATTTTGGATCCAATTTGCACTGGATCCCATGGGCTTTAGCCTTTGTGACCAGTCTACCATGTGGGATCTTATCAAAAGCCTTGCTAAAGTCCATATACACTATATCATTTGCACTACCCTCATTGACCCTCCTGGTTACCTCCTCAAAAAATTCAATCAGGTTAGTCAAACATGATCTTCCCTTAACAAATCCATGCTGACTGTCTCTAATTAATCCTTGCCTTTCTAAATGAAGATTTATCCTGTCTTTTCGGATTTTTTCCAATAATTTTCCCACCACTGAGGTTAGGCTGACAGGCCTGTAATTACTCAGCCTATTCCTTTCTCCCTTCTTAGCAAGGGTACCACATTAGCAGTCCTCCAGTCCCCCGGCACCATGTCCAAATCCAAAGAGGACTGGAAAATGATGGTCAAGGCCTCTGCTATTTCCTCTTTTACCTCGCTCAACAGCCTGGGATGCATTTCAACCAGTCCTTGAGAGTTATCTACTTTCAAAGCTGCTAAACCCCTTAATACCTCCTCTCTCACTATGTTTATTTCATCCAGAATTTCACACTCCTCCTTGATAGCAGTATCTGCATTGCCCCTTTCCTTTGTGAAAACACGCGCGACGTATTCATTAAGAACCATACCAACATCTTCCACCACCACACAAAGATTACCCTCATGGTCTCTAATAGGCCCTACCCTTTCTTTAGTTGTCCTCTTGCTCTTAATATATTTATAGAACATCTTTGGGTTTTCCTTAATTTTACTAGCCAAGAGTTTTTCATGCTCTCTCTTAGCATTCCTAACATCCTTTTTAATTTTACCTCTGAACTTTCTATATTCCTCCAAAGATTCTACAGTATTTAGCCATCAGTATATGTCATAAGCTTCCCTTTTTTTCTTTATCCTCCCTTGTAAGTCCCTAGACATCCACTGTGTAAGTACTTCAGGGAATCGAATACGGCCAGGGTAGTCTCCTGGACTAGTTTCGATCAACTGTATGGGTCAGAGAGCAATTTTCCCAGATTTCTTTCCCCAATTGGCCTGGGTTTTTTATGTGTTTTTTTTTGCCTCTCCCAGAAGATCACATGGCTCCGGTTGGGGTGGATTGTAGAATGCTGCGGTGCAGGGGGTGTCACAGTTGTGTGGGATGAACTGGTTGGGATGGATGCTCTTTACCTTTCCTCCATTGTTCATTATTCATAGGTTTATATGTAATCTTCAGGGCTGCTGACCGAGGGCCGTGTAGCATTTTTTGTCGGCCAGCGCGGACACAATGGGCCGTATTGGCCTCCTTCTGCACTGCAAATTTCTATGGGCCCAAGTTTCCACACGCGCCTAGAACAGCGCAGTCCCGACCTGGACGCCCATTTTTCGCGCCACAAAGTGCGCCTAAAAAAAACTTCCGTATTCTCCAACTCCCTGCAGGTCCTCTGGCCCTCGGCGCAGCACGAGCTATGGGGGGGCGGAGCCAGGTCCCTGCACTGAAAACAGTGCCGGGACCTCTGCAGATGCACGCTACAGTGGGCACGCAAGCGCAGTAGCTCCAGATGCCCGAAACTGTGTGGGAGGGGCCCGAAGCACACAGCCCCTAGCCCTGGCCGAATGGCCTCACTGGGGCTGCGTGAATAAGGCTCCTCCCACAGCCAGCTCCTGCTTCCTCCCGACCCGACTCGACTCCCGCTTCCCCCCGCCCCGGACCAGACCTGACACCCGCTCCCCCCTCCCCCCCAGACTCCGGATCGGACCCGACACCCGCTCCCCCCCCCACCGAGGCCGGACCCGACCCGATTCCCGCTCCCGCTCCCCCCCACCCGGACCGGACCCGACCCGACTCCCGCTCCCGCACCCCCCCCCCCCGACTGGACCCGACCCGACCCGACTCCCGCTCCCGCCCCCCGACCCGACCCAACCCGACTCCCGCTCCCTCCCCCCACCCTGACTGGACCCGACCCGACTCCCGCTCCCCCCCACCCCGACTGGACCCGACCCGACCCGACACCCGCTCCCGCTCCCCCCCCAACTGGACCCAACACGACTCCCATCCCCCCGCCCCCGACTGGACCCGACCCGACTCCCGCTCCCCTCCCCCCCCGACTGGATCCGACCCGACTTCCGCTGCCGCTCCCCCCCCCCGACTGGATCCGACCCGACTCCCACTCCCCCCCCCCCCGACTGGACCCGACCCGACTCCCGCTCCCCCCCCCCGACTGGACCCGACCCGACTCCCGCTCCCCCCCCCGACTGGACCCGACCCGACTCCCGCTCCCCCCCCCCCGGACCGGACCCGACCCGACTCCCGCTCCCGCCCCCCCCCCCGACTGGACCCGACCCGACCCGACTCCCGCTCCCGCCCCCCGACCCGACCCAACCCGACTCCTGCCCCCAGACTGGATCCAATGGCAAACCGCTGCCTCAAAGGCCTGCCTGAAGCACTTTCACACAGGTAGGAACATGGTTTATTTCATCTTTTCTTTGATTAGAAATTTTTATTCAGGTCGGATTTATTTGTATAATATTTGTATAAGTATAACTAAGGATTTATTGTAGAATTTAATGATTTCCCTTCCTCCCCTTCGTTCCCGACGCCTAATTTGTAACCTGCGCCTGATTTTTTAATGTGTAGACAAGGTTTTTTCAAGCGTACAAAAATCTTCACTTACTCCATTCGAAGTTAGTTTGGAGTACGTTTTCACTGTGGAAACTTTCAAATCAGGCGTCAGTGGCCGGACACGCCCCCTTTTGAAAAAAAAATTCTGTTCCAAAGTGAAACTGTTCTACCTGACTAGAACTGGAGCAAACTAAATGTGGAGAATTCCGATTTCTAGGATACTCCGTTCTACACCAGTTGCTCCTAAAAATCAGGAGCAAATCATGTGGAAACTTGGGGCCTATGTTTCTATTACCTGAGGAGTTGTGAATAGAACTGAACACTGTGCAATCATCAGAATCCTGTTCAGTTTAGGTTGTTATTTTTGCCACACTGTGAAGCAAATGATAATCAAAGGTTGTTGTAGAATGCAAGTTATTGGAATTATCTGTCTGAATTCTCCAGTGGAGGAAGAAATAAGACAGCATAAAGGAGTTATGTCAGAATCCCTGCACATAAAACGGACATGTGTAATGTATTTGGAATTACAAACCAGCGGTTTGCATACTGAATGACCAGCCTTTTCTGCTACAGAAAGTGATTCCATTCATTAAAGGTACTTGTGTTTCACAATTGCAGTCTAAAAGGCTCAATTTTGCCTATATTCTTTGGCAGATCTTTTGTGTCCTCCTCACGCATTGCTTTTCCTCCCATCTTTGTATCGTCAGCAAACTTGGCTACGTTACACTCATTCTCTTCTTCCAAGTCCTTAATATAGATTGTAAATTGTTGGGGTCCCAGCACTGATCCGTGCGGCACCCCACTAGTTACTGGTTGCCAACCAGAGAATGAACCATTTATCCCAACTCTCTGGTCACTGTTAGTTAGTCAATCCTCTATCCATGCTAATATATTATCCCCAACCCCGTGAACTTTTATCTTGTGCAGTAACCTTTTGTGTGGCATCTTGTCAAATGCCTTCTGGAAGTCCAAATACACCACATCCACTGGTTCCCCTTGATCCACCCTGTTCGTTACATTCTCAAAGAATTCCAGCAAATTTGTCAAACATGACTTCCTCTTCATAAATCCATGCTGACTCTGCCTGACGGAATTTTGCTTTTCTAAATGTTCTGCTACTGCTTGTTATAAACATAGAAACATAGAAACATAGAAAATAGGTGCAGGAGTAGGCCATTCGGCCCTTCGAGCCTGCACCACCATTTAATATGATCATGGCTGATCATGCAACTTCACTACCTCATTCCTCCTTTCTCTCCATACCCTTTGATCCCTATAGCCATAAGGGACACATCTAACTCAATTTTGAATATATCTAACGAACTGGCCTCAACAACTTTCTGTGGTAGAGGATTCCACAGGTTCACATTTCTCTGAGTGAAGAAATTTCTCCTCATCTCGGTCCTAAATGGCTTACCTCTTATCCTTAGACTGTGACCCCTGGTTCTGGACTTCCACAACATCAGGAACATTCTTCCTGCATCTAACCTGTCCAATCCCATCAGAATTTTATATTTTTCTATGAGATCCCCTCTCATTCTTCTAAATTCTGTCAATATAAGCCTAGTTCCTCCAATCTTTCTTCATATGTCAGTCCTGCCATCCTGGGAATCAGTCTGGAAAAACCTTCGCTGCACTCCATCAACAGCAAGAATGTCCTTCCTCAGATTAGGAGACCAAAACTGTACACAATATTCAAGGTGTGGCCTCACCAAGGCCCTGTACAACTGCCGTAAGACCTCCCTGCTCCTATACTCAAATCCTCTCGCTATGACATGCCATTTGCCTTCTTCACCATCTGCTGTACCTGCATGCCAACTTTCAATGACTGATGTACCAAGACACCCAGGTCTCGTTGCACCTCCCCTTTTCCTAATCTGCCGCCATTCAGATAATATTCTGGCTCCCTGTTTTTACCACCAAAATGGATAACCTCACATTTATCTACATTATACTGCATCTGCCATGCATTTCCCACTCATCTAATCTGTCCAAGTCACGCTGCATCCTCTTAGCATCCTCCTCGCAGCTCACACCACCACCCAGTTTAGTGTCATCTGCAAACTTGGAGATATTACATTCAATTCCTTCGTCCAAATCATTAATGTATATTGTAAATAGCTGGGGTTCCAGCACTGAACCTTGCTAGTCACTGCCTGCCATTCTGAAAAGGACCCATTTATTCCTACTCTTTGGTTCCTGTCTGCCAACCACATCAATACATTACCCCCATACCATGTGCTTTAGTTTTGCACACTAATCTCTTGTGTGGGATCTTGTCAAAAGTCTTTTGAAAGTCCAAATACACCACATCTACTGGTTCTCCCTTGTCCACTCTTCTAGTTACATCCTCAAAAAATTCTAGAAGATTTGTCAAGCATGATTTCCCTTTCATAAATCCATACTGACTTGGACTGATCCTGTCACTGCTTTCCAAATGCATTGCTATTACGTCTTTAATCATTGACTCCAACGTTTTCCCCACTACCGATGTCAGGCTAACCGGTCTATAATTCCCTGTTTTCTCTCTTTCTTCCTTTTTTAAAAAGTGGGGTTACATTAGCTACCCTCCAATCTACAGAAACTGATCCAGAATCTATAGAATGTTGGAAAATGACCACCAATGTGTCCACTATTTCTAGGGCCACTTCCTTAAGTACTCTGGGATGCAGACTATCAGGTCCTGGGAATTTATCGGCCTTCAATCCCATCAATTTCCCTAACACAATTTCCTGACTAATAAGGATTTCCTTCACTTCCTCCTTCTCACTAGACCCTCGGTCCCCTAGTACTTCCGGAAGGTTATTTGTGTCTTCCTTCGTGAAGACAGAACCAAAGTAATTGTTCAATTGGTCTGCCATTTCTTTGTTCCCCATTATAAATTCATCTGATTCTGAGTGCAAGAGACCTACATTTGTCTTCACTAATCGTTTTCTCTTCACATACCTATAGAAGCTTTTGCAGTCAGTTTTTATGTTCCCTGCAAGCTTACTCTCATACTCTATTTTCCCCCTCCTAATTAAACCCTTTGTCCTCCTTTGTTGAATTCTAAATTTCTCCCAGTCCTCAGATTTACTGCTTTTTCTGGCCAATTTAATGCCTTTTCCTTGGATTTAACACTATCCCTAATTTCCCTTGTTAGCCACGGTTGAGCCACCTTCCCCATTTTATTTCTACGCCAGACAGGGATGTATAATTGTTGAAGTTCGTCCATGTGATCTTTAAATGTCTGCCATTACCTATCCACCGTCAACCCTTTTAGTATCATTCGCCAGTCTATCCTAGCCAATTCACATCTCATACCATCAAAGTTACCTTTCTTTAAGTTCAGGACCCTAGTCTCTGAATTAACTGTGTCAATGTTAATAATGGCCTCCAACATTTTCCCAACCACAGATGTTAGGCTAACTGGTCTATAGTTTCCTGCTTTTTGTCTGCCTCCTTTTTTAAATAGGGGCGTTACATTTACAGTTTTCCAATCTGCTGGGACCTCCCCAGAATCCAGGGAATTTTGGTAAATTACAACCAACTCGAACAGGAGGCCCGGTAAATCTGCACCCACTGACACCCTTGGATGACAGGGTCGCTGCTTTGATGGATCCTGCCTGGAGAAAAGCAACCACCACTGCACAAGCTGAGCCCACACTTGAGGGAGAGGGTAAGTCCTGCAAATTCCAGAGTCTGGCTTTGCTAAATGTCAAGTACTACACGGGCTACCTATGCTTCGGTTTATGGGGATGTCTCCGTCAGCTACGCTTCGGTTGATGAAATGTGCTATCATTCGAGCCTGTTGTCTGTGCTGTGTGTACCTACTCATGCCACCCTGCCCCCTCCTCTGCTGCTAACCATTTGTCTGTTCTGTTATATTTTGCAGAACTCGAGGCAAACCCTGACAAGGCTGAAGCCGATGCAGAAGAAGATTCAGACGCGGACAAACCTGAAGAGGAGAACATCTTCCAATCCCACTTTCCAGATCAAGAGCATGGGGGTGAGGGAGAGGGGTAAGGGGAGGTGATGAATGAAGTCTACACTGTTGTACTCACTCTGGAGGAGGTGCAGGTGCCACCCATTGAGTTGCCAGACCCTTTCCTGAGTGGTACGAGTTTTGGACATTCCATGGTTTCTCACAGTCCGAGGCTGGGGATTCCAGTGGGATGCAGCGAGGCACACCCAAGGCCCCACCGTCCAAGGCAGTGGGTCCCAGTGAGATGCAGCGAGGCACACCCAGGGCTCCACCGTCCGAGGCTGCGGGTCCCAGTGGCAGCAAGCCACACCCAGGGTGAGGAAGGGAAGGAGAGCTCGACAGTGCTCTCCTGAGATGCAGGATCTAACAGATGTGGTTCACATGATGGCAATGAGAGCGGAGAGCTTTGACCTTACACAATCACTCCTGGACACCATCAGTGGGGTGGGTGATGAGGTATTGGGACTACCAGGAGAAGTAACATCACTCTCACGAGAAATGGGAAGACTGTACGGGCACATGCGGGAGGGAATGTCACAGGTAGCTGATACACTGTCGATGCACATGAGGGAAGGAATGTCTTAGTTAGCTGCTGCAATAAGGGAACATGCCCAGACCCCATGCCCATTGACAGAATCAACTGCCATTCCCACTCCAATCCCCAGACTAACTTCCACATTTCCATTCCCTCCCACCCGCACCCACCCCCCCCCCCGCCCCGCCCCATCAAGAAGTGCGCATTACCCGAGATGTTGGAAAGAATGCGCTTGTTACCAACCCGAGAAATGCTGCGTCACCGCCTGCGGGCACAGGTGGGGTCAACAAGACCAAGCGCAGCGGGCGGTCTTAGAATAAGGTGGAAGAGAGATGGGTGCAGCCTTTCTTTGCTGCACGTCACAATATGCAACATGTTGTATTCCTGGTCAGCTTCCATCCGGGTTACGCATCGGGGCATCATGAGCCAGGTGGTGAGGCTGTATCCTTTGTCTCCCAGCAGCCAGCTCTGCCCTTCTGGCTGTTGCTGAAACACGGCAGATGCTCCCAGGGTATCTCGCATCAATTGACATGATGCGATGCATGTCGTCAGACAGGAGCTGCACGTTAATGGAGTGGAAGCCTTTTTTGTTCCTTTACATCTCGGAATCTTCCAAAGCTGCTCACAAGACGATGTGGGTACAATCAATGCAGCCCTACCTTTGGGAAGCCAGCAATCCTGGAGAAGCCCACAGCCCTTTCACACATTGTCTGGATGGTTGTGGGGAACTTTATGTAATCATTCCTCCAGGCAAATAGTGCAGCAGTTACCTGCCGAATGCAGATATGTGTTGCACGTTGAATAATGGCGCACACATCCCCAATTATGGCCTGGAATGATCCAGATGCATAGAATGAAAGTGCAGCTGTAACCTTCACTTCAATGACAAAGCAGTCCTCCTGGCGCTTCTAGGATGCAGGTCTGCTTTTACTAACTCACATATCTCGGTTACAACTTCTTTGCAGAAACGCAGCCTTCTCACACAGTCTGCATCACTCAGGTGCAGGTATGAACGGCTGTCTCGATGTATCCAATGTGAGTAAGGCCTCCTGCCCATCATCCTACGTGCTCTAAAGTTCCTCATGCGATGACGTTGAATCAATCATCTCCTCCGCAGCACCATCATGCAGAAGGCTTGCATGAGGTATGGCATTGTCAGTATTGCCCCCATGATTAAATTGTACATAGAAACATAGAAAATAGGTGCAGGAGTAGGCCATTCGGCCCTTCGAGCCTGCACCACCATTCAATAAGATCATGGCTGATCATTCCCTCAGTACCCCTTTCCTGCTTTCTCTCCATACCCCTTGATCCCCTTAGCCGTAAGGGCCATATCTAACTCCCTCTTGAATATATCCAATGAACTGGCATCAACAACTCTCTGCGACAGGGAATTCCACAGGTTAACAACTCTCTGAGTGAAGAAGTTTCTCCTCATCTCAGTCCTAAATGGCCTACCCCTTATCCTAAGACTATGTCCCCTGGTTCTGGACTTCCCCAAAATCGGGAACACTCTTCCCGCATCTAACCTGTCCAGTCCCGTCAGAATCTTACACGTTTCTACGAGATCCCCTCTCATCCTTCTAAACTCCAGTGAATAAAGGCCCAGTTAATTCAGTCTCTTCTCATATGTCAGTCCAGCCATCCCTATAATCAGTCTGGTGAACCGTCGCTGCACTCCCTCAATAGCAAGAACGACCTTCCTTAGATTAGGAGACCAAAACTGAACACAATATTCCAGGTGAGGCCTCACTAAGGCCCTGTACAACTACAGTAAGACCTCCCTGCTCCTATACTCAAATCCCCTAGCTATGAAGGCCAACGTACCATTTGCCTTCTTCACCACCTGCTGTACCTGCATGACCACTTTCAGTGACTGATGAACCATGACACCCAGGTCTCGTTGCGCCTCCCCTTTTCCGAATCTGCCGCCATCCAGATAATATTCTGCCTTCGTGTTTTTGCCCCCGAAATGGATAACCTCACATTTATCCACATTATACTGCATCTGCCATGCATTTGCCCACTCACCTAACCTGTCCAAATCACCCTGCAGCCTCTTAGCATCCTCCTCACAGCTCACACCGCCACCCAGTTTATGGTCATCTGCAAACTTGGAGATATTACACTCAATTCCTTCATCTAAATCATTAATGTATATTGTAAATAGCTGGGGTCCCAGCACTGAGCCCTGCGGCACTCCACTAGTCACTGCCTGCCATTCTGAAAAAGACCCGTTTATCCCAACTCTCTGCTTCCTGTCTGCCAAGCAGTTCTCTAGCCACATCAGTACATTACCCCCAATACCATGTGCTTTGATTTTGCACACCAATCTCTTGTGCGGGACCTTGTCAAAAGCCTTTTGAATGTCCAAATACACCACGTCCACTGGTTCTCCCTTGTTCACTCTGCTAGTTACATCCTCAAAAAATTCCAGAAGATTCATCAAGCATAAATCCATGCTGACTTGGTCCGATCTTGTCACTGCTTTCCAAATGCGCTGCTATTTCATCCTTAATGATTGATTCCAACATTTTCCCCACGACTGATGTCAGGCTGACCGGTCTATAATTACCGTATATGCTCGCGTATCCTACGATCTCACGTATCATGCGACCCCTAAATTTTCATCCCCAAAACATGATTTTATCATATATCTTATGTATCATGCAAGTCACTTTTTTGAGATACCAGATGACACTAGGCTAGGCTTTCAAACAAGTTTAACAAGTACCCAACACATAACAAGCACCCTAACACATAACAACGATCTAAAATAAGACTTTATGCTTTACAAGAAGCAAGAAAAATGGGCATTCGTGTGTTTACTGCAAGTCCCGGATGGTGTACGCGGTTCATGAAAAGACATGACTTTGTGTTAAGAAGAAAAACAAAAATTGCACAGAAACTCCCAAAAGAATTAGAAGAAAAAGTGACTAGTTTTCAAACATTTGTAATCAAACATCGCAAAGCTAACAGCTATAAGTTATCGTGCATTGGAAACATGGATGAGACACCCGTGAATTTTGATATGCCTCTCAGCTGATTTGGAAAGCGTAAACATTACGTGTGTATCAGCAAGTAAAACAGCAGTTTTATCAAAATCATCTTTATTTGATATACATATGTACTATTTGACTTACCGTAAATGGATACGGTCTGCTTAACAACCTAACAGCCTAATCTTGGCCAGCACTTCACACCCACAAATTTTGTATCTCGCGTATCATGCTACCCCCCAAATTTAGGTTACAATTTAGGTCTTCAAAAGTCGCATGATACGCGAGTATATACGGTACCCGTTTTCTCTTTCCCTCCTTTTTTAAAAAGTGGTGTTACATTAGCTACCCTCCAGTCCATAGGAATTGATCCAAAATGATCACCAATGCATCCATTATTTCTAGGGCCACTTCCTTAAGTACTCTGGGATGCAGACTATCAGGCCCCGGGGATTTATCGGCCTTCAATCCCATCAATTTCCCTAACACAATTTCCCGCCTAATAAGGATATCCTTCAGTTTCTCCTTCTCACTAGACCTACTGTCCCCTAGTACAATTGTAAGAAGCTCAAAACAGCAGGACAAGGAGTTAAAGCTTCTTTGTTCTCTCTCACAAGGTCGACGCCCTAGTATGGACCACACCCAGGTCTATGCATGTACAATAGGCTTGCTTAGAATGGGAAGCTAGGCATTCAACTGACGAAATTTGGGGCAACGACTTCTAATGCAATTCTGTAATTTTAGATTTTTTTCAAAGTATCACCCCACCACCGACTGAATTTCTCCTCACCGGGCTCAAAGGTCGGCCTTCAGAATCGCTCCCTCACCCGAACACCGGGCTCGGCAAACAGCCTCGCCCCGAGGCTTCTTTGGATGCTGCTGCATAGTGTAAGAGTTCTCATCCCTTCAGTTCGGCTTCCACCCCTGCACCCCCCCACCCACCCAGGACTTGTTTTGAAGCCGAGCCCCGAGCACGTGTGCGGGCAGGAGAGCGATTCTGCCAGCCGATGTCCAACCCTTGAGCATGGTGTGGTGGTGGCATGGCACTTTGAGAAAAATCCAAAATTAAAGAATTGCATTTGACGTCCATTTTCTGCGTTTTAAGTTTGAAAAAAATTAAGATTCATGATGCATATTTAGGCCCCAAGTTTCCACATGATTTTCTCCTGATTTTTAGGAGCAACTGGTGGAGAACGGAGTATCTTAGAAATCGCAGTTCTCCACATTTACGTTTTCTGCAGTTCTAGTCCTGTAGAACAGTTTCACTTTGGAACAGAATTTTTTCTTCAAAAGAGGGCGTGTCCGGCCACTGACGCCTGATTTGAAAGTTTCCACAGTGAAAACGTACTCCAAACTAACTTAGAATGGAGCAAGTGAAGATTTTTGTAGGCCTGAAAAAACCTGTTCTATACATTAAAAAATCAGGCGCAGGTTACAAATTAGGCGTCCGGAACGAGGTGTGGGGGGGGGGGGGGCGATGTCATTACATTCTACAATAAATCCTTAGTTATACTTATACAAATATTATACAAACAAATCCAACCTGAATAAAAATTTATAAGCAAAGAAAAGATTAAATAAACCATCTTCCTACCTGTGTGAAAGTGCTTCAGGCAGGGAGAAGGCTGCAGGAAGCCTCACAAGTTGAGGCAGCCATTCCCGCCGGCAGGGGAGGGGAGGCAGTAAGGGCCCGACCGACGGCAGCAGCCGTTCCCGACAGCAGGGGGTGGGGGAGGCAGTGAGGAGGCAGCCGTTCCCGATGGCAGGGGGGGGAGGAGGCAGTCAGGGCCCGACCGACAGCAGGGGGTGGGGGAGGCAGTGAGGAGGCAGCCGTTCCTGATGGCAGGGGGGGGAGGCAGTGAGGGCCCGACCGACGGCAGCGGGGGGGAGGCAGGGAGAAGGCAGCCGTTCCCGATGGCAGGGGGGGGAGGCAGTGAGGGCCCGATCGACGGCAGCGGGGGGGAGACAGGGAGGAGACAGCCGTTCCCGACGGCAGGGGGGGGGGGAGGCAGTGAGAAGGCTGCAGGAAGCCTCAGAAGTTGAGGCAGCCATTCCCGATGGCAGTGGGGGGGAGGCCCCCCTGCCGTCGGTCGGGCCCGTCGGGAAATGGCTGCCTCAACTTCTGAGGCTTCCTGCAGCCTTCTCACTGCTGCAAGAAGCCTCAGTGGTGATCATGGAAGGGCAATGTGGTTTTATTAAAAAATGTTAAAAATTGAACAGCTACAAAGAACTACAAAAGTGGCCGAGTGCCAATGTTTCCTTCACACTGCGCGTGCGCGAACGCTCCAACGCGCACGCGCAGGGTTGCCGGCACGAAAAAAACTCATTTAAATGGTACCCGCCCCCTCCTACTTACAAAATCGGCGCGAGTGCTAGGCTCCGCCCCCTGGGCACCGCGCCAAGCTGACATCGAGCTGCAAAGCGCTCGATAATAGCGCGTTTTTTTTCAGGCGCCGTTTTCGGCGCGATAAACGGGCGCCCAGCTCGGAGGGGCGCCTGTTTTGCCGCGTGCGGAAACTTGGGGACTATATAACTCTCTCCAAAACTTTGCATAAAAACAATGGCATCTTTCTGCGCCGATTTGTTAATGTGCACTGGTTTTTCTTAAGTGCCCAGAAGGTTTATTGGGAGTGGTCACATACGCCGTCCTAGGAAAAATGTAAGTTGGCCAAACTTGCATGAATGTGAAAAACTGACGCAGACATCAGGTTACGCCCCCATGACGCAAAAAAAAACTAACCTAAAAAATCATAACTAACTGAGTTATGCTGGCGCAGAAACTTTGGGAAAACTTGGATATTTTAATTTAGCCAAAAAAAGCGACGCGCCAAAAAACGGCGCAGATAATTGAGGGAAATTGAGCCCAATGTCCCAGGGTCCTTTGAAATCTTGCTTGAATTATCGAACTGTGTTTTAGTTTGGTCTTGCTGCACAGATCATGAGAGCAAATCGTCAATCTGCTTGGCTTGCTAATTCAGCTGTGACATTGCTATTAATGTTACAGATTGGATGATTCCCATGAAATCCATAGCGGGTGAATAAACCTGGGTAGTGTCATAGAGAATGAAGCTTTTGTTTTTTACTGAAAAGACAATACAAATAACTCTATCGATACAGTTCAATACACACAATGAAAGTTGTCTAAATATTGAAGCAAGATCAACAATGGGCTGGGTGATGAAGCGTTCATTCTTCTGAGGATCAGTTTATGATACATTGTTGGCACAAAATACAGACAGCTATACAACAACAACATAAATAGTATCTTTAATGAGAAAAGAATTGTCCCAAGCAGTTTCACAGCAACATCAGATCGCTGAATGGACACTGGGCCCTGGAGAGATATTAGGAAACATAAAGAAAGAGTCATTGAGAAGTAGGCTTTGAGTAGGTTCTGAAAGATGGAGAGAGGAATAGAAAAGATTAGTGAGAGGCTTCCAGAAAGTCGAGTGGAGGTGGCTGAAGACTGCCACCAATGTACAGGAAAGGAAGGTGGGGATCCAAAAAATGCCAGAATCAGAGAGTCAAAAGATGTTGTTGGGGATATCAAGCTGGAGCAGGTCCAAGAGATAGTCTAGAGTAAGGCTATGGAGGGATTTGAAGGTGAGGTTTTTGTGTTTAACATGTTGGGGGACAGGGAGCCAATGTAGATTAGCGAGGATGGATACTGGGCAAGTAAAACACCGGGGGGAAGGAAAAAGGCAGCTGAGTTTTGAATAAGATGGAATTTGTGAACTATTGACGGGGAGGGGACAGCAAGGAGGATGCAAGTAATTGAATCTAGAGGTAACAAAAGGATTTACTAGCCCTCTAAGATGATCCGGGAGTGGTTTTGGCTAGACAGAGTGAGGTCCTCAAAGAGGCAAACCAGATCTGATGATAAATGACGAGACCAATTGTGCACCATGCGCATAGTGTTTTCATTCTTGGTCTTGAGTGTCATGTATCCTACATGGTTACTGCTTGTACTATTACAAGGTGTGTCACCAGAGGGCACCGCAGTGGGAGACTTGCAGGTTACATGTACAGGTGTGCCTGGCCTAGTATAAAAGGCAGGCCACCATGTATGATCCTCACTCTGGAGTTATCAATAAAGGACTAAGGTCATTACAGTTCAAGTACAACACATTGCCTTGTGGAGTCATTATCAGAGCATCTAAAGACATAACAATTGGCGACGAGATTATGGATTTTCAGGTGAAAATGGCTACCCTTGGTACGTTGTAGCAGTTTGCCGATGGTGATGATTGGGACGCCTTTGTGGAGAGGTTCGACCACTTCTTCACAGCAAACGACCTGGCAGGCGACAATCCGGCCACACTGATAAGCTGATAAGCACAGAGCTATCCTGCTAGCCAGTTGTGGGGCCACTGTTGATGGCCTCATCAGGGACTTGCTGGCACCAGCGAAGACAATGACCAAGACGTACGAGGAGCTTGTAACGCTGATCCAAAAGCAACTCAAGCCCAAAGAGAGCATCCTCACAGCCAGACACCGGTTCTACACACACTGACGGCCCGAAGGCCAGGAAATCGCGAAATATGCTACAGACCTCAGGAGGCTGGCGGCACCGTGTGATTTCGGCAACCACCTCACCGAAGCGCTGCGGGATATCTTTGTCATTGGAATCGGCCATGAGGGCCTTCTTCATAAGCTACTGTCTGCAGACACCACAGTCACACTGCAGAAGGCCATCTCCGTGAGCCAGGTATTCTTGATCTCGACCTGCGGCTCTAGGCAGATGACTCTCCTCAGGACTCAAACCCGGCAAGTACTGTGCACAGAGTGGCGCCTTTCAGAGGCTGGACTGTAGAACGTGAACCTTCTCAGGGCAGAGAGAGCAGGCTCCCAAGTGCCTTAACTCAGAGTCCGCCGAGGGGGGCTAATCGAGTAGTTCCATGCTGGCATTGCGGAGGGAACCACAGGGCTCACCGATGTCGCTTTAAAGACTATGGGCCCAAGTTTCCACAAAATTTGCGCCTGATTTTTAGGAGCAACTGGTGGAGAACGGACTATCTTAGAAATCGCAATTCTCCACATTTTTTTTCTGCAGTTCTAGTCAGGTAGAACAGTTCCACTTTGGAACAGAATTTTTTCTTCAAAAGTGGGCGTGTCCGGCCACTGGCGCCTGATTTCAAAGTTTCCACAGTGAAAACGTACTCCAAACTAACTTAGAATGGAGCAAGTGAAGATTTTTGTCGAACTGAAAAAACCTGTTCAACACATTAAAATATCAGGCGCAGCTTACAAATTAGGCGTCCAGAACGAGGTGGGGGGAGAGGGGGGGGGGGCGGGGGGAAGGGAAGTCATTAAATTCTACAATAAATCCTTATTTATACTTCTACAAATATTATACAAATAAATCCAACCTGAATAAACATTTATAAGCAAAGAAAAGATTAAATAAACCATCTTCCTACCTGTGTGAAAGTGCCTCAGGCACGGAGAATGCTGCAGTCAGCCTGAGGCGCCCGTTCTTTCCCGCGGGGGGGGGGGAGGAGGCGCCCGTTCTTTCCCGCGGGGGGGGGGGAGGAGGCGCCCGTTCTTTCCCGCGGGGGGGGGGGAGGAGGCGCCCGTTCTTTCCCGCGGGGGGGGGGGAGGAGGCGCCCGTTCTTTCCCGCGGGGGGGGGGGAGGAGGCGCCCGTTCTTTCCCGCGGGGGGGGGGGAGGAGGCGCCCGTTCTTTCCCGCGGGGGGGGGGAGGAGGCGCCCGTTCTTTCCCGCGGGGGGGGGAGGAGGCGCCCGTTCTTTCCCGCGGGGGGGGGTAGGCGCCTGTTCTTCCCGCGGGGGGGGAGGAGGCGCCCGTTCTTTCCCGCGGGGGGGGGAGGAGGCGCCCGTTCTTTCCCGCGGGGGGGGGAGGAGGCGCCCGTTCATTCCCGCGGGGGGGGAGGAGGCGCCCGTTCTTTCCCGCGGGGGTGTGGGGGGAGGCGCCCGTTCTTCCCGCGAAGGGGGGGAGGAGGCGCCCGTTCTTTCCCGCGGGGGGGGGAGGAGGCGCCCGTTCATTCCCGCGGGGGGGGGGAGGAGGCGCCCGTTCTTTCTTTCCCGCGGGGGGGGGAGGAGGCGCCCGTTCTTTCTTTCCCGCGGGGGGGGGGGGGAAGGAGGCGCCCGTTCTTTCTTTCCCGCGGGGGGGGGGAGGAGGCGCCCGTTCTTTCTTTCCCGCGGGGGGGGGGGGAAGGAGGCGCCCGTTCTTTCTTTCCCGCGGGGGGGGGAGGAGGCGCCCGTTCTTTCTTTCCCGCGGGGGGGGGAGGAGGCGCCCGTTCTTTCTTTCCCGCGGGGGGGGGAGGAGGCGCCCGTTCTTTCTTTCCCGCGGGGGGGGGGGTAGGAGGCGCCCGTTCTTTCTTTCCCGCGGGGGGGGGGGGAAGGAGGCGCCCGTTCTTCCCGCGGGGGGGAGGAGGCGCCCATTCTTTCCCGCGGTGGGGGGGGAGGAGGTGCCTGTTCTTCCCGCGGGGGGGAGGAGGCGCCCATTCTTTCCCGCGGTGGGGGGGGAGGAGGTGCCCGTTCTTCCCGCGGGGGGTCGGGTGGAGGCGCCCGTTCTTTCCCGCTGGGGTGGGGGAGAGGAGGCGCCCTTCTTTCCCGTGGTGGGGGGAGGAGGCGCCTGTTCTTCCCGCGGGGGGGGAGGAGGCACCCGTTCATCCCGCGGTGGGTGGAGGAGGCGCCCGTTCTTCCCACGGGGGGGGGGGTGGAGGCGTCCGTTCTTTCCCGCTGGGGTGGGGGAGAGGAGGCGCCCGTTCTTTCCCGCGGGGGGAGGGGGAGAGGAGGCGCCCTTCTTTCCCGCGGGGGGGGGGGGGAGGCACCCGTTCTTCCCGCGGGGGGGGGGAAGGAGACAGTGAGAAGGCTGCAAGTGCTGATGTGCTGATGGCAATGTGCTTTTATTAAAAAAATGTTCAAAAATTAAACAGCTACAAAGAACTACAAAAATGGCCGAGTGCCAATGTTTTTTTCACATTGCGCGTGCGCGAACGCTCCAACGCGCACGCGCAGCGTTGCCGGCAGGAAAAAAACTCATTTAAATAGTACCCGCCCCCTCCCACTTACAAAATCGGCGCGAGTGTAGGCTCCGTACCCCTGGTCGCCGCGCCAGGCGACAAGGAGCTGCAGAACTCTCCAAAATTGCGATTTTTTTTTTTAGGCGCCGTTTTAGGCGCGAAAAACGGGCGCCCAGCTCGGAGGGGCGCCCGTTTTTTATCGTGTGCAAACTTGGGCCCTATGTGTGTAAAGGCTGCAGCACAAACGGCTACCTTCAGCAAATGTGTAAAAGAAATATGACTCACTGTGTTGATGAAGAGTCTGCAGATGGCCATGAATCCAGTGCCGATTATGAAACGATAGGCAGAGATGCAGCTCAGCCCCACAGTGAGGTATATGGCATGTTTACCTGCACCACTGAGTGTTCCCCATTGAGGATGGAAGTTGAGATAGATGGCGTTCCAGTCTTCATGGAAGTGGACACGGGGGCGAGCCAGTGAGTAATGAATCAAGAAGCCTTTGAGAAGCTATGGGACAATCAAACTGAACGACCCAAGTTGGACCCAGTTCAGGCAAAGCTGCGCACCTACACCAATGAACTTATCCCAGTCGTTGGTAGTGCGGATGTAAAGGTATTCCATGATGGCGCAGTGCACAAGTTACCCCTGTGGATTGTTGCAGGTGATGGACCAACGCTACTTGGAAGAAAGTGGATGGAGAAGATCCATTGGAGTTGGGAAGACTTCATCCCTCCAGCGATTGACGTCCTCCGCGCTCAGAGGCAAAGCAAGCCGTCACCTGAGGGTGGACCTGGCACCAGAGAGCAGATCAGCACAGCACCCGAGGCACAGACCGCTCAGCACGACTGCGTGGAGATGATCCAGCTGAGACGACCCGAACACACCTTCCAGGCTCCAGTGGCAGGACTCAGGAGGAAAAAAATTGGATCCAAAGGCGATTTCCCAACTTCGGTGGTAGAACCCGGAGAGAAGAGGATCACCGCAGTCGACATCGTGGATGGAGGAAAGATGGCGCCCAAACCACGAGGTAAGGCGCTGAAGAAAAAGATGGCTGTGGCCAGACCGCGAGGTGCAGTTGATGGAGCAACATGTGGCACCAAACGGAGAAGAGGATTGTGGTAAAGATGGCAAGGCTCCCTTAAAGGAGGCCTCAACCCACCACACTTAAAGGGACAGTTCCACATTTTCAATCAATGCACGAGCAACTGTGAGTTCGATGTAAAATGTGTCATTGATGATCAGAATTGTGTACATGCAATAAGCAAAGAAAAGTCTCAATGTAATAGCAACTGTGAGCCAGATGTAAGATGTGTAATTGATGATCAGCATTGTGGACATGCAATAAGCAAAGAAAAGTCACGCGATTGCGATCAGAGCTACAGGTTATTTACAATGAGTAATGAAACGTTGTGTGATATAAGATTTCAACTGCCTACAGTCAATGCAATGGGCAGACACCCATCGGGAGCACACAGGTCCAGTGAGCTAACCTATGTAGTAACCTGCGTCCCTGGGACCAGAGTTATGCACCATGGAGTGTGGCCACAAGCAGCCAATACATACGAGCTGCAGAGCAAGCGATCTCAGGAGCGTAACGGCACTGGTATTGATACCCTGCCCCGATCGGCTCCACCTCTCAGGCACCCGATGGCACCAACCACCACAAGCCTGAAGGAGAAAACTGTGCCAAGACACAGCCCTCAGACCCCATTGCCACCAAGGCCATACCCGGGAACGAAGGGTCACCCGCGACAGTTCTCCCAAATGGGACCGGGACCAGCCAAGATCCCAAACCAAACAACGCCCAGGCAAGTGAGTCAGCAGTTCCCTGTGCACTGCTACACAACAGTTCCTCAGGGAGCAGCAGCGCCCCAGGGCACAAGGAAAGGACACTGGCATCTGTGAACCTGCCTGATGCTAGGAGCAATGGCAAAAGCCCCAAGAGCAGGCAACTTGAGCCAACCGGGTTCCCACTGCCAACACTGGGCACCGCGCCGCCACCAGACTATCTGGACACCATTCAGCAGTTCTGGAACTAGCTTGTCCTTACGCACCTGTGCTGACACCCGTACCGATTCCCAGTACGTATCAAGAATGTATCTCACCAGTCGAATGTACTTGCCTCACAACTGAACCACAAATGTAATGATGTTAATGCAATTTTTTTTTTCTGGACTTGAATGTATATGAATGTAATGAGCCTCCGGCATAATCTATATGTCGGGGGGGGGGAGGGGTTGGGGGAGGGGGTGGAGAGAATGGAGTGGTCAGGGACACACAAACAGAAACCACCAGCACTCTATTGCCAACGAAACACCAACCACTCACCCAAGATAAAGCTAAGCCCAGAGCACAGTCAATGCAGAGGCGATTTGCACTAAAGGCTTGGGAGAGAGTGATGTCATGTATCCTACATGGTTACTGCTTGTACTATTACAAGGTGTGCCACCAGAGGGCACTGCAGTGGGAGACATGCAGATTAGTACAGGTGTGCCTGGCCTAGTATAAAAGGCAGACCACCATGTGTGATCCTCACTCTGGAGTTACCAATAAAGGACTAAGGTCACTACAGTTCAAGTACAACACATTATCTCATGGAGTCATTATCAGAGCATCTAAAGAATTAACATTGAGGACACAATGATCAGGACTGTGCCAGGTGGAACAGCAGGGCTGAGGAATGGTGAGTACTTTAATTGGAATGGCAGCATCTAAGGCAGCAGTAAGGTTGCATTTAGCTGGCCAATGGCAGCAGAGGTGTCATGGATGGAGATCAGAAGAGAGAGAGTTTGAGAGTAAATTAAGTGAGGTAGCTCAAAGGAAAGGGGTAGAAAGGTTTTTTTTAAACCCAATGGACAGATGAAGGTTTTGAGAAGATTGGGGATATGAGTAGAAAGGAAGATGAATGTGCTTGGAGATGGATTTGTTTACGATTGAGACTTTGGGATCAGAGAGACTCTGAGAGATGACAAGGTTGAGGGGTTGGGTCAGGATTTTAGTTGGATTGAATGAAGTAAGGAGCTCAGCAGTTGGAGGAGAGAGGGCTTGGGGAGTATAAAGGTGGGCTGATGTCACTGAGGATGAGTTGCACAGTTCTGAGGCTAAGTCTGGAGGAAAGAGGAGAACTCGGCGAGGGAGTCAGCATGGAGCTTGTGGGCAGTATATGTGAATGAAATGGGGAGGGATGTAAAAATATGAGATGCTCAAAGGAGGAGCAGGTGCCAGAAGTAGATATAAAGGCCAAGTTGAGAAATGGCATTGAGTTTCACCATCACCATGGTGCTTGGAGCAAGGAAAATGTTGAAATTTGTGCCCAGATGGAGAGCTTTCAATGAGGAGGAAGGAATCACTTCCAGTAAGCTAGGTGTCTGTCAGTATCAGAATGTCAAAGAGTTCATCCACAATGATCTCATTGAAGGGAAGGATCTTGTTTGCGAGGGATTGAACATTGGAGGGCAATATAGAGGAGGGTGGGGATTGATCTACGAGCAGCGGCGGAGGGAGATTAGTGATATGGGGATTGTGTTTGAAATGTTAACCCTGAAGAATGTAAATGTATTTTATGCTAATAAATCCTATATAAACAGGGTTGTGCTGACTTGTATTATGTTTATACTCTATTGCAAGAATGAAAATTTCACAATGAATTTATGTTCTTGCCTCTCTCTGAACTTTTTATAGGCAATGTTTTCATTTTACTTATCTCCACTATTCTTGCTTTCACTCTCACTGAAGAATGTCTCCCCATAGGGAAGTCATTTTTCTCTCAATTAATTGCCCTTGGCTTATTTTCCATTAACTACTTGACTTGGATACGCTCCGAGAATAGCAGCTTTAACTCTCAGTGAGCATTTATTTTATTAAAGGTTAAGTAGAAGAACAGTGGAATTGGAATGTTGACACAATCATTAACAGGGAGCAAAAATCAGTCAAGTGTATAGATTGATCAGCTTAATGCTGGGCCTTCACTGAGGTATGGCAGCTGCTGGAGACTTCTGAAATCCAACCTCAGGAAATGGGTGCAACCATCCACGAATTTTAAAACAAATAATGTTCAGGAGCTATTACTGGTGTCTTCATATGGAAAGTACCATTCATTGTTAGTTATTTCTACAATGGTCAAGATTTTGTTGTAAAAACATGGGACTGGATTTTCGGTCCATTGCTGCCTCATGTTTTCGCCCGGAGGGGCGGTAATGGCGGTGGAGAGCACTTCTGGGCAGGCGGTTAGCGTCCAGTGCACCGCCAGGATATTCAGTGCCGGGTTTGCGGAGGTGCGGAGTATTACCGCCCGGGAGAGGCGAGCTGGTGTGCAACGTCCCTGATGTGACACCAGCTCAAAATTTGAAACTCGCCTGATGTAGCGCCCCACAGCGTGCCCTAATGGGACCATCTGTAAAAACTGGCGGTTCCAGTTGTAGCGGCCATAGTGCGGGAAGGAATGTTTTAATTTTTTTTATTTTTGCGATTCATGTGGATGTGGCATGAGGAAAGTATTGGGAATATTTTTGGTGGGTTTTTTTCAGATTTTTTTTCCCACAGAAGCCTCGCTTAGGGAGCTCCGAGGCCGGCTGTTTACCTCAGGATTTTCATTTGCTCAGCTGGCTTAGCACCCTAAAAGAGGTGTTGAACACTTCCATTAGTGGTCAGCTCCACACTCGGGGCCCAGCTGGTGAATTTTGTGACTGAGACGTAAACCATTTCCCAATGCAAAATTTAATGCTCCACCCGGAATAATGCCGCAGAAGAGGCATGACTGAATTTCCACCCCAGAGAGTTTAACTGCGCAAATTTATTTTGGTAGAACTATAGAAATTATTGCAAGTTACACACAATCACTTAATATGACCTTCCTCTGTCCGATGTTTTAACTCGGGCATCAGCTTATCTCTACTAAAATGGTGGACAGAGGAATGTTGTCAATCTGTCAAGTATTCACCTACTAATATTGCCAACAGTAATATTCTAGGCTTAATTTAATAAAATGGAGTGTTAATGTTGTCATGGAATGGTGGAACACAGATCACCTTGCACTGTACTGAATTATTTGACTTAGCCAGGCACCATCCCACAGGAAAGGAGGGCAAATCATATTATAAGTCATACCTGTGAGACTGAAGCAGCTGGCTCAGAATAGCATTGATTGGATATTCAAAACCAGGCTGCTCATTTGCTTTCTACTAGCATTTTTAGGGTTGGTGGGGTGGGGAGGAGGAGGTGAAGGGAAATGGTGGACTAATAGCACAAAAATGCATTGTTTAAAACTCTACACTTATTGGGAACAGGGATAGTTTTTCAGCACCTCAAGCCTGTTCCACCATTCAATTAGATCACAGCTGATCTGTACCCCAACCCCATTTACCTGCCTTTGCTCTATATCTCATTGAAACATACAAAATTCTTACAGGGCTTGACAGGGTAGATACAGGGAGGATGTTTCCCCTGGCTGGGGAGTCTAGAACCAGGGGGTCACAGTCTCAGAATAAGGGCTCAGCCATTTAGGACTGAGTTGAGGAGAAACCTTCACTCAGAGGGTGGTGAATCTTTGGAATTCTCTACCCCAGAGGGCTGTGGAGGCTCAATCTTTGAGTATATTCAAGACAGAGATCAAAAGATTTTTGGATATCAAGGGAGATGGGGACAGTGTAGGAAAGTGGAGTTGAGGTAGAAGATCAGCCATGATTTACTGACGGTACAAATGGGTATGATCTGATAGCCATTACAGAGACGTGGTTGCAAGGTGACCAGGACTGGGAACTAAATATACAGGGGTATTTGACAATTCGGAAGAAATGACAGAAAAGAAAAGCAGGTGGGGTAGCACTGTTAATAAAGGATTAGATCAGTGCGTTAGTGAGAAATGATATTGGCTCAGAAGATCAAGATGTTGAATCAGTTTGGGTGGAGATAAGGAATAATAAGGGGGAAAAGTCACTGGTGGGCATAGTCTATAGGCCCCTTAACAATAGCTACACTGTTGGATGGAGTATAAATCAAGAAATCAAGTAATAAAGGAATGGCAATAATCAAGGGCGATTTTAACCTTCGTATTGATTGGACAAAGCAAATTGGCCAGGGTAGCCTTGAGGAAGAGTTCATAGAGTGTATTCGGGATAGTTTCCTTGAACAGTACATTGCGGAACCAACCAGAGAGCAAGCTATCTTAGATCTGGTACTGTGGAATGAGACAGAATTAATAAGTGATCTCGTAGTAAAGGATCCTCTAGAAATGAGTGATTATAACATGGTAAATTTTAAATTCAGTTGGAGGATGAGAAAGTTGGATCTCAAACCAGTGTCCTAAGCTTAAATAAAGGACACTACAAAGGTATGAGGGAAGAGTTGGCTAAAGTGGACTGGGAAAATAAATTAAAGTATCGGACAGTTGATGAGCAGTGGCAGACATTTAAGGAGATATTTTATAACTTGCAACAAAAATATATCCCAACAAGAAGGAAAGATTGTAAGAGAAGGGATAACCAAGGAAATAAGGGATGGTATCAAATTGAAAACAAGGACATACAATGTGGCCAAGACTAGTGGGAGGCCAGAGGATTGGAAAACTTTTAAAAGCCAGCAAAGAATGACTAAAAAAATAATGAGAGGGAAGATAGATTATGAAAGTAAACGAGCACGAAATATAAAAACAGATCATAAGCGTTTCTACAGGTACATAAAAAGGAAAAGAGTGGCTGAAGTAAATGTTGCTCCCCTGGAGGATGAGACTGGGGAATTAATAATGGAGAACAGGGAAATGGCAGAGATGTTGAATAAATATTTTGCATCAGTCTTCATGGTAGAAGACACTAAAAA
This sequence comes from Pristiophorus japonicus, assembly GCF_044704955.1. NCBI lineage: Eukaryota > Metazoa > Chordata > Chondrichthyes > Pristiophoridae > Pristiophorus > Pristiophorus japonicus. The sequence goes on from NC_091980.1 coordinate 95,907,048, forward strand.
CATCCCAATAGTGGATAATCAAGGGGCTAAAGGGAGGTAGGAACTTAATACAATCACTATAATTAATGAAGTAGTATTAGGTAAAATAATGGAACTAAAGGCGGACGTCCCCTGGATCTGATGGCTTACAGCCTAGGGTCTTAAAAGAAGTGGCTACAGAGATAGTGGATGCTTTGGTTGTAATCAACCAAAATTCCCTGGATTCTGGGGCGGATTGTAACGCCCCTATTTTAAAAACTAGGCAGTCAAAAAGCAGGAAATTATAGACCAGTTAGCCTAACATCTGTCGTTGGGAAAATGCTGGAGTCCATTATGAAGGAAGCAGTAGCAGGACATTTGGAAAAGCATAATTCAATCTAGCAGAGTTAGCATGGTTTTATGAAAGGGAAATCATGTTTGACAAATTTGCTGGAGTTCTTTGAGGAAGTAACTTGCAGGGTGGATAAAGGAGAACCAGTGGATGTGGTGTAGTTGGATTTCCAGTAGGCATTCGATAAGGTGCCACATAAAAGGTTACTGCACAAGATAAAAGTTCACGGAGTTGGGGGTAATATATTAGCACGGATAGAGGATTGGCTAACTAACAGAAAACAGAGAGTCGGGATGAATGGGTAATTTTCCAGTTGGCAAACAGTGACTAGTGGGGTGGCGCAGGGATCGGTGCTGGGTCGTCAATTATTTACAATCTATATTAATGATTTGGATGAAGGGACCCAGTGTAATGTAGCCAAGTTTGCTGATGATACAAAGCTGTGTGGGAGAGCAAATTGTGAGCAGGACACAAAAAATCTGCAAAGTGTTATAGACAGGCTAAGTGAGTGCGCAAATATTTGATAGATGGAGTATAATGTGGGAAAATGTGAGGTTATCCACTGTGGCAGAAAAAATAGAAAAGCTAATTATAATTTAAATGGAGAAAAATTGCAAAGTGTTGCAGTACAAAGGGACCTGGGGGTCCTTGTGCACGAAACACAAAAAATTAGTATGCAGGTATAGCAAGTAATCAGGAAGGCAAATGGAATGTTGGCCTTTATTGCAAGGGGGATAGAGTATAAAAGCAGAGAAGTCCTGCTACAACTGTACAGGGTATTGGTGAGGCCACACCTGGAGTACTGCGTACAGTTTTTGTAAAGTCCTGACCCTGCAGTACAAACTTACACGAGGCACATGCTGAAGTCAAGGTCACTCTGGACCTGCACCTTTATTTCACAGCTCTCGAGTGCCACACTTGCCTGAGACCTGCCTTTATATACCTGTGTGGAACAGGTATGCAGTGTCTCCTGCAAGTGCACCCCTGGTGGTAAAGTATGCTTGTGGTTACAGGTCATATCTAGTTACAGTCATGTATAGCATGGTAAGATACAGTAGTGTGAGATACATGACATCACCCTCCCCCAAGGTCTTATTGTCTTTATAGATTCAGTCTCTCAGGTGGTCTACGCTCTCGCGTGGAGCGTCTTAGTTGTGGTTCAGTTGTTTGCCTTGGTGCCTGTTTTTCTTTTGGTGTGATTGCTGGTATCTCGCCTGGGCTGTCTGTTTTGTTCATTATGATTGCTGGTATCTGGCCTGGGCTGTCTGTTGAGGCTGCCCTTTCCTCAGGTTATTCCCTCTGTCTTCCACCAGGTGTGGTGTGAGTTCCACATTGTAGTCTGCCTCTGGTTCTGCAGTGTTGTTGGTGAATCTACTTTTTACTTGGTCTACATGCCTCCGGCAGCTTTGGCCATTGTCCATTTGTACAACCAGTGTTTCCTTCCTTGCCTGTTACTGTCCCTGCAAGCCATTTGGGACCCCTGCCATAGTTTAGCACAAACACTTTGTCCTCTATCTCATTACACCTCCCCCTCGAATTTCGGTCATGATACTCAGTTAGCTTCCGGCACTTTGCCGCAACAATTTCATGCATGTCTGCGAGGATTAACAAGAGCCTAGTCTTTAAGGTCCGTTTCATCAATAGTTGCGCGGGGAGAACCCCAGTCAGTGAGTGCGGACGAGATCTGTATGCCAGCAGCAGTCGTGACAGGCGGCTCTGCAGCGTGGGACCTTGGATTTTTAGCATGTCTTGTTTAACGATTTGCACTGCTCGCTCCGCCTGGCCATTGGAGGCCAGCTTGAATGGTGCCGTCTTAACGTGATTTATGCCGTGGTCAACTATAAAATCCTGAAATCCTGCGCTGGTGAAGCACGGACCTTTATCATAGGCCAATATGTCAGGAATTCCGTGCATAAAAACATGGTTTTAAGGCTGTCCACAGTGGTGGAGGTGGTGCTCGAGTTTAAAATGGTGCACTCGATCCACTTTGAAAATGCATCGACGACTACAAGGAACATTTTGCCCATGAATGGGACCGCATAGGCTACATGCACCAGCGACCACAGTTTGATGGGCCAGGGCCAGGGGCTTAGGGGGGCCTCCCTGGGACATTACTGAGTTGGGCACAAATGGTGCACCGCTGGACGCAGAGCTCCAAGTCCGCGTCAATGCCAGGCCACCAGACGTGGGATCTGACTATGGCCTTCATAAGGACGATCCCCGGGTGCTCGCGGTGGAGCTCCCGGACAAACGCCTCTCTGCCTCGCAAGGGCATAACTTCTTGGCTGCCCCACATCAGGCAGTCTGCCTGTAGTGATAGTTCATGCATGCACCTATGGAAAGGTTTGATCTCCTCGGGGCAGGCATCGCGGGCCTCTGCCCAGTCACCAGTTAAAACACATCTTTTGACTAAGGATAACATGGGGTCGCTGGTTGTCGAGCCATCATGGGCGAACCTGTGGATTCAAAGGCATTGATTGCCATGACCATCTCACAGTCCTGTTCGTCGGACCCTTCCGTGGTCGCCAGGGGTAGCCTGCTAAACGCGTCGGCACAGTTGTCTGTGCCTGGTCTGTGCCTTATTGTGTAGTCGTAAGACGCCAGCATGAGTGCCCACCGTTGAATGTGCGCCGAGGCGTTGGCGTTTATTGCCTTACACTCGGATAGTAGGGACGTGAGGGGTTTGTGGTCGGTTTCTAACGTGAACTTGGCCCCGAAAAGGTATTGGTGCATCTTTTTGACACCATACACGCATGCGAGCGCCTCCTTCTCAACCATACTGTACCCACGGTCCACCCGCAAAAGTGACTTGGACGCATAAGCAACGGGCTGCAATTTACCCGCACCATTGACCTGCTGTAAAACGCACCCGACCTCGTACGCTGACGCATCGCATGTAAGAACTAGCTTTTTACCTGGGTCAAAAAAGGCTAAAATACTGTTGGTACATAGAAGGTTGCGTGCCTTATTGAAGGCACGTTCTTGGGCGTCCCCCCAAAACCAATCGCACCCTTTTCTGAGTAGCACGTGGAGAGACTCCAGCAGCGTGCTCAAGTTCTGCATAAAGTTCCTAAAGTAATTGAGTAGCCCGAGAAAGGCGCGCAGTTCCAAGACATCCCGGGGCCTGGGTGCCAGACGAATTGCTTCGGTTTTGGATTCTGTTGGGCGGATTCCATCAGTGGCAATCCTTCTGCCCAAATATTCAACCTTGGGCGCGAGAAACAGACACTTGGATTTCTTAACTCTTAGGCCTACCTGATCCAATCGACTAAGTACTTCCTCCAAATTGCGGAGATGGGAGTCGGTGTCCCTGCCCATGATGAGTAGGTCATCTTGAAACACAACCGTCCCCGGGATGGACTTGAGCAGACTCTCCATGTTGCGCTGGAATATAGCAGCTGATGCCGAATGGGCATCGATTGTACTTAAAAAGGCCTCGATATGTGTTGATGGTGGTGAGTAGCTTAGACTCTTCGGTCAGTTCTTGCGTCATATACGCAGATGTGAGATCTAGTTTCGAGAAAAGTTTTCCTCCAGCCAATGTGGCAAATAGGTCCTCCGCTCTGGGTAGCGGGTATTGCTCCTGTAGGGAGACTCTGTTTATGGTAGACTTGTAATCCCCACAGATTCGTACAGATCCATCAGGCTTCATGACGGGGACGATGGGACTTGCCCAGTCGCTAAATTCCACGGGTGAGATAATGGCTTCCCGCAGAAGCCGGTCCAGTTCATGTTCAATCTTTTCTCTCATCACATAAGGCACAGCTCTAGCCTTGTGATGGACCGGTCTAGCATCCTGTGTGATGCAGATTCTAACTTTAGCCCCTTTGAAGGTGCCCACACTTGGCTGAAAGAGATGTTCAAAACAACTTATAACTGTTGAGCAGGAGGTCCGTTCCTCTGACAACATGGCGTGAACATCATCCCATTTCCAATTTAGTTTTGCCAGCCAGCTTCTCCCAACAGTGCTGGGAGATCTCTGGGGACAATCCATAGGGTAAGTCGGTTCACCGTCCGTTTGTGTGTGACTGAGAGCATGGCGCTGCCAAGGACTGGGACGATTTCTTTGGTATAGGTTCTTAGTTTTGTGTTGACCTTTCTGAGTTTTGGTCTGCTGAAATCGACACCCCCTTGTTGAGTGCCTTCCCCCACATCTCTAGCACAGACCACTTCCATTGTTTCCGAAGGATGAGCTGCGTCTCTCTTGAGCTTCTCTCAGTCTGTAGTTGATTGCTCGCATTTTGGGTTGATGAGGTGTGAACGGCCGTGCATGTGGCCCTTGATGGCTTCTGGCGCCACTGCCTACTATTGAAGGCCTGTTCTCCTGCCTTTGTCTGTGTATGGGGGTAGCGGCTCGTTTCACGCTGTGAACCCCTTGTTCCGATGTTTCATTAATTGTCGTACCCGCAGTATAAATCAACCTCGTTTCTTCTTCTCCTGCCAAGAATGTCTGTGGGACAAGTGCTGCCACCTCTAGGGTCAAGTTCTTGCTCTCTATAAGCTTTCGGAATATGCCTGCGTGGCCTATTCCTTCAATAAAAAAGTCTCTCAGTACTTATCTCCTTAGTTCATCAGAGAACTCACATAAACTAGCCAGCTTCCGAAGTTCCGCCACAAAGTCAGGTATGCTCTGGCCCACACAGCGTCTGTAGTTGTAGAACCTGTGTCTGGCCATGTGTAGGCTGCTCGCTGGCTTCAGGTGGTCTCTCACCAGTGTGCTCAACTCCTCAAACGACTTGCTTGCTGGTTTCTCGGGTGCCAGCAGGTCCTTCATTAAAGCGTATGTTTTTGAGCCACAGCTGGTCAAGAGATGGGCTCTTCTCTTGTCTGCCTTATCGTCGCTCAACCAGTCTTTGGTTACAAAGCTCTACTGGAGCCTTTCTATAAAGTCCTCCCAATTGTCTCCAGCATTTTATTTCTCATCTGAGCCATTGGTATCCATTCTGTGGATTCTGTGATCCTGTAACTCGTCGCCACTGTAAAGTCCTTACCCTGCAGTACAGACTTACACGAGGCACATGCTGAAGTCAAGGTCACTCAAGACCTGCACCTTTATTTCACAGCTCTCGAGTGCCACACTTGCCTGAGACCTGCCTTTATATACCTGTGTGGAACAGGTATGCAGTGTCTCCTGCAAGTGCACCCCTGGTGGTAAAGTATGCTTGTGGTTACAGGTCATATCTAGTTACAGTCATGTATAGCATGGTAAGATAGTTATATACAGTAGTGTGAGATACATGACAGTTTTGGTCTCCGTATTTAAGGAAGGGTGTACTTGCATTGGGGTTCACTAGGTTGATTCCGGAGATGAGGGGGTTGACTTCTAAAGGTAGATTGAGTAGGTTGGGCTTGTACATTTTGGAGTTCAGAAGAATGAGAGGTGATCTTATCGAAACATATGAGATAGAGGGGGCTCAACAAGGTGGATGCAGAGAGGATATTTCCACTCATAGGGGAAACTAAAACTAGGGGACATAGTCTCAGAATAAGGGGCCGCCCATTTAAAACTGAGATGAGGAGGAATTTCATCTCTCAGAGGGTTGTAAATCTGTGGAATTCTCCGCCCCAGAGAACTGTGAAGGCTGGGTCATTGAATATATTTAAGGCGGAGCAAAGCAGATTTTTGAGCGACAAAGGAATAAAAGGTTATGGGGAGCAGGCAGGGAAGTGGAGCTGAGTCCATGATCAGATCAGCCATGATCTTATTAAATGGTGGAGCAGGCTCGAGAGGCCAGGTGTCCTACTCTTGCTCCTGTTTCTTATGTTCTTATTGAATGGCAGAGCAGGCTCGAGGGGCCGAATGGCCTACTCCTCCTAATTCTTATTTTCCTATCTCTTGATATCCTCAACTAACAAAAATCTGTCAATTTCTGTATTCAAATTTCAATTGACCCAGCATCCACATTCTTTTGGTGGAGCGAGTTTGAGGTTTCCGTCACCTTTTAAATGAAAAGGTGCTTCCTGATTGTATTCCTAAATAAGCTAGCTTTAATTTTAAGATATCCCCCCCCACCTTCTCCCCCCACCCCCTTGTTCTGGATTCCCCCACCAGAAGAAATAGTTTTTCTGTATCTACCCTATCAAATCTCTGTCATTTTAATGACCTCGATTACCTCTTCCCAACCTCTAAACTCAACACCCAGCTTCCAATATGTAAGAAAAGCTTGCTTTCAAAGTTAATGGGGGTAATATATGGTAACGCTCCATTTGGGGCGTTCATTTTTAAAAGTTTGAAAAGTTAGCGCCAGGCGCAAACGATTCTGAACTTCAGTTAAATTGGGCTTTAGCACCCCTGGAAGGACGAGGGTGGTAAATGAGGTGCTAATGACCTCAGTGGAGTGCTATTTGCAGAGTGCTACCCAATTTCAGGTGAGTTATAAACAGCAATCATCCTTCAATCATTTACACTGGTTGATTGCAGCTCTTAAAGGGGAGGTAATACCAAGCCACACCTGCTCATTTTCAGCATTGCTGCACTTGAGTGAGATCTCTGAACAACTGAGCTTTATTGAGCTACTGAGAGAACTTTGCTGAGCAACTGAGAGAACTTTGTGGGATGGCTGGTGCAAATCCTACTGCAAGGAAGAGGGCCACGTGCTTCAACAATATGGCATGGGAGACATTGGTGGGGGCAGTGGAGAGAAGGAGGGAATTGCTGTTCCCTGCATCTGGAAGCAGGCCATCGACACTGGCGAGAAATGGCCGAGGAGGTGTTGGCCAGCACATTGGTGGACAGAACCCTCACACACTGCCGCAAGAGGTTCAATGACCACAATCGGATGGTGAAGGCTTCCACACCTCCTACAGACCAGTCTCTGAATCTCTGTCTGCGCACATTGCGCAAAGCACCACTTCCCCACCACTCAACCATCAAACATGTACAGCTACTCAGACTCACATCCTCATCTCACGCCTTGCCTGCATTCAAAGGTATTCAACCACGGCAGGCATATCTTCCACATACATAGCTGTACTTTTACTCACACATGTTCCTTTCTTTTGCAGGCCAAGATGGCACATAATAGAAGGGAGCAACAGAGGACTGGAGTGGGTGAACCTCAACCGAAGGAGCTCAGTGACCTGGAGGAGCGAATGCCGCAGCTCATTGGCCCGCAGGTGGTGGGTGTCGTGGTGGGTGTCGTGGCCGGCGGAGACATCGACCCCGCTGGTGGCAACAATGGTAACTTTATCCCTCTCCTTTTCCCATCCCACTTCCCGTCAAACCAGAAGGCTTCTTCAATTTCCAGATCCTCATACTATTAACCTTCCTTGCTCCATTCCTGCCCCCCTGCCCTCACCTTAACGTAATTCTTGTGCCATTTATGCTTTCAGATAATCAGCCAGCAGATGTGCAGCCTGTACTGAACCCCCAGCACACTCAGGGGAGAGAGAGAGAGGAGGAGGAGGAGGAGGAGGAGGACACAAGCATTGCGTCATTGCATTTCTCACCACTAGCACCAGCGCAGAGACTGTCACTTCGTGGTCCTTAGAGGTTAGGTTAGCAGAGGAGTCTTCACTGGATGATGCACCGGGGCCTAGCAGACTGCAGCAAGGTCAAAGGGAAAGGGTACCTCGGGAGCCAGCTCCCCGGAGGGAGAATTTGCGTGCGGGATCTGTTGCACAGGACTTAGATGAGGACCTTGATGAGGAGGCGTTCACAAGAAGGGTGATGGCCCAACACTCCGACATGACAGGTGCAATGGCAAGTGTGCCCGAGAGCCTCTCCGCTAATGTAAGGAGCGTGAAAGAGTCCACCTCCAGCATTGCACAAAGCTCTGCACACACCATGAAGCCCATCATTGCCAATCTGCAGATGATGGGGACTCCTAGAGAGACCGTGTGGATCCAGACTTCATTATGCGTGTCATAGGCGATATTGAAGCTTCCATTGCAGCACAGGTGGAAGCAATGCAATGTCTTGATGCTGTGATACAGACGATGGTTGGTGCCATTGATTCTCAGATTGCTCTCATGCAGTTCCAGCTGGATGACAAGCAAACTCTGACTGCTGCCATCGCCGTTGGATCCACCACAGTCCATCGGGGATCTCACGGTGTTGGAGCAGCCCACCAATCTGTGCTTCAGCAGATTGGTGGGGATGCTAAGGTGCTGCACCGGGGGAGTGACAGTGGGTCAGAGGAGGAGGAACCTGCTGTCCTCTCTCAGGATGACAGCATTCCTGATCACACCACTGCCACGCCACCATTGTACTTGTCGCTGCCTGTCACCCAGCCAGCCCAGACTGCCGCTGCCTAGCTCGAGGTGGTGCAGGCCACAGCCCCGCTTTCCAGGTCCAGAGCTGGTCGAGGGCATCTTACAAGGCCATCTGTAGTCTCTGGTCCTGACACACAGCAGCTTTCCACCAGCTGTGCTGCAGCCATAGGCAACATGTTGCAGAGGAGCACGAGAACAGTTTAACCAAAGAGGGGATTATAAGGAAATGCACAAGTGTGATTTATAAATACATTTGTTCATAATGATACTATTAATTGTTGTGACATAAATTTGAACTGGAATGTTTCATCTTTGCTGGTGTATCTAATTTCAGTTTTGGGGCTTTGGCATGGAAGGGCAAATTGAGGTGGTGATGGAGACATCCAGAGGAACCGAAGTGGGATGGAATTCACTGAAACTAAAGTCTGATGAGACAGTCGTGGATCGCCTTTCCAGAATCCTGATTGTTTGCCTGCCTCCTCCATTGCTGGTGTTGCTGCTCCTGCTGCTTCTCGTCCTCCTCTTCGTCCTTCTGTCATGTATGTAACCTTTATGTTACTGTAACCTTCATGTAACAACACTGTACACTGTATACACCTAAGAAATGCACAGGGGATGAACTTGAGGGAGACAATCCTCACCTGGTCATCCAGGTATATAAAGGGAGGTCCCACGCAGGGTCAGCACTCCTTGGTCCTGTGAATAAAGGTACAGGTCACAGAGTGACCTTGTCTCCAGTATGTGCCTCATGTTGATTTGCAGTAGAGTGTAAGGACATAACATTTGCCGACGAGAAACAGGAATCAATGACTCATGAGAATGGCCACCGGTAGCACAGAAGAACGGTACTGTTGGTGAGGACTGCGACGATTTTGTTGAGAGGCTCCAGCAGAGCTTTGTCACGAAGGACTGGCTGGAAGCGGCAGCGGCTGACAAGCGAAGGGCACATCTACTGACTAGCTGTGGAGCTAAGACGTACGCACTGATGAAAGACCTGCTCACACCCGAGAAGCCGGCAGACAAGGCCTTTGAGGAGCTCAGCAAACTGATTGGTGAGCACCTCAAACCGGCGAGGAGCATACACATGGCCCAACACCATTTCTATACGCAACGACTTCAGGAAGGGCAGAGCATACCGGACTTTATTGTGGACCTGCGGCGCTTGGCCAGCCTCTGTAAGTTCACAGACGCCTGCAGGGGGAGATGTTGCGGGATTCCTTCATTGAGGGCATTGGTCATGCCGGGATTTTTAGGAAGCTAATTGAGACCAAGGACTTGACCTTGGAAGCAGCGGCGTTGGTGGCTCAAACCTTCATGGTGGGGGAGGAGGAAACCAAGATCATATACGCGCGCAACTCTGCTCCCAACGTGGCGATGGATCAGGGTGTTAACATGGTAAACGCGACTCAGAACCCCGCAGGCAGGCAAGGGTAATTCGACACAAACCAGGCAGTAACAGACTCTAGGGTGGGTCCTCAACAGAGACAATGGCAGGTCGAACAGACAATTACACCATCACAAGGGACAATACGTCCCGGGATGGGGCCATTGACACCCACTAACAGAGTGCTCACGAGTAATCAAAGAGACAATCAGAGAGGAATGCCTGGTAACAGCTCTTTTGTTCACAACAATCTCAGCTCATGCTTAAGGTGTGGGGGCAGACATGCTGTGAAAACCTGCAGGTTTCAACAATTTATCTGCAGAAATTGTAACTTCAATGGACAATTGGCAAAAAAATACAGCAAGGCTGGTTTACAAAGCGGATGAACCACAAGAGGGGTCTGCAAGGCAGGGTTATGCTTGGGACACAGCAATGGACGCTGAAGTTCAGCGGGTTCAGGTGGCAAACATCCACAGTTCACACACAAAGACACCACCTATGATGATGAGAGTACTGTTAAACGGCATCCCGGTACGCATGGAGCTGGACACAGGAGCCAGCCAGTCACTTATGAGTGTCCAACAATTCGAGAAACTATGGCCACTCAGAGTTAGCAGACCCAAACTAGAACGCATTGACATGCAATTACGGACGTACACCAAAGAGATCATCCCGGTTCTGGGCAGTGCAATGTTGGTGGTCACACATAACGGATCAGAGAACCGGCTGCCACTCTGGATTGTCCCAGGAAATGGTCCCGTGCTTTAGGGGAGGAGCTGGCTAGCCGAGATGAACTGGAAATGAGGGGATGTGAACGCCATTTCATCTGTGGAGCGAAGTTCATGCTCACAGGTCCTACAAATATTTGAATCACTGTATCAAGCTGGTGTCGGTACTTTCAAAGTACCAAAGTAGTGATACGCATCATCCCGGACGCCACACCAGTGCACCACAAAGCCAGAGCTGTGCCGTATGTCATGCGGGAGAAAATTGAGAGTGAGTTGGACAGGTTGCTAAGAGAGGGCATCATTTCGCCCGTTGAATTCAGTGACTGGGCAAGCCCCATCGTCCCTGACCTAAAAACGGATGGCTCAGTCAGGATTTGTGGTGACTACAAGGCCACCATCAACCGAGGGTCACTGCAAGATCAATACCCGCTTCCGAGAGCGGAGGATCATTTTGCTACGCTGGCAGGCAGCAAGCTGTTCACTAAGTTGGACTTCACCTCGGCCTACATGACCCAAGAACTGGCCGAAGAATCCAAGCTACTGACCACCATCACCACGCACAAGGAGCTGTTTGTTTACAACAGGTGTCCATTTGGCATTCGTTCAGCAGCCGCTATCTTTCAAAGGAACATGGAAAACCTGCTCAAATCCATCCCTGGAACAATCATATTTCAGGATGACATCCTTATCACGGGTCGAGACACCGAGGAACACCTCCACAACCTGGAGGAGGTGTTACGCCAACTGGACCGGGTAGGCCTGCGACTAAAGAAGTCCAAGAGTGTGTTTTTGGCCCCAGAGGTCGAGTTTTTGGGCAAGAGGGTTGCTGCAGACGGGATCCGGCCTACCGAATCCAAAATGGAGGCGATCCGTCGCGCGTCCAGGCCCGGAAACACATCGGAGTTGCGGTCATTTCTGGGACCATTGAACTATTTCGTGACCTTTCTGCCGAACTTAAGCACATTGTTGGAGCCGCTACACATGCTCCTGCGTAAGGGTTGCGATTGGTATTGGGGGGACTGTCAGGAACGGGCTTTCAATCGAGCGCAGAACCTGCTTTGTTCTAACAAACTGTTGACTCTGTACAACCCCTGTAAGAAATTAGTTTTGACATGTGATGCATCATCCTATGGGGTTGGGTTCATGTTGCAGCAGGGTAATGATGAGGGCCAACTCCAACCTGTGGCTTATGCTTCCAGGTCGCTCTTCCAAGCAGAAAGGGGATATGGGATGGTTGAAAAGGAAGCATGGGATGGTTGAAAAGAAAGCACTCGCATGTGTCTATGGGGTGAAAAAGATACACCAGTACCTTTTTGGCAGAAGGTTCGAGATAGAAACGGACCACAAGCCGTTAACATCCCTGTTGTCCGACAGCAAAGCTGTCAATGCCAATACGTCAGCTCGCATACAGCGATGGGCTCTCACGCTGGCTGCGTATGACTACACCATACGGCACCAGCTAGGCACAGAAAATTGCGCTGACGCGCTCAGCAGGCTTCCACTGGCCACCGCTGAGGGGGCAGCGGAGCAAAGCACTGAGATGGTCATGGCCGTTGATGCCTTTGACAGCGCAGGCTCCCCCATCACAGCCCACCAGATCAAAACCTGGACAAACAGAGATCCCCTCCTATCCTTGATTAAGAAATGTGTCCTGGGGGATTGGGCGCCCCCACACGAAGCATGCCCTGAGGAGGTCAGACCGTTTCACAGACGGATGGATGAACTCTCCATCCAAGCCGACTGCCTACTATGGGGCAGCCAGGTAGTCATGCCCCAGAAGGGAAGGGAAGCATTCATCAGGGAACTCCACAGCGAGCACTCAGGCATCGTGCTAATGAAGGCCATTGTCCGGTCACATGTGTGGTGGCCGGGAATTGATTCAGACCTGGAACACTGTGTTCGCAGGTGCACGACGTGTACTCAGCCCGTGGCTCTCGCCCACCAGGTCATGGTCACGTATTCACATCGACTACACGGGCCCATTCATGGGGAAAATGTTCCTCATTGTTGTTGATGCATACTCGAAATGGATCGAGTGCATCATATTGAATTCGTGCACGACATCCACCACAGTGGAGAGTCTGTGTGCAATCTTTGCGACCCATGACTTGCCGGACATCCTGGTTAGCGACAACGGCCCATGCTTCATTAGCTATGAATGCCGGGAGTTCATGTCGGGTAATGGCATTAAACATGTCAGGACAGCCGGCTTCCAATGGCCAGGCGGAACGTGTGGTCCAAATCATAAAACAAGGCATGCTCTGGATTCAAGGACCCTCCCTTTAATGCCGCCTATCAAGCCTCCTACTGGCCTATAGGTCCAGACTGCATTCGCTCACGGGAGTCCTGCCAGCGGAACTACTCATGAAACGTACACTTAAAACTCGGCTGTCTCTCATTCATCCAGTCCTGTCAGACATTTTTGAGGACAAGCGCCAGTCCCAAAATTAGTGCCATGACCATAACTCAAAGGGGAGATGTAGAGAAATCGATGACCCTGTATTTGTTCTTAATCACGCTTTGTGGCCCAAGTGGCTTGACGGTACTGTAATTGGTAAAGAGGGATATAGGGTCACAGTGTCAGACTTAACAATGGACAGATATGCCGCAAGCATCTGGACCAAGTAAAAAAAAAAAGGTTCAGCATGGACACTGAGGAACCTGAGGAAAATCATGAGATGCTGCCCACACCACTGCCAGTGAATGAGCAACAAGAACCTTCAGCAACATGCACAGTCCCTGCAGCCAGCCTGGACGAGCCGGAATCACCACAGGTGACAAAGACGCGTGCCAAGGCTCAACAACCATAGCCCCAACTGCAGCGCTCCACGAGAGAGCATCAACTGCCTGAAAGACTCGATCTTTGACCCAAAGACGTTGGGGGGGAGGTGATGTCATGTATGTAACCTTCATGTAACTGTAACCTTCCAACAACACTGCATACTGTATACATCTAAGAAATGCACACCTTGACCACAGGGGGTGACCTTGTGGGAAACACTCCTCACCTGGTCATCCAGGTATATAAAGGGAGGTCCCACGCAGGGTCAACACTCCTTGGTCCTGTGAATAAAGGTACAGGTCACAGAGTGACCTTGTCTCCAGTATGTGCCTCGTGTTGATTTGCAGTAGAGTGTAAGGACATTACACCTCCTGCGGTGGAGCTATGCCTGGTGGCAATGGCTGTGACCTCAAGTTGCGTAGCATGCAGCAGATGATGATGCATAGGGACACCCACTCAACTGAAGGACTGCTCCCAAGCGGCCAAGGCAGCGGAACCATTGCTTGATCACTTCGAACAATGATATTCTTGGTGACGGCTTGGCTCTCATTGTATGAGTGTTGGGCAGGAGTGTTGGGGTTGCAGAGTGGAGTCATGAGCCAGGTGGAGAGCAGATAGCCCTTGTCTCCAAGCAACCAGCCGCGAGCTTGATGTGGTGGCTGGAAGGGAGCTGACACACCGGTCTGACGCAGGATGAAGGCATCGTGGCTGCTGTCAGGATAACAGGCTTTGACAGTGAGGATTCTGCATGTGTGGTCATGTACTAACTGCACATTCAGTGAGTGGTAGTCTTTGCAGTTACGGAATACCTCAGGATTGTTATGTGCTGCTCGCAAAATGAGATGGGTGCAGTCAATGGTGTCCTGCACCATGGGAAAGCCCACTATCCTGGCAAAGCCACAAGCACGCTCCAGCTGCTTCTCTCTGGTTATCGGGAATGAAATGTAGTTCCTTCTCATTGTATACTGAGCATCTGTGATCTCGCGTATAGGGCAATGGATGGCAAACTGTGAGATGTTGGAGATGTCTCCTGTTGCACACCGGAAGGATCCATTGGTGTAGAAAATGGTGCCCTTGATGTTATGTCTCGAATAAAGCAAAGTAACTGAGTACTGTAGATGTGAGTAAGTGTGACCTTAGTCTCTTTATTCTAACTCCAGAGTGTTGGTACAGCATGGAAGGTCTGCTTATATACAGTGCACCCAAGGAATGCTGGCATCCATTGGGACTCCAACAGATGCACCCTCTGGTGGCGGTAGAATGTTGGTTAAATAGTGTTGCATACATAACATCAGTCCCTCCCAAAGTCAATAGTACACTTGTTTACAGAGTGAGATGATCTGGGGCTTTCCACTCCCTAGTCAATCGTCTCGATACAAGTGCAGGTGAGTTGGTTGGGGCCTTGCTGGGCTGCTGCGCAGCTGGCCTTGCTGGGCTGCTGGGGATGAGTTCAGCTTCGTGGTCAACCTTGATGTCAGTTGCCACGTGTGTGTGTATCAGAGGGTCGAAGTTGGTGGTGTCCTCTTCAGGTTGCTCGTGGCAGTCTGTGAATCGCAGTTTGGTTTGGTCCAAATGCTTTCTGCAAGTTAGTCCAATTGCAAGTTTGACCTGAAACACCCTACTCCCCTCTTTGGCTATGACAGTGCCAGCAAGCCATTTGGGACCATGTCCATAGTTGAGTACAAATACAAGGTCATTGACTTCAATATCGCGTGACAAATTTGCGCGATCATGGTACATGCTTTGTTGATGCCGCCCGCCCTCGACGTGATCCTGGAGATCAGGGTGGACTAGAGAGAGCCTTGTTTTAAGCGCCCTTTTCATGAGCAACTTGGCTGGGGAACCCCGGTGAGCGAGTGGGAGTTGAGCAGGACTCGGGACAGGCGGGTCTGCAGGGAACCTTCCGGCACACATTTCAAGCTTTGCTTGATGCTTTGGACTACCCGTTCTGCCTGGCCGTTAGATGCGGGCTTGAACGGGGCAGATGTGACATGCTTGATCCCATTGCGGGTTATGAATTCCTTGAATTCAGCGCTGGTGAAACACGGCCCGTTGTCGCTGACAAGGACATCAGGCAGGCTGTGCATGGCAAACATGGCTCGTAGGTTTTCGATGGTGGCAGTCGACGTGCTTACAGACATTATTACACACTCAATCCATTTTGAATAAGCATCCACAACAACCAGGAACATTTTGCCTAGGAACGGGCCAGCGAAGTCAACGTGGATCCTGGACCATGGTTTGGAGGGCCATGACCACAAACTTAGCGGTGCCTCCCTGGTTGCATTGCTCAGTTGCATTGGTGCACACAAGACTCCAAAAATGAGTCGATGCTGGGCCACCACACATGGGATCTGACTATAGCTTTCATCATTACTATGCCTGGGTGGGTGCTGTGTAGGTCGCGTATGAACGTTTCCCTGCCTTTCTTCGGCAAAACCATGCGATTACCCCACAGAAGACAGTCCGCCTGTGTGGGCATTTCGTCTTTACACCGCTGGAATGGCTTGGTCTCTTCCTGCATCTCTGCTGGGATGTTGGACTCAGTTTTTTACAAGGGACAGTAAAGGATCCTGGCTGGTCCAGGTCCTGATTTGGCAGGCCGTAACGGGTGACTTTTCGTTTTCAAATGCATCCATCACTAAGAGCAAGTCTGCAGGCTGTGCCATTTCCATCCCAGTGGTGGGCAATGGTAGCCGACTGAGGGCATCAGTGCAGTTCTCCGTGCCTGGCCTGTGGCGAATTACATAGTTATATACAGACAGCATGAGCGCTCATCTTTGGATGCGAGCAGAGGAATTGGTACTGATACCTTTGCTCTCTGAGAATAGCGATATGAGCGGCTTGTGGTCAGTTTCTAACTCGAACTTAAACCCAAACAGATACTGATGCATTTTTTTTTACCAAGTATATGCATGCCAGAGCTGCTTTTTCAATCATGCTGTAGGCCCTTTCGGCCTTGGACAAGCTCCTCGACACATAAATGACCGGTTGCAATGTTCCCGATTCGTTAGCTTGTTGTAACACACACCCGACCCCGTACGAAGATGCATCGCAAGCTAGCACTAAACGTTTACATGGATCATACAAGACAAGCTGTTTGTTGGAACATAACAGATTTCTGGCTTTCTCAAAAGCCGTCTTGTGATTTCCCCCATACCCAATAATCTCCCTTGCGTAGCAACACATGTAGAGGTTCCAGCAAGGTGCTTAACCCGGGTAGGAAATTACCAAAATAATTGAGGAGTCCCAGGAAAGACCGCAGCTCTGTCACGTTCTGTAGTCTTGGCACATTCTTGATGGCCTCTGTCTTGGTGTTGGTGGATCTGATGCCATCTGCCGCGATTCTTCTCCCTAACAACTCGACCTCTGGCGCCAGGAAAACACACCTTGAGCATTTCAACCTGAGTCCCACACGATCTAGCCAAATTAGAACCTCCTCCAGGTTCTTCAAGTGTTTGATGGTGTCCCGACCTGTCATCAATATGTTGTCCTGGAAAACCACGGTGCGCAGAACCGACTTTAGCAGACTCTCCATGTTCCTTTGAAAAATCGCCGCGGCCGATCGAATCCCAAACGGGCATCTATTGTAGATGTACAGAACCTTTGTGTATGTTGATGCAGGTGAGGCCTTTCGAAAATTCGGCAACTCCCGCGTCATGTAGGCCGAGGTCAGGTCCAACTTGGTGAATGTCTTTCCTCCTGCCAGCGTCGCAAATAGGTCGTCTGCCTTGGGTAGCGGGTACTGGTCCTGCAGCGAAAAACGGTTCATCGTTACTTTATAGTCCCCACAAATTCTGACCGTGCCGTCGCCCTTGAGAACCGGAACAATCGGACTGGCCCACTCGTTGAACTCCACCGGCGCAATGTTGCCCTCTCGTTGCAGCCTGTCCAGCTCGATCGCCACTTTCTCTCGCATCATATATGGCACCGCCATTGCCTTGTGGTGGATGGGTCATATATCGGGAACCAAGTGGATCTGCACCTTCGCCCCCAAGAAGCTTCCGATGCCTGGCTCAAACAACGATGGAAACTTGCTCAGAACCTGGGCACATGAGGCATCGTCGACGGACGAAAGCGCTCGGATGTTGTCCCAGTTCCAGTAGATTTTTCCCAGCCAGCTTTTGCCGATCAGTGTGGGGCCATCTCCTGGTACAATCCATAGTGGTATTTCGTGCACTGCTCCATCGTAGGAGACTTTTACTGCTGCACTGCCAATTACAGGGATCAGCTCTTTAGTGTAAGTTCTCAGCTTGGTATGAATAGGGCTCAGCTTGGACCTGTGTGCCTTGTTGCACCACAGCCTGTCAAAGGGCTTTTTGCTCATGATGGACTGACTCGCAGCTGTGTCCAGTTCCATGGATACTGGAATTCAATTCAGTTTGACTTTTAACATAATCAGTGGACATTTCGTGGTGAAGGTGTGTACCCCATACACTTCTGCCTCCTCGGTTTGAGTCTCTCATTCAGTTTGATCCGCCATGGATCGGTCTTCCTCTGCAACATGGTGGTTTGCAGGGTTTTCAGCTCGTCTGCACATTCGCCGGAGGTGTCCCATTGTTCCACAGCCTTTGCACACATAGGCCCCAAGTTTCCACATGATTTGCTCCTGATTTTTAGGAGCAACTGGTGGAGAACGGAGTATCTTAGAAATCGGAATTCTCCATATTTAAGTTTTCTGCAGTTCTAGTCAGGTAGAACAGTTTCACTTTGGAACAGAATTTTTTTTTCAAAAGGGGGCGTGTCCGGCCACTGACGCCTGATTTGAAAGTTTCCACAGTGAAAACGTACTCCAAACTAACTTAGAATGGAGCAAGTGAAGATTTTTGTAGGCTTGAAAAAACCTTGTCTACACATTAAAAAATAAGGCGCAGTTTACAAATTAGGCGTCGGGAACGAGGTGGGGGGGGGAGGGGGGGGAAGGGAAGTCATTAAATTCTACAATAAATCCTTAGTTATACTTATACAAATATTATACAAATAAATCCAACCTGAATAAAAATTTATAAGCAAAGAAAAGATTAAATAAACCATATTCCTACCTGTGTGAAAGTGCTTCAGGCAGGCCTTTCAGGCAGCGGTTTGCCGTCGGGACCGACCGACGACAGGGGGAGGGAGGGAGGGAGAAAGCTGTAGGAAGCCTCAGTACTTGAGGCAGCCATTTGCTGTCGGGCCCGACGGACGGCAGGAGGAGAAAGCTGCAAGAAGCCTCAGTGCTGATCATGGAAGGGCAATGTGGTTTTATTTAAAAAAATTTAAAATTGAACAGCTACAAAGAATTTGAATAGTCTCAAACAAGTGCATGTGTCCCGTTTATCACAGTCTATCTTTAATTACAGAATGCACTCCCTCACCCTCACAAACAGAAATATCAAGAAAATTTAAATACAATCCTTTGCAAGGGTTCAATAAACAAATTTTCACTTTTTCTGCAGCACTTTTTAAAATGGCCGAGTGCCAATGTTTACTTCACACTGCGCGTGCGCGAATGCTCCAACGCTCCGTGCCAGGGTTGCCGGCACAAAAAAAAATAATTTAAATTGTACCCGCCCCCTCCTACTTACAAAATCGGCGCGAGTGGTAGGCTCCGCCCCCTGTGCGCCGCGCCAAGCAGACATCGAGCTGCAAAACGCTCGAGAATAGCGCGTTTTTTTTCAGGCGTCGTTTTCGCCGTGAAAAACAGGCGCCCAGCTCGGAGGGGTGCCTGTTTTGCCGCGTGTGGAAACTTGGGGCCATAGTGTCTGAAACGGCATTGATGGGCTCGATGATCACTTCCGCAGCGCCAACAAGATGTCAATTGCCTCGCATTAACACTTGATGGCGGACTCTGGGTCATCTGAGGTCTGCAGGCGTGTATGTTCTGCCATATGCATTCCTGCCTGAAAACGACGTTACTTTGTGTACAGTACTTGCCGAAACATCTTTATGCTGCGAAATTTGTTTGGTGTTATCGCTGGTGGACTTAAATGCCTGGGCTATCATTATGGCTTTGCTCAGGTTCAATGTTTCAACATTCAATAGTTTGCAAAGGATAACCTCATGATCAATGCCAAGCACAAAGAAGTCTCTTAGCATTTGCTCCAGGAATCCATCGAATTTGCAATGTCCTGCAAGGCGCCTTAGTTTGACGATGTAGCTCGCAACTTCCTGGCCTTTAGACCGTTGACATGTGTAAAATCGATACCTTGCCATCAGAATGCTCTCCTTCGGATTTAGGTGCTCCCGGACCAGCGTACACAGTTCTTCATAAGATTTGGTTGTTGGTTTCACCAAAGCAAGAAGATTCGTCATGAGGCCATAGGTTGTTGCCCCACAGACGGTGAGGAGGTTCGCCCTTCATTTGGCAGCATTCACATTCCCTTCCAGCTCATTGGTCGAGTCGCTCCACGAAGGCCTCCAAATTGTTCCCTTCTGATAATTTCTCCAGGATGCCAACAGTTCTCTGTATTTTCACGTGATGGTTCGTTATCTCGTCGCCAGTTTTTATGTCTCGAATAAAGCAATGTGACTGAGTACTGTAGACATGAGTAAGTGTGACCTTAGTCTCTTTATTCGAACTTCAGAGTGTTGGTAGAGCATGGGAGTCCTGCTTATATACATTGCTCCCAATGGATGCTGGGATCCCTTGGGACTCCAACAGATATGCCCTCTGCTGGCCGTAGAATGCTGGTTACATAGTGTTGCATACATAACACTTGACTACACTGAGAGAGCCGTCCTCACCTTGTTCTGAGGCTCACGGTCTGGTTCCAGCAGATCCACATCCTTGCTGAAGCGAAGCCTTCAAGCACACTGTTCCTCAGTGAAATTGATGCAGGAGAACTGCTGCCGGAATATCCTGGGAGGGTAAGGTCTCCTGTTGACAGCCCTGTTGGGCCTTCTTCCTCTGGTTACATTTTGCTGCCTATATCTCTGCCCTTCTCCCGCCTTTCTCCCTGCCTTTCTCTCTGCATTGCTCGCTGAATTTCTTCCTGTATTTCTCTGCCTTTTTCTCTGCCTAAGTTGCCTCCAGCGGTGATGCCGGAGCAGGAGGATGAATGCCAACACAGCCCCCATGAAACGATTTCAATGTTGTCATTTCATATCTGCCCTCAATGAAACACAGGAATGATTAAGAGGCAGAACACGCCTTCAACTGAAAATCACTCAAATATGTTCAACAGCAAGTCTGCCTGTGTTATTAAACTGCAAACAGCAATGGCCAGCAAAAATTATTTCTAAAGATGGCATTTTTAAATAGTGCTCCTCCAGCCGACTCCCGACTGAAACTCGACAGCTGAAGCTGTTGTTGTCAGCGGCAGCCGGTAAGTCAGGGGTCGCGACCGAATTTCTCTTCCGGGGCGATACCAGGGCGCTGCGCACGGTGATGACGTCAGCTTGGAGGAACTAGTTTTTACAGTCACAGTGGCCATCTGCACTGTTGGAAACTTTAAAATAATGAAAAGGTTCAGTAAACACTAAGGGATTAATAAATATTCACATGATTCATCACTCCACCTCTTCACCCATGACCAGTTCTGTTTAGTTTACTGTACATAACTCAAGATTTTGCCTAGTTAAGTATTTCTAAACATCTTTTTAAGTAACAACCCTCATTGAAGCATAAATAATTTGGATTATTCATGTTTTTTTTATTCAATGTCCATACACTACTAGGATATTTCCATATTTATTAAAGGAATGAGCACCCAGTGGAGGTTTTGCTTTTAAAATGTTCCCTTCTCGCTTAAAGGTGCTGATGAATGATGGAACCATATCACAACAATCCTGTCCTCTGGGAGAAGGGGAAGGGCCATGACTGAATTATTTTCAATCCTCTCCCTGTCGTGGGATGCAGAGATGGACTCCAGTTGTTGTTCTTTTACCGTCACCCTAGCTGAGCGTATGTCAGTCAACACACACTAGGGAATTAGTTCCTTGACCTTTTGGTCTGTGTGGCTGTTTCACACTCGGTAATACATTTATACACTGAGTCATCTGGAAGGTTTAAAATCTTTATGATGCCAAAGGCCTCTTCCTACCCAGCTGTAAATCTAGCTTTGTTCGAATCCTGTTTGTTTTTCCAGTCATAAAACAACTCCAGCATTAATAGTGTGTTCATAGTCACATCAGCTACAATTTCTTTCAAGTATTTCAACCTTAGTACAGGAATGATTGGGCGACATTGTAAATTTTAGTTAAGGTCAACATGGTTCATGTTCAGGGTTCAAGATTTGTAGCGAGTGCTATTGATCCTTTCTTGTGATGGAAACTCCAAATATCTGCTTACGATATTTCCAATATTGCATGACTTCCAATGATGTGAAGCTTGTTCCAAACTCAGCAGCCCAAGACAAACCTCTGGTCTGGTGAAAGGCAATCATGACAGCAACAATGTCTAAAAGGAATTCTCCAAGCTCACTCGAGGGTTGCGCCAAGAAAGAAAAATCTTCTGACTACTAATCGCGTATCTGAGTACACTTAATTTCCAGGGTATAAGTTATATTCTTTCAGGATTATGATTCCTATATTGCTCTTAGGTTGAGAATTCTAGACGCTGGAAACATTCGATGAAATGAGTTTACATTCAGGCCACTTGATCAGAATGGCTGTTTGACAAGTGCCAGGATAGGGAGGAAAAAGCTGATTGGAAAGCCAATTCTAAGCAGTGTCAACTGAGTTTTAGTACTGTTTCAGGCACAATTTCTTGGAGAACATTCAAACATTCTTCCACAAGAAATCCAATAAACCAAAACAGTAGCTCTTCCAGACAAAAAGCGTGTTTGTGCCCAGGGTCAAGAAGGCCAGACAAAGTGAATGGCAGGATGGGTAGAAGATGAAACCTCCTGCATCAGAAGTAAGTTTTTGAACCTTATTTAATGTGGGACTGTTTTTTAATTGAAGAATCTCTTTTACCAGCAGCATCAGTGACAGATTGTTTGTGTGGGTCTCAATCTGACATCAGAATAGCTAGCTCCAATCTTTGCTTGTTAAACAAACGGAGCAGCTTCAGTGCATCAGAATGCTTATGTTGCAATGCTAAATAGCAGCACATGAGTGTTATGTCTTGGATAAGGAGTCAGACTAGATACTGCAAGCTCAAAGTAAGTGTGACCGTCGTCCTTTATTACAAATCTCAGAGTGCCTCTCCAGCCTGTGAGGTCTTCTATATACAGGTGCTCCCAAGGGATTGTGGGATCCCTTGGGACACCAGGGAATAAGCCCTCTGGTGGTTAGACATGGTAATTACAGGTTTACATACATAACAACACTCCCCCCCCCCCCCCCCGCCAATGTCAATAAACTATTTACAATGTGAGTCGATCTGGGGCCTTCCTTCCCCTGGTTGATCACCTCGGTGCAAATGCTGGTGTTGGTGAGTCATATGTTGGACCTTCGCTGGGCTGCTGCGCAGCTGGCCTTGCTGAACTGTTGGGGGTGGTGAATCTTGCTGAGCTGCTGCGGGTGATGGATTCTGCTTCGTGGTCAACCACTGTGTCAGTTGCCACTTGTGTGTGTGTTGGAGAATCAAAAAAGGTAGAGTCTATTGTGAGTTGTTCTGGATAGTCCGTAAATCTGAGTTTGGTTTGGTCCAAGTGTTTTCTGAAGGTGAGTCCATTTGCGAGTTTGACCACAAACACCCTACTCCCCTCTTTGGCCAAAACAGTGCCAGCAATCCACTTGGGACCTTGTCCATAGTTCAACACAAATACAGGATGATTTACTTCAATTTCGCATGACACATTTGCACGATCGTGATATGCATTCTGTTGAAGCCGCCTGGTCTCTACCTGTTCGTGTAGATCAGGCTGGACTAACGAGAGCCTTGTCTTAAGTGTCCTTTTCATGAGCAGTTCAGCAGGAGGGACCCTGGTGAGCGAGTGGGGTCTTGTGCGGTAACTAAGCAGGACTCGGGATAAGCGAGTCTGCAGTGAGCCTTCGGTTACCCTTTTCTAGCTCTGCTTGATTGTTTGAATTGCTCGTTCTGCCTGACCGTTGGAAGCTAGCTTAAATGGGTCAGATGTGACATCTTTGACCCCATTGCAAGTCATGAATTCCCAAAATTTGGCACTGGTAACGCACGGCCCATTGTCACTTACAAGGACATCAGGTAGGCCATGCGTGGCAAACATGGCCCGTAGGCTTTCAATGGTGGCAGCGGACGTGCTTGCCGACATTATCACACATTCAATCCACTTGGCGTATGTATCTACAACCACTAAAAACATTTTTCCCAAGAATGGGCCTGCATAGTCGACATGAACCCGAGACTACGGTTTGGAGGGCCAAGAACATAAACTTTGTGGCATCTCCCTGGGTGCATTGCTTAACTGGGAATATGTATTGCATTTGTGCACACAGGACTCTAAGTCTGCATCGATACCGGGCCACCACACGTGGGATCTGGCTATCGCTTTCATCATTACAATGCCTGAGTGGGTACTGTGGAGATCACTAATGAAAGTGTCCTTGCCCTTTTTTGGCACAACTACCCGATTACCCCATAGGAGGCAGTCTGCCTGTGTAGACATTTCATCTTTGCGCCACTGATACGGCTATATTTCTTCCTGCATCTCTAACGGACACTAGACCAACTCCCGTGGAGCACACAGTTCTTTACTAATTTCAGTAAGAGGTCCTGGCTCGTCCAGGTTCTAATCTGTCAGGCGGTAACAGGTGATTGCTCACTCTCGAATTCTTCCATTACCATAACTAAAATCTGCAGGCTGTGCCATCTCCACCCCAGTGGTGGGCAATGGCAGCCTACTGAGAGCATCGGCACAGTTTTCAGTGCCTGGCCTGTGGCGGATGGCATAGTTGTATGCGGACAACGTGAGCGCCCATCTCTGGATGCGGGCCGATGCATTTGTATTTATTCCCTTATTTTCAGAAAAGAGGGATATAAGCGGCTTATGGTCGGTTTCCAATTCAAATTTGAGCCTGAACAGATATTAATGCATTTTCTTTATCCCGTAAACACAGCTAACGCTTCTTTTTCGATCATACTGTAGGCCCTCTCGGCCTTAGACAGACTTTTGGATTCATAAGCAACTGGTTGCAATTTCCCAAATTCATTAGCTTGTTGCAATACACACCTGACCCCTACGACAACGCATCACATGCTAGTACCAAACGTTTACATGGATCGTACAATACAAGCAATTTGTTTGAGCATAACAGTTTCCTAGCTTTCTCAAAGGCATTTTCTTGGCATTTACCCCATACCCATTCATCTCCTTTACACAGTAACGAGTGCAGGGGTTCTAACAATGTGCTAAGACCTGGTAAGAAGTTACCAAAATAGTTCAGGAACCCTAGAAACGACTGCAGCTCCATCACGTTCTATGGTCTTGGTGCGTTATTGATTGCCTCCGTCTTCAAATCAGTGGGACTGATGCTGTCTGCTGCAATTCTTCTCCCCAGGAACTCCACTTCAGGTGCCAGGAAAATGCACTTCGAGCGTTTAAGCCTGAACCCCACATGATTAAGCCGATTAAGAACCTCCTCCAGGTTTAACTTCAAGAGGTATGACCTTGGCTCTGCTTTATTAAAGCCCAAAGTGACTAATATACAAAATGGCTGGCCTTTTATACTTGGGCTGCACACACGTGCATGCAGCCCAATGGCCTCCAACAGTGACGCCATCTAGCAGCTAGTGATATGTCGAGGAACCACCTAGAGGGCTGGCCAACCTCGACTGGATGATGTGTAATAAGAAAGGACTAATTAGCAATCTTGTTTTACGAGGCTCCTTGGGGAAGAGTGACCATAATATGGTAGAATTCTTTATTAAGATGGAGAGTGATACAGTTAATTCAGAGACTAGGGTCATGAACTTAAGGAAAGGTAACTTCGATGGTATGAGACATGAATTGGCTAGAAAAGACTGGCAAATGATACTTAGAGGATTGACGGTGGATAGGCAATGGCAAACATTTAAAGATCACATGGATAAACTTCAACAATTGTACATCCCTGCCTGGAGTAAAAATAAAACGGGGAAAGTGGTTCAACCGTGGATAACAAGGGAAATTAAGGATAGTGTTAAATCCAAGGAAGAGGCATATAAATTGGCCAGAAAAAGCAGCAAACCTGAGGACTGGGAGAAATTTAGAATTCAGCAAAGGAGTACAAATGGTTTAATTAGGAGGGGGAAAATAGAGTATGAGAAGAAGCTTGCTGGGAACATAAAAACTGACTGCAAAAGCTTCTATAGATATGTGAAGAGAAAAAGATTAGTGAAGACAAACATAGGTTCCTTGCAGTCAGAATCAGGTGAATTTATAATGGGGAACCAGTTGAATAAATACTTTGGTTCTGTCTTCACAAAGGAAGACACAAATAACCTTATAGAAGTACAAGGGGACCGAGGGTCTTGTGAGATGGAGGAACTGAAGGATATCCTTATTAGGCAGGAAATTGTGTTAGGGAAATTGATGGGATTGAAGGCCAATAAATCCCCAGGGCCTGATAGTCTGCATCCCAGAGTACTGAAGGAAGTGGCCCTAGAAATAGTGGATGCATTGGTGATCATTTTCCAACAGTCTATCAAGTCTGGATCAGTTCCTATGGACTGGAGGGTAGCTAATGTAACACCACGTTTTAAAAAAGGAGGGAGAGAGAAAACGGGTAATTATAGACTGGTTAGCCAGACATCAGTAATGGGGAAAATGTTGGAATCAATTATTAAAGATGAAATAACAGCGCATTTGGAAAGCAGTGACAGGATCGGTCCAAGTCAACATGGATTTATGAAAGGGAAATCATGCTTGACAAATCTTCTGGAATTTCTTGAGGAATTAACTAGTAGAGTGGACAAGGGAGAACCAGTGGATGTGGTGTATTTGGACTTTCAAAAGGCTTTTGACAAGGTCCCACACAAGAGATTGGTGTGCAAAATTAAAGCACATGATATTGGGGGTAATGTACTGACGTGGATAGAGAACTGGTTGGCAGACAGGAAGCAGAGAGTCGGGATAAACGGGTCCTTTTCAGAATGGCGGGTAGTGACTAGTGGGGTGCCGCAGGGCTCAGTGCTGGGACCCCAGTTATTTACAATATACATTAATGATTTGGATGAAGGAATTGAGTGTAATATCTCCAAGTTTTCAGATGACCATAAACTGGGTGGCGGTGTGAGCTGTGAGAAGGACGCTAAGAGGCTGCAGGGTGACTTGGACAGGTTAGCGAGTGTGCAAATACATGGCAGATGCAGTATAATGTGGATAAATGTGAGGTTATCTACTTTGGGGGCAAAAACACGAAGGCAGGATATTATCTGAATGGCGGCAGATTAGGAAAAGTGGAGGTGCAACGAGACCTGGGTGTCATGGTACATCAGTCATTGAAAGTTGGCATGCAGGTACAGCAGGCGGTGAAGAAGGCAAATGGTATGTTGGCCTTCATAGCTGGGGGTTTTGAGTTTAGGAGCAGGGAGGTCTTACTGCAGTTGTACAGGGCCTTGGTGAGGCCTCATCTGGAATATTGTGTTCAGTTTTGGTCTCTAATCTGAAGAAGGAAGTTCTTGCTATTGAGGGAGTGCAGCGAAGGTTTACCAGACTGATTCCCGGGATGGCTGGACTGACATATGAGGAGAGACTGGGTCGACTGGGTCTTTATTCACTGGAGTTTAGAAGGATGAGAGGGGATCTCATAGAAACATATAAAATTCTGACGGGGCTGGACAGGTTAGATGCAGGAAGAATGTTCCCGATGTTGGGGAAGAACCGAACCAGAGGACCCAGTCTAAGGATAAGGAGTAAGCCATTTAGGACTGAGATGAGGAGAAACTTCTTCACTCAGAGAGTTGTTAACCTGTGGAATTCCCTACCGCAGAGAGTTGTTGATGCCACTTCGTTGGATATATTCAAGAGGGAATTAGATATGGCCCTTACTGCTAAAGGGATCAAGGGGTATGGAGAGAAACCAGGGAAGGGGTACTGAAGTGAATGATCAGCCATGATCTTATTGAATGGTGGTGCAGGCTTGAAGGGCCGAATGGCGTACTCCTGCACCTATTTTCTATGTTTCTATGTGATCCCAAAAGTACATACATGACACTGATGCATATGACCAGTTTAGCATCAAGTTACCTGGTCTTCCCACATTTTGTGCAGTTAAATATGATGTGTCTCCTGAACTGTTCCCCATTGGGCTCTACCCAGCACAAAAGGCCATGACCTTAAAATTAGAGCAAGGCTGTTCTGCAGTGGGGTCTGAAAACAATTTTTCACACAAATGGTAGTTGAAATCTGAAACTCTCTCTCCCAAAAGGTTGTTAAGGGTAGGCCAATTGAAAATTTCAAGACTGAGACTGATAGATTTTTGTTAGGCAAGTGTATTAAGGGTTAAGGAACCAAGGCAGTTGGATGGAGTTAAGGTAGAGATCAGCCATTTTCTAATTGAATGGTGGAACAGGCTTGAGGGGCTGAATGGCCTACTCCTGTTCCTATGTTCCTATAACATTCTCCATGTACAAAAACCTTCTTCCTGTCCACAGCTCCATTCTCCGATTTTGTGATTGAACTAGTGGGATTTTATACTTGGCTACCTATGCTGGGTGTGCCTGCTGAGCAGCAGGTAACTGCCATCCTCGAGATGACAACTTTGATGCTACGGAGCACTTTATTCGGCCTTTCCAACAATTAAACATACCGGTTTTTAATTATTGGTACATGTTGAAAAAAATTGTAAGCGTACATGTGTAGGTAAGAATCTATATCCTCTCCTAGCCTCAACTCCCAGCTCACTATGTGCAGTACATCAACATTTGATTAGAGACTGTTTCATGGAAATAATAGTACATATGCTGTATTTTAAATATTATTTTTCTAACTGTTATGTTTAGAATAACTCCACAAGACTGAGTACTGTAAGCTTAAACTGATGTGACCTTAGTCTCTTTAATAAAACTCCAGAGTGCCAAAGCAGCATGGCAGACAACCTTTTAAACTCGCTTGCATGAGGTGTGCAAGTGACTCTTGGTTCTCCAACAGGTGTGCCCTCTGGTGGCAAGTTTTACACAGTTATAATGTTTACATACATAACACTAACTGAATAAAATTATCACATTAGGGAATGTTTTCCTCCTTGCTATTTGTAGTAAAATCATAATCATCTTCTTTATTAATATAAAAAGCAAAATACTACAGATGTTGGAAATATTCAGTAGGTCAGGCAGCATCTGTGGAGAGAGAAACAGAGTTAACGTTTCAGGTCGATGACCTTTCATCAAGTTGTCAGGAAGGGGGATCATCGACCTGAAACATTAACTCTGTTTCTCTCCACACATGCTGCCTGACCTGCTGAGTATTTCCAGCATTTTCTCTCATTCTTTATTAATGTGTTTAGTTTCACTACAAATATCAAAATGAGGACATCTTGTGATGTAACTTTAATCTATTCAGACAAATTGAGAGTGTTGAATGATTCAACAAACACTGGATCTGCCACAATAAGAAGACAACACTTGGTGGAATGCAGGCCTCCTCCCTGTACAAGCTTCTATAACTTGCTCAGTTGTTGTCTCCCTATAAGCAGGTTGTACTAGTCATCTCTTTCCCGTGTCTCAAAGGACAAGAAAGAAAATACTGTTTTGTGGAAAACAAACATTCAGACAAATTAAATATTATAGCTGGCGAACACATTCTATGGCATGCAAGAAAATAGTGCAAGCTAACTTGACATCAATCATTTCCTCTCACTTCCTCTGGGAAGGATCTTTGATTCCACTGGGTATTGGTCGAACCAAGAAACTTGGGCCAGAATTTTCCGGGGTGGCAGCGGGTGTGATCGGAGGTGGGTCATGTGGGAAAGTTGTTAATTTTGGGAGCGGGTCAGGAACCCGCTGTCAATCCTGTTTCTACGCGCCTTTCGCCCAGACATGTATGTCAGCACGGACCTGACCCGACCGACAGAGGCAGGTGATCCAATTTAAAGCATTAGTAGCTTGTTGTTGGACCCTTAAGAGTGGTTTTAACCTTACCATTTAAATTTAACTACATGGCCACAGGAAACATACTGCTCAGGAACCATGTCTGTCAAGCTGAGGCGGGAGTTCAGTGGCCGTTGCTCCAGCTAATTAGTTGACAACATCAAATGTACTATAAAAGCTCCCACCTGATAGATGGTCACTTTCCTCAGGCAGAAGCTGTTTCTCACTGCATTCCCAGCACAGATTCTGCAGGCTGCAGTCTTTCCAGCAAAGTCTCCGTCCAGTGTCACCCCATTGGAAAAACCTCTCTCACCATTGACAGATTACTTCTGTCATCTCTACTTCTCCTACCATCTATTCCATCAGCATGGATGCCATTTATACTGTCTCAACTTGGTCCTCAGCACCCAACCACATTGCTGCCTGAGAGGCCAGGGCTGGCCTCATCATCGCCAGTTTTACTTCACTTGCCACTCGACACCCATATGACTGCCACATGATGCGCCAGGTTGGCATCATCTCAGAGTAGCACCATAAAGCATCCCTGCAATGACCAAGCCATTCCTTTCATACTCACCACCATTGCTGGAGATACCGTTATGTCTCACCATTCACTGCAGCTCACTAAGCCACTTACAAAGATGCACACAAATTGGTCCAAGACCGGAAAGTTGAAAATAAAGATTTTTATTTTTGACGGCACATTAACGGAAACTTTACATAAACATTGGATAAAACACCCAAGTGGCTACCTTTGTGAATCTGCTTGTCTGTCATCTTTCTCTTCTGCGTGCTTCTATGAGGTGTTAGCCCTGTGGCTTCAACAGACGTAGAAGCAGTCTGCTCACTTCCCTGCTGCCAAGGTGCTGGAAACAACCTTGATGCAAATCAGTGGGGCATGAGGACCCACTGCTACGCTGACATCTCTCCTAGATAGAAGGTCTATGAGCCTCTGCCATCTATTCTTCATACATATCCATCTATTCTCCATAGAGACTCCTCTCTCCACTGCTGTCCCTGTCTCCACCATCTGCTCTATCTCACTTACGAGTTGTGAGACACCAGGTGACAACATTACGCTATGTCGCGTGGCACCCACCGAGGTGTGTATATTTGCGCTGGTGCTGGGTGCGCTTATGTCTGATGATACTGCACCCTCAGAGGTTGGAGGGTCCTCTGAAGAGTCGTCTTCCTCTTTATCTTGGACAGTGGCAGGGGGAGGGGCTATTGATGGACCTGTGTGAGAGTAAAGAGATGAGTTTGATATGTCATATGAATAATGGGTACAGATATCATTATGCACATGATGACCATTCAGTGGCTGCTGACATCAGTGCCCATATGAGTGACTAATGTATGCCATGTAGCTGTATGAGATGTAATTCTGTCAAGAGGTTGCTGAGATATCCCCCTCTCTCTATCTCCCACCTCCAGCTGCTCGGCAACTCCAGATATTTCTAAAGCAGCCTCCTCTGCTGTTGTAAGGTTTGCAAATGATGGAAGACCCGCTGGTACTCCCCCTGGCTTTGTACTCAGATTTCCTGATCTAATGGGATAATTGAAATGTTTGCGGCACTGCACCCAAGTCCTCCTGACCAAAGCTCTGCTGGTGACCTCCTCTGCAATCTCCAACCTGGCTGTTTTTGATGTCCTGGGGAGGTCTCTTCCACCCATTGGAAGGGAAGAGGGCCTCCCTGCATGCTCTGACTCCTTCCATAAACATATGGAGGGAGCCATCGGAGAACCTGGGTGCAGCCCTCTGCCTTGGTGCAGTCAGTGTTTGCAGCAGTCCAATGTTGTAGTAGACTGACAGCACTATGCTACACTGACATTCAAATCCAATGTGGCCATGGCCCCTTTAAAGATCCCGGCTGAAAAAGCGACATCAATGAAGTCGCCAGACCCGCAACATTTATTTGGGCCGGGCGGGCGTTATAGGCCCCATTAAGGTAAAGTCGTTTACAGCAGCGGGATGGAGCCAGCTGCAGGGTCGCGATCCGCCACATCGAATGCCCGCACCGGACCTGCCCAGGTAGGCAAAATTCCAGCCTTTCAGTGTGGGGAGACCAAATGTGTACACATTCAACCATATCTTTGTATCATTGTTAAACCAGCAGAATGTCTGATCTGTTGAGCTGCTAAAATAAACAGAGATATCCTTTCACGTTTACCTCTCCAAGATTTATTGGGTTCTAACTCTAAATATTCTGAATTGCAATTAGAAAATTGTTCTCAAGTACAAGTTCACAATAATCTTTAAAAAATGCCTTTTAGTGTAGAAATATTGGTTATTTTCATATTGCTGGATAATAATTAAGGGAATTTGTGTTAAAAAGAAGGACTTGCATTTATATAGCGCCTTTCACGACCACTGTATGTCCCAGAACGCTTTACAGTCAATGAAGTACATTTGGAATGTAGTCACTGTTGTAATGTGGGAAACGTGGCAGCCAAAATTGCATACAGCAAGCTCCCACAAATAGCAATGTGATAATTCTTATGTATTTAACCCCTTGTAACCTGCATCACACCTGTCTACCAGAGGGCCTATCTGTTGGAGTCCCAAAGGATCCCAGCATCCCTTGGGAGCACAGTATATAAGCAGGCCACGCACAAGGTACCTGCACTTTGGAACTACAATAAAGGAGCTAAGGTCACACTTGCTCATTACACACAGTACTCGGTCTGACCATTTATTATGAGTATAACAATTGGCGACAAGGTAATGAACAACCACGCAAAAATGCAAAGAACAGTCGGCATCCTGGAGAAGTTCTCAGAGGGGGAAGATTGGGAGGCCTTCAAGGAGAGACTCGACCAATACTTCGTAGCAAACGAGCTGGAAGGGGACGAGAACACGACCAAAAAAGAGCGATCCTCCTAACTGTCTGTGGGGCAACAACCTATGGCCTCATGAAGAATCTCCTGGCCCCAGCTAAACCAACAGAGAAATCCCACAAAGAATTGTGTACGCTGGTCCAGGAGCACCTAAATCTTAAGGAAAGTGTTTTGATGGCGAGATATCGGTTCTACACGTATCAACGATCAGAGGGCCAGGAAGTGGCGAGCTACGTCACCGAACTAAGGCGCCTTGCAGGACATTGTGAGTTTGAGGGATTCCTAGAACAAATGCTCAGAGATTTTTTTCTACTGGGCATCGGACATGAGACAATCCTTCGCAAATTGTTGACTGTAGAAACTCCGAACCTGAGTAAAGCCATAACGATAGCCCAGGCATTTATGTCCACCAGCGACAACACCAAGCAGATTTCGCAGAACAAAGAAGTTTCGGCCAGTACTGTGCATAAAGTAACGTTGGTTTTGAGCAGAAATGTACAGGGCAGAATGTACATGCCGGCTGCTGTGGCCCGACCGAAATTGACCCAGAGTCCGCCATCATCTGTTAATGCGAGGCAGTTAACACTCTGTTGACCCTGTAGGGTTGATCATCGGCCCCATCAATGCCGCTTTAAGCACTATGCATGCAATAGCTGCAGAACAATGGGACACCTCCAATGAATGTGCAGGTGAGCTGCAAATCCTGCAAACCCTGCAAACCACCACATTGCAGAGGAAGATCGGTCCACAGTGGATCAGATGGAATTGGAAACTCGTACAGAGGAGGCAGAGGTGTACGGGGTACACACATTCACGACGAAATGCCCACCAATAATGTTGAAATTTGAACTGAACGGTATTCCAGTGTCGATGGAGGTGGACACGGGGGCAAGTCAGTCCATAATGAGTAAAACGGCCTTCAACAGGCTGTGGCGGAAGAAGGCACACAGGCCCAAGCTTAGCCCCATTCACACCAAACTAAGGACTTACACAAAGGAACTAATCCCTGTAAATGGCAGTACTGAAGTCAAAGTCTCCTATGATGGAGCAGTACACGAACTCCCACTGTGGATTGTGCTGGGGATGGCCCCATGTTGTTTGGCAGAAGCTGGCTGCGGAAAATCCACTGGCACTGGGATGACATCCGAGCACTCTCATCAGTCGATGACACCGCATGGACCCAGGTTCTAAGCAAATTCCCTTCATTATTTGAGCCAGGCATTGGAAGATTCTCGGGGGCGAAAGTGCAGATACATTTGGTTCCCGGTACGCAACCCATCCAGCACAAGGCTCGGGCGGTACCGTATATGATGCGTGAAAAAGTTGAAATCGAGCTGGGCAGGCTGCAACGTGAAGGCATCATCGCGCCGGTGGAATTCAACGACTGGGCCAGTCTGATTGTTCCGGTATTCAAGGAGGATGGTACAGTTATAATTTGCGGGGACTATAAAATAACGATTAACCGTTTTTCTCTGCAGGACCAGTTCCCGCTACCGAAGGCAGACGACCTATTCGCGACCCTGGCTGGAGGGAAGACATTCACCAAGCTGGACCTGACCTCGGCCTACGTGACGCAGGAGCTGGAGGAGTCTTCGAAAGGCCTCACCTGCATCAACACACACAAAGGTCTGTTTATTTACAACCAGTGCCCGTTCGGGATTCGGTCGGCCGCAGCGATCTTCCAGCAGAATATGGAAAGCCTGCTAAAGTTGGTTCCTTGCACAGTGGTCTTCCAGGACGACATATTGGTTACAGGTCAGGACACCGTGGAGCACTTGAAGAATCTGGAGGAGGTTCTTAGTCGGTTGGATCGTGTGGGGCTCAGGTTGAAATGCTCGAAGTGTGTTTTCCTGGCACAGGACGTCGAATTCTTAGGAAGGAGAATCGCAGCAGATGGCATCAGACCCACCGACGCCGCGACCACAGAACGTGATGGAGCTGCGGTCGTTCCTGGGACTCCTTAACTACTTCGATAATTTCCTATCTGGGTTAAGCACCCTGCTAGAACCCTTGCATGTGCTACTATGCAAGGGAGACGACTGGGTATGGGGGAATTCATAAGAGGCTGCCTTTAAGAAAGCCAGAAATTTACTGTGTTCTAACAAATTGCTTGTTCTGTATAACCCATGTAAACGACTAGTGTTAGCTTGCAATGCGTCGTCATACGGGGTCGGGTGTGTGTTACAACAGGCTAATGAATTGGGAATTTTGCAACCAGTTGCGAATGCATCTGGGAGTTTGTCCAAGGCCGAAAGGACCTACAGCATGGTTGAAAAAGAGGCTCTGGCGTGCGTTTACAGGGTAAAAAAAATGCACCAGTACTTGTTTGGCCTCAAGTTCGAGCTTGAAACTGATCACAAGCCGCTCATATCGTTATTCTCGGAGAGCAAAGGGATCAATACCAATGCCTGTGCCCGAATCCAAAAATGGGCACTCACGCTGTCAGCATACAACTATGTAATCCACCACAGACTGGGCACAGAGAACTGCGCAGATGCTCTCAGTCGGCTACCATTGCCCATCACCGGTGTGGAAATGGCACAGCTAGTGGACATGCTCATAGTCATGGAGGCATTTGAGAACAAGAAATCCCCCGTTATGGCCCGCCAGATCAAGACCTGGACCAGCCAGGATCCTTTACTGTTGTCGTGCATTCAACTGTTATTTTAATCCATGTATAAACTGACCTAAGTTGTACACCGTGAGAACACTGACCACTAGGTGGTGAACTTGTGGGAGACACTCCTAACCTGGACTTTCAGGTATAAAAGGGGAAGCTCCACCCATCTTCATCACTTCAGTGCTGGCGAATAAAGGATACTGGTCACAGAGTGACCTTCTCTCTAATATGGACTTCGTGTGCATTTGTACTGTATAGTAAGGACATATTATTGGTGACGAGAAACTGGGATTTCAACCATGCGAGGATGGCCACTAGCAGCACAGACGAGAGGTACTGTGTTGGTGATGATTGGGACGATTTCATTCAAAGACTACAGTAAAGTTTCGTCACTAAGGAATGGCTGCGACAGGATTCAGCCGACAAACGCAGGGCTCATCTCATAACGGTTTGTGGATCCAGGACGTACTCACTGATGAAGGACCTTCTAGCGCCAGAGAAGCCGGCGGACAAGACTTTTGAAGAGCTCAGTAAGTTGATCGGGGAACACTTTAAACCGGCGAGCAGCATGCACATGGCGAGACACCGGTTTTACACGCACCGGCGGCGAGAAGGGCAAAGCGTTCCAGACTTCGTGGCAGACCTCCAGCAACTGGAGAGCCTATGTAAGTTCCCAGATGCATGCAGAGCGGAGATGCTGCGAGACTTTTTTATTGAGGGCATCGGGCATGCTGGGGTTTTCAGGAAACTGATTGAGACCAAAGACTTGACCCTGGAAATGGTGGCTTTGATAGCCCAGACATTTATCTCAGGGGAGGAAGAGACCAGAATGATGTCTGACAAAAATCTTGGTTTAAATGCAGCAAATGGACAGGGAGTCAACATTGTTAATGCGGTACATAGTTCTCCAGGCAGACAGGGGCAATCGGACATGCCCCAGCATGTAGTCGAACCCAAAGGGGAAGTTCAACAGAGACAATGGCTAGCTGAACGGCGATTCATGCCATCGCAAGGGACAATGTGGCCAGTAGTGGGGCCATCAACACCTGTTAATGGTGCACTTAAGGACAATTACAGAGACAGTCAGAGACGATCGACTGGTAATGGACCTTTTGTTTCCAACAATGGCTCATGTTGGAGGTATGGAGGCAAACACACAGCCAGAGCTTGCAGGTATCAGCAATATACCTGCAGAAATTGCAACGTCAGCGGTCACTTGGCGCGTATGTGCAGGAAGCCTGTAACCAGGCTGATGTACGAGGAGGACAGGCCCAATGTAAGCCCTAAAAGGCCAAATGGACACTGGGGGAAATTGCTGGAAGCTGAAGTTCAGCGAGTCCATGTGGAGCACGTATACAGTTCATACACCAGGACGCCACCGATAATGATGAAAGTGCTCCTCAATGGCATCCCAGTATCAATGGAGCTAGACACGGGGCCAGTCAGTCCCTGATGAGTATCAAACAGTTCAACAAGTTGTGGACGTCCAAGGCAAGGAGGCCAAAATTATTGCCGATTGATGCACAGCTACAGACAGATACAAAGGAGATCATTCCGGTGCTAGGCAGCGCCACGGTAGTTGTGACCCACAAAGATTCAGAGAACAGGTTGCCACTCTGGATTGTCCCGGGGGACGGTCCCGCACTGCTGGGGAGGAAGAGGAGTTAGCTTACTTTCATGAACTGGAAATGGGGCGATGTCCACGCAATTTCCATGACCGCGCAAACTTGTCACACGATATTGAGATCAATGATCCTGTGTTTGTGCTCAATTATGGACATGGTCCCAAATGGCTCGCTGGCATGGTCACAGCCAAAGAGGGGAGTAGGGTATTTCAGGTCAAACTGACCAATGGACAAACGCACAGAAAACACTTGGACCAAATCAAACTGCGGTTCACCAACAGCTACGTACAACTGGAAGAGAACACCACCAACTTTGACCTTCCAACACACACACAAGTGGAAACTGACATCACAGTTGACCACGAAACAGAACTCATCATCACCAGCAGCCCGGCAAGGCCGGCTGCCCCACAGCCCAATGAAGAACTGACCAACCCAACTTAACATACAAGTGTAACTTGTATGCTACAAATACACTAGCATTTGTACCGAGACGATCGACAAGGGAGCACAAAGCCCCAGATCGTCTCACCTTGTAAATAAGTGTATTATTGACTTCACAGGGGGGTGATGTTATGTATTTAACCCCTTGTAACCTGCATCACACCTGTCCACCAGAGAGCCTACCTGTTGGAGTCCCAAGGGATCCCAGCATCCCTTGGGAACACAGGTACCCGCATTCTGGAACTACAATAAAGGAGCTAAGGTCACACTTGCTCATTACACACATTACTTGGTCTGACCATTTATTATGAGTACAACAATAATAACCAGATAATCTGTTTTGTTATGTTGATTGAGGGATGAATATTGGCAAGGACACTGGGGATAACTCCCCTGCTCTTCTTCGAAATAGTGCCATAGGATCTTTTACGTCCACCTGAGAGAGCAGACAGGGCTTCGGTTTAACATCTCATCCAAAAGACAACACCTCCGACAGTGCAGCACTCCCTCAGCACTGCACTCGAGTGTCAGCCTAGATTTATGTGCTCAAGTCCCTGGAGGGGAATTGAACCCACAACCTTCTGACTCAGAAGGCAAGTGTGCTACCCACTGAGCCACAGCTGACAGTTAAGAGATTGTAATGATATAGAAAAAATGTGCATTAAAAGTCATTTAATATACTAAAATTCTCTTTCTGTTTCTGGAAGAGAGGCCTGATATTTGATCTTTATGCCTACCATCTGTTACCGGGTGGATTAATAAAATACTTTGAGGACTTTCTGTCCATTTGCAAGACCTCCCATTATATGTTTGAGCACTGTCCCAGATTAAATCCCATTTGTACTGATGTAGCTGATCATGGCCAGGGCACAAGGGGTACTACATAAAAGTGCCCCTGGGTTAGAAGGGGGGTCAGCATTCCTGCTCCTGACTGCTGTCCAATGACCCCTGCTGGAAGTGTGCCTGGAAGTCGAGCAGGGACAAAATTGGCCAATATTATGCTGTCCCTTGAAATTGAATAAGCATCCAACATTCTCCATCATTGCTCACGTGAATAATGTTGACTTGGGCAAGCTAATAAAGGGAGTCCTGCATTCATAGAACCACAGTTCAGCAAGGAATCAACTCCTTTGGGAGAAGAGTGGAGAAATTTGGCAAGGAACAATAGAACACAGTCTTACCATCAGAGGACTTGGGTTTGAATCTAGCCCAGATTCGGGATAAGGTCTTCTCTCTGATAGCTGTGGAATAAGTAGAACAATGGTCTTCTCCTACCTAAAACATTACAATTCTACTACCTAAGAAATACAGAATAATCTGTTTGAAATGTACAGATGAATTGTATCATCATATAAATGAACGCAGTGTTGTATTTGGGATACTGGGCTGCTGTTGCTGACTAGGCTCAGAGTCACACTTGTAACAATCAAGTTTACCTCCATGACATGAAGGTTGGAGGAGGTTGACTGGTGCATAGGATATTTCTATCTAAATTCTCTGACTTCAATGGCGAGTTGGTGTACTAATTTGCTGTTCACTGGAATGATGAGATGTGATATTGTCTGGACAGTCAAGGAGAGGTGCTGAGAAGTAGCTTGGTACTTGCTAATAAACTGAAAGAAAGATTGGAAGTGCACTCTACACAAGCTCGTCTTGTTAAATTCCTTGTGACCAGTGCAACATTGGTATTGATTTGTGAGCAGGTTACTAACAAGCTCTAAATTGAGGAATCATGTAGACTACCACAAAAAAGGAGGAAAATAACTAAAAAGGAGACAATGGAAATACAAAATAACCTACTTAAAAATGTAAGTTTATAGCATAATACATTCACATTTCTATCCTAATCACGTCCTAGGATTGGAAATGGAATGTGATCACATTTTCCCTTCTTCTTTCACAAATGCACAGACTTTGGAAAACATCTTCAACTCGTATATCACTCTCTCAAAAAATGTCAAATTTGATTTCTTAAAAATGATTTTCACTGTTTATACTTTACACACATTTTCACATTGGCCCAGATTTTGCATTGAGAATAACCATAAAGCTAACAGTGCCCGCCCTTATTATGGAGTAAATCGGACAGCAACTTCTGGTGTACACATGCACAGTTAAATGTGGAAATTAGGAAGTTGTTGTCCAAGTTACCCTGCTCCTCCACAGGCTGTGCTATAGCAATACCTCGCCGATTGACTCGGCATTGAAAACAATGCAAGGACATGAAGTTCCTGACTAAACACACCAGACAAATTTAAGGCTGGTGCATTCAGGTGTAAATGAATTTTTAACGGCACGATATATCATAAGTACAGCCAAACAACCTCTCTAGCACTAAAAAAAGTAATTTTATACGTGTAGAATCCTACTTCTTCAGAATTTAATTCGTATTTGAGATTTAGAATAAAATAAAATATATTTTTTTACATTTTCCTTCTGTCTCTTTTATCACTCTCTTAATCCCATCTTTCTTTCCCTTTCTTTATTTTGCCTTTTGGACATAATTTTACAATGAATTAAATCTAATTTATACTTCCTAGTTTATACTTCCTGGTTTAGACATTGCGGCCTAGAAATTCCAGTAGGCCGAAAGCCTGCGGGTGCCAGCATGGGCCGCAGTTAACGGCCACTCAAATTCATAGTGCAAGCAGTATTTTGGTGCTATTTATTAAGTGCTAAACTTACTGTACAACCCTCTTTTTCCAGTGCTACTCACAGCAGGAGGCCCAATGTAACATGGCCGTATCATCCCTGGAGCAAGAACAACATTATCTTAAAGGAAGGCTGCCATTTTAGAACGCAATGTCGGTTCCTTAAAGGGTAACTGCCTTCTAAAATGAAAAAAATAAAAAATCATTTAAAAATAGGCAGTTTTTAGCCCTTGGAACTCAACTGCTTTCTGAAAAACAACGTTAAAAATAATTCCCAAATGGCAGCCTTCAGCTCTAAAGGCTGAATTGACATCCACACCTAATAAAAAGGTACAAGTGCTTCAGTACTAACACAAATGGTTCCACAAGCCAGGGAAGGGGTACCCGGGATCTCGCATGCAGCACTCCAGCTTTGTGCAAGGGGTCAATACTGCAAGAGAGATCCTTTACCCACAGGGGCCTGGAGGTCCTCCAGAAAGAAGGGTGTGGGACCACATCACCGAGACCATCACTGCCAGTTGTTTCACCCCAACATCCTGGCTCCATTGCCCAGATAAGCTCCATGATCTCAGACCAGTGGTCAAAAAGAGTGAATGCATCTTCAAAAGCTGTCTCCTATCAACTGCACCACTAGCCTCGCACACTGCTCATTGTATGACTCCTCCCAGCCCCAATCACTCACCTACCAACAATCTGTACCATACATGAGGCATATCTCCCATTCCTAGCCTCACCTAACCCCTTTGGAGGAGACGGTGCTGGCCATTCTTGGCAGGGGCATGGCTGAGCCCTTGGCCGGTGGTGGGGCTGAAAGAATGCAAAACGCTGGTATCCTCAAACGTTAACCTCCTTGTTACATGCATCTGTTGCTTTCCTGCCCTCCCCTCACCATAACTCTACCTTTGTGCCTTTCTCATTTCACCATCCCCCCACCCCTCACCCAAATAAAATGCAGCCTGCCCAGCCAGTGGTTGACCAAGAAGAGGGAGAGGAGAGTGAAGAAGAAGAAGAAACACCATCATTTAATTTGACCCTCCCAGCCATAGGCTCCTCAAAGTCATCCTGCTAGGCCATCTGCAGTGACCCACACTGTAGGTCAGCTGCCTTCCACCAACCATACATGCAGCCTCTGCGGTAGCATTGGAATAGGCACACACAAATCAGTCACTAAAAGAATGCACAAAGGTGATTAGTTGATTTCTTGATGTCATATTGGATGGATAGATGTATAAAGTTGGATTGGAAAGTTTGCTTTGTGTTGCCATTTATTTTAACATTGTGGCCAAAAGAACACTGTGATGGCCAGTAACAGAGGTAAGGTAAGATTTGGGGTGAATGTTGAAATGGGAATTGGGATTGTGGTCACTGGTACCATAGGTGAATGATTATATCCCAGAGATTCTGGCTAGAAGGGGGTTCTTTGGGCTGCATTCCTCCTTCCAGTTTCTCCTCTTCTGCATCTTCCTCTTTCCTCCCTCTGCGAATGCTGTAAATCTGAAACAAAAGCATAAAATGCTGGAAATACTCAGCAGGTCAGGCAGCATCTTGACCTGAGACGTGAACTCTGTTTCTCAGTCCACGGATGCTGTCTGATCTGCTGAGCATTTCCAGAATTTTCTGTCTTCTCAGAGGCCTTCCTTTACCATGCGAGGCCTTGCAAGCATCCAACAGCACTCCATGCACGCTTTAAAAAAATTTAACATCTATTGCACCAAGCCACTAGCTCAATAAAATATAGAAAGTCCAATCCAAAAGCTTAAATGCAAACTTATCTGAAAGATGTGTGTGTCCCTTTAAGAAGCGCTGACAGCATCCTTGTAAGTCTGCAACGAGCGAAAGGTGGGCAGCGGAAACATTACAAGGGCACCCTCAAAGCCTCCCTGATAAAGTGCGACATCCCTACTGATACCTGGGAGTCCCTGGCCAAAGACCGCCCTAAGTGGAGGAAGTGCATCCGGGAGGACACTGAGCACCTCGAGTCTCAACGCCGTAAGCATGCAGAAATCAAGCGCAGGCAGCGGAAAGAACGTGCGGAAAACCAGTCTCACCACCCCTTCCCTCAACGACTATCTGTTCCACTTGTGACAAAGTCTGTGGCTCTTGTATTGGACTGTTCAGCCACCAAAGAACTCACTTAGGAGTGGAAGCAAGTCTTCCTCAATTCCAAGGGACTGCCTAGGATGATGATGATGATGATGAGGTCTACTGCCGTTTGCTTTTCTGAGTATCCTTACGACCCAGCGTTAAAGTCAGCGAAAAGATAAAAATTTGCAGACATGGCGTCAAGTTGGCATTGCACACCGACTGACGCCACACTCTGCTGATTTGCATTTCTCGACCCAGCACTGCTAACGGCTGCATTATGGCCCTCGTCAAAACGGCGGCCGCCGAGTCCCGCACCAGAGCTGGGTGTAAGTGAAACGGCCGCCTTTTTTTTTCAAGAAACAGGTCTTAACGGAAAGCGTTAAGTCCACAAATTTCTAGGCCCGCATATCTCACTGAGGATTCTTCAATCTGATTGGTTGAAAAGCCACATTTGCTTTTCCTGCTCACACATGCCACAGATCCCATGTAGTGAGCACTGTGCTGGAAATGATCTCTAGGAACTGTAAGTTGCCACTCAAAAGCCCACAAAAAAGTCTATGGGCAGCTGTCAGGATGATGAATAGTGAGCGCCGTTCCTTCACCGTTGACCGCAAAATCTGAGCCATTGTTTTTTTCATGTCATTTTTCAATTGAGAGAAGAGATAGATGATTGGCTCCTAAGCCTGTTCTAGTATTGTTTTTGAGCCAGTATTGTAAGTTTAAACTACAACTTTAAAACAAAATTATATGATGTAAGGTACGAGAGCCATGTCATCATACATCAGCGTCTCCCTGACAATGGAGGCAGCTTGAGCCTGGAGCTATTACAGATCCTATCAAGAAGACAAAATGAGAAATAAAATGTAATAAAATTATGACATCACAAGGATGGAGGACAGTGATTGGTTCTTCCATATTAATTGAATCACTGGACAGGGAATGATTCTTAAAGAAAGCTAATAACTGATTTAATTTGATTCAATTGCTGATTTTCTAATTTTAACTTAATTTATAATAATGATACATATTATTTAATTTTGTTTAATTATAATTCATCTTTATTATACTGATTTTACTATTATATACTCCTTATTGTATTATTTACAGTATAATTTTAATTTCTTTTTTTTTAAAGTTTTTTCACCTGTGTCTATCTGCGTGCACATTTTGGCTGCCGCTTCGGACCCAAGCCTTTAACCTCTTTTTACACTTCCTTCTCTCGCTTTTTCTCTCTTTCCCTCAATGGTCAATATCCAACGTGTTGTAAAATTGTTGTGAAACACCTTGGGACGTTTTACTATGTTAAAGGCGCTATATAAATAAAAGTTATTCATTTTGGCTTCATTATAGTTTATAATATGCTAATTATAGCAGAATGTACATGTACAACTGTAAATGAGATTAAATTCATGGTCATAGAAATTACAGCACAGAACTGTTAATTGTTTCCCTGCTGGTACTAGCTGTTCAACTGGAGCTGTCTCTTTTAAACCGATTCCCATGCCCTTTCCCTGCATCGTTTTGTATTCTTCCTTTTCAAATATCAATCCAATTCTGTTTTAAATGATATGTCAGTAGCCGCTGTGATAAAACATCTGTCCTAATGACTCGGTGGGAGAAAAATTTTTCTAACTTCCTCTTTGTTCTTCTAATATTCTAAACACTATCAAACATTTACATAATATATGAACATTTAATTTTATAAACTAAATAGACTTACTGATGGCATGATCTGAGTTATGAAAGGTATTAAAATACATTTAATATTAACCTGATGGAGCTTGAGACTAAAGATGCTGAATAGACATAACTAGTTATTATCCCTCAACCACTTGCACTTCAGATTTGGTGTTACTTTGAATTCCTTCCCTCAATTTAAATAGTTAGGTAAGTATAAGTTGGGATTTTAATAGGTAAATTATTTGCTCACATAGCAAATGATATTTGTTTAATGTGG
Source organism: Pristiophorus japonicus (assembly GCF_044704955.1). NCBI lineage: Eukaryota > Metazoa > Chordata > Chondrichthyes > Pristiophoridae > Pristiophorus > Pristiophorus japonicus. Next base: position 95,950,599 of record NC_091980.1, read on the forward strand.
CCAAGTTTCTAATGTGGGTGGCACAAATCACAGAGGACAAATTGTCCTGGGTTCACAATCTTGTGACTTTCTATTCCTAGTGCAGCAAATCTGTCTCCTGCTGTTACTTAAGTTACTAAATCACAGCGGACATTTTAAGGATGACCTTAAAGGAGGAAAGAGAGGGAGAGAGGCGGAGAGGTTTCGGGAGGGAGTTCCAGAACTTGGGGCCTAAGCAGCTTGAGGCCACCAATGGTTGAGCAGTTCTAATCAGGGATGCTAAAGAGGGCAAAATTTGAAGAGCGTAGATATCTTGGGGGGGCGGTGTGGCGGGAGGGGGGTTGTGAGGCTGAAGGAGATTACAGAGATAGGGAGGGGTGAGACCAGGGAGGGATTTGTAAACAAGGATGAGAATTTTGAAATTGAGGCATTGCTTAATCGGGAGCCGATGTAGGTCAGCAAGCACAGGGGTGATCGGTGAGCGGGACATGGTGTGAGTTAGGACATGGGCTGCTGAGTTTTGGATGACCTTAAGTTTATGTAGTGTAGTATGTGGGAGGCCAGCAGGTGTGTGTTGGAGTAGTCAAGTCTAGCAGTAACAAAAGCATGGATGAGGGTTTCAACAGCAGATGAGCTGAGGCAGGGGCAGAGATGGGCAATGTTACGGAGGTGGAAATAGGTGGTTTTAGTTATGCCGCAGATATGTGGGCAGAAGCTCATTTCAGGTCAAATATGACACCTAGGTTGCGAACAGTTTGGTTCAGCCTCAGACAGATGCTAGGGAGAGGGATGGAGTCAATGGCTAGGGAACGGAGTTTGTGGTGGGGACCAAAGACAATGTCTTCCCACTATTTGATTGGAATGGTGAAATGTGCATTGGTATAGCTCTGCCATTAACATAAGAACATAAGAAATAGGAGAAGGAGTAGGCCATACGGCCCCTCGAACCTGATCCGCCATTTAATATGATCATGGCTGATCTGATCATGGACTCAGGTCTACTTCCTTGCCCACTCCCCATAACCGCTTATTCCCTTATCCATAAAGAAACTGTCTATCTCTGTCTTAAATTTATTCAATGTTATGTATGCAATAAAAGTTCAAACTGGGTACTGTTTAACTAAGCAAGGTACAACCTTGCTTCTACTTTATTTTGGCCCAAAGTGCCTGACTCACAAAATGTCTGGCCTTTTATACCAGAGCAGCACCATGTGCGTGCTGCTCAGTGGGCTCCAACAGTGACATTATCTGGTGGCTACAAACAGCATGTATGTACATGACAATACCCTCCTCTGAGATCTTATCACAGTCTTTCATAGGTTGAGGTGGTCCGGTGTTTTACACTCCCGGGTTGACCGTCTCAGTTCGATTCCGGCCTTGGGTGAATGTGTGGAGTCTGTTATGGCTGGTGGCTGGATGGCTGACTTGTTGGAGGGTAGCAGTGGCCATGTCAGGAATTGCAAGTCCATTTTTATTGAACAAGTCCGTGATGGAAATTCCGGGTTCACTGATGGCCCTTGAGTCCACTGAAGGCTGCTGGTAGGGAAGGTTGGTCGTCGACTGTTTCTTCGTCTGACTGTTCTGGCTTGTCTGTGTACCTCAGCTTTCTTTGATCCATATGTTTCCTGCAAGTTTGCCATTCTTGAGCTTACGAACAAACACTCTGTTGCCCTCCTTGGCCATGACTGTACCAGTGATCCATTTGGGACCCTGACCGTAATTCAACACATATACAGGATCATTAACAGAAATCTTGCATGACACAGTTGCGCGATCGTGGTACCCTTGTCGACTCTGTCTTCTGTATTCAACATGATTACTTAAATCCGGGTGTACAAGAGATAACTTGGTCTTGAGACCGCTTTTCATCATGAGTTCAGCAGGCGAGACCCCTGTGAGTGTGTGGGGTCTTGTCCTGTAACTCAGCACTATCCATGACAAGCGGGTCTGCAGTGACCCTTGAGTTACTCTCCTCATGCTTTGCTTGATAATTTGTACTGCACGTTCTGCTTGCCCGTTGGACGCAGGCTTGAATGGTGCTGATCTTACATGTTTTATGCCATTAAGTTTTACAAACTCCTGAAACTCCTGACTGGTGAAGCACCACCCATTGTCGCTCACCACTATGCCAGACAGACCATGTGTCACAAACATGACATTGAGATTCTCTATGGTTGCCGTGGACGTACTGGATGACGTGATTGCATTTTATCCACTTCGATTAAGCATCCACTAAAAACATCTTGCCCAGGAAGAGACCTGCAAAATCTACATGGATCCTGGACCAAGATTTGGATGGCCATGACCACAGACTCAGCGGCGATTCCGCTGGTGCTTTGCTGAGCTGCATACAGGTGTTGCACTGATGCATGCATGTTTCCAGCTCAGAATCAATTCCTAGCCACCATATGTGGGACTTGGCGATGGCCTTCAGCATCACTATACCAGAATGTGTGCTGTGCAACTCACGCACAAACTTCTCTCTCCCTTTCTTAGGCATTACAACTCGATTGCCCCACAATATGCAATCTGCTTGACTAGGCAGTTCATCCTTGCGACGAATGTACGGTTTGGCCTCCTTGCCTATTTGCTTAGGTATGGCAGACCAATCCCCTTTGAGGAGGCAACCCTTTACCACCGATAATATCGGGTCCTTGCTGGTCCAGGTCTTAACTTGTTGAGCTGTGACAGGGGTACCTTCACTCTCAAAAGCATCCATGGTTAACATTAAATCTGCCAGTTGTGGCGTTTCCACCTCCGGTGTGGGCAACGGCAACCGGCTCAAAGCATCGGCACAATTCTCTGTGCCAGGTCTGTGGCAAATTACATAACATAGGCAGATAATGTCAGTGCTTTGGATGCAGGATGAAGCTTTGTTATTGATACCTTTGCTCTCGGAAAACAACGAAATGAGTGGCTTGTGATCCGTCTCTAATTCGAACCTCAGACCGAACACGTATTGATGCATCTTTTTAACACCATACACACACACTAAAGCTTCTTTTTCTACCATACTGTAGGCTTTAGACAAACTTTTGGATGCATACGCGACAGGTTGACGTTTCCCCGACTCATTGGCTTGTTTAACACGCAACCAATTCCATACGACGATGCATCACAGGCCAAAACTAAATGTTTACATGGGTCATAATGTACCAGCAGCTTGTTCGAGCAAAGCAGATTGGTGGCTTTCTCAAAGGCTCTGTCTTGCAATGCGCCCCACACCCAGTTGTTGCCTTTTTTCAATAGCATGTGCAGTGGTTCAAGTAAGGTGCTCAATTTAGGTAGGAAGTTACCAAAGTAGTTGAGTAGACCCAGGAACGAATGCAGCTCCATCACGTTCTGCGGCTTGGGTGCATTCTTGATGGCTTTGGTTTTCACGGCAGTAGGTCTGATGCTATCAGCAGCGATTTTTCTCCTGAGGAATTCGACCTCCGGTGCCATGAAGATGCACTTCGGGCGTTTAAGTCTGAGTCCCACTCTGTTCAAACGCAGTAGAACATCTTCCAGGTTGTTCAGATGTTCCTTGGAGTCACGACCGGTGATCAGGATGTCATCTTAGAAGACAACGGTTCCGGGAACGGACTTCAGTAGACTTTTGATATTCCTTTGGAATATTGCTGCAGCTGAGCGAATTCCAAACGGGCACCTGTGGTAAATAAACAGTACTTTGTGCGTGTTAATGCACGTAAGTCTCTTCGATGTCTCGACCAACTCCTGTGTCATATAGACCAACGTCAAGTCCAGTTTTGTGAACGACTTCCCTCCAGCTAGCATCGCAAACAAGTCATCAGCCTTTGGTAACAGATACTGATCTTGTTTCGAAACCCTGTTGATGGTAGCCTTATAGTCTGACTGTGCCATCACTTTTCAGCACATGAACAATGGGGCTGGTCCGTTCATTAAATTCGACCGGTGATATGATCCCTTCACGCTGGAGTCTGTCCAGTTCAATTTCGACCTTCTCCCTCATCATATACGGAACTGCCTGAGCTTTATGATGGACGGGTCGTGCATCTGAGTCCATGTGGATCTGCACCTTGGCTCCCGTGAAGTTGCCGATACCCGGTTCGAACAGCGAGGGGAACTTGCTCAATACTTGGGCACATGTATCTTCCTCCGACGACAACGCCTTTATGTCATTCCAGTCACATCTGATTTTCTCCAACCAGCTCCTGCGAGCAGCATTGGGCCATTGCCTGGAACAATCCGTAGCGGTAACTTGTGAACTGCACCATTACACGACACATTAATTTGTGCACTGCCAATCACCTTTATCATTTCTTTGGTGTACGTGCGCAGCTTGTCATTAACAGGGCTCAGCCTGGACCTCACAGTCTTAGTATCCCACAGCTTATTAAATGCCCTCTCGTTCATGATCGATTGACTCACCCCTGTGTCCAGTTCCATCGATACCGGTATCCCGTTAAACTTCACATTAATCAAAATTGGTTTACTCTTGAAAGTGTACAGTCCATACACTTCCACCTCTGGCATCTTGGATTGTGTATCCGGATCCGCGCTAGTCTGACTCTCATCCTCCATGTGGTGTGTCGCAGCTCGCTTGCTCATCTGCGGACACTTGCGCTGGAGATGCCCCACTCTCAGACAGCCTTTGCAACTATATTGCTTAAATCGGCACTGCTGGTGCCAATGAGTTCCCCCACAACGCCAACTCGAAGAAGTCGGATACATTCCCGCTGGTGGACTTTGGGCAGCCACAGGTTTTGCGAATGCAGCCGGATAGGCCCTGCCATGTGTCGCTTTGCCAAACACCGAATCAATCGCATTTACAGTGCTTGCCGAGGTTCGGTTCTTCACCGCTATTTGCTTTAGACTCCTGTCCGTCGTCATACATGATTGAGCGATCTGGATGGCCCTTTTTAAATCCAACTCCTCCACCACCAGAGGTTTGCGCAGGATCACCTCGTGGTTGATACCAATAACAAAGGAGTCCCGCAGTGTCATGTATGTAACTTTTATGTAACAACACTGCAATAATGTATATACGTAAAAAATGCACACCTTGACCACAGGGGGTGAACTTGTGGGAGACACTCCTCACCTGGTCATCCAGGTATATAAAGGGAGGTCCCACGCAGGGTCATCACTTCTTGGTCCTGTGAATAAAGGTTCAGGTCATGGAGTAACCTTGTCCATAGAATGTGCCTCGTGTGGATTTGTGTTATTGTGTCAGGACTTTACATGCGGCATGTCTGCCAACATATCCCGAACTTGCATGGTTCCGCTAGACGTCTCAGGTCAACAACGAATTCCGCCACGCTCTGGCCCTCGATGGAACGTGTGTATAAAACCTGTGTCTCGAGATGATGATGCCGTCGTCTGGCTTTAGGTGCTCCTGTACCAATGTACACAACTCCTCGTACGTTTTCTCTGTTGAATCACTAGACATGAGTAGATTCTTTATCAGACCGTAGATCTTTGAACTGCACACAGTGAGGAACATAGTCCGGCGCCAATCTGCATAGTCGACCCCTTTCATTTTGTTGGCCACGAAGTACTGGTTCAAAAGCTCACAAAGTGTGCCCAATCTTCTCCCTCCACGAATCGCTCTAAAAATCCAATCATGCTCATTTTGGAAACAAAGATTCTTGTATTCTCGTCGCCAAATGTTATGTATACAATAAAGGTTCAAACTGAGTACTGTTTAACTAAGCAAGGTACAACTTTGTTTCTGCTTTATTTTGGCCCAAAGTGCCTGACTCACAAAATGGTTTGCCTTTTATACCAGAGCAGCACCATGTGCATGCTGCTTAGTGGCCTCCAACAATGACACCATCTGGTGGCTACAAACAGCATGTATATACATGACATTCAATGACCCAGCTTCCACAGCTCTCTGACGCACCGAATTCCACAGATTTACAACCCTCTTCCTCATCTCAATTTTAAATGGGCGGCCCCTTATTCTAAGATTATGCCCTGTAGTTCTCGTCTTCCCTATCAGTGGAAACATCCTCTCTGCATTCACCTTATCAAGCCCCCTCTAATCTTACACGTTTCGATAAGATCACCTCTTCTGAATTCCAATGAGTAGAGGCCCAACCTACTCACCCTTTCCTCATAAGTCAACCCGCTCATCTCTGGAATCAACCTAGTGAACCTTCTCTGGACCGCCTACAAAGTAAGTATATCCTTTCTTAAATATGGAAACCAAAACTGCACGCAGTATTCCAGGTGTGGTCTCACCAATACCCTGTACAGCTGTAGCAAGACTTCCCTGCTTTTATATTCCATCCCCTTTGCAATAAAGTCAAATCAATTATCTCAGTTTCCCTGCATTAAGACGTTTTCTTGCTGCTGAAACTTAGAAACAAAAGTAATGGTATGATTGGGGCATTGGTGACCTACTGCAGTGTGATTTTTTGCTCCAAGATCAGTTTCTCAAACATATTTCCAATGTCTTCATGAATAATTTATAATCGGATTTGGCGACAGCAGTTGGGCCAGCAGCATTACAGCTGTGGCTAGAAAGCAGTGTACAACAGGCACCGTTTCAGATTTATGCTCACCCTCCCAAGATTCTTATTGATAAAGTATATTATGTATTTAGGCACCTTGTTAATGACTCCACAATGCAGCGATATGGTACTCAAAGTGTGTAGATTGTAGTCCTTTATTTGCAGCTCCTCGAGTGAGGACACTAAGCTGTGAGCTCCCTTTTATACTGGGTTACCTGCAGGTAACTCTTAGGTCCCCAGCAGCAGCACCCTCTGGTGTACAGGTAAGGTGTGTACAGTGTAAACGTACATTCAGTGTTACAGACATCACATAACAATACAAGCATGCATACACAACAACACTCCCCCCTAAGCATTTTTCAAGTCCTTATTGTCATGACCTGGGGAGGAGATCAGTAGTGGGCTATGGGAGGTTGTGGTGAGGGTTGTGTGGGTGCCAGGTGTGGTCCCTGTACTTGAGGCTGGCTTCATACAATTGCCCCCCCCTCCCCCCCACACACAGACCATGTGGGTGTCGCTGTTGTGGGATCCCTCAGTGGGGTAGCCAGTGCAGCAGTGGGTAGGGTACATACTCTGTGGTGTGGGTAAGTATGTGGTGGTGGGCAGTGCCACAGGACTGTGTGGGCTCTTTGTCCTCCATTTGGGATGAGGGTCTGGTCATCCCAGGGTTCGCCAGGAAAGCTGGAGGGTACTGGCCTCTCGCTCCTGGTGCTGGCCCTGGTGGCCAGGGGGTGTAGGGCTGGTCTGGGGCAGGTTGCCTGTGGTGGTGGCATTGACCACTGTTCCTGTAGTGGGTCTGCTCCCACTGGGTGTGAGTGAGTCCTTCCTGGGGCATCACATTTGTTCCAAAGGTCCAGGCTACATGGTCTGGTAGCCCGCTGGATCTGGGGGTCTGCCACGGAGGGATTCCTCTAGCATTTACATTGTCCCTGTAGAACCCAATGTCCTTTAACAGTCTCCTACCTGTATACATGACACGTTGGCTCCGATCATACATAGTCGAGTCTATATTATTAACTACCTTTACATTGTTAATAGCAGCATTTACATTACTTTCTTGTATCATGGTCTCCCCATACATGGTTACATTAGTCATTGTGAATTTACCACCATAATCATTAGACCTTACAAGCTTGTTCTTAACCTTACTTACATAGGCATTCATTTCATTTTTCACATCAGTTACACCAGCATCACAATTTCTTGTTACATTATCATACCTGTACCCGTTTACTGCATTTTTAGCTTTAAAGTCCTTGTCATCTTTCAGTTGAAACTGTCCTTTTAAATTTTTTTGGTTACCGGTCTCCTTTAAGGGAGCCTTCCAATCCAATTCGCCACTCGATGCCACGTGTCGCTCCTCCAATGCTGCCCCTCGTGGTCTGGTCATGGCCATTTTGATTGTAGGTTCTTCTCCTCGTGGTGCGACCACTATCTTCTGGCTCTCTTCTAGGTAGGCTGTGCTGGTCTTTTCTTCCTCAGGTTCGGCCATGGATGTCAGGAATCCATTTTACTTGACGAAGTTCGTCTCTTGGAGTCCTGCCCCGGCCCGGAAGGTGAAGTTTGGACTTTCGGTCCTGGAGATCTCGCCGCGGTGTTGTGGAGTCGTCGCCGCGCAGTCGAGCTGAACGGTGGGATCTCTAGATGTAGCAATGGATCCATGTTCAGGGCTGCGTGGAATGTCGATTGCTGGAGCCCGGAGGCCATTGCCACTTTGACCGACTTGGACCGGGTTCATCCAATTTCTTCCCAGCAGCGTGGGACCATCGCCGGCAACAATCCACAGGGGGAGTTTGTTCATCACACCGCCCTGGGAGACCTGGACATCCACGCTGCCAATGACCGGGATTTTGCCTTTGGTGTAGGTGAGCAGCTTCGCTTGGACAGGAGACAGTTTTAGTCGAATGGCGGGGTTTATCCAAATTTTTTCAAAGGTCGTTTGGCTCATCAAAGACTGGCTTGCCCCTGTGTCAATCACCATTGAAACTGGGACTCCATCGATGTCTACTTCCATCTTCCACGGAGAACTTTCGGTGGAGCAGGTATTAATTCCATACTCTTCTTCCAGGGGTTGAGCAACTTCATCTTCATCTGTGTCGGAGCCCCAGTGATCAGCCAACTCTTTGGTGATGCGGTGACTAAAGCTTTTTCTGCACATTCTCTGAAGGTGCCCTTTCTCTTTGCAGCCTTTGCATGTATAGTCTTTGTAGCGGCACTGGGGGACCCTGTGGTTTCCTCCATAGTACCAGCAATGGGGCATCCGGTTTGCCCCATGTGGTGGACTCAGGGTTGTGGGACTCGGGGCAGCATTTCTGCTTTTGGAAGTAGCCATTTGGTGCATTGCATTCATCGGTTTAGAGTCCTGGGTCAGTATTCGCCTGGAGTCGCCGGCCGAAATCATGTAGGCCTGGCTCAGTTGAATTGCTTTCTGCAGGGTGACTGTGATGTCAGCCGAGAGCAATTTGTGGAGGAGGCCCTCTTGGCCGATTCCAATGACAAATATGTCCCTTAGTGCTTCGTTAAGGTGGTCGCAAAATCACACGGTGCAGCCAGTCTTCTTAAATGTGCAGCATACTTAGCAATTTCTTGGCCTTCAAGTCGCCGGTAAATGTAGAACCGGTGCTTGGCTGTGAGGATGCTTTCTTTTGGTTGTAGTTGCTCCTGTAATAGTGTTACAAGTTTCTCATAGCTCTTGGTTGTTGTCTTCTCCGGGGCTAGCAAGTCCCTGAGGAGACAATGGATGGTAGGCCCACAACTGCTAAGCAGAATGGCCCTGTGCTTGTTTGGTCGTGTAGCCGGTGTGTCCCCATCCAGGTCGTTGGCTATGAAGAAATGTTCCAATCTTTCTACAAAAGCATCCCAATCTTCCCCATCGATGAATTCTTGAAAGTTGCTGAGATTCGACATGCTGTGCGTGTAGTTCGTGACCTCGTCGCCAGTTATTATATATGTAGGCACCTTGTTAATGACTACACGATGCAGGGGTATGGTACTCAAAGTGTGTAGACTGTAGTCCTTTATTTGCAGCTCCTCGAGTGAGGACACCAAGCTGTGAGCTCCTTTTTATACTGGGTTACTTGCAGTGTGCAGGTAACCCTTAGGTCTCCAGCAGCAGCACCCTCTGGTGTACAGGTATGGTGTGTACAGTGTGAAGGTACATTCAGTATTCCAGACATAATATAACAATACAAGCATGCATACATAACAAAGTAAATATAATTTGCTAACATTCGATGATGGTAAATCATTTTGCACACAAGCTCATCTATCAATATTTGTGCTTCCATTCTTGTAAACACTTGTCCTTTGTTCAAGCCAAGCATTTTCTAATCTGAAGCACCTCACTCAGATCTCATATCATCATAGGCGATCGGTCGAACAAGGATGACTTGCTTCCACAAGAGTTTGCAGATGTTTCAATGAAGGACCCGATGTTCCAGTCCTGACCTGAACTCCAAATGAGGGGGTGGAAGATGCCTGTCCGTGGATTTTTTTAAAGTGTGGTAACCGTTGCACATCAGCTATTACATGGGCTCGACAGAGCTAGGCCTTTATCCAGTGGCAAGGGTTGAACCAGGATGACTGAAGACCTGCTCAGCTGCACGGACCTACTGTGCACACATATCGTAGTGTGGGCTGGCCTGTGCTGCCCCTGGGCCCTTGGTTCTTCTAGGCCCTGTACCCTCATTCGCCGCACTTTCGCCCACGATGTTCCAGGGCCCAGCACTCCAGCTCTATTTATAGCCTCGACTTGCGGTGGTGTTCTCACACAGGTCGGGGCGGCCCACGATGATGAGTGATGCTGGTATATCACTGAACATCAGTGATTGATCTGGACATATTAATCTGAACGACTCCGGTCAGATCAGTAATCCAAGTGTCCCAAATTCATTTTTCTCAGACTGTTAATTTGTCTAAAAGTAGTATTTTCCTGGCCTGTGATCGTTTTTTAGAAATCATCCTGAGATATCAGTCCAGAGTCTGTGGACTCCTGATTATAAGTATTTATCAGGGAGACTAACAAGGTGGGCGTGACATTAGAAGAAAAGATCAAAAAAGATATAAAGATATTTAAGATAGAAAAGGGGACAATAATTGATAAACTAATCAAACTTCGTGAGGATAAGACCCCTGATCTGAGTGGATTGCATCAGTGGATATTAAAAGAAGTTAGGGAAGAGATAGCAGAGACACTATTACGTGTACATAAAAATTCATTCGAAAAGTGAATCGTGCCAGAGGACTGGCGGACAGTTAATGCGATTCTTATATTTAAAAAGGGAGGTGGAACAAGTCCAGGGAACTATAGATTAATTAGCTTAAGGTCAGTGGTAGGAAAGCTAATGGAATCCTTACTTAAAGATGTAACAAAATAAAATCTAGAATCTGAAAATATAATAAAGAATAGTCAGCGTGGATTTCAAAAGGGAAGATGGCGTAAATTTTACCCCCCCCCAAAAAAAAAACAATGGGTGGGTTGGGTTCGGGTGAGATGTCAACATTTTAAAAATCTCAAACCCGGCTCCAACCCGCCACCAACCCACCCACTTCCGGGTTTAATGGAGGTGATACAGGGGTGGGTTGGCCATTTGAATATTATAATGCGGCTGGGAGCCACACATTTAACTTCCCTTACAGGTTTAACCCTGGCCGGCGGGTTTCCCAGGGCTCGGAAAACCCGGCAGCTCAATGGAGACAGGACAACATCGGGAAAAAGGTAACTGCCCTTACAGCACTGCTTGTGGGCCAGGAGGAGCAGGAATGCTTTCCCCCCGATTCTCAAGCTTACCTGCTTCCCTGGGATTGCATCCATCCCCCGTCAGAAACCCCCCCACCCCCCCAATCGGGGATTGGACCCAAACCCTCCCCCACATGCTCACACTAGCTACTGCAGCTTCCTTACCTGTCACTAACACAAAAACAACAACTTGCATTTACATGGCCTCTTTAATGTAGTAAAACATCGCAAAGCACTTCACAGGAGCGTAATCAAACCAAATTCGACACTGAGCCACATAAGGAGATATTAAGGCAGATGACCAAAAAGCTCATCAAAGAGGTAGGTTTTAAGAACTGTCTTAAAGGAGGAAAGAGAAATAAATCCAATGGGAAATTCAAGAGAAACTTCTTTATCCAGAGAGTGGTTAGAATGTGCAACTCGCCCCCACAAGCAGTAGTTGAGGCGAATGACATAGCTGCATTTAACGGGGCCCTAGACAAACACATGAAAGAGAAAGGAATAGAAGGATATGGTGATGAGGTTAGATGAAGAAGTGCAGGAGGAGGCTCATGTGGACCAAAAACACCGGTTTGGACCTGTTGGGCCAAGTGGCCTGTTTCTGTGCTATAAGTACCATGTAATGCTAGGTACAACAGTGGTGCTTATCTTGCAAGGGTCCCATGCAAAGGATTGGCTTGGGACACCGATGTTGTATGACACGTGTACATTCACACATGCACAGCTTTATAGGCAAGCCACACCAATAGCTGTCATTGGTAGGCTTGAGAAACATCCATTAACACCGACACAATCAGCTCACAGCAACACACTTACCAGAGGACAAGTGGCACAGGAACAGCACACAGCTCACACACATGCAGGAAGGAAAAGACTCCTAACAGGCAAGCACACTCGGTCAATGGATGGAAACCAGCACAAAATCGCCCTTTATCACTATTCAATCCGCTACTCCCAATCCAAAACAGCAGTAGGCAGGCAGTGTTCACACATCCACTTGGCTCCTTTACGTGCAGGTGTATTTGTGGGCAAACATATTATGCTAAACACTTATTGAAGGGAAAAATGGGAAGGCTTCTCTTCCCACGAGCAAGCCCTCTGATATAAAGGGTCAACGCTCGTCCCAACCCACGTAGCAGCCCTCGAAGTTATTAGACGGAGACAGATGGCAAGGTATAACGATCTTTAATTACGAATGTCCGGGAACACTTCTCATCACAGCTGCCTGTGAGTGGAGATGTTCCCCGAATAGCAAAATCATACATCATTTATACATTTCATAGACTCCTTCACTCCCCGGTACGACCTCCCTCGCTCGCTAATTGGGTTACCTTATCAGTAATGTTTTGGATTGACAGACCAGTATCTCAAGGCAACCTCAGACCTTAACTGGGATGACCTCATTGGGTTAGAATTTGCTGATCATACATGGCGCCTAAAAGTCTGTTTAAAGTCTTTTCACAGAGTCTTATCAGTATCTGTTTAGAGTCTTCCATGGTGTCTTATTTTGTCGGACTGGACGTACCTTAATGTTATCTCGTGTTCTAGTACATCAATGTTGAATCAGAGGCCTCTGGGTCCTTGGTACTGGAATATGTTAGAATGTGTGAGGTTAGCTACAGAACTTCTGCCCCTTTTGCTGAGCCGATGTAGAAGCCGGCCCTTTAAACCTTATTTCGCTTATACCCCTAATGCCAATTTTCTCTTATAATTACTAAATAATAGTTGAAATTATACCTTTACTGGACCCATTTCTTCCCATTGGTTCGTTCTAGTTAAAAATGAATCCAGAAAGTGATTAACATATTGGGCCCAAGTTTCGGATGTCCTCCCAAAACGGCGCACTCCAAGAAGCCCACCTATTTTTTAGAATAATAAAACGCCTAAAACTTACCTCGCAATTCTCCGAGTCCAGCAGGCCTGTTTCACAGTCAACGCAGTACAAAACAAGCAGCTGGGGGCGGAGCTACAGCACTGCGCCAAAAAGAGTGCCGGCAGCTACGCGCATGCGCAGTGGAGGCTGCGTGCGTCCGCAGTAGCTCCTGGCCATCCCAGCGCATCCTGTCTCCGGGCGATCCTATCCCTGGCCGAAGGGACGTCGCCCCTATCCCGCGCCGAGTGGCCAGCCTGCCCTTACCTCCTCAGCGACGGGGCCCGCCCAACGAGCAGCTCTTCAGTGGTGGGCCCCGTCCAAACTTTTCCTCGGTGGTGGGCCCTGCCCAAACACCTCCTCGGTGGCTGGGCCCTCCCAACCTTGTTGACGGCGGGGCGCGCCCGAGCAGCACCTCGTCGGCAGCGGGGCCTACCCGCAGCTCTTCAGCAGGCTGTTGGAGGGCTCTCGGTGCTGCAGTAGGTGAGTAGAAACTTTTAATTTTCTATTTATTGATTGATTTTTTATTTTTTTTTGATTGATTGATTTACTGGTTGAGTTATTGATTTATTTATCATTTATTATTGATGATGGCTCTTTATTGGTAAAAGTGAAGTGCTTTGTAAAATCCCCTAACTTCCCTCTAACTTCCCTTCCCCGCTCCCCCCCCCCCCCATCTCTCGCTACCTGCATCTAATTTCTAAAGTGTAAGCAAGGTTTTTCTGAGCATACAAAAATCGACATTTACTCCGTTCTCAGTTAGTTTGGAGTAACTTTTCGCTGCCTAAACTTGCAAAACAGGCGTAAGTGGCTGGTAATGCCCCCTTTTGAAAAAACAGCTGTACTAAAACGAAACTATTCTAACTAACTAGAACTGGAGCAAACTAAATGCCGAGAATTGCGATTTCTAAGATACTCCATACTAAACTAGTTGCTCCAAATAAATAGGAGCAACTCGAGCCGAAACTTGGGTTGATGTTCCAGAAATATTCAGCACAGCTAAGATCAGCTTGGGGCAGAATAAAAGCCACCAAGAGTATACAAATGTTTTAACAGTATCAGTAAAATGATATGTCTTTTCACTACAGCCAACGAGATGGAACTGGTTATGACAATGGGAGCAGCAATATATTTGTCTGACAAACATTGAGTTAGAAGTGCCTTTGATTGCCTCTGGCCTCTTTAATGCATCCTTTAAAAGATTACAGAGGCACATGGAGAGAGTGGAGGTGCATCCGATCATGATCGGTAATAAGTCACTACAAAGAATAACATTGTAGGAGCCTGACTCATGGCCCTTTCAAGACAACAAAGGTTTAAGTGTTTAGGTGTATGGGTAGTTCATACACCATGAAAGCCTGTCAAAACCTGCTCCACAGCCCGTGCCTTAGAAACCTCAACATAGAATATTTTGCAATGCAGCATCCTTTCTGTGATAGACAGCTCAGGGTATACAGTTCATGATCTAAAAACAGAAAATGCTGGAAATACTCAGCAGGTCAGGCTGCATCTGTGGAGAGAGAAACAGTTACCGTTTCAGGTTGATGACCTTTCGTCAGAACTGATCTGATCTGCATGGATGTTCGGGCCACTGCTATGTTGAAATAAGGTTCTTGCATCCATTTGAGTCCAGGACACCTAAATTCAATTAGACAAGTCAGAGCACAAGCTCTCATTGTTATTTCTGGCTCTTAAGCTAACTAACCTGCGGGCCTTATGTTCTCATTCCAACCTGGGCCCATCCCTCTGGCCTCTTACGCTCATTTGATCTTTTTATTGGGAACAGCTGTCGTGACATCACCTATCTCAATTTCTCTACTCCATTCATTCACTCTAGTCTATCTCCCGCTGAACTTGCAGCACTTCATTCAACAGATGCTGCCTGACCTGCTGAGTGTTTCCCCTATTTTCTGTTTTTATTTTATCTCCTTAAAGAGAGTATGGAAGGCCATTCAAATAATTGCCCCCAAAGTAGGGAAGTGCAAGAGTGCACCACCTGGCTCCACCAAACAACTGCAGGCCATATCGGCTCACCCTCACTCCCCTCCAACCACCCTCCCCGCTCCTCCCTGGGACTTACCTGTTGGCATCGGCGCCGGTTGAAATTGGCTAGGCTTAGACAAATGAGCTGTGTCGGGGTACCTGATTGGCATCAGTAGCTCGCTTAATTATGACGATGATGCCCAAGGATGAATTTAGTTTGGTTTCTCGAGCCTCTCTGTTCTGGCCACCCTCGCTGTGCGCTGCCAGAATTGCAGCCTGTTTGGAGTGCTAATGAACTTGGGCCCCTGTGTCTTTATTTAAGGTGTGTTTTCCAGAAGAGTTTTTTAACTGTGGAGTAGTACCTAACGTTGGAATGACAGCCACCAATCACAGAATGAACGATTAACCAATTATTTATGGACAACAGTGAATCTTCTATAATTAAACCTTTGTCAAGGGGTGTGAAATAAAGTTGACATTTTTACATGAGCCATCCCTTTAATCAGAAATAGGAACTGAGTTTCTTGTGAAAATGAAAGTCAAACCGATACTTCAGCCTACTTATCAATCAGATTTGTAATTGTGCTTTAATCCTGAAGTTACATTGGCCATTAACTGCACCACTGCTATGTTTGCTGTGGCGTATTTAAAATGACAAATCCAGCAAATGTTGGACTTTTTTTTATTCATTCCTGGGACGTGGGCATTGCTGGCAAAGCCAGCATTTTTGCCCATCCTTAATTGCCCTTGAGAAGGTGATGGTGAGCTGCCTTCTTGAACCTCTGCAGTCTGTGTGGTGAAGGTACTCCCACAGTTCTATTATGGAGGGAGTTCCAGGATTTACACCCAGCGACGATGAAGAAACGGCAACATATTTCCAAGTCTAAGTTCACAATGGCCGCAGGACAGCGTTATTTATGGCATACGTCGCCGATCTTGCCATTGCAGGAAATTCTGGGCCGTCATTTTTATCATGGGTTGGTGTAATAAATGTATTTATGCTTACGTATTGTGATTCAGCCATTTAAAACCCCCAGTTGCAGGATGTCAAAAGATATGTTTTTCCTTTAGTACATCAAGGATCCACCCTCCCCCCATGACAAATTGATACCTACAATCCTGTATTCATATTTTGCCCAGTCTCTTCCATATCAACTTTCCATATAACCAGTTTTTCTATATAACCAATTCTCTTTGAAGTTAGAAGTGGTACAAGAACTTAAACAGCTAGCCTCAGATAAAACTTGATGCAAGTTTTGACAGGAAACACTGTTAGTCACAAAGTAAGACGGGCGGAGTGGGGGTTGTGGGTGAGGGTGTTGATTTCTCAGCTTGGACATTGTGTTCCTGTGTATAAAGACATTTCTGTGTTCAACAGGAATGCCAGTGAAAGGAAAACTGATCTGGGAAGGAAGTCCTGCAAACATCCATTCCCATGGGCTTTCCAGGACACCAGTAAGCAGGCGCTTAAGATGCTTAGAGAAGATCTGCGATTTCATGCTTTCTTGGAGAATGTTGGTGGCCATACTGTTACAGGGTACACACTACTAATCATTTTAGGGCTTTGGGATGACAAAAACAGCGGGAGTGTGTGTGAAAAATAAAAGATAAGAAACAAGGGAAAAAAAAGGAAAAGACTTGCATTGATATAGCGCCTTTCACGACGTCAAGGCATTCCAAAGCGCTTTACAGCCAATGAAGTCATTTGAAGTGCAGTCACTGTTCTAATGTAGGGAAATGAGGCAGCTAATGAGCACACAGCAAAAAAAGGGGAAGTCTGTGAAGTAAACAAATAAAAACAATAACTACCAGCAAGAAGAAATGGGGGCTGCGAAGAAAAAAGTTTTAACTTGGACTCAAACAGAAAGTAAAAGTATATTCTTGGAAAAAGTATGATCAAGAAAGCTTTAAATCTAGCATATTAGAGCTTTAAACCATTTTGCAGAATAACAGAACATATATATATGTACACAATGGAGGAGGGTGTTAATTTCATTGCTGATTTCGGAACATTAGTGGCACAGGAACAGCGTAGGATGTTTTTCACATGGAAAATTGGGAATAATTGATTTGCACTGCCTGAAAGCTTTTGAAAGACTTCTTCCAAGTTTTGCAATGCATTTTGAACCCTCATGCGATCACCTGTTGAATCCCCCCAGGCTTATTAGCATATGGCTGCTTGTCAGCCAGTGGTGCCGTACATATGAGTTTCTGATTTTAACCCCCTCCTCCCCCCTGATATTGAACACAATAGATGAGTGTCCACAAGCTACATAAGTGGGGTTATGAAGATGCTAAAGTGGAGGAAGAGGTTTTAGAATCATATCACAAAATCATAGAATAGTATAACACAGAAGGAGGCCATTCAGCCCATCGAGTCTGCATCGGCTCTTTCAAAGAGCAATCCAGTTAGTCCCATTGCTCTGCTCTTTCCTCATATCCCTGCAATTTTTTTCTCCTTCAAGTTTTTATCCAATTCGCTTTTGAAGGCTATATTCAATTTGTATCCACCAGCCGATCAGGCAGTGCATTCCAAATACTAACTACACGTTGTGTAAAAAATGTTTTCCTCATGTCACATGTTTTCGGGTTGTGCAAAGCAGTTCTTATGTATTAGGGAAGCTATGTAGCCATAGTGTGAGATAGAAGCAGCCTTAACTATGGGAAGGGTGCTGTGTGAAGGGTTGTTTGTGTAAGTGTTGCTTGAAGAGGGTGAAGAGTATGCTGGTGCCCAAGGTGGGCAAAATTTGTAAGGGAGTGCATAGTCATTGTGTTGCCTTCCTAGCGCTGGTCGTCATTGAAATTCTTGCAGCACTGTTCTGCAGTCCTGGGGGGTGAGAGAGTTGGTACTTAGTGTCACTCCTTCCAGGCAGCATGATAACAGTCCTGACAGATTGGTGAAACACACACCCAGGTGTCTGTTCCTCCAGTCTACAATCTCGTTGAGTCGGGCTTGGAGTTCTGCATCACCGAAGTTCTAAGTTCTCATCCAGGATGTTGCTCTACCCTCTTTACACAAATGGCATTAAGTGGTCATAATTCTGTCCAAATACAATCAGAATTTTGGCAAGGCATGTAGTGAAGTCATTTAAGAAAGAAATAAAACTATTCCTGTTAGCTGCTAACTGAAGATGAACAGTGTTTTTAAAAGGCTGCACAGCGGTTTCCTGGTGGTTCAGCTGCTTACGCCTGTTTTACACCAATTCTTGCACCAAAAAAACCTGGTGTGGTGTGGTGGGGAGAGTGGGCAATTCAGAGGACCTCCTCGTAGGACTGCTCCTGGGCCTGGCAAGGTGGCCATTAACAGGTCCAGGCAATGAACGGTCGAGGGGGGTCGACTGCCTGCTTCTCTTCTGCAGGTATGTTCACGCATGGATGTCCTTGGAGCTGGAGCACAAATACTTACAATCTGTTTTCACAAAGGAAAGGGGCAATGCAGATACTGCTATCGAGGAGGTGTGTGATATTCTGGATGAAATAAATATAGTGAGAGAGGAAGAATTAAGGGGTTTAGCAGTTTTGAAAGTAGATAAGTCCCCAGACCCGGATGAAATGCATCCCAGGCTGTTGAGCGAAGTAAAAGAGGAAATAGCAGAGGCCTTAACCATCATTTTACAGTCCTCTTTGGATCTGGGCATGATGCCAGAGGACTGGAGGATTGCTAACGTAGTACCCTTGTTTAAGAAGGGAAAAAGGGATAGGCCGAGTAATTACAGGCCTGTCAGCTTAACCTCAGTGTTGGGAAAATGATTGGAAAAAATCTTGAAATACAGAATAAATCTGCATTTGGAAAGGCAAGGATTAATTAAGGACAGTCAGCATGGATTTGTTAAAGGAAGATCATGTTTGACTAACCTGACTTAATTTTTTGAGGAGGTAACCAAGAGGGTTGATGAGGGTAGTGCGTACGATGTGGTATATATGGAATTTAGCAAGGCTTTTGATAAGGTCCCACATGGTAGACTGTCGTAAACATAGAAACATAGAAACATAGAAAATAGGTGCAGGAGTAGGCCATTCGGCCCTTCGAGCCTGCACCACCATTCAACAAGATCATGGCTGATCATTCACCTCAGTACCCCTTTTCTGCTTTCTCTCCATACCCCTTGATCCCTTTAGCCGTAAGGGCCTTATCTAACTCCCCCTTGAATATATCCAAAAATCTGGCATCAATAACTCTCTGCGATAGAGAATTCAACAACTCTCTGAGTGAAGAAGTTTCTGCTCATCTCAGTCCTAGATGGCTTAGCCCTTATCCTTAGACTATGTTCCCTGGTTCTGGACTTCCCCAACATCGGGAACATTCTTCCTGCATCAAACCTGTCCACTCCCGTCAGAATTTTATATGTTTCTATGAGATCCCCTCTCATCCTTCTAAACTCCAGTGAATACAGACCCAGTCGATCCAGTCTCTCCTCATATGTCAGTCCTGCCATCCAGGGAATCAGTCTAGTGAACCTTCGCTGCACTTCCTCAATAGCAAGAATGTCCTTCCTCAGATTAGGAGACCAAAACTGAACACAATATTCCAGGTGAGGCCTCACTAAGACCCTGTACAACTGCAGTAAGACCTCCCTGCTCCTATACTCAAATCCTCTAGCTATGAAGGCCAACATACCATTTGCCTTCTTCACCACCTGCTGTCACCGCATGCCAACTTTCAATGACTGATGTACCATGACACCCAGGTCTTGCTGCACCTCCCCTTTTCCTAATCTGCCACCATTCAGATAATATTCTGTCTTCGTGTGTTTGCCACATTTATCCACATTATACTGCATCTGCCAAGCGTTTGCCCACTCACCTAACCTATCCAAGTCACCCTGCAGCCTTTTAGCGTCCTCCTCACAGCTCACACTGCCACCCAGCTTCGTGTCATCTGCAAACTTGGAGATATTACACTCAATTCCCTCATCCAAATCATTAATGTACATTGTAAATAGCTGGGGTCCCAGCACTGAGTCCTGCGGCACCCCACTCGTCACTGCCTGCCATTCTGAAAAGGACCTGTTTATCCCGACTCTCTGCTTCCTGTCTGCCAACCAATTCTCTATCCACGTCAGTACATTGCCCCCAATACCATGTGCTTTAATTTTGCACACCAATCTCTTGTGTAGGACCTTGTCAAAAGCCTTTTGAAAGTCCAAATACACCACATTCACTGGTTCTCCCTTGTCCACTCTACCAGTTACATCCTCAAAAAATTCTCGAAGATTTGTCAAGCAGGATTTCCCGTTCATAAATCCATGCTGAGTTGGGCCAATCCCATCACTGCTTTCCAAATGTGCTACTATTTCATCTTTAATAATTGATTCCAACATTTTTCCCACTACTGATGTCAGGCTAACCGGTCTATAATTACCTGTTTTCTCTCTCCCTCCTTTATTAAAAAGTGGTGTTACATTAGCTACCCTCCAGTCTATAGGATCTGATCCAGAGGTGATAGACTGTTGGAAAATGATCACCAATACATCCACTATTTCAAGGGCTACTTCCTTAAGTACTCTGGGATGCAGACTATCAGACCCCGGGGATTTATCGGCCTTCAATCCCATCAATTTCCTAAAACTATTTCCTGCCTAATAAGGATTTCCTTCAGTTCCTCCTTCTCACTAGACCCTCGGTCCCTTAGTATTTCCAGAAGGTTATTTGTGTCTTCCTTCGTGAAGACAGAACCAAAGTACTTGTTTAACTGGTCCGCCATTTCTTTGTTCCCCATTGTAAATTCACCTAAATCTGACTGCAAGGGACCTATGTTTGTTTTCACTAATCTTTTTCTTTTCACATTTCTATAGAAGCTTTTGCAGTCAGTTTTTATGTTCCCAGCAAGTTTCCTCTCATACTCTATTTCCCCCCTCCTAATTAAACCCTTTGTCCTCTTCTGCTGTATTACAATATTCTCCCAGTCCTCAGGTTTGCTGCTTTTTATGGCCAATTTATATGCCTCTTCCTTAGATTTATCACTTAATTTCCCTTGTTAGCCACGGTTGAGCCACCTTCCCCATTTTATTTTTATTCCGGACAGGGATGTACAATTGTTGAAGATGATCCATGTGATCCTTAAATGTTTGCCATTGCCTATCCACTGACAACCCTTCAAGTATCACTCGCCAGTCTATTCTAGCCAATTCACGTCTCATACCGTCAAAGTTACCTTTCCTTAAGTTCAGGACCCTAGTCTCTGAATTAACTATGTCACTCTCCACCTTAATAAAGAATTCTACATATTATGGTTACTCTTCCCCAAGGCGCCTCACATAACAAGATTGCTAATTAGTCCTTTCTCATTACACATCACCCAGTTTAGGATGACCTCAACTCTAGTTGGTTCCTCGACATATTGGTCTAGAAAACCATCCCTAAAACACTCCAAGAAATTCTCCTCCACCACATTGCTACCAGTTTGGTTAGCCCAATCAATATGTAGATTAAAGTCGCCCATGATAACTTCTGTACCTTTATTGCATGCATCCCTAATTTCTTGTTTGATGCTGTCCCCAACCTCACTACTACTGTTTGGTGGTCTGTACACAACTCCCACTAGTGTTTTCTGCCCTTTGGTATTCCGTAGCTCCACCCATACCGATTCCACATCATCCAAGCTAATGTCCTTCCTTACTATTGCATTAATTTCCTCTTTAACCAGCAATGCCACCCCACCTCCTTTTTCTTTCTGTCTATCCTTCCTAAATGTTGAATACCCTTGGATGTTGAGTTTCCAGTCTTGGTCACCCTGGAGTCATGTCTCCATGATGCCAATTACATCATATCCGTTAACTGCTATCTGCACAGTTAATTGGTCCACCTTATTCTGAATACTCCTTGCATTGAGGCACAGAGCCTTCAGGCTTGTCTTTTTAACACAGTTTGCCCCTTTAGAATTTTGCTGTAATTTGGCCCTTTTTGCTTTTTGCCTTGGGTTTCTCTGCCCTCCACTTTTACTTTTCTTCTTTCTATCTTTTGCTTCTGTCCTCATTCTACTTCCCTCTGTCTCCCTGCATAGGTTCCCATCCCCCTGCCATATTAGTTTAGCTCCTCCCCAACAGCACTCGCAAACACACCCCCTAGGATATTGGTTCTGGTCCTGCCCAGGTGCAGACTGTCTGGTTTGTATTGGTCCTACCTCCAGCAGAACTGATTCCAATGCCCCAGGAATTTGAATCCCTCTCTTCTGCACCACTCCTCAAGCCACATATTCATCTGAGCTATCCTGCGATTCCTACTCTGACTAGCATGTGGCATTGGTAGCAATCCTGTGATTACTACTTTTGAGGTCCTACTTTTTAATTTAGCTCCTAGCTCCCTAAATTCGTCTTGTAGGACCTTATCCAGTTTTTTACTTATATCGTTGGTACCTATATGCACCACGACAACTGGTGTTCACCCTCCCTCTTCAAAATGTCCTGCACCCGCGCCGAGACATCCTTGACCCCTGCACCAGGGAGGCAACATACCATCCTGGAGTCTTGATTGTGGCCACAGAAACATCTATGTATTCTCCTTACAATTGAATCCCCTATTACTTTGGCTCTCCCACTCTTTTTCCTTCCCTCCTGTGCAGCAGAGCCACCGATAGTGCCATGAACTTGGCTGCTGCTGCTCTCCCCTGATGAGTCAGCCCCTCAACAGTACCAAAAGTGGTGTATCTGTTTTGCAGGGGGAAGACCACAGAGGACCCCTGCACTCCCTTCTTTCCACTGCTCTTCCTGTTGGTCACCCATCCCCTATCTGGCTGTGTACCCTTTACCTGCGGTGTGTCCAACTCACTAAACATACTATTTACGTCATTTTCAGCATCGTGGATGCTCCAGAGTAGATCCACCCACAGCTCCAGTGCCGCAAAGCGGTCTGTCAGGTACTGCAGGCGGATGCACTTCCCGCAAATTTAGTTGCCAGGGACACTGGAAGCGTCCCCGACTTCCCACATAGTACAGGAGGAGCATAACACGTGTCCGAGCTGTCCAGCCATGACTTAACCCCTAGATTGACTTAATTTGGCAACAACAATGCTAAAAGCTTACCAACTGATAAAGAAAATAAAAATAAAAACTACTTACCAATCACCAGCTAATCACTTACCCCCTTGGCTGTGATGTCACCTTTCGATTTCTTTCTACTTTTTTTGCCTTCCTGCTGCAGCTGCACCTGTTGGGCCTCTTGTAGGCCTCACCACACAGCCACTCCGCCTCCTGGACCTCCCGCTGGGTCCCGACACCTGTTGGGCCTCTTGTAGGCCTCACCATGCTGCCGCTCCGCCTCCTGGACCTCCCGCTGGCTCCCAACGCCTGTTGGGCCTCTTGTAGGCCTCACCACACTGCCGCTCCACCTCCTGGACCTCCCGCTGGTTCCTCTCGCCTGTTGGGCCTCTTGTAGGCCTCACCACGCTGCCGCTCGGCCTCCTGGACCTCCCGCTGGCTCCCAACATCTGTTGGGCCTCTTGTAGGCCTCACCATGCTGCTGCTCCACCTCCTGGACCTCCCGCCCGGGTTAAAGCCCATGGGATACAGGGCAAAGTGGCAAGTTGGATCCAAAATTGGCTTGGAAGTAGGTAGGAAAGGGTAATGATTGATGGATGTTTTTGTGACTGCAAGGATGTTTCCAGTGGGGTTCCGCATGGCTCAGTACTGGATCCCTTGCTTTTTGTGGTATATATCAACAATTTAGATTTGAATATAGGGAGTATGATTAAGAAGTTTGCAGACGACACTAAAATTGGCTGTGTGGTTGATAATGAAGAGAAAAGTCATGGGCTGCAGGAGGATATCAATCTACTGGTCAGGTGGGCAGAGCAGTGGAAAATGGAATTTAATTCAGAGAAGTATAAGGTGATGCACTTTAGGAGGGCTAATAAGGAAAGGGTATAGACATTAAGCGGTAGGCCACTTAATAGTGTAGATGAACAAAGGGACCGTGGAGTGCTTGTCCACAGATCCTTGAAAGTAGCAGGCCAGGTGGATAAGATGGTTAAGAAGGCATACGGAATGCTTGCATTTATTGGCTGAGGCATAAAATATGAGAGCAGGGAGGTTATGCTTAAATTATATAATACTTTGGTTAGGCCATAGCTGGAGTATTACATGCAGTTCTGGTCACGTATTATAGGAAGAACGTGATTGTACTCAAGGAGGAGATTTACTAAGATAATGCCTGGAATGGAGGATCTTAGTTATGAGGACAGATTGGATAGGCTGGGTTTGTTCTCATTGGAACAGAGGAGGTTGAGAGGAGACCTCATTGAGGTGTACAAAATATTGAGGGGCATGGATATAGTGGATAGTAAGGGTCTATTTCCATTTGTGGAGGGATCTATTACGAGGGGGCATAGTTTTAAGGTGGTTGGTGGAAGGTTTAGAGGGGATTTGAGGGGGAGCTTCTTTATGCAGAGGGTTACGGGGATCTGGAACTCGCTGCCTAGTAGAGTGGTGGATGCAGAAACCCTCACCACTTTTAAGAGATGGTTGGATGGGTACTTAAGGTGCAGGAAATGGATGGGTTATGGACCTAGAACTGGCAATTGGGATTAGACTGGATGACCTTTGTTTGGACGGCACAGATATAATGGTAAGTACTGCAGGGAATAGAAAACGGTCAGGCTGATCTCCTGAACTAGTTTCAATCGCCTGGATGAGTCGGAGAGGAATTTTCCCAAATTTTTTCTCCCTATATTGACCTGGGTTTTTGCCTCTCCCTGGCTCCGGTTGGGGTCGAGTGTAGATTGTTTCAGTATAAGGGGTGTCGCAGTTGTATGAGGCGGACTGGTAGGGCTGAGTGCTCTTTGCCTTTCCATCATTGTTCATAGGTTTATACATCGCCCTCCTGCAGCAGCACGCACTGCTCCCTGTAGTGGTATGCAGTGGGGCCCAGAAGAGGCGAGAGCCCAGGGGCAGCACGGGCTAACCCACACTGCTATATGTTTGCGCGCTCAGTCTGTGCAGCAGAACTGGTCTCCAGTTAGTCTTGGGTAATCCTTGCCACTGGACCAAGACCTAGCTCTGTCAAGCCCGTGTGGTGGCTGGTGTGCAACGGCCACCACACGTTAAAAAAAATCCAAGCACAGGCATCTTCTACCCTTCACGATGTAGTTCGGGATCTGGAATATTAGGTCCTTCATTGAAACATAAAAACATAGAAACTTAGAAAATAGGTGCAAGAATAGGCCATTCGGCCCTTTAAGCCTGCACCACCATTCAATATGATCATGGCTGATCATGCAACTTCAGTACCCCATTCCTGCTTTCACTCCATACCCCTTGATCCCTTTAGTCGCAAGGACCACATCTAACTCCCTTTTGAATATATCTAACAAACTGGCCTCAACAACTTTCTGTGGTAGAGAATTCCACAGGTTCACAATTCTCTGGGTGAAGAAGTTTCTCCTCATCTCGGTCCTAAATGGCTTACCCCTTATC
The DNA here is from genome assembly GCF_044704955.1 of Pristiophorus japonicus. NCBI lineage: Eukaryota > Metazoa > Chordata > Chondrichthyes > Pristiophoridae > Pristiophorus > Pristiophorus japonicus. The sequence goes on from NC_091980.1 coordinate 95,976,060, forward strand.
CTTAGACTGTGACCCCTGGTTCTGGACTTCCCCAACATCGGAAACATTCTTCCTGCATCTAACCTGTCCAATCCAATCAGAATTTTATATATTTCTATGAGATCCCCTCTCATTCTTCTAAATTCCAGTGAATACAAGCCTAGTCGATCCAGTCTTTCTTTATATGTCAGTCCTGCCATTCCGGGGATCAGTCTGGTGAACCTTCGCTGCACTCCCTCAATAGCTAGAATGTCCTTCCTCAGATTAGGAGACCAAAACTGTACACAATATTCAAGGTGTGGCCTCACCAAGGCCATGTACAACTGCAGTAAGACCTCCCTGCTCCTATATTCAAATCCTCTCGCTATGAAGACCAACATGCCATTTGCCTTCTTCACTGCCTGCTGTACTGCATGACAACTTTCAATGACTGATGTACCATGACTCCCAGGTCTCGTTGCACCTCCCCTTTTCCTAATCTGTCACCATTCAGATAATATTCTGCCTTCCTGTTTTTGCCACCAAAGTGGATAACCTCACATTTATCTACATTATACTGCATCTGCCATGCATTTGCCCACTCACCTAACCTATCCAATCACCCTGCAGCTCCTTAGCATCCTCCTCACAGCTCACACTGCCACCCAGCTTAGTGTCATCTGTAAACTTGGAGACATTACATTCAATTCCTGTGAACTCATCCCTTTTTGGCGCGGAAGCAAGTCATCCTCGCTTTGAGGGACTGCCTATGATAATGATGTATATGTAACCTTTAGGGCTGCTGACCAAGGGTCGTGCGGCTCTTTGTTGGCCGGTGCGGACATGATGGGCCGAAATGGCCTCCTTCTGTGCTGCAAATTTCTATGTTTCTATGTGGTGCCCATGGGCATAGAATCATGGAATGGTTACAGCACAGAAGGAGGCCATTCAGCTCATCGAGCCCATGTCAGCTCTCTGCAAGAGCACTTCAGCTAGTCCCACTCACCTGCCCTTTCCCCGTAGCCCTGCAAATGTTTTTCTTTCAGGTACTTATCTAATTCCCTTTTGAAAGCCACGATTGAGTTCGCCTCCACCATCCTTTCAGGCAGTGCATTCCAGATCTGAACCACTCAGTGCATAAAAAAGTTTTTCCTCATGCTGCCTTTGGTTCTACTGTCATTCGCCTTTGTCCTCTGGTTCTCAACCCTTCTGCCAATGGAAACAGTTTCTCTCCATCTACTCTGTCTAGACCCATCATGATTTTGAACACCACTATCAAATCTCCTCTCAACCTTCCATGCTCCAAAGATGGCAACCCCAGCTTCTCTAGTCTATCCAGGTAACTGAAGTCCCTCATCCATGGAACCATCCTCGTAAATCTTTTCTGCACCTTCTCTAAGGCCTCCACATCCTTCCTAAGGTGACACGATACTCCAGTTGAAGTTGGACCAGTGTTTTATAAAGGTTCATCATAACTTCCTTGCTTTTGTAAACTATGGGCCCAAAATTGGTGAAGGCCCCCATCCGCCCAAGTGCTGCCCAAAGGACTGCCGATGTACCTGCCGGTACTTTGGGTGAGGTTTTCATCAAGAAGGTCCTTGAAAGGGTGAAAGAGGGACGTACGCCGCAATCTGGGCGGGAGCCGGCAGGAGCTCCCAATCTCAGCGGCAAAGGCTCTTGCCTCCCAAGTGCCGCCCACGTAGGGTTGAACACCTGGAAAGAAAAATTATCAAAAACAACTATCAGAACACCTTAAGGGACCTCATCCAGGTAAGTCGCTGCAAAGAAAAAATTTTTTAAATGATTACTAACCTTTTTTTTCAGCTCTTCATACTCACCGTCGGGGATTGAACAACCTCCAGCCAACGGTCCTTCCCCATTCTGGCGCCGACTCCTGCCCGCATCAATCTGGCATCTCAGCAGGCGGGAGGTCAGTTGCGCCAGTCAGCCACCCGCTGATGTCAGCGGGCAGTTCCCGCCGGTTCTCCCCTCCCGCCTGCTCCACACCAAATGGAAAGTGGTACTGGGTGCAACTTCAAGAGAAATGTCAGCGGCAGTTGGCGGCAGTCGGCAGCAGTGGGTGGTAAGGCCATCAATTTCAGGCCCTGTACCTCTTTTTATGAACCTCAGGATCCCATTGGCTTTTTTAACTGCTTTCTCAATCTGTCCTGCCACCTTCAATGATTTGTGCATATATACCCCCTGTCTCTCTGTTCATGCATCCCCCTTAGGATTGGATCCTTTAGTTTTCTGGTCTCTCCTCATTCTTCCTACCAAAATGCATCACTTCACACTTTGCTGCGTTAAATTTAATCTGCCATGTGTCCACTCATTTCACCAGCCAGTCTATGTCCTCTTGAAGACTATCACTATCCTCCTCACTGTTCACTATTCTTCCAAGTTTTGTATCATCTGCAAATTTTGAAATTGTGCCCTGTACACCCAAGTCCAAGTCATTAACACCACTAAGGGTCGGTACTAGCACCACTGCTGTTCTTGATATATATTAATGACTTGGACAGAAAAACAACCATTCACCACTACTCACTGTTTCATGTCACTTAGCCATGCTGCCACTATCCCTTTTACTCCATGGGCTTCAACTTTGCTGGCAAGCTTATTATGTGGCATTTTATCAAACACCTTTTGGAAGTCCATGTACACCACGTCAACCGCATTGATGATGAGATCCAACACCACCTCCAGTGCGCCAGTGTAGCTTTCGGCCGCCTGAGGAAAAGAGTGTTTGAAGATCAGTCCCTCAAAACTGTCACCAAGCTTATGGTCTACAAGGCCGTAGTAATACCCACCCTCCTGTATGGATCAGAGATGTGGACCATGTACAGTAGACACCTCAAGTCGCTGGAGAAATCCTGCAAATCCCCTGGGAGGACAGATGCACAAACATTAGCATCCTTGTCCAGGCCAACATCCTCAGCATTGAAGCACTGACCACACTTGATCAGCTCCACTGGGCAGGCCACATAGTCCACATGCCAGACACGAGACTCCCAAAGCAAGCGCTCTACTCGGAACTCGTCCACGGCAAACGAGCCAAAGGCGGGCAGAGGAAACATTACAAGGACACCCTCAAAGCCTCCCTGATAAAGTGCGACATCCCCACTGACACCTGGGAGTCCTTGGCCATAGACTGCCCTAAATGGAGGAAGTGGATTCGAGAGGGCGCTGAGTTCCTTGAGTATCGTCGCCGAGAGCATGCAGAAATCAAGCGTAGGCAGCGGAAGGAGCATGCGGCAAACCAGGCTCACTGCCCACCCTTTCCCTTAACGACTATCTGTCCGACCTGTGACAGAGACTGTGGTTCTCATATTGGACTGTACAGCCACCTAAGAACTCATGCTAAGAGTAGAAGCAAGTCTTCCTCGATTCCGAGGGTCTGCCTATGATGATGATGATGATCAACCCCCTCTGTTATCTCATCAAAAAATTCAATCAAGTTAGTTAAACACAATTTGCCTTCAACATATCCATGCTGCCTTTCCTTAATTAATCCACACTTGTTCTAGTGACTGTTAATTTGGTCCTTGATTATCGTTTTTAAAATCTTCTCTACTACCGAGGTTAAACTGACTAGCCTGTAGTTGCTGGGTTTATCCTTGCACCTTTTTTGAACAAGGGTGTAACATTTGCAATTATCCAGTCCTCTGGCACCAGCCCTGTATCCAAGGAAGATTGAAAGATTATGGCCAGTCCCTCTGCGATTTCAACCTTATCTTCCTTCAGCATCCTTGGATGCATCCCATCTGGTCGTGGTGACTTATCTACTTTAAGCATAGCCAGCCTTTCAATACCTCCTCTTTATCAATTTTTATCCCATTCAGTTTCTCTATTACCCCCTTTTTCACTATGTCTATGGCAGCATCTTCTTCCTTGGTAAAGACAGATGCAAAGTATAGGTTGAGCGTCCGAAATCTGGAGTTCCGAAATTCTGAATGTTCTGGAATCTGGATACTGGGTCGATCCGTGGCAGGGTCATCCAGAAACCGGAAAATGTTCCGAAATCCAGACCTCCCCGCCTCAGCTGCCTGACCTGCCCCTGTTTCGGCACCTCCCCCCGACTCAGCCGCCCAACCTCTGGCTACTCGACCTCCACCCGCCTCGGCCGCCCGACCTCCCCGCGCCTCAGCCGCCCGACCTCAGCCGCCGCCCCCCCCCTTTCCTCGGCCACCCGATCACCCCTCCTCTCCCCTACCTACCTTAGCCCAGGTGGTTCTGGACTCGGAATGTCGGAAAGACGTTCCGAAATCCAGAAATACCCAAACCTCGGCCAAGGTATTTCTGGACTCGGGACATGGCAAAGACATTTAGAAATCCGGAAATACCCGAAATCTGTAATGGCCTCGGTCCTGAGGTTTCCGGATTTCTGACACTCTACCTGTACTCATTTAATCCCTCAGCATGCCCTCTGCATAGGTCTCCTTTTTGGTCCCTAACTGGCTCCATCTCTTCTCTTACTACCTGTTTACTATTTATATGCCAATATAAGACTTTTGAATTCTGTTTTATGTTAGCTGCCAATCTATTCTCATACCCTCTCTTTGCCCCTCTTATTTTCATTTTCACTTTACCTCTGAATGTTCTATATACTTGAGGCCTTCCGTTATCGGTCGGCACCAGGATGACTGGCTTCATACCCCCCACAAAATAACATTTTGATTTAATTTGTTAAGTTTCCTTTCATTTTGGTTTAAGTTACAGTTTTAGTGGTTGTGCCCCTTTAAGAAGTTGGCATATGCTTCCTTTTTTATTGGCAATGGCAATTGCCATCAATCACTGAAATTAAGCAAAAATAGGTTGTAACAATGTATGCAAATGACCTTGCCCAGGAACCTTGTGTGTAATTCGCACTGCTGAATAATTATCTTGAAAGGGCAATAGCGGTGTATATCACATCAAGAAAATTCTGTGCCACTAAAACTGGCCATTCTGCCCACCCAGTTGTGTCAGAATTTACCCTCCACATGTGCAGGCTCCGATTATTATTTCTGGTTCTTGAGCTGCATAACAAATTGAAAATGCATTATGTGCCCAGCAGTGACTACTGGTTGCGAATAGCGAATAGCGAATAGCGAAATACGATTCCCATTGGCAGAAGGGTCGAGATGCAGAGGATACAGTTTAAGGTGATTGGCACAAGAAAAAAACTTTTTTGTTAAGATCTGGAATGCACTGCCTAAAAGAGTGGTGGAGGCAGACTCAATTGTATATTTCAAAAAGGAGTTGGATAAGTATCTGGAAGGAGGGTGGGGGGGGGAAGCTGCAGGGGAATGGGACGAGCCGAGAGCCGGCACGGACTGGACGGGCCGAGTGACCGCCTTGCGTGCTAGAACCATTCTCTGATCCGAACTTGTTGCTCTGGGGCCAGCCAGACCGGACGAGAGGCGCGGGTGATCATTGATGGGCGTGCAAAGCGACCAATCGGCAGTCGGTAGTCAAGCTTGCCGTTGTGAAGGCAGCGCGTGGGCAGCGGCGGAGGACCAATGGGAGCGGGGCGGGGGCGGGGCTGGGGGGTGGACCCGGGCGGAGTTTATTTAAAGGGATAGAATGGGTCGCGGAAGCCGGCAGGTGGATGGAGCATGTGGCAGAGCCAGGCTGAGTGCGGGCGGACGCTAACTCGGGGATTTTTTTTTTTGTGTTTTGGTTGAAGAAATCCGATGTAAATGAGTTGGGGAAGATGAATTGGTCACTGGGTGATATTTTTTGAAGGGGTTTCTGTTGGCCGCGCTGTTGGACAAGGGGATGACAGTTGGGTGAGCGGACTGCGAGAGGAGCCGGGTTCGCTCGGCCCCGGAGGGAGGGAGCTGGGGCTGAGCCTGAGGAGACTTCACTGCCACAGATTGCCGACTTCCTGGCTCTGGCCAGCCCTGTGTGTGTTGTGTGAGAGACAGAGACAGACTTGCTGACTCCCCCGGCTGTCTTTTTCCGGCCGCGATGGCTTTCGCCAATTTCAGAAGGATCCTGAGACTCTCCACCTTCGAGAAGAAGAAATGCAAACAGTACGAGCACGTCCGCAGGGACGGGAACCCCGAGGAGATCTGGGAGCTGATCGGGGAGCTGGGCGATGGCGCCTTCGGCAAGGTTTACAAGGTGATGTGAAGAGGGAGCTGGTTTTGTTTTGAGGTTGTTTCTGTAATTTCCCAATTTCCCCGCAGCCCCCAGGACGTCCCGTATCGCTGGTGTGTGGGCCAGTTCTTTCATGTCACTTCACCACTTAAACTTTGGTCGAAGTTCCTGGCGCTCAAACATTGTTGCAGTTCCTTAAGTTCCTTGATCACGTTGGCTTCTTTTCCCTTCCTCTCTCCACCCCCCTCCTATCTTATGGGAGGGGGGCATTTGCGCGATGGATTAATATTGAGTTTTTATAACTATTTATTGCACGTGTTTGTTTTTTTGTGAACAATTATTAAGAGTTACTTTTGGAATGAGCGCAGGAGAGTTTAAAGCAAGAGTACATCCCCCCACGATCGCTTCTTCAGTGCCCCGACAGTTTGCTGGCGGAAGAGTACATTCTGTGTTTGGTATGCGGCTTTTCACAACGAGAAAGGGATCTTTTGGAAATGCTTTGCAAAATCTTGTAACGATGCAGCTCAGTTTTGCTGGTGATTTTGAGGTTGAGAACTCGCAGGACTTCCGGCTGACGCACTTACTGGGTGTGAAAAGTGGTCAATGAGTTCTCTTCTGTTGCTGACGGTGATGTGTTTTGGGAAAGGTAATCTGGAGAATGCCTGTACCTCTTACACAGAACGTTGTGGAATTTCAAGTAAAGCACAGAGTCGACATTGAAGTTACTGTCGGTTCCAGTTTTAGATTCATGCCATCTTTGATGTGGAGCTGGCAGACATGAGTTATACTGCCAGGTTTCACATCGTGCTTTGACCAGTCACAACTGCTTACCAGTAATCTGAAGTCAGTTTTTTATATTAACTTTTTTTGTTCCCGTCCTAAGAGAGTGACCTAATGTCCCTTGCTCTCATTATATTTATCCTCAGTTATTGGTTTTCAGAATTGCATAACTTATGCAGGTCCTTGTGCATGAAACACACAAAGTTAGTATGAAGGTACAGCAAGTAATCTGGAAGGCAAATGGAATGTTGGCCTTTATTGCAAGGGGAATCGAACATAAAAGCAGAGAAGTCCTGCTACAACTGTACAGGGTATTGGTAAGACCACACCTGGAGTACTGTGTACAGTTTTGGTCTTCGTATTTAAGGAAGGATATACTTGTAGAAAATGCTGGAAATCTCAGCAGGTCAGGCAGCATCTGGAGAGAAAGCAGAGTTAACGTTTCGGGTCGATGACCTTCGAAGGGTCATCGACCTGAAATGTTAACTCTGCTTTCTCTGCACAGATGCTGCCTGACCTGCTGAGATTTCCAGCATTTTCTGTTTTTATTCCAGATTCCAGCATCTGCAGTTTTTTACTTTGGTGTAATGATATACTTGCATTGGAGGCTGTTCAGAGAAGGTTCATTAGGTTGATTTCGGAGATGAGGAGGTTGACTTATGAAGATACGTTGAGTAGGTTGGGCCTATACACATTGGAGTTCAGAAGAATGAGAGGTGATCTTATTGAAACTTGTAAGATAATGAGGGGGCTCGACAAGGTGGATGCAGAGAGGATATTTCCACTCATAAGGGAAATTAAAACTAGGGGACATAGTCTCAGAATAAGGGGCTGCCCATTTAAAACTGAGATGAGGAGAAATTTCTTCTGAGGGTTGTAAATCTATGGAATTCTCTGCCCCAGAGAGCTGTGGAGGCTGGGTCATTGAATATATTTAAGGTGGAGACAGATTTTTGAACAATAAGGGAGTAAAGGGTTATGGGGAGCGGGCAGGGAAGTGGAGCTGAGTCCATGAGCAGATCAACAATGATCTTAGTGAATGGTGGAGCAGGCTCGAGGGGCCAAATGACCTACTCCTGCTCCAATGTTCTTATAACATCCAAGACCCAATTGTTGAGTTCAGCCACATTGGACTAGCTCTACATATTTACCTTGCACAACAGTAGGTGCCTAATTTCATAGACCTGTCGTTGTGTGGATCTGCAATGTTATTAATTCCCAGGAGGTCAAATTTATCTACTGGATGGTAGCATGGAGTTCAAGCTCCACTACTGACTTCAGCGCATAATTTAGGCTGACATGTGGTGCATTATTGTTCAAGGTGCAGTCTTTTGGATGATATGTTGAAGAGGCCCTTGTTATGGTGATTCAAGTGGATGTAAAGCATCTCAAAGCACTATTCCTTCCTCAGAAACCCACAAACAGATCACTCGTTCTTCATTTGCTATGTGTAAGTTGACTGCTCAGTTTGGCTACACAAGTGACTGCACTTCAAAAGCAATTAAATGTGTTTGTTGTGCTTTGCGTTATCTGGAGAACCTTATTCTTTACTTAGAGTGCAGCCGACGATGGAAAATGGTGGATCCTTTGTCATCTGCACTATTTTAATATAAAATTGCTTCCCCAAGAATTTTCAAGACACCATCTAAAATCAGAAAGGCTGTGAATGAAATTGAGGAATTTTTGCACTGGTTGCAGTTACAGCAGCTGAAATCCAAATGGTTGATCTCTGCCTGTTGTACTACATGTCAGAATTTGATCTTGCCGATTTCACTCCAAAGCAATACTACATTACTTTGTGTTGATTGAATGATCCAATGTTGATGGGTGATCCTATGGGTTGGGCTACTGAGTGGGTGGATGTGGTTTTGTGTATCTCATTTCCCCATATAGTGAATTCATGATCTGTCATGGTATAAGCAGAAGAGCTGAGTTGATGTGGTGAAGCAGAAACCAGTAGGAAGGAGGCTGTAAACATTTTGACCATGAAATGATGCCATGGGATACCAGTGTATGAACAAATAATGCATTTTTGCATTTCTCTGCCCACTATTTTTGGAGGTATTTTAAATTAAACCCGTCTGCTAAAATAGTGGAGAGGAATTTCAGATGCATGGTTGTAGCTTTCAGAGTCTGTTGGTGGAACAGATCTCTTGACCTTTCTGTGGAAAGATGTGTATATATGTGGATTGGTGGAAAGGAGAAAAATGTCAAACCATTACTTGTAATCTACAACTGTTATAAGTTTTATCCTCAATGGGCATGTGTGGAGGGGTTTTAGTTCAGAGCAATAAGATGAATTTTGTTGCTGGAACCTATTTCCTTTGTGCCATCAGCTGATTAAAATTGTGTTGGCTTTAACACGTGTATTGCTATATGTAATTGAATCTGCAACAAAGCTTTCTTCTACAGTAATTGGGGAAATGTGGTCATCTATTGTAATTAAAAGTAAACATATTAGTAACTAGATGATTTGAGAGTTCATTTGAGAATGGAATGAGCATGTGAGCATAAGACGTACTTAAGTGAACTTGTTTGGTAAGTTTTAACAAGCTTATAAACATACAGGCTGATTTGAAATATCTGTTGTGATGGTTGGGGCTATGCTGCTGTTTAAAGTGGCATGTTGCAATATTGAAATGACACTGAGCCATGCTCTTATGGCAACATGCTGTTGAACTGAAGTTTCAATTCAAGTATCAAATGTTCATTTTACTGCACCATTTCAGCACTCTAAGCATGGAAAAGACAGTGATTGGGGCCGAGTATATGGACTGCAGATGTTAGCGTGTTAAAGTTTTAAATAATTAAACTCTATTTGAAGATCATAACTGAAGTCTCAGAGAGGCTAATTTAATGAGCCTTCTCTGGAGTATATTCCATTGTGGGCGCCCCGACCTGTGTAAGAACACCACTGCAGATCGGAGGCTATAAATAGAGTTGGAGCGGCGGGCTCTGGAATATCGTGGGCGAAAGTGTGGAGAATGAGGGTACGGGGCCCAGAAGAGCCGAGGGCTCAGAGGCAGCATGGGCCTACCCACACTGCGATATGTGTGCGCACTAGGTCCAAGCTGCAGAGGAGATCTCCAGTCGTCCTGGTTTAACTCTTGCCACTGGATAAAGGCTTGGCTTTGTCGAGCCCGTGTGATGGCTGATGTGCAACGGTCACCACACATTTAAAAAATCCATGCACAGGCATCTTCCACCCCCTCAATTGGAGTTCAGGACTGGAACATCGGGTTCTTCATTGAAACACCTGTGAACTCTTGTGGAAGCAAGTCATCCTCGTTCGAGGGGCCGCCTATGATTCCATTAATACTTCGTGCCCAAGATGTTGGGCCATTTATATCCAAGACTGCTACGAGGATTATTAATGTATTCTCCTTGCTTCAATTGATTACCATAAAGTAACTGTGAATTAACTATTCCCACATTTGTTAATCTAGAATGCCCAATGAAGCATGGTGGTGCAGTCAGTTTTGTTTTTCTTTCCTTTCTTAAGTGTATGATTCTTTGAGTTCCACCTGTCATTTCGTACCTCACCCGAGAGGTCACTTTTCATTTGAGCATTGGCAAGCTATTTGACTGGGGGTACCACAAACGTGTCCAACTCTTAATCACTTGCTGTTGATGTATGCACTTTCCAGCAGGTTCCTGGATGATTAGAAGCAGAAATGCTGATTTTTTTTTTTAAAATTCCCCTCCCTAGCATGGAGATAGTACAGCCAGTTGTGCCTCAGTGTTGCTTTGGCAGAGATCAGCTAACTCCGCACAATGCAGTGTTTGAACTTATGACCAAACTGGTCTATATGGGTCAGGGCAGCATGTGGTGTATTTATCCACTAAGTTGTAGATGGAGTCCTAGGGAGCAGAGAATAAGTCTCTCAGTTTTATTCTTGTAGATTCGGAGTTTAAAAGGGGTTGAAGTTATCTAGCAGTCTTGGTAGACTTGATGTTAAACATGCCCAAAAAATGCAGAGCAGCAATCAACGAAGCTAATTGCATTTTGGACGTCATTGTCAAAACAGTAGAATACAAGTTAAAGGGGGTAATAATCAAACTTTTATAGCAGTCTGGTCAGACTACGCCTTAAATAGTGCATCCAATACTGGTTGCTAAGAAACAAGAGATATACTAGTGCTGTAGGCAGTACAGAGAAGTCACAAGGTTAATCCCCAGTATTGGGGTTTGATCTGCGAGAAAAGCCTGAATAGACTTGAGTTTTTCAGCTGGAAAAGAGGCAACTTAGAGGTATAGGATTGTTAAGGGTATAGGAAAAGTTAGCCCAGAATCTCACTTTAAATTTACTGAGGGTAGAACTAGGGGATATGGGTCCCAACTAGGTAAAGGTAGTTTTAGGAATGATATGAAGAAATTCTTCAGTGTGTGGCATAAATTTGAGCTGGAGTAATGGAAGCAAAAACACTGGAATCATTTAAGAAATGTAGCATCAAGTTAGATGCTACAATGGGAGGACGTTAGAATTCCGATGGACGAATTAAGATGGGCTGAATGGCTTTCCTCATCTGTAATTATATGGAGATCTCGAGGGCTTCTTAAACAGCCCTACCCACCAAAATAATTCATTATAATATCTTGTGCAGCAGGAAATGCAGTTACCCTAGCAACCATTATGCCACTTTGCAGCTGAGTGTGCAGTGCAGGTTATTACCAGCTCTTTTATGAGCGTAAGCTGACTCTGAAGTTCCCACTGTAGTGACCCAGTATTTTCCTCACTTCAAGTTTAAAGTTTGTGTTTGTTTTTAAAAAAAAAACTAACACTCCTAAAATACTCCTAGTAAGACCACAGTTGGCGTGTTGGGTGTAGTTTTGGGATCCACATTAAAGAAAGGAAGTTGATGTAATAGAGAGGGTACAATAGAGACTGGCTTAAGATGCTGCAATACACATATGAAGAAAGACTTAAAAATTAGCACTGCTTCAGTTAGAAGAGAAGAGATTAAAGGTAATGTGAGAGAAGTGTTTAAAATCGTGAAGTGATGGGACAGAGTAGATAGGAACAGGCTGTTTCCAGTAATTGAGGGGTCTACAATAAGGGAATATGGACATAAGATTGGATATGAAAGATTTAGGACAGACAAGAGGATTTATTTTTACACGGCAAGTTATGAAATATTGGAGTTAGTGATAAAGCAGAGACCATTTCAGCATTTAAGAATAGGTTAGATAGGTGGTTGAAGGAATAAAGTACATTTCATTTCAAGTCCACGGTGTCTCGAGTTCGGTTGCATTTCCTTGATGGAGTGTTGCTGTTGAAGTGGACCCACAGAAAATGTTTCACTTAGTTTTTGAGAGTTCAACAGTAACATAATATCTTTGAATGAGACAAATTGGTTGTCCCTTAAGTGAGACGAATTGCAAAAGCAGTTGTATTTGGCTGAGTTTAGTAAGAAAGAAAAACTTGGGTTTATATAGCGCCTTTCATGACCACAGGACTTCTCAAAGTGCTTTACAGCCGATGGGTTTTAATGTAGGAAACGCGGAAGCCAATTTGTACACAAGCAAGCTCCGACAATGTGATAATGACCTGATGATCTGTTTTTGTTATGTTGATCGAGGGATAAATATTGGCAAGGACGCTGGGGATAACTCCCATGTTCTTCTTTGAAATACAGGTTGAGCGTCCGAAATCCAGAGTTCCAAAATTCGGAATGTTCTGGAATCCGGACACAGGGCCGATCCATGGTGGGGTCATCCGGAAACCTCCCAAATCTGGAAATACCCGGAATCCGGAAAGGCCTCAGTCCCAAGGTTTCCGGATTTCGGACGCTCAACCTGTAGTACCGTGGGATTTTTTACGTCCACTTGAGAGAACAGATTAACCACTTGGTTTAATGTCTCATCCGAAAGATGGCACCTTTGACAGTGTAGCGCTCAGCACTGGAGTGGGAGCGGGTAGGGAAGTGGACCTGAGTCCATGATCGGATCAGCCATGATCGTATTAAATGACAGAGTAGGCTCGAGGGGCTGTATGGCCTACCCCTGCTCCTATTTCTTATGTTCTTATGAACCCACAACCTTCTGACTCAGAGGCAGGAGTGCTACCCCACTGAGCCACAGCTGACACTGTATAAAACAAGACTTCCCGTTTTGAATAGTTGGAAGACTATTGTCTGTCACATTATTTCATCCCATTGACCTCTGACCTGTTTCTTCTGCATCACTTGCAATGCTCATTGAAAATTCAGATTTGAAACTGAATTGCAGTTTATGCATCCCATACTGAATTGAAACCATGATCTCTTTAAATAGATGCAACAATGATTATCTGTGGGTTTAATATAATTTAATGTTGTTTATTACACCATCTTGTTTAGCAAGATGTTGACCGTGTAATGTGTACAGCTTAATTCTCATGCTGGCTGTAAATATAAGTATAGAGGATTTAAAAATATCTCTCTTTCCCTTTTCAACCTGACAGCTGCTATTGAGAGTGCATGTCAAGAAACCATTCTGTTTGCAGTGCGAGTTGTTCTGGGTGGCGGGTGAGCATTGAATGTGTCTCTGCATCACAGATTACCCATTCATAATTATTCCCCTGTTTGCATCTATAATAAGAAAGGTTGTGGGTTTAAGACATAGTATTTAAACTGACAATCACTTTTTATCCAAGTAAATATCAATATAATTGCTGCCAGTGCCTTAAGTGAAACAAATACTACCTGAACAGTTGCCATTTAAATCGGAATAATGATGAGCATACTCGTGCAGGAGTTTCTGCAAGGCAGTACAGAATGCAGCATTGTGCACATCACTCATGCTTTTGAATTAACTGTAGGTCAGTGCAAGAAGACTAACCTCTTCAATCCCTGTTAATTAGTAGCTATAACTGATGATGGGAAGTGCTTTCAAGTTTAAAGTCTTTAAAGATATTGTGCTTTAGTTTAACATTTCAAACTGATTTAAAGCACATTTATTGGTCTCCTACAAGTGTCCAGCTGCACTGAAATCATTTGCACAATCCATATTAAATAAGACATTCATGGCTGCTCTTGTGGTTATGCTGGTGAGTACTGGGAAGGTCCCGGGTTTGATTCTTTGCTCAGTTAACTGATTGGCCACTGTAGTCCTGAGTTTGAGGTTGATGTGGTGGGGTGGAGTCGCTAAGGATTTAGACATGGATTGGTATGTAACGACTCCTATTGGTGTAAATGTGGATTCTTTTCCCTCAATCTGGTTCAGCAAAATTACTGAAACGAATACTGTTTGTGCTTTAAACAAAGCAAGCTTTTATTTAAAAAGCAAATCCCGATCGGGGACCTTATCAGACACAAGGAATGCAACTCTGATAGAACGCACTCACTTCCTACGGACAAAGTGACGTTACATTGTAAAGGGACGACGGTTATACATTTTCGGCAAAAGATAACAAGATAGGGCTAGAGTGGCATCCTAGTTCAGCCTATCCCTTTTGATCCCTCTTTCCCTTTGTCCACTCATAAGCCGACCTAAGTATGGTCTGATTTTAAACAAAGACCTTCTGTTAATGTTTCAGGTTAATAACATGATTTAATAAGACCTTGAGGTTTTTCTGCAAGCTGTGGGTTTTGTTTCAATATGTGTTAGTGTTGTAACATTTTGCAGTCTCGAGTCTGAGATGTCATGGCTATTCCATGAATTCTTTGTTAGCTTATACTATCCATATATAATTCCCACGTTCTCAACTTCTCGACTTTATACATTTTTAAACATTCACATTCCCCCCTTTTATCATTCCATGATAACACTTAGGGTCATTCTAGGAGTATCGCATTCATCCGTTCACACTCTATTTCCTGAATCATATTGTTGTTAGTGTCGAGTAGTTCTTTAGTTCATTGGATCATAACTCGGGAGCCCTTGACCACAAGAGGGTTTGCTAACCTTGCCATCATTACTTTACAACAAAGGTTAAGGCAACCAACAATCAAACAACAGGTAATTATTACTACGATGAGAATAATTGCCCCATGCATTAGATAGGATCTCCAAGATCCATCTGATAGCCCATCAACCCAGCTAGATCCTTCTGGTGTGGATAACTTCTTCACCTCCCTTATGTGATCAGCGAGATTGGTTATGTTTTCTGAACTATCAGGAATGTAAGTGCAACATTCAGATCCTATCGGGGCACACGTTCCCCCTTTCTCAGTGAACAGGTAATCGAGGGCCATTCGGTTTTGTAATGCTACGGTCCTTATTGCTACCATTTCAGCTGTGATGCCCTCCAGAGCTTCAGCAGTATTGTTAGCTATCTGTTCCAATATCGTCTCTAGGTTCTGTACTTCATCCATGAGACGTCCTATCCTGATTGGGAACATCATGACCCCAAAGAACTTGTCGGCGGGGATGATGGCTCTCTTGTATCGGCTGGAGGCATGTGCTTCCGCCAGGGTACGTACTTGCCGCACAAATGGCACCACATATCCCAGATAACAGGACCCTGTCCATCTTCCGGGTCCCAGGACTGGGCCCACAAACCTCCACATGTTTTATTCGGAAGGTGAGAGAGGATGGTGACTCGTGCACCTGTGGTGATGTTGAGACTGTTTGGGCATTTGCTGTACCCTATGATATGTCCCTTGTTACTGGTGTCATTTCGGGTTAGACATATGTCCCCGGTTGGCCTCCCAATCCCCGAGGTATTGGTCAGGGCTAAGAATGGGGGTTCCTTTCCACGGTCGTAGGTTGGTTGGTACCATCCCTGGAACGTCTGACTAATTGCATTGGCCCCCCTCCTCTCGTGATAGTTTGGCTCTGAATCCATCTGACAGTCTCAGTTAGGGTTAGTGGAACGGGGCGCAAAGGAATTCCCCCTTTGGAATGTATAGGGATATGTGAACACACCCAACATCTCAAAGTTCCCATTTTGCGCATAAACATAAGACATGTACAAAAAGGTGTTTACATGGAGCTCTCGTCTCTGTCTCCCCTCCCATGTGCCGAAACTGTCATATATCAACACTATTATACAGACTGTGGCATACAGACACAGTTTCATCTTATATCTCAGGATTCAGATAAATAGTCCAATTATTTTGCTGATTAAAAGACTTCAGTTTTCCCGTTTCTCTTCTCAGGTCACCGTCGGTGTAGCTGGCTGTCTATCACTACGGGTAAAAGTTCAAACTGGTCCACGTTCCAATTAGGATGCCAACAGCCTTGTTCAGCTATGGAGAAGAGGAAGTCTGGAACAGAAACAGGAGTTAGAATAACCAGTAAAATAGTTTCGTTAGAGGGTGGTGAGCTTGCAGTGGTGCAGGTGAACCCAGGCACTTTTCCCCTCAACCTTGGCTGCAGTGGGGGTAGTGAGTAACACCTGAAAAGGCCCCTCCCATTGTGGCTCTAATCCCTTCCGAATCCATACTTCCCTGGTGCCACGAGGGACAATTTGGGTAAAACTGGGAGGTCGAGGTGAGCATCTTGAACCTGGTTGTGAGCTAGTCGCAGAGCCTGAGTCAGAGAAAGAACATAGGTGGTCATCAGTCGAGCTGAGATCTCATATCTAGGAACAATTTCCCTCATTAACACCTTAACAACAGTTTGAGCCTTATTGTCCAGGTTAGGGTAGGCTTCAATCCATCTGCTAAACACATCTACTATTACTAACACATATTTGTAACATTGAACTTTTTGTAACTCAATGTAGTCCAACTGAAATGTCTCAAAGGGACCTTCGGGTAGGGGCGTTTTACCCCAATCACGGTACTCCCTTCCCTGGATTATGCTGTTGGCAAACAAGGCAACGACTACTGGCGTTCTGGGCCAACGCCTGAAGCCTGGGGTGCCACCAAGTAGCCAAAAGCGTATCACTTGTCGCCCTTGCTCCACAATGAGTAGCAAAATGCATACATTCAATAATCCATGTGGCCAACTCGTCAGATATGCAAGTCTGTTCTGCGGGAGTGGTCCAGAGTTTAGAGACATTGTCATTTGTAACACTGAATCCTTTTTAGCACCTTAGTACTTCCTCCATGGAGCAAAAGCTTGCTGATGCTCATTGTGTAGGTTCACCAATGAAGAATAACTAATTCAGTGAGATACCAAAGAGCAACGGCGTCTTATGGAACCTGTCCTCCGCAAGTATTCAACACGTTATATGTGAAGTGGTGGTCCTCCAGTAGCTTGCTTAATTGGCCAGGTATAGGCTCAAGTATTGGACCTTCCTGGTCCTGTGCCATTTTTCTTCCCCGAGGGGAACTGCTCTAAAATCTTAATTAAAGCAGCTGAGGTGACTGGCCTAAAATAAAAATGATTGTTTGATTGGCATGATTGTGCACACGAGCCAAGTTCTCTATACACTGTTGCACAGTGAGTGGGCATCCTGTGTTTAAGCTTGACCAATGGTTTTCATAACCATGCAATTATTTGAACATATCTAGCTTTAAAGTGACAATTTTTTCTACTTCTAAATGTTTGTGGGAAAGAACATGTCTTTCTCTCATCTCATTTATCATTGAGAACCCCAGCCTGTTTGATGGAGGGGAGAGGAGGGAGGAATGTCAGGGAAATAGTCTTGGGTGTCTGACTTGCCTCAGCTCCAATCAAACATCTGAAATACAGTGAAGACAGGGTCTTGATTGGGAGGTCAGTTACCTTCGGCTCAAAATTGGCTCGGTGTTGCTCTTTTTTTTTTGGAGCAAATTGATTTTTCTGGAGTATCTTAAAAATCCTCATTTTGTACATTCAATTTGCGCCAGTGTAAGTGAGTTAATGAGGATTTTTTAGTTTAGTTTTTTTTTAAAAAAGGGGGCGTTACCAGCCACCTACGCCCGTTTTGGACAGCTAATAGTTACTCCAAACTAACTTAGGCCAGCATATGTGGCCACTTGTGGCCACACAGAAATCCCTTGCGAAGAGTTAAGAAATCAGTGCTGGTAGATACATCGGAGGCCAGCAGAACTTAATGACTTGACGAAAGAAGGTGAATTGGATCAAACAGCTATGCAGGACATCATATGACAAACTTCGCAAAGTTAATTTACTATACAAAAGAAACATTCATGGAAGCTTAAACTACAAAAATAAAAGAAGTAAAGAGACTAAACACATTTACATATTTTTTTCAAAATATCCAAATAAAAATTAGAAGTACCCCCTGCTTGTAATTCTTATGTTCGCCCAGCCACCTAAGCTCACCCATCATCAGCCTGCTCCTTACAAACAACCCTACCTCCCGGGGTCGGGGATCAGACCCTCCAGGATCAGAACAGCACCTGGGGTCAGAGATCGGACACGTCTGGGGATCAGATCTTCCCTAGAGGTCGGGGATCGGACCGCCCAAGGGATCGGAAACCCCTACCCCCATGGGGTTGGTGATCGAACCCACCCTGCGGTTCAGAATTACCTCCACCCCCGCCGGATCAAAACTCCCCCTATCCCCGCCGCCCGGCTTGGACCCCGCACCAACCTGCTTGTTGTGGACTTCTAACCCGGGAAGGCAGCGGGCCGGCCTGTGCGGGAGGCCACTCGGCCCGGGATAGGGGCTGGATGCATCGGGTCCCACACTGCAGCATGCACACAGAGGCTGGGGCCAGGAGCTACTGCGCATGCGTGCACACTCCAACATACATCTGGAGGGCTGCCGGCACTGTTTCTGGTGCAGGGCCTAGCTCCGCCCCCCAATCAACTGGCCACGCCACGCCAAGCCCCGGGAGAGGCAACACAGCGGCCAGAATCGGGGGACATTTTATCGCCGCCCTTTTTAGCCCACAAAGTCGGCGCATCTCTGGTGAGTGCACCGAAAAAAGAGATGGACCAATTTTGAGCCCCTTGTTTCACTTGTAAAGTTGTATTTTTTGCACATTTCACGTTATGCTGAGGTATTCTAAGTTTGCCTGTAATGGTTGTTTGCTGCTAATTATCAGGACTATGCTTGTACAGTTTTATTGCTACAACACCTCCATTTTGAACATAATGCACTTGTCCTGGTTATTTTATCCCAACTGATTTTAGCATCGATTAAGTCCAAAACATTTCAGTCTGTATACTGCTGGTTGTTCCCTCATGGGATAGCTTCTTTTCCCCTTTTCTCCTGATATGATTCTCTTTTTTTTTGTATGGGAACATTGTATGTGCAGCCAGGATTGCATCCTCGTATTCTTTAATATTTATCCCTTTTTCATCTGGTTTGTCCTGGGCCCAAGCACATAAGCACATAAGAACATAAATAGGAGCAGGAGTAGGCCATACGGCCCCTCGAGCCTGCCCTGCCATTCAATAAGATCATGGCTGATCTGATCATGGACTCAGCTCCACTTCCCCGCCCGCTCCCCATAACCCCTTATCCCCTTATCGTTCAAGAAACTGTCTATTTCTGTCATACATTTATTCAATGTCCCAGCTTCCACAGCTCTCTGTGAGGCAGCGAATTCCACAGATTTACAACCCTCTGAGAAAAGAAATTTCTCCTCATCTCTGTTTTAAATGGGCGGCCTTTATTCTATCAGTGGAAACATCCTCTCTGCATCTATCTTGTCAAGCCCCTTATAATCTTATACGTTTCTATAAGATCACCTCTCATTCTTCTGAATTCCAATGAGTAGAGGCTCAACCTACTCAACCTTTCCTCATTAGTCAACCCCCTCATCCCCGGAATCAATCTAGTGAACCGTCTCTGAACTGCCTCCAAAGCAAGTTCGTAAATATGGAAACTAAAACTGCATGCAGTATTCCAGATGTGGCCTCACCGATACCTTGTATAGCTGTAGCAAGACTTCCCTGTTTTTATACTCCCATTCCCTTTGCATTAAAGGCCAAGATACCATAATATTGGCTCCGGGTCAATGGCGAGTTAGCCCAGACCCACTCTTGTTGATGTTTCTCTCGATCACCAATGAGATGGTGAGACTAGTTCAGTCTAATTACTCTGAAGCCTCAAATTGTATAATTTGCTGCAAACCATCTCAAATTACACTGGTTTTATCTGACTGTGAAAAGTCTCAGTTCTGTTTGTACAATTGGTGACAAAGCTACTCCAAGTTGTTTTAAGATGCTGCATTTCTGTGTGTTTTGGTTGCGGACCCATATAACCAGTCAAGTTCTCATGTTATGTTATGAGTCATTCATTGATGGAGTTCCTGGGCTTATAAGGTAATTTGAAGCAGTTTTTAACCTATTGAGCCTGCCTTGGGGAATGTCGTATATGGACTGTGTTCCTGAGATATTCTTAGAAAGCACTTTCTCAATTAACATATTTTTGATCAGTTGTTCTGCATTTTGGAGTCGTCTTACTGTGAATTCCTTCACACAAAAAGGAATTTTGAATTTAAACCTCCAAGCTCATGTCCACAAGACTCGACTCATCTGCTCCTTTGACCCCATACCTCTAAACTACTGACCACACAACCTTCCTTCCTGGCTCCCATGCCAGCTCATATTATAAATGGTTCCCTCTCCTCCAGTATTAGCCCATGCCCTTTCAAAATAGCCATCATATCTCTCCTATTTTTTTAAAAAAACAAAACACTCTCAACACTATTGTCCTTGCGAACTACAGCCACATCTTCAAGCTCCATTTCCTCTCCAAAGTCCTTAAACATAGAAACATAGAAATAGAAAATAGGTGCAGGAGTAGGCAATTCGGCCCTTCGAGCCTGCAACGCCATTCAATGAGTTCATGGCTGAACATACAACTTCAGTACTTCATTCCTGCTTTCTCGCCATACCCCTTGATCCCCCTAGTAGTAAGGACTACATCTAACTCCTTTTTGAATATATTTAGTGAATTGGCTTCAACAACTTTCTGTGGTAGAGAATTCCACAGGTTCACCACTCTCTGGGTGAAGAAGTTTCTCCTCATCTTGGTCCTAAATGGCTTACCCCTTATCCTTAGACTGTGACCCCTGGTTCTGGACTTCCCCAACATTGGGAACATTCTTCCTGCATCTAACCTATCTAAACCCGTCAGAATTTTAAACGTTTCTATGAGATCCCCCCTCATTCTTCTGAACTCCAGTGAATACAAGCCCAGTTGATCCAGTCTTTCTTGATGTGTCAGTCCCGCCATCCCGGGAATCAGTCTGGTGAACCTTCGCTACACTCCCTCAATAGTAAGAATGTCCTTCCTCAAGTTAGGAGACCAAAACTGTACACAATACTTCAGGTGTGGCCTCACC
Source organism: Pristiophorus japonicus (assembly GCF_044704955.1). Lineage (NCBI taxonomy): Eukaryota > Metazoa > Chordata > Chondrichthyes > Pristiophoridae > Pristiophorus > Pristiophorus japonicus. Next base: position 95,996,999 of record NC_091980.1, read on the forward strand.
AAGGCCCTGTACAACTGTAGTAACACCTTCCTGCCCCTGTACTCAAATCCCCTCGCTATGAAGGCCAACATGCCATTTGCTTTCTTAACTGCCTGCTGTACCTGCATGCCAACCTTCAATGACTGATGTACCATGACACCCAGGTCTCGTTGCACCTCCCCTTTTCCTATCTGTCACCATTAAACCTGTTGTCGTCTCTCAAATCTTTCCCTCAACTCTAAGAACATAAGAAATAGGAACAGGAGTAGGCCATACGGCCCCACGAGCCTGCTCCGCCATTCAGTAAGATCATGGCTGATCTGATCATGGACTCCGCTCCACTTCCCCGCCCGCTCCCCATAACCCCTTATCCCCTTATCGGTTAAGAAACTGTCTATTTTTGTCTTAAATTTATTCAGTGTCCCAGATTCCACAGTTCTCTGAGGCAGCGAATTCTACAGATTTACAACCCTCGGAGAGAAAAAATTTCTCCTCATCTCTGCTTTAAATGGGCGGCCCCTTATTCTAAGATCATGCCCTCTAGTTCTAGTCTCCCCCATCAGTGGAAACATCCTCCCAGCCCCCTCATAATCATGTGGTTGGGGGTACTGTATTAGCATGGATAGAGGATTGGCTAACTAACAGAGAACAGAGAGTCAGGATAAATGGTTCATTCTCTGGTTGGCAACCAGTAATTAGTGGGGTGCCGCAGGGATCAGTGCTGGGACCCCCAACTATTTACAATCTATATTAACGACTTGGAAAAAGGGACTGAGTGTAACGTAGCCAAGCTTGCTGACGATACAAAGATGGGAGGAAAAGCAATGTGTGAGGAGGACACAAAATCTGCAAAAGGACATACAGGCTAAGTGAGTGGGCAAAAATTTGGCAGATGGAGTATAATGTCGGAAAGTGTGAAGTCATGCACTTTGGCAGAAAAAAAAATCAAAGAGCAAATTATTATTTAAATGGAGAAAGATTGCAAAGTGCCGCAGTACAGCGGGACCTGGGAGTACTTATGCATGAAACACAAAAGGATAGTATGCAGGTACAGCAATTGATCAATGGTATCTTGTCCTTTATTGCAAAGGGGATGGAGTATAAAAGCAGGGAAGTCTTGCTACAGCTATATAAAGTATTGGTGAGGTCGCACCTGGAATACTGCGTGCAGTTTTGGTTTCCATATTTTCGAAAGGATATACTTGTTTTAGAGGCAGTGAACTTTTATCTTGTGCAATAATCTTTTATGTGGCACCTTGTCAAATGCCTTCTGGAAGTCAAAATACACCACATCCACTGGTTCCCCTTTATCCACCCTGTCCGTTACATCCTCAAAGAACTCCAGCACATTTGTCAAACATGACTTCCCTTCATCAATCCAAGCTGCTTCTGCCTGACCGAATTTTGCTTTTCCAAATGTCCTACTACTGCTTTAATAATGGACTGCAACATTTTTCCAACCACAGATGTTAGGCTAACTGGTCTATAGTTTCCTGTATTTTATCTGACTCCTTTTTTTTTAAACAGAGGCGTTACATTTGCAATTTTCCAATCTGCTGGGACCTACCCAGAATCCAGGGAATTTTGGTAAATTACAACCAATGCTTCCACAATCCCTGTGGCTATTTCTCTTAAGACCCTAGGATGCAAGCCATCGGGTCCAGGGGATTTATCTGCCTTTAGTCCCATTATCTTACTGAGTACCACCTCCTTAGTGATCGTGATTGTGTTAAGTTCCCCCCCCCCTCCCCTCCCCCCATAGCCCCTTGACTATCCACTGTCGGAATATTGTTAGTGTCCTCTATCATAAAGACTGATACAAAATATTTCAGAGTTTCTGCCATCTCCATGTTCCCCATTACTAATTCCCCGGTCTCGTCTAAGGGACCAACATTTACTTTAGTCACACTTTTTTTCTTTTTATATACCTACAAAAACTCTTGCTATCTGTTTTTATATTTTGTGCTAGTTTATTTTCATAGTTTATCTTCCCTTTCTAAATCATTTTTTTTAGTCGTTCTTTGCTGGCTTTTAAAAGCTTCCCAGTCTTCTGTCCTCCCACTAGTTTTGGCCACTTTGTATGCCCTTGTTTTTAATTGGATACCGTCCTTTATTTCTTTAGTTAGCCACGGATGGCTATCTTTTCTCTTACATCCTTTCCTCCTCACTGGAATATATTTTTCCTGAGTTGTGAAATATCTCCTTAAATGTACACCACTGTTCATCAACTGTCCTACACTTTAATCTATTTTCCCAGTCCACTTTAGCCAACTCTGCCCTCATACCTTCATAGTCTCCTTTATTTAAGCTTAGTACGCTGGTTAGAGATCCAACTTTCTCACCCTCCATCTGAATTTGAAATTCAATCATGCTATGATCACTCATTCCGAGGGGATCCTTTACTAGGAGATTGTTTATTAATCCTGTCTCATTACACAGAACCAGATTTAAGATAGCCTGCCCCCTGGTTGGTTCTGTTACATACTGCTCAAGGAACCCGTCCCTTAAGCACTCTATGAACTCCTCCTCAAGGCTACCCTGACCAATTTGATTCGTCCAATCAATATGGAGGTTAAAATCACCCATGATTATTACTGTTCCTTTTTACAAGGCCCCACTATTTCCTGGATTATGCTCCAACCAACAGAGTTGCTACTGCTAGGGGCCTATAGACTATGCCCACCAGTGACTTTTTCCCCTTATTGTTCCTTATCTCCACCCAAACTGTTTCAACACCTTTATCATTTGAGCCAATATTGTTTCTCACTATTGCAGTGATTCCATCCTTTATCAATAGAGCTACCCCACCTCCTTTTCCTTTCTGTCTGTCCTTCCGGATTGTCAAGTACTCCTGAATATTTAATTCCCAGTCTTGGTCACCTTGCAACCACGTCTCTGTAATGGCTATCAGATCATACCCATTTATCTCAATTTGTGCCATCAACTCATCTATTTTGTTACAAATGCTACGTGCATTTGGACAAAGTGCCTTTAAGTTTGTTTTTTTACCCTATTTTCCTGCTTGTTTCCTCTCTCCTTCAAACTCACTTTCTTTATTTTTGCTTTCTAATTCCAGCTTTACTCCCCTCCCTACTGAATCTATTTTCAGGTTTCCATCCCCCTGCCAAGCTAGTTTAAACCCTCCCCAACAGCACTAGCAACACTCCCTGCGAGAATATTAGATCCGGCTCTGTTGCGGTGCAACCCGTCTGGCTTGTACAGGTCCCACCTCCCCCAGAAGTGGTCCCAATGCCTCAGGAACCTCCCGCCTGCACCATCTCTCCAGCCATGTATTCATCTGCTCTATCTTCCTATTTCTGTACTCACTAGCTCATGGCGCTGGGAGTAATCCGGAGATTACTACCTTTTGAGGTTCTGCTTGTTAATCTCTTTCCTAGCTCCCGAAATTCTGCCTGCAGGATCTCATCCCTCTTCCTACCTATGTAATTGGTACCGATGTGGACCACGACATCCGGCTATTCACCCTCTCCCCACAGAATGCCCTGCAGCCACTCAGTGACATCCTTGGCCCTGCACATCCTGGAGTCACGTCTGTGGCCGCAGAAACGCCTGTCTGCTCCCCTGATTATTGAATCCCCTACCACTATAGCTCCTCCATTCTTCTTCCTCCCTCCCCCACCCCCCTGTGCAGCTGAGCCTGCCGTGGACTTGGCTCTGGCTGCACTCCCCAGAGCCACCATCACCCCCACCGGTACTCAGAACAGAGTACCGGTTGGAGAGCGAGATGGACTCGGGGGACTCCTGGATTACCTGTCTCGTCCTCCTCTTCTGTCTGACGGTTGCACACTCTTAAGCTGTGGGGTGATTGCCTCTAGAAATGTGCTATCCACGTTGCTCTCAGTCTCATGGATGCACCACAGTGACCCCAGCTGTCGCTCAAGCTCCAAAATACGGAGCTCGAGTTGGTGCAGCTGGAGACACCTCCTGCACACATGGTTGCCCCAGCTGCATGAAGCATCCGGGACTTCACACATGCCTCAGGGTGTGCAATCCACGGGACAGACCTGCCCCGCCATCCCTCTGGTTACACTCGCAACTATCGAGTAGAACTAAACTCTTAAACCTTAGCACAACACACCCAGCCGCTACTCAGCAAACAGTCGATTTAATTATCTAGCTCTCCTTAGATAATAAAGATCACATATATTTACTTGCAGTTCCTACTTGCAGCAATGCCAAAGGTTTCCTACTGAAAAGAAAAAGAAAAATACTCACCAATCCACGAGCCAATTACTTACCCGCTTGGCTGTGACGTCACACTTCGATTTCAATTTTTAAAAACTTTTTGTCCCTGCGCCAGCTGGTTCCTCCCGACCCTCGGGCCCCTTTATCTGGGCCTGGAGCTCCTGCTCCCGCTCCTCCCGACTCTCGGGCCCCTTTATCTGGGCCTGGAACTCCTGCTCCCGCTCCTCCCGACTCTCGGGCCCCTTTATCTGGTCCTGGAACTCCTGCTCCCGCTCCTCCCGACTCTCTGGGCCTGGAACTCCTGCTCCCGCTCCTCCCGACTCTCGGGCCCCTTTATCTGGGCCTGGAACTGGAACTCCCGCTCACGCTCCTGTGGCTCCTCCCGACCCTCGGGCCCCTTTATCTGGGCCTGGAACTCCTGCTCCCGCTCCTCCCGACTCACAGGGCCCCTTTATCTGTGCCTGGAACTCCTGCTCCCGCTCCTCTCGACTCTCAGGGCCCCTTTATCTGTGCCTGGAACTCCTGCTCCCGCTCCTCTCGACTCTCAGGGCCCCTTTATCTGTGCCTGGAACTCCTGCTCCCGCTCCTCTCGACTCTCGGCCCCTTTATCTGGGCCTGGAACTCCCGCTTCTGTGGCTCCCCCTGACTCTCGGGGCTTCTTTATCTGGGCCTGGAACTCCCGCTCCCGCTCCTCTTCCAGCACTACAACTCTTCCCCACCCCACCCCCAAGAATTCTCTGTTCCTCTGATTCTGGCCTCTTGTACATCTCCCTTTCCCTTTGCCCCATCATTGGTAGTCCCGTACCTTCAGCACCTCACTCTCCACCTTTTAAAATTCCTTGAAACCCAGCTCTTGGACCATGCGATCGGTCAGCCCCCTAATATCTCCTCCTTTGGCTCGACATCTACTTTTTGTCTGATTACATATCTGTGAAATGCCTTAGGATGTTTTTCTACATTGAAGATGCTATATACATGCACATTGTTGTCATTAATCGATATTAAGCATCCTATATTGCATTGTCAGTTAATTTGAATTTTTGTTTTATAAGATTATTTTGCCTCTTAATTGAAAAACGTTCATTCTATTTAAGAAATCTGATGGGAGTTTTGAATATTCTGCCAATCTGTAAAACTTGGACCCAAATTTAGATCCCTGCCTTTGCTAGCATTCAGTGTCTGTTTTTAAAGTAGCTCTGATTATTGAGAGGCCAAAATATGTATGGCATAGACTGTTGGGGAGCAATATCTGTATACATTCCACAGGAATTCTTCTGCCAAACAGATGCTTCATTATTAAAAATGAAGCTATTTCTAAATTTAGCTGATCTGCTGTGAGACTGACTGTGACAAATCAGTGATTCCACTACTTGGAGACCTCTTGACACTCAGAAGACTTGAGGAAGTTAAAAGTTTAGCATTTCCGTATGTTAGAGAACAGTAGTAGCCAATTTTCTAAATCGCCTTGAACTTCAATAACTACTGGGATTGAACATCTCTCCCAAGTGTGTGTGATTTATTGCACTACACGGTTAGTATAAAAATTGTCCTATCAATATTCTCTTGTATCTTCTAACTTAAATTTCTGTTAGATCTTCCTTGGCTCTCTTCTCTGTGTTCCCTCATTGAATTGGCTTTTGATTATTATGTTTTATTTTGTGTCAAAGTGGTGATTCAATTTGGCCGTCATTTAATGTTTCTAAACCTGGTTCTCTATAACTTGTGAGAAAGAAGGCAGACTGGAGGAAGAATGCAAAAAAACAAGAGCGTTAAATTCAGTCACAAACTGCTACTTATTGTTTAACATTTTAAACCATTAAAGAACAGTTTAATAAATGTTTGGCTGAAATTTTAATGCAGCCTGCACATTGGATGTTTTAAAGCCAAAATAATCCAATTTAACACTTTCTTCAAACGTTAAAAGGTTGGATTTCGCCATGAAGATCAATTAGGTCAGTGTATGTTTAAAATACGAGCATCATGCTTGTGCACAAACACCTAGAATAAATTAAAGAGTCAACCAACAGTGAGACTGGCTGTACGGCAAACAGGTAAATAAGGGAGAGTGGCATAATTAGGCATTCCAGGATAAAAGAAGGTTTTATATTTCCATGTGTCTTGCAGTGCCATTTAGTCCCCAGTTAAACTAAAAGCACAGTGAGAATAAGTTCCCTCCCTCTTGGTTATGGCCACTGCAGGTGTTCAGTCTTGATTTGAAATGGCAGCAGGAAGCGAAGCAAATGGAGAAGAGCACATGGTGGCTTTCTCTCTCTTTTTCTATTATTTCTTTCTCTTTTATTTCCTTCTCTTTTCTCTTTACTTTCGTTCTCTTTACTCTCTCTCTCTCTCTCTCTCCTTTTTTCTTTCTCTTTCTTTCTCTCCTCTCGCTTCTCTTTCTCTCACTTCTCTCTCTCGCCCCCCCCCCTCTCTCTCGCCCCGTCCCCACACCCACATCCCGCTGCTCTCGCGCCCCCCTCCCCACAACCGGCTGCTCTCGCGCCCCCCTCCCCACAACCGGCTGCTCTCGCGCCCCCCTCCCCACAACCGGCTGCTCTCGCGCCCCCCTCCCCACAACCGGCTGCTCTCGCGCCCCCCTCCCCACAACCGGCTGCTCTCGCGCCCCCCCTCCCCACAACCGGCTGCTCTCGCGCCCCCCTCCCCTCAACCGGCTCCTCTCGCGCCCCCCTCCCCACAACCGGCTCCTCTCGCGCCCCCCTCCCCACAACCGGCTCCTCTCGCGCCCCCCTCCCCACAACCGGCTCCTCTCGCGCCCCCCTCCCCACAACCAGCTCTCCCACATCTCTTGCCTAATCTAGGCATGTCACCAGAATTGTGACGTCCCCACTGTTGTTCCAGCTGAAGCTCGTTAATTCAGCACAGGTTAGAGGTGCCACCTGGCTCTTCCCGTTATATGTCTCTATGCTACATTTATCCACTGATTTCAGTGTAGTTCAAATGGCCTGTTCAACTTTGTCCTTGTATACAAGAATATGTGGGCATGGTTGGGCACGCAGTGTTTCACATACTTCCTGTACAAACAGGAAACTTGAGACCATTATACTATTTAATATTTATTGTTGAGCTCAAAAAATACTTAACATTCTAACCGATTAAATGAAGTAACTTGTTTTTAGAGGGTGCGGGCAAATGGGAGTATGTTTGGTCCAATGGACATGTAAACGTGTTCACACTTATTTTTCGGGGCTTTGTGTTGAGACTAGCGATTGCTTTTGCAGTTTTTGTTTAAACAAGTGGAACATGCAAATCAGGCAACAGATTCCATCCATTGGTGTTTTAATTTTTGAGCATTGAATACTTTTTGTGGGGTGGTGGTTACAGCACAATTGTAAAATGCACTGTACAGCCTCTCAAATGTTTGGTATTAAACAAATGTGCAGCAATGAAGAGCGGGGAAGGGAATTTCTATTTTGTATTTTTGTGTGTTGCAAAAGATATTTTGCTTGCAGTTGATTCTTTCTAACGTTTACCTTGCAGCATTGTTTGGATCTTGTGGCATAATGTTAATATGAGGAAAATGTACTCAATGTTTTGGATGCAGCCAGCACATCGTCAACTAATAATACAGACAAGTCTTTTAATTAGATGCAGTAGTGAATCATGTGAGTTTAATTCAGTTCCTTATTAAATCTGGTATGAGGTGTGAAGCAGTTTTGATATTTATCATCTCCAAATAAGGAAAGTATTGGAAAATATCTGTGCAGTATGATCATATTTTCACAGAAAAAGCACCGGGTCACCTCTCTTTCATGATGCTCTGAAGCAATATGCCACATGTGTCTTTTTTCCCCATATAATCCAAAATCAGGAAATGTCACTATTTTTACAATATCTTATTGCCATGTGGCAAATAGTCCAGATGTTCAGGCTACCCTAGATGTGACAAATCTTCTAGAATTTTTTGAGGATGTAACTAGTAGAGTGGACAAGGGAGAACCAGTGGATGTGGTGTATTTGGACTTTCAAAAGGCTTTTGACAGGTCCTACACAAGAGATTAGTGTGCAAAGTTAAAGCACATGGTATTGGGGGTAATGTATTGGCAGACAGGAAGCAAAGAGTAGGAGTAAACTGGTCCTTTTCAGAATGGCAGGCAGTGATTAGTGGGGTACTGCAAGGTTCAGTGTTGGACCCCAGTTATTTACAATATATATTAATGATTTAGATGAAGGAATTGAATGTAATATCTCCAAGTTTGCAGATGACACTAAGCCTAATGGGAGTTGTGAGGAGGATGCCAAGAGGCTGCAGGGTGACTTGGACAGGTTAGGTGAGTGGGCAAATGCATGGCAGATGCAGTATAATGTAGATAAATGTGATGTTATCCACTTTGGTGGCAAAAACAGGAAGGCAGATTATTATCTGAATGGTGACACATTATGTAAAAGGGGAGGTGCAACGAGACCTGGAAGTCATTGAAAGTTGGCATGCAGATACAGCAGGCGGTGAAGAAGACAAATGGCATGTTGGCCTTCATAGCGAGAGGATTTGAGTATAGGAGCAGGGAGGTCTTACTGCAGTTGTACAGAGCTTTGGTGAGGTTACACCTTGAATATTGTGTTCAGTTTTGGTCTCCTAATCTGAGGACGGACATTCTTGCTATTGAGTGAGTGCAGAGAAGGTTTACCAGACTGATTCCCGGGATGGCAGGACTGACTTAGGAAGAAAGACTCGATTGACTAGGCTTATATTCACTGGAATTTAGAAGGATAGGGGATCTCATAGAAACATATAAAATTCTGACGGGATTGGACAGGTTAAATGCCGGAAGAATGTTCCCGAAGTTGGGGAAGTCCAGAACCAGGGCTCACAGTCTTAAGGATAAGGGATAAGCCATTTACGACCGAGATAAGGAGAAACTTCTTCACTCAGAGTTGTTAACCTGTGGAATTCTCTACCACAGAAAGTTATTGAGGCCAGTTCGTTAGATATATTCAAAAGGAAGTTAGATGTGGCCCTTATGGCTAAAGGGATCAAGGGGTATGGAGAGAAAGCAGGAATGGGGTACTGAAGTTGCATGATCAGCCATGATCATATTGAATGGGGTACTGAAGTTGCATGATCAGCCATGATCATATTGAATGGTGGTGCAGGCTCGAAGGGCCGAATGGCCTACTCCTGCACCTATTTTCTATGTTTCTATGTTTTAAGTTTACATATATCTTTTAGGTTTAACATGTTTGCAAATATTTCCTATGAAGCGCTGCGAGATGTTAAAGGTGCTATATAAATGCAAGTTGTTTATGCTGTTGGACTAAAATTTATATCAAGTTATTGGGACTGATCTCATTTCTTGTGGTTCTGATCAAGGCTTGAACAACAGAAATGTGTGTGCACATGTTGAACACCAAGTAAGATGTTTGCATCACCAGCTGCAATAATTATTCTGTTCGGGAAAGAGTGGAGAGAATGGAAGACAAACAATTCAGTTTCATTTTGAGGGTGAGAAAGCTAGGTCTCAAACTAGTGTCCTGAACTTAAATAAAGGCAATTACAAAGGAATAAAGGCAGAGTTGGCTAAAATGGACTGGGAAAATAGATTAAAGCGTAAGATGGTAGGTGAGCAGTGGCAAACATTTAAGAGGATATTTCATAACTCTCAGCATGGGTATATTCCAGTGAGAAAGAAAGATTTGAGAAGGATGACCATCCATGGCTAACTAAGGAAGTAAAGGATGGTATCAAATTGAAAACAAAGGCCTACAATGTTGCGAATAATAGTGCAAGGCCAGCGGATTGGGAAATTTTTAGAAACCAGCAAAGTACAACTAAAAAAAATGATAGAGAGAGAAGATAGTTTGAGAGTAAACTGGTAAGAAATATAAAAACAGACAGTAAGAGCTTCTACAGGTATATTAAAAGAAGAGTAGCTAAAGTAAACATTGGTCCTTTTAGAGGATGAGACTGAAGAATTAATAATGGGGAACGTGGAAATGGCAGAGACTTTGAACAAATATTTTGTATCAGTCTTCATGATAGAAGACTTTAAAAGCATCCCACTAATAATCAAGGGGCTATTGTAGGGGGGAACTTAAAACAATCACAATCACTAGAGAAAAGGTACTAGGCAAACAAATGGGACTAAAGGTGGACAAGTCCCCCTGGACCTCATGGCCTGCATCCTAGGGTCTTACAAGACATGGCTGCAGAGATGGTGGATACATTGGTTGTAATCTACCAGAATTCCCTGGATTCTGGAGAGGTCTCAGCGGTTTGTAAGACGGAAAGCAGGAAACTGTAGACCAGTTAGCTTAACATCTGTCATTGGGAAAATGCTGGAGTCCATTATTAAGGAAGTGGTAGCAGGACATTTAGAAAATCATAATAGTCAAGCAGAGTCAGCATGGTTTTCTGAAAGGGAAATCATGTTTGACAAATTTGCTGGAGTTCTTTGAGGATGTAACGAGCAGGGTGCATAAAGGGGAACCAGTAGATGTGGTGTATTTGGATTTTCAGAAGGCATTTGTTAAGGTGCCACACAAAAGGTTACTGCACAAGATAAAAGCTCATGAGGTTGCGGGTAATATATTAGCATGAATGGAGGATTGGCTAACTATCAGAAAACAGAGTCGGGATAAATGGGTCATTTTCAGATTGGCAAACTATGATTAGTGGATGTCGCAGGGATCCGTGCTGGGGCCTCAACTATTTACAATCTATATTAATGACTTGGATGAAGGGATTGAGTGTAATGTAGTCAAATTTGCTGATGATACAAAGATAGGTGGGAAAGCAAGTTGTGAGGAGGACGCAAATAATCTGCAACGGGATATAGATAGGCTAAGTGAGTGTGCAAAAATTTGGCAGATGGAGTATAATGTGGGAAAATGTGAGGTTATCCACTTGGGTAGGAAAAATAAAAAAGCAAATTATTATTTAGATGGGGAGAGATTACAAAATGCTGCAGTACTAGGCAAACTTATGGGACTAAAGGTGGACAAGTTCCCTGGACCTCATGGCCTTGAACATGATACTCAAAAGGTTAGCATGCTGATACAGCAAGTAATTAGGAAGGCAAATGAAATGTTGGCCTTTATTGCAAGGGGGATGTAGTATAAAAGTAGAGAAGTCAGGGCGTTGGTGAGACCACACCTGGAGTACTGCGTATTTGGTCTCCTTATTTAAGGAGGGATATACTTGCATTGGAGGCAGTTCAGAGAAGGTTTCACTGGGTTGATTCCTGAGATGAAGGGGTTGTCTTATGAAGAAAGGTTGGGCCTATAATAATTGGAGTTTAGGTGATCTTATTGAAACCTATAAGATTCTGAGGGGCTTGACGGGGTAGATGCAGAGAGGATGTTTGCCCTCGTCTGGGAATCTAGAACTAGGGGGCATAGTTTCAGAATAAGGAGTCGCCCATTTAAAACGGAAATGAAGAGAAATTTCTTTGGAATTCTCTGCCCCAGAGAGCTGTGGAGGCTGGGTTATTGAATATATTTAAGGTGGAGATAGACTGATTTTTGAACAATAAGGGAGTCGAAGGTTATGAGGAACGGGCAGGGAAGTGGAGTTGAGGCCAAGATCCGATCAGCCATGATCTTATTGGATGGAGGAGCAGACTTGAGGGGCCCAAGTGGTCTACTCCTGCTCCTTTTTCTTATGTTAAGGCAGGTTATGAGGAGAAAGTCTTGCCCAATTGGAGAGTCTCTATGGGTCTTGTATTTTAGTTTAGGACCATCAGAGGAGGAGTATACATGGAGTGCACATTCTTCAGGAACATATTATCCCAAGTTTGTATAATGCTGGAAATAGATATAACCATTAGTGATCCCAGCTGCTCTATAGTTGAGAGTGACAGCAGCCATTAGTATTTTGCCCAGTGGGTTATTCCCGGCATCAATTTTATAACATTGTGTTCATGTTATGTGGCAACGAGACTTTATGTTGTGGCAGAATGTTGGGTGAGATTGACTGCATGTTCAGGGGAATGGAGATGTGGATGTTGGCAGCCAATCCAATAGTACTAATCTGTCACAAAGGCTTTCATTCCATCAGCTTGCTGCAGTGCCCAGAAAATGATCCTTGTGGTAACTACAATATCAACAAAATACCCTTTCATTCAAAGTCAGCTTTGTGTGAATCAGATAACCGATTATAAGCCTATCTTTGTGTGGATTGTGGGTAGGGTCGCAAGTCATTCTGATGCATTCAGTACCTCCATATGGTGGCACAATCCCAGAGGACCAGGGATTCCCTGTTGGAAATGCAGATACAAACCTATGTCTTGGCATTCCGTGGCATAGCAGGTTGGAGATCCAGTATGCTGCACAATTGTGACGCCCCAAGTTTATGTGATTTTAATTTTTCCCCAAGATTCTTGTTTCTCTAAAACTTGCACGATTCATCATCATCATAGGCAGTCCCTCGAAATCGAGGAAGACTTGCTTCCACTATAAAAGTGAGTTGTCAGGTGACTGTACAGTCCAATACAGGAATTACAGTCCCTGTCACAGGTGGGATAGACAGTGGTTGAAGGAAAGGGTGGGTGGGGAGCCTGGTTTGCCGCACGCTCCTTCCGCCACCTGCGCTTGCTTTCTGCATGCTCTCGGCGACGAGACTCTGTGCTCAGCGCGATTAGAATTTATAACTGTCGGCATGTGTGAATATTTTTGATTTTTTTTTTACAAATCTGTCTCAAAATTATTCAGTTGCAGAAGATATTTAGTTCCCTGTCGTGATGAACAAAGATTTATTCTAACTAAAGAAAGTGTTCAGTCAGAGTTCTTGAGTGTCAGAGAAGCACTATTGGAACCACATCGAAAGGCTCAGCCAAATGTTCACAAATAAATCATCGCTAATCTGACCTGATCATTTGGGATTGTTGCAAGTGTATAATATCGGTCTGTTTTCTTAAGATTGCAGCTGAGTTTATGTGGTTACAAATCATCTAATAGAGGATTTTATAATTGACATCCAGTAGAACTTGCGCAACCATAATATTATGATTAGCTGCTATACACAGGCATTTTTTAAAAAACCTCCCAACTCCTTCAGTTTAGAGGTCTGTGATGTGTGATTGAAAAAGCTGATGAGCGATCTGTCACAAGCATGTGTAAATTTCCATTTTGATATGGCAGTTTGAAAGAGGGAGCCATTTGATGCAAAGCAAACTGTAGACCATTTCCTCATGTTGATGTTACGTGAGCATTGCTTAAACAACTTGAGTAAATCTGGTGACAACTGTTCAAATGTCTTATATGCATTTGACTCAGCCGCATTGGGAACTTCCGCCACTTCACTGTCTGCAGTGGTTTGTGTTTACTAGTTGGCTACTGAAATTATTAAGTTATCTTAACAAAACGGGCATCTAGTTATGAGAGAAGTTTTGAACCGGAAGTGGGTGGAATCTGGTTATATTCAGAATAGATAATTCCACATAGAATGCACATGAGAGAGCTAACTTAGCATTTAAGGAACTGTAATTTTGCATAGGGTGGGGCATTGCTAGTACAATACAATAGGCATCAATGACTTTGGAAGTGATCCCTCTGATTTAAATGAAACAAATGAGCTTCATTGTGGTCCTGTTCAGGGGAAATCACAACCACTTTCAAATCAACGTACACTTTAGAGAAAAGCAAATTGCTGTAATTAAATACAAAAGTAAGTTATAAAGTTCCTGAGCAAAACCTGTCCCGTTTCACTGTTAAAACTAGACACTCTATTTCAGGGGTATGCAAGAACCAATCATAGAAAATTGCAGTGCAGAAAGAGGCCATTCGGCTTTTCATGCTTGTGTTGACTCTTTGAAAGAGCAGTCATGCTTAGTCCCATACCCTGGCTTTTTGTATGTCACCCTGTGAATTCCTCATCCTCAATACCTGTCCATCTCCCTTTTAAAATTATTCATGGAATCAGCTTCCACTACCTTGCCAGGTAGAATGTTCCAGATCCTGACAACTCTGGGTGATTTTCCCCCCCCAGCTCCCCCTTACATCTCTTACAATGGTTTTAAATCACATCCGAGTCTAGATAGTTTATCAAAATCCGAAAAGAGTAGTGGACCCAAAACCGGTCCTTTGAGAACACCAGCAAGCAACCTCCCAGTCTGAAAAAATCTATCATCCACCACCCTCTGCTTCCTGTCACTGAGCAAATTCTATATCCATACCACCACTTTTCCCTTAATTCCATGGGCTTCCACCTTAACAAGCCTCCTGTCAAATATGTGGCACTTTGTCGAATGCCTTCTGAAAGTCCATATATACAATATCGACTTCACTACCTTGATCAACCTTCTCCGTTACCTCATCGAATAATTCAATCAAGTTAGTCAGACATGATTTGCTGTTAACAAATCCATGCTGGCGCTCCTTGATTAACCCATGCCTTTCCAAGTGAAAGTTTATTTTGTCCCTGATAATGGTTTCCAATAGCTTCCACGCCATCGATGTTAGGCTGACTGATCTATAGTTTTCTCTCTCCTCTCCCCTTTCTTGAATAGTGGTACAAGTGAAGTCCAGAATCCGGACCCGACGACCCTGCCGACCTTGGGGGGGTGGGGGTGCCCCCTGCCACTGCCACTGCCCCTGCCACTGCCACTGCCCGACTTCGGGCCTCACCTCACCGCCGCTCGCCTCGCCTCACCGCCGCTGCCCTTATCTCAGGGCCTCCTCACCAATCTGCCTGACTACCTCCTTGGTGGGGTCCGTCTGCCCGCCCACCTCCTCAGCGGGGTCCGTCTGCCCAACAACATCCTCGGCAGGGCCAGATGGTCCGAACCTGGGCTCGGGTGTTTCCGGATTCGCAACATCAGAAAGCAAATCGAAAATCCGGAAAAGCCCAGAATCCGGCATGGCCTTGGTTTCGAGGGTTCCGGATTTTAGGGGCTGCACCTGTATAAACATTAGGAAGCCTTGAGTCCTCCGGCATTACTCCTGTATCTAATGAGAATTGAAAGATTGTGACCAATGCCTCTGCAATTTCTAGCATTGATTCTTTCAGCAACTTAAGATGCATTTCATTCAGACCTGGTGACTTACTGACATTCAGTAATGCTAACCTTTTTAGTACATCATCTCTATCTATTGCTATCCTATCCATAACTTCCCCCTCCTCTTTTCGTGTAACAATGAAGCTCTTGCTTAGGGTAAACTTATGAATTTTCAGATATTGAAGCAAATAATTGCCATTGTGACCGCATCCTCGACGCATGTTTAAATTGTGTAACTTTCAGTTTAGCTTGTGAACTTACCTTTTTCATATTCACAAGATTTCATTGGTTGCCATACATCTGCCACATTGAAGTTAAAATCTGAGGGTGAGTTGTCTGTAAGTCATGTGTGCACAGCTCTGAGTGGCATTGGAGAGTCCTTGCAGCAGGCTGCTACTCACTCTCTTGGATTGACCCAAATTTGATTCTGAAGAGATGTTACTTGCATTTATCAGTAAACACAATGGTAACATCCCCTTGCCCCTATACTTTGTTTTTCCTACTGAACATAAGACTTCTGCAGTTGTAGTGGAGGAACCATACATAATAGCAATTTTGCTCAATCTATGGTGATTATGTATAATATTTTTACTAACGTGGTTGAGACGGAATACAAAATGCCTGTAACTTTTTTAAAAATTCTATTAATTATACCCATATGGTCATCCAAATGCAGTTTCCAGGTGGAGCTTTAAACATCCTTCTGGTTTGAAAATGTGTTAACAGGAAACTGCTGCTTCTGAAGATATATTTTTTAAACTGTACATAGACAATTTGCTTTCAGTAATGGCACAAAGGGTGAAACCAGTCACACCCTCCACAGAGTAATTAAAGATTATTTGTAGAGCTGGTCACTGCCACTGAATGTTAGCTGAAAAGAGGTGTTTATTTTAACCAGTTGCTCTGCTCACATCTACAGCAATGTGCGTAATATCTGAGTTTTATAAAACTATCGACTCCTCTCTTGTGCTCTGTGTTTGTGTCTCAATCAATACTATACTGTGCTGATCAATACTGTACAGGTCATGCCTTGCTCATAGGGAAGTTCTCCACCCTGAAGTTTACATGCTGTTTCATGTACATGTATTAGGTAAACAGGACATGATCGAATAGGTTCTGTAAGCTTAAAGTCCTTGCCAAATCTCTGCTGGTAATACATTCCATGGTTTACAATTGGGACATTAAAAATGAGGGGGGAAATTAAGAGGTTGGAATAATTATTGAAACATCTTGGCTGTGGCTATATTTGGTAATCGAGCTGGTGAAAGTTTGCTGGCATTGGCTAAAATGAACTTGTCCATCAGTGAAATGGTCTGATTTTTAGTGTAACCCTGCATATTGCTATTTAATGGCTGGATTCAGAGCTTCTTTTCAAAACTGTATTCTTACACATCTGTACAATATACAGATGCTGCTTTGTCTTGTTTACCAATTCACTCATTTCTACCATAATCTTTCCTGTGTTTTTAAAAAAAGATCATTTGTGTCTTTCAGCTATACAGGTACTATGGTATGTGTACAGATATTCTATAATTTAGAGTTTCATAAGAACATAAGAATTAGGAGCAGGAGTAGGTTATTTGGCCCTTCGAGCCTGCTCTGCCATTCAGTAAGATCATGGATTAATAAATCATCATCGTCTAAAAATTGTATTTATGGGTAGCAGGAAAGAAGACCTCAACCTCCTCCAGCCCTACTGTCCCCTCTCACCTCCAACTCACTCAACCTCTGACTGGCCCCAGCCATTGCCCTACCATTGATGGGGGCCATGCCTTTAATCACCTAGGCTGCATGCTCTAGAATCCCTCCGTAAACTCCCTTTAAGACCTTCTTTGACCTAACTTTTGGTCATGCCACCTAATATCTCCTGTTTTGGCTTCTGTGAAGCACTTTGGGATGTTTTTCTATGTTGAAGGTGCTATAAAACCATAAGTTGTTGATTAAGTGCACTCTTAAACTTTTAATGTGAAATGTGAGGTTGTATAATTCTAAATAGTTTGGAGGGAACTTCACTCTGTTCCTGAAAGTTGCAGATGTAATGATACTGTTTTTCTTCCAAAATGTGACGATTCCAGAGCATCTGCCCTTTCCCACTCCTTAATGTTGCACATTTTCTTCCATGTTCTCCTTCAATGGGAGGGTATGGCTGTCTAGAACATGGCCATCTCTAAAGTGCTGCTGAACTGTCCAGAAACAACTGGCAAAGGAGAAAATTTGCTATTTCACTATGGGGTGAAAGGCTTCAATTTGCAGCTGTGAAAAGAGCTGAGGGGTAGCACTTCAGTCAAGAGGAAAAGAAACTGAAGTGTGATCTGTTTTTCATGAGCTTTATTACTCTGTTGACTGGTCCAGTTGCAGGTACAATGATTTGTAATTCAATGCTCTGCTCATAACTGCAGCTCCACTTCAAGACTAGCAGCTTGTCTTGGTAAAGAACTAGCATTTGTATAACTTCTTTCATGTCAGGACATCCCAAAGGTCCTTACAGGCAATTAATTACTGTCCTTGTTATGTATGCAATCATCATAGGTAGTCCCTCGGAATGGAGGAAGACTTGCTTCCACTCTTTTTTAAAAAAAAAAAGAGTCCTTAGGTGGCTGAACAGTCCAATACGAGAGCCACAGTCCCTGTCACAGGTGGGACAGTTAGTCGTTGAGGGAAGGGGTGGGTGGGACTGATTTCCCGCACACACTTTCCGCTGCCTGCACTTGATTTCTGCATGCTCTCGGCGATGAGACTCGAGGTGCTCAGCGCCCTCCTGGATGCACTTCCTCCACTTAGGGCGGTCTTTGGCCAGGGACTCCCAGGTGTCAGTGGGGATGTTGCACTTTTATCAGGGAGGCTTTGAGGGTGTCCTTGTAATGTTTCCTCTTCCCACCTTTGGCTCGTTTGCCGTGAAGGAGTTCCGAATAGAGCGCTTGCTTTGGGAGTCTCGTGTCTGGCGTGCGGACAGTGTAGCCTGCCCAGCGGAGCTGATCAAGTGTGGTCAGTGCTTCAATGCTGGGGATGTTAGCCTGGTGGAGGACACTAATGTTGGTGTGTCTGTCCTCCCAGGGGATTTGTAGGACCTTGCGGAGGCATCGTTGGTGGTATTTCTCCAGCGACTTGGTGTCTACTGTATATGGTCCATGTCTCTGAACCATACAGGAGGGCGGGTATTACTACAGCCCTGTAGACCATGAGCTTGGTGGTAGATTTGAGGGCCTGGTCTTCGAACACTTTTCCGAAGGCTGCGCTGGCGCACTGGAGGCGGTGTTGGATCTCTGCATCAATATCTGCTTTTGTTGATAAGAGTCTCCCAAGGTATGGGAAATGGTCCACGTTGTCCAGGGTCGTGCCGTGGATCTTGATGACTGGAGGGCATTGCTGTGCGCGAGGACAAGCTGGCGGAGGACCTTTGTCTTACGGATGTCTAGCGTAAGGCCCATGCTTTTGTGCGCCTCAGTAAATTTGTCGACTATGTCCTGGAGTTCAGTCTCTGTATATGCGCGGACGCAGGCATCATCCTCGCACTGTAGCTTGACGACAGAGGTTGGGATGGTCTTAGGTTTCATATGTGGTCCATCAGCCAATTTAATACAGCAAGGTCCCTCAAACAGCAAGTGACCAGATAATCTTTTGGCAGTGGTAGTTGAGCGAGGGATGTTGGTCATCAAAACAGCTGGGGAATTTTGTAGGGTGGGTAGACAGCACCTGGTTTAATGTTTCATCAAAAGACAGCAGCACCATTTCAGTACTGCATTGAAATGTCAGCCTAAGTTGTGCACAATTTATCCTTGCATTTGCATAGAATGTTTAATGTAGCAACATGTCCAATTGTGCTTCACTAAGGGTGGGCAGTGGGGTGATGGAGTAAGATCAGACGCAGAGCTGGAGAAATGTTAGGGAGGTGGCTGAATGTACTGGAGCAACAAATGGACATTTGTGACTCCACTTATTTGTAAGTCTCAATTTTTAGCTTAGTTTCTGGCTGGCAGCTCAGCTGGGAAAGGCCTGTACAGTGATTGCAAATGAAGTTTAGCAGCTTGTATGCTTGAGTTGCATTCTATGCCTACTATTAGCCAAAACAAATTGTAGTCTGTCCACCCAGAGGCTTCCTATAGAAATGTAGCAGAGGATGCTGCTGCCGCCGGCAGTGCTAGCAAAGACTATGGGGCAGAATTTAGTGAGGCCTCACCATTATTTATGAAGAAACCAAAGAATGATACAGCACAGAAGGAGGCCATTTGGCCCATCGTGCTTGTGCAGGCTCTTTGAAAGCTATCCAGTTAGTCCCACGTTGCTGCTCTTTCAGCAAATTTTTCCTTTTCAAGTATTCATCCAATTCCATTTTGAAAGTTATTATTGAATCTGCTTCCACCACCCTTTCAGGCAGTGCATTTCAGATCATCATAACTTGCTGTGTTTTTTTTTTAAAGTTTCCACATGTCACCTCCTGGTTTTTTTGCCATTAAGTCTGTGTCCTCTGGTTACTGACCCTCTGCCACTGGAAGCAGTTTCTCCTTTTTTACTTTTATCAAAATCCTTAAGATTTTGAACACCTCTATCAGATCTCCCCTTAACCTTCTCTGCCCTAAAGAGAACGAACGATCCTTAGTTTCTCCAGTCTCTCCATGTAGCTGAACTCTCATCCCTGGTACGATTCTAGTAAATCTCCTCTGCACTCTCCCTAAGGTCTTGACATATTTCCTAAAGTATGGCACCCAGAATCGACCACAATACTACAGCTGGGGCCTAACCAGTGTTTTTCTAAAGGCTTTACAAATTGGACATCAACTTCAGGCAGTTAAATGTGAAAATCCGAAGTTGTTGCGTGAGATGCGCTGCTCTGCCATTAGCTTCGTAAAAACGGCATCTCGCTGCCTGGCCCCGTTCAAATGCATTGACTGGCATGAAGTTCTTCTAGTTGTGCGGTAGATGCAAACTAAACTTGCCACAGAAAGTTGGACCTTGTCCGTCTAAGTACCCTTTTTAACGGCATGTTAAGTCTTCATCACTGCCAAACAACCTCTCTGGCATTGAAAATTAACTATTACATGTGTGGTATCTCATTCCTTCAGCTTTTAATTGTTGGTGATTTAAAAAAAAAAAAAAAAAATTTCTCTCAATCCAATCTTTCATTCCCTCGGTTTCCCTCTCAGGCTTTCAGTACCTGATTTGACATTCAATTCACTATTCTGTCACTTTCTGCTTCAGACTCTGCGCTGTTCATTAATGATTCTTCAATCGGATTGGTTAAGGAGGCAGACACTTGCCCTGTTCACGCCGGTCTCAGATTGCTCTGGAGGGTGTGCGCCATTTGGATCTCTTAACTTTTAGTATGAAAGCTCATGGAAAATATGTGGGCAAGGTTTACAGTAAATTCTGGCCCAAAATGTTTATGCACTGCCACTGATTTTAGAGCTGCCATTTGAAACCACGCATTAAAATTCATGGCATATGGTGTCACTCTAAACTAGAAAATCTTATTATGGGTGTCTGCTCTTTTACAAAATCCACCTAGGAATGCTGAATTGAGGTTGAGAGATTAGATGTGATTACTTTCTTTTGTATTTGCCAAACTTCAGTGCAATGCTCTGCCACTTACGAAAATATTTTATATTTATATATTACAGGCCAGAAACAAAGAGACTGGAGCCTTAGCTGCTGCAAAAGTTATTGAGGTGAAGAGTGAAGAAGAACTTGAAGATTACATGGTGGAAATCGAAATTCTGGCCTCTTGTGACCATATTTACATTGTTAAACAGCTGGATGCTTTCTTTTACGAGAATAAGTTATGGGTAAGGAAGAGAGCTTATTTCCTTGAATTTGCTGGAGAGTAAGACTCATTGTTTATAAATTATGGCCGAGAAGCTGGGGAATCTGCTGCCAGTCAATGGCTATGTTCTGATGAAGGCCACAGGGAGGTGCGTGGGAGTTATTGCAAATTAATCGCTCCACCGTTTTCCTTCCTGAATTGTTTTCCACAGCGATATGATTGCGATTTGAGAAAATAATTGTGGATTTGTACCTATCGAACCACATTACTCCAGCATGTTGGTGGAGCTGGCTTGAGCAGTACATTATTAAAACTGAACAAATGGGTCAGATCTATAAAGGAGAAAATCAAATTTCATTTCCCCATCGCAGACATGCTACAGGAAGTGCAGAATTGTTGCAGAACCTCTATCGGTACCTATCTTGAAGTAGATTTGGAAGCACTAAAATTATGGTTAACTATTGTTTTGAAATAATTCGAACACTGTTCCGTGATGAATAGTTAATAAATGGTCAGTTGTGTGCTGTTTTCTTAATTTTAATCCTTCCATGTTCAAAATTTGGAACAATAGTTGACATTGTTAACTCCACATTCCAAAGATTTATCTTTGTGGTAAGAGGACTTCCTGGCAAGCATTTAGAAATGTATTCTCCTTACTCCTCTGGCACTTCCTCTTCCTCCTGCTTCGAACTCCTTCCCTTGTTCCACCCCTCTCGTCTTTCCTTTAAAATCCTTGTTCTCTACTTCCCCCCCCTCCCTCAGCCCTACATTGAGTGAACCCCTCACCCTTGGTGCTTTCACACTCAATCACAACAGCTTGTGCTCTCGTCAGATTTCACTATGCCTCTTGTCCTCCCTAAACCTTTCCCTCCATATAAATTCTATCCTTTTTTATGCCCACTCCCTGAACCTTGCCATCTCGAAAGCCGTCCCTACTCCCATTATCTCGATCATAGACACAGCCATTTCTGGCCACGTCCTTCTATCCCGCACCACTTGCATCCCCCCCTACTCTCTTCCAGTCCCATTTCTTTGTGTTCGCCCCTAGAAAAAAAGTACTCTTCCATTTGCCTGCAACTGCACTTTCAAACTTTCAGCTACCTTTGGCATTCCATTGGCCGCAATACTTCTGCACCTGCTGATTTGCTCAACCTCTCGCTGCCCATCAACTTTTGATGCCATTGTCTGCTGTAAAACGTTTGTTTTTTTCCATCCTGGTGTTGCTGCTGGTATGGCCCTGGTCTAAGCTCTCTAAATGTCAAAGGGTGAAAACTTGAGCATATCTGGCTCACCACTGGTGAAGCCATCCATCAATAGACATGGCTGTAGCACATCGAGTGTTATCGGACCTCACCCTCCTCTGCTAAAACCTGCCACTACTCCACCATTCACCTGGAAAGCAAAGATAATCCCATCATCTTTTCTCCATTATCAACCATTTTCTTAAACCCCTTCCCCTGTTCTCTCCACTCTCAACTCCCAACATGTGCAAGAACATGTGCAATGAACTTCATTGTCACCATTCAACTGGTTCTGATCTTTTAGCCTCCTTTCCCTTGCATACCAAGCCAAACCTCCCCTCAGGATCCCCCTGCCCTAGCAGCATATTTCTCTCGTTTCTCAGCTGTCTGCCCTCATGTCCCCTGAATTTATCTTGATTCTCAACTCCTGCTCCCTTGACCCCATTCTTGATAAACTAAACCTCTATGCTTGGTGACATTGTAAATGGTTCCCTCTCCTCAGGTGCCATCTCCCTTTCAACATGACTTCTTATCCCCTCCTCAAAAAAAAGCCCACCCTCAACCCCGATGTCCTTGCAAGTACCATCCCATTTTCAACTCTCTTTCCTCTGAGATACTTGAAACTCTTGTCACCTCCCAAATCCATTTCCTCTTCCCTACAGCTCGATGTTTGAATCTCTCCAATTAAGTTTCTGTCCCACCAGACAATGGAAATGATCTAATCAAAGTCACCAAGATGTCCTCAGTTATTGTGACCATGATGCACTATCCCTCCTTGTCCACCTCAGCCTTTGACACGGTCAATCACACCATCTTCCTCCAATGCATTTCCTCCATTGTCCAGCTCAGTGGGACTGGCCTCACTTGGTTCTACTTTTACCTATTCAATCGCAGGTAGAGTATCTCCAACCATGGCTTCTCTTCCTTGGCTCCCTCCTCTTCATCATCCAGTTGTTGTCCCCACCGTAAAATCATCTGAATACATAGGGTCAGCTTCCATATGTACGCTGAAGACACCCAGCTGCTCCTTTATCTCTCTCGACCTCGCTACTGCCTCTGTTGTCAGACTTCTTGTCCAACATGCAATCTTGCATGGGTGACAATTTCCTCCAGTTTAACATTGGGAAGACCAAAGCCATCATCTTTAGCCCCTGCCACAAATTCCTTGCCCTTGCGACTGATGTCTTGCTGATGACTCAACATCATCTTGGATGGAGAGCGCCTGGCATACAACCCAAAGCTATTAACTCTAGATCGCACGCATACTTATAAGGACCAGCTCACCAAGTAGCTCAAGGTCAGGAGCAGAAATTTCTCCAAAGCAAGCTTGCAGCTAATGCCCAAACATTGTGTAGCTCAGCACTAGCTTGCTGGAGAATACTGCGCTCCTGTGTGATTAAACTCTTCCAATGCAAAACTCGCTGATGTACAATTAAATCAAACAATGAGAATAATAATGGGGACTATGCGACCACCAAACACTGACTACCAGTCCTCGCCAGTATAAACCCACTGCACCACCCAGTTTCTCCCAACTTCTCTTCCTTCCACTCCATTCTAATTCTGAACAGAACTGCAATAGAAGTCTTGTTTGCAAACATTTTTGAACTTCTCTGAATAGACCACACAAATGGATAACAACTGTTGTATTTCAGTACTGTACAATAATAAAACTAAAAAATAATAATGTTGGCGGAAGCCACCCCATGATTGTGGCAAATCTTGGATTTTGGTGCTTTGTGTTTCCTGGTATTTGTTATCAACCTGGTATTTCCTGGTACTTATTGAACACAATGTGTGTCTTTGTAAAATTTGAAGAGGTGCTTTCGGATTTGCAGATTTTATCAAACTATTATCTTCTGTTTAGATGTTGTTTCATGATTTAACAGTTGAAAAATTGACAATGGGGTACATTACTACTCCAAGTTATGTAATTGCATTTAAATAATGAAACTAGGGGCCAGTGACTTAAACTATCTGTAATTTCCCTGATAAAGCCAAGATTTAGAAAAAGTACCTGCACGTGGTGAAGCCCATAAGCAGTGATAGACGTGTGTGAACAGTGATTGTCAAGTTTCTATATGGTCCCAAGGATGGAAATAATAAAACGTAGCCAGGGATATCTGCCATTTTGTGTTGATGGGATGTTATAGTATTATAATAATTCTCATTATGTGGTTTTAATCAAAAGCTGCCGTGAATATTTGAATTCCATAAGTGTGCATTTCTTCCCCACGTGAACTTGATGTGGTGCAAGAAGTAATGGATTTCATTTTGCTAATTCAGTGATGAGGAAAAAATGGTGAGGTAGAGAGGTTACTGAAATTTTGTGTAGTAAAAGTGAGGACCACCTCATGGACACTAAGCAGATTGGCCTGAATGCTTTGCGATGGTACAGTAGGTTAAATTAAAATATGTTGTCCTCCCATACAAACACAAAATTCATAAAAGAAAGGATATCCTGCCATGAACACCGTTGCTGGTGTGAACCAATATGTCTGACAGTCAAATAAAGCCCATGTAGGGTGGATAAAAGCATACTTTGATTTCTTTTGTTAGACATTGCAAAGAGAAAAAAGACACCTATTCTATTTCAAAACAGTTCAGAAGCAGCTGCCCGAGCCTCCCCCCCGCTCCTTTCCCCCCCCCCACCCCTCTGATGTAGGCCACCACCAAAAGGGTAAGATGTAGACAAATGTTGTCGAAGGCTGCAGGCAGGTTGAGAGGTTTCGTTTACCACTCTCAGTTGCATAGGATGTCGTTTGTGACCTTGATAGCCGTTTTGTACTGTTGCAGGGACAGAAACCTGATTGCAGGGATTCAAATAGGATTCTGAAAAGATGGGCACAACTTTTGGAGGCGACCGTGCGTTCAAGGACTTTGAAGAGGAAAGGGAGGTTGGAGACGGGGAGGTAGTTTACAAGGACTGAGGGGTCCAGGGTTGTTTTTTTGATCATCAACAACAACAACAACCACCCATTCGGCCCTTCGAGCCTGCACCACCATTCAATAAGATCATGGCTGATCATTCACCTCAGTACCCCTTTCCTGCTTTCTCTCCATACCCTTTGATCCCTTTAGTTGTAAGGGCCATATCGAACTCACTCTTGAATATATCCAACAAACTGGCATCAACAACTTCCTGTGGTAGAGAATTCCACAGGTTCACCACTCTCTGGGTGAAGAAGTTTCTCCTCATCTCGGTCCTAAATGGCTTACCCCTTATCCTTGGACTGTGTCCCCTGGTTCTGGACTTCCCCAACATCAGGAACATTCTTCCTGCATCTAACGTGTCCAGTCCCGTCAGAATTTTATGTTTCTATGAGATCCCCTCTCATCCTTCTAAACTCCAGTGAATACAGGCCCAGTTGATCCAGTCTCTCCTCATATGTCAGTCCTGCCATCCCGGGAATCAGTCTGGTGAACCTTCGCTGCACTCCCTCAATAGCAAGAATGCCCTTCCTCAGATTAGGAGATCAAAACTGAACACAATATTCCAGGTGAGGCCTCACCAAAGCCCTGTACAACTGCAGTAAGACCTCCCTGCCCCTATACTCAAATCCCCTAGCTATGAAGGCAAACATACCATTTGCCGCCTTCACCGCCTGCTGTACCCGCATGCCAACTTTCAATGACTGATGTACCATGACACCCAGGTCTCGTTGCACCTCCCCTTTTCCTAATCTGCTGCCATTCAGATAATATTCTGCCTTCGTGTTTTTGCCACCAAAGTGGATAACCTCACATTTATCCACATTATACTGCATCTGCCATGCATTTGCCCACTCACCTAACCTGACCAAGTCACCCTGCAGCCTCTTGGCGTCCTCCTCACAGCTCACACCGCCACCCACCTTAGTGTCATCTGCAAACTTGGAGATATTACACTCAATTCCTTCATCTAAATCATTAAAGTATATCGTAAATAGCTGGGAACCCAGCACTGAGCCCTGCGGCACCCCACTAGTCACTGCCAGCCATTCTGAAAAGGACCCGTTTATCCCAACTCTCTGCTTCCTGTCTGCCAACCAGTTATCTATCCATGTCAGTACATTACCCCCAGTACTATGTGCTTTAATTTTGCACACCAATCTCTTGTGTGGGACCTTGTCAAAAGACTTTTGAAAGTCCAAATACATCACATCCACTGGTTCTCCCTTGTCCATTCTACTAGTTACATCCTCAAAAAATTCCAGAAGACTTGTCAAGCATGATTTCTCGTTCATAAATCCATGCTGACTTGGACCGATCCTGTCGCTGCTTTCCAAATGCGCTGCTATTTCATCTTTAATAATTGATTCCAACATTTTCCCCACTATTGATGTCAGGCTATAACCGGTCTATAATTACCCATTTTGTCTCCCTCCTTTTTTAAAAAAGTGATGTTCTATTAGCTACCCTCCAGCCCATAGGAACTGATCCAGAGTCGATAGACTGTTAGAAAATGGTCACCAATGCATCAACTATTTCTAGGGCAATTTCCTTAGTCTGCATCCCAGAGTACTTATCAGGCCCTGTGGATTTATCGGCCTTCAATCCCATCAATTTCCCTAACACAATTTCCTGCCTAATAACGATTTCCTTCAGTTCCTCCTTCTCACTAGACCTTCGGTCCCCTAGTATTTCAGGAAGGTTATTTGTGTCTTGCTTCGTGAAGACAGAACCAAAGTATTTGTTCAACTGGTCTGCCATTTCTTTGTTCCCCATTATAAATTCACCTGAATTTGACTGCAAGGGACCTATGTTTGTCTTCACTAATCTTTTTCTCTTCACATATCTATAGAAGCTTTTGCAGTCAGTTTTTATGTTCCCAGCAAGCTTCCTCTCATCCTTTGTCCTTCTCTGTTGAATTCTAAATTTCTCCCAGTCCTCAGGTTTGCTGCTTTTTCTGGCCACTTTATATGCCATCATCGGCAGTCCCTTGAAGCAAGGATGACTTGCTTCCACGTCAAAAAGGGATGAGTTCACAGGTGTTTAAATGTTCCAGATCCCGAACTAATATTCCAGATCCAGAACTGCATCTTGAAGGGTGGAAGATGCCTGTGTGGGATTTTTTTTAACGTGTGGTGGCCGTTGCACACCAGCCACCACACAGACTTGACAGAGCTAGGTTCTTGGTCTTGGTCCAGTAGCGAGGATTAACCAAGACGACTGGAGACCAGCTCTGCTGCACAAATATCGCAGTGTGGGCTGCCCCTGGGCTCTCGACTCTTCTGAGCCCACCTCACGGGCCCCGGTCACTTCCATCTACAAATTCTTGCCACTTCTTTGTCCTTCCTGCTGTGCCTGCCCGCACTGCAATCTGCGATCTGGCTTCGCAGCCCTCGCCCTCCTGCAGCAGCACGCGCTGCTCCCTGAAGTGGCATGCCGCCGCACGCTGCTCCCTTCAATGGCCCCAGCCTGCTGATGGTCTTGCAGGCCGGGACTGCGGGATGATGACAGCAGATTTGATGGGGAGGGGGATAATACCTGAAGAGAGAGAGAACTGTTGACCATAATCTGCTAACATGGGGGCCAGGAAGGGAAGTTGGGTAGTCGGCAGTTTAGTGGGAATAGGGTCGAGGAAGCAGGAAGTGGGTCTCATGGACAAGATGAGCTCAGAGAGGGCATGAGGGGAGATAGGAGAGAAACTAGAGAAACATGCAAATGCAGGGCTAGGGCAGGGGTGAACCTTGGAGGAAGTTTGGCCCGGTGGGCTAGGGGAATGGAGGGAAGTGGCAGAGGCAGCTGAACATGGGATTGCATTGGTTATATGGCACAGAAACAGGCCATTTGGCCCAACCAGTCCATGCTGGCGTAAATACTCCACTCGAGCCTCCTCCCATCTTTCCTCATCTAAATCTATCTGTGTAACCCTCTTTCTTTCTCCAGCATATGCTTGTCCAGCCTCCCCTTAAATGCATCTATACTAGTTGCTTCAACCACTCCCTGTGGTAGCGAGTTCCACATTCTCACCACTC
Source organism: Pristiophorus japonicus (assembly GCF_044704955.1). Taxonomy (NCBI): domain Eukaryota; kingdom Metazoa; phylum Chordata; class Chondrichthyes; family Pristiophoridae; genus Pristiophorus; species Pristiophorus japonicus. The sequence continues at coordinate 96,025,092 of NC_091980.1, forward strand.
TTTGGATGAAGAAGTTTCTTCTGAATTCCCTATTGGATTTCTTGATTATCTTATATTGATGGCCTCTAGTTATGCTCTTCCCCACAAGTGGAAATATTCTCTCTCCACTATGATCAAAACCTTTCATAATTGGGTCACCCCTCAGCTGCCTTTTTTCAAGAGAAAAGAGACCCAGCCTGTTCATCCTTTCTTGATAGGTATATCCTCACATTTCTGGTATCATCCTTGTAAATCTCTGCACCCTCTCCAGTGCCTCTATATCGTTCTTATAATATGGCGACCAGAATTGTACACAGTACTCCAAGTGTGGTCTAACCAAGGTTCGGTACAGGTTTAGCATAACTTCCCTACTTTTCAATTCTAAATGGCCAGATTGAGAGTAATGGATTTAATGGGGACTAGGGCATCAAACATGGAGGTGAAGGTGTGGCTGAGCAGATTGGTAACTGCAGGAATATCAAGGTGATTGGAGGCCAAAAGGCTAGACAGTTGGAATTTTGAAAGTGCAATTGTCAGTGAATTGGGAGAGTTTTTTTCCAGGGGCGGACACAGAAGGAAGCAGGGTTGGGAGGGGGAAGGAGGATGTGGGTGGAGAGCGATGCAGGGAAGTGATTGACATGATGGGAGTAGCGAGGCTATGTGGGATGGCGAGATCAAGAGGTTAGAGGTGAATATGCGTTGCAGAGTTTATTTGGAGGGAGAGAGTAAGGGGGGCATTGAACTCAGACGAGAGGGAGCATGATGAATTGAGATGGAGGTTGAAATCAGGGAAATTGTGAAGTCGCTCGATGCAGATGCTGAAGGAGAAAAGTAGTGAAGAAAATTGTTATGTACTTGGGTGGACGTTGGAGAGCGGGGATTTTAATTGAGAGGCGAGAGGGGTGGCACAAGGCGAGATGCTCAAACGAGGAGAAAGTGCCTGAGGAGTAAGGGGTGACGGGCGAAGGTGTGATTTGGTGATGCGAGCCACACTACCGCGGCGGTCTGGGAGGCACAAGTTATGGAAGCACGATTTATTAATATGTTAATTTATCGCTTGGTTAGCTGGAGTCTTAAATTATCAAAACTGCTAATTCAGGAGATTGGAGTATACTGGTGGAAAGCAGAACATGAGTATTTTGCATTGTGGCGGTTAAGACATTTCAGAAAATGGAGAAGTAACATTGAAGCTATGTTTGGAGCAGGTGATACTCAGAAATTAAGAATAATGTACCTGAATTGCATCTGACCTGTGATAGAAACATTGAAAATAGGTGCAGGAGTAGCCATTCAGCCCTTCGAGCCTGCACCACCATTCAATAAGGTCATAGCTGATCATTCCCTCAGTACCCCTTTCCTGTTTTCTCTCCTTACCCTTTGATCCCCTTAGCCCCTAAGGGCCATATCTAACTCCCTCTTGAATATATCCAATGAACTGGCATCAACAACTCTCTGCAGCATGGAATTCCACAGGTTCACCACTCTCTGGGTGAAGAAGTTTCTCCTCATCTCAGTCCTAAATGGCCTACCCCTTATCCTAAGACTGTGTCCCCCGGTTCTGGACTTCCCCAACATCGGGAACATTCTACCTGCATCTAACCTGTCCTGTTCCGTCAGAATCTTATATGTTTCTATGAGATCCCCCCTCATCCTTCTGAACACCAATGTATAAAGGCCCAGTTGATCCAGTCTCTCCTCATGTCAGTCCCGCCATTCCAGGAATCAGTCTGGTGTACCTTCGCTGCACTCCCTCAATAGCAAGAATGTCCTTCCTCAGATTAGGAGACCAAAACTGAATACAATATTCCAGGTGAGGCCTCACCAAGGCCCTGTACAACTGCAGTAAGACTTCCCTGTTCTTATACTCAAATCCCCTAGCTATGAAGGCCAACATACCATTTGCCTTCACCGCCTGCTGTACCTGTATGCCAACTTTCAATGACTGATGAACCATGGCACCCAGGTCTCGTTGCACCTCCCCCTTTTCCTAATCTGCCGCCATTCAGATAATATTCTGTCTTCGTGTTTTTGCCCCCAAAGTGGATAACCTCACATTTATCCACATTATACTGCATCTGCCAATGCATTTGTCCACTCACCTAACCTGTCCAAGTCACCCTGCAGCCTCTTGGCGTCCTCCTCACAGCTCACACCGCCACCCAGTTTAGTGTCATCTGCAAACTTGGAGATATTACACTCAATTTCTTCATCCAAATCATTGATGTATATTGTAAAGAGCTGAGGTCCCAGCACAGAGCCCTGCGGCACCCCACTAGTCACTGCCTGCCATTTTGAAAGGGACCCGTTTATCCCGACTATCTGCTTCCTGTCTGCCAACCAGTTCTCTATCCATGTCAGTACATTACCCCCAGTACCATGTGCTTTGATTTTGCACACCAATCTCTTGTGTGGGACCTTGTCAAAAGCCTTTTGAAAATCCAAATACACCACATCCACTGGTTCTCCCTTGTCCACTCTGACTTGGACCGATCCTGTCACTGCTTTCCAAATGCGCTGCTATTTCATCCTTAATAATTGATTCCAACATTTTCCCCACTACTGATGTCAGGCTAACCGGTCTATAATTACCCACTTTCTCTGTCCCTCCCTTTTTCAAGAGTGGGGTTACATTAGCTACCCTCCAGCCCATAGGAACTGATCCAGAGTCGATAGACTGTTGGAAAATGATCACCAATGCATCCACTATTTCTCGGGCCACTTCCTTAAGTACTCTGGCATGCAGACTATCAGACCCCGGGGATTTATCGGCCTTCAAACCCAACAATTTCCCTAACACAATTTCCCGCCTAATAAGGATATCCTTCAGTTCCTCCTCCTCACTCGACCCTCGGTCCCCTAGTATTTCCGGAAGGTTATTTGTGTCTTGCTTCGTGAAGACAGAACCAAAGGATTTGTTCAATAGGTCTGCCATTTCTTTGTTCCCCATTATAAATTCACCTGAATCCAAATGCAAGGGACCTACGTTTGTCTTCACTAATCTTTTTCTCTTCACATATCTATAGAAGCTTTTGCAGTCAGTTTTTATGTTCCCAGCAAGCTGCTTCTCATACCCTATTTTCCACCTCTTAATTAAACCCTTTGTCCTCCTCTGCTGAATTCTAAATTTCTCCCAGTCCTTGGGTTTGTTGCTTTTTCTGGCCAATTTATATGCCTCTTCCTTGGATTTAACACTATCCTTAATTTCCCTTGTTAGCCACGGTTGAGCCACCTTCCCTGTTTTATTTTTGCACAGACAGGAACGTACTTCACAAAGCTGCATATTCCTCCTATAATCCTGGGACAAGTCTTATTTACTAAACTTTATTTGCATGACTCCATGGGCTAAAAATTCGGCAACCTTGCAACCGTTTTTTCAGTGATATTTCGCCGTTTTTGACAAAAAAACAGTACAGCAGGAAATTCAGAGAAGTCTTGCGGCGGCGCTTTTCAAATACTGATGTAGAGAGGAGCGCCACCGTGCAAGGCTCAAAATATCGCTTTCGCCAAAAATTTGGCTCTGAGCGCACTTGTATTTAGGACGAAAAAAAACGGCAAGGAGAAAGTTGCGTTGCTGCCCTTGGATTAGCGGTGAGTATGAAGACCTGAAAAAAAGGGTAAGTTAAAGTTTTTTTTTGCAGCGATTCGCTAGATAAGTATCTTGTAAATGTTTTGTGATTTTGTTTTTTTTTAGTTTTATCCAATTTATTTTCAGGTGTTTTTGCGGCCTCTCTGGGGCCCAACTCAGCGGTATCGGCCTCAGACTAAAGTTTGTGATATTTGCGGTTTGCGCCGTGAATCCTCATGCAACGCCAATTTTTGCCGCTCGCAAATTAAACCTTGAATTTACTGCCTCATAGCGATAGTGTTGCCATAACGATAATTTTGGTGAAAAAATACATAACTTTTCCTTATTTTTGAAAGCGTATATTTAACAACCAGGGTGGGGTGGGGGGGAATTTGGCCTCCAATAGCTCGCTAACAACTTAAAGCCCACCTTTTAATTATGGAGCCTTTGAACTGTTATAACTAGTTTAAAATCTGAATTTATGCGTGCAAAGCTTCAATGGTGCTGGAGGAAATGTTTTCTTGCCATATAAACATTAAATCATCGTAGGCAGTCCCTTGAAATCGAGGAAGCTTCCACTCTAAAAGTGAGTTCCTAGGTGACTGAACAGTCCAATACGGCAATTACAGTCTCTGTCACAGGTGAGACAGACAGTCGTTGAAGGAAAGGTTGGGTGGGAAGACTGGTTTGCCGCACGCTCCTTCCGCTGCCTGCCCTTGCTTTCTGCATGCTCTTGGCAACGAGACTCAAGTGCTCGGCGCCCTCCCGGATGTTCTTCCTCGACTTCTGGCGGTCTTTGGCCAGGGACTCCCAGGTGTCGGTGGGGATATTGCATTTTTATCAAGGAGGCTTTGAGGGTAAATTTAAAAATTGGCCCAGGGCTGCTAACTATTGATCTTCAAGCTGGTTTAGTTTCCTGGAGGCTAGCGTCTGTGATTCAGTGCCTGGTGTTTACACTGCTAGATATGGTGCCCTTATCTTGCTGATGGATTTATAAAGCTAGATTTCCAGACACTAGTCTCGTAGCATCTTTGAACTGACTCCTTTTTATTTGATATCCCTTGGAGGGAATTTATGGTTTTAGAAGTTTTGATTTGTGTCTCTGTTGTATTATGACACAATAAAGCTTAATTGCATAGCTGGAAGTAAGTGTCTTTTTCTTCTCCCAGCCCGCTCACCTGTCCACTCTCTTCAGACTTATTTTGTGAAGTTCTGTAAAATCTTATAAGTCACATTCCTAAGTTTGCTGTTCTTAAAAATACACCTACAGGTCTAGCTTATATACTGGATTTTGTTTGTTTAAAATGAAGATCTCATTGCAAATCAAATAGTTCCAAGTATAAGATATGATGGATGTCTTGCAGACAATGCAAGTTATCTCAGCTGCAGAAATTCATTCTTTCAAGTATATTTGAGGTTTTTCAAGTTGAAGTTTAAACATAAAAAAGAAAGACTTGTATTTATATAGTATCTTTCATGACCACCGGATGTCTCAAAGCGCTTTACAGCCAATTAAGTACTTTGGAGTGTAGTTACTGTTGTAATGTGGGAAACGCGGCAGCCAATTTGTGCACAGTAAGCTCCCACAAACTAATGTTATAATGACCAGATAATTTGTTTTTGTTATGTTAATTGAGGGGAAAAATATTGGCTAGAACATCGGGGATAACTCCTGCTTTTCTTCGAAATAGTGCCATGGAATCTTTTACGTCCACCTGAGAGAGCAGACGGGGCCTCTGTTTAACATCTCGTCCAAAAGACGGCACCTCCGACAGTGCAGCACTCCCTCAGCACTGCACTGGAGTGTTAACGTAGATTTATGTGCTCAAGTCCCTGGAGTGAGACTTGAACCCACAACCTTCTGACTCAGGCGAGTGTGCGACCCACTGAGTCACAGCTGACACAAACATTTTAAATCACAGTATGTACAGGACACAAGTACACCAGTACATTGCATAAAATGAATATTTTTAGATCTCAAACTTGTTTCCCAAGTCTGTCCAATGCTTTTGGCCACCTACATTTTATGCAAACCCTAGCCTGAGACAGATGTTTTGCTTATTCATATTGATGAATCTTTTTTGGATCCTTAATATGTTGGAATAAAGGCAGCAGTCAATACCATCATCTCTTGTTCTATGTTCAGTATCAAAAGAATATTTGAATTCTGAATTGGTAACCTTGTGAGCAATCTTGAATAACAAATATGTTAGTGTGTAGAATATCTGGGATTATGTCAACAATGTAGTCTCTCCCTGGCTACTGACTGAGGCTGACGCAGACTGTTCACAACCATGGCATCTTATTCGATCCTGAGCTGAACTTCTGATTCCACATGCTCTCCATCACCAAGACTGTCGACTTCCACCTCCATAACAACGCCTGGCTCCATCCCCACCTCACCTCATCTGCTGTAGAAACCCTCATCCATGCTTTTGTTAGCTCTGGACTCAATTATTCCAATGCTGTCCTGGCTGTCATCCCACATTTGTGTCCTCCGTAAACTTGAGCTCATCCAAAACTTTGTTCCCCGTATCCTAACTCTCAAGTCCTGTTCACCCATCACTCCTGTGCTCGCTAACCTACATTGGCTCCCAGTCTGGCAACGCCTCGATTTAAAAAAAAAAAAAAAAAAAATTCTCATCCTTGTTTTCAGATCCCTCCACGGCCTCGCCCCTCACTGTCTCTAACTTCCAATTCTGGCCTCTTGTGCCTCCCTGATTTTAATCACTCCACCATTGGTGGTTGTTCGTTTAGCTGCCTCGGCCATAAGCTCTGGAATTCTCTCCCTAAACATCTCTGCTTCTTTAGTTCTTTTAGTTCTCTCTCCTCCTCTTAAGATGCTCCTTTTGGCTACTTGTCCTAATATCTCCTAAACAAATTTTGTTTGATAACGTTCCTCTGAAACGATTTGGGACATTTTACTACGTTTTGGTCACTCACCACTAGATTTACTTTATGCACTTTGTGTAATGAAATTATAAAATTAGCTTTAAAAAGAAGCTGGTTTATGATTTTGGGCACAAAGTCCTTCCTACACTTCCTGTTTAGTTGAATTTTGAGGCAGAAAATGAGTAAGACACCTCTGCTTTCTTCCCCCACTTCTTCCACAGTACCAGGGAATGCACATACTGTACGGTCTAGTCCTTGGGTTTACAGGTCACCAGTATTTGCACAAAAGGCCCAATTTGCATATGTGAATTTTGAACATAATGCTTAATTGTAATCAATGGGTCTGACATGCTTTCTGTTCTCGATTGGGATTGTATGTTGAATATCCCAGAGATGGGGAGCAAAGGGTTACTGCTTTTAGGAAAGAAGGGGTATGGAAAGAAAATCAGTTGAAAAATAATGCATGTAAGAACAATAAGTAAAATTGGGGATTATAAACCTCCTTTTCTGCTGTGTAGCCTGGAGGGGCAGGAACCTGAGGGAGAAATACAAGTTTGGGCAGAGGCCACTTACTGGGCAAACATGCAGCTGTCTTCTGGCCAATGTCTGCAAGGAATCGACAGCAGTTTGCTTACTTTCTCCAGTGCTTTCTTGATCGCTGAATCCAATGAGAGCTTTGGTGTTGCACTGTTCCAAGCTGTCGTGAAGATATAGGCCCAAAAATTCCTCTGAGGGTCTTCCCACGGGCAATCTCCTCCTCGGAGATTTTTTACGAATTTACTTGGTGGTATAGGAGGCGCCCTGAATTCCAATGGGGAGGCCTTCTCCTCCCGCGCTGTGAAGCGCGCTCCCGTCCGGAGGGTTCTGACGTAGAAGATGCAATTACATGTGACTGCTCAGCCAATCAGGTAGGTATTTCACAGGTTCCCATTAATAGCACTTACACTCGCGTATCTACAAAGTTCTCAGTGCTATTAATGGGGGGGGGAAAAACACACACTAATAAAAAATAAAAACCAGACCTCTCATAATTAAAATTAATTGAAATTAAAGTTAATAAATGCCTTAGGAAAAAAACAATATGTTGTCGATTTTTTAAAAAAGTTTTGTAATTCGGGTTAAAAATAAACTTTCCTTAGTGGGCAGAGTTTTTAAACAATACAGTGTGTTTATTTAATTTATTTTTATTGTGTTTGTGTTTTAAAATACTTGCATCTGTAAAAGTAGGCTATGCGCCAGCTTTCTGACAGATCGGAAAAGCCGGTTCATGAGCTGAAAACCCGCTTTTCCGATGCCTTCCTGGGTCTGTCGAATCTTCGTACGGGCCCGGGATGTCGGAATTTCTACTCCATAGCTGCTCAGTTTCTCCATTGCCATAATTTTGTACTGCTTTTAGTATTACTTTAGTGTACTTTCTATTTGAATGTGAAGTTAAATCTTTTTTTTAAATGATGCAGTACATAAAATGTATGTTTGGCAGCAAAGGATAGCTTATACTTGTACGGTCTAGTTCTTTGGGTTTACAGGTCACCAATACTTGCATGAAGGCCCAATTTGCATATATGACTGATGTACATTTACCTACACTAAACTGCATTTGATTCCTCTTATTGCATTGAATCCTATGTGTTACCTTAATGTTGTTGCTCCAAAGATGATAAACATCCTCTCCAGCAGAAATAAGTACAGTACCCAGAAAGATTAGTTGAGTTTAGCTGCATTGGAGTTCGATTCTAGAGTACGTACCATGTGAAGCTAGTGAGTACCAGCTGGCTTACATTTATCGACTTTCTGTGTATGATACTTAGGACAGCTGTGCTGTTGCTTGTGTGGGAGATTCCAGTGCTTATTTCAATACTGCCTGCATTCATGTCCAGGAATTCAGCTGATTTTTTTTTTTGTTGCTGGTGACTTTTCTGGAAGATTGATTAATACTTGAGGGCACAGCATGGAGCCCTTTCCGTCTGCTATAACTTCACTTACTATCGATAAGCTGAAGGATCAAGTTCCCATCATTATCTGTATTCAGCTTGCCACAATTTGTGGCTTGGAGTACTGCAACAGTTTTTACTTGGATGCTAAGATGGCAATGAACCACTGAAAGTAAATGTGAAGGTGCTTTTTGTATTCTGTCCAGTTTCCTAAGCATGGGGCTTGGGCAGCTGGCCAAGTGAAATGAGAAGACAAACATTTTCTCCACCCTACTGAGTGCTAGCCTCAAAATGTAAAACATCTAAAGTTGTCACTGGAGATAATTTTGGTCTTAAAGGGAGAGAGCAAGGGAAGAAAGTTGCTTTTTAAAGAGGTGTTTTTTTTCCCTTCCTGCATTCTTGGCTTTGAGTGAAACAACTGGTATTGAAGCAAATCCAAGTTTTGATGACCCACACCCTAATTTTGGCCAGCTTCTGCTCTCGCAGTATTCAGACACCCTGGATGGCTGCCTACCCCCTGTATCTGAAAGTGCTCTTAAAGGCTTTTCACATGGTTATTTGTTTAGATTGTACCGTGGAAAGGTGGTGTCTGTGTGCTGGCTCGCCATGGTTATATTGCTACAATTGATTCCATTGTCCTAGTGGTAGGATTGGAGGCCCATAGTGTTGTGGTGATAGGAAAAGGGTGCTGGTTTTAGCAATGTAAACTCTGGATGCTGGTCCACAGATGCCAGTCTCCTGCAACCCAAACTAATCAATGTACAAGTACATTGCATGTACTTTCAGGTGACTGTTCATTTTACCTTCTCCTAAAGAGCCCTCCAGCTAAAAAATGCAGGCAGAATCTTTTTCAGAACCTTCATTTTGTAGGCCCTCAGCAAAGATTGGTCTTTCTCCAGGACACTTTCTGGAAACATAATTGGCGAGTATCTTCAACTTAGCTCGTTTCTTGCCTGGGACAGTTGGCAACAGCTATGGTCCCAATATCTTTGAGATTGATTCACCCCAACTGAGTCTGTTAGAAATATGAAGATTACCACTAACTCTGCGGAGTCTTCCCAGTGAAGTAATCTTTGCCGTTATGCGGCTATGATAAGCACCTCTTATCTATTATTTTAGATGCTTTATTCGTTCCAGATAAGGGGCCCAAGTTTCGGCCTCAGTTGCTCCTGATTTTTTGGAGCAACTGGTGTAGAACGGAATATCTTAGAAATTCAAAATTCTCGGCATTTAGTTTGCTCCAGTTCTAGTCAGTTAGAACAGTTTCATTTTGGAACAGAATTTTTTTTTCAAAAGGGGCGTGTCCAGCCACTTAGGCCTGTTTTCAAAGTTTCGGCAGTGAAAACTTACTCCAAACTAACTTAGAATTGAGTAAGTGAAGATTTTTGTACGATCAAAAAAACCTTGTCTACACTTTAGAAAATCAGGCGTAGGTTACAAATCCGGCGTAGGGAATGGCGGGGGGGGGGTTTAAAGGGAAGTTTACAAATATTAAACACTTCAATTTTACAAAGAGTCATCATCAATAATAAATGATAAATACATCAATAAATCAATCAAAAAAAATTAATAAAAAATAAAAAAAATAAAAAATCAATAAATAAAACATTTTCTACTTACTGACTGCAGCACCGGGAGTCCTCCAACCGCGTGCTGGGACGCCCCCCCGCCCCCCCCCCCCCCCCGTGTGTCTCTGTTAGTGTCTCTATCTCTCTGTCTGCCTGTGTGTGTCTCTCACTCTCTGTCTGTCAGTGTCTGTGTTTCTGACAGCGAGGGGGGGGGGGGTGAGAAAGGGAGGGGGGGTGAGAAGGGAGGGGAGGGAGGGAGGGGGGGTGAGAGGTGAGGGAGGGGAGGGGAGAGGAGGGGGGTGAGAAGGGAGAAAGGAGGGAGGGGTGAGAAGGGGGGAGGGGGGTAAGAAGGGAGGGGAGGGGAGGGGGTGAGAAGGGAGAAAGGAGGGAGGGGGGTGAGAAGGAAGGGAAAAAGGAGGGAGGGGGGTGAGAAGGAAGGGAGGAGGGAGGGGGGTGAGAAGGAAGGGAGGAGGGAGGGGGGTGAGAAGGAAGGGAGAAAGGGGGGGGTGAGAAGGAAGGGAGAAAGGGGGGGGTGAGAAGGAAGTGAGGAAGGGGGGGTGAGAAGGGAGGGGGGAGAGAAGGGAGGGGGGGTGAGAAGGGAGAAAGGAAGGAGGGAGGGGGGGGGAGAAAGGAAGGAGGGAGGGGAGGGGGGGGGTGAGAAGGGAGAAAGGAAGGAAGGAGGGAGGGGAGGGGGGGTGAGAAGGGAGGAGGGAGGCTGAACGGGCCGGGCCCAAGACTTCGAGCTTAGACTTACCGGGTTGACAGGTAGGTGGCGTCGGGTCCGGGGCCCAGGGGGTCGGGAGCGCGGGTCGGAGGGGAGTGGGTGTCGGTGGGAGCGGGAGTCAGGTCCGTGGGAGGCAGCCATTCGGCCAGGGTTAGGGGCTGCGTGCTTCGGGCCCCTCCCACACAGTTTTGGGCGCCTGGAGCTACTGCACATGCACGCCCACTGTAGCGCGCATGTGCAGAGGTCCCGGCACTGTTTTCAGCGCAGGGACCTAGCTCCGCCCCCCACAGCTCGTGCTGCGCCGCGCCGAGCTGCAAACGACCAGCAGGGAGCCGGAGAATCTGGAAGTTTTTTTTAGGCGCACTTTGTGGCGCGAAAAACGGGCGTCCAGGTCGGGGCTGCGCCGTTCGAGGCGCAGCCCGAAACTTGGGCCCAAGATGCCAATTAGAAAAGTGATGTATGAAGGAGACTTGTTTCCAGAGAGGTCAGTGACACATCTGTAGCCTGGAACTCATAAGTATGCCTCCTCTCAATGTTGATTTCAAATATTTTCTGCTTTCAAACAAAAGTTGAATATCCTAATTCCAGAGTTGGGTTGGAGGCTGAGCGATGCAAGGAACAGTATGTCTATTGACTGCCACACGTGAGGAAAGAACTGGGTTACTCTTGCCTTCGGGCTGTATTGAGCAATGTTTGTTATAAAGATTCTAGTTAAGTAGATGTAGCCGACAGCTTGACTACCTGCTTCAAAATAGTCATTAAATGTTGCCTGTGTTATCTTGTAGTACCAAAGTAAATTCAGTCTGAACTTTGATCTTGAGGTATGTATGATGTGTAAGGACTTGTCATACTAGATGTGAGCCAGGTAGGAGCTTGATCGCTGGAATGAGCCTTTAATTACCTTTGTCTGCAGGCAGCAGGGCAAGCCTTTGTGCTGACATGTCGAGATTCATACGTCTAAGGTTTAATTCCAGTGAACTGATCGGTTATGCTATTTTTTTTTAATCGCCTTTATGCAAAACATCATGAAAGATGGGCTACATTTGAGAGTTATCTTGGCCGCATAAGTAATGATTCATAAACAGTCATTATACATTTTTTTTTGTTCATGATTTAGGACTTGTGTGTTATTTTCACTTTCAGTAACTAGTTTGCTTGCTGCTGCATACTGACAAAACAGGATGTTTGGCATTACCCTGTTCGCACTAACAAGGGAAAAGAGCCTTTTTACTCAGCAGACCACTGTTGGCTGTTGCTGCTGGGGGAGGGGAAGCCACATGTTTTGATACAAGGAAGTTTTCTTTATCATGGGAAATGCTTGTTTTTGAACCAATTTGTCATGTATCTTACATTATTATATATAACTGTATCCTAACATGCTATACATGACTGTAATAAGCTATGACCTGTAACCACCAGCATACCTTACCATCAGGGGTGCACTTGCAAGAGACAGGTATATAAGGACAGGTCTCAGGCAAATGCAGCATTCCAGAGCTGTGAAATAAAGGTGCAGGTCCAGAGTGACCTTGACTTCACTACATGCCTCGTGTGAATCTGTACTGAGGGGACAGGATTTTACAGTGGTGACGAGTTACGGGATTACAGAATCCACAGAATGGCGAACAACGGATCAGATGAAAAGTACAATGCGGGAGACAATTGGGAGGACTTTATAGAAAGGCTCCAACAAAGCTTTGTAACCAAAGACTGGTTAGGCGACAATAAGGCAGACAAGAGAAGAGCCCATCTCTTGACCAGCTGTGGCTCGAAAACCTACGCATTAATGAAGGATCTGTTGGCACCCGAGAAACCAGCAAGCAAGTCGTTTGAAGAATTGAGCACACTGGTAAGAGACCACCTGAAGCCAGCGAGCAGCCTACACATGGCTAGACACAGGTTCTACAACTACAGACGCTGTGTGGGCCAGAGCATACCCGACTTCGTGGCGGAACTTCGGAGGTTGGCTAGTTTGTGAGTTCTCCGATGAACTGAGGAGAGAAATGCTGAGAGACTTTTTCATTGAAGGAATAGGCCACGCAGGTATATTCCGAAAGCTCATAGACCAAGAACCTGACCTTAGAGGCAGCAGCACTGGTTGCACAGACATTCTTGGTAGGGGAAGAAGAAACGAGGTTGATTTACAATGCAGGTATGACAACTAACGAAATATCGGAACAAGAAGTTCACAGCACTAAACAAGCTGCTACCCCCACACACAGACAAAACCGGGAGAACAGGCTCTCGACAGCAGGCAGAAGCCATCAAGGGCCACAGAAACAGCCGTTCACACCTCATCAACCCACAATGCGAGCAATCAACTACAAACTGAGAGAAGCTGAAGAGAGATCAGCCAGACGCAGCTCATTCTTTGGGAACTCTTTGAACAATAGAACAGGTCTGTGCTGGAGGTGTGGGGGTGGGCACTCGTCAAGGGGATGTCGATTTCAGCCGGCTGTTTGCAGAAATTGTGAATATACAGGGCATTCGGCCCGCATGCGCAAAAAAACGGCAGCTCGGCTGGTATACGAATCGAATGGGTCGGAAAGCGGACCAAAAGATGATTGGGACAGTACCCGGGACACCGATATACAGCGGGTCAACACGATCAATGGCCGCTGCTCCTACAACAGGACGCCTCCTATAATGATGAGGGTCCTACTCAACGGGATATCTGTCAACATGGAGCTGGATACGGGAGTGAGTCAATCTCTCATGGGCGCTCAACAATTTGAACAACTGTGGCCGCATAAAAGAGACAGACCAAAACTCAAGGGTCGACACCAAACTAAGGACCTAGACCAAAGAAATCGTACCAGTCCTCTGCAGTGCCATGCTCTCTGTCACACACAAAGGGACAGTGAACTGACTTCCCCTGTGGATTGTCCCCGGAGACCCCCCAGCACTGCTGGGAAGAAGCTGGCTGGCAGGCAAAACTAAACTGGAAATGGGATGATGTCCATGCCATGTCATTAGAGGAACTGACTTCCTGCTCAACAGTTATAAAGCGATTTGAACATCTCTCTCAGCCAGGTGTGGGCACTTTCAAAGGGGCCAAAGTCAAAATCTACATCACACAGGATGCTAGACCGGTCCATCACAAGGCCAGAGCTGTACCCAATGTGATGAGGGAAAAGATTGAACATGAACTAGACAGGCTTCTGCGGGAAGGCATTATATCACCTGTGGAATTTAGCGACTGGGCAAGTCCCATCGTCCCAGTCATGAAGCCTGATGGATCCGTACGAATCTGTGGGGACTACAAATCTACCATAAACAGAGTCTCCCTACAGGATCAGTACCCGCTGCCCAGAGCGGAGGACTTATTTGCCACATTGGCTGAAGGTAAACTTTTCTCAAAATTAGACCCCACATCTGTGTATATGACGCAAGAATTGACCAAGGAATCCAAGCTACTCACCACCATCAACACACATCGAGGCCTTTTCATGTACAATCGATGCCCATTCGGCATCAGGTCAGCAGCTGCCATATTCCAGTGCAACATGGAGAGTCTGCTCAAGTCCATCCCGGGGACGGTTGTATTTCAAGACGACATATTTATCACGGGCAGGGACACCGACTCCCATCTCCGTAATTTGGAGGAAGTACTAAAGCGGCTGGATCGGGTAGGCCTACGAGTGAAGAAATCCAAATGCCTGTTTCTCGCACCCGAGGTTGAATTTTTGGGCAGAAGGATTGCCACTGATGGAATCCGCCCAACAGACTCCAAAACAGAAGCAATTTGCCTGGCACCCAGGCCCCAGAATGTCTCAGAACTACGTGCCTTTCTCGGGCTACTCAATTACTTTGGGAACTTTATGCAGAACTTAAGCACGCTGCTGGAACCTCTCCATGTGCTACTCAGGAAGGGGTGCGATTGGTTTTGGGGGGCGCCCAGGAACGCGCCTTCAATAAGGCACGCAACCTTCTGTGTTCCAACAGTGTTTTGACTTTCTTTGACCCAGGTAAAAAGCTAGTTCTCACATGCGATGCGTCAGCGTATGGGGTCGGGTGCGTTTTGCAACATGTCAATCGTGTGGGCAAATTACAACCCATAGCTTATGCCTCCAGGTCACTTTCACGGGCGGTGCGCGGGTACAGAATGGTAGAGAAGGAGGCGCTTGCGTGCGTGTACGGTGTCAAAGATGCACCAATACCTTTTTCGGGGCCAAGTTCGCGTTAGAAACCGACCACAAGCCCCTCACGTCCCTCCTATCCAAGAGCAAGGCAATAAACGCCAACGCCTCGGCGCGAATTCAACGGTGGGCACTCATGCTGGCGTCCTACGACTACACAATAAGGCACAGACCAGGCACAGACAACTGCCGACGCGCTCAGCAGGCTACCCCTGGTGACCACGGAAGGGTCTGACGAACAGGACTTTGAGATAGTCATGGCAATCAATGCCTTTGAGTCCACAGGTTCGCCCATGATGGCTCGCGAAATCAGAGCCTGGACGGCCAGCGACCCCATGTTATCCTTAGTAAAAAGAGGTATCCTAACCGGTGACTGGGCAGAGGCTCGCGATGCCTGCCCTGAGGAATTAAAACCCTTTCACAGGCGCATGCATGAGCTATCACTACAAGCAGACTGCCTGATGTGGGGCAGCCGAGTCGTCATGCCTCTGCGAGGCAGAGATGTATTTGTCCGGGAGCTCCACCGCGAGCACCCGGGGATCGTTCTCCTGAAGGCCATAGCCAGATCCCACGTCTGGTGACCTGGTATTGACGCGGACTTAGAGCTCTGCGTCCGAAGGTACACCATTTGTGCCCAACTCAGCAATGCCCCCAAGGAGGCTCCACTGAGCCCCTGGCCTACCAAACTGTGGTCGCGGGTGCACGTAGACTATGCGGGCCCATTCATGGGCAAAATGTTCCTCGTAGTTGTAGATGCATTTTCAAAGTGGATCGAATGCACCATTTTAAAGTCGAGCACAACCTCCACCACTGTGGAGAGCCTCGCAACCATGTTTGCAACGCACGGAATTCCTGACATATTGGTCAGTGACACTGGTCCGTGCTTCACCAGCGCAGAATTCCAAGACTTTATAATTGACCACTGCATAAATCACGTCAAGGCGGCACCGTTCAAGCCGGCCTCCAACAGCCAGCCGGAGAGAGTAGTGCAAATCATTAAACAAGTCATGCTTAAAATCCAAGGTCCCACGCTGCAGGGTCGCTTGTCGCGACTGCTGCTGACATACAGATCTCATCCGCACTCACTGACTGGGATCCCCCCCGCGCAACTGTTGATGAAAAGGACTTTAAAAACAAGGCTCTCATTAATCCTCCCAGACATGCATGAAATCGTTGAGGCAAAGCGCTGTAAGCTGACTGAGTACCATGACAGAAATTCGAGGGGGAGATGGAATGAGATTGGGGACAAAGTGTTTGTACTAAACTATGGCAGGGGTCCCAAATGGCTTGCAGGGACAGTAACAGGCAAGGAAGGAAACAGGCTACTGGTAGTACAAATGGACAATGGCAAAACCTGCCAGAGGCATGTAGACCAAGTCAAAAGCAGATTTACCAACAACACTGCGGAACCAGAGGCAGACTACAATGTGAAACTCGCATCACACCTGGTGGACAGACAGAGGGAACAACCTGAGGAAAGGGCAATCCCAACAGACAGCCCAGGCGAGTCAACAGCAATCACACCAATTGAAACAGACAGCCCAGGCGAGATACCAGCAACCACGCCCAAAGAAAAACAGACACCAAGGCAAACAACTGAACCACAACTCAGACGCTCCACGCGAGAGCGTAGACCACCTGAGACTGAACCGAAAAGACAATAAGACCTTGGGGGAGGGTGATATCTTGTATCTTACATTATTATATATAACTGTATCCTAACATGCTATACATGACTGTAATAAGATATGACCTGTAACCACCAGCATACCTTACCACCAGGGGTGCACTTGCAAGAGACAGGTATATAAGGACAGGTCTCAGGCAAGTGCAGCATTCCAGAGCTGTGAAATAAAGGTGCAGGTCCAGAGTGACCTTGACTTCACTACATGCCTCGTGTGAATCTGTACTGAGGGGACAGGACTTTACATAATTTAACTTTGCTTTTTCAAACAGTGGTTGGGTTGGGTCACTGAACATCACACAGCCTAGTCTGAAATTGATGTAGTATCATCAATAGAAAATAAATTCGAAACAGCAGGTCAATCAGCAACTGTAGGAAGAGCAGATATGTTATGCTCTGGGTGCATATCTATGAAGGTTAAGACACCTAAAACATAAATTGTGTATGTTTCCTACAGATGTTGATTGATGTGTATTTGTAATTTTTTTCCAATTTTGTTTCAAGTTTCCAACACCTGCAGTATTTTCTGTTTTCCATGTCATCAGTAGGTGCTTTTATATTTGTATTCGATTGCCCTGCAGCTTCAAAGTATAGGCCTCATGTACCTGCCGGCAACCCCAAGGTAAACTTGTTGGTTTTGCTAAAGCCAGTGTCCAGGTAGCCTTAAGGAAGAGTTCGTAGAGTGCATAAGGGGTGGGTTCCTTGAGCAGTATGTAACGGAACCAACCAGAGGCAGGCTATCTTCGATCTGGTCCTGTGTAATGAGAGAGGATTAATAAACACTATCCTAGTAAAGGATCTCTAACCAGCGTACTAAGCTTAAATAAAGGAGACGATGAAGGTATGAGGGTAGAGTTGGCTAAAGCAGACTGGGAAAATAGATTGAAGTGTAGGACAGTTGATGAACAGTGGTGTACATTTAAAAAGATATTTCACAACTCAAGAAAAATATATTCCAGTTAAGGAGGAAAGGGTGTAAAAAAAAAAAGATAGCCATCCGTGGCTAACTAAAGAAATAAAGGACCGTTTCCAATTTTAAAAACAAGGGCATACAAAGTGACTAAAACTAGTGGGAGGATAGAAGATTGGGAAGCTTTTAAAAGGCAGCAAAGAATGATTTTAAAAAAATGATTAAGAAAGGGAAGATAGACTATGAAAGTAAAACAAAATATAAAACCAGGTGGCAAAAGTTTCTATAGGTATATAAAAAGAAAGAGTGGCTAAAGTAGATGTTGGTCCCTTAAACGACGAGACCAGGGAATTAGTAATGGGGAACATGGAGATGGCAGAAACTCTAAGCAAATATTTTGTATCGGTTTTTACGGTAGAGGACACTAACAATATTCCAACAGTGGATAGTCAAGTTCCGCACCACCCCCAACCCCCATAGCCCCTTAACACACTCACGATCACTAAGGAGGTGGTACTCAGTAAGATAATGGGACTAAAGGCAGATAAATCCCCTGGACCCGATGGCTTGCATCCTAGGGTCTTCAGAGAAGTAACGGCAGGGATTGTGGATGCATTGGTTGTAATTTACCAAAATTCCCTGGATTCTGGGAGGTCCCAGCAGATTGGAAAACTGCAAATGTAATGCCCCTATTCAAAAAAAGGAGGCAGACAAAAAGCAGGAAACAATAAACCAGTTAGCCTAACATCTGTAGTTGGGAAAATGTTGGAGTCCATTATTAAAGAAGCAGTAACAGGACATTTTGAAAAGCAAAATTTGGTCAAGCAGAGTCAGCATGGATTTATGATGGGGAAATTGTTAAGTCTCAAATAAAGCAGTGTGACTGAGTACTGTAGACTTGAATAAGTGTGACCTTAGTCTCTTTATTTTGACTCGAGTGCTGGCACAGCATGGGAGGCCTGCTTATATGCAGTGCTCCCAAGGGATTCTGGGATCCCTTGGGACTCCAACAGATGCGCCCTCTGGTGGCAGTAGACTGCTGGTTACAAGGTGTTGCATACATAACATCACTCTCCTCTTTTACCCCCACCCCTCCAAAAGTCAATAGTACACTTATTTACAGGGTGAGACGATCTGGGGCTTTCTGCTCCCTAGTCGATCGTCTCGGTTCAAACACAGGTGCAGGTGAGTTGGTTGGGCCTTTGCTGCGCAGCTGGCCTTGATGGACTGCTGGGGATGATGAGTTCAGCTTCGTGGTCAACCGTGATGTCGGTTGTCACTTGTGTGTGTATCGGAGGGTCGAAGTTGGTGGTGTCCCTTCTTTGGCTATGACAGTGCCAGCAAGCCATTTGAGACCATGTCCATAATTGAGTACAAATACAGGGTCATTGACTTCAATATCGCGTGGCAAATTTGCACGATCATTGTACATGCTTTGTTGATGCCGCCTGCCCCTCAACATGATCATGGAGATCAGGGTGGACTAGAGAGAGCCTTGTCTTAAGTGCTCTTTTCATGAGCAGTTTGGCAGGGGGAACCCCGGTGAGCGAGTGGGGTCTTGTGCAGTAGCTGAGCAGGACTTGGGACAGGCAGATCTGCAGGGAGCCTTCCGACACATGTTTCAAGCTTTGCTTGATGGTTTGGACTGTCCGTTCTGCCTGGCCATTAGATGCGGGCTTGAACGAGGCAAATGTGACGTGCTTGATTTAATTGCAGGTCCTGAATTACTTGAGTTCAGCGCTGGTGAAGCACGGCCCATTGTCGCTGACAAGGACATCAGGTAGGCCGTGCATGGCAAACATGGCTCGTAGGCTTTCGATGGTGGCAATGGGTGTGCTTACAGACATTATTACATACTGAATCTATTTTGAATAAGCATCCACAGCAACCAAAAACATTTTGCCTAGAAACAGGCCAGCGAAGTCAACGTGGATCCTAGACCATGGTTTGGAGGACCATGACCACAAATTTAGCGGTGCCTCTCTGGGTGCATTGCTCAGTTGAGAGCAAGTGTTGTATTTGCACGTGCAAGACTCCAAATCTGAGTTGATTCCGGGGCACCACACATGGGATCTGGCTATAGCTTTCATCATTACTATGCCTAGGTGGGTACTGTGTAGGTCGCATATGAATGTTTCCCTGCCTTTCTTAGGCAAAACCACACGATTACCTCACAAAAGACAGTCCGCCTGTATGGACATTTCGTTTTTGCGCCTCTGGAACAGCTTGATCTCTTCATACATCTCCGCTGGGACGCTGGACCAGCTCCCACGGAGGACACAGTTTTTTTTTTTTTACAAGGAACAGTAAAGGATCCTGGCTGGTCCAGGTCCTGATCTGGCGGGCTGAAACGGGTGACTTTTCGTTTTCAAATGCATCCATCACTTGGAGCAAGTCTGCAGGCTGTGTCATTTCCACCCTCGGTGGTGGGCAATGGTAGCCGACAGAGCATCAGCGCAGTTCTCTGTGCCTGGCCTGTGGCGAATTAGAGTTATAGGCAGACAGTGAGAGCGCCCATCTTTGGATGTGAATCTGAGAATAGTGATATGAGCGGCTTATCGGCAGTTTCTAACTCGAACTTAAGCCCAAATGAATACTGGTGCATTTTTTTCACCCGTAAACGCATGTCAGAGCTTCTTTTTCAATCATGCTGTAGGCCCTTTCGGTCTTGGACAAACTCCTGGACGCATAAGCGACCGGTTGCAATCTTCCCGATTCGTTTGCTTGTAACACACACCCGACCATACAAAGACGCATTGCAAGCTGGCACTAAACGCTTAGTCATATGGGTCATACAAGCAGTTTGTTGGAACATAAGATTTCTGGCTTTCTCAAAAGCAGTCTTTTGTGATTTCCCCCATACCCAGTCATCTCCCTTGCGTAGCAACACATGTAGAGGTTCGAGCAAGGTGCTTAACCCGGGTAGGAAATTACCAAAATAATTGAGGAGTCCCAGGAACGACCGCAGCTCCGTCACGTTCTGTGGTCTCGGCGTGTTCTCGATGGCCTCCGTCTTAGTGTCGGTGGGTCTGATGCCATCTGCCGCGATTCTTCTCCCTAAGAACTCGACCTCTGGCGCCAGGAAAACACACCGAGCATTTCAACCTCAGTCCCACACGATCTAGCCGACTTAGAAACTCTTCCAGGTTCTGCAAATGTTCGATGGTGTCCCGACCTTTGATCAATATGTTGTCCTGGAAAACCAGGGTGTGCAGAACCGACTTCAGCAGACTCCATGTTCCTTTTAAAAAAAAATTAAAAAAAATAGCCGCGGCCAATCGAATCCCAAACGGGCATCTATTGTAGATGAACAGACCTTTGTGCGTGTTGATGCAGGTGAGGCCTTTCGCAGATTCCGCCAGCTCCTGTGTCCTGTCGGCCCAGGTCCAACTTGGTGAACATCTTTCCTCCTGCCATCATTGCAAATAGGTCGTCTGCCTTGGGTAGCGGGTACTGGTCCTGCAGCAAAAAACGGATAATCGTTACTTCATAGTCCCCACAAATTCTGACTGTGCCATCGCCCTTGAGAACAAGAACAATCGGACTGGCCCACTCGTTGAACTCAACCGGTGCAATAATGCCCTCGTTGCAGCCTGTCTAGCTCAATCTCCACTTTCTTTCGCATTATGTATGGCGCCGCACGTGCCTTGTGGTGGATGGGTTGTGTACCGGGAACCAAGTGGATCTGCACCTTCGTCCCAGAGAAATCTCCGATGCCTGGTTCAAACGACGGGAATATGCTCAAAGCCTGGGCACATGAGGCGTCGTCCCAGTTCCAGCGGATTTTTCCCAGCCAGCTTCTGCCGAACAATGTGGGGCCATCTCCTGGTCCAATCCATAGTGATAGTTTGTGCACCGCTCCATCATAGGAGACTTTTACTGCTGCACTGCCGATTACAGGGATTAGCTCTTTCGTGTAAGTTCTCAGCTTGGTATGAATAGGGCTCAGCTTGGGCCTTTGTGCCTTGTTGCACCACAGCCTCTCGCAGGTCTTTTTGCTCATGATAGACTGACTCGTACCCGTGTCCAATTCCATGGATACTGGAATTCTGTTCAGTTCATCTTTTAACATGATCGTTGGACATTTAGTGGTGAAGGTGTGTACCCCGTACACTTCTGCTTCCTCGGTTTAAGTCCCTAATTCAGTTTGATCCACCATGGATCGGTCTTCCTCTGCAACGTGGTGGTTTGCGGGTTTTGCAGCTCATCTGCACATTCACTGGAGGTGTTCCATTGTTCCACAGACTTTGCACGCAGTGTTTAAAGCGGCATTGATGGGCTCGGTGATCACCTCCGCAGCACCAACAAGGTTTTAATTGCCTCGCATTCACACTTGATGGCGGACTCTGAGTCATCTGAGGTCATGCAGATGCAGGCATGTATGTTCTGCCATATGCATTCCTGCCTGAAAACGACGTTACTTTGTGTACAGTACTTGCCGATGCATCTTTAAGCTGCTAAATTTGTTTGGTGTTATCGCTGGTGGATATAAATGCCTGGGCTATCGTTATAGCTTTGCTCAGGTTCAGTGTTTCAACAGTCAATAGTTTGTGAAGGGTAACCTCATGGCCAATGCCAAGCACAAAATAGTCTCTTAGCATTTGCTCCAGTAATCCACCGAATTCGCAATGTCTTGCAAGGCACCTTAATTTGGCGACGTAGCTCATCACTTCCTGACTTTCAGACCACTGACATGTATAAAATCGATATCTTGCCTTAAGAACGCTCTCCTTCGGATTTATGTGCTCCCAGATCAGCGTACACAGTTCTTCATACGATTTGGCTGTTGGTTTCACCGGAACAAGAAGATTCTTCATGAGGCCATAGGTTGTTGCCCCACAGACGGTGAGGAGGATCGCCCTTCGTTTGGCAGCGTTCTCATTCCCTTCCAGCTTGTTGGCCACAAAGTAGTGGGCGAGTCGCTCCATGAAGGCTTCCCAGTCGTCACCACCTGAGAATTTCTCCAGGATACCACGATCGCGTGATGGTTCATTATCTATTACTCGTCGCCAGTTGTTAGTCACATTGCTTTATTTGAAACATGAGTACTGTAGACTTGAGTAAGTGTGACCTTAGTGTCTCTATTCTGACTCCAGAGGCATGCTTATATGCAGTGCTCCCAAGGGATGCTGGGATTCCTTGGGACTCCCAACAGATGTGACCTCTGGTGGCGGTAGACTGCTGGTTACAAGGTGTTGCATACATAACAGAAGTCATGTTTGACACATTTGCTGGAATTCTTTGAGGATGTAACGCACAGGGTGGACCAGTGGATGTGGTGTACTTGGACTTCCAGAAGGCATTTGACAAGGTGCCACACACAAAGTTACTGCACAAGATAAAAGTTCACGGGGTTGGACTTAATAGATTAGCATGGATAGAAGATTGGCTAACAAACAGAAAACAGAGAGTCGGGATAAATGGTTTATTCTCTGGTTGGCAATCGGTAACGAGTGGGCGCCACAGGGATCAGTGCTGGGACCCCAACTATTTACAATCTATATTAACGACTTGGAAGAAGGGACTGAGTGTAACGTAGCCAAGTTTGCTGACATAACAAAAATGGGAGGAAAAGCAATGTGTGAGGAGGACATAAAAAAATCTGCAAAAGGATATAGACAGGCTAAGTTGGTGGGCAAAAATTTGGCAGATGGGCGAGTATAATGCCGGAAAGTGTGAGGTCATTCACTTTGGCAGAAAAAAAATCAAAGAGCAAGTTATTTAAATGGAGAAAGATTGCAAAGTGCTGCAGTACAGCGGGACTTGGGGGTGCTTGTGCATGAAACACAAAAGGATATTATGCAGGTACAGCAAATGATCAGGAAGGCTAATGGAATCTTGCCCTTTATTGCAAAGGGATGGAGTATAAAAGCAGGGAAGTGTTGCTACAGCTATACAGAGTATTGGTGAGGCCAGACCTGGAATACCATGTGCAGTTTTGGTTTCCATATTTATGAAAGGATATACTTGCTTTTGGAGGCAGTTCAGAGAAGGTTCACTAGGTTGATTCCGGAGATGAGGGTGTTGACTTATGAGGAAAGGTTGAGTAGGTTGAGCCTCTACTCATTGGAATTCAGAAGAATGAGAGGTGACCTTACGAAACGTATAAGATTGAGGGGGCTTGAGAAGGTGGATGCAGAGAGAATGTTTCCACTGGTGGGAGAGACTAGAACTAGAGGGCATGACCTTAGAATAAGGGACCACCCATTTAGAACTGAAATGAGGAGAAATTTCTTCTGAGCGTTGTGAATATGTGGAATTCGCTGCCTCAGAGCTGTGGAAGCTGGGACATTAAATAAATTTAAGATAGAAATAGATAGTTTCTTAAACGATAAGGGGTTATGGGAAGCGGGCGGGGAAGTGGAGCTGAGTTCATGATCAGGTTAGCCATGATCTTATTGAATGGTAGAGTAGGCTCGAGGGCCCATATGGCCTACTCCTGCTCCTATTTCTTATGTTCCCAATGTTGCCTATCTCCTCCCTTTTTTATTTCCTTCTACTGATGAGCCTCTGTTCCATACCTCCATTACCCCGAGGCTTCATCTCTCTAGGTTGCCTCCATGCTTCAACACATCCATATTGCTGTAGTCCAAAGCACTCATCCAGCACTAAGTCTTGCATCTTGTGCTCTCCAAACTCCGCTGGCTCCCTGTGCCTCAATGAGTCAAGTTCAAAATTCACATTATTGTTTTCAATAATAATTGTTATCCTTCCCAGCACAAACCCACTTCCCCTAGTTTCAGGTTTCTCCTCATCTCTCTCTCACCACTATTGATGGTTGCTCATTCAACAACTACACTTCTGCCATCTGGAATATTCCATCTAGTTTTTTTTGCCTAGCCACCTGGGCAGGAATTTCTTAATGTCTCAATGCTGCATGGACTTGATCAATTTTCTAAGTCATCCTTTTTCCTGGCCCCCACTGTTGTTGAGAGAGGGTTTGTGTGTGTTGTGGAGTGTGGAACTGAGTCATGCACCTTTGCACAAAATTGCGTGTTTACTCGGACAGAGACAGATTGCAAGCTCCAGTTAAATTATGAACCCCTGAACCTAACTCTTCCTTTCCAAGAAGAGAGTCTAACACAGATTAAATGAGTGAGTTTGCATCATATGGACCTTCCTTACGCCATGACCATTAATTGGCCAAGCATCATCAGGAAGCTGATGCGTTCAAATTGCATAATATCCAAGTGAAGTGGGCAAATACTGATATTGTTTGAATTAATAACAGTCTGAAAGAGAAGTACCAATATAAATATTTATAGGTTTCTGAAATAACTTTGTATGAAATATCTTTGTCAGAAACTTCACTGAGCTAAAATGTTTATCAATCTTACTTGTTCTTTTCTTTCTCTTGAAGATTATGATCGAGTTCTGTCCTGGTGGTGCAGTGGATGCAACAATGTTGGGTAGGCTTTCAGTGTCTTAAGATTTAAATAGCAAAATGCTATTTTGTGTATTCAATATTTGAAAAGTGCATTACTTTCAAAATTTGATGGATTTAAAAAAAAAAAAAAGCTTTTTTGTGGAATCCTTGTGGGCCTGGTGTAGCAGCAGTGCTCCCCTGGATCCTGCAAAGAGCACTAAGACCTCCCCAACCCCAGACTTCCCTCTCTCTCCCAGTGACGACATCGGCTTATAAAATCCCTGCGCAGTGTAATTTTATGCCAGAGACCGTTCCCAAATGTGCCACCAGTTTAAAATTGATCCGCTAGTTTATACTTTATTTGGTGCAAGCATTTGATTAAAATCTTCTCGGCAGCCTTGCCCATAATCCAGAACCAATGCTTGATATCAAAAGCTTTTAAGAGCTTTTGATGTCAAGGATGTCACACCTTGCCTGTCACATACACACAGTCTTGTGCACCACACAGCAGCACTGAATAAACTGTTGAGGTTTAAATATTACTAGCATGGTGTTTTCCTCAAATCTTTGTTCAACTTGCTCATCTGTTGTTTTTAAAATAAACCATTGAGACAGCCATTTAAAGTGAAACTGATTTACTTTTACTTTTTCATAGTTTTGTTGTTGGCTAAGGCCTAACTCTGCCAACTGTAAGCATTTTGCTCCCCAAAACCTGAAGCTGAGTAGCCGTAGGTAATTGATCATCACCTGCACTCACAAGCTTGTGAAACAGTCAGTGACTTCTGGCATCTTGATTTTTGTCATTGGTCAGCACTAGACCTTCCTTCATGACCACACAATGGGCCCAAGTTTCCACATGATTTGCGCCTGATTTTTAGGAGCAACTGGTGGAGAACGGACTATCTTAGAAATCGCAATTCTCCACATTTTTTTTTCTGCAGTTCTAGTCAGGTAGAACAGTTCCACTTTGGAACAGAATTTTTTCTTCAAAAGGGGTCGTGTCCGGCCACTGACGCCTGATTTCAAAGTTTCCACAGTGAAAACGTACTCCAAACTAACTTAGAATGGAGCAAGTGAAGATTTTTGTAGAACTGAAAAAACCTGTTCTACACATTAAAAAAAATCAGGCGCAGGTTACAAATTAGGCGTCCAGAACGAGGTGGGGGGGGGAGGGGGAAGGGAAGTCATTAAATTCTACAATAAATCCTTATTTATACTTATACAAATATTATACAAATAAATCCAACCTGAATAAAAATTTATAAGCAACGAAAAGATCTTCCTACCTCTGTGAAAGTGCTTCAGCCAGGGAGAATGCTGCAGCAAGCCTCACAAAACGAGGCAGCCGTTCGTTCCCGCGGGGGGGTGGGGGGGGGGGGGGGGAAAGGAAGTCGTTCCAGACGACCGAACGGGGGGGGGGAAAAGGGAGGAAGCCGTTCCAGACGGCGGGAGGGAGGGAACCGACCGCACTGGGGGTGGGGGGAGGAAAGCCGTTCCAGACGGCGGGCAGGTGGGAACCGACCGCCGACCGAACGCGGGGGGGGGGGGGGGGGGAAGGGGGGAAGGAAGCCGTTCCAGACGGCGGGAGGGAGGTAACCGACCGACCGAACGCAGTGTGAGTGGGGGGGTGGGGGGGAGCCGTTCCAGACGGCGGGCGTGAGGGAACCGACTGAACGCAGGGGAGGAAGCAGTTCCAGACGGCGGGGAGGGACCGAACGCGGTGGGGGGGGAGCCGTTGAGGGGGGGGGGAGTGTGGGCCCGACCGACCGAACGCAGCGGGGGGAGGAAGCCGTTCCAGACGGCAGGAGGGAAGGAGACAGAAGGCTGCAGGAAGCCTCAGAAATTGAGGAGCCATTTCCCGACGGCAAAAGGGGGAAGTCGTCGGGAAACGGCTGCCTCAACTTTCTGAGGCTTCCTGCAGCCTTCTCAGTGCTGATGTGCTGATGAAAATGTGCTTTTATTAAAAAATGTTCAAAAACTAAACAGCTACAAAGAACTACAAAAATGACCAAGTGCCAATGTTTCCTTCACACTGCGCGTGCGCGAACGCTCCAACGCACACGCGCAGCGTTGCTGGCAGGAAAAAAACTAATTTTAATAGTACCCGCCCCCTCCCACTTACAAAATCGGCGCGAGTGTAAGCTCCGCCCCCCTGGGCGCTGCGCCAAACAGACAAGGAGCTGCAGGGCTCTCCAGAATCGTGAGGTTTTTTTCCGGCGCCGTTTTAGGCGCGAAAAACGGGCGCCCAGCTCGGAGGGGCGCCCGTTTTTTATCGTTTGGAAACTTGGGCCCAGTATGTCAAAACCCCACCAGCCCCCGTACATGTCCTTCCTTGCTTCCTCTGTGCAGCTGTGGGCTTCTAAAGTTATGAGAAATATCCTCGCTGGCACTGACATTGTTTGAGCAAGATCTTGAGGTGTATTGTCGTAGAAAGTAAACACCTCTGCAACTCTGCTCTTGTTGCCTGGCTTTAATTTAGGGTTCTCATGGAAGGGGTCCACCCCGAAGAGCCAAATGTCATATCCCTCCTCTTTTTTTCCCAATTCTATCCAGTGCCTCATCAACCTGCACCCCACCCCGCTCGCAGGCATTCTCCATTCACATGTAATTTACCTAGTGTGGCGTTTTCTTCAACAGAATTGGATCGTGGACTGACTGAACCACAGATCCGTGTTGTTGCTCGTCAGATGTTGGAAGCTGTAGACTACCTTCACAGTCAGAAAATCATCCATCGGGACTTGAAGGCAGGGAATGTTCTACTCTCCCAGGATGGCAATGTTAAACTTGGTAAGGCGTTTGCTTGTTTCAAACAGTTATCCGTGCAAAGTTAGTCTGTGCAGTTATAAAGTCTAATAGTGATAGAAAATAATGAAACTTCTTTTAAACCAAGTGCAAAATACAGTAAAACATTTAGATTTTCAGTAACGTGTTGGAGTCAAGCTGTGTAACTTCTAAATGGACATTCATGGCCTTTTAAATAGAATTTCCTGTGCAATAGGCGTGTACGTTTTCTGAGCTTCCAAAGTTTACACAAGTGACTCTTGAGGAAGTAACTTTTTGTGGTTGCAGATTATGTATATTCAGCAGTAACAGGGTTTAGAGGGAGGCTCAGTAATAAGTGCTCCAATATACAGGAGTAACTTTTTTTCAAAGGGCCTGACATGATTAGTTGAAGGACGTTTGCTTTCTCAGTTTCTGCTGAGCTGTTGTTGGAAGAGGAGGTGTTTTCCTCAAGTCAGGGAGATTCCTCTTCAACAGAACATGAACTTGAGTGCCTTCATACAACATATTTAAGACACTTTGAAGTAGGTCTCCTACCCACTTGGCCACAGGAAACACCTGGTCTGGAAAAACCTTAATGGGGGAAATAGAAGATTTTCATTCCAAAAAAAAACACACAAAGTTGCTTCAGTTTTAGAATCATAGAATGATACAGCACAGAAGGAGGCCATTCAGCCCATCATTGCACTTTTAATAAATTTGTTTATTGGTGCTTTGAATAAGATATTCTGTATCCAATTTCTGAGTTGCCTCTTCACTTGCAAGGGGAACAAAACACTTACTTGATTAACAAACAGTTCTAACATTTTTCAGCTGCTGACGTTGGTTGTTAGTTATAGCTCAGTGGCATGCCCAGATATGAGCACAAAATCTAGGCTGACACTCCAGTATTACACTGGAGGGAGTGCTGCGCTGTCTGAGGTGCCATCGTTCGGGTGAGAAGTTAAACCGAGGTGTCGTCTGCCCTCTCAAATTGACATAGAAGATGGGGGAGAGTTCTTGATTTTCTGGCCAATATTTATCTCTCAACCAGCATGAATAAAACCGATTATCTGGTCATTATCAGAATTCTGTTCAGTAGACCTTGCTGTGTAAAAATTGATTGCCACGTTTCCTATATTTCAACAGTGACAACACTTCAAAAGTGCTTCATTGGCTGTAAAGTGCTTTGAAACTTGTTGAGGCTGTGAACTGTGCTATATATAAAGCAAGTCTTTTTTTTGTTCTTTAGTGTTTAACACATCCTCAGACCACTTCTGCAAATCTTACAAGGGAACTTGTAAATGAACAGTGCAAACTTTTTTTTTTATTCGTTCTGGCATGTGGGCGTCATTGGCACGGCCAGCATTTATTGCCCATCTCTAATTTCCCTTGAGAAGGTAGTGGTGAGCCGCCGTCTTGAACTGCTGCATTCCTTATGGTGAAGGTACACTCTCAGTGCTGATAGGGAGGGAGTTCCAGGATTTTGACCCAGCAACGTTGAAGGAATGGTAATATATTTTCAAGTCAGGATGGTGTGTAACTTGGAGGGGAACTTGCAGGTGATTGTGCACCCATGCACTTGCTGCCCATGTCCTTCTAGGTGGTAGAGATCGTGAGTTTGGGAGACTTCTTCCATGGTCTCCTTCAGCTAAACATCTGACAAGATTGGGTGTTATTGCCTGAAAACCCATTGAATGCTCTTTCTCCTATTGAACTACTTTCCTTGGTGGGGCCTCGGGTGGCACTGAAATGGCGGGCTGCCTTGTTTTCTGCATCCTACTGCTTGTGCGAGAGATGCACTGCGGAACTTCTTGGCTGAGGCAACATTGAATGAGTACTGTTTCTGCCAAGTTGAGCTTTTCATGATCGCGACATGTATTCCAATGGTGCTGTGAATGTGCCAGTATTGTTACTGGGCTGCAGGCGGTCCCCCCACAGTGTTTGCAGTGTTTGTGGCCCTAATCTGAGTTTGGAGCCTACTTTCAAAGTTAAGGTTTGTTTTAGCACTTTTTCTTCCATGTAAATGGCCCTACTACAGTAATGTAAGCATATTGCATCTCTTACAAACTAAAGGCTGGATCCTTTACTATTTGACATGCAAAGCTAATAACTAACCCAGATCGGAAGTACTTTTTCACACACGGTAGCACACATCTGGAACCCTCTTCCCCCAAAAGTCTGTGGGGCCGAATTGCCCCTTTCCTTGAGGCCTGTTATCACCGGAACTCGGCGGCCACGTTGCGGAGTGCAATGGCCACTGATTTTTCGTGTAATGGCCGGCATTAGCAAAATTCCGCTCCTGCGGTATCCCAGCGGTGACCCGCTCCCCTCCTACCGCTTTGCTGCTGCCGAGCGGTCCTAAGTGCGTCATCAGAGTACGCACCACCGATGTCCCCCACCCCCCTCCCCGACGACGAAGAAATTCCGCCAAGAACATCTTCCAAAAGCTGCTTTTTTTCGGGCGATGCAGTGAGGCTGTGGCCTTTTAAAATGCCGCTGATGCCATGTTTTAGTTTGTCGGCAGACTGCCCCCCGGTTTGGCCGGGCTGCCAACAGGCGGCCTGGCACCCCCTCTTGGGTGCCAGGTTGCTGGCCTGGCTGAAACCCTCCCTGGTGGCCCAGTGGACCGAACTTTAAAAATCGTGAAGGCATTCCCCTTTAAGGTGACTCGGCGCTGTGATGACATCATCAGCGCTACGCTGATGACTGACACTGGTGGACACTACACCCTGCCCCAACTTCCGCCCCTCTAGTCTGCTCACTGCCGCATATCCTCCCCCATTGAGTGACTTCCGGTACGCCGGGGGGAAAAAAGCCAAAGCGGAATTTCGCTCAAGAGGCCACCTTATCCACCGCGGTGGTAAAAACAACAGAAACAGGGTGCATGTGCCCCGTTTCCAGCGGTGGGCAATTTCAGCCCCTGTGAATGCTGGGTCAGTTGAAATTTTGAAGACTTGAGATCAATAGTCTTTTGTTGGGCAAGGGTATCAAGGGATACAGAGCCATGGCGGATAAGTGGAGTTGAGGTACTGATCAGCTATGATCTAATTGGAATAGCCTTGAGAGGCTGAGTGGTCGATTTCTGTTCCTATTACAGTAAAGTGCTTACTTGCCCACTACACTTCCAGAACTAGGAAATATTACCACTTTGTACTTTTATAACCGTCTGCAAACATAGAAGACCAGATTTTAATTTTCTCGCTGTAGATTCCAAAGTTACTGGTTCACAAAAATAACATTAACTATTCCAGCACATGCATTTCCAGTAGGAAAGGCTGCTTCAAATAGAATTACTGATTACATTTATTTACAATGTTTAAAAACATGATTCCCAGAACCACAAGGACAATATTAAAAAGTAATACTTGTACAAGAGAGTGGGCATGCTGGGTTAGGGAAGGAAAAATCATCCAGGGTTCCTGGTCCTGATTACTATCCAGTGACCTGTGCTGAAGGTACATGTGTGGAAGTTGGATGCAGATGGGATTGGACTTGGCTGCAAACTTTTTGAATATATGGGTAGCAGTTTACTATAGTTAGTTAGCAAACATTTAATTCTGTTTGAAGCAGCTTTTCCTACTGGAAATGCATGTGCTGGAATAGTTAGATGTTATTTTTGTGAACCAGTAACTTTTGGAATCTACAGCGAGAAAATTAAAATCTGGTCTTCTATGTTCGCAAAGGGTTATAAAAGTTTAATGTAATGTAAATGCTTTCCAACTTAGCACAGATTTGCCAGTTTAAAACTTATTAATAGCATTTTATTGTTTCTGTTTGAGCTGATAACGTAAGTGTTTTGCAAGCACAAGAAGTGTAAAACAGCACCGCCCAAGCTCTCTGGCCCTGTCATGAACTCTGCAGCTGAGCCTTCCACTGCACGTGACCAGCAATGTTTTACCATCACTTAAACCCGTTGACTACATCCCAAGTCTAATATTAACACTCATCTGGATTCATGTTCTTCTACTTTTTTCATCTGTTGGGGACTTAAATTAATTGGTAACAGAACAACATAGCTTTTTTTTAAAAAAGACAAATTGATGAAACAGAGAAAATAGGTTTGATGTGTGTAGGTCTGATGCTTATTAAGAAAATTACCATACACACTATCACATTTTACTTAAATATATATGAAACTAAGCCCACACACATGAGATTTAGGGACATCCAGAACCGTGTGTGCCTTGAGTATTGTGTTTTGTAGCCAGATCAGACTTTGGAACTTGTTACAGATGTGTGAATCTTGCTGCTTTAATTTTCAATTCAAGCTGAGAAAATGGCGGGCTGAAAGTCCAGAAAGAGATAATTTGCTTTTAGAAAGCACCTCTTGTCCTCAGGACATCTTGAAACACTTCACTTTTGAAGTCTTCCTTTTGAAGTGCTTCACTGTTAAATAGTTAAACATGACAGCTGTTATGTATTGATGTGTGTATCATCCTGGTACCTTAAATGTAATGTAAGCACAATGCTACACCACAGAGGGCACTGTGGTGGGAAACCTGGAAGTACTTGCAACAGGTGCTATAAAAGGCTGACCACCACACCTGCGTGGCACTCTGAAGCTGAGCAATAAAGGACGAAGGTCACAGCAGTTAGATTAACACCAGACCGTGTGGAGTCAGTGATTTGTGTGCTACATACACCACATTGGCGACCAGGAAGCGGACGAACTCCACGCAACCATGGCTACTCTGGGCTCGCTAAAGGATTTTACCGTGGGCAATGATTGGGAGGCCTTCACAGAAAGGCTCAAGTACTACTTCACAGCAAACGACCTGACGGAGAACACGGATGCAATGAGAGATAAGCGTAAGGCGATATTGCTCTCCAGTTGTGGAGATGAGGTTTACTGTCTCGTCAGGGATTTGCTGGCACCCGGGAGCGCTAGGGACAAGTCATACGAGGAGTAGACTGAACTCATTCGTGACCAGTTGAAACCGAAGGAGAGCATCCTCACGGCCAGATACAAATTTTACCATCACTGCAGACCTGAGGGCCAGGATGTCACCAAATATGCTGCGGACCTCAGGAGACTCGCGGCGCCGTGTGATTTTGACGCACATCTTGACGAGGCTTTGCGGGATGTTTTCGTTATGGGGATTGGCCATGAGGGACTCCTTCACAAGCTGTTAGCCACGGAACCCAGTCACTCTGACAAAGGCATATATGACCTCGACTTGCAGCATCAAGCAAATAATCCACACAGTCTCGAACCCGGCAGGCACTGTCCACAGGATAGCGCCCACCGCGGACAAAACTGCAGAACGTGGTTCTGTCTGGGGCAGAGAGCACGGACCTCGGGGTCCTGGAATTCAGAGTCTGCTGAGGGGGGGCCAATCAAGAAGCACCATGCTGGTGCTGTGGAGGAAGCCATGGGGCTCACCGATGCAGGTTTGCGGAGTACACATGCCATACCTGCCGCGTTAAAGGCCACCTTCAGCGTATGTGTAAAAGAAATCGGACTCACCACGTGGCTGAGGAGATGGGGGATGGTCCATCATCCAGCGAGGGGCAGGCAGAAGATGACGAGGTGTTGGGACTCTACACGTGTACCGACGATTCGCCCCCAGTGATAAGGGAAATAAAAATCAACGGAATCCCTGTGAGTATGGAAGTGGACACGGGCTTGGGTCCGTCGTTGATGAGTCGGAGAACTTTTGATAAACTGTGGATTAACCCAGCTGCACGACCCAAGCTGGTCCCGGTCACGGCGAAGCTGCGTACCTACACCAGGGAACTAATACCTGTTCTTGGCAGAGCAATGGTGCAGGTATCCCACGGGGACGAGACGCACGGTTTACCTTTGTGGGTCGTTGCAGGCGATGGGCCGACACTCCTCGGCCGGAGGTGGATGGGGATGGTCTTTGGGAGCTGGGAAGACTTCATCACTCCCCGAGGTGCTGCCGTGCCCCGGGTCCCCAGATAAGCGCCGACCGAGCTGGAGCTGCAGCCTCAATCCACACACAGGCAAGCCTCAGTCCCGAACCTCAGAGATCCTGCAGCCTCAGCCCCCACAGGCAAGCAGCCCGACAGAGGGGCCTAGTGGGGGCGGGGGGGGGGACAGTGAGCCGGCGGGGTGCGAGGGATCCAGGATGGCTGGCGGATCGGAGGGGCCCACGCAGAGGGAGAGTCGGGCGGCGGCAGCAGCTGGAGGTCGGAGGCCACGGCAGCCGCTACAGAGGCCGCAGGGGAGGCGGCAAGTGCGGCCGCTGGAGAGGCAACGACGGCCACAGGGGAGGCGGCTACGGTGGCCGCCGAAGAAGCGACGACGACGGCCGCAGGAGAGGCGGCAAGTCGGGTGGCAGCGGAGGGCATCCGGAGCGGCGGAGAGCAAGATGGCGGCGGCATTGTGTCCAGAGCAGCAGAGCATCAAAGATGGCGGCGCCCAAGGAGAAGCCTTATGGAATCCTCCTGCATCAAAGATGGCGCCTTAAAAATGAAATGCATCCGGGAGTCTTAATAGGGCCTTGCCATGAGGTGGTCCCCACAAAGGACTTCTGTAAGGCAGAGCAAGTCTAAAATGAGCTATGTTAATGTGAGATGGCGAATTTATAACAATTAATTTTTTTATGCTGAATGGCCACTGTATTTGTGTAAAATAATGGATATGAAGTACAATTAATGATAACGGCTAACAAGGAAATCAGGGATCCGTTACCAGTCAATAACTAGTTAATGTACCAGATAGCATGTACCATACTAACGCACTGTCTATGCCTACCTGCCTTCCGTTGGACAAGTGTGATGTTATGTATTGATGTGTGTATCGTCGTCCTGCGTCATAGAAACATAGAAACATAGAAAATAGGTGCAGGAGTAGGCCATTCGGCCCTTCTAGCCTGCACCGCCATTCAATGAGTTCATGGCTGAACATTCAACTTCAGTACCCCATTCCTGCTTTCTCGCCATACCCCTTGATCCCCCTAGCAGTAAGGACCTCATCTAACTCCTTTTTGAATATATTTAGTGAATTGGCCTCAACAACTTTCTGTGGTAGAGAATTCCACAGGTTCACCACTCTCTGGGTGAAGAAGTTCCTCCGCATCTCGGTCCTAAATGGCTTACCCCTTATCCTTAGACTGTGACCCCTGGTTCTGGACTTCCCCAACATTGGGAACATTCTTCCTGCATCTAACCTGTCTAACCCCGTCAGAATTTTATATGTTTCTATGAGGTCCCCTCTCATTCTTCTGAACTCCAGTGAATACAAGCCCAGTTGATCCAGTCTTTCTTGATAGGTCAGTCCCGCCATCCCGGGAATCAGTCTGGTGAACCTTCGCTGCACTCCCTCAATAGCAAGAATGTCCTTCCTCAGGTTAGGAGACCAAAACTGTACACAATACTCCAGGTGTGGCCTCACCAATGCCCTGTACAACTGTAGCAACACCTCCCTGCCCCTGTACTCAAATCCCCTTGCTATGAAGGCCAACATGCCATTTGCTTTCTTAACCGCCTGCTGCACCTGCATGCCAACCTTCAATGACTGATGTACCATGACACCCAGGTCTCTTTGCACCTCCCCTTTTCCTAATCTGTCACCATTCAGATAATAGTCTGTCTCTCTGTTTTTACCACCAAAGTGGATAACCTCACATTTATCCACATTATACTTCATCTGCCATGCATTTGCCCACTCACCTAACCTATCCAAGTCGCTCTGCAGCCTCACAGCATCCTCCTCGCAGCTCACACTGCCACCCAACTTAGTGTCATCCGCAAATTTGGAGATACTACATTTAATCCCCTCATCTAAATCATTAATGTACAGTGTAAACAGCTGGGGCCCCAGCACAGAACCTTGCGGTACCCCACTAGTCACTGCCTGCCATTCTGAAAAGTACCCATTTACTCCTACTCTTTGCTTCCTGTCTGACAACCAGTTCTCAATCCATGTCAGTACACTACCCCCAATCCCATGTGCTCTAACTTTGCACATCAATCTCTTGTGTGGGACCTTGTCGAACGCCTTCTGAAAGTCCAAATATACCACATCAACTGGTTCTCCCTTATCCACTCTACTGGAAACATCCTCAAAAAATTCCAGAAGATTTGTCAAGCATGATTTCCCTTTCACAAATCCATGCTGACTTGGACCTATCATGTCACCTCTTTCCAAATGCACTGCTATGACATCCTTAATAATTGATTCCATCATTTTACCCACTACCGATGTCAGGCTGACCGGTCTATAATTCCCTGTTTTCTCTCTCCCTCCTTTTTTAAAAAGTGGGGTTACATTGGCTACCCTCCACTCCATAGGAACTGATCCAGAGTCAATGGAATGTTGGAAAATGACTGTCAACGCATCCACTATTTCCAAGGCCACCTCCTTAAGTACTCTGGGATGCAGTCCATCAGGCCCTGGGGATTTATCGGCCTTCAATCCCATCAATTTCCCCAACACAATTTCCCGGCTAATAAGGATTTCCCTCAGTTCCTCCTCCTTACTAGACCCCCCGACCCCTTTTATAACCGGAAGGTTGTTCGTGTCCTCCTTCGTGAATACCGAACCAAAGTACTTGTTCAATTGGTCCGCCATTTCTTTGTTCCCCGTTATGACTTCCCCTGATTCTGACTGCAGGGGACCTACGTTTGTCTTTACTAACCTTTTTCTCTTTACATATCTATAGAAACTTTTGCAATCCGTCTTAATGTTCCCTGCAAGCTTCTTCTCATACTCCATTTTCCCTGCCCTAATCAAACCCTTTGTCCTCCTCTGCTGAGTTCTAAATTTCTCCCTGTCCCCAGGTTCGCTGCTATTTCTGGCCAATTTGTATGCCACTTCCTTGGCTTTAATACTATCCCTGATTTCCCTTGATAGCCACGGTTGAGCCACCTTCCCTTTTTTATTTCTATGCCAGACAGGAATGTACAATTGTTGTAGTTCATCCATGCGGTCTCTAAATGTCTGCCATTGCCCATCCACAGTCAACCCCTTAAGTATCATTCGCCAATCCATCTCAGCCAATTCACGCCTCATACCTTCAAAGTTAGCCTTCTTTAAGTTCTGGACCATGGTCTCTGAATTAACTGTTTCATTCTCCATCCTAATGCAGAATTCCACCATATTATGGTCACTCTTCCCCAAGGGGCCTCGCACAACGAGATTGCTAATTAATCCTTTCTCATTACATAACACCCAGTCTAAGATGGCCTCCCCCCTAGTTGGTTCCTCGACATATTGGTCTAAAAAACCATCCCTTATGCACTCCAGAAAATCCTCCTCCACCGTATTGCTTCCAGTTTGGTTAGCCCAATCTATGTGCATATTAAAGTCACCCATTATAACTGCTGCACCTTTATTGCACGCACCCCTAATTTCCTGTTTGATGCCCTCCCCAACATCACTACTACTGTTTGGAGGTCTGTACACAACTCCCACTAACGTTTTTTGCCCTTTGGTGTTCTGCAGCTCTACCCATATAGATTCCACATCATCCAAGCTAATGTCCTTCCTAACTATTGCCTTAATCTCCTCCTTAACCAGCAATGCTACCCCACCTCCTTTTCCTTTTATTCTATCCTTCCTGAATGTTGAATACCCCTGGATGTTGAGTTCCCAGCCCTGCTCATCCTGGAGCCACGTCTCCGTAATCCCAATCACATCATATTTGTTAACATCTATTTGCACAGTTAATTCATCCACCTTATTGCGGATACTCCTTGCATTAAGACACAAAGCCTTTAGGCTTGTTTTTTTAACACCCTCTGTCCTTTTAGAATTTTGCTGTACAATGGCCCTTTTTGTTCTTTGCCTTGGGTTTCTCTGCCCTCCACTTTTCCTCATCTCCTTTTTGTCTTTTGTTTTTGCCTCCTTTTTGTTTCCCTCTATCTCCCTGCATTGGTTCCCATCCCCTTGCCATATTAGTTTAACTCCTCCCCAACAGCACTAGCAAACACTCCCCCGAGGACATTGGTTCCGATTCTGCCCAGGTGCAGACCGTCCGGATTGTACTGGTCCCACCTCCCCCAGAACCGGTTCCAATGCCCCAGGAATTTGAATCCCTCCCTGCTGCACCATTGCTCAAGCCACGTATTCATCTGAGCTATCCTGCGATTCCTACTCTGACTAGCACGTGGCACTGGTAGCAATCCCGAGATTACTACTTTTGAGGTCCTACTTTTTAATTTAGCTCCTAGCTCCTTAAATTCATTTCGTAGGAACTCATCCCTTTTTTTTACCTATGTCATTGGTACCAACGTGCACCACGACAACTGGCTGTTCTCCCTCCCTTTTTAGAATGTCCTGCACCCGCTCCGAGACATCCTTGACCCTTGCACCAGGGAGGCAACATACCATCCTGGAGTCTCGGTTGCGGCCGCAGAAACGCCTATCTATTCCCCTTACAATTGAATCCCCTATCACTATCGCTCGCCCACTCTTTTTCCTGCCCTCCTGTGCAACAGAGCCAGCCACGGTGCCATGAACTTGGCTGCTGCTGCCCACTCCTGGTGGGGGGGCGAAAGTGTGATGTTATGTATTGATGTGTGTATCGTCCTGGTACCTTAAATGTAATGTAAGCACAATGCTGCACCACAGAGGCGCTGTGGTGGAAACCTGGAAGTGCCTGCAACAGGCGCTATAAAAGGCTGACCACCACACCTGAGTGGCACTCTGGAGCTGAGCAATAAAGGACGGAGGTCACAGCAGTTAGATTTACACCAGACCGTGTGGAGTCAGTGATTTGTGTGCTACATATACCACAATAGCCAGCTGAACACAGCAAGCTCTCACAAATTAAGGCATTGAAATATCAGCCAAGATTATGTGCTCAAGTCCTGGATGGGTTTGAAACTATGACCTCTGACTCAGAGGCAAGACTGGTACCAACTGAGCCAAGGTGACAGAACCTAGAACAACGAAGTTAGGTGACTTAAATTGCTAATAGGTATATCATAGAATGGTTACATCACAGAAGGAGGCCATTCGGCCCGTCGAGCCCATGTTGACTCTCAGCTAGTCCTACTCCCCTGCCCTTTCCCTGTAGCCCTACAATTTATTTCCCATCAGATACTTATCCAATTCCCTTTTGAAAGATAAAATTGAGTTTGCTGCCACCACCCTTTCAGGCAGTGCATTCCAGATCTTAACCACTCGCTGCATAAAGAAGTTATTTCTTGCATTGCCGTTGGTTCTTTTGCCAATCACCTTAAATCTGTGTGCTCTGGTTCTCGACCCTTCTGCCAATGGGAACAGTTTCTCTCTATCTATTCTGTCCAGACCCCTCATGATTTTGAACAGCTCTATCAAGTTCCTCTCAATTTTCTCTGCTCCAAGGAGAACCATTCCAATTTCTCCAGTTTATCAACTTAACTGAAGACCCTCATTCCTGGAATCATTCTCGTAAATTTTTTCTGCGTTCCCTCAAAGGTCTTCACACCCTTCCTAAAGTGTGGTGCCCAGAATTGGACACATTACTCCAGTTGGGGTCAAACCAGTGTTTTATACAGGTTCATCATAATTTCCACATTTTTATACTCTATACCCCTATTCATGAAGCCCAGGATCCCGTAAGCCATTTTAACTGCTTTCTCAACCTGCCCTGCCATCTTCAACGATTTATGCACATGTACCCCCAGGTCTCTCTGTTTGTGTACCCCCTTTAGGATTGTACCATTTAGTTTATATGACTTCTCATTCTTTCTGCCAAAATGCATCACTTCACACTTTTCGTGATTAAATTTCATCTGCCACGTGTCTGCCCATTTCACCAGCCTGTCTGTCTTTCTGAAATCTATCACTCTTCTCACTGTTCACTATACTTACAAGTTTTGGGTCATCTGCAATTGCAGTGGTTTCATGTGAGTTGAACAAGCTAATGGTTCATCTATTGTGACTGTGGCAGCCTGCTGATTTGAGTGTATTTTTGTAAAATGTTGATGTTCCTGAGGAGATAGTGTATCATATATCACATTTCCATGTTTATATAGCATTTATTTGTATTTATCAAATTTAATTGTCTGATAACCCAATTTCAAATTGATTATAAGCACAACACTGGAAAAAATACGGCAGATTTATAATTTCCAGTGTGAAATCAGATGAAAAGCTAATTTTAATTCCCTGCTGATACCCAAAGTGGCTTTAGATAACCAAACATATTGAACTCACCTTGCCAGTAACTTTAATTTAGATAAACTTTCCGAAACACTTCATGTAATCATTTATTATTGATGATGGCTCTTTATTTGTAAAACTGAAGTGTTTAATGTTTGTAAACTTCCCTTTAAACACCCCCCTCCCCCCCCCCCCCCCCTCCCACCATTCCCTACGCCTGATTTGTAACCTACGCCTGATTTTCTAAAGTGTAGACAAGGTTATTTCGAGCGTACAAAAATCTTCTCTAACTCCATTCTAAGTTAGTTTGGAGTAAGTTTTCACTGACGAAACTTTGAAAACAGACGTAAGTGGCCGGACACGCCCCCTTTTGAAAAAAAATTCTGTCCAAAGTGAAACTGTTCTAACTGACTAGAACTGGAGCAAACTAAATGACGAGAATTCCAATTTCTAAGATACTCCGTTCTACACCAGTTGCTCCAAAAAAAATCAGGAGCAAATCATGTGGAAACTTGGGGCCATGGAGCTGTCGTAAAGTTGTTCTGTTCTAAACTCTGAAGTTGCGAAAGAGATTAAAACTGTATGCCGATATAGTGCAGGAAATTGCAGCACTCTTTAAATGCAACCCCTTTACTACCTGACTTGTATTGGGGAATGACAGATCAATGTGTTTATGTTAGCATTTTACTGTGTTTGGTTTTTGCAGCTTTGTTATAGTTTAGAATTCTCGATCATTAGTTTTTTCATGTTGCATTTTTTTTAAGGTTTTAATCTTGTAAGATTTCCTGTTTCGTAATAAAGTTGCAACATTGTATGACAACCAATGAGCAGTTAAATCTTCATGGTACATGTAAAAACAAGATAGGTATTCAAGGATTCAAAAAAATTGATATTTGACAGGTACTACAATGTGACAGAGTATAGAATTTTCTAATTTAATAAACAGTTAAAAGTGAATTGTTCCCTCGCCCCCCCCCCCCCCCAATTAAAACTGCGTATGAATTTAATCTGACTTTTATATTGATAAACTAAGATGTTCTGTACTTATTGCTTCTAAGGCTCTCATAATGTTGCCGCTGCCTTCATGTCCAACCTATAAATGATCATGCTTTGGCAACTAAATACTTATTTCTTTTCACATGTCTTCCTTCTAGTATTTATCCACCACAGATGGATAACCCGTTTAATCAGAATGGTGTCTATTATTATTTTAAACACTTAGAACTGGAACTGAGAACCATCGATGATGAACTTTGACCCTCTTACTATCATGTGTATTACACAGCTTTGTGTTTAAGAACAGCTCAACTGGATAGAAACTGTTGCAGGTTATGTAAGCACAAGGTTAATTTTACAGGATTGGTTACAGCTCTGCTGCTAATCGGATAATATGTTACAATGCTTTGTACTATTAAATCCATATGGTGGTGTTTTGGACTACATGAATCATTGCCAAATTCCCTAAAAAGAGTTATTATAACTGAAATTGTATTCC
Organism: Pristiophorus japonicus; assembly: GCF_044704955.1. NCBI lineage: Eukaryota > Metazoa > Chordata > Chondrichthyes > Pristiophoridae > Pristiophorus > Pristiophorus japonicus. The sequence goes on from NC_091980.1 coordinate 96,066,166, forward strand.
TTCACAGCTGATTTTGGTGTTTCAGCAAAAAACACAAAAACGCTGCAAAAGAGAGAAACTTTCATTGGAACGCCCTATTGGTAAGTAAAAATGGACCTTTTCTGAGTACAAACATTGTGCCTTCTTCCTACTGTGCTACATCAGTCCATTGTGGTTCGTTTAACTTTATATGTAACTTTCATTTCTCTGATAATTTAGAATATTTTTGATCTGTACATGCTGCACAAAGTGGAGGAGTTATTTTTAAAGTAAATTCTTTACTTCTATGTTGAATATGTTCTTGGTTTTCTGTTGTATTTGAGCCATTGAGATAAAATAGGTCGGAAATCATTTGTGCTCCACTTCATTGGTAGATTTTCCTGAACATTTCTAGTTTTTACTTGACCTTAAAAAAAGAAACTTCCAAGATCTATATATCACTGTGCCTTTTGCCAACTTCTAAATCCTCTACTGCTCGGCCCATGTCTCTGATATGGAGTGGCTTGGAATATTTTATTGTATTAAAAGCACTACACAAATGTAAGTTGTTAATGAACTGGTTTATGAAATTAGGTGGGTACAAGATATTCAAACTATTATCATGCAAAACAAGTTGTTCCATTACACCATAAACTGCTGTGACCACCTGCTTTCCAATAGTATGGTATCAATAATACATGTAATCCTTTATGCCAAATCTTGTGCTGTGGATCTGACAACTCTTGGAATATACGAACATACAAAGTTGACAGGCAGGAAAAGACCAGCTGGTCCATCAAGCCTTACATCATGGTGGCCGGACCATAATGACTAAACACTTATTCCCTTCCATCCACCCCTGCAGCCATGTAATCTCCTGGGAGAGACAACAAAAAATGAGAGGTTCAATTTTCCTACAGAAATGGGGGTCTCACGACATGTGCATTAATGAATCATTCTATACCTCATCATGCAGGACTTTTTTAAAAAAGAACTTGAGTATAAGCTCAGCTGCTTTTAATATAGAATTTGTTGCAAAACTTGGCCCATTGTGCTCGGAGAGACTCTGCTGGCATGCAGTCTTTACATTTTTCAATGGTGTGTTGTCAACGTATATATTCATACCTGTGTTTTATTAAGACTGCCTTAATAAAAGCCTTGTTTGCTGAAATTTGCAATGTATCAGGTTAGTGGATTGTCAAAATGTTTGCCAGTGCAAACCAAATAAAATTGTAAAATAAAAACAAAAATGTTGGTAACACTCAGCAGATTAGGCAGCATCTATGGGGGGAGAGAAGCAGAGTTAACCTTTCAGGTCAATGACCTTTCATCAGAACAGAAAATATGTATTGTATACAAATGCTGTATATATAAAATAAAATACCGTAAGCAAAATTGTAACCTTTTACTTGTGTATTTATAAATATGCCATCACTTTCAACTTGGCTACATAAAAAAAAACCTGTTGGTATGCATATATACCTAGCCTGTTGTTTATTGTTCCTACTTCTTTGTTTCACTTGGAGTAACAATGTCAATCACCTCCCATTAATGCGACTACTGTCCTAAAATTGTACTGTCCTCATTTGATTTTGTTTTTAGTTTCGAAATATGCATTGTACCCATATGCTGCAAATTTATTCAGAATTGTGTTTAATAATGCATGTATTTGACCATTGAGAATTTCCTAACAGAATTCTGAAACTGTGTTCAATTTTGTTTTCTCTATTTGTCATTGCTTTCTTGATTTATTTTTAGGATGGCCCCCGAAGTGGTGATGTGTGAGACCATGAAGGATAACCCGTATGATTACAAATCTGACATCTGGTCCTTGGGTATAACATTGATTGAAATGGCTCAGATAGAGCCACCTCATCATGAGTTAAATCCAATGAGAGTTTTGCTGAAAATTGCCAAGGGCGATCCTCCAACGCTGGACAATCCATCAAAATGGTAATGACTGAATTGTTGCACAAGTTTCATATTTTTCTTTACCCAAACCTGTTTTGGGAAAAAGTGTTCTGAAACAAAAATTGGCAAATTCATTTTGCCCAGCTCTGCCTACATAAGAATAGAATCGTGGAAAGTTCTCTGACAGTCACATGCTAAGCCAGTCCATGACTTTTGCAGATGGGCGATGCTGCATGTGGTTTTCTGTTCCCATTCTGTTTAAAGCACCAGGACCGGGATCAGCATGGTCTGCACCAATATCTGCTAAAGGGTTAAACACTTTAAAGCTTAATACTGTATTCATGATTGCCGGCACTCCTGACTGTTGCATAAAATGTTTGCCACCAAAAAGTAACACTGCCATTTGTCAGATTTCTCTGGTCTATGAAAAGAACCCATAAGAAATTGTTGCTACCCACATTATTCAGAAAAGTCCAGTCAATCGGGTATCAATGAGCACACTGGTATCAATCAGTGCTAAAGAGTCACTGGCATCCCATGGTGGCTAAGACTAAACATAGTTTGTTAAGCCTGATAGGGACAAAAGCTGTAAAGTGGGATTAGGCCGGGTAGCTCTTTTTCAGCCAGCACAGACACGATGGGCCGAATGGCCTCCTGTGCCATAAATTTCAAAGATTCTATGAAAACTCACCACAGAGAGAGCAGCACTATGTTTCGTATGTCTCTGGGCCTGCCAAGTTCAAACAAATGAACCTAATGGCATAGATAAGAATGTTCCAGTGCTACTGCTGTTCCAGACTGTTCCAGAATTTATAGTGGAGCAAGCCAGGCCAATCTTAAACACAGTAGTCCGTGCAGCAGATGGGATACTGGCTAGAGAATACAGTTCAGAGTAATGGAGCTGCAGACAGAAATCTTGGTCTTTAAGGTTTTCACAGTTCCCTTGGACTTCAACATTAAAATTCCATTGTATTTTGTTCGACTTGGTGACAAACTGAGAAAACCAAGGGTCATGATGTGTTGAGGAAAATAATTCTTTGACATGCAACCTGCCTTTCAGAGACTGAACTCTGTAATATAAACTGTTCCAACAAAGTGATCTCCTGAGCTCCTCGGTGTGTGTCGGAATCTTGTGCACTGTTAAGTTAGTTTCACTGATCAGGTCTGAAAGACCTCTGGTTTGTAACAGGAAACTTCTGCTAACAAGAAGTGTCAAAGGAAGGGCTCCATTTGCCAGACTAATCTCAACCTTTTTTTTTTCTTGAATTAACATTGTTTGCTAATGTTTGACTTCCACTATATACTAAAGAAGATAAACAAATATTTTTTTGACTTTCAAGAGGGGGAAAGAGATGGTATTTTTTTCTTTTTGATTGGCCATGAGATTCTCAAACCTAATGTGCTTCGGCAGTCTTAATCCGCTTGAACTTGGTGCAATTCCACAGCATAAAGCTGTTGACAGTTCAGCTGTAATTGAGCAAATCTTCTCCCACCCCCAATTCTATAAGGGTTGCCTGCTGTCTGCTGTAAACCTAGGATTCATTTGGCACTGGCTACAAAAGTAGCACTGAATTTTACTTAGTCACTGATATCCTCACCTGAGTGAATTCATACTCTTCCTTTCTCTCTCCCACATTTCCACCCCTCAGGAAAAATAAAACGTTTGGACATTTTTTGTCTGCTATACTTTCCGAGAAATGTAATGAACAGTCAGCGATCACTGAGCAGTGGCATATGTCTTTCATAGTTCAGAACTTCTGACCCTGCAACAGAACAGCTTTCTCCAGTTTATACCAGAGATCCAGTGGATTTGTGGCAAAAAGGGGAATTGATCAAAGGAAGGGAGAACTCTGACCCATCACTGAATAACTTGGGGAAATCTCAAGGTATCATGGCTTTGATGTTTTTTTTTGTCAAAGGCCCTCATGAGCATCACATTCATGATTTGTATGACTGGGTGGCATTGAACTTGTTTATGAAGAACATTAAGATGATGGTTAAGCTGCTCTCTATAGGGTCTTGCACCATACTAAAGACTGTTTGTTGTGTAGCTGATGACGAAATGGAGGCTTGAGATGGCAGCTGCTGGAAGGCAGTAATGGGTGTGAAAACAGTGCCTGTGTCATACTGCATGGTACTGCTAATGACTAACCAGCCAGTCTAATTTGGTAATGGAACCTGGAAGGGTACCATTGTCACTGGGAGTGAGGTTATTTCCCATCTGCTTTAGGTAATCCTGCAGGCCAATGCCCGAATGGGTAGAGTGATCCTGGCTCGTCGAGCAATGGGAGGTTTACCAGTGATTTTTGCTGGTAAGCTGCACAATTTTAGCAGATGAAACTCCAGCAGTACCCCTATCCACACCTGGGATTTGCTAAGCCTTGGCTGTGTCAACATGAACCTAAGCTCTTTGAACTTGGTTGAGTGATTCTGTCTCATTGGGAGATAATATCCATTTTATCAGGTGTACAGAAACTCTGCCCATGTGGATTTCTCAGTAATTTGGTTAGCAGGGGTTCTCTGCATGTCACAGTTCGCAGACCAAAACAAAACTGAGCATTGAACACATACACTTCTGCACATGTCCTACAATGCACTTGAACTGCAACAGGTGATCTTTTGCTTCAGAAATGATTTGGCTTGTTTGAATTCTTTTAACTGAAAAAGCATTTTTTTTTTAATTGTCCTTGGGATGTGGGTGACACTAGCAAAACCACATTTTCTTTCCCTGAGGAAGTGTTCTTGGGGCTTTTCCTTGCAACACTAGTCCTTGAGACAGTGATGATCACACACTTGTGTTGGGTAGTGATGATGATATGCCCAAGTCAGGATAATGCGTGATTTAGAGGGGATTTTAGAAGTGATTGGTGTTAGCGCAATATTGCTGCCCTAGTCCCTTCTCTCTGGTATATTTTGGTGGGGCGGAGGAGAGGTGGCGGCAGCAGAGATGTTAAAGTAACCTTGGTGAGTTGCTGCAGTGTATCCTGTAAATACTACGTATTATAGCCACAGTGCAACAGTGATAGAGGGGATGGCTATTGTGTCCAGTGGCGGGGTGCTGATCAAGCAAAATTATGCCCAAAAGAAGCTTAGATTTTTGCATGTTGCAGCTGTACCTATCCGGGTGAGTGGTGAGTATTACACTTTTGAGCTTGTAGATGGTCGAGAGGTTTTGAGGGTAACAACACATTGCTATTTTAATGTAAAGCTCTGTTGAATTTAAAATGGTTGGGTGCCATTTTCAACAATCTTAATAAAAATATGTTTTGAACCTGATGGACTATTATATGAAACTATTATTTGAAGCATCTTGGAATTGTCATCTCTTCAGGTCTAAAGATTTTAAAGATTTTCTCAAGAAAGCACTGGATAAGAATCCGGACACCCGTCTAAGTGCTGCTCAGCTATTGCAGGTGAGAACTTGAGAAACGTATTCTTGTTTCATATCATAGCATATCAAAGGCACAATCCAAGCATTTATCTATTTTTGTGCCATTTAAGAGTTAAAACTACATTTTTCACAAATGTCATAGGATTATTTGTAACTTGTTTATCCATTTTAAATTGATGAAAATGTACTACTATAGTTTTTTACTATCTACAAAAGTGTCGATGAATGGAAAGTTGAGACATTTTATTGACTTTGATTAAATGCAGTAGCCATACTGTCTGAGTGTTCGAAGAATGCTGAGATTGAATTTCAACTTTAAATTCTCAACTAGCTATCCAGTCTATAATGGATATTGATCCAATTGTTCATTTTTGTGTGGTGACACTGAGTGCAATCAATAGATTTGGGAAAGATGGAACAGCAGAAATAGACCATGTTAAAAGAGATATTTGTTGGGGCCAGTATTGCAACTATGAAGGATTTGTCTGTAACGCATAATGGTGTTTCTGTCACTGTATATATAAAGTTAAAAATCAGGTTCACTCAGGAAATATCCCTGTTTGTCTTGATGCACTGGTCCTTAAATCTAGACATTCATCATTAATCTCTGTAGGAGATCACCTGATCGTCCACCATATCTTGAGCGGGAAATCCCGGAAAAACAACATAAATGGGGGCAGGAAACCCCCAGTGAAACTCTAGCCCATTGTATCCGACCAGTTGTTCAAGGGCGCGGCTCAAGACATTCAATTCAAATACAAACTTTATGTAGGCTTTATTTGAGCTGATTTGCAGCTCTCGAGTTTGAGATACCTATTTACAATTTTTTTTTGTCCTGGGCATTTTTTTTTTAAGTATTTTTCGGCCTCTCTTATTCAAAGACATTAGTTTGTCTGAACCATTGGAGTGTGATAAGATAGGCTACAATGATTCTAGGTGATCAACAAACTGTCACAAGTGTTGGTGTCCAGGGACCTTGTGTCTAATCAAGTTCATTTGAAGTTAGCACAGCAGACATAAGTGTTGTTTATTTTCTATCTTCTGAGAAGGGATAGCTGAGCCTGTAACTATCATAAAACTTAGTCAGTTACTGTGTAATTTAGTAGGTAATTTAAAGCATAAGTCCTGGGTCTAGTGCACTATTTATTCTACCGTCTTCTGATTTTGAGGAAGATCATATGAGGGTATGTGGTTTAACTGCTGGTTAGAATATAGCATTAAGGTCTTCTGTTCAATCCCTGGAGTCGCTACTTATTACTGAACTGTTGAGCAGGTAAAAGCACACTCCTGATCATAAGGAGTAAGCTACCAATACTGGGCATAGCTTGAGATGGTGTACTAGAGGAAAAATAACTAGAATATAGCCCTAAAACAGGAAGTACTTAACCCAGATGTGCCCTAGTATTTGTACTTTTGTAGCTTTTGCCTTTTGTGTTCAAAGCTGAAGAGCTTCATTAAAAAGAGGTGTGAAAAACTTCCAATAGATATTCTTATAATAGTCACTGGTTTTTGTGTGTCTTGGGCTAAGTAAGGAATTTTGTCTTTCATTTAGCTTAATAGTGATCACAACTATACCTGAATGTGAATAATTCTGGGTGTATACATTTATTGGTTTTGTTCCTGTAGCTTAACCTTTTCCTTTTAAGAGAAGCATGAATTTTAAGAACTTTATGGAAGAAATATTTTAATGTAAGAACATCCCTCTGATACTCTAGCTTTCCCATCTTTGCATCCCACTGAATTTTGAACACATCAAATGTTTTTGTCCCTCCAATCCTATCTGGCAGATATCATAGTTTTCCACATTTTTAAATCGGACACGAACCTGAAAATTGATTTCATGGCATATTTTGGAAAGATGTTTTCTGATTGTAGACTGTGTTAAGCAACATATTGGCCTGGAATTTGAGATCCGGAAGATGGCAAGCTGGCAGTATTCGCCATCATTCTGTCTTTGAAATTGATTTGGCGTCCGCGCATGCAGAAATCCTAAATTTACGATCTGTCATTCACTGCTCCTGCACTGCCTGCGCTGTGTGACACCCCCCCGCCCCCCACACACACAGCGGCAATCAGTGAAGTCTCAATCATTGAAGCTGACAAAAAATCTGGGGGCAAAATTGCCTCTTTTTATAGCCCCGTTAGCTTCGGGGGGAATGCCACAAGACCGTTTTCACCTGGAGGAGGGAGGGAGGGAGTGGGTGGGGGGGGGGCGCTACCGCCTCTGGGAAATTGCCCAAGAGTTTGTGGTGGCGCTGCCATGCTGCGCTCCAGGCTGCCACGCAACCGTCGATGACATTGCCACATGCGGCAACCCCACGCCAATCCCTTAATGCCCTGCAGGGGAAATTGCCCCGCAGGCAGCGAGGCTGGCGTGAGCGGATGTCAACACCGTCGCGAAGCTGGCCGACATCCATTCTCTCTGGGTGCTACTTAAAGAGGAAGGCACCAGACTCCCGGGACGCTATCTTCTTTGTCGGCCGACTCTCTGGTCAGCTCAACGATGACGGCCCTAGCGTGGTTGCATTCCACCTTGGGTACCAGGCTGCGGGCCCGGTCGCACACTGCCCTGGTGGCCCAATGGAGACCATCACAGGCTTTGCAGAGTGCACAGCATACCAACTTCCTGGTTCGCTGTCTGAGAATTCTGCCTTTTGATTGGCTGCTTAGACAGCTTGTTGATGTCACAGCAGTTCACACTAGGGGGGTCCCCACAATACGCCGTTAATATGAATTTACGCATCTGAAAACCCAAACTTCTTGACACAGAGATTGCAAAATCTTTGTGCAAAGCTTACTTTGGGACCCTCTGCGAACACCTTTGCTTCCCCGCTGACTGCAAATTCCGGGCTAATAACTTTGTGAAAACAAATGAACACGGCCATAATTTTTAATGGGAGAGCTGTTTCAACACACGTTTTTGCAGCTTGGTCAGTTGGAGCCACAGATGCCAAAAATGAATATCCAATACTAAACTGCTTATGAGTGCTTACTCATGATTCTTGAAGGGATGCTTATACTTGTGTGGTTCTTCCACATTCTAAATGAGAACAGATCTGTGGTAATATGACAGCAGCCGTTGCACAAGGACAGATTTGTATTAGCTGGCAGCGACAAGATTAGAGGAGAAAAACTTGGAGCTTTTCCAATGAATAACAGTATATTTTCCTGTAAAGTACTGCCTTAAATATAATTGTCAGCAAATCAAGAAATTGTTTGCCTTCCCACGCAGGATGAGAGATTGGCTAAATGTGCACAAAGTTTTATCTCTCTCTGGCAATTAGAATTTAGCTTATTTCAGCTTTCAGGGGTTCACTTAAGAAATGCTTTACGTCACTATTAGAAACCAAACAAAGTTTAAAGCTTGTACAATCTGGTGCCACACCTAGTTGTAGTACATGCGACGACATATGAATTATTACACTCTGGGCTGGATTTTCCGGGGGAGGAGGGGGATCAGCGGACGGAGTTGGGAGGGTAAGTGTTGGGACCTCTGTGAACCCGATGCCGGGTCTGTCAGCGCTGAGCAGACCCAACACACAGTGGCGGGTTCACAGCGGGGGACCCAATTCAGGTAATTGGTGGCTAGTTTAGAGCCACTTATGAGTTAATTTCAGCTCGCCACTTGCATTTGGCAGCTCGCCCATGGAGTCCACGATCGTCAGTAGCCATTGAATCCGCTGTTGAGTTGACAGCGTCAAATGTACAGTAAAAGCTCCCACCTTAGAGATATCTTCCCACAGCCACAAGCTCTTACTCACTGCATTTTAACAACAGATTCACCATGCTGCAAATCTTTACACAAGTCTCCATCCAGTCTGACCTCATTACACCTCTTACCATTGGCAGATCGCTTCTGTCATCTCTACTTCACCTGCTATCTATTCCATCAGCATGGATTTTTATTTACTCCTGGGACGTGGGTATTTCTGGCAAGGCCAGCATTTATTGCTCATCCCCAATTGCCCTCGAGAAGGTGGTGGTGAGCTGCCTTCTTGAACTGCTGCAGTCCTTGTGGTGGAGATATTCCCACAGTTCTGCTAGGGAGGGAGTTCCAGCATTTTGACCCAGCGATGATAAGTTTCCACGTCAGGATGGTGTGCAACTTTGAGGGGAACTTGCAGGTAATGGTTGTTCCCAGGTGCCTGCTGCCCTTGTAGAGTTCGTGGGTTTGGGACGTGCTGCCAAAGAACCCTTGGCGAGTTGATGCAGTGCATCTTGGTACACACTGCAGCCATGGTGCAGGGAGTGAATGTTAAGTGGATGGGGTGCGTCGGTGGTTGGGGAGCCAATCAAGCAGGCTGCTTTGTCCTGAATGGTGTCAAGCTTCGTGAGTGTTGTTGGAGCTGCACTCATCCAAGCAAGTGGGGAGTATTCCATCACACTCCTGCCTTGTAGATGGTGGAAAGGCTTTGGGGAGTTATGGGAGAGCCTGGGTATAGCCCTGCACCTCTCTGTAGTCAATCAGTATTTGCAGCACCTCAATGTTGTAGAACACATGGTCCCTTCAAGGAAATCAGTTGATGATGTGTCATCTAATGATGTTGCCAAACTCGCTTCCTCTAATTGGTCAGCAAATGTGCTTTAATAAGCCCAATCTAGGGAAATTCATTTCAGAGGCCGGGCTGGAGACGGCAGGGTCGGGACTCGCCACCGTGTCGCCCGCCACGAGCCCATTTAGAGTAGCAAAATCGCAGCCTGAGTCACTAATAATGTTTAACACTGGTAGCCTGTTGAGTACATAGAAAAGTAACTCTGAAACAAAGAAATGGCAGACCAATTGAACAAGTACTTTGGTTCGGTATTCACTAAGGAGGACACAAACAACCTTCCGGATATAAAAGAGGTCAGAGGGTCTAGTAAGGAGGAGGAACTGAGGGAAATCCTTATTAGTCGGGAAATTGTGTTGGGGAAATTGATGGGATTGAAGGCCGATAAATCCCCAGGGCCTGATGGACTGCATCCCAGAGTACTTAAGGAGGTGGCCTTGGAAATAGCGGATGCATTGACAGTCATTTTCCAACATTCCATTGACTCTGGATCAGTTCCTATAGAGTGGAGGGTAGCCAATGTAACCCCACTTTTTAAAAAAGGAGGGAGAGAGAAAACAGGGAATTATAGACCGGTCAGCCTGACATCAGTAGTGGGTAAAATTATAGAATCAATTATTAAGGATGTCATAGCAGCGCATTTGGAAAGAGGTGACATGATAGGTCCAAGTTGGCATGGATTTGTGAAAGAGAAATCATGCTTGACAAATCTTCTGGAATTTTTTGAGGATGTTTCCAGTAAAGTGGACAAGGGAGAACCAGTTGATGTGGTATATTTGGACTTTCAGAAGGCTTTCGACAAGGTCCCACACAAGAGATTAATGTGCAAAGTTAAAGCACATGGGATTGGGGGTAGTGTGCTGACATGGATTGAGAACTGGTTGTCAGACAGGAAGCAAAGAGTAGGAGTAAATGGGGACTTTTCAGAATGGCAGGCAGTGACTAGTGGGGTACCGCAAGGTTCTGTGCTGGGGCCCCAGTTGTTTACACTGTACATTAATGATTTAGACGAGGGGATTAAATGTAGTATCTCCAAATTTGCGGATGACACTAAGTTGGGTGGCAGTGTGAGCTGCGAGGAGGATGCTATGAGGCTGCACAGTGACTTGGATAGGTTAGTTGAGTGGGCAAATGCATGGCAGATGAAGTATAATGTGGATAAATGTGAGGTTATCTACTTTGGTGGTAAAAACAGAGACACAGACTATTATCTGAATGGTGACAGATTAGGAAAAGGGGAGGTGCAACGAGACCTGGGTGTCATGGTACATCAGTCATTGAAGGTTGGCATACAGGTACAGCAGGCGGTTAAGAAAGCAAATGGCATGTTGGCCTTCATAGCGAGGGGATTTGAGTACAGGGGCAGGGAGGTGTTGCTACAGTTGTACAGGGCCTTGGTGAGGCCACACCTGGAGTATTGTGTACAGTTCTGGTCTCCTAACTTGAGGAAGGACATTCTTGTTATTGAGGGAGTGCAGCAAAGGTTCACCAGAATGATTCCCGGGATGGCGGGACTGACATATCAAGAAAGACTGGATCAACTGGGCTTGTATTCACGAGTTCAGAAGAATGAGAGGGAACCTCATAGAAACGTTTAAAATTCTGACGGGTTCAGACAGGTTAGATGCAGGAAGAATGTTCCCAATGTTGGGGAAGTCCAGAACCAGGGGTCACAGTCTAAGGATAAGGGCTAAGCCATTTAGGACCGAGATGAGGAGAAACTTCTTCACCCAGAGAGTGGTGAACCTGTGGAATTCTCTACCACAGAAAGTTGTTGAGGCCAATTCACTAAATATATTCAAAAAGGAGTTGGATGAAGTCCTTACTACTACGGGGATCAAGGGGTATGGCGAGAAAGCAGGAATGGGGTACTGAAGTTGCATGTCCAGCCATGAACTCATTGATTGGCGGTGCAGGCTAGAAGGGCCGAATGGCCTACTCCTGCACCTATTTTCTATGATTTTTTGGGACATATTATTTTCTCTATTGTCACAACAAAATGTTAATGTAAACAGTACTAAAAGAATCTTTGTTACTGTGGTATAGTTATATATTTAATTTTATCTATATAGTAAAAATCTTAGTCTGCAAGTCCCTCCTGTTAATGTTTTGCATTATCAATTCTTATGTTCACATTTATAATCAAAACTGCCTATGTAAACTTGGCATACTAACAATGCCATCCGCCACCCTCTTCCTTCCCCCCCCCCCCCCCACAGCACTGCAGTGTGACAAGTTTACATGGGCAGATTCCATCATTAATGTGACCATAGGAATTTATTGTGGACATAGTAAAATATTATTTTAAATTATGGAATGAATTACATCTGTGCACTGCACTCCAATCCAAAATGGCCGATGCCCTCTAACCCCACTTCATCTGATGACTATACTTGATATTGACACCCCGTGTGCCACAGCACAAGATCAGCTAGCCATCTATTAAAAGTCGCAAATAGCACACCACCATATACTTTATATAACTCTTTTCTAACAGGCTCTTACTCGATCATAGTTATGTTTACTTTGTTACACCTTATTGGGTCATTCCTCCTATGTATTTAACTGCCAGTCCTGATCCTGCAGAACAATTACACCATGTAACCTTAAAGGGGGAACAGAACTATACTTCAGCAGCAGCTTGATGCATTGTATTACATGTTACAATATTACTGTCCTTTTTATTAAAAAAATGATCCTCTGGCTTGTCACAAGCAATGTCATGGGATTTGTTTAATGTAACTTTCATTTTAACCTTTCACTTACATCACACTTCTTCCACTGTTGGTGAATAATCTGCCAGGAGTCACTTCCTCGACCTTCCCTTCCCTATAGTGTATGTTAACAATGATTGAAAGTTACTATTTATTCATATTTGTGAAAGGGCATCATAATTAATTTGAGAAAAAACAGCTTTTTAACTAGGCTGGATATTTTGCTAGTGTAAACCAGATTAAAAAAAAGACTTGCATTTATATAGCTCCTTTCATGACCACCAGACGTCCCAAAGCACTTTACAGCCAATTAAGTACCTTGAAGTGTAATTGCCGTTGTAATGTAGGAAACACGGCAGCCAATCTGCGCACAGCAAGCTCTCACATGCAGCATTGTGATAATGACCAGATAATGTTTTCGTGATGTTGCTTGAGGGATAACTCCCCAGCTCTGCTTCGAAATAGTGCCATAGGGTCTGTTCCATCCACCTGAGAGGGCAGACAGGGTCTCGGTTTAACGTGTGTTCCGAAAGACAGCACCTCCGACAACGCAGCACTCCCTCAGCACTGCACTGGAGTGTCAGCTTAGATTTTTGTACTCAAGTCTTTGGAATGGTACTTGAACCCACAACTTTCTGACTCCGAGGTGAGGGTGCTACCAATTGAGCCACAGCTGACATTTAAAACTTTGGGTATTGCAACAATACAAGCAGGCAAATTAACTGCAGCCAAGCAGCATTCGTTTGAGATTTGGCACCTCTGGCTTTACCTTAGCTGCAGTTTACGCACAGCCAATGTTTTAAATTTGATTGACAGAGCTCTGTGCTGTCAATTAAGAATTTTGCCTTTTCATAATTTTGAGAATCTAACATGAAGATTATACCTGTGTTCAACCTGTAGCTGTATTGTAATTGCAGTATTTGTCACATCTAAATTTAAGAAAACTTATTTACATATAGCTCAACCTTCAGTTTGTGACTATTTCAGTGTTTTCTTGTCACTTTTTAAATTATGTGGTGGGATGGGTTACTTGGAAAGCACTCATTATTCCATTTTCAAAACTTTTGATAAATGTACCTGACATTGATAAATGTCCCAAATTTATTTGAAGTTATTGGCTTGAAATGAATGCCAAACTTTCAATAAATTACTAAATAACTTCCAACTGCTCACATTTCTTTGCATAGGGACAAGGGGTGAAGGAACCTCCTCATCCTCAAACTGCGTGCAAACTACAGTCGAATTGGTTTCACAGGAGTGTTTTCATAACACTGGGGTAAAATTTCTTCATACTGGTAAACCAGGGAAAGGCTTAAAGAATGGCAATTTCTTGTGACATGATGGGATAATATAGGGCATTAGCTTGCTCACCAAATTCCATCTTTTAGCTTTGCCAGGTCAACATGCAAGTGTCTGGCATTATTTTTTTTTAAATACAGCGCTGAAGTTTGTCTTACGAAATGATGTATGTACCAGAGGCTGAGAATATCCAATGCAGTTGTTTGTTTTTCATATCTTCACACTCTTCCCTTGGAGATGGTATGAAGGAGTGGAGGGATTCGCAGGCTGCTTAACAGGCCACGATTTAGACGCTCCTTCAATGGCTGTAACCATCTTTATACCATCCGAATAAGTGGTTAGTTCTGTACTACAGGAGGGTTTTAAGGGCTCCCAAAACTCATATGAGCGGTAGTGGGGCACCCGTACGCACACAACGTGAGTATCATTGGCTGTCGACCCAGAATTCTGGATCTACTGTCTCCACTTTGATGGTCTGAAGCAGCATTCGTGCTCTGCACCTCCTGCCTCAGAGGTGGGAATGCTACCACTAGGCCAAAGGCTCACGCCGCCATCCAGTGCAGTTACCTGGGATGTTGCAACATTCTGGATTCAGAACCTGCTAAATCATACTGGACATCAAAATTGAAACCCTTCATGAATAATACTTGTTAATTTTTATAGATTGAATAGTGTTGATACTAAATGTCTGTTCCCTCGCTTGTGCCAAGATTATATATTTTCCTATTTAATTGAAATCTCTTTAATGTAGTCTAAAGTGCCTGTGTCTTTTTCTTAACCTTTGATCATGCTAGAAGAGTGTGAATGTGCATTGTGTTATATGCTTTGTACTGAATTCTGTTGTTCACACATGCATTCTATGAAGCCATTGTACCTTTTTAATCTATTTTGATCCACTCTTATTTTGGAGTGTGTGTGTGTGTGGGGGGGGGGGGCGGGTAGATGTTCCTGCAGTAGTCTTTTAATCAGATTTTGGAAATATTTTTTCCTCTCTGTGGTGATAGAATAACCTGGTGCTATTGTTCATTTTATCCTCCTAACAATCCCCCACAAAAATAAATTAAGCAGGATGTATATAATCTAGAATTCTAGAGTGAAAATTGAATTCCAGTAGGGTCCAAAATTTCAATAGATGCATTTGTGTGCAGTCGCAGCTGAATTATTATAGTGTATACAATCTTTCTTTTGTTTTAACAGCACCCATTTGTGAGCAGTGTCAGTAGTAATAAGCCACTCAGGGAATTGGTGGCAGAGGCAAAGGCTGAAGTGATGGAGGAAATAGAAGACAATAGAGAGGAAGCAGAAGATGAAGACTCATCAGAACCATTATCAGTAAGTGCAAATTGAAATATCATTTATTTTTAGAATTGTTTCAAATTATGGCCAGGCCAAGACAAAGTTGCTGTAATGTAGCCTAAAGTGCCTGTATAGGAGTGTGTCTATCAGAATATAAAGCAATGTTTGGAGTATGTTTGAAAACAGCAGCTTTTTTTTTTTACTTGTTATGCTTTATATCTTCTAGGGATTCCATTTTAAAATAGTGTTGAAAGTAATTTGCAAAAGCACAGAAGTTATGCTGAACCTTTTATAAATCACTGGTTACGCCTCAGCGGAAATACTCTGTCCCATTCTGGGCACCACACTTTTCAGGAAGAATGTCGAGGCTTTCAAGAGTGTGCAGAGGTGATTTACCAAATCACATGGCTCAAAGACTGGTGTGGGAGAAATGGGGTTTTGGTTAATGGGGCACTGGCACCAGTACTGGGGGAAGAGGGAACTGTTCCAATGGGACGGGCTCCACTTAGACCATGCTGGGACTAGGTTCCTGGCGAATCGAATAACTAGGGCTGTAAAGAGGGCTTCACACAAAATAATGGGGGCGAGGGTTCAGGTGAGTGGAAAATGAAAAAGTCAAAAAAACAAGGAGAACGCAATAGAGCAGGGTAGCACTGGGGGAAATGAAAACCAGAGCGTGCCAGGAAGGGACAGAATGTATAAACATAAAAGTGTATCAGAAAGTGGGGTCAAAGAAGGAAAAAATGTTTTTTAAAAAAAAAAACAAATGTAAAAGTTCTTTATCTGAATGCACGCAGCATTCATAGAAACATAGATAGAAAATAGGTGCAGGAGTAGACCATTCGGCCCTTCGAGCCTGCACCGCCATTCAATGAGTTCATGGCTGAACATGTAACTTCAGTACCCCATTCCTGCTTTCTCGCCATACCACTTGATCCCCCTAGTAGTAAGGACTTCATCTAACTCCTTTTTGAATATATTTAGTGAATTGGCCTCAACAACTTTCTGTGGTAGAGAATTCCACAGGTTCACCACTCTCTGGGTGAAGATGTTTCTCCTCATCTCGATCCTAAATGGCTTAGCCCTTATCCTTAGACTGTGACCCCTGGTTCTGGACTTCCCCAACATTGGGAACATTCTTCCTGCATCTAACCTGTCTAAACCCATCAGAATTTTAAACGTTTCTATGAGATCCCCTCTCATTCTTCTGAACTCTAGTGAATACAAGCCCAGTTGATCCAGTCTTTCTTGATAGGTCAGTCCTGCCATCCCGGGAATCAGTCTGGTGAACCTTCGCTGCACTCCCTCAATAGCAAGAATGTCCTTCCTCAAGTTAGGAGACCAGAACTGTACACAATACTCCAGGTGTGGCCTCACCAAGGCCCTGTACAACTGTAGCAACACCTCCCTGCCCCTGTACTCAAGTCCCCTCGCTATGAAGGCCAACATGCCATTTGCCTTCTTAACCGCCTGCTGTATCTGCATGCCAACCTTCAATGACTGATGTACCATGACACCCAGGTCTCGTTACATCTCCCCTTTTCCCACCATTCAGATAATAGTCTGTCTCTCTCTTTTTACCACCAAAGTGGATAACCTCACATTTATCCACATTATACTTCATCTGCCATGCATTTGCCCACTCACCTAACCTATCCAAGTCACTCTGCAGCCTCATAGCATCCTCCTCGCAGCTCACACTGCCACCCAACTTAGTGTCATCCGCAAATTTGGAGATACTACATTTAATCCCCTCGTCTAAATCATTAATGTACAATGTAAACAGCTGGGGCCCCAGCACAGAACCTTGCGGTACCCCACTAATCACTGCCTGGCATTCTGAAAAGTACCCATTTACTCCTACTCTTTGCTTCCTGTCTGCCAACCAGTTCTCAATCCACATCAGCACACTACCCCCCAATCCCATGTGCTTCAACTTTGCATATTAATCGCTTATGTGGGACCTTGTCGAAAGCCTTCTGAAAGTCCAAATACACCATATCAACTGGTTCTCCCTTGTCCACTCTACTGGAAACATCCTCAAAAAAATTCCAGAAGATTTGTCAAGCATGATTTCCCTTTCACAAATCCATGCTGACTTGGACCTATCATGTCACCTCTTTCCAAATGCGCTACTATGACATCCTTAATAATTGATTCCATCATTTTACCCACTACTGATGTCAGGCTGACCGGTCTATAATTCCCTGTTTTCTCTCTCGCTCCTTTTTTAAAAAGTGGGGTTACATTGGCTACCCTCCACTCCATAGGAACTGATCCAGAGTCTATCGAATGTTGGAAAATGACTGTCAATGCATCCGCTATTTCCAAGGCCACCTCCTTAAGTACTCTGGGATGCAGTCCATCAGGCCCTGGGGATTTATCGGCCTTCAATCCCATCAATTTCTCCAACACAATTTCCCGACTAATAAGGATTTCTCTCAGTTCCTCCTCCTTACTAGACCCTCTGACCCCTTTTATATCCGGAAGGTTGTTGGTGTCCTCCTCAGTGAATACCGAACCAAAGTACTTGTTCAATTCGTCTCTCATTTCTTTGTTCCCAGTTATGACTTCCCCTGATTCTGACTGCAGGTGACCTACGTTTGTCTTTACTAACCTTTTTCTCTTTACATATCTATAGAAACTTTTGCAGTCCATCTTAATGTTCCCAGCAAGCTTCCTCTCGTACTCTATTTTCCCTGCCCTAATCAAACCCTTTGTCCTCCTCTGCTGAGTTCTAAATTTCTCCCAGTCCCTGGGTTCACTGCTATTTATGGCCAATTTGTATGCCACTTCCTTGGCTTTAATACTATTCCTGATTTCCCTTGATAGCCACGGTTGAGCCACCTTCCCTTTTTTATTTTTACACCAGACAGGGATGTACAATTGTTGTAGTTCATCCATGCAGTCTCTAAATGTCTGCCATTGCCCATCCACAGTCAACCCCTTGAGTATCATTCGCCAATCAATTCTTAACAAATTAGATGAGTTGACGGCACAAATGGTTACAAATGGGTATGATCTGATAGCCATTACAGAGACGTGGCTGCAAGGTGACCAAGGCTGGGAACTAAATATTATGCAGTATTTGACAATTCGGAAGGACAGACAAAAAGGAAAAGGTGGTGGGGATAGCTCTGTTAGTAAGATATCAGTGTGATGGTGAGAAACGATACTGGCTCAAAAGAGCACAATGTTGAATCAGTTCGGATGGAGATAAAGGGAAAATGTCACTGGTGGGCGTAATCTATAGGCCCCCTAAAAATAGCTACATTGTTGGATAGAGTATAAATCAAGAAATAATGGAGGCTTGAAAAGAAAAAAGAACGCCAATATTCATGGGCGATTTTGAGCGGACAAATCAAATTGGCCAGGGTATCTTGAAGAGTTCATAAAGTGCATGCGGGATAGTTTCCTTGAGCAATATGTTGCGGAACCAACCAGGAAGCAGGCTATCTTGGATCTGGTTCTGTGCAATGAGACAGGATTAATTAACGATCTCCTATTAAAGCATCCTCTTAGAATAGCATGCTTGAATTTCAAATTCAGTTGGAGGGTGAGAAAGTTGGTTCTCAAACCAGTGTCCTAAGCTTAAATAAAGAAGACTACAAAGGTATGAAAGCAGAGTTGGCTAAAGTGGACTGGGAAAATAGATTAAAGTGTGCGACAGTGAGCAGTGGCGGACATTTAAGGAGATATTTCAAAACTTTCAACAAAAATATATTCCAATGAGAAGAAAGAACTATAAGAGAAGGGATAACCATCCGTGGCTAACTAAGGAAATAAAGGATAGTATCAAATTGAAAACAATGGCATACACAGTGGCCAAAAATAGTAGGAGGCCAGAAGATTGGGAAAATTTTAAAAGCCAACAAAGAACAACTAAAAATAAATAAATAAATAAATAATAAGGAAAGGGAAGATAGATTATGAAAGTAAACTAACACGAAATATAAAAACAGATAGTAAGAGTTTCTACAGGAATATAAAAATGAAGAGTGGCTATACTAAATGTCGGTCCCTTAGAGGATAAGATGGGGCAATTAATAATGAGGAACAGGGAAATGGCAGAGACTTTGAACAAATATTTTGCATCAGTCTTCATGGTAGAAGACACTAAGAACATCCCAATAGTGGATAATCAAGGGGCTAAAGGGAGGGAGGAACATAAAAAAAAACAATCACTCGCTAAAGAAGTAGTACTTGGCAAAATAATGGGACTAAAGGTGGACAGGTACCCTGGACCTGATGGCTTGCATCCTAGGATCTTAAAAAAAATGGCTGCAGAGATAGTGGTTGGAATTTACCAAAATTCCTTGGATTCTGGGGAGGTCCCAGCATATTGGAAAACAGCAAATGTAACGTACCTGTTTTTTATATTTTTTTTAAAAAGGAAGCAGACAGAAAGCAGGAAACTCTAGACCAGTTAGCCTAACATCTGTCGTGAAAATGCTGAAGTCCATTATTAAGGAAGCAGTAGCGGGACATTTGGAAAATCATAATTCAATCAAGCAGAGTCAGCATGGTTTTATGAAAGGGAAATCATGTTTGACAAATTTGCTGGAGTTCTTTGAGGATGTAAAGAGCAGGGTGGGTAAGAGGGAACCAGTGGATGTGGTGTATTTGGATTTCCAGAAGGCATTCGATAAGATGCCACGTAAAAGGTTACTGCACAAGATAAAAGCTCACGGGGTTGGGGGTAATATATTAGCATGGATAGAGGATTGGCTAACTAACAGAAAACAGAGAGTCGGGATAAATGGGTCATTTTCCGGTTGGCAAACAGTAACTAGTGGGGTGCTGCAGGGATCAGTGTTGGGGCCTCATTTGGATGAAGGGACTGAGTGTAATGTAGCCAAGTCTGCTGATGATACAAAGATGGGTGGGAAAGCAAATTGTGAGGAGGACACAAAAAATCTGCAAAGAGATATAGACAGGCTAAGTGAGTGGGCAAAAAGTTGGCAGATGGAGTATAATATGGGAAAATGTGAGGTTATCTACTTTGGCAGAAAGAATAAAAAAGCAAATTATTTTTTAAATGGAGAAAAATTGCAAAGTGCTGCAGTACAAAGAGACCTGGGTGTTCTTGTGCATGAAACACAAAAAGTTAGTATGCAGGTACAGCAAGTAATCAGGAAGGCAAATGAAATGTTGGCCTTTATTGCAAGAGGGATGGAGTATAAAAGCAGAGAAGCCCTGCTACAACTGTACAAGGTAGTGGTGAGGCCACACCAATACAGTTTTGGTCTCCATACTTAAGAAAGAATATATTTGCATTGGAGGCTATTCAGAGAAGGTTCACTAGGTTAATTCCGGAGATGAGGGGGTTGACTTATGAAGGTAGGTTGGGCCTATGCTCATTGGAGTTCAGAAGAATGAGAGGTGATCTTATCGAAACATATAAGATAATGAGGGGGCTCGACAAGGTGGATGCAGAGAGGATATTTCCACTCATGGGGAAAACTAGAACTAGAACTAGGGGACATGGTCTCAGAATAAGGGGTCGCTGATTTAAAACGGAGATGAAGAAGAATTTCTTTTCTGAGGGTTGTAAACCTGTGGAATTCTCTGCCCCAGAGAGCTGTGGAGGCTGGGTCATTGAATATATTTAAGGTGGAGGTAGACAGATTTTTAAGTGATAAGGGAATAAAGGGCTATGGGAAGCTGAGTCCATGATCAGATCAGCCATGATATTAAATTGCAGAACAGACTCGAGGGGCCAAATGGCCTACTCCTGCTCCCATTTCTTATGTTCTTAAAATGATCTCCGGAATAAAATAATAGAGAGACTAGTGAAACTGGAATTGTTTAGAGCAGATAAAGTTAAGAGGTGTTCATAATTATTAGGGGTTTTGATAGAGTAGATAAGGAGAAACTGTTTCTACTGGCAGGAGGGCAAAGTTAATTGGCAAAAGTGCCAGAGGGGAGATGAGAATTTTTTTTATATATGGATTGTTATGATCTGAAATGCACTGCCTGAAAGAGTGGTGGAAGCAGATTCAGTAGTAACTTTCAGAAGGGAATTGGATATATACTTGAAAAGGAAAAAATTGCAGGGCTATGAGGAAAGTGCCGGAGGTTGGGACTAATTAGATAGCTCTTTCAAAGAGCCAGCACAGGGAAAATAAGCTGAATGGCCTCACATGCTATATCATTCTACATTTTTATTAAATCCTATTTTCTGTTTTGTACCAAATCAATTTAGCCAAACAAATGCTCCATATGCGATCTTTAGCTCTGCTATTTTCTATATTATAGTATGAATGTGACTTCTAAAGTACGGAAAGTCCATGTATAAATGCAGAAATTCATGTGGCGTTAGGTTATATTTACGGTTACATTTGTGTAATTGAAGTAGAAACTGTGTTTGCACAAAAATGCTATATATTGTAAATAAACCATGTGGTTTTAACAATTTTATTCTCCCATCTTGCATCCTAAACACAGTAAACCTATTTCCAGACTTTCTAAAATTAAAAGTAGTAATTGCCTGAAATGCAGACTCTTATCCTACCTAATTAAAATAAAGTGCTATTCTTTAGCCACTCCCAGGTCACGCACGTGGTCCCTCCGAACTGAGCCAAATCAGTCTGGAAGCAGAAAAACTTCCCAAGATATTGGAGCCTTTAGAAGTCAACAATGCTGGTTCCGAAGTTATGAAAGATCAAGCTGATAAGTCCAGTGAAGGACTATTGGATGAGGGCATATGTGGCAGTGACAGTGACAAAGCAGAGAGTGAAAACTCGGTGAAGACTATCAGCTCAGACTCTGGAACTGATGATGGTAAGACCAGCCCATGTGCAAAAGACAAGTCTAAAATGGATTTGCAGACTAATGATGGAAAAACGAAGGAGGGCATAAATGCTTCAGAAGAGAACAAAGTATCAGAACAGAATTCCACTGAGCAGCAGCAACAAAGTTTGACAGATAATTCTGAGTCTGTTCAGTCTACAGACGTGCAGATTTCTGAGGGCACTGCTGATTCAAAGAATGAGAGAGAATTGCTAACCAGAAATGAAAAGGAAAGTAAATCTGATAAAGTCACTCTGGTCCCGGATTCATTAACTCTCAATGGAGCAGTAGATTCTACCAATAGAAAGTCAAAGAGAGATTCTGATTCGGGTAGCATATCTGCTTCCGATAGCCTTGACTTGAACATTTCCCTTTCAGGTGATCTCTCTTTGAACAAGGAAAGTGGCTCTCTATCAATACGGGTAAGAAATTTTTGTTGTTTAAAAAGTTCAGGATTGTTAAGGGAGTCACTGTCTTACTGGCATTGACACAGAAAAGTGTATGTTGTGCGTCTGCAATTTTTGAAAAATATTGGTTTTCTATTGGATCAATACGGCACACACACACCCACACAATTTATATTTGCCATAGATTACTTCTAATAAATGCCATTATTATGGTTATTTTTTTTAACTCAACGATTACAGCAGATTCCCCTCAAGTGAACCAGACTCGAGAGCTGGGAGTGTAATTGTTGGATTTCTTAACCCAGGACTAATACCTTATTTAGCATAACATTGTATATTGGAATTGATGTAATATCCTCAATATATCTCCTGTAAACCCAGAAGGCAGAAAGCTGGAACTTATCATGCATCTATATTAACCAGTCAAGTTTATTTCCACTCCTATTTCAGATCATGAAAGATCTGGATGTAGAGTGCTCAGGGTTAATTTATCCTTTTTCAGTTTTAGGCTTTCTCCAGGTGACAATGAATGGTCAAGCAACAAATGAAACAGTTGCTTCGAGTAAAATAGAAGAGTCTTCTCTTGTCCTTAGTACACAGAATGCAGTCTTGTGGTGTTGCATGTAGAAAACCAGAACCCTAACTGCCTGTGGAGTTCTACTCATTTGACTATATCGGCTACCATGCTAGAACTGCTGAACACAAACATTCTCAAGTTTGACACCTACTGTACTTTTGAAGATAGATAGATCAATCGATAATCAAATTAATCACATAATAAATCATCATATCCTCAAGTAAGCTACATGGAATGCTAATGAGAGAGGAAACTAGCCATATCTGCAATCTAGGCACCCCAAAACCTAATGACTGCAACTCATGACCTGTACGACACAATCTAATTCACACCTAACTCAGAGTTCTATGACTGTAAGCCAGACAAAATGTCTTGGCTGCCATTTCAAATTTTAGCAGTGAGTTTGTCTTCAGACAGGGTTGTCATCAATTTTAACTGATAAATACAAAATATACAAATCAGTCAAAAATGTTTAATCATTTTCTCATTTAAGTCATTTTCTCCAGTGCAGTGCAACCTCATGGTCGTAAAATGTGTGACAAAAGGCCTTTATTACATGTAGCACAGAGAATATATTGACAAATACAAAAGCAAAATACTGCAGATGCTAGAATCTGATAAAAACAGAATGCTGGAAATCTCAGTGGGTCAGGCAGCATTTGTGGAGAGAAAAACAGAATATATTGATCACTTGCCTGCTGAAGTTTATTTAACAAGAAAGGCATAGCATTTGATAAGGGGTTGGGGTGAAGAGTAATTTTCCAATCTGAACTGGTAGTGGGTCCCTTGCTCTTTAGCAACATAAATTGGAAATTCAGGCATTCACTACTGTTAATTTTTCCAACCTTTTTTTTAATAAAGTGAATGGTCCGATCGCTGTAACTTAGTATTTACAGTTTATATCAGGAATGAGCATGTGCTATGCTATTTTCAAGGGATGTAGCATATATCATCTTTCTGAGACAAATTTTAAATATACCAAATGGTATTGGCTCTTGAGTAGCAAATTGTACTGGATTGTGATAAACAACTCATTTAAAACATATATCCAAGATTCAAAAACATTATGCTTTTTTGGAAATGCAGTTAAGAAATTTGAATTCACTGGTACAATGGCTTAAGTGAAATAGAGCTATTGATACAAAACCCATCTGAAATAAATAGCTCCATCATCCAAGCTGAATCTGAGCAGATTTCATTTGTTGGTTGCAGAGCTGAGAGTTTATCGGTTCTAATTATTAATGCTCATCACCATGCAAGCCAAGAACTGTGTGCTGCAAATAGTACTCAGACTTGCATCGTGTGCAAGATGTGGCCAAAGCATCTTCACATTAAATTATTCTAGCAGCAACTGATAAGAAATCTAGCATAACCCCACATCAATTAGCAACTGATAACTTGGAATTTTCGTATCTTCTCGCACAGTTGTATTTTAAAATAAAAGGGTCTAAATATGTTCCTTTATTCTGGCTTGTACAGAATGGTTATGCACTGCATACTTCAATCCAAAAGATATATTACTTCAAATGGGAAGCCTTACCCAAGTGCAAGCACTGTAAACCCTCTACCCTACCCCAGTCTCTTGTTCTTACTTTACATTCTTTCTTCACTGTTTAATATACTTTGTCATGTAAGCCAAGGAAAGTGACATCACTCCATTTTAAGTTTTTGACATTGCTAAACTCCTCAGTATGTCTTCCTCTCGGTCAGTAAACTTGCTCATTAGGGCATTGTCCATTGTTGTCTTCAGTGTTCATTTTTCAGTCTCTGCCATCATTTTATGGTTGTTTTTTTTGTTTTACAGTAAGCATTTGATGGACTGCTGCTTGGCTCTTCCAATTTCTGCCTGTGTTTAGAATCTTTTTCCTAACTACACATCCCTGCACTATTTTTAAAGAAAATATTCTGTTAAATTTTCTTCCTCCTTTTGTAGGTGTAGGCTCCTTGCTTGGGTTACTTGATTGAAAGACAAGTGCCCTCCAATTCCTCAACCATATGGGCATCTATCATTTGAGTGCCCAGACAAAATGTGTGTTAAATCAGCCAGATTTAACTGTTTTTTGATTAAGTGAATAACGAATGATTATTTTTGCTGTTGTCCAGTAATTTGAGTCAATCGTTTTCAGTAAACAACAATGTCAACAAGGAGATAATTGTGCACGAATATTAAAATACACAAGACACTTAACTGTGCTGACTTCTGGTCCTGATGCTTAAGGGGGCAGTATAAGCAAGAGAAATAAACCCATGGGCAAATGTACCTCATGATAACATAGGAACAACCACGACTGCGAATATTCCATTTAGGAAATTCTGTCAAACTGGTGAAAGAGCTTGAAGAAACCCAAAAGCCAGCAAGTGTTCTAAAAATAGATCAATCATACTTACTAACTGGCGAATGAAATTAACCAATCAAGTGTGATTCACTTTGTGCAATTTAAAATTGGTGTGTGGTGTTTTTGTGTAGGGTAACAAAGCATACAACAAAACTCTCAAACGAACTCGAAAGTTTGTTGTCGATGGAGTGGAAGTGAGTGTCACTACTTCAAAGATTATTGGTGAGGATGAGAAGAAAGCTGAGGAAATGCGATTTCTAAGGCATGTGAAAAGATTTTTTAAATTTATACATCTTTGAATCTATTGAACAAATAGCTTCTATTAACTTCACAATCTATTTGGATCATTTTATTTCACTTTACAGGCCTTGTCTTTCAACTGCTTAAACAAATTTCCAAGTTTTCATAATACAGGTACAGCGCCTGAAATCTGGAATCCTCGGGACCGAGTCCATGCCAGATTTCGGGTTTTGCCGGATTTCGGATAAGAAAATCAAGTCTGAAATCCGACAGCCTCTGGTCCGAATCCGTGCCGGTTTTTGTGTTTTACCAGATTTTGGACCTCGTGTTGACGTTCCTTGCTGATTCCCGCCACTCCTCTGATTCTCGCGGCCCCCCAGCGCTGCATTTTTTTTTTTTCCCTGTTTCCTCATCCCTCACCGCTCAATGTCACCATCTTGGCCGCTTCAAAAATGTCCGTTTTTAGGACAATTCAGGTTTTCAGAATTCTGGATTCGGAACGTTGTACCTGTATAATGGAAACTGTAGAAACTAATATAGGTCATTGGCACAATTTTTGCAAGATCAAGCTGATTGGAAAGAACTACAGTTTTAACTTCGTACCTGGTCATTTTTGTGAAATTTTGTATTTAAAAAAAAAAAAACTAATTTAGCTATGGGTTTATTTTTGTGGCAAAGGACATTTATGAAATTCGGGAAAATAAGGCTCATGCAGAAATTGCCCGATCTATGGTACATCACGTAAAAGCTCTGCATGATCTTTGAATTTTTTTTCTTTATATCAACAGGCGGCAGGAGCTGCGAGAGTTGCGGTTGCTTCAGAAGGAACAACATCGGGCTCAAACTCTACTCAATTTCAAGCTACAGCAGCAATTAGAACAAATGATTCGACGGTTTGAGCAGGAGATGAATGTATGATTTATCGTACTACGACATTTTCTTTTTAAACACTTGGTATTTGTAATTTCTGGGATGAGGCTCAAAATTGTGTTGCTCTTCGGTAATTGTCTTTGTGGATAAAAACAACTGTCCATGAGAGAGTGCTAGCCACCTGATTATGCCGATCATATTCATGGATCTGATGAAGGGTTGTGTGCGCGAATATGGAAACCCACATTTCAGCTCGCAGCATTCACATGATACTGCGTCTATGAAAAGAAAGACTTGCATTTATATAGCGCCTTTCATGATCACCAGATGTCCAAAAGCGCTTCACAGCCAATGAAGTACTTTTTGAAGCGTGGTCACTGTTGTAATGTAGGAAATGTGACAGCCAATTTGCACACAGTGAGCTCCCACAATCAGCAATGTGATAATGACCAGATAATCTTTTTAATATTGCTTGAGGGATAAATATTGACCAGGACTTTGCAATAGTGCCATGAGATCTTTTGGGGCCTAAATTTAACGTCTCATCCAAAAGCTGGCACCTCCCACAATGCATCAGTCCCGCAGTACTGCACTGGAGTGTCAGCCTAGATATTGTGGGACTTGAACAATCAACCTTCTGACTCGAGGCGAGAGTGTTACCAACTGAGCCACGGCTGACAAAGATGATTAGGATTTAAATCCTGTCGGGGTATAGTTTTTTTTTAAATCACTTTTCTCATGAAATTTTAGGAGAAATAGTTGAGGGACAGATCCACTGTACAGCTTTGTTCTAGTATATTCTTTATGAAAACATTTTCAGACATGATTTGGGAAATAGATATTTGGTTATAAGTTCTGCTTCTTTTGATAGAGTTGGCTGTGTTTTTTCAGGAATTCCTTTTGAATAATGAATGCAGTATGAACCGTTACTATTTTTGTCTGCAGGCAAAGAAAAAGTTCTTTGACACAGAGTTGGAGAATCTGGAAAGACAGCAGAAGCAGCAGATTGAGAAAATGGAACAGGAACACACAAACCGTCTACGCGATGAGGCCAAACGAATCAAAGCTGAGCAAGAAAAGGAATATGCCAAATTCATTGATCAGTTGAAAGCTAAGAAGAAAGAGGTAAAGTTAATAAAATATGACAAGGTACATTATCAAGTTGAAAGCTTTCCAGCAAACTTGCATGGAAATTTTGTGAAAGCTTGAAATGCAGTCAAAACGAGCTACGTTTTCAACATGTGACTGAGATGACGATTGATAGCAATTCTTCGGATCCTGTTATTTAGAATGGGACCTCTAATCTGTCCATAATCTCTGAAGCTCCCTGTTTTGTGCTTATGATGTTCATTAAAAACTAAACAAAGCCTGCAAGTTACTTGAAGTCCAAGTGCAGGTAGCATATACAACCCGTGACCACTGGACTTTGAGTTCAAATTCTTGTTTGTAAAGTTTAAACACGCACTGAAACTACTCTTTGCTAGATAACTTATTCATCTTTGGTCACTTTGTTTCTGACACTTTGCTGATTTAATTCTGTTCTAACATCCTTTCAGTTAAAACAGATGAAATGTTATGGTGCACAGGTGAGGTTTTCTGTCAAAAGATTTTAATGTGTACATGGTCATGCACATTTGATCTTTGTACCTGAAGAATGTTGTAACTTTTTTACATTGTGATTGAAATACTTGGTTTGATGTTACTCTAGAACTGGTACATGTTTACTGTTTTCCAATGCAAATCACATACACATATTAACTTTTTTTTTTAAAGAGACTACAGTTGGTATTTTGTAATCTGTTTGCAATTCTTGTATTTTTCTCTTCACTAGGTGCCCTGTTCCAAAGGCATGAGAGTGGACTAACTATTTGTCCTGTGCCTCATTGTAACTGGGCCAATTTAATGTGTGCAAGAGCAGCCAGTGGGGTGGAATACTCCTTCTGATTTTCCATCCTTCCCTCGAGTATCTGACCTCCACTTGTATCATAGCATGACTGACATGGAGGGAAGGGAGACATTAGTGTGGAGGATAGTAAGCGCAACACCTCCCACATGTGTATTGTATTCGTAACTATTTAGATTTTGTCTAATTTGGAATTCTTCAGGAGATATGCAAATTAGTTATTTTGATCATTTAATAAGGTAGTTATTGTAACTATATTGATCAAATATTTAAATGGCTGATTCCGTGTTAGCAAAGTTTTCATCTCCAACAATAGCTCCCCCGAAAGCATGAAGGATTCTTCGGGATTCTAGCGAAATAGGAAACGCTAGGTAATACAGTGGTATAGAACGATTCACTGGGACACCCAAAGAAATCTCCCAATTTCCCATTTGGCCAGTCCTCCCTGGTCCTGTAGCTCTAGTGGTACAATACTAAACTCCTATGCTGGAAACTCCAGTTGAAGTCCTAGTTGTTCCTGGAGTTACAGGATTTTTAAAATATCTCCCAGTTGGTAAATATATGGCATACCTTGCTGTAGTGTGTCACCCCATTGAAGCAGAGGCAACAGTAAGTGTGGTACGCCATGCAAACGACAGAATTTAATATTATCGCCTGTAGAGAAATCAGCCCAGGGTATGGTAAAAAGGTGGGAACCTCTTTGCATGCAAAGTGAGCAAAATAACACATTCATTTATTCAGATTGCAGCTTTCTTCCAAGTCATACACAAATCTTAGCTTCTGAAGGAACAACTAAGAATAGAATTACTAGGATCTATGGCACAGAAACAGGCCATTCGGCCCAATTGGTCTGTGCAGTTGTTTATACTCGATATAAGCTTACTCCCACTGTAATGACCTCTTCCCACAATGCCCCGTATCGCTCGATTACCTACTGGTATGCATCAAGCCTTCCCTTAAATATGCCAATGCTGTCTGCTTCAACCATTCCATATGGCAGCAAGTTCCACATTCTCACCAATAAATTCTTGTAGCAGAGGAGGTTCAAACACCTGAGGAGGCTCCTTTAACCCCTTTTGTGCTTCTGGACAGGATACAAGTAAAGCCTGGTTTGTTCGCTCTCACACTTGCCTCAACTTTTCTCATCTCTTTTATCAATATCACTTTGACCATTGTTGCCTGTGACCTCTTAAGCTGCAGATATGCTGTCTTAATCACTCTTCCTCCTTACTCCATCCTTGTGTCGAAGTCGAGACTCCTCGCACTGTCTCCTGCTTCATTCTTTCCTTCAAAACTCTGGAATTCCTTGCCTCCCTTGATCTATTCTTCTGACAGCTTAGTTTTTTTTTAAACCCATGTTGGTAATACTACAAGATTTATCTCATCTTCTCCTCTACTCTCTCCAACCATGATACACTATGGGCTTTGGCTCTTTGCCTAGGTTTCTGATTTTTTTTTTAAAGTGACCATATGATTCTAACCCTATCCCTATCCATACGCCTGGCCCTAACCCTAACCTTACCCCTACCCCTAACTGTTCAAGTATCAATGGAACACTTTTCCAAAAAAAATGATTACCAGGAAGTTTTTTCTATCTTTAATAGCATTCAGAAAATTTTCTTTAATTGGCAGAAAAGTGTTATTAAACATTTTTTAAATACATTTGCAACTGAACACACATTGAAGAAAACTGTCAATTGTGAAGTATATTTTGTAAGAGAACCGTGGGGTGGTTAAATGCTTCCATTTTAGGAGGACGCCAAGTATTTTTTTAAAGCACGGCTTCTCTACAAGGACCCACCAAAAAAACACTTTTACTGTATCTTTATGTATATTACCATGAATTCCATTTTACAGACTCTTTTGCAGCACTCAAATTCAAGTTTGATCCAACTCCAGAACACCGATGCGTAAGTGCTCCTCTGGGGAGGGCGTCTTGCACTGTTCCAACTTTGCACCATGTGGAGTATAACTCCTACTGAGGGGTCAAACCCGGTTTAGAAAATCCTCAGTGGTCTTTTGGACTTCCTGGGTTCTTATTGAACTTGTTTTGCTGGCTGCGAGAGTGCAATTCCAGACAAGCAGCATAATTCAGGCGTTGGCTGTGAATTGATTCTGAAGTACAATACAAACTTCATCTATAAAGAAATTGAAAATCAAAAATACATTTTGCAATTTATTTTACTTAGCCATGACTAAATGGCATAAAATAAGTACACTTCTGCTTCATACATAGCTTAAGCACTCTTGTTCTTGATCCTGAAATCTCTGCATTTGATGCAGTTTATTAGATTAACTGTTAAAATATGTACTTTTTTGTTGTACATTAGGTAAAGAGTGAGGTTGAAAAACTTCCCAGAAACCAACGCAGAGACAGCATGAAACAAAAAATGGGAGAATTTGCACAGAAGAAACAGACACAGGTAGCAGCAGTGAATAGCAATAATGGATTAGAACGGGCCTAAAATTGAATAAGTAAGCTGCTTCCAGCTATTCTTGAGCTGAACTGGCCAAAACCCATTGGATCCTTTTTCATCTCTCCATCACAACTACTGTTTAAAGCTCTTCATTTGCACCATTTATGAACAAAAAATTACATCTGGCGATTAACTCTGGCATAGATCTTGCCCCACACGATAGACTTGGGTATCCTTTCCCAGCTCGATTCTTTCTTCACCCCAAAAAATAATTGTTCCCTTTTCACAAACTTGCTGCAAAAATTGATCTCCCTTGATGTTTCAAATGCCCTAGTTTTACGTAAAGGAGCCAGAATTACCTTTTTTATAGGTTGAGTTTGGTCCTTGTCCAGCGGGTGCTGCAGAAGTCTGGATAGGCTTGAATTTGGGGTTCAGGTCTTGGTCCAGTGAAATGTCTTAAAATGAAGAAATCTGCCTCTTACTTCAGTCAAGTGAAAGACCTGGTGCAATAAAAGGTAGATTAGAGACAGTCCTAATGCGGCCACTAGAATATTGGATTCTTGGCTTGTGCTCTTCATAACCACCTTGCTCATGCTTTTCCTGCGGTGTATGTGGACTGTTGGGTTAACAGTAATGGTAGCATCTGTGGGCGGGTGCTTTTAAGTGTTCTGTCGACCATACCAACTTTGTAACTGATAATACAGTTAGTTTTGGACACACTGTCCTGTGGAAGTCAGTATTTGGGATCATGTATTTTTGTGTACTTGGATGCGTAATTGCTTTTGGGGAACTGATCTATTGCAGATATATTTCTATAATGGGCAGCCTCGTAGATATTGGGTTGATAAATTATGGGCAGAAATCTGATCTTTTCTGTCATTGTTAATTTTTGGAAAAGAGACGCTTATTATCAAGAGTTGCCACTTTTCCACTAAATAAACTCCAAAATTTTATCTGATGCTGAAAAAGTGCTTTAACTTGTTCCTATTTAAGGAGTGTTTTCATATGGTAGTATAGTGGTTCTGATACTGAAATAGCAACTCCAGTTCAGTTCCCACTATGGTAAGTTGTTAAGTTAAATACAAGAAATCTGATCATTTATGGGCTGGCACCTGAAATAAATAACTGAAAACTGCCGGATTTTCATTAAATACTCAGCTGATGCACTAATGACTATGAAAGAAGGAACCTGTTGCCCCAATCCAGTATTGTATACACATGACTTCAGTCCCACATTATGTGATTGACTCTTACTGCCCTCTGGAGTGGCGAGTTGTAAAAGCAATGGGGGCGAAATTGCCCCTTTTCTGCGCCCCGTAGTGCTGGACTCAGTGCCGCGCTATCGTCCCAGGAGCGCCCCTCAAAGGAAGCGGAGTGCTGGAGACAGCACTCCGCTTCCTTTGAGGGGTGCACGGCCCAATTCCATGTCGGGGGTGGGACTTCCGGGCCGGGCGATAAAAGACCAGACTCCGGAACGTTACCGCCCCCAATCGGGGCGAGGAGCAATTTTGCCACCAATGCCTGTAAAGCAAGAAAGCAGCCAAACAGCATTGTGCACATCTAAAGAGCAGATAAATACACTGTTTTGTTTCTATACTCATAAAATATTCATGATATTTAGCTTTTTTTTTAAACTTTCTATCCATTAAACATTGAAAACAATTCCAGCTACCTTCCGAGAAACTCTTTGATTTGTTTTTAAAGCTGAATTAAGATATTTCTCCCAACAGGTTTCTGCAGCAGCTTCTGGCTGAAATTCTATGTGAGCCAGCTTTGCTTGCAACAGGCACAGTTCACCTTAGATCTGTTGTCTTAGGATAATGAGGATGAGCTGCTTGATAGTTGAAGTGTATTTTCTTACATGTATTGTCACGTGATTGAAGCCCAGCTTCATGGTCCTCACAGTCTGTGCTGTCAAATCTCGCTGCCTCTTCCTCTACAGCTTTCACTTTTATCTTCTTGACCAGGCTTTCAAGGTGTCCATAACTGTTCAGAACTTTTTCTGTATCATTTTCTGAATATATGAATAATAGGGATGCACCCTTATGAATCTCTTTCAGGTTTACCCCACATTTATTATTAGATACCTGACACACAGGTGGACACTGCTCTTTTTATCTTTGGTGTGCTAATTGGAGCTCTATCTTTCTGACAATAGATTTTATTGGGTGAAGATGCTGATGAAATAACTAAAGTTTTCACACATTTCTGTGCTTCCTTTGCATTTTTAAACAATTTTCTTTTCAAAGTTTATATTTGCTGGGGCTTCAGTTTAACGCTTAAAAACTAAATGGCCAATGATAAACTTACTGGTCTCCAGTTTTCTCACAGGTGTGCGCATTTACTTGGTGAAAAGTGGGCTTTGCTACCTTAGCTGAATTTTTCCATCAGATATCTTCAGGGGAACAGATTGCTTGTAAAAGTGTCAATAATTAATGCCTTTATATTAATACAGTACCAGAATCGTTTACCAGAATTAACCAAAAATCAACACTGGAGAGTTACAGTTCAGAAAGGAGACTAATTTTCTCTGCCACATTGTTTGGAATATTAGCTGGAATTTTCTGGAACTTATCGGCGTATCTACAGTGCAAAATCGGAGTTGTGCTGCTTTTTACTGAGAAAATTCACACGTAACTGATTTATGACGGTTTAATGCCGACACATCGCTAACGTGAACTTCCTGGATCGTTAATGCTGCTTCCGAGATACATCCGCTGAAGCTCTCTGCCAATCATTTATATAGCTTCGCCCCCATGCAAAAGACTAGCTCGAGTTACCTGCATTTACACCAGTAATGCGCTGGTGCAGATTTACCCCTCAAAATTTAGGTGCAGTGGGATCCGAAGTCACCCTTATAGCAGCATAACTGGAGAAATAACTGCATTTCTCAGATCTGATGCTTACTTTTTTTTAAATGAAAGAGAAACTTTTATAATTATTGACACTTTCTTATTCAAAAATACAATTTTTATTTCCATCTATAATAAAGAATTTTTACTGTTGAATAGAAATTGCAGTGTAAATCCATATGAAAAAATACTGGTCCAGTTCAGCAATACAATTATAAAAGTGGCTGTATGAAACCATATGATCCAGTTGAAGCTACTATTCAAATTTGGTTTCCTAAATATTCACATTTGGAGTTCCTGAATTAGTTGCACTTATTAAGGATTAACATAGCGAAGAACAAAGTTTAAATTATTAGAAAGTTTGATTATTTAAAGAAATATACAATGAAGTAAAATTGTTAGCATACAGATATATAAATTTGTTTTAGAGAATGACTAAAACAACCACCAATTTAAGTCTCTGTCCAGCCATCTAGAATATAGAATTTAGAGGGCAGGATGATATTGCTGAATTTGCATTTTTACGCCACTTTTTACATTCGGGCCTTGGCAAATGAGCTCCGCAGGAAATTTCGGTACAAGTTCCTGTCCGAAAAATTGATGCAGAAACCGGAGTAAATTTTGGCATCATTTCTGTATAAAGATCTGAGCCAATTACCCCTTAAATATTTCATTACTTATTAATAGCAATTGTGGGATAGACTATATGCTATGTATTACCATGTAATTATGATTCCACTGAAGCCTTGCTATTTGCACCAGTCTGTGTGGCAATGTTGTTTACATGTTGGCTAGCATTTGATATATTTTCAAATTTAGTGTCTTTAAATCATATGCAAGAACATAACATATTGAATGAGA
This sequence comes from Pristiophorus japonicus, assembly GCF_044704955.1. Taxonomy (NCBI): domain Eukaryota; kingdom Metazoa; phylum Chordata; class Chondrichthyes; family Pristiophoridae; genus Pristiophorus; species Pristiophorus japonicus. The sequence continues at coordinate 96,100,540 of NC_091980.1, forward strand.
GCTGTCCATTTGGCTCATCAAACCTGTTCCCTCTGCTGACCATGTACTATTTGTCCAGCCTACCCAACACATTGATGGAGGGAGCCAACCTCGGGTAAACCTAGAAGATATTAGACTCTATGACTGCCAAGGGTTACCAAACAGAATACCTTGAGCAGTTGCTTTTAGCAAGTGCCATCAGTGCGTGAATTATCATGTTCTTTGCAGTATTTGATCTATTTCCTCAACTTTGCTCTTCAATCCCATTCTTGAACTAACCCAAAATTTCTTAAGAATTGACAATACTTCACATTATTTTAAAGACTTGAATCATGTTCAGTCATTTTCCAGTTAAGACTCCAATTTAATTTTTGACTTGCCATGGTCCTAGTAACCTCTGCTGTAAATAAATTTATATTCACTCTAGCTACATTCCTTCCTATCGTACATCAGAAAAGTTTATTCAACAACAGTTGTATACGAATTCTTTAACATTCAAGTAATTTGTTTTCTCTTGAATATTGAGTTTTATTTAATCAATGTTTCATGTTTTGGGAATGCAAATTCAGCTTTCAAGCTCTTGCTGTGGCCCATTTCTGTTATCCCCTCTAACCTTTGACTGATATTTATATCCAAACATTTCAGTCAAAACATTGTTTTCTTGCACAAAGTTCAAAAGGAAAAAAAGTGACTTTGTTGCATTATTATTAGTATTGCACTAGTTAATCACAATTTCAAATTATTAGCTTGCATTTAATTTCATGTGCAAACATTCCATTAGTTAAATAATCTATATAATTCTTGGAAAAGATTGATTTTGAAACCAAAGCCTTGGGTCTTCAGGGCCACTGTGGTCGAACTTTTTTCTTGAATCCTCTTATGACCTTACATATCTATCGTACTCATTCAAAGTGACCGTTCAAGTCATTTTACTAGCAGCTGCCATTTCTTAATTTTACTGCAATGTAATGTTGATCTGTTGTAAAGATACTGTGTTGACAAGCGGCTGATGACCTAGTAAACATGTATTTTCTTGATGTAGAAGAATTAAAACTATTTGTCAGGAATTTCAAATGGTGCAGAGCCAATTACACTGTGAAACAAAATTGGCTTAATAACCAGTGTGGTGAGATAAAGACATCTTAATGTGGCTCATTAAGGTGGTAGTCTGAAACTCTTATTTAAATCCACTGAAACATTTATGTAACTGTCTAGGAGCAGGAGTTCCAATCAAAACAACACCAAGAGCTGGATATGGCACTGAAAAAAATAATTGCACAGAATAAGAAGGAAATTTCTGATCAGGAAAGGGTATGTCTTGCAAAGAAACAGCAGCTAATGAGAGGTAAGAGACTTTTGTGGAGTCATGATTTGTTAAATATGTAGAGCTGGAGTAGCAAAAAAAAATTGCTTTTTCTTAGTTTGTAATGTACATTAATGAAATTAGTATAGTTAGAGAATGAATTACTAAATATAGATATACACATTTCAAATCTTCACATTGGGCAACATGTACATGCAAAAGTTAGGATTGTTGGAATGATTTAAAATTCCACTGAGTCTACAGGGCTTTACATTAAAAATAATAACTCAGATGCTCCAGTGATTCAAATGAAGTTACCAAATGAGTGGCTGAGCCATCCAGACCAGAAACCTCTCCAGTTCAATCCCTCGTCTCTTGATATTTCAACTGAGCCAGGGCGAGACTAGAAGCTCTACAATTGGCTTCAACATTTAGGATTTACCTGCGATGCCCCCTGCTGTTAAATAAATTTATCAACACTTATGGTACCTGGAAAAATAAGAGGTCGAGCGTTCATAATTCCACCACAGGTATGAAGTTGAATGCAAAAAATCTTGATTATCTGCAGAAAAATTACCATGAAAACTTTCGGATATTGTAAACATTTCAGGGTAATGAAACTGCCTTTCAGTCAGGCCTACATATAACTCCAGTCCCACATTATCGGCTCAATTTTAATCCCCCACACCCAACGAGAATGCAACGTGCATGTTCTTAAAATATTAGTAGCATGGTACTGGTCTTGTCCACACTGCACTCACACCATGCCCAGTTTAATGGGTGCATGTTGGGCAGGGTTTGAGGCACTCTCCCCAGGTGGGGAAGGGCTTAATTGACATGCACAAATTGGGTACTGATTACGTCATTCAGATCCCAACTTTATTTTAACCTTGGTCTGCGTGACTCGTGCAAATGTCAATCACGCCTGGGGAAGCTGGCATGATGAAGCTTCGGGGGCAGAAAATTATATTTTGACTGTTTCCTTGTGGGCCACCTCCGGAAGCCACAATACATCCTTGGACTTTCTCCCTTCCTGACTCTGATCATGTCCATGCCCCTACCCTCCACTCATCAAACTGCCGGGAACGTTCCAGTGGATCCCTGCAGACACCCTCCTGACATGCTCACCCCTGCTACTGTGACATTCCACTGAGTCGGGTCTGTACTATGTCAGTGAGGAGTAAAAATGGCCCAAGTATCACTCTGGCAAGTCTGGGCAAGCCTGCCGTTTGTCTCACTCGCCACACACTTGCCTTCCCCTGCCCGTCCCGTACAGGTTAAAATCAAGGCTTGTGTGATTAATTACAGCCTCCAAAATGGATTAGCAAGCTAGAGCATCTAGGAATGAGCAATAAATGCCATCTAACCAGTATCTCCCACATCCCAAGACAAATTTTAGAAAAGATGCTCATTGTCCATGCTGTCACATGAATAAAAGCCAGTTGAACGAGGTATTGGAAAGTCCCCACTGCCTATGGAACGGAGTCATTGCTTTCAAGAAGGAAGAAGAGGGGAGAAAATGGCAAAGGGAGGAATGAACCAGATTATTTATGTTTTATACCATCTTCATTGCTTTATAACTAGTACATAACAGGTTACTGATATCAATATGATAGAAATGTATGCTACAAGGTTGCCCTCATTCAGTTCAGATTGTATAGCTGTAACACTTCCTGAACCTGCTTTTTTTTCTCGCTGCAGATAGGGAGGCTGCCATCTGGGAGCTGGAAGAGCACCATCTGCAGGAGAAACATCAGTTCCTCAAGCAGCAGTTGAAGGATCAATACTTTCTGCAAAGACATCAGCTGCTGAAGAAACATGAGAAGGTAAAAAAAAAATCTGGTTCAATATAGAAAAACATAAGTATCAATATGACCTGTAAGGATTGGATAATTTTTGTTTGTCTACAAAGATGGAGCAGTTTTAATCTCCATGATCAATGAATTTCACTAATGTTCAGCCAGTTTTGGGAGAGTCTTCCATCTTCTACACTTTACTTTTCGAATATCAACAATGTTAAATGTTTGAAAAAAGGAACAGATACTAAAGGAACTCTACAGCTGTTCTTATGCAAGTTAAATAATTGTATTTTTAACAGAAACAAAACTAATAATGGAGCAAGTAAATATACGATGAATTCCAGTTTGGGCAGTTCATTGTTTTAAGTGTTTGGTCGGACATAGCCTACAGTGGAAGCAGACTCATTTCCTTGTTCTGAACTAAACCTGCTGGATAGCAGGGAAAATACATCAGTCAACTCCAGAGTTGAAAAGACTATGCATTGAAATCCTGTCAACTCAAATTAGCATTTTTAATTCCTGTTTGCTCCATGTTTGTATGTCAAGTAGAAATTGATATTTACAGTATAATTAACCTTTGAATTATGGCAGAATTTTTGCATGAAAATAGGAATTTGAGCTGGATCATTTTGTTCAGAGATATCTGATCATAAAGTAGCAATTTTTCTGTAATTATTTCCCATAATATTCAACAGCAGAAATTTGTAGAAAGTGTTTCCAGTTGTTGAGAAAACACTTCCTACAGATTAAAAGAAATGAAGCATTCAAAATACTATTTCTATTAATTGGGAGAACTACTACTGGTTTAGTCATTATATGTTTTATTTGTTTTATCTTATTTTGACACATGACCCTGTTGCAGTGTTGAATTTTGTGTCCGTCAATCCATTTTCAATAGACATCAGGACCGAAATTGATAAATGAAGGGGAGAACTGGTTTTACCCCTCCACTTACTTATCTGTCCCAGACTCCGGCTTAGAGGACAGATGAGTGAACACGATCATAACCACAACCACCACCATCACTGCATTCTGGCCAACTTGCTGGAGTGCAAATATATATATATATATATATATATAATATATATATATAATATTTCAAACTTGCTAAAGCTTCCCAGGTTGCATGGATAAATGTATTGCCTGAGCCTTACGGAACGAGAAAAATCTTAGTTTATGCTGTGTTAGCAAATGTCTAGTCATGAAGCTCCAAATGGATGTCCTGAGGTAAAGATTATCCAGCTCCATGTAGCTAGCTGTGATACCTGCTAGAAAGTACACATTTGGACATCCAGTGAGGACATGATTTAACTAGCTATGATGCCCTTTTTAGATTGAATAATTTGCTGGCCCTCCGTGTTCAAACTCACGGGTGAAGAGGGGCTACTCGGATGAGTTAATGGAAAGCTATTGGTACTAAGTAGTACCATAGGATGGGTATAGCACCTTGAGGAGGAGGAGAAGAGAGAGAATATGCAGTAGGTAATGCAGGACAGGAAAGCTAATTCAAGAATACTGAGGGGTAACCTAGGTCATCTTTAGTTGTACGATCAATGGTATGTTCAGCCTTCTGCAGTGGAGTTTTGGCAATATTGCATTTCACGTACATACTGTCTCATTTTATTTACTTTGCATGGTTGACCCCTACAGGAGTTGGAGCAGATGCAGCGTTATAATCAGCGAATGATTGAGCAGCTAAAGATCAGACAGCAACAGGAAAAGAACAGACTTCCTAAAATCCAAAGAAGTGAGGGGAAGACTAGAATGGTGATGTACAAGAAGAGTTTGCGCATTAACTCTACAGGGAGTCACACAGAAGACAGAGAGAAAGTCAAACAGGTAGTTTGTGTGACCCAAGCTCAATACACTGAGGTGCTGCTTTGATATCCACCTGGCTATCATTATAGTTGCACAAAAGGCAAAAAAAGCACACAGCTCAAAATATTTCAGTCTGTTTTGTATTCCTTTCAAATTTGGAATTTACGAAAATAATGGATATAGCGGGGTGGATTACGTAGGTGGGGTGAGTGATGGTCAAGAGTTTTGCAAGGAAAACCCAAAAGTTGTGCAATTTTAACTCCGCTGTGTCTTTTGACCTTGACAGGTTCCCAGCCTGGGAGTCACCCTGGTTTGGCTTCCAGTTGGACGGGGAGCACTGCGGCGAAGGTCTGATCCCTGACCCCTGAGGGGTGGGTGGTCTGATTCCTGACCCTGGGGGCCTTTGTATTGGGCGGGGAGGGTGGGGGAAGCACTCCTGGTCCTCCTGGCCCACAAGCAATGCTGTGACAGCGCTTAACTTCTCCCTGAAGCTGTCCTGGCCTCACTTCAGTTGCAGGTTAAATTAGAAGCTGCCAGCTTCATTAACATATTTAAACTTTCAACCCCCCACCTGGGCATGGGTTGGCTGCCCACCCCTTGTCCCCCTTCCGTAAAACCCGGAATTCGGTGAGTTGAAGCCAGCTTCCCGACACGCTTGGAATTTTTCCCAATCTCTCTTGCTCATTTATATTAAAATTCCCCCCTATTAGTTTGCTCTGTGAACTTGCTGCTACTTTTTATTGCTTTAGATCAGGGGGGAATTTGAAGGAATTTTTTAAAATTCTGATTTCTCATTCCTCACTTTATCCTTCACTCTTGGTAGTCTGAACTGCAGTTTTCCGGTCTGAACTGCAGACATTCGTTAAAACAACTACTTCACATTGCCAATGACAATTTATGGTTTGTGAACAAAATGGGACCCCTCTGGTAGTGAAAATGAACCTTTGTGTGCTTGACCTGGTTCCAGACAGTCTCGTGCTTCAAATGGCATCAAATTCTGGTGCTACCTATTGCATCAAAACAATAAAATTCAAATTCTGGACTTCTTCAATTTACACACATGTTGAGTTAATGGGCTCTGGGGAAAAATATGTAATTTGCCTAATTAATTATCGTATAATGAATATTACCAATTAGATCTTTGCATGGTACGTGTTGCACTCATCGTATTTTTAACACCAAAAGAAGTACTCTGCTACAGTTCTCACAATTGCTTACATTTGGGAATGGTTGAAAATGTTTAAAAATCTTGAAATAACTTGCATATGTATATATAGCACCTTTCATGTACTCAGGAAGTCCTGGAGCACTTAAGTCAATGAAATACTTTTTGAGGTGCAGTCACTTTTTTAATCATTCACGGGATATGGACGTCTGTGCAAAGCATTTATTGCTCATCCCTAATTGCCCTTAACTGAGTGGCTTACCATTTCAGAGGGCAGTTAAGAGTCAAGCACATAGCTGTGGTTCTGGAGTCGCATATAGGCCAGACCGGGTAAGGATGACAGATTTCCTTCTCTAACAGATATTAATGAACCGGATGGGTTTTTACGACAAGCCGGTAATTAAATGGCCACCATTACTGATGCTAGCTTTTTGTTTTATTAACTGAATTTAAATTCCCCAGCTGCTGAGGTGGGATTTGAACTCGTCTCTCTGGATTTTTAGTTCACTATGCTACCATTCCCTCTCCTGTTGTAGGAGAATGTGGCAGACAATTTGTATACAGCAAGGCCCCACAAACAGCAATGAGATAAATTACCAAATAATCTGGGATCTTTTTTGGTGATGTTAGTTAGATGATTCCTCGGTTTAACATTTATCCAAGACAATTGTAACACTACCTCAGTACTATACTGAAATATCAGCCTAGATTATCTGCTTGTGGATCTTGAACACATGACCTTCTGGATATGATGAAAGAATAATACCACTGAGCCAAGTCTGACACCAAGCAATATTCTTTTATGTTATGGGCAACCTTATAAAGATGAGTGTAATCTGAATAATATATCAAGCTGGGGATTTCTTTCTCCCCAGTGGATTCTTTAAGATGAGTTATGTACTTGCATATTTAACCTATTGAATGCAAATCCATGTGTGGTAAAATTGAGTTTCTGCATTTTGACCAAGCTGCTTTTTATTATTTCACCATCCACAGTTGCTTCCATGCAGCTTTAGGTGGAAAGGTAATAGATTCCAGGTTACTCATTATTCAGTTTGAAATCTGACCGGAATGCTTGCTGTGGATTAGGAAGGGCAATTGTTCAAACTTCTAGGGGGTGAAATTCCACAGTGCCCCATTTGGAGGCGGTAACATCCGGGAGGCGGGACATTTTGTGCCAGGCACAGAAGTCCAGCCCTGCTCAAAAAATTTGGGTTACCGCCCCCAAAACGAAATGGAGCACAAAATAACACGCTCCACTTTCTTTCTGGGGCGATAGTAAGGCAAACGGGTCAGGAGCGGGGCACCACGCTACGTACTGGGCCGTGTAGCGCTACCGTGGAGGAGGAGCTCTTCCTTTCATTAAAGGGAAGGGCCCAAGCTGCAAACTCTGCAGTGAGGAAACAGGCCTCCCTGGACCACCGGAGAGAGGGGGTGCCGTGCCAACAGCCCAGCACTCAAGCAGAGTGTCAGGCTGACTGATCACGACACGTACCCTGTGATCGAAGCAGAAGAAATTCGACTTTTTTTTTAGATGGCCGCCACCTCCCCTTCAAGTATTGCCCCGCGAGCGGCCTGCAGCACGGTTCATGTCCCCTAAAGCTGTTGCTGGCATCGCCCGGCGCAGCTTTAGGGGGTGCTTCCCAATTGTTCCAGGGCGTTGCGCATACAGAGTGGGCGCTACGGGTTACCGCCGCCGTGGAATTTAGCAGGAGCCATTAGTGGCGTTGCTCCCGGGCAAAAGGTCGTTTGCGCTGCTAACGGGAGGCGCAAATGACCCCAAATTCTAAGCCCTACATTCTATACATGCCATAGTAATCTGACCCTCTTGATCTTTTTATCTCCGATTATGTACAAAATCCAGTAGGGTTTGTAGTGTATGACGAATGCCCTTGTTCAAAGAATGAAGGTGCCCTGACAAAACTAGGTAATTAACATTTACTTCCATTCCCTGGACATTACACTGTTATATGCACAGGTGGCTCAAAATGACTATTGTGAACCATATTGACCCTTCTCATTCTCTAACTTGTAATATGGTGTTGCTTTCAACAATAGTTTGGACTGCAAGAAGAGAAAAGGCAAAAGATGGAAAAGCAAAATCAGCAAATAAAGCATGAAGCCCAAATGAGAGACATGCAGCATACATGTGAGAATAATATCCAGGAACTCCAGCAGCTACAGGTACTCTGTTTAGCATTTTCTACAGGTCTTTACATGCACACGTCTGAATTTGTTTCTGTATAAAGCACATTGCAATCTCCTGGTTATTTATGATCATTTTCGTTTTTGGATGGTATACAGGAGCTGAGACTTGAATATTATATAATATTTTGACTTGTACAAGCCAGCTTGCTGTGGCTACAAAATCTGTGGTCCATTTTCTTCATGCTGTTTCAGAGAAAATGGGATGCTCATTTTCTGCAGTGACTGAGGGCTCAATTTTCCCCAGTATTTGCGCCATTTTTTTTGGAGTCGGCTGCTTTTTCTGGCCTAACTTAAAAATCACCAGTTTTCCCCAATCAATTTGCACCAGCGTTTTTTTTAGGTACGTTTTTTTTTTCTCAAAAGGGGGCGTTACCAGCCACCTACACCAGTTCTGCCCATTTAGGCAACTTTGGCCAGCTAATAGTTACTCCATTTCTACTTAGGCCAGCGTATGTGGCCTCTCGAGAAAACCCTTGCGGAGAGTTAAAGAAATCGGCGCAGGTAAGTACATCGGAGGCCATTTGGCCTGGGCTAGGGGAGCAGAGCGGCGGGAAGACATCGAAGAGGCTTGGCGGGGGAGTGTACTCACCGAAGCTGACCAGGAAGGCACCTCACTCGGAGCTCCATTGCGCATGAGCGGCCATTTCAACGACGGCAGTATTTTCCCCCGCGCATGAGCAGAAGGCCTGGCTCCTTTTTCCAGTGCAGACCGCAGGCTCCATCCCCCGAAGCGACTGGCCACACTACGCGGCTGCAGATTAGAGGCCAAACATCGGAGATTTTTTTCTGCCGCATTTATTTACCTAATTAAGCGGCGCAACTCTGACAATACGCCAAAAAATGGGCTCGGGGAAAATTGAGCCCTATAAACTGGCTATGCATCCTGACAGCAAGCTCACTGGGCCATTCTTGTATAGTAATTAATGAATGGTTTTGATGGGTACTATTATGTGCCGTCTGCTTTGGACAGTTGTCGGCTGCAACTTTAAAAATGAAACTAACAGACTTTAATGTCAGCCCACCTCCTCAGGTGAAATTCAGTGATTCCATTTTCTGTGGTTTTGTAAATTTGATGCAACTATCACAACGTTATGCCCCATTCTCTAGAAAAATGTCACGGCAGTCTATGCCATCTAAACACATGAACATAATATTGCAACCAAAGGAATTAAAATAGGCTAAGAAATGTGTTATGTAATGGAGATAAAGTGTCTAATGTATCAAAACAACTGAACCCTCTGTAGTTTCTGTTTAAAGCTTCCTGTAGATAACTTCAAGTCTTGATTCAAAGCATAATTTGAACACTAGTTACATATTGCTAAATGATTTGCATAAGGTGCAAGTTTGGCAGGAAGTCGAAACCGTAAAGCCATTATCAAAAGTGATCCAGTAATTCCCCAAGTATTCTCAGTAATTAACACCTCTCTTATAATTACAAACATGTATGGCCAACATTGTGAAGTTGATGTGTGGTTGCACCTTGAATTAAAAGGAATACTCTTTTTGAATACATAATGAAAATTTGATTTTTGCAAGCAATTGGATCCCTGTCCTGGGGAAGCTACAGATTTGGAATGTCAAGTGTGTAAATGGTATATACATTTTGGTTTACTTTTAAGAACATAAGAAATAGGAACAGGCCCCTCGAGCCTGCTCCGCCATTCAATGAGATCATGGCTGATCTGATCATGGACTCAGCTCCACTTCCCTGTCCGCTCCCCATAACCGCTTATCCCCTTATCGTTTAAGAAACTGTCCATTTCTGTCTTAAATTTATTCAATGTCCCAGCTTCCACAGCTCTCTGAGGCAGCGAATTCCACAGATTTACAACCCTGAAGAAATTTCTCCTCATCTGTTTTAAATAGGCGGCCCCTTATTCTAAGATTGTGCCCTCTAGTTCTAGTCTTCCCCCATCCTCTCTGCATCCGCCTTGTCAAGCTCCCTCATAATCTTATACGTTTCGATAAGGTCATCTATCATTCTTCTGAATTCCAATGAGTAGAGGCCCAACCTACTCAACCCTTCCTCATAAGTCAACCCCCTCATCCCCGGAATCAACCTAGTGAACCTTCTTTGAACCGCCTCCAAAGCAAGTATATCCTTTCGTAAATATGGAAACCAAAACTGTCGCAGTATTCCAGGTGTGGCCTCACCAATACCTTATATAGCTGGTTGTAGATTATCAATAACTGCAAATGAGATCACATGTAAAAGTAGATTTTGATATTTAGTAGTGCTTAGTCAATGTAAGAAACCCATGTGGCACATAATGATGGGCTACAGTAATTTAATTATCCCTAATTCTTTAGAATGAAAAGTGCCATCTTCTGATCGAACACGAGACCCAAAAGTTAAAAGCACTTGATGAAAACCACAACCAGCAACTCAAGGAATGGCAAGAAAAACTGAGGCCAAGAAAGAAAGTAAGTGGTTATGAATAGTCAAAAGGGTTAAATATGAAGCCTTTTTCATTGCTATATGGGTTCTTCTTAAAAAGGGGAATTTGAGAACTGCTCCTACATCAAGCTGTTTGTCTGTGAATGCTGTCCTTATAAAACAAGTCTGTATCAAGTGGGTTACATTTATTAAATTTGCATTATTTTAGAAAACAAAGCGGTCTTGTGTTTAACTTCTGATTACAGTGGCTCAAACGTGTGTGCCCCTCACCCCCTCAAAAAAAAAAACCTTTCCTCAGTAAGTTCTCTTCTGAAGGTGGAGGTTCCTGTGGAGGTGATTGGAGTGGGGAAGCTTACAGTCCTATGGGTGGCAGTAGCTGCCTGGTTCATTTCCCAAGTGGCTCTTTATCTCTAAGTCTTAAAATTTCTTATGAACATAAGAAATAGGAGCAGAAGTAGACTTTACGGACCATCGAGCCTGCTCCGCCATTCAATAAGATCATGGCTGATCATTGACCTCAACTCCACTCCCCGAGATTCCAAATATCTACTATTTCAGCCTTGAATAAATTCAGAAACTCGGCATCCACAGCCCTCTGGGGCAGAGAATTTCAAAGATTCACAACCTTCTGAGTGAAGAAATTCTTCCTCATTTCTGTCTTAAATGGCCTATCCCTTATCCTGATACTCCAGCCAGGGGAAACAACCTCTCAGCATCTACCCTGTTAATCCCCTTCAGAATCTTGTATGTTTCAATGAGATCACCTCTCATTCTTCTAAACTCTAGAGTGTATAGGCCCATTCTACCAAATCTATCCTCATAAGACAGCCCCCTCATCCCAGGAATCAATCTAGTGAACCTCCATTGTACCTCCTCGAAGGCAAGTATATCCTTCCTTAGATAAGGAGACCAAAATGTGCACAGTACTCCAGGTGTGGTCTCACCAAGGCCCTGTATAACTGTAGCAAGACTTCCTTACTCTTATACTCCAACCCCCTTGCAATAAAGAGCAACAATATTCACAGTCTGTTTAACTGTTGGGGGCCTTGGCAGCTGGGCCCAAGCGAGTTCATCACCCACAGACACAATTCCAATAAGGGTCTCATTTTTTCTTCCTGTTGCTAGCCTCAATGGATCTGCCTCGGTCATTAGGCACCTAGTGACGAGCTCTATATTGGCAATGGGAGGGGCCCAAGAGAAGTTGGTCTATTCATCACTTTGGTTGGGAAAGGGGCATGGACAAAAACTGAGACTAGCCTTTTGTTTCCTTGAGGCTCTTCTCGCCCCGCCGCTGGTGCACCGTCCGAAACCCTGTTTACCTGCATAAGTGGGCTGCACTTCTACTAACGTCATGGCAGCTGTGTGCGTGAAGCTCCAAGAAAGTCCCCAGAATCTCCTTTATGCTATGATTTTTGACTGAGTATATAGTAAGCGATAGATGGTTAGATTATGAAAATAAGTATGATTTTATAATATCTGCCTTTAGCTCATTTTATTAGATTTGAAATGTATCAGAACACCACATTATCAGAGGACGTTTGATTTAAAGTTATGAATTTGTAAGTTGTAACAATGGAAGCATTAATGGTCCAAAAACAATTTGTGCTACTCCAGTAATTCAGTAAACAAAGTCGGGTTTTACAGCTTTTAGTTCACCATCAAACACTAGTGATATTTTAAAAGGTTACTCGAAAAGATTAATACTACCTGATAAATCAAGAGTTTCTTTTGACGTCTGTGTTTCTGAATGTTTGTTTTTGTCAGAATTTTAACAGCAATGTATTTGATGCAGGCTTTGGAAGAAGAACTGACCCAGAAAAAAAAGGATCAGGAGATCTTCTTTAAACTTAGTGAAGAAGCAGAGTGTCAGAGTCCAAGTTCTCCAAACAAGGTTGCCAAATTTTTTCCCTTTACTTCAGAGCCATCCTAAGGAAGATCAGGATTCCATTACTTCTCTACGAACTCAGGATTACAGTGATATGAACAAGTCTTTAATTTATATTTTCTAAACTTAAATTGTATTCATGTTTTCTGATTTAGAATGGAGAGAAATACTGTATTTACTACTGAAATCTCAAAGAATATGAACCTTTGGATGTTACTGTGTTCATCGAAGAACCTTGCTATGAACAAAAATATATGCTCATATAGATGTACAAAAGTGTTCTTTAGTTGAGGGAGGCTTTTCTGTGCCTACTTCTAAATTCTTTGCTTGTTTTTCAAAGCTTCCTTGTCTGTATATGACCAGCTAACCAAGTGAGATAATGCAAGATTATAAAGCAAGTCTTTTTTAATCTGTTATTTAGTTCATATACCAAAAAGCAATTTTTACTAAATATTCCTAATACCTAATGAAGAATTGGGTTCAAGCAAAAAAAAATGTTAAATGAACCACTATGTTTAAAAAAAAATAAATAAATACTGCCAATAAAAGTTATAATCTGCAGCATTGGTCGCTGTTTGACTTTTATTTTACTACTCATGTTCAAAAGCACTTCTTGGTCATATCGCCAATCCTTCGCAATGACCGAGGATTGAGAGAATAAAACCATCAAGAAATGAGGACAATGCAAGGGAGCTAACTTGGGGGAGAGGAAGAGTAGAGAACATTTTTCAGCCAATGCATTGATATGCAGTTACATTCCTTGTCTCATTGAGCAGTGTTGAACAGTCAGATCATTCATTACCAGCAAAAACTGACTAATTCAATTTGACAACTTTTTTTATGGAACCTTACCCACTGAAATAGCCCAAGTACAGTTGAAATGACCATGGATGGAGTTCAGAGTGACGGAGGAATCCTAGTAGACTTGACGTCCAACCAATGCAGAGGAACAATCAACAAAGCCAGTAGAATATTGAGCGACACGGCCAAATCCATAGAGTACAATAGGATGTGCTGTAGTCAGATCTCACCTTGCGCACTCCATCTGGTTCTGGTTGCCACGGTGCAAAGGGAAAATTAAAGTGCTGGAGACAGTGCAGAGAAGAGCCAAGAGGCTGACCCCCAGTGTCAAAAGCCTGAGAATTGGAGAAACTTGAGATTTTCAGCCTGGAAAGGCACCAAAGAGGGAATTATAGAATCAAAGAATAGTACCGCACAAACGGAGGCCCATCAAATCTGCTCTGGCTCTTTCAAAGAGCAATCCAGTGAGTCCCACTCTTTTCTCCACCCTGCTCTTTCCCCATATCCTTGCAATATTTTCTTCAATTCCCTTTTGAAGGCTACTATTGAATCTGTAGCCACCAGCCTATTGGGCAGTGCATTCCAGATCTTAACCATACCTTGCGTAAAAATGTTTTTCCTCATGTCACCTCTGGTCCTTTGGCCAATCACCTTACATCTGTGCCTTCTGGTTATCGACCCTTCAGCCATTGCGAAAAGTATCTCTTCATTTACTTTTATCTAAACCTTTCATGATTTTAAACAACTGTATCAAATCTCCGCTTGCAGTTCTCTGTTCTAAGGAGAACAACCCCAGCTTCTCCAGTCTATCCATATAACTGTAATCCCTTGTCCCTGGAACAATTCTAGTATATCACTTCTCTAGAGCCTTCACATTCTTCGAAAGGTGTGGTGCCCAGATAGGGCCACAATACTCCAGCTGGGGCTGAACTTAGTGTTTTATATAGGTTTAACATATTAGCTGCTTTGTTAACCTGTCCTGCCACCTTGAAACATTTGTGCACTAACACCCCCAAGATGCCTCTTGTTTTTGCACCCCCTTTAAATTTGTACCATTTTAGCTTGTATTGTCTCGCCTCATTCTTCCTTCCAATATGCACCATCTCTCACTTTTCTGCGTTGATTTTCATCTGCCATGTGACTACCTATTCTACCAGGTTGTCTATGCCCTCTTGAAGTCCATTACTATCGTCCTCACTGTTATACTTCCAAGTTTTGTGTCATCTGCAGATTTCAAAATGGTGCCATGTACCCCCAAGTCGAAGTCATTAATGTATATCAAAAACAGCAGTGGTCTTAGTACTGAACCATAGGGAACTCAAGTGTATACCTCCCTCCAGTCTGTTAAAGCAACCATTCAGCACAATTCTCTGTTGTCTATCCCACAGCCAATTTTGTATCCATGCTGCTACTGCGCCTTTTATCCCATGGGCTTCAATTTTACTAAAAAGGCTAATATGTGGTACTTTGCCGTTTGCCTTTTGAAAGTCCATGTACACAACAGCAACAACTTGTATTTATATAGCACATTTAACATAGTAAAATGTCCCAATGCGCTTCACAGTAGTGTTACAAGACAAAACACATAATTTCTTATGTGGCTCGGTGTCAAATTTATGGCAGATGACCAAAAGCTTGGTCAAAGAGGTAAGTTTTAAGGAGTGTCTTAAAGGAGGAAAGAGAGGTGGAGAGGTTTAGGGAGGGAGTTTCAGAGCTTAAGAGTCCAGGCAGCTGAAGGTACAGCCATCAATGCAGTGATGCTCAAGAGGGCAGAATTTGAGGAGCACAGATATCTCTGAGGGCTGAGGCTGAAGGACAATCGAGATGGGAAGGGGCGATGTCAAAGAGGGATTTGTAAAGAAGGATGAGAATTTTGAAATCGAGGCGTTTAACCAGGAGCCAATGTAGGTCAGTGAGCACAGGTGATTGGTGAGCCGGATTTGTTGCGAGTTAAGACACGGGCAGCCGAGTTTTGGATGACCTCAAGTTTACGTAGGGTAGAATGTGGGAGGCCAGCCAGGAGTACGTTGGAGTAGTCTAATCTAGAGGTAACAAAGGCATGGATGAGAGATTCAGCAACAGATGAGTTGAGGTAGTGGCGGAGACAGGCAATGTTACGGAGGTGGCAATAGGCGGTTTTAGTTATACTGCGGATATGTGGTTGGAAGCTCATTTCAGGATCAAATATGACACCTAGGTTGCGAACAGTCTGGTTCAGCGTCACAAATCACGGAGAGGGATGGAGTCGGTGGCCAGGGGACGCAGTTTGTGGCAGGGACCAAAGACAATGGCTTTGGTCTTCACAATATTTAATTGGAGAAAATTTCTGCTCATCCAGTTCTGGATATCTGACAAGCAGTCTGACAATTTAGAGACCATGAAGGGGTCGAGATAAATGGTGAGGTAGAGCTGGATGTCAGTATACATGTGGAAAATGACGCCGTGTTTTCAGATGATGTGGCCATGGGGCAGCATATAGATGAGAAATAGAAGGGGGCCAAGGATAGATTCTTGGGGGACACCAGACGTAATGGTGCTGGAATGGGAAGAGAAGCCATTGCGGGTGATTCTCTGGCTATGATTAGATAAGACTGGAACCAGGCAAATGCGGTCCCACGTTGGAGGAGGATGGAGTTATCAACCATGTCAAAGGCTGCAGACAGGTCGAGAAGGACGAGGAGAGTTTACCTTTGTCATGTAAGAGAAAAATTTGGCATTAGGGGTACCAGTGGGACAAGGGTTAAAGTGCTGGTTCCTGCACCGACGCATAAGGAGGTAAAAGGCTTCTCTTCGGCCTTGCACATTCCAGTACCAAGGCTCCAGAAGTTGTTATTTCAATCTGTACCAGGACATTAGATAATATTCCGACAGGATACGATGTGAGAACCTAAACAGACATTGATATGACCTTGCGAAGAGGCTCGAGGCAGACTCACGGGCACCAAGGAGAATCAGTAAATTCTAACCTGATGAAGTCATCTTAGTAGGGCCTAAGGCTGCCTTGGGGTCTGTCAATCCAAAGTATTACTGATAAGGTAACCCAATTGAAGATCCGGGGGGGGTGCGAGGCGCGAGGCGAAAGGGTTTGTGAAATGTATAAATGATGTGATTTTGCTACACGAAGAGCATCTCCACTCAGGCGGCTGTGATGAGAGGTGTTCCCGGTCGTTCGTAATAAAAGTTATACCTTGCCATTCGTCTCTGCTAACTTCGAGAACTGCTACACGGGTTGGGGCGAGTGTCGACCCTCTATCTCAGGGGGCCCGCTCGTGGGAGGAGAGGCCTTCCAGTTTTCCCTTAGTCACAGTCACAAAGGATGTCATTTGTGACTTTGATGAGAGCCGTTCCTGTGGCAGGGGCGGAAACCAGATTGAAGGGAGTCAAACATGGAGTTCTGGGAAAAATGGGAACAGATTTTGGAGGTGACAACATGTTCAAGGACTTTGCAGAGGAATGGGGGGTTGGGGATGGGACGGTAGATTGCGAGCACCATGGGGTCAACTGTTGCATTTTTGAGGAGGGGGATGATGTCGGCAGATTTGAAGGAGGGGGAAAGTACCTGAGGAGAGAAAACCGTTAACAATGTCGGCTAACATAGCCAGAAAAGGAGGTTGGTTGGTCAGTTTAGTGGAAATGGAGTCAAAGAAGCAGGAAGTGGGTCTTGTGGACAAGATGAGCCTGGAGACGTCAAGAGGGGAGATCAAAGAGAAACTGGGGAAAGATGCAAGTTTAGTGCAGGGAGGAAACTTAGGGAATGTTTGGCTCAGTGGGCTAGGAGAAGGAAGGGAAATGGCACAGGCAGCAGATCGGATAGTCTCAATCTTTGAAACAAAGAAGTCCCTGAGCTCCTTATATTTATTGTTGGAGGTGAGTGTGGTGGAGACACGGGAGAGGGATTTAAGAAGGCAGTTTTCAGTAGAGGGTAGCCGAGGAATATCTTTGCATTACAGAATGATCCTGGAATAGTGAGCAGGTTTGGCAGACACGAGTAGAATCCAATAATGCTTTATGTACTCTAGCCTGATCTGGCGGTGAATGGCTAAACCAGTTGTCCACCACATCCATTCAAGCCTGCGCCCTTTGGACTTGAGGGAGTGAAGATGAGGGCCGTACCAGAAGGACTGGCCAGGGTGAGAGAGAGTAATGGTTTTAATAGGGACTAGGGTATCACAGATGGTGGTGAGGGTATGGTTGCAGAAATGTCATGGTGAATGAAGGGCCAAATGCTGGACAGTTTGAAATTGATAAGTGCAGTTGTAAGAGTTTTTTTCAGGGGTGGATGCAGAAAGAAGTAGGATTGGGTGGGGAAGGGGGAAATTTGTGGAGAGCGATGCAAGGAAATGGTCAGAGATAGCATTATCTGCAAATCAACTGTATTGCCATCATCGACCCTCTGTTACTTCATCAAAAACCTCAATCAAGTCAGTCAAAGACGATTTGCCCTCAACAAATCTGTGCTGGCTCTCCTTTATTAGTCCAATTGGCTGTTAATTTTCTCCAGGATCACTGTTTCTAAAAACTTCCCCACCGCCAACATTAAACTGACAGCCCTGTAATTACCAGGTTTATCCTCCTCTTTTGAACAAGGCTGTAACAGTTGCAATTCTTTAGTCCTCTGGCACCACCTCTGTATCTAAGGAGAATTGTAAAATTGTGGCCAGCACCTGAAATTCTACCCTTACTTCCACAGCAACATATGCGTACAGATCTGGTCACCCTATTATAAAAAAGATATAGAGGCACTGGAGAGCATGCAGAGAAGATTTACAAGAATAATACCAGAAATGCAAGGGTATACCTATCAGGATAGGATGAAAAAAGAAGGCCGAATAAGAGATCTTTAAAATTATGAAAAGTTTTGAGAGAGTGGATACAGAGAGAATGTTTCCACTTGTGGGCATCACCAGCATAGGCAGTCCCTCGGAATCGAGAAAGACTTGCTTCCACTCTGAGCATAAGTTCTTAGGTGGCTGTACAGTCCAATACGAGAACCACAGTCTCTGTTACAGGTGGGACAAATAGTCGTTGCGGGAAAGGGTGGGTGGGACTGGTTTGTCGCACGCTCTTTCTGCTGCCTGCGCTTGATTTCTGCATGCTCTCGACGACAAGACTCGAGATGCTCAGCACCCTGCCGGATGCACTTCCTTCACTTAGGGTTCTCTTTGACCAGGGACTCCCAGGTGTCAGTGGGGATGTTGCACTTTATCAGGGAGGCTTTGAGGGTGTCCTTGTAACGTTCCCGCTGCCCTCCTTTGGCTCGCTTGCCGTGAATGAGTTCCGAATAGAGCGCTTGCTTTGGGAGTCTCGTGTCTGGTATACGGACGATGTGGCCTGCCCAGCGGAGCTGATAAAGTGTAGTCAGTGCTTCAATGCTGGGGATGTTGGCCTGGACGAGGGCGCTAACGTTGGTGTGTCTGTCCTCCCAGGGGATTTGTAGGATTTGTGGAGACATTGTTGGTGGTATTTCTCCAGTGACTTGAGGTGTCTACTGTACATGGTCCAGGTTTCTGAGCCATATAGGAGGGCGGGTATTGTTACAGCCTAACTAGAGGCCATCAATATAAGATAGTCACCAAGAAATCCAATAGGGAATTCAGAAGAAACTTCTTTACCCAAAGAGTGGTGAGCATGTGAATTCGCTACCACAGGGAGTGATTGAAGCAAATAGTATTGATGCATTTAAGGGGAGGCTAGACAAGCATAAGAGGGAGAGGGCAATAAAGGGTTTTGCCAATAGATTTAGCTGAGGAAAGACAGGAAGAGGCTCCAATGGAGCATATACACCAGCATGGACTGGTTGGGCCGAATGGCCTGTTTCTGTGCTGTATATCCTATGTACGCATCCCATCCAGACCAGGTGATTATCCAAGTTCTGCCAGGGTTTCTAGTACATCTTTATCTACTTTTATCTCATCCAGTGTCTTGACAAACCTCCTTGTTTACTGTAGCTTTGGCAAAGTCCTCTTCCTTGGTAAACACAGATGTAAAGCACTCATTTAGTACCCTAGCCATGGCTTCTGCCTCCACCAATGGATCTCCATTTTGGTCCCTAATCAGCCCCACTGCTCCTCTGATAAGGTCATAGAAACATAGAAAATAGATGCAGGAGTAGCCAATCGGCCTTCGAGCCTGCACCACCATTCTGACGGGACTGGACAGGTTAGATGCAGAAAGAATGTTCCCGATGTTGGGGAAGTCCAGAACCAGGGGTCACAGTCTAAGGATAAGAGGTAAGCCATTTAGGACCGAGATGAGGAGAAACTTATTCACTCAGAGAGTTGTTAACCTGTTGAATTCTCTACCGCAGAGAATTGTTGATGCCAGTTCGTTGGATATATTCAAGAGGGAGTTAGATATGACCCTGACGGCTAAAGGGATCAAAGGGTGTGGAGAGAAAGCAGGAAAGGGGTACTGAGGTGACTGATTAGCCATGATCTTATTGAATGGTGGTGCAGGCTCAAAGAGCTGAATGGCCTACTCCTGCACCTATGTTCTATGTTTCTATGTTTACCCCTTATCCTTAGACTGTGACCCCTGAATCTGGACTTCCCCAACATTGGGAACATTCTTCCTGCATCTAACCTGTCCAATCCTGTCAGAACTTTATATGTTTCAATGAGATCCCCTCTCATTCTTCTAAATTCCAGTGAATATAAGCCTAGTCGATCCAGTCGTTCTTCATATGTCAGTCCTGCCATCCCGGGAATTAGTCTGGTGAACCTTCGGTGCACTCCCTCAATAGCAAGAACAAGAATGTCCTTCCTCAGATTAGGAGACCAAAACTGTTATGTATGTAACCCTAGGTAACCTGTATCATACCACCACCAGAGGGCCTACCTGTTGGAGTCCCAAGGGATCCCAGCATCCCTTGGGAGCACTGTATATAAGCAGGCGTCTCATGATGTAGCAAGACTCTGCAGTTTAAATAAAGGAGCTAAGGTCACACTTACGTATTGTCTACAGTACTCAGTTGCATCACTTTATTATGAGCGTAACAATTGGCGACGAGATAATGAACGACCACGCAAAAATGCAAAGAACTGTTGATATCCTGGAGAAATTATCAGAAGGGGACGATTGGGAGGCCTTCGTGGAGCGACTCGACCAATACTTCGTGGCCAACGAGCTGAAAGGGAAGAAGAACGCTGCCAAACGAAGGGCGATCCTTCTTATGGTCTGTGGGGCAACAATCTATGGCGTCATGAAGAATCTTGAACCAACAACCAAATCCTATAAAGAACTGTGTACTCTGGTCCGGGAGCACCTAAATCCGAAGAAAAGCGTTTTGATGGCAAGGTATCGATTCTACACGTGTCAACGGTCTGAAGGCCAGGACGTGGCGAGCTACGTCGCCGAACTAAGACGCCTTGCAGGACATTGCAAATTCGATGGATTCCTGGAGCAAATGCTAAGAGACTTCTTTGTGCTTGGCATTGGCCATGAGGTTATCCTTCGCAAACTATTGACTGTTGAAACGCTGAATCTGAGCAAAGCCATAACGATAGCCCAGGGATTTATGTCCATCAGCGATAACACCAAACAAATTTTGCAGCATAAAACGGTTTTGACTAGTACTGTACATAAAGTAACATCGTTTTCAGGCAGGAATGCATATGGCAGAATGTACATGCCGGCAGCTGCACGACCTCAGATGACCCAGAGTCCGCCATCAATCGTTAATGCGAGGCAGTTAACACCTTGTTGGCGCTGCGGAGGTGATCATCGGCCCCATCAATGCTACTTCAAATGCTATGCATGCAAAGGCTGTGGAACAATGGGACACTTCCAGCGAATGTGCAGCCGAGCTGCAAACCCTGCAAACCATCACGTTGCAGAGGAAGATCGATCCATGGTGGATCAAGCTGAACTAGAGACTCGAACCGAGGAGGCAGAAGTGTACGGAGTGCACACCTTCTCCACGAAATGTCCACCGATCATGTTAAAAGTTGAACTGAATGGAGTTCCAGTATCCGGACCTGGACACAGGTGCGAGTCAGTCTATCATGAGCCTTCGACAGGCTGTGGTGCAACAAGGCACACAGGCCCAAGTTTAGCCCATTCATACCAAACTAAGACCTTACACCAAAGAGCTGATTCCTGTTATTGGCAGCGCAGAAGTAAAAGTCTCCTATGATGGAGCAGTGCACGAACTCCCATTATGGATTGTACCAGGAGATGGCCCTACACTGTTCAGCAGAAGCTGGCTGGGAAAAATCCGCTGGAACTGGGATGACATCCGAGCGCTCTCGTCCATTGATGATGCCTCATGTGCCCAGGTTCTGAGCAAGTTCCCGTCATTGTTTGAGCCAGGCATTGGAAGCTTCTCGGGGTTGAAAGTGCAAATCCATTTGGTTCCCGGTACGTGACTCATCCACCACAAGGCATGGGCGGTACCATATATGATGCGAGAGAAAGTGGAAATTGAGCTGGACAGGCTGCAGCGAGAAGGCATCATCGCGACGGTGGAGTTCAACAAGTGGGCCAGTCCGATTATTCCGGTTCTCAAAGGCGATGGCACGGTCAGAATTTGTGGGGACTATAAAGTAACTATTAATTGTTTTTTCTACATGACCATTACCCGCTACCCAAGGCAGACGACCTATTTGTGACCCTGGTTGGAGGAAAGACATTCACCAAGTTGGACTTGACCTCGGCCTACATGACGCAGGAGCTGGAGGAATCGTTGAAAGGCCTCACCTGCATCAACACGCACAAAGGTCTGTTCATCTACAATAGATGCCCATTTGGGATTCGATCGGCCGTGGCAATTTTCCAAAGGAACATGGAGAGCCTGCTAAAGTCAGTTCCGCGCACCGTGGTTTTCCAGGACGACGTACTGGTCACAGGTCGGGACACCATCGAACACTTGCAGAACCTGGTAGAGATTCTAAGTCAGCTAGATCACGTGGGACTCAGGTTGAAACGCTCGAAGTGTGTTTTCCTGGCGAGGTCTTAGGGAGAAAAATCGTGACAGACAGCATGAGACCCACCGACGCCAAGACAGAGGCCATCAAGAACGCGCCAAGACCACAGAACATGATGGAACTGCGGTCGTTCCTGGGACTCCTCAACTATTTCGGTAATTTCCTACCCAGGTTAAGCACCTTGCTAGAACCCCTACATGTGCTACTACGCAAGCGAGACGACTGGGAATGGAGGAAATCACAAGAGGCTGCTTTTGAGAAAGCCAGACATCTATTATGTTCCAACAAACTGCTTGTTCTGTATAACTCATGTAAATGATTAGTGCTAGCTTGCGATACATCGTCATACGGGGTCGAGTATGTGTAACAACAACAAGGAAGTGGCATACAAATTGGCCAGAAATAGCAGCGAACCCGGGGACTGGGAGAAATTTAGAACTCAGCAGAGGAGGACAAAGGGTTTGATTAGGGCAGGGAAAATGGAGTACAAGAAGAAGCTTGCAGGGAACATTAAGAAGGATTGCAAAAGTTTCTATAGATATGTAAAGAGAAAAAGGTTAGTAAAGACAAACGTAAGTCCCCTGCAGTCAGAATCAGGGGAAGTCATAACGGGGAACAAAGAAATGGCGTACCAATTGAACAAGTACTTTGGTTCGGTATTCACTGAGGAGGACACAAACAACCTTCCGGATATAAAAGGGTTCGGAGGGTCTAGTAAGGAGGAGGAACTGAGGGAAATCCTTATTAGTCGGGAAATTGTGTTGGGGAAATTGATGGGATTGAAGGCCGATAAATCCCCAGGGCCTGATGGACTGCATCCCAGAGTACTTAAGGAGGTGGCCTTGGAAATAGTGGATGCATTGACAGTCATTTTCCAACATTCCATTGACTCTGGATCAGTTCCTATGGAGTGGAGGGTAGCCAATGTAACCCCACTTTTTAAAAAAGGAGGGAGAGAGAAAACAGGGAATTATAGACCGGTCAGCCTGACATCGGTAGTGGGTAAAATGATGGAATCAATTATTAAGGATGTCATAGCAGTGCATTTGGAAAGAGGTAATATGATAGGTCCAAGTCAGCATGGATTTGTGAAAGGGAAATCATGCTTGACAAATCTTCTGGAATTTTTTGAGGATGTTTCCAGTAGAGTGGACAAGGGAGAACCAGTTGATGTGGTATATTTGGACTTTCAGAAAGCTTTCGACAAGGTCCCACACAAGAGATTAATGTGCAAAGTTAAAGCACATGGGATTGGGGGTAGTGTGCTGACATGGATTGAGAACTGGTTGTCAGACAGGAAGCAAAGAGTAGGAGTAAATGGGGACTTTTCAGAATGGCAGGCAGTGACTAATGGGGTACCGCAAGGTTCTGTGCTGGGGCCCCAGCTGTTTACACTGTACATTAATGATTTAGACGAGGGGATTAAATGTAGTATCTCCAAATTTGCGGATGACACTAAGTTGGGTGGCAGTGTGAGCTACGAGGAGGATGCTATGAGGCTGCAGAGTGACTTGGATAGGTTAGGTGAGTGGGCAAATGCATGGCAGATGAAGTATAATGTGGATAAATGTGAGGTTATCCACTTTGGTGGTAAAAACAGAGAGACAGACTATTATCTGAATGGTGACAGATTAGGAAAAGGGGAGGTGCAGCGAGACCTGGGTGTCATGGTACATCAGTCATTGAAGGTTGGCATGCAGGTACAGCAGGCGGTTAAGAAAGCAAATGGCATGTTGGCCTTCATAGCGAGGGGATTTGAGTACAGGGGCAGGGAGGTGTTGCTACAATTGTACAGGGCCGTGGTGAGGCCACACCTGGAGTATTGTGTACAGTTTTGGTCTCCTAACCTGAGGAAGGACATTCTTGCTATTGAGGGAGTGCAGCGAAGGTTCACCAGACTGATTCCCGGGATGGCGGAACTGACCTATCAAGAAAGACTGGATCAACTGGGCTTGTATTCACTGGAGTTCAGAAAAATGAGAGGGGACCTCATAGAAACGTTTAAAATTCTGACGGGGTTAGACAGGTTAGATGCAGGAAGAATGTTCCCAATGTTGGGGAAGTCCAGAACCAGGGGACACAGTCTAAGGATAAGGGGGAAGCCATTTAGGACCGAGATGAGGAGGAATTTCTTCACCCAGAGAGTGGTGAACCTGTGGAATTCTCTACCACAGAAAGTTGTTGAGGCCAATTCACTAAATATATTCAAAAAGGAGTTAGATGAAGTCCTTACTGCTAGGGGAATCAAGGGGTATGGTGAGAAAGCAGGAATGGGGTACTGAAGTTGCATGTTCAGCCATGAACTCATTGAATACTCCTGCACCTATTTTCTATGTTTCTATGTTTCTAACAAATCGGGAAAATTGCAACCGGTTGCCTATGCATCCAGGAGTTTGTCCAAGGCTGAAAGGGCTTACAGCATGATTGAAAAAGAAGCTCTGGCATGCGTTTATGGGGTGAAAAAAATGCACCAGTGTCTGTTTGTTTTCAACTTTCAGCTAGAAACTGACCATAAGCTGCTCATATTGCAATTTTCAGAGAGCAAAGGTATTAATACCAATGCCTCTGCCCGCATCCAAAGATGGGCTCACGCTGTCTGCATACAACTATGTAATCCGCCACAGACCAGGCACAGAGAGCTGTGCTGATGCTCTCAGTTGGCTACCATTGCCCACAACTGGGGTGGAAATGGCACAGCCTGCAGACTTGCTCTTGGTAATGGATGCATTCGAAAATGAAAAGCCACCCATTACGGCCTGCCAGAACAGGACTGGACCAGCCAGGATCCTTTACTGTCCCTGGTAAAAAGCTTGCCCTCCATGGGAGCTGGTCCAGCGTCCCAGCGGAGATGCATGAAGAGGTCAAGCCGTTCCAGCGGCGCAAAGACGAAATGTCCATACAGGCGGACTGTCTCTTGTGGGGTAATTGTGTGGTTTTGCCTAAGATAGGCAGGGAAACGTTCATACGTGACCTACAGAGTACCCACCCAGGCATAGTAATGATGAAAGCTATAGCCAGATCCCATGTGTGGTGGCCCGGCATCGACTCAGATTTGGAGTCTTGCATGCGCCAATGCAACACTTGCTCTCAACTGAGCAATGCACCCAGAGAGGCACCACTAAGTTTGTGGTCATGGCCCTCCAAACCGTGGTCTAGTATCTACGTTGACTTTGCGGGCCCATTTTGTCATGTTTGTAACCTTCACATAACTATAACCAATATGTAACAAAACTGTACACTGTATACAACTGTGAAATACACACCTTGATCACAGGGGGTGAACTTGTGGGAGACACTCCTTACCTGGTCAGCCAGGTACTTAAAGGGAGGTTCCACGCGGGCTCAGCACTCCTTGGGTCCGGGGAATAAAGGTGCAGGTCATGAGTGACCTTGTCTGCAGTATATGCCTCGTGTGAATATGTTCTAGAGTTGAGAACTCTACATCTGGCGACGTGAAACGGGAATCACTGAACCACAAGGATGGCCACCGGTAGCACAGAGGAATGTTACTGTGTGGGTTAGGACTGGGACGATTTTGTGGAGCGACTCCAGCAGACCTTTGTCACAAAGGACTGGCTGGGAGTGGAAGCGGCTGACAAGTAGAGGGCGCATCTATTGACAAGCTGCGGGACAAAAACGTACGCGGTGATGAAAGACCTGCTTGCATCTCTCAAGCCGGCCGACATGTCCTTTGAAGAGCTCATCCAGCTGATCAGCGAACATCTGAAACCGGCGAGCAGCGTACACATGGCCCGGCACCGGTTCTACACACACCGGCATCGGGAAGAGCAAAACATCTCGGATTTCGTTGCAGACCTGAGGCGCTTGGCCAGCTTCTGTAAGTTCACAGACGCCTGCAGGGGGGAGATGTTAAGGGATTATTTCACTGAGTCATGCCGGTATTTTCAGGAAGCTTATTGAGGACAAGGACTTGACTTTGGAAAGGGCAGCTTTGATAGCTCAGACCTTCTTGGCGGGGGAAGAGGAGACCAACATAATTTACGCAAGCAGCCCTGGTTTTAACGTTGTGATGAACCAGGGAGTTAAAGTTGTAAAAGTGATACAGAACCCCGCAGGCAGGCAAGGGCAATTCGACACCGCCCAGGCAGGCAGGTAAGGGCAATTCGACACCGCCCAGGCAGCAACAGGCTCTAGGGTGGGACAGCAACAGAGACAATGGCAGGAGGATCGGCAGTTCACGCCATCAAGAGGAACAATGCGTCCCGTGATGGGACAATTGACACCCACCACCAGAGTGCTTAGAAACAACCAAGGGGACAATCAGAGAGGAATGCCTGGTAACAGCCCCTTTGTGAACAACAATCTCAGCCAATGCTGGAGATGCGGGGGTAGACATACTGCTAAAAGCTGCAAATTCCAGCAGTTCACCTGCAGGAATTGTAATGCCAGAGGACATTTGGCTAGAATGTGCAAAAAGGCTACAGCGAGGCGAATCTATGAAACAGAGGAATCAGACAAGGGGTCTGCAATGCAGGATGATGCCTGGGGCCAAGCCATGGATGCTGAGGTTCAGAGGGTTCATGTGGCTGACGTCCACAGCTCATACACTAAAACACCACCCATAATGATGAAAGTTTTATTGAATGGCATCCCCGGTGCGCATGGAGCTGGATACGGGAGCCAGCCAGTCCCTTATGAGCGTCCAACAATTTGAGAGACTATGGCCACACAGAGCTAGCAGGCCCAAACTGGAACGCATTGACACGCAGCTACGCACGTACACCAAAGAAATCATCCCAGTGCTGGGCACTGCAAACCTGGTGGTAACACACAATGGATCACAGAACCGCCTGCCACTCTGGATTGTTCCGGGAAATGGCCCCGCGCTTTTGGGAAGGAGCTGGCTAGCCGAGATGAACTGGAAATGGGGAGATGTGCACGCCATTTCGTCTGTGGGGCGAAGTTCATGCTCGCAGGACCTACAAAAATTCGGGTCAGTTTCAACCCGGTGTTGGAACGTTCAAGGGCACCAAACTAGTGATACACATCACCCCGGATGCCAGACCAGTGCATCACAAAGCCAGAGCGGTGTCGTATGTGATGCATGAGAGAATTGAGAGTGAATTAGACAGGCTGCTCAGAGAGGGTATAATTTCGCCCGTTGAATTCAGTGACTGGGCAAGTCCCATCATTCGTGTCCTTAAAGCGAATGGCTCGGTCAGGATTTGCGGCGACTACAAAGCTACCATCAACCGAGTGTCGCTGCAGGATCAATACCTGCTCCTGAGGGCGGAGGACCTTTTTGCCACGTTGGCAGGTGGCAAGCTGTTCACTAAGTTGGACCTCACTTCGGCCTACATGATTCAGGAACTGGCTGAAGAATCCAAGCTTCTGACCACCATCACGACGCAAAAGGGATTATTCATCTACAACAGGTGTCCGTTTGGCATTCGTTCAGCGGCTGCAATCTTCCAGAGGAACATGGAAAGCTTGCTCAAATCCATTTCCAGCACAATCGTATTCCAAAACGACATCCTAATAACGGGTTGAGACACCGACGAACACCTCCACAACCTGGAGGAGGTGCTACGCCGACTGGACCGGGTAGGCCTGTGGCTGAAAAAGGCCAAGTGTGTGTTTTTGGCCCCAGAGGTCGAGTTTTTGGGCAGGAGGGTTGCCGCAGACGGGATCCGGCCTACCGAATCCAAAATGGAGGCGATCCGTCGCGCGCCCTGGCCCGGCAACACATTGGAGTTGCGATCATTCCTGGGACTTTTGAATTATTTTGGGAACTTCCTGCCTAACTTAAGCACATTGCTGGACCCGTTACATGTGCTCCTGCGTAAGAGTTGTGACTGGTTCTGGGGGGACTGTCAGGAACAGGCTTTCAACAGGGCGCAGAACCTGCTTTGTTCTAACAAACTGTTGACTTTGTATGACCCCTGCAAAAAAACTAGTTTTAACATGTGATGCATCACCATACGGGGTTGGGTGTGTGTTGCAGCAGGGAAATGACGACGGCCGACTACAACCGGTGGCTTATACCTCCAGGTCGCTCTCCCAGGCAGAGCGTGAGTACGGCATGGTCGAAAATTAAGCACTCGCTTGCGTTTACGGTGTGAAAAAGATACACCAGTATCTTTTTGGCAGACCGTTCGAGTTAGAAACAGATCACAAGCCGTTAACATCCCTGTTGTCCGACAGCAAGGCTGTCAATGCCAATGCGTCAGCTCGCATACAGCGATGGGCTCTCACGCTGGCTGTGTATGACTACACCATACGGCACCGGCCAGGCACTGAAAATTGCGCTGACGCGCTCAGCAGACTCCCACTGGCCACCACCGAGGGGGCAACGGAGCAAAGCGCTGAGATGGTCATGGCCATTGAGGTTTTTGACACCGCAGGCTACCCCATCACAGCCCGCCAGATCAAACTCTGGACCAACAGGGACCCCCTCCTATCCATGATAAAGAAATGTGTCCTGACTGGGGATTGGGCGCCCGCACATGGGGCGTGCCCCGAGGAGGTCAGACCGTTTCAGAGATGGATGGATGAGCTCTCCATCCAAGCCGACTGCCTACTATGGGGCAGCCGGGTGGTCATGCCCCAGAAAGGAAGGGAAGCATTCATCAGGGAACTCCACAGCGAGCACCCAGGCATCGTGTTAATGAAGGCCATTGCCCGGTCACATGTATGGTGGCCGGGGATTGACTCAGACCTGGAACACTGGGATCGCAGGTGCACGACGTGTGCCCAGCTGGGCAATGCCCCCAGGGAGGCCCCGCTCAGCCCGTGGCCTTGGCCCTCCAGGCCATGGTCACGCATCCACGTGGACTATGCGGGGCCGTTCATGGGAAAAATCTTCTTGATTGTAGTCGACGCATACTCGAAATGGATCGAGTGCATCATATTAAACTCGTGCACGACATCTATCACTGTGGAGAGTCTGCGCATGGTTTTCGCGACCTACGGCTTGCTGGACATTCTGGTCAGCGACAATGGCCCGTGTTTCACCAGCCATGAATTCCAGGAGTTTATGTCGGGTAATGGCATTAAACACGTCCGCACGGCACCATTCAAGCCGGCTTCCAATGGCCAGGCAGAACGTGCGGTCCAAGTCATAAAACAAGACATGCTCCGTATCCAGGGACCCTCTCCTCAGTACCGCCTATCGGGCCTCCTGCTGGCCTATAGGTCCCGCCCGCACTCGCTCAGGGGAGTCCCGCCAGCGGAACTCCTCATGAAACGCACGCTCAAAATGTGGCTGTCCCTCATTCACCCAAGCCTGGCAGACATTGTTGAGGGCAAGCGGCAGTCCCAAACCGAGTGCCATGATCGAAACTCAAGGGGGAGATGTATTGAAATGGATGACCTGGTATTTGTGCTTAACCATGCACTAGGACCCAAGTGGCTTGAGGGCACCGTAATTGGTAAAGAGGGAAATAGGGTCATAGTGGTCAGACTAAAAATGGGCAGATATGCCGCAAACATCTGGACCAGGTAAAGAAAAGGTTCAGCATGGACACTGACGAACCTGAAATAGACCATGGGATGTCAACCACACCACTGCCAGTGAACGAGCAACAAGGACCGTCAACAGCATGCACAGTCCCTGCGGCCAGCCCTGACAGGCCGGAACCAACTCAGGCGACAGAGACACGTGCCAAGGCTCAACCACCAAAGCCACAACTGTGGCGCTCCACGAGAGAGCGTCAACTGCCTGAAAGACTCAATCTTTGACCCAAAGACATTGGGGGGAGCTGATCTCATGTTTGTAACCTTCACATAACTGTAGCCAATATGTAACAACACTGTACACTGTATACAACTGTGAAATACACACCTTGACCACAGGGGGTGAACTTGTAGGAGACACTCCTTACCTGGTCAGCCAGATACTTAAAGGGAGGTTCTACGCAGGCTCAGCACTCCTTGGTCCAGGGAATCAAGGTGCAGGTCATGAGTGACCTTGTCTGCAGTATATGCCTCGTGTGAATATGTTCTAGAGTTGAGAACTCTACACATTTCTAGGCAAAATGTTTTTGGTTGTTGTGGATGCTTCTTCAAAATGGATTGAATGTGTAATAATGTCTGTAAGCACATCCACTGCGACCATCGAAAGCCCAGGAACCATGTTTGCCATGCATGGCCTGCCTGATGTCCTTGTCAGCAACAATGGGCCGTGCTTCATCAGTGCTGAATTCAAGGAATTCATGACCCGCCAAGCGATCAAGCATTACATCTGCTCCGTTCAAGCCCGCATCCAGCGGCCAGGCAGAACGGGCAGTCCAAACCATCAAGCAAAGCTTGAAATGTGTGTCGGAAGGCTCCCTGCAGGCCCGCCTGACCCGAGTCCTGCTCAGCTACCGCACCAGACCCCACTCACTCACCGGGGTTCTCCCAGCCGAGCTGCTCATGAAAAGCGCGCTCAAAACAAGGCTCTCTCTTGTCCACCCTGATCTCCATGATCACGTCGAGGGCAGGCGGCATCAACAAAGCATGTACCATGATCGCGCAAACTTGTCACGCGATATTGAAGTCAATGACTCTGTATTTGTACTCAACTATGGACATGGTTCCAAATGGCTTGCTGGCACTGTCATAGCCAAAGAAGGGAGTAGGGTGTTTCAGGTCAAACTGGCCAATAGATTAATGTGCTGAAAGCATTTGGACCAAACCAAATTGCAATTCACAAACAGCCATGAGCAACCCGAAGAGGACACCATCAAATTCGACCCTCCAACTCACACACAAGTGGCAACCGACATCACGGTTGACCACGAAGCTGAACTCACCATCCCCAGCAGCCCGGCAAGGCCAGCAGCCCAGCGAAGAACCAACCAACTCACCCACACCTGCATTTATACCGAGACGATCGACAAGGGAGCGAAAAGCCCCAGATCGTCTCACCCTGTAAATAAATGTATTATTGACTTTGGGAGGGAGTAATGTTATGTATGTAACCCTAGGCAACCTGTATCATACCACCACCAGAGGGCCTATCTGTTGGAGTCCCAAGGGATCCCAGCATCCCTTGGGAGCACTGTATATAAGCAGGCCTCCCATGCTGCACCAAGATTCTGGAGTTTAAATAAAAGAGCTAAAGTCACACTTACTCATTGTCTACAGTACTCAGTTGCATCTCTTTATTATGAACGTAACAAAAACTGGACACAATAGTCAAGGTGTCGCCTCACCAAGGCCCTGTACAACTGCAGTAAGACCTCGCTGCTCCTGTACTCAATTCCTCTCGCTATGAAGGCCAACATGCCATTTGCCTTCTTCACCGCCTGTTGTACCTGCATGCCAACTTTCAATGACTGATGTATCATAACACCCAGGTCTCATTGCACCTCCCCTTTTGCTAATCTGTCACCATTCAGATAATATTCTGCCTTCCTGTTTTTGCCACCAAAGTGGATAACCTCACATTTATCTACATTATACTGCATCTGCCATGCATTTGCCCAATCACCCAACCTGTCCAATGCCTCTTAGCATTCTCCTCGCAGCTCACACTGTTACCCAGCTTAGTGTCATCTTAAAGGCTTCTAATAATTGAAATAGTAAATCGAGAATATTACTTTAAAATGTAAGAGCAGACCATGGGACTCGGGTGAAGTAGTAAAAGATAAATTTAGCACTGATAGCAGGAAATTCTTTATACACCAATCAATGCATGGAATGGACTTCCAGAGACAGCAGTGGAGCCAAAAAACACCCTGGAATAACTTTTAAAATAATTGGATGATGAAATGGGGTGATTTTTGGTTCTTTCTGTATGAATAAATTTGGCCTTCTTCATCTATAATTATTTTATGATTTCACTTCAAAACGAGCTATTCTTGGCTACAGTTTCAGCATACATAAAGAAATCTATTGTGCTGTTTAAATATGTCTATCTAGTATGTAAAAAAAGCTCAAGTTCAAAGTGTTGTAGATTTAGTGGGCACATTTAAAAAGCTTGTAACTGGTGTTATCTTAACCAAAGGTTAAGTGACCTTTTTTCATTGGCTACATTTGTCATGTGTGTGTGTGTGTGTGTGTGTGTCAATGGTGAAATGATCGATCTGACCACTAGATGGCAGTCCTAGCATTCATCTTTCTTTTACTAACCTCAATAAAAAAACACTCCTTTGACAGGATCCACTGCTTATCTATTTATTTTTGAGGTTAGTCATGATGTTGATGATGATGGTGACTAACCTCAATAATAAATGGATGAGCAGTGGATCCTGTCAAAGGAGTGTTTTTCTCAAATTAACACATATCCATTTACTTTTTGTTCCCCAATTTTAACAGCATGTGTATTTAGATATGTGCATTACAAATATGTTCAGAAAAGTTTTAATGCGGCTGCTGTGAAAAATATAGTCCGGAATTCTGCCTACCTAGGCGGATCGGGTGTGGCCAGTGTTGGTAGCGGGTCACGACCCCGCTGCTGGCTCCATCCCACTGCTGAAAAATACTTTTCCTTAATAGGCCTTATTAAGCCTGTCCAGTGTGTTACCGGCCAAAAGAGATGGAGCAGGTCTGGTTACGTCATCCATGAAGTGTTTTCAGTCAAGATCTTTAAAGGGGCCATGGCCACATTAACATAGTGCTGGCAGTGTACTACAGCATTGGAGTGCTTCAAACACTCACTGCACAGAAGCAGAGGGCTTCACCCAGGTTCTCCAATGATTCCCTCCATATGCTTATGGAGGGAGTCAGAGCAGGCAGTGAGGTTCTCTTCCTTTCCAATGGGTGGAAGAGACCTCCCCGGGAGACCAAAACAGCCTAATTGCAGATTGCACAGGAGGTCACAAGCAGGGATGTGTTCAGGAGGACCTGGGTTCAGTGCCGCAAACCTTTCAATGATCTCATTAGAGCAAGAAACGTTAGTACAAAGCCACATTCAACCTTATCCTGCTGTGCCTCTCATCACATCCCCAGCACTCTGCATTCCCTACCCTACTCCTGCACATCCTTACTCACACCAACTTACTTTGCACCTCCACCCAGCTGTCTCTATCTACATTATCACATCCCCATCTCACTAGCCACTCCTCACACTCACCCTCATCCTAGTGCAATCATACCAACTCACAACATATTAGGGTAGGCACTTGGATGTTTTATCCAATTTTGATGTAAAATTTCTGGTAATGTGGTGTCAAACATAAAAATCTTTATTTTCAATACTTTGCATTTTTGAACAGATTTGTGTGCACCTTTGGAAGTGGCATAGTGAGTTGAGATGAATAGTGAGACATAACGGCGATGAGTGTAAAAGGAATGGCTTGGACATTGTAGGGATGCTTTATGGAGTTGCTGTGGGATGATGCCAACCTGGCGCATCATGTGGCAGCCAGGGTGTACAGCGTAAAATTAACAAAATCTAGCTATGATGAGGCCATCCCTGGCTTCCCGGACAACAATGTGGTTGGGTGCAGATACCTTCGGTCCTGTACAGCATCAGATGATTGCGGATAAGGTTGGTGTTGTTGTTGGGGCTGCTGGTGTTGGGGCTCATCGTGGTCCAATTCTGAGGTCCAAAATGAGACAGTATAAACAGCACCCATGTTGATGAAATAAATGGCAGGTGACGCACAGCTGACAGAAGGTTTTTGCCAATGGTGAGAGAGTTCTTCCAATGAGGTGACACTGGATGGAGACTTTTCTACAAAGACTTGCAGCTTGTAGAATCTGTGCTGGAAATGGACTGAGTAACAGCTTCTGCCTGTGGAAAGGGATCATCTGTCAGGTGGGAGCTTTTACTGTACATTTGATTCTGTCAAGTAATCAGCTGGAGTAATGGCCACGGAACTCCCGCCTCAGGTTGACAGATGTGCTTCCCGAGTTGCGTGGTTCCCATGACCCTGCAGTTAAATTTTAAATGTAAGTGAAAAATGCCTGTTACGGGTCAGACAACTAGCTCTTAATCATCTCAATTGGGTCACCTGCCACTGCCGGTCGGGTCGGCTCTGCGATGACAGTCACATCTGGGGGAACGGTGCGTGGGGGCGGAAAATCAGCAGGTTCCCGACCCTCTGTCAAAAATAACAACTTTCCCACCCAACCCGCCACCGATCACGACTGCTACTACCCTGGAAAATTCAAGCCATAATCTGTTTAGACGATTGTTTTTTGAAGATAGACTTAAAGAAATATAAATTCATTTTATTACAAGAATTTACCACCAATACAGCAGTAAAAGTAAGAATATGTACTGTCTGCAGGCATGAATTCAGCTTACACATGTACACTGATGACATACAGCTCACCATCTTTCTTGACCCCTCCACTGCCTGTGTGTTGCTCGACATCCAGTCTTGGACCAGCCTCAATTTTTTTCCCCAACAAACATTGGGAAGAACATCACCTTTGGTCTATCATAAACTCTTGTACCCTCACTATAGATTCCATTTCTTTTATCTTGTACGATGTCCTGCTCACCCATCGCCCTGGCTCTCACTGAACCGCTGTGGCTCATGGTTCCCCCAACGCCTTTAAATTGTTAAATTCTCATTGTCGTCAATACCTTCATGGCTCCATCCCTCCCTATCTCTAAAACCTCTTGCCCTGGACACTTGTTCCCCATGACTCTAATCTCTTGTGCAACTCCGTTCCCTTCACCCCATCATTGGTAGCCATAACTTCATCCGCATAGGCCTCGTGCTCTAGAATTCCCTCCCTAAACCCTTTTGCCTCGCCACCTCCCCCTCCTAAGACTCCTTATAACCCACCTTTTCGACCAAACATTTGGTCACTTTTCCTAATACATCCTCCTTTGATTCAGTGTCCCTTTTTTGGGGATGTTTTTCTATATGAAAGGTGCTATATAAATGGAAGTTAGTTTTGTTAAGCATATAACTTTTAAATATCAATATAGATCAGTTTATAAAAGTTGTTGCATATTTTATATTTGATATATTATGTAGCTTCTAATCAAAATATTGATCATTTCAAATTACACATCATGCCAAATTAGTCCATACAGTGTTAAGTTGAATTGCTCCGTAGGTCATTAGAGTGTTGAATGTGACTGACACACCTCCTGACTCCCAAAGCCTTTCCATCATCTACAAGCCACAAGTCAGGAGTGTGATGGAATACTCTCCACTTGCCTGGATGAGTGCAGCTACAACAAAATTCAAGAAGCTTAAAACCATCCAAGACAAAGTAGCCCGCTTGATTGGCACCCCACCCATCACCTTAAACATTTACTCCCTCCACCACCAGCGTACCGTGGTGGCAGTGTGTACCATCTACAAGATGCACACTATAACAACTCGCCAAGGCTTCTTTGACAGAACCAAACCCATGACCTCTACCACCTAGAAGGAAAGGGCAGCTGGTGAATGGGAACATCACTACCTCCAAGTTCCCCTCCAAGTCACACTCCATCCTGACTTGGAAATATATCGGCATTCCTTCATCGTCACTGCGTCAAAATCCTGGAACTCCCTCCCGAACAGTACTGTGGGAGTACCTTCGCCACACGGACTTCAACAGTTCAAGAAAACAGCTCACCAAGGGCAATTAGGATGAGCAATAAATGCTGGTCTTGCTAGCAACACCCACATCCCATAAAAAAACTCCCAATCAGGAAATCAAAAGTTTAAGGGCAAGTATTGTGGGTGTCATTTTTGCCTTGGGGTGATAGTAATGAGAGATGAAGCTAGGTCCACAATTCCCACAGTGCACCTCCTGGTGCTTTTTGATTCATTCACGGGTGATGCAGGGAGGAGGAAAAGATGTGTAGATCTGTTGAAGGTCAGGTTGCTGGCCTGTTGCGACACCCTGCAAGTCCCTTTTGACACTGGTAAACTGAGCCACGATGGAGGTAGTCTGAGCTTGCATAATAGCAAGCAGAGCCTGTAGGATATCAGTCTGCACTTCCACTGCAGCACTGAGACTTTAAGTCGCTTCATAGCTCTGTGTGTGCAAGTTGTGAGATGTGGGTGTTGCAACAGTGGTATGTTTGAGAGGGTGAAGTGAAACTATGATTGTGCGGTATGAATGTTGATTAGTAGAGATTGTTGGTGAGTGATGGGGATGTGGTGCATGGGGCAGCATGTGAGGCATGTAGTGCAGATGGTGGGATATAGCATTTGCTGAAGCATTCACTCACCTTGACCGGCCGTGTGAGGTCATTAAACTTCTTGTGGCATTGGATCCTTGTTCTCAGGACAACACTGTTGGCCGTCACGTACCCAGATATCTCTTGCCAGAGCCTTCTCAATGGGCTGATAGTTTCCTGCCAGTCTGTAGGAACAGGACAGCCCGCCTCCTCTCCATGGTCAGTACCAATGCCTCCAGAGCTACATCTGAGAACCCTTTGGCTCGTTCCCTTTGCTGGTGCTCAGCCATGTCTTCCAACTTCAAGTGTGATTCCAGTTCCAGCTCCAACTACAATGAAAATGAGGTGCTGCTGCATGAAGGCACCTCCCCTTGAAGTAATGGAAAAAGCCGAGGCCAAACGTTATTGGCCATTGCACCCGATATTGGCCCACCTGCTGAATGGTAAGCCAATCAGCAGTGTGTTTAGCATGGAGATCATCATTATAATCATGTAAATGAGCACTCAGCACAAACTTTGCGTGCTGCCTGGACCATTGACCAGGCGCAGCTAAATAGTGCTAGGCTATGACATCATCCGTTTTTGGGCCATATCTGATTTCCAGACCATGGATTCCAAATACTGATTCATTTAAAGTCGATTTTGAGGTTCGGACTTTTTCTTTTGATTATAAATGAGCAAATATTTGTGGTTGACATTAGGTAGGAAGGGATGTTATTGAGGACAAAAAATATATAAATATTAAACAGTGTTAAAGGATGAATTTTAATATTTTATACTAATGCAAGAAACATTGGAAATCAACTTTTGGATTTGGAATTTTTGCAGCGACTGTCCTTCAAACTCTTATGCCTAGTAAAAGCAGAAGCATAGCCTACTTTTATCAGCGTAAGAGTTTTAAAACATATAAAAGTAAAAGTTAAATATACATTTTTATAGTAACAACCCTGACCACTAAGGTAAATTTATTTTAAATCCTATTAAAGCACATAAAAAAAAAATCCCCAAAATATTTTTTTCTAAAACATTTAATTAACTTTAATTTCAATTAATTTTAAGTATATGTGGTGTTCTTTTTATTTATTATGCTGTGTTTGGGTGTTTCAGGGGGTTATTCTCATTGATACCAATGGGAACTCGTAAAATCGGAGTTCCTATTACTATCAATGAGAATACTATACCATGATTGGTTGTCCAGGCCCACGTGACTCCAGCTTCCCCATCCGTA
Organism: Pristiophorus japonicus; assembly: GCF_044704955.1. Taxonomy (NCBI): domain Eukaryota; kingdom Metazoa; phylum Chordata; class Chondrichthyes; family Pristiophoridae; genus Pristiophorus; species Pristiophorus japonicus. The sequence goes on from NC_091980.1 coordinate 96,138,074, forward strand.
TCTAGAAGATGTGGACGCACTGCGAAGCATGTGGAAACAAAGCCTCTGACCAGAATCCAAGGTGCCTCCGGGACCACCAGGTACATTCATAGAGACATTTTGGGTTGGAGGCATTCGTCCGAAGAAAGCCTCCAACGGAATTTCAGGACCAATGTTTCGGGTTGACCTGAAACGTTAAACATAAAACATAGAAAATAGGTGCAGGAGTAGACCATTCGGCCCTTCGAGCCTGCACCGCCATTCAATGAGTTCATGGCTGAACATGCAACTTCAGTACCCCATTCCTACTTTCTCTCCACACCCCTTGATCCCCCTAGTAGTAAGGACTACATCTAACTCCTTTTTGAATATATTTAGTGAATTGGCCTCAACAACTTTCTGTGGTAGAGAATTCCACAGGTTCACCACTCTCTGGGTGAAGAAGTTTCTCCTCATCTCGGTCCTAAATGGCTTAGCCCTTATCCTTAGACTGTGACCCCGGGTTCTGGACTTCCCCAACATTGGGAACATTCTTCCTGCATCTAACCTGTCTAAACCCGTCAGAATTTTAAACGTTTCTATGAGATCCCCTCTCATTCTTCTGAACTCCAGTGAATACAAGCCCAGTTGATCCAGTCTTTCTTGATATGTCAGTCCCGCCATCCCGGGAATCAGTCTGGTGAACCTTCGCTGCACTCCCTCAATAGCAAGAATGTCCTTCCTCAAGTTAGGAGACCAAAACTGTACACAATACTCCAGGTGTGGCCTCACCAAGGCCCTGTACAGCTGTAGTAACACCTCCCTGCCCCTGTACTCAAATCCCCTCGCTATGAAGGCCAACATGCCATTTGCCTTCTTAACCGCCTGCTAACCCTGCTTTCTCTCCACATATGCTGCCTGACCCGCTGAGATTTCCAGCATTTTCTGTTTTTATTCCAAATTCCAGCATCGGCAGTATTTAGCTCTTGTATGTTATGGAGTAAGATCACTTGACCAGATAGGGTGCGGGTTTCTTAAAGTGGCAGTGTCCACCTTGGGATAATGTCCATTCTATTGTCTCCTGTGTGTTATGTTAATTGATTTCGTATCAAACCAGGATTCAATTGGTATGTGATTATTCTGCACACAATCTTTATAAACGTTAAAAGTTGCACAATATTTTCCACATTTGCTGGGGTTGGAGCCGACGCCGATTCTATTTCTGGCCGAAGCAATAAGCATAGGAAGTAATCGGAGGCTGGCACTGTTGCTGGAGCAAGCGCCATGTGTTCCTTACTCTGCAGCGGGGCAGACTTCACTGAACAAGCGCAGGCTTCATGTCCCCGCTCCGACAAGTAGAAATATCTCAGAAACCACTGTGGGACTTTGCCCAGATTTTCCACCTCCTCTTGCAGCTGACTCCTCCTTTTGCCACGACGTGCATTAGGCCAACTGACTGCTTTCCCTGGGTCTCTCCTAAGCCCCCCAAATAGCTTTTCCTGTCGACTAATTCCGGAACAGAAGCAGGTTATCTTTAAAACTGCCTCCTCGCTCTTGTCGATCCCAAGATAGTTTATTGCGGCGGGCGGCTCCTTTGATGTTGAATGCTGCTGTTTGACCAAAGTGCCGAGCTTTGTTCTGCATCAAACGTGGGCTGTATACTTCCAGCATTTTCTGTTTTTGTTTCAGATCGCAAGCATGTGCAGCTTTTCCGTTTTATTTTAGTTCTGGCATTTATTTGATTTAGAAATGGCAGAACAATAATGAGTGCAGCCAATAAGGTGATGAATAAATCTCAAACTTTACTGATGCATCTGTAATTAATCACCAGCCTTACCCTTACATATATTTGACATCTAGACCGCTATTTACTCGGGCATAAGTGATGAGGTCACGTTTTAATGTAGATCACAGTTTAATCTGCTCTGAGTGGTTCCATCGTTCCATGTTTACATCACACTGGGAATATGTTGCTGATAATGTCACCGCTTAATAATATATGGTCAAAATAAGCAGCAGTATATTGGTAAATAATCCCCATTGCAGTTTCTCAGCACATGGTCATTGTGCCTGTAGATGGCGATCACTAATGATTTATTTACCTCTTCAACAAAGATAGCGCTGGATTTGAACATTACTTTGTTGATCTGTGTAAAACATCCTGCCGTGCGTAATGTTTCAGCACAAACCACCTAAATCTACTAGTTTTTTGTTGCTTGCATTATTTTATACCTCCAAGAGCGACTCTGATCTATGTCGGCGAGGATTTCAAAAATCTGCCCTGTATAATGTATTGTTTTACAGCATTGCAATCCTTTATTGGTTTGCTGTGTGCTGGAGAAATGGTTACTAATATCGCACATTTACCGAAAAAAGTTTATTTTAAGAAATATTTGGACACTTGCAATAAACACATTGATGTGTGTTTGATTTTGAATTTTAGCCCAGCATGTGACGTTGAAAGGTTAATGGCTTTAGAAAATGGGGTTCTGTCATGTGATTGGATAACTGTTAAAGACTTTTCCACCACTGGTCAGTATGGTACTGGTTCTGGTCTTATTTTTCCTCTTTCTTTAATTTAACCTTACTATTTGGTCTGCACTTCGATGTTTAAACTGTGATTCAGAATTTAAATATAAAGGTATGGAAGTTTATAGGACAGAAGGCTACCAGTCAGCCTATTGTATATGTGCCACTCATTTACAACTCTTCAAGAACTCTGCATCCACCGACTGTTGAATGTTATGCATCTCCACTCCCTTAACCCCACCATTGGCGGGCATACCTTCAGCTGCTTAGATCCCACACTCTGTAATTCCCAACCTAAACTGCACTGTTTCTCCCTCTCCCTCTCTCTTTAAGACCCTCCTTAAAATCCATCTCTTTGACCAAACTTTTGGCAAACATCCCAATATCTCTTTCTAAGGGTTGACATCCATTTTTTTAATGATGCCTCTGCGAAGTGCCTTGGGGTGTTTTTCTACATTAAAGGTGCTACTGTATATAAATGAAAGTTAATGTTCCTATCTTTATCCCCCCCCCCCACCCCGAACCGCACCCCAAAACTTTATTCTTGAAGTTATTTGCAGTATGGATACTTTTAAGGTGGTTTTGTCTCTTACTGTTAAGCCAGGGGCTCTGCTGTGTATTGTAGAGAGCAATTCTCCTAATAAAGTGTAAATGTAGGGACCAGCTCTCTCAATCTATGACACATTTGTAGACCCATACTTCAGCTTGTTCTACAATGTCATTGATTGCCAGACTGTGGACATTTGTACTACGGAGCACAGCCAAAAGAGGCAGGTCCATGTATTTAGTTACTGTCCTATAATATTAAAGCACCTATATGTTGCTGCTGCTGCTCTGGGAGAAGAACAGCGTGCAAACCCACTACCTCTGGGTGCTGCTCCCCCCTTTTTATGGTGCCTGTGTGCTCTTGTCAAAGTGGCTTATTTTCTGTACCTCTTGTTCTCGAGACCTATGAACGTTAGAGTTCACCTCATTTATGTTTATATTATAGTAGAGTGTTTCTGTCACTGGTGGCATGCTATCAATATAAAATAAACTACTTTATATAAATGATCTTTCTTCAAGTGTGTTCCAAGAAAATTAGTACTGTTAGGTTAGTCAAACATAGGAGATAGGACTTCACAATGTCTAATCCTATCTTTCCCTGATATTCATACATACTTGGAAACAGGGGTCACTGAACTAGCAATCAAGTGTGAGAACTCTAGTTGATTCATTGCTGTACCTCTTGGCTCCGGTTGACTTAGCACAGACCACCCTGTAGCTGATGGTATTTTGGCTTCTTTTAATCAGACTCAGTCATCTGTTGTAATGAAAATGTGAGTTTGTTGGGCTGCATTCATACTATATCCAGAAGTTTGGCACTGCACATGGGTTATATTCAATATGGCGTTAAGCTCAAATAGAACAAAACAGCCTCCACTGGACTTGAATGGTTAATTAACTCTGTAATCATATCTCCTCTTTTTCGATTGTTTTGAAGCAGGAAGTCCCAGTAACACAGACATTCCATACAGTACCGTAACTCTGTGAAGTCTGGAGCAGGAGAACCCCTCTACTCTCTAGGACCCCAACACCAGTATAAATGATAACTGCGTTATATTGCATCGAGTGCCACCGGTTCCCATTGCACAATTCTCAGCAATACCAAAGTAAACTTGGCAATTCGTTAAGGCAGTTAGAAAAAAAATAGGGTTTCCCAGCCACAAATCCAGCAAGCTTGCTTTGGTGTTGCTGCCGTCTGTAGGAGGTTGTATGTTTGGGAGCTGGCAATACTCATACAGCATTAACACAATATAAAAGCAAAAAAAATCTGCAGATGCTGGAAATCTGAAACAAAAACAAAGTGCTGCAAACACGCAACGGGTCAGGCTGTGTTGGGAGAACAGAGGAATTAACGTTTTGACTATGTAATTGCAAGTTTTTGGGTGTGTTCAACAACGAAGGGTTACACCCAAAATGTTGCCTCCTCTATTTTCTCCACAGATGTTGACTGACCTGCTGAGTGTTTCCAGCAATTTCTGTTTATGTTACATTATAACAGCGGCTATGTACTTGCATAGCCAATGCAGCTTCGATACCCATTTAGGGCCATTCTGATCTGTATGGTTTGGTACGGCACCAAGGGATGCATTTAAGAGAAGAATTAGCAGCAGGAGTAGGCCATATGGCCCCTCAAGCCTGCTCCGCCATTCAATAAATTCATGGCTGATCTTCGACTTCAATTCCACTTTCCCGCCCAATCCCCATTCTTTGATTCCCTTAGACTCCAAAAATCTATCTATCTCAGTCTTGAATATACTCGATGACTGAACATCCACATCCTATTGGGGTAGAAAATTCCAAAGATTCACAACCCTCTGTGTGAAGAAATTCCTCCTCATCTCAGTCTTAAATGGCTGACTCCTTATCCTGAGACTATACTCCCCTAGTTCTAGACTCTCCAGCCAGGGGAAACAACCTCTCAACATCTACCCTGTCAATCCACCTCAGAATCTTATATGTTTCAATGAGATTACCTCTCATTCTTCTAAACTCCAGAAACTATGGACCCAATCTACTCAATCTCTCCTCATAGGACAACCCTCTCAATCCCAGGAATCAATCTAGTGAACCTTCGTTGCACCATCTCTAAGGCAAGTCTATCCTTTTGTCTTCTGACCCATTTCCAAGAAGCTCCTTTGGGAGGTTAGTATATATATTAAGGCAAAACAAATTGAGATCTGCGAAGTAATGATTTGGTAACAGTAAAATTGTTGGTAACAGTAAGGGTTACATATCTAAGTGAACAATGTTTAAACAATACAAGACTACTTTTATCAATTGAATTTATTGTCACCATGCACAGTTTTTTCACAATCTATGCCACATTACAACAGTGACTACACCCCAAAAGTACTTAATCGGCTGTAAAGCGCTTTGAGACATCCGGTGGTTGTGAAAGGTGCTATATAAATGCAAGTCTTTCTTTCTTCATGCATCTATTGTACCAAAATTATAAGGTGGGAAACAGCTAGGATTACCAACCCTCCAGGATTGTCCTGGAGTCTCCAAGAATTACAGATTATTCCAACGGACACCGCTGCAAGCAACCCATGAGAAACATCAGAGGGTCGTCAAAAAATATTGTGTTTCATTTTCATTTTCTTTGAAAGTTTTCATTTATTAGTCATAAAAATATTGAAGATGGAAAGAAGTTTGACTGGGAGGAGTGTTTGGAGGCGGGAGATCATGTGAAAAAACCTCCAGGAATATGTCCAACCAGATTTGGCAACCCTAGAAACAGCATACCCGTTCAGGCAATGGTTTGGGCAGAATTTTTTTTAAAGTAGGCTTACAATTTGTGATCATATATATATATATATTTAAAAGGACTTAATTAGTGGTTGCTTTAAGGAAAAAAAGTAATCAGATTAAGGCAAGCCGCAGTCGGCAGCCTACCAATGGTATGGGCCCCTTTAATGGGCTGGATTAGTGGTCTGAAATTGGGCGTATTCTGCTCCGGACTCTTACCTTCCTTTGCCTGGGATTCTCTGGGAAAGCTTATAGTCGGACTGAGTGGAAACAAAACAGTGAAGCTGATGGCACCAGGGACTGGAGAGTGCAGGAGGATCGGGGTCAGCGACTGAGCCCGGCGGATGAGGAATCCCCGAAGTCCCGCACCGATTGCAGCCGGCTGTGGATCTGAGTTTTCACTGCGAGCTCTTGGATCGGGTCGGATCGGGTCGGACCATGCCTCGACCATCTATTGTAGACGTGAGGGTGCAGGACGTGCAGAAACGACGGGTCCCGAATAAGCATTATGTATGTGAGGCTGCAGTTTCTGGACTAATTCAGAATAATGAACCGTCGCTGTTGCTTTTGTTTAGAGCGGGGAGAACACTGTTGTTAAATGCTCGGGGAACATCTGGGTAGTTTTGGGAATGCAACTTGTGCTGGGCGATTGTTTCAGTTTAACTTAAGATAGCTTTAAATAGCAGCATGCTGCCGGTTCAGCTGTACACATTAGAACCATGCTGATTCAGATTAACTTTTAATTCACAAGGAATTATGTGACCCCTGGATTTTGTAATTGTTCTGACAATCTGATTTAGCTTTCTCTCCAACTCGCTGACCTGTATCAACTTCACGATAATCGCCTGATGTGTGTGTACACAGCTAAAATAATCGGCCAGGGATGAATTTTCAAGCCATACAATTTTAAAGTGGTAGCTTTTATAAACTCGGAAAAAGTAATCGTGGATGGATGAAGGGGGGCTTGTAGTAACAAATAAAACCTTTCAGGCATGAAATGTTTCCTTTTGGCGCTGCAGTAGTGTTACAGCAAAATCGACCAACATCGAAAGGAAATCTGCCACTTGGCAGTTTTTCATGGCTTCTACTATTCCATTGAATCTATTGCGAAGTTAGATCGATGGCTCACGTTAACATATTAATACAGGGGTGCACTATATGTTTGAATGTAAATCTTGGACGGATTCAATTATGATCCTGGGTGGGTCCCACTGTTTAATTTCACTCTCTGAAATAATGCCAGCAGCTTCTGCTTTCGGTGAGCCTTCTGCCCCAACTATAGTGTCAATGCAGGAACCGGCAATCAAGTAAAACTTTACTCATTTCATTTAGTTTTAAAAACAGGCTTTTTACGGTGCCACTCAACATGACTTAAAAACGATCAAATTATTTTTTTTAAATTGAAGCTTTGAAATATGTATTGAGAAATCTGCGGATTTTACCTCGACGTAGAATGCACGGTATGTCCCTACAGATAAGTTGTATGTAGGAATGAATCATCGATTCTACATTAAAATATGTACTTAGCGCCCCCTGACTTTCTCTTAATCCTTTTGAGCTGCCAGCAGCAATTTATGCTGGAAAACCGTTCCATAGCAGTCAGTGATTTTCAAGTAATTCATCTAAATGGCCATTCTTCATTTAGGAGCCTGACTATTGAGTGTCAGTAAGTTACTCAGCTATGGGAGCCAGCACAGGCATGCTTGGTCCTGTCCTCATTTGTCGACCCCTTCTGTATTTCCAGCAGGGATTGCTGGATAGCTGAGACCAATTGTATGCCTCCGGTGATACTGGTGATCTCAGCACAGACTAACAATTAAGCCTGGGCTGCTTTCCTCAGTGTCACATCAAGTGCATTAACTCACTGAGCCACTGGGGAAAAGGAGAAAGGATGGTGGACTAAATCTTTTATATCACACTTCATAAAAATTGTATTTTATTTTTAGAAGGGGGAGATTTATTTGCAGGATTCTTCAGAAAGTACCATATGGTTAATTTGTAGATTATTGGAAAATTGCTAATGATTTGAAATCATGCATGTATCTAACATAGAAAGTAAGGATTTTGTGTGTGTATATGAGAGCGAGAGAATTGTATGCTCAATTATTTTTTTTAGAAGATTGATCACCTACGGTTTTCTTATAGTTAAGAGGTAAAAACACTATTAATATTTCTGTTTTACCCAGTAATTGTATCCACCCCCCCAGTAAAAACATGTCATATTGGAGCACCCACACCCTGATTATTTTATATTAAAGATTTACTGAGGGATCCAGGTATGTTTTTTTCCTACCTCTTAGCAGTGACATTTCCAGAGTTTTTCATCCACCTCACCATCAAAAACTTGGTCGGACGACCTCCAGTAAAATAATTGCTATAGGGAAGTTCATTTTATTGGCTGGGGTTGGAAACTGACACTGCTGCAGGGTGGGAATGAGAGAATGGTTGATTGTGTGGAAAATAATTTATGGCTGTTAAAACATTGAAAGATTTCTCTCGATTTGAGGATGTCTGGATCAATTTTATCCAATGCTAATTTTGCTATATTTCAAGTTGAACAATCTTAATTAAATTGATGGAATTAAAGCTGCTTTTTACATTGGGTTTACTGAAGGACTATGGGTCACTGCTACTGACACATGGGTCTTGTGCAGCTGGAGGCAAACTTAGGAACATACGAACAGGAGTAGGCCATTCAGCTCCTCGAGCCTGTTCCGCCATTCAGTGAGATCATGGCTGATGTGCGATCTAACTCTAAATATCTACCTTTGGCCCATACCCCTTAATATCTTTGGTTAACAAAAAACTATCAATCTCTGATTTAAAATTAACAATTGATCTAGCATCAATTGCCATTTGCGGGAGAGAGTTCCAAACTTCTACCACCCTTAGTGTGTAGAAGTGTTTCCTAATTTCACTCCTGAAAGTTCTCGTTCTAATTGTTAGACTATGCCCCCTTGCCCTAGAATCTCCAACCATTGGAAATAGTTTCTCTCTATCTACCCTATCTGTACTCCTTAATGTCCTAAAAACTTTGATCAGGTCACCCCTTTACCTCTAAATTCTGGGGAAAAGAATCCTAATTTGTATAATCTCTCCTCGTAACTTAACCCTTGAAGTCCATGTATCATTCTGGTAAACCTATGCTGCGCTCCCTCCAAGGTCAATATATCCTTCCTGAAGCGTGGTGCCCAGAACTGCTCACAGTGCTGCAGGTGTAGTCTAACATAGAAAACAGGAGCAGTAGTAGACCATTCAGCCCTTCGAGCCTGCACCGCCATTCAATATGATCTCGGCTGATCCTCTATCTCAACACCATATTCCCGCTTTCTCCCCATACCCCTTGATGCCTTTTGTGTCTAGAAATCTATCATTCTCCTTCTTAAATATATTCAGTGACTTGGCTTCCACAGCCTTCTGTGATAGAGAATTCCACAGATTCACCACCCTCTGAGTGAAGAAATTTCTCCTCATCTCAGTCCTAAATTTCCTACCCCATATCCTGAGACTGTGACCCCTTGCTCTAGACTTCCCAACCAGAGGAAACATCCTCCCCGCATCCAGTCTGTCCAGCCCTGTCAGAATTTGTACATTATCCCCTCTCATTCTTCTAAACTCTAGTGAATACAGGCCTAGTCGACCCAATTTCTCCTCATATGACAGTCCTGCCATCCATCAGTCTGGTGAACCTTTGCTGCACTCCCTCTATAGCAAGTATATCCTTTCTTGGGTCAGGAGACCAAAACTGCACACAATACTCCAGGTGTGGTCTCACTAAGGCCCTGTATAACTGTAGTAAGACATCCTTGCTCCTGCACTCAAATCCTCTTGCAATGAAGGCCAACATACCATTTGCCTTCCTAACTGCTTGCTGCACCAGCATGTTTGCTTTCAATGATTGGTGTATAAGGACACCCAAGGTCCCTTTGTACATCGACAGTTCCCAAGCTATCACCATTTAAATAACACTTTGTCATTATGTTTTCCTACCAAAGTGGTTAACTTCACATTTATCCACATTATACTGCATCTGCCATGTGTTTGCCCACTCACTCAACCTATCTAAATCGTCTTGCAGCATCTTTGCATCCTCCTCACAACTCACAATCCCACCTGGTTTTGTGTCATCAGCAAACTTGGAAATACTACATTTGGTTCCTCATCCAAATAATTTATTTTTAGCTGGGGGCCAAGCACTGATCCCTGTGGTGCCCCACTAGTCACTGCCCACCACCCCAAAAAAGACTCGTTTATTCCTACTCTCTCTTTCCTGTCAGTTAACCAGTTTTCAATCCATGCCAATCCTATGTGCTTTAATTTTGCACACTAACCTCTTATGTGGGACTTTATCAAAGACCTTCTGAAAATCCAAATACACTACATCCACTGGTTCTCCCTTATCTATTCTATCAATTACACCCTCAAAAATCACCAGTAGATTTGTCAAACACGATTTCCATTTCATAAATCCATGTTGACTTTGTCTAATCCTGTTGATATTTTCTAAGTGTCCCGTTATCACATCCTTTATAATAGACTCTAGCATTTTCCTTACTACTGATGTTAGACTAACCGGTCTGCAGTTTCCTGTTTTCTCTCTCCCTCCTTTTTTAAATAGTGGGGTTACATTTGCCACCCTCCAATCTGCAGGAACTGTTCCATAATCTATAGAATTTTGGAAGATCACAACCAATGCTTCCACTATTTCCATAGCTACTTCTTTTAGTACTCTGGGCTGCAGATTATCAGGCCCTGGGGATTTATTGGCTTTCAGTCCTATTAGTTTCTACAGCACTATTTTCTTTAATTCCTCTTGTTCACTTGACCCTTGGTTCTCTAGCATTTATTTGTGACTTCTTCCGTGAAGACAGAACCAAAGTATTTAATTAATTGTTCTGCCATTTCCTTGTTTCCCATTATAAATTCTCCCGTTTCTGTCTGTAAAGGACCATCACTAATATTTTTCTTTTTACATACATCAAAACTTTTGCTGGTTTTTATGTTCCTTGCAAGTTTCCTCTCATACTCTATTTTCCCCCTCTTAATCAATCACTTGGTCCTTTTTTGCTGAATTCTAAACTGCTCCCAATCCTCAAGCTTGCTACTTTGTCTGGCAACTTTGTATGACTCCTCTTTGGAGCTAATACTATCCTTAATTTCTTTTGTTAGCCATGGTTGAGCCACTTTTCCTTTTGTGTTGTTAGCCATTGCCTATCCACCATCATGCCTTTTAATGAATCTTCCTAATCTATCATAGCCAATTCATTCTTCATACCTTCGTAGTTTCCTTTGTTCAGATTTAGGACCCTAGTTTTGGATTGGACTACTTCGCTTTCCATCTTAATAAGGAATTCAATCATATTATGGTCACTCTTCCCTAAAGGACCCCGCACAACAAGACTATTAATTCCCTTCTCATTGCACAATACCCAATCTAGGATAGACTGTTCCCTAGTAGGCTCCTCAACCTGCTGGTCTAAAAACATCTCATACACACTCCAGGAATTCCTCCTCCATAGTATTAATACTAGTTTGGTTTGGCCAGTCTATATGTAGATTAAGGTCACCTACGATTACTGTAGTACTCTTGTTACATGAACCTCTAATTTCCTGTTTGATGCCATCCCCTACACTACCACAACTGTTTGAAGGCCTATAGACAACTCCCACCAATGTTTTCTGCCCCATGGTGTTCCTTAGCTCCACCCAGACTGATTCTACATCTTGATTTTCTGAGCCAATATCCTTTCTCACTATTGCTCTGATTTCATCCTTTACTAACAACGCCACACCAACCCCTTTTTCCTTTTTGCCTGTCCTGCCTAAATATCGAATATCCTTGGATATTCAGTTCCCAACCCTGGTCACCCTGCAACTATGGCTCCGTAATTGCAACTATATTGTATCTGTTTACATCTATTTGCGCTGTTAATTCGTCTACCTTATTGCGAATGCTTCGTGCATTCAGATACAGTGCTTTTAGATTTGTCTTTTTAGCATTGTTAGACATCTTAACATTTTATTGTACTATAGCCCGATTTGTCTTATCGCTATTTTTTCTTACCTGGACCCTATTTGTTTGTGCACTCTTTTGTTTGTATGCTCTGTCCATTCCTGACATAATCTGATTATCCTTACCACAATCACATTCCTGCATTCTTTAGCATTCTAGATTTCTCTCCACTGGGACGCCACCACCCCGCCCCCGCCCCCCCCCCCCCGCCACCACCTTATTTAGTTTAATGCCCTATCTACCTCCCTAGTTATTCAATTCGCTAGAACTCTGTTTCCAGCATACTTCAGGTGTTGTCCGTCGTCATGGAACAGCTCTCTCTTTCCCAAGTATTGGTGCCAGTGCCCCATGAATCGAAACCCACTTCTCCCAAACCAACCTCTGAGCCACGCATTCATCTCCCTGATTCTATTGACCCTATGCCAATTTGATTATGGCTCAGGTAATAATTCAGAGATTATTACTGTTTTATATGTAAACTTGTATTTATTCTGTACAGCCACCAGAGGGCTCATCCCCTGGAGTCCCAAGAAATCCCATAATCCCTTGGGAGCACAGGTATTTAAGGAGGACTCACAGGTTGGAGAGGCACTCTGGAGAACTGCAATAAAAGACTAAGGTCACAGTTTACTTTGAGCTCACGGTGTTCTGTCTGACTCTTTCTCCATACATAACAACTGGCAACGAGATACAGATAGCGAACCCAAAGATGCAGAGAACAGTGGGCATCCTGGAGAAATTCTCGGAGGGCGATGATTGGGAAACTTTTGTGGAGCGACTCGACCAATACTTCATGGCCAACGAGCTAGATGGGGAAGAGAACGCTGCCAAACAAAGGGCAATCCTCCTCACCGCCAGTGGGGCACCAACGTATGGCCTCATGAAGAATCTGCTCACTCCAGCGAAACCCACGGAGAAATCGTACGCCGAATTGTGCACACTGGTCCAAGAGCATTTGAACCCGAAGTAAAACGTTCTGATGGCGAGGTACTGGTTCTACACCTACAAAAGATCTGAAGGCCAGGAAGTGGCGAGTTATGTCGCCGAGCTAAGATGCCTTGCAGGACATTGCGAATTTGAAGGACATTTGGAGCACATGCTCAGAGACTTTTTCACATTTGGCATTGGCCACGAAACCATACTTCTCAAACTTTTGACTGTAGAGACCTCAACCTTGAGTAAGGCCATAGCGATAGCCCAGGCGTTCATTGCCACCAGTGACAATACTAAGCAAATCTCTCAGCACACAAGTGCTGCTACAAGTACTGTGAACAAAGTGATGTTTTTTCGAATCGCAACGTACAGGGCAGGTCACACATGCCTGCAACTGCACGTCCGCAGATGTCTCAGAGTCCACCATCAAGGGTGATGAATGCAAGGCCATTAACACCTTGTTGGCGCTGCAGAGGTGATCATCGTTTCCATTCATGCCGATTCAAAGGGTATGTTTGCAAGGGCTGTGGAATAAGGGGACACCTCCAATGTATGTGCAGGCGAGCTGCTAATCCTGTTAAACCTGCAAATCACCATGTTGCAGAGGAGGACAGATCCACGGAGGATCACGACGAACCAGAGCCTCAGACCGAGGAGGCAGATGTACATGGGGTGCACACATTCACCACAAATTGTCCCCCTGAATGTTGAACTAAATGGACTCCCGGTGTCAATGGAACTGGACACGGCTGCGAGCCAATCCATGATGGGCAAAAAGACTTTCGAAAGACTGTGGTGCAACAAGGCCTCAAGGCCAGTCTTAAACTTCAATTCGTACGAAACTAAGAACTTACATGAAAGAATTGATTCCTGTAATTGGCAGTGCTACCTTAAAGGTCTCTTACGATGGAGCGGTGCACAAGCTACCACTCTGGGTGGTACTGGGGAATGGTCCCACGTTGCTCGGCAGGAGCTGGCTGGGAAAGATACTCTGGAACTGGGATGACATCCGAGCGCTATCCCCCACTGACAACACTTCGTGTGCCCAGGTCTTAAACAAGTTCCACTCGCTCACTAGGATCCCACCTGCTGAACTGCTCATGAAAAGAGCACTTAAGACAAGGCTCTCGTTAGTGCACCCTGATCTACATGAACAGGTAGAGAGCAGGCGGCTTCAACAAAGTACATACCATGATAACGCAGATGTGTCACACGAGATTGAAATCAATGATCCTGTATTTGTATTGAATTATGGACAAGGTCCCAAGTGGCTTCCCGGCACTGTCGTGACCAAAGACGGGAGCAGGGTGTTTTGGGTCAAACTTTCAAATGGACTCATTCACCGGAAACACTTGGATCAAATCAAACTCAGATTCACGGACTATCCTGAGCAACCCACCTTGGACCCTACCTTTTTTGATCCTCCAACATACACACCAATGGCAACCGGCACCACAGTTGACCACAAAGCAGAACCCATCATCCACAGCAGCTCAGCAGGACCCAACATACCAGGCTGCACAGCAGCCCAGCGAGGGCCCAACAAATGATTCAACAATACCAGCTTTCACAACGAGACGATCAACCAGGGCAAGAAGGGCCCCAGATCGACTCACATTGTAAATAGTTACACGATTGACTTTGGGGGGAGTGTTGTTATATATGTAAACTTGTATTTACTCTGTACAGCCACCAGAGGACTCATCCCCTGGAGTCCCAAGGGATCCCATAATCCCTTGGGAGCACAGGTATTTAAGGAGGCCTCACAGGTTAGAGAGGCACTCTGGAGACCTGCAATAAAAGACTAAGGTCACACTTTACTTTGAGCTCACGGTGTTCAGACTGACTTTCTCCATACATAACAATTACCTTTTGTGGTTCTGCTTTTCAATTTAGTCCCTAGCTACTCAAACTCTCAGCTGAACCTCCTTCTTAGTCCTACCTTTGTCATTGGTACCTATGTGTACCATGACAACTGGATCGTCCACCTCCCACTCCAAGTTCTTCTCCATCCCGGAGGAGATGTCCTTTACCCTGGCACCAGGTAGGCAACACAGCCTTCAGGACCCATGTTCTCGGCTGCAGAGAACCTTATCTATCCACTAACAATACTGTCCCCTACTACAACCGTATTCCTCTTTACTCCCGCTACTTGAATGGATTTCTGCACCACGGTGCCTTGGTCAGTCTGCTCGTCCACCCCGCAGTCTGCACAATTGTCCACAAGGGTTGCAAGAACCTCAAATCCTATTGGACAAGTGCAAGGACTGAGGATCCTGCAATACTACCTCCTGGATCCCTGCAATATAACCAGGGTTTTGTACAGCTGCAGCATAACTTCTACCTCCTTGTACTCTAGTTCTCCACATATAAAGGCCAGAATTCCATTAGCCTTTTTGATTATTTTCTGTACCTGTTCATGACATTTTAATGATCTGTAAACCTGAACACCCCCCCAAAGTCTCTTTGGACATCCACCATTTTTAGCTTTTCACCATGTAAAAGTTACCCTATTCTATCCTTTTTAGGTCCAAAGTAGATTACCTCACATTTGCTTACATTGAAATTCATTTGCCACAGTTTTGCCCATTCACTTAATCTATCAATATCCCTTTCTAATTTTATGCTTTCATCTACATTGCCTACAATGCTGCCTATCTTTATGTCATCGGCAAATTTGGATATATAACGTTCTATTCCATCATCTAAGTCGTTAATAAATACTTTGAATAGTTGAGACCCCAACACAGATCCCTGCAGGACACCACCCATCACATCCTGTCTACCCATTATCCCTACTCGCTGGGGCCGAAATTGCCCTCTGACCAGAAAGTAAGTGCACTCCGCACCTCCATGGGGTGGAGATTGGACCGATGTTCACCTCTTTGGTGTTTATTTCCGGTCGGGGCAGAAGTGGCGTTACAGCGGGGCGGACGTCACTCTGGGTCATCAATGCCGCGCTGATGACGTTAGCGTGATGCGACGTGCCGCATTGCGCTAACGCGTCACAACTTTCCTCCCCTTCAGTTAAAGGGAAGGGCCACTGCAAACTCTACATGGGGTTTAGTTAGGCCCACTGGGCCACCAGGGAGAATTTCAGCCGGGCCAGTGGCCCGGTACCCAAGAGGGGTGCCGGGCTGCCTGTTGGTGACCTGACAGAACCCGAGACAACCATTGTCATGCCGACCTGGCAGTCGGCTGACAGGCACATGCAGCTTCCCACAGGGGAAAGTTGTCAGTGGCACCGACCGGCGTCAGCACCGCTCCCATGGGGCAATTTCACACGAGGCAATTTCCCGCAGGGTTCGGAAAGGGGGTCGCTGCTGGTCGGTAGGGGGTCGGTGCGTGCTCGACCCCTGTTCCCGCCGCTACCGGCCCGGGGCAACATAGGAAGGGTTGGCCCATCCATCTGTCCCCAGTCGGTAAGGCCTATCCACTCCACAACCCTGTAATGGAACTTAAGCAGGGGGCCAATTTCGGTCCCCTCTGTCTCCTGACACTCAGCCAATTTCCTATCCAGGTCAATAATTTGCCCTCAACTCTGTGGGCTTCTACCTTGGATAACAGTCTCTGACGTGGTACTTTATCAAATGGCTTCTGGAAGTCAATATAAATAACATCCATAGCCATTCCCCCGTCCACTATTTTGGTCAACTCTTCAAAAAAAATTGATCAGAATTGTAAGTCATGACTTACCTTTCACAAATCAATGCTGGCTCTCTCTGATCAACTGAAAATTTTTGAGGTATTCAGTCACCCTATCTTTAATTATAGATTCTAGCAATTTCCCGACAACAGATGTTAAAGGCTAACTGGTCTATAATTCCCTGGTTTCCCTCTCTCGCCATTCTTAAAAAGCAGAGTGACATGTGCAATTTTCCAATCTAAAGGGACCATTCCTGAATCTACAGAACTTTGAAAGATTATAGTTAGGGCATCTGCAATGTGCTCACCTACTTCCTTTAAACCCCTGGGATGGAAACCATCTGGTCCTGGGGATTTGTTACTCTTTAGTGCCATTATTTTCTTCATTGCTGCTATTTTACTTATGTTAATTTTCTTGAGTCCCTGTCTCTGATTCAATATTAGTTTCTTTGGGATTTCAGGCATGCTATCCTCTTCTTCCACTGTGAATACTGATGCAAAGTAATGATTCAACATATCCGCCATTTCCCCATTGTCATTGATATCACAGCTTTCAATTTTTCAGAGGCCGACAATCTCATGACCACCCTCTTTTTTTCTAATGTAACTAACAATTCCTCGTATTTATTTTGATATCCCTTGCACGTTTATTTTCATACGTCCTTTTTGTAACGCTTACTATCTGTTTTGTGACCCTTTGCTGTTCTCTGTATCTTTCCCATCCACCAGGATCTATGCTTTTTATTTACATTTTCGTATGCCCTTTCCTTTAGATTTATGCTGTTCCTTACCTCTTTAGTTGTCCATGGCTGTTTTTTTTTTTGGCAAGTAGAGCGATTGCCCTTCAGGGATATAAACTGGTTCTGTATCATGCAAAATTCTTTTTTTAACATCTCCCACTGATCTTCTGTCATTTTACCCATTAACAAATTTTCTCAGTTACTGTGGACAGTCTCTGCCTCATCACGTTGAAGTCAGCCTTACCTAAATCGAGAATCTTAGTACCTGTTTCACGTTTCTCCCTTACAAATGCTACGTTGAACTTGATCATGTTAATGGATAATGGTTCACGCACAGTTAGGCTAATAACTAAATCTGGATCATTACTCATTACTAAATCTAATATGGCATGCCCCCTTGTTGCCACTAGGATATATTGTAGAAAACTATCCCGGACACACTCAAGAAATTTACTACCTTACTGACAGGTGCTAGTCTGCTTTTCTCAATCTATATGAAAGTTAAAATCCCTCATTAAAACCACTCTGCCTTTACTACACGCTTGTCTAATCTCTGCATTTATACAATCTAGCACTTCAGAACTGCTACCAGGAGGCCTATACACGACTCCCACGACAGTCTTAGATACTTTCCTATTTCTTAACTCAATCCATAAGGTCTCCACTGGCTGCTTACTTCTCTTTAAATCCTCTCTTATCATTGAAGTGATTTTATCCTTATTCACGGAGGCTACTCCTCACTCTCTGCCATTTTCCCTACCTTTCCTGTAAACCTTATAACCTGGTATATTTAGTTCCCAGTCCTGACTATCTTGCAGCTATGTCTCAGTAATGGCTATCATGTCATATACTCCAATTTGAATTCGTGCCTGCAGTTCATTCAATTTATTTTTTATACTCTGTGCATTTGTATAAAGAACGCTTATTTGGGCCACACACCCTAGCCTGTCCTTCAGCTCTAATGTTTTGCTCACATGTTTCTTATTACTCTCTCTTAGTTTAATCACTTCACATCTTTTAGTTTTCCCTTTTACCTGTAGTGCCTAAAGCATAATTTTTGACTGCTACTCTACTCTCTTCCCTTTCCTTTGTTTTTGAACTACTATTTGTACTGCAATTTGCCCTTGAGCCTCCACATTTACTAGTTTACAGTAAATTTGTGGGGTTCATTAAGGCTGGCAGCTAGGAAGATCCAATAAAAGCAGGTCAAAGTGGAGGGCTTAATTAATTTCTTTGGTGTGGGAGGAATAAAGGATTTGTAGTTTCCCTACCCGCTGCATTGGCTCAGAATAGCTAGTTTAGTGCAGAAAAGGGATCAAAATCGCGACCGTTATTGCTTGGCTGCTGACTGGATAAGCATACTGGGCTATCAGTGGATTGACTTCAGTACATTTAGATATAACTAGTTGATCTCCCATGGCATTGTGCACATGGAGTTAAACCAAAAGCTGGGATTCTCCTTCACGATCCTGTCTGTTGGGGGGGGGGGGATTGCTTTGGAAAATAGGGACTGATGTCCTATTTATTCCTCCCCCACCACCACCACCACTCCCTCTGCTCTGGGACTTCTGCAGTCATTCCCTGCCTGACACATGTAAATAATAGCAGAGCTTGGGTCCCTTTCATCGCCCATGTTACTGACACTTTCTGGGGGCGCCAAGGACAAGATGGCTCTAGGCCCAGGAAGCAGCAGTCGATTAAAATTAACAATTTTTTCGTCCTTTATTCAGGACCGGATTTTTTGAAAGTAATATTTTTGAGGTAATAAAAATGGTGTTGTCTTATAGATAGGGTTTTATAATAACTGGACAATAACCATGTTTAATATCAAATGAAAGTTAACAGGAAAATTGAGGGTTATTTACAGGAAAATTAGATTTCTTTTGTTTTCCAAAAGCATCGTGCTCTGTGTCTCAAGTATTCAGGTGGTATAGATAGATGTAGAATAGCCAGTTGCATTTGACGATTTTTATTGAAATGGAGAAATAAATGGATTCCATTTGTGTATGAGTAAATTTGATGAAATTGAATATTCTATGAATGTCGTTGACTAGTTCCTTTTAACACTTATAAAATTGCCAATTATTGCTGGTTGCATTATTTGTTTTTGTAGATATTCTCATTAAAATGCCACGAACCTTTCTGAATTGTTTGAAAAGACTGAACATCTAATAGCCCAGGATTTGCTGTATCAGGTCATCTAACAGCATCTGCTGTCAGTTAGACTTGTCTATTCGCATTTAGGTTATCATTTTTTTTGCATGGCAAGTTGCTGGAAGTGTGAGCTGCTATCGGCACAGCAAGGGAAAGAGGGCATCTGGGACCTTAGTGAACAGGGCAAGCAACTAGGTATCTCCTTAACCAATCAAATTGAAGGATTGAGAAATAAAACAGGAAGGGCGGAGAAGGAACTTTAAATTAGAGTGGGTGAATTCAATGTTAAATCAGGAATAGAAAGAGTGGTTAAAAAGACATGAAAGTTATTTTTTTAATTGACATTTTAACAATCTCCAACAATTAATACCTGAAGGAATGAGACTCCATGGTTGTAATAGTTAACGTTCAGGAGCAGAGAAGTTGATTGGCAGTAATGAACAATTATCCGTTGTTAATAGGGTGCTTATACTTTTAATGACCAGACTTCACTTTCCGTGGCAAGTTCACTTCATACCTACCGCAAAAATACAGCAACTTCATGATATTCAAGGCATTTCATTGGTGAGCAGACAGTGAAATGCTGTTATCGTAAAGCTAACGGTGGAGCGGCACAACTCGGACAGCAATTTTAAATATTGGCATTTAACCGTGCCTCTGCTCCTCGCCTGAAATTACTGTACCATTTACGCATAAATAATGGTGCAAATAAATCTTCCTTTTTAATAAGCCAACATACTATTAGAGATAAGTGCGCAGTTTTTTTGCAGAATGGTCTTTCCAGTGCTGGTAAAAACAATAGCATGGTGTCTCTTAAGAAATTAAACTATTTAACGTTCAAATGGTACCTGAAGAATAAACATCACACGTAGAGTTTGTTCAAACCTAATTGAAAAAATAATAGTATGAAAGTAATTTAAAAATTGGCGAGGTGAAAGCCATTTGTGCTACCAGGGATCCATAAATAGCAGCTTGATATAGGGTATTATGTTTGCTGTGATCCTTTCACAAATGGCTATCCTGAGATTGATACTGCATCTGGATAACATTCAGTGGGAAAGAAATTGGGCACATTTGCGCCTCCCGGGACCCAAATGAGTTAACGACCGGGTGTGGCACTGTTAACAACTCCCGCCATATTGGCAGTGCTACGGCTATGCGCCCTGATCTCCTGTGCCTGGCGATCATGATGTCATCGCCCCATTAGCATAGAAACATCGAAAATAGGTGCAGGAGCCGGCCATTCGGCCCTTCGAGCCTGCACCACCATTCAATATGATCATGGCTGATCATGCAGTACCCCAATCCTGCCTTCTCTCCATACCTGCTGATCCCTTTAGCCGTAAGGGCCACATCTAACTCCCTTATGAATATATGCAACGAACTGGACTCAACAACTTTCTGTGGTAGAGAATTCCATAGGTTCACAATTCTCTGGGTGAAGAAGTTTCTCCTCATCTCGGTCCTATATGGCTTACCCCTTATCCTGAGACTGTGACCTCTGGTTCTAGACTTCCCCAATAGTGGGAACATTCTTCCTGCATCTAACCTGTCCAATCCGGTGAGAATTTTATATGTTTCTATGAGATTCCCTCTCATTCATCTAAATTCTAGTGAATGTAAGCCTAGTCGATCCAGTCTGTCTTCATCTGTCAGTCCTGCCATCCCGGGAATCAGTCTGGTGAATCTTTGCTGCACTCCCTCAATAGCAAGAATATCCTTCCTCTGATTAGGAAATCAAAACTGCACACAATACTCAAAGTGAGGCCTCACCAAGGCCCTGTATAACTGCAGCAAGACCTCCCTACTCCTATACTCAAATCCCTCGCTATGAAGGCCAACGTGCCATTTGCTTTCTTTACTGCCTGCTGTACCTGCATGCCTACTTTCAATGACTGATGTACCATGACACCCAGGTTTCGTTGCATCTCCCCTTTTACTAATTTGTCACCATTCAGATAATCTGCCTTCCTGTTTTTGCCACCAAAATGGGTAATCTCACACTTATCCACATTATACTGCATCTGTCATGCATTTGCCCACTCAACTAACCTGTCCAAGTCACCCTGCAGCCTCTTAGCATCCTCCTCACAGCTCACACTGCCACCCAGCTTAATGTCATCTGCAAACTTGGAGATATTACATTCAATTCCTTCGTCTAAATCATTAATATATATTGTAAAAAGCTGGGGTCCCAGCACTGAACCTTGCGGTACCCCACTAGTCACTGCCTGCCATTCTGAAAAGGACCCGTTTATTCCCACTCTTTTCTTCCTGTCTGCCAACCAGTTCTCTATCCACATCAATACATTACCTCCAATCCCATGTGCCTTAATTTTGCACACTAATCTCTTGTGTGGGACCTTGTCAAAAGCCTTTTGAACGTCCAAATACACCACATCCACTGTTTCTCCCTTATCCACTCTACTAGTTACATCCTCAAAAAATTCCAGAAGATTTGTCAAGCATGATTTTTCTTTCATAAATCCATGCTGACTTGGACCAATCCTGTCACTGCTTTCGAAATGCGCTGCTATTACATCTTTAATAATTGATTCCAGCATTTTCCCCACTACCGATGTCAGGCTAATCGGTCTATAATTCCCTGTTTTCTCTCCCTCTTTTAAAAATTGGGTTTACATTTGCTACCCTCCAGTCCATAAGAACTGATCCAGAATCCATGGACTGTTGGAAGATGACCACCAATGCATCTACTATTTCTAGGGCCACTTCCTTAAGTACTCTGGGATGCAGACTTTCAGGCCCTGAGGATTTATCGGCCTTCAATCCCTTCAATTTCCCTAACACCATTTCCTGACTAATAAGGATTTCCCTCAGTTCCTCCTTCTTGCTAGACCCTCGGCCCCCTAGTATTTTCGGGAGGTTATTCGTGTCTTCCTTAGTGAAGACAGAACCACAGTATTTGTTCAATTGGTCTGCCAATTCCTTGTTTCCCATTATGAATTCACCTGATTCTGACTGCAAGGGACCTACTTTAGTCTTCACTAATCTTTTTGTCTTAACATACCTATAGAAGCTTTTGCAGTCAGTTTTTATGTTCCCTGCAAGCTTACTCTCATACGCTATTTTCCCCCTCCTAATTAAACCCTTAGTCCTCCTTTGCTGAATTCTAAATTTCTCCCAGTCCTTATGTTTGCTGCTTTTTCTGGCCAATTTATATGCCTTTTCCTTAGATTTAGCACTATCCCTAATTTCCCTTGTTAGCCACGGTTGAGCCACCTTCCCCATTTTATTTTTACGCCAGACAGGGATGTACAATTGTTGTAGTTCATCCATGTGATCTTTAAATGTCTGCCATTGCCTATCTACCGTCAACCCTTAAAGTATCCTTTGCCAGTCTATCCTAGCCAATTCACGTCTCATACCATCGAAGTTACCTTTCTTTAAGTTCAGGACCCTAGTCTCTGAATTAACTGTGGCACTCTCCATCTTAATGAAGAATTCTACCATATTATCGTCACTCTTCCCCAAGGGGCCTCGCATGACAAGATTGCTAATTAATCCTCTCTCGTTACACAACACCCAGTCTAGGATTTAGGACTCAACCTGGCCCCGAAATTGACTTTCGCCCCCTGCAGCAGCGCCGGGCAATAACACCGAAGAGGACGCGTCTCGGGCAGTCGACCACTACTGGGGTGAAAATTAAAAGCGAGGTGGCCGAGTGAAAAGAAAAACGTATCTTCTTGTTGCCGCTGCTGATCCGGTTTCTTTGCGGGGTTCTGACCACGATCGCTCAGCCCGGCACTCTGCTGAGTGCTGTGCTGATTGTGCAGCACCCGCGCTCAATGGTAGTCCAGGTAGGTCCACTGAGCAGCGCTACAGATGCGTCTGCCCCATTAGCGCCCCGGGAAGGAAATGGTACACTTGATTTAGCACTCCACTTCCTTTCTGGGGGCAGTAACCCTAATTTCTGGAGAGGGGCGAGACTTCAGCGGCTGGTGCTAAGTTTCGTGTCTCCTGACTCTTGCCACCCCCAAACGGGGCAATACCGAATTTCTCCCCCAATGTATCCAACCTTATAAGGGAATATTGACTGGATGTTGCAAGGTGTCCTTTGAAATCCAGATCTGGATTTGAATCCAGGTCACACAGCTGAGCAAAGGTTCTCTACTGGCTATAAGGTTCATAAGTGAAATGAGTCTGGCTTGTCAAATATTAGTCGATGTGGCAATTTTAATCAAGCTAAAATGTGCCTGGTGTGGGATAGTGAAAAATTCATGCTGCATTGGGGGGTTACTTTTCTGAGGTTAGGTTTAAGGCACTTTTGGTGGCAACGGTAGAGGGAGCTTTAGTTTGCATTTTGCTGTTCCTGCTTTGGGAGTGTTTGATATTTTAGGGTAAATTTGAGGGTCCTTGCATGCTGCAAAAATACATTGAACCTGCTATCCTCAATTTTCAAATGGAAAGAATTTGCATTATATTGCACCTTTCACAATCTCCGAATATCCCAAATGCTTTACAATTAATGGAGTACTTTTGAAGTATCAGTCAATGTTGTATGTAGGCAATGCAGCAGCCAATTTGCACACAGTAACGTCTCACAAACAGCAATGTGTTCCAGTTTATCATTTTATTTTAGTGATATCCGTTTAAGGGATGAATATTGGCCAGGACACCAGGAAAGTTCTTTTTCGACATAGTGCCATGGAATCTTTTACCTTCACCTGAGAAGGCAGGGGCGGGGTGGCTCACTTTAACATCAACTCTTGGCAGTGCACTCAGTACTGCACTGGAGTGTTGCCTAGATTTTGTGCTCAAGTCTCTGGAGTGCGACTTGAACTCACAACCTCCTGACTCAAAGGCGAGAGTGCTACCAACTGAGCCACGGCTGACACGGTGCTCACCACATGCCACAAGTCGGGAAACGGCTTGGTTGGTGCCCATAGTATTTCAATTTCCAGCACTAACATCCTTCATCTATAAATGGAGAGATACATCACTTCCAATGAGTCTGCAGTGTGACTCCAATTTCCTTCTCTCACCCAGAGACTGTATAAGCATGTTGGTTTTTGCACCTTGTCAGCAGTCTTTGTATGTGGCAGGATGTTCTTTTGTGTGATCCTGCCTCTTCTTTTTTCCCACCCTGCAGCACTCCCCCCTCCTCCCCACAAAAGAAAATCATCTGGTCACAGTGCGGAGAGTTGGCTGCTGACCAACAGATGATCTCCATTACTCTCGCGTTACTCACTGGGAGCTATTGACAGAGTCTGTCATGGGTTCATTTCTTTTCAGACCACCTAATTACAACACAGGGGTCATTACGTCCTTTTCTGGAAGCTGAAAGGATGTGGCAGTGGTTTTAAAATTCCTTCAAGTTTTCTGGTTTCAGTGACCTCATGATTGCTGAGTGTGAGACTGTCTTTTTGCTCAGACTATCCTGTTTTGTCAGTTCCATGGAGATTCGTAAAATTACCACATGCAGGATATCCATCAGACGTTATTGAGCTTGATTTGTAATTAAAGCTGGAAATTGATTTTCACCAATTGATATCAAAGATTGATTATTTGTTGATCATCAGTTACAACAGTTGATGTTTTAATCATTAGTTTTAACTCTTTAATCTACTAATGTACTCTCAATAATGACATTCTCAATCTGTTCTGCGAAGTAACAGTGTGCTTTAATTCACAATGCTTCCTCTGAGGTGCATTGCTAAGTACCCAACAGTCTGCAGTTCACAACATGTGTGCCACAGATGTTTCAGCACATCTAATAAGAGTATTGAAAAAATGACCAAAGGCTGATACTTGTAAACCTACTAGGTCTAGTCATAAGATACAAGAACAGGCTGTTTATAGTCAAACTTAGGAGCCACGTGCCAGTAAACCTGCTTACTGTATTTACTTAAGAGTTTAAATATTTCCTCTGGTACTAATGACGCCAACAATTTGTTACTATTATTGTTTCCATTCTCGGTTAATGGGATCCTTTTTCAAATTGCTTGGTTTTGGGATAAATGTGTGTTCAAGGTTAACCATATTGACATACAAGCACTGTCTCTTTAATCCACTCACTTATCCATGTATTGGAGGTAAAGTTTGGCTGCTTTGCTGTTAGTTAGGATAAGGATAATTAAATTAATAGTCAGGATAATTAAAGAAACAATCACAGCTGTGAGAAGGGATGATATGTTCGAGGGGTTATCAAACGAGGCCACATGGGTTGAATTGAAGAACAAAAAAGGGACGATCACACTACTGGGAGTGTACTGTAGACCCCCAAACAGTCAGAGGGAGATAAAAGAACAAATATGTGGGCAAATTGTTGCGAAGTGCAAAAACTATAGAGCTGTAATAGTGGGGGATTTCAATTACCCTAATATTAACTGGGAAAAAAGTCGTCTAAATAGTACAGAGGGTGCGGAATTCCTAAAATGCATTCAGGAGAACTTCTTTAGCCAGTATGTAACAAGGCCAACAAGGGAGGGGGCGGTTCTGGACTTGGTTTTGGGAATGAAGAGGGACAGGTGGAAGGGGTATCAGTAGGAGAGCATTTTAGTGCTAGTGATCAGTAAGATTTAGGGTCGTTATGGAAAAGGAGAAAGGTGGACCAGGAATAAAAGTTCTCAATTGGGGTAAAGCCAATTTTGCTGAGCTGAGATAGGATTTGGCCAAAGTGGACTGGAAATGGCTACTTGTTGGTAAATCAGAGTCAGAGCAGTGGGAGGCATTCAAGGAGGCGATCCTGAGGGTACAGAGCAAGTATGTTCCTTTTAAATAAAAAGGGTGGGGCGAACAAATCTAGAGCCCCCTGGATGTCAAAGGACATACAGGGTAAGATGAAGAAAAAAGGAAGCTTATGACAGATACCAAGAACTCAATATTGCAGAACCTCTAGAGGAGTATAAAAAGTGCAGGGGTGCAATTAAAACAGATATCAGGAAAGCAAAAAGAGAGCATGAAAGAATATTGGCAAGTAAAATCAGGGAAAACCCAAAGATGTTTTATAAATACACTAAGAGCAAGAGGATAACTAGAGAATGAGTGGGGCCTATTAGAGACCATAAAGGTAATCTGTGTGTGGAGGCAGAAGACATTGGTATGGTCCTTAATGAATACTTTGCATCTGTTTTCACAAAAGAGAGGGGCGATGCAAACTTTGCAATGAGGGAGGAGGAGTGTGAAATAGTAGACGAGATAAAGAGTGATAGAAGAAGTATTAAGGGGCTTGGCAGCTTTGAAAGTGGATAAATCCCAGGCCTGGATGAAATGTATCCCAGGCTGTTAAGAGAAGCAAAAGAGGAAATAGCAGAGGCTCTGACCATCATTTTCCAATCCTCTCTGGCAACAGGTGTGGTGCCAGAGGACTGGTAATGTTGTACCTGTGTTTAAAAAGGGAGAAAGGGATAGACCGAGTAATACAGGCCAGTCAACCTAACCTTGGTGGTGGGAAAATTATTGGAAAAAATCCTGAGGGACAGGATAAATCTTCATTTGGAAAGACATGGATTAATAAAGGACAATCATCATGGATTTGTGAAGGGACGGTCGTGTCTGACTAACTTGATTGAATTTTTCGAGGAGGTAACCAGGAGGGTCGATGAAAGCAGTATGTATGATGTAGTGTATATGGATTTTAGCAAAGCTTTTGATAAGGTCCCACATGGCAGACTGGTCACAAAAGTAATAGCCAATGGGGGATCCAGGGCAAAGTGACAAGTTGGATCCAAAATTGGCTCAGAGTCAGTGCACTGAATGTGGAAAGAGCTTTAACCAGTCACACAGCCTGAAAAAACATCACACCATTCACAGCGGGGAGAGGCTATTCACCTGCTCAGTGTGTGAGTAGTGATTCACTCACTCGTCCATTCTACAGACACATCAGCGAGTTCACACTGACGAAAGACCATTCAGCTACAATCAGTGGGTAAAGGTTCACACAGTCATTGAACCCCATTCTACATCAGCGAGTACACCTGCTCCATGTGTGGGAAGGGATTTAATCAATCATCTTACCTGCTGACACACCAGCAAATTCACAAGTGACTGCAGTGGTTGGAATCTGCTCTTAATTACATCCATGACTGAACCATCATCATTCTGATATTAATAAACTCCAGCCTAGTTATAGGAGTTAATATTCTGGATATATTAATGACTTAGATGAATGGACCGAGCATAACGTAGCCAAGTTTGCTGACGATACAAAGATGGGAGGAAAAGCAATGTGTGAGGAGGACACAAAAAAACAGCAAAAGGACATAGACAGGCTAAGTGAGTGGGCAAAAATTTGGCAGATGGAGTATAATGTTGGAAAGTGTGAGGTTATGCACTTTGGCAGAAAAAAAATTGAAGAGCAAATTATTATTTAAATGGAGAAAATGGCATAGTGCTGCAGTAAAGCGGGATCTGGGGGTCCTGGTGCATGAAACACAAAAGGTTAGTTTGCAGGTACAGCAAGTGATCAGGAAGGCCAATGGAATCTTGGCCTTTATTGCAAATGGGATGAAGTATAAAAGCAGGGAAGTCTGCTACAGTTATACAAGGTATTGGTGAGGCCACACCTGGAATACTGTGTACAATTTTGGTTTCCATATTTAAGAAAGGATATACTTGCTTTGGAGGCAGTTCAGAGAAGGTTCACTAGGTTGACTCCAGAGATGAGGGGGTTGACTTATGAGGAAAGGTTGAGTAGGTTGGGCCTCCACTCATTGGAATTCAGAAGAATGAGAGGTGATCTTATCGAAACGTATAAGATTATGGGGGGGCTTGACAAGGTGGATGTTTCCACTGATAGTGGAGACTAGAACCAGGGGGCATAATCTTAGAATAAGGGACCATCCATTTGAAACTGAGATGAGGAGGAATTTCTTCTCTGAGGGTTGTGGATCTGTGGAATTTTCTGCCTCAGAGAGCTGTGGAAGCTGTGACATTGAATAAATTTAAGACCGAGAAAGACAGTTTCTTAACCGATAAGGGAATAAGGGGTTATGGGGAGCGGGCAGGGAAGTGGAGCTGAGTCCATGATCGGATTAGCCATGATCATATTAAATGGCGGAGCAGGCTCGAGGGATTGTATGTCCTACTCCTGCTCCTATTTCTTATGTTCTTGTGTTCAAAGGGTAATGTTTGATGGGTGTTTTTGTGACTGGAAGGCTGTATCCAGTGGGATTCTGCAGCGCTCAGTGCTGGGTCCCTTGCTTTTTGTGGTGTATATCAATGACCTGGACTTGAATGTTGGGGGTATGATTAAGAAGTTTGCAGATGACACTAAAATAAGCTGTGTGGTTGATAATGAAGAAGAAAGTTGCTTATTGCAGGAAGATATCAATGTACTGGTCAGGTGGGCAGAACAGTGGCAAATGGAATTCAATCCGGATAAGTGTGAGGTAATGCATTTAAGGAGGTCTAACAAGGCAAGGGAATACACATTAAATGGTACGGCATTGAAAAGTGTAGAGGAAAAGTGTAGGAGTGCAGGTTCACAGTTCCCTGAGGTTTCAGGCCAGGTAGATAAGGTGGTTAAGAAGACATATGGAATACTTGCTGTTATTAGTCGAGGCATGGAATACAACAGCAAAGAGGTCATGCTTGAACTGTATAAAACACTGGTTAGGCCGCAGCTGGAGTACTGCGTGCAGTTCTGGTCACCAAATTACAGGAATCTTGTGATTGTACTGGAAAGGGTGTGGAGGAGATTTACAAGAATGTTGCCTGGACTGGAGAATTTTGGCTATGAGGAAAGATTGGAGATGCTGGGTCTGTTTTCTTTGGAACAGAAGAGACTGAGGGGAGACCTGATTGAGGTGTATAAATTATGAAGGGCCTGGGTAGAGTGGATAGGAAGGACCTGTTTCCCTTGGCAGAGGGGTCAACAACCAGCGGGCACAGATTTAAAGTAATTGGGGGGAGGTTTAGAGAAGCTATAAGGGGCCATTTCTTCACCCAGAGAGTAGTGGGGGTCTGGAACTCACTGCCTGAAAGGGTGCTAGAGGCAGAATTCCTCGCCACATTTAGAAGATACTTGGATGTGCACTTAAAGTGACGTAACCTACAGGGCTACGGATCAAGAGCTGGAAAGTGGGATTAGGCTGGATAGCTCTTGGTCGGCCAGCGTGGACACGATGGGCCGAAATGGCCTCCTTCCGTGCTGTAAATTTCTATGATTCTATGATCAGCACAGTGAGTTACTTTGGGCCCAAATTTCCCCCTCCTGTTTTTTCGGTGCCGACTTTCTGCTCCCAAAACAGCGCCGAAAATGTAGCTCCGTATTCTTCCCGCACCTTGGACGTCCTAGGCCTTGGCGTGGTGTGGCAAAAGCAGTGGGGGGGCGGAGATAGGGATGTGCTGCTGAAACAGAGCTGGCAGCTATATGCATGCGCAGTAGCTCCTCGCCCTCCCAGCTTGTCCTGGCTCCGGACCTGATGCTCGCCGCCCCTATCCCTGGCTGAAGGGACGACCCGATGTTCGCCGACCTTATCCCGGGCCGAGTGGCCTGACGCACAGGCCGGCCGCTGCCTTCTCACGCTGAGGGCTACAAGAAACAGGTTGGTGCGGGGAGACTTTTGATCGGGAAGGGAGGGGGAGGGGGGTGGGGAAGAGTTTTGATCGGGGAGGAAGGAGAAAGAGAATGGAAACATCGTTCGACTTAATTTGTTTTAGGGAGATCCCTGTACAGGTTTAAAAAATGATTTTGAAGGAGACCTGTAAAAATGTGCAAAATAATGAGTGACATGAAAAAGCCTTGTACATGTAAGTAGTTGCTTGTGTTGTTTAAACTACTGTGATTGTGTGTTTGCAGAGTTTCTTTATTTTCTTTTAATCTTTTCTTAAAACTTTGTAAGTCTTGGTGCTTTAGGTGCAGTGCAGGTCTTCTCCGCTTCCTTCTATTTTTTATTTGTTATTGAATGCTTTGTGCTTTGTTTAGTGCTTTGCAAGTCTTGGTGCTTTAGAATGTACAAACCTGCGCTGATTTCTTAACTTGCTGCAAGGGTTTTTTGTGCGGCCACAAGTGTTAAATCCAAGGAAGAGGCATACAAATTTGCCAGAAAAAGTAGCAAAATGGAGGACTGGGAGAAATTTAGAATACAGCAGAGGAGGACAAAGGGTTTAATTAAGAGGGGGAAAATAGAGTGCGAGAGGAAGCTTGCCGGAAACATAAAAAATGACTGCAAAAGCTTCTATAGGTATGTGAAGAGAAAAAGATTAGTGAAGACAAGCATTGGTCCTTTGCAGTCGAATTCGGGTGAATTTATAATGGGGAACAAAGAGATGGCACACCAATTGAACAAGTACTTCGGTTCTGTCTTCACAAAGGAAGACACAAATAACCTTCCCGATGTACTAGGGGTCCGAAGGACTAGTGAGAAGGAGGAACTGAAGGATATCCTTATTAGGCGGGAAATTGTGTTAAGGAAATTGATGGGGTTGAAGGCCGATAAATCCCCACAGCCTGATAGTCTACATCCCAGAGTACGTAAGGAAGTGGCCCTAGAAATAGTGGATGCATTGGTGATAATTTTCCAACAGTCTATCGACTCTGGATCAGTTCCTATGGACTGGAGGGTTGCTAATGTAACACCACTTTTTTAAAAAGGAGGGAGAGAGAAAACGGGTAATTATAGACCAGTTAGCCTGACATCGGTGGTGGGGAAAATGTTGGAATCGATCATTAAGGATGAAATAGCAGCGCATTTGGAGAGCAGTGATAGGATTGGTCCAAGTCAGCATGGATTTATGAAAGGGAAATCATGCTTGACAAACCTTCTGGAATTTTTTGAGGATGTAACTAGTAGGGTGGACAAGGGAGAACCAGTGGATGTGGTGTATTTGGACATTCAAAGGCTTTTGACAAAGTCCCACACAAGAGATTGGTGTGCAAAATCAAAGCACATGGTATTGGGGGTAATGTACTGACATGGATAGAGAACTGGTTGGCAGACAGGAAGCAGAGAGTCGGGATTAACGGGTCCTTTTCAGAACGGCAGGCAGTGACTAGTGGAGTGCCGCAGGGCTCAGTGCTGGGACCCCAGCTCTTTACAATATATATTAATGATTTAGATGATGGAATTGAGTGTAATATCTCCAAGTTTGCAGATGACACTAAACTTGGTGGCGGTGTGATCTGTGAGGAGGACACTAAGAGGCTGCAGGGTGACTTGGACAGGCGAGTGGGCAAATGCATGGCAGATGGAGTATAATGTGGATAAATGTGAGGTTATCCACTTGGGGGGCAAAAACACGAAGGCAGAATATTATCTGAATGGCGGAAGATTAGGAAAAGGGGAGGTGCAGTAAGACCTGGGTGTCATGGTTCATTAATCATTGAAAGTTGGCATGCAGGTACAGCAGGTGGTGAAGAAGGCAAATGGCCTTCATAGCAAGGGGATTTGAGTTATAGGAGCAGGGAAATCTTGCTGCAATTGTACAGGGCCTTGGTGAGGCCCCACCTGGAATATTGTATTCAGTTTTGGTCTCCAAATCTGAGGAAGGACGTTCTGGCTATTGAGGGAGTGCAGCGAAGGTTCACCAGACTGATTCCAGGGATGGCTGGAATGACATATGAGAAGAGACTAGATCAACTGGGCCTTTATTCACTGGAGTTTAGAAGGATGAGGGGGGATCTCATTGAAACATATAAGATTCTGACTGGACTAGACAGGCTAGATGCGGGAAGAATGTTCCCGATGTTGGGGAAGTCCAGAACCGGGGGACACAGTCTTAGGATAAGGGGCAGGCTGTTTAGGACTGAGATGAAGAGAAACTTCTTCACTCAGAGTTGTTAACCTGTGGAATTCCCTGCCGCAGAGAGTTGTTCATGCCAGTTCGTTGGATATATTCAAGAGGGAGTTAGATATGGTCCTTATGGTTAAGGGGATCAAGGGTATGGAGAGAAAGCAGGAAAGAGGTACTGAAGGAATGATCAGCCATGATCTTATTGAATGGCGGTGCAGGCTCGAAGGGCCGAATGTCCTAATCCTGCACCTATTTTCTATGTTTCTATGTTTCTATGGCCACATACGCTGGCCTAAGTTAGTTTGGAGCAACTATTAGCTGTCCAAACTGGCTTAAATGGCTAAAACAGGCGTAGATGACATCCCCTTTAAAAAAAAACTTTAAAAAATCCTATCTAACTCACTTACACTGGCGCAAATTAAATGTGCAGAATGGGGATTTTTAAGATACTCCAGAAAAATCAAGTTGCTCCAAAAAAAAACAAACTCTTGGGGAAATTTGTGGCCAGTATAAATAAAGTGCAATTCTGCAGTGTTGATTTTCCTTCAAAGCTCTTTTCTTTTAAATGCAGTAATTGTGTTGTGATAGAAAAACAGAAAATGTTGCAAATATTCAGCAGGTCAGGTAGCATCTGTGGAGGGAGAAACAGAGTTGATGCTTCAGATTAATGACCTTTCGGCTTTCTGATGGAATCAGTATTTTCTGGCTGCAGATCTCCATTGGTAACCAGAAGGTTCTGATGTTCAAAGCTCAGCAGCAGATCTGAGAGATCTAGCTTCCCTGATTTACACTGCACTTCCGGCCATCAGAATGTTGATATGTCTCAGCTTACTGTATACCAGCGTGCAGAGATGCACTGGTCCTGACTGAGCCAGTTGAGAATTGTGGTGTAGGGAGTTGCAGCCTCTGATGATATTTGCCTTGTAACGAGTGGGCAGAGGTTGCACCTTTTACAAGGCAAGTCAAAAATTCCAAGAAATTGCGGCGACTTGGCACAAATAGGTCTCTGCTGTTTTCCGAAGAGTTCCGCTGGCCTCCTGCTGGTGTTACCGTGGGGAACTAGCATAACCCCTAAGGAACTTCTGCCCCATCTTGAGTTCCAGATCCTGGTCCACCAAGAAGAGATATGCTGTACAAGTCATGTTCATTCAAATATAGGGGACTGAGGCACTCGTTCCTCGCCTCTGAGTAGCCTGAAAATGTCATTCTCAAATCTCTGGAAAAGGTCACCTGGCTACTTTCACTGTGGGGAGGGAAATATCCATTTTAAGTCAAATACTTGCGGAGTTGTTCATAACTTAATTCATATAGTTTACATTGAAACATAAGACACAAATTTGGTATTTGGTTGGGGTGATTTGATGAGGATGGTGGTGGTGGGGATAATAGCAGCAAATCACATGGTCGTGCTGAGATAAGATTCTTGCCTGATCAATTTTCTTTTCTTTCAGGTTTACATCATCCAAGTTACATGGTCCAGTGGTTCCACAGATGTCATCTACAGACGCTACAGCAGGTTCTTCAATCTGCAGGTAAGGTTTGGATCACACCCACAGAATAACAGCAAAGAAAGAAGGTAGAGTTCTATGTTAGCTGTTTCATTACCGACTTAAAATAATAGTCTCGGCATCCTAAAAGAGTTTTTAGGTATGTGCATAATTGTTACAGTTCAGTCTTCTTCCCAATACTTTTTACTTGCATTCAACACAAAAGTTGGCCTCCATAGTCAAGGCTCTGTCCTATGAACTGAAGCTTGACTTTATGCACAAAATATGCAGATGATGTTGCCTCAGGGAGAACAATGAACCTATCTACCACAAATAATACAATTGTCTGCTCTGGATCGCTCCAAACTGATGGAGAATATGACCCAGCCAGACGCAGAGTCTGGTGAAAAGTTATGAATCCGGTTTATTAAAAAGTAAAATAATATGGAAACAAAAATAGATCCGCAGATTAGGTTGCACCACATTCATTAACTTTCACCTTTGCTTTAAAGGTGTTTTTTTTTCTTGAACTAAAATAACATAGATCCTTTGAGTTGTTTTAACATAAATGCTCACTGTTATACTTTAAGTCTTGCCTAATCATAGTGACCTGACATGCAGTGGAACTGTTTGAACTGAAATAAAGAACGAGGGAAAGCTTTCAATATTTAGCCAGATTCACATGACTCCTGCCTAAAAAAAAATCCATTGAGCAGTAGAACAGCCACACAAAGCCAGAAAAGGGTTATTTATGATGTTGTTTGGCAGTGATACCTGCCGTCTGCTTTAACCAGGAGATGCTAATTCTGACAGTGTGCACCTGACCATCTTGTTTTTGATGGCTTCATCATCAAGGGAAGAAATGGCATCTTCTCTCATAGTGGCAGCCTCACATATGTTAATGTCTGAGGTGTCTGACCAACCAATTTGGATCTGATAAATGACAAAGACACAAACAAAAGAGAGACTGGCTTCTCCCTCCCCTTCCTCTCACCATCACACTTCAGTGTATAGAAGGCACCTCAAGTCGCTGGAGATATATAACCAACGATGTCTCCACAAAATCCTGCAAATCCCCTGGGAGGACAGTGTCCTCAACCAGGCTAACATCCGCAGTAT
This sequence comes from Pristiophorus japonicus, assembly GCF_044704955.1. Lineage (NCBI taxonomy): Eukaryota > Metazoa > Chordata > Chondrichthyes > Pristiophoridae > Pristiophorus > Pristiophorus japonicus. The sequence goes on from NC_091980.1 coordinate 96,172,642, forward strand.
TGAAGCACTGACCACACTCGATCAGCTTCGCTGGGCAGGCCACATAGTTTGCATGCCACATACGAGACTCCCGAAGCAAATGCTTTATGCGGAGCTCCTTCGTGGTAAACGAGCCAAAGGAGGACAATAGAAACTTTATAAGGACACCCTCAAAGCCTCCCTGGTAAAGTGCGACATCACCACTGACACCTGGGAGACCCTGGCCGAAGACCGCCCGAGGTGGAGAAAGTGCATCCAGGAGCGTTGAGCTCTTCGAGTCTCAACGCAAAGAGCGTGAAGAGGCCAAGCGCAGGCAGCGGAAGGAGCTCTCGATAAACCAGCCCCGCCGACCCCTTCCCTCGACGAATATATGTCCCACCTGTGACAGGGTCTGTGACTCCCATATCGGACTGTTCAGTCATCAAAGAACTCACTTTGGGACTGCCTATGATGATGATCAGTGTCAAACCCAGGCAGCTTACGTATCCTCCCCTTCACAAAAGCAACAGAAATTTCTCTCTGAAAGCAGTCGCAGAAGATATTTTTAAATTATTGAAATACTAGGCATAGCTACAAATGTTTATAAAAATATGTAATGTAGAGATTCTTTATGATCTGAACCAAGACAGATGTTTGTCTGTCATTGAATTCCTCGTGGGAAGAAGGTAACTTGTTGGTCGCACTTGCAAAGTATCATCATCATCATAGGCAGTCCCTCGGAATCGAGGAAGACTTGCTTCCACTCTAAAAATGAGTCCTTAGGTGACTGAACAGTCCAATACGAGAACCACAGTTCCAGTCACAAGTGGGACAGACAGTCGTTGAGGGAAAGGGTGGATGGGACTGGTTTGCCGCACGCTCTTTCCGCTGCCTGCGCTTGATTTCTGCATGCTCTCGGCGTTGAGACGCGAGGTGCTCAGCGCCCTCCCAGATGCACTTCCTCCACTTAGGGCAGTCTTTGGACAGGGACTCCCAGGTGACGGTAGGGATGTTGCACTTTATCAGGGAGGCTTTGAGGGTGTCCTTGTAATGCTTCCGCTGTCCACCTTTGGCTCGTTTGCCGTGAAGGAGTTCCGAGTAGAGCGCTTGCTTTGGGAGTCTCGTACGAACAATGTGGCCTGCCGAGTGGAGCTGATTGAGTGTGGTCAGTGCTGTAATGCTGTTGGCCTACTCGAGGACGCTAACATTGGTGCATCTGTCCTCCCAGGGGATTTGTAGGATCTTGCAGAGACATCGTTGATGGTATTTCTCCAGCGACTTGAGTTGTTTACTGTACATGGTCCATGTCTCTGAACCATACAGGAGGGCGGGTATTACTACAGTCCTGTAGACAATGAGCTTGGTGGCAGATTTGAGGGCCTTGTCTTTGAACACTTTTCCTCAGGCGGCCGAAGGATGCACTGGTGCACTGGAGGCGATGTTGAATCTCGTCGTCAGTGTCTGCCTTTGTTGATAAGAGGCTCCCGAGATATAGGAAATGGTCCACGTTGTCCAGGGCCGCGCCGTGGATCTTGATGACTGGGGGGCAGTACTGTGCGGTGGGGATAGGTTGGTAGAGGACCTTTGTCTTACGGATGTTTAGTGTAAGGCCCATGCTTTCGTACGCCTCAGTGAATATGTAGACTATGATTTGGAGTTCAGCCTCTGTATGTGCGCAGACGCAGGTGACGTCTGCATACTGTAGCTGGATGACAGAGGTTAGGTTTGTCTTGGATCTGGCCTGAAGACAACAAAGGTTGAACAGGTTCCCACTAGTTCTGTAGTTTAGTTCCACTCCAGCGGGGAGCTTGTTGAGTGTGAGGTGGAGCATGGCAGCGAAGAAGATTGAGAAGAGGGCTGGCACAATGATGCAGCCCTGCTTGACCCCGATCTGGACATGGGTCTGTAGTGCCAAAGTGTGCAGCATCAACATCACTTGAGAATCTCAATTGTATCCAGGACTTGGGAATCCACTTACTCCACTAGGCTCAGTATCCATCCCTTCCTGACGGACCGCGTTGCGGAATTGGAGCTGAGGGCGGATTCACTCTGGCGTATCCACGATGCTGAGAATGACGTGAGTAGCACGTGTAGCGAGTTGGTCTTACCGCAGGAGAAGGGTCCACAGCCAGCGAGAGAATGGAAGACCAGCAGGAAGAGTAGTGCAAGGAAGGTAGTGCAGGGGTCCCCTGTGGTCATCCCCCTGCAAAACAGATACACTGCTTTGAGTACTGTTGAGGGGGATGACTCATCAGGGGAGGGCACCGTGGCTGGCTCTGTTGCACAGGAGGGAAGGAAAAAGAGTGGGAGAGCGATAGTGATAGGGGATTCTATTGTAAGGGGAATAGATGGGCGTTTCTGCGGCCGCAACCGAGACTCCAGGATGGTATGTTGCCTCCCGGGTGCAAGGGTCAAGGATGTCTCGGAGCGGGTGCAGGACATTTTAAAAAGGGAGGGAGAACAGCCAGTTGTTGTGGTGCACATTGGTACCAACGACATAGGTAAAAAAAGGGATGAGGTCCTTCGAAACGAATTTAAGGAGCTAGGAGCTAAATTAAAAAGTAGGACCTCAAAAGTAGTAATCTCGGGATTGCTACCAGTGCCACGTGCTAGTCAGAGTTGGAATCGCAGGATAGCGCAGATGAATACGTGACTTGAGCAGTGGTGCAGCAGGGAGGGATTCAAATTCCTGGGGCATTGGAACCGGTTCTGGGGGAGGTGGGACCAGTACAAACCGGACGGTCTGCACCTGGACAGGACCGGAACCAATGTCCAAGGGGGGAGTGTTTTCTAGTGCTGTTGGGGAGGGTTTAAACTAATATGGCAGGGGAATGGGAACCAATGCAGGGAGACAGAGGGAAACAAAAAGGAGACAAAAGCAAAAGACAGAAAGGAGATGAGGAAAAGTGGAGGGCAGAGAAACACAAGGCAAAGAACACAAAGGGCCACTGTACAGCAAAATTCTAAAAGGACAAAGGGCATTAAAAAAACAAGCCTGAAGGCTTTGTGTATTAATGCAAGGAGTATCCGTAATAAGGTGGATGAATTAACTGTGCAAGTAGATGTTAACAAATATAATGTGATTGGGATTACAGAGATGTGGCTCCAGGATGATCAGGGCTGGGAACTCAACATCCAGGGGTATTCAACATTCAGGAAGGATAGAATAAAATGAAAAGGAGGTGGGGTAGCATTGCTGGTTAAAGAGGAAATTAATGCAATAGTTAGGAAGGACATTAGCTTGGATGATGTGGAATCTATATGGGTAGAGCTGCAGAACACCAAAGGGCAAAAAACGTTAGTGGGAGTTGTGTACAGACCTCCAAACAGTAGTAGTGATGTTGGGGAGGGCATCAAACAGGAAATTAGGGGTGCATGCAATAAAGGTGCAGCAGTTATAATGGGTGACTTTAATATGCACATAGATTGGGCTAACCAAACTGGAAGCAATACGGTGGAGGAGGATTTCCTGGAGTGCATAAGGGATGGTTTTCTAGACCAATATGTCGAGGAACCAACTAGGGGGGAGGCCATCTTAGACTGGGTGTTGTGTAATGAGAGAGGATTAATTAGCAATCTCGTTGTGTGAGGCCCCTTGGGGAAGAGTGACCATAATATGGTGGAATTCTGCATTAGGATGGAGAATGAAACAGTTAATTCAGAGACCATGGTCCAGAACTTAAAGAAGGGTAACTTTGAAGGTATGAGGCGTGAATTAGCTAGGATAGATTGGCGAATGATACTTAAGGGGTTGACTGTGGATGGGCAATGGCAGACATTTAGAGACCGCATGGATGAACTACAACAATTGTACATTCCTGTCTGGCGTAAAAATAAAAAAGGGAAGGTGGCTCAACCGTGGCTATCGAGGGAAATCAGGGATAGTATTAAAGCCAAGGAAGTGGCATACAAATTGGCCAGAAATAGCAGTGAATCCGGGGACTGGGAGAAATTTAGAACTCAGCAGAGGAGGACAAAGGGTTTGATTGGGGCAGGGAAAGTAGAGTACGAGAGGAAGCTTGCAGGGAACATTAAGACGGATTGCAAAAGTTTCTATAGATATGTAAAGAGAAAAAGGTTAGTAAAGACAAACGTAGGTCCCCTGCAGTCAGAATCAGGGGAAGTCATAACGTGGAGCAAAGAAATGGCAGACCAATTAAACAAGTACTTTGGTTCGGTATTCACTAAGGAGGACACAAACAACCTTCCGGATATAAAAGGGGTCAGAGGGTCTAGTAAGGAGGAGGAACTGAGGGAAATCCTTATTAGTCGGGAAATTGTGTTGGGAAAATTGATGGGATTGAAGGCCGATAAATCCCCAGGGCCTGATGGACTGCATCCCAGAGTAGTTAAGGAGGTGGCCTTGGAAATAGCGGATGCATTGACAGTCATTTCCCAACATTCCATTGACTCTGGATCAGTTCCTATCGAGTGGAGGGTAGCCAATGTAACCCCACTTTTTAAAAAAGGAGGGAGAGAGAAAACAGGGAATTATAGACCGGTCAGCCTGACCTCAGTAGTGGGTAAAATGATGGAATCAATTATTAAGGATGTCATAGCAGCGCATTTGGAAAGAGGTGACATGATAGGTCCAAGTCAGCATGGATTTGTGAAAGGGAAATCATGCTTGACAAATCTTCTGGAATTTTTTGAGGATGTTTCCAGTAGAGTGGACAAGGGAGAACCAGTTGATGTGGTATATTTGGACTTTCAGAAGGCTTTCGACAAGGTCCCACACAAGAGATTAATGTGCAAAGTTAAAGCACATGGGATTGGGGGTAGTGTGCTGACATGGATTGAGAACTGGTTGTCAGACAGGAAGCAAAGAGTAGGAGTAAATGGGGACTTTTCAGAATGGCAGGCAGTGACTAGTGGGGTACCGCAAGGTTCTGTGCTGGGGCCCCAGTTGTTTACACTGTACATTAATGATTTAGACAAGGGGATTAAATGTAGTATCTCCAAATTTGCGGATGACACTAAGTTGGGTGGCAGTGTGAGCTGTGAGGAGGATGCTATGAGGCTGCAGAGTGACTTAGATAAGTTAGGTGAGTGGGCAAATGCATGGCAGATGAAGTATAATGTGGATAAATGTGAGGTTATCCATTTTGGTGGTAAAAACAGGGAGACAGACTATTATCTGAATGGTGACAGATTAGGAAAAGGGGAGGTGCAACAAGACCTGGGTGTCATGGTACATCAGTCATTGAAGGTTGGCATGCAGGTACAGCAGGCGGTTAAGAAAACAAATGGCATGTTGGCCTTCATAGCGAGGGGATTTGAGTACAGGGGCAGGGAGGTGTTGCTACAGTTGTACAGGGCCTTGGTGAGGCCACACCTGGAGTATTGTGTACAGTTTTGGTCTCCTAACTTGAGGAAGGACATTCTTGCTATTGAGGGAGTGCAGCGAAGGTTCACCAGACTTATTCCCGGGATGGTGGGACTGACCTATCAAGAAAGACTGGATCAACTGGGCTTGTATTCACTGGAGTTCAGAAGAATGAGAGGGGACCTCATAGAAACGTTTAAAATAGACTGGTTGGGGAAGTCCAGAACCAGGGGTCACCGTCTAAGGATAAAGGGTAAGCCATTTAGGACCGAGATGAGGAGAAACTTCTTCACCCAGAGAGTGGTGAACCTGTGGCATTCTCTACCACAGAAAGTTGTTGAGGCCAATTCACTAAATATATTCAAGAAGGAGTTAGATGAAGTCCTTACTACTAGGGGGATCAAGGGGTATGGCGAGAAAGCAGGAATGGGGTACTGAAGTTGCATGTTCAGCCATGAACTCATTGAATGGCGGTGCAGGCTAGAAGGGCCGAATGGCCTACTCCTGCACCTATTTTCTATGTTTCTATGTCTATGTTTCTATCACCGGTGCACTGTGGCTGCAGTATGTATGATTTACAGGTTACACTGCAGCAACTCACCAAATACTTCAGCAGCACTTCCTTCACTTGTACCACCGAGAATGACCAGACCAGCAAAGTTGCAGGAAGACTCTCACCTGCAAATTCTTCTCCAAGTAATACAACATCCTGACTTGTGTTGTGTATCATGTTCCTTTATCGTCACGGGTTGACATCCTGGCATACTAGTGTGGGAGCAATATTACTATAAGAACTGAGTGGTTGAAGGAGAAAGCCTACCACCACCTTCTTGGGACGAGTAGGGAAAGGCAATAAATGCATCCTTGCCAGTGTCGCTCATATCCCAAGAACAATTTTTTTTTACAGAAAGGAAGAACCATTTGTAAGCAGTTAGGTGAACAGCCTGGAACAATGCTGACAAGTTTCTCCAGATGGAATCCCACATGAATGTTGCACCTGACAGCTCCTCTGTATTCTATTTGTCAGCAGTCTTCTGATCTGGCTTGCTGCTTTGTGTGTCTTTGTTATGCTCAGAGTTAGTGCAGCAAGTTCTGTGCCCGTGGATAATCTAACTCCTGAACAATGTTGTCAGCATACCCACTATGCGGTCCAGATCAATATGAGCTTATGGAAAACACCGCGTGGCCAGATCTTGCTCAGGTTAAAAAGTAAAAATCAGCTTTATTTAAAAAGTAAGATCATGGAGAAGCAATAGTATCTATATTTACTAATGTAATTATTGTAGGTTACATGGATTTCTACTTTATATTAAAAAAAGAACTGTATTTTTCTTGATGTCAATGGAAATAAAAATCGGGAGAAATGTAAAACAGGCTGCCGATTCGCTATCGCCCGTTTTACATTTTCACACAAAGTCAAAATCTACCCCAATGTAACCTAAGATAATTGCATTGGTGAATATAGTAATTATCAACATTTTTGTCTGCTTGAGCATACTCTACACCATCTACTGCATAATAAACATTCCATTCATTCTGAAGATTCAAGTAAACAAAAACATGGGTTTGGCAGATCTCCATCTACATTCATGGCACCAAAGGTGTATATTTAAAGGTCTGGGGGTGTAATTTTGTGCAAATGCTGAAAGGGAGAAGTCATGATTAATTTTGTTTTTGATAGACAGTGGTTTAGAATTTTGTTGACTCCTGTTTCTGAGCTTTGGGTTGACACTCCTGTCCTTTATAATATAGCTACTCATCAATAAAAAATAATGGGCCTGGGACACTATGTCCCGCATCTTCCTGGAAGTTCAAACTGCTTTCAATAACTGTCCATCTATTTTTGATCCTAATGGCCTATTATATTTTTAATTTATGCCAGAATCCATGAGCTAAAACTGTGCTGTCATTTTCCTGGTATGGGGTTTGGGTATGAAGCATTAAGATCTGTGCTGTGAATTCTCTCTGATCTTGGAGAAAGCAGGATCCTGACACAGTTCACAAAGCGTAGCATTCCAAATAAACCTGACAAACTCAGCATGCAAATCTGAGATTGATTTTTCACACTCTCTTACATGAGTAAGATATTGGACCACTACTTTTAAAAATAATTTATACAGGAGTGAATACACTTATCTATCATTATTCAGAGGCATCCTCTTGCTCTTGCAACTTATCTGAGAGCAACCTATCGCTGAGAAAGTACTGTTCATCAGTAGAAAAGAGTTGTACAAAATTTACACACTTTCTTCCATCATGCCACAACAAAGAATGCGTACTGTGATACAGATTACACACCACTTGCAAATGCATACCATTGAGGATGTTATATATGTTAAGTATCGAATAACTCAGTCAATGCCAGGCCACCAAACGTGAGACCTGGCAATGGCCTTCATCATGACAATGCCTAGGGGGTACTGTGTAAATCTCGCACAAAAGTTTTCCTGCCTTTTTTTGGCATAACAACACGATTACCCCATAACAGACAATCAAACTGAATAGACAATTCATCTTTGCGGTGGCTATAAGGCTTAATTTCATTCTGCATTTCCCTGGGAATGGCATACCAATTTCCATTTAGGACACACCTTTTTACACTTGACAGTACAGGATCCTGGCTGGTCCAGGTCCTAACTTGATGAGCCATGATGGATGACCCCTCGCTCTCGAAGGCATCCATGACCAGCAGCAAGTCTGCGGGCTGCGGCATTTCCACCCCGGCTGTGGGCAATGGTAGCCGGCTATGCGCATCAGCATAGTTTTCAGTGCCTGGTCTGTGGCAGATGACATAATCATAAGCGGATAATGTCAGTGCCCATCTTTGGATGCGGGACGAGGCATTGGTGTTTATACCTTTGCTCTCAGAAAACAATGAAATGAGCAGCTTGTGGTCTGTTTCAAGCTCAAACCGAAGCCTAAACAGGTATTGGTGCATTTTTCTAACTCCATATACGCATGCTAAAGCCTCTTTCTCTACCATACTGTAGGCTCTTTCAGCCTTAGACAGACTTCTGGACACGTATGCAACTGTTTGGAGTTTGCCTGATACATTGGCTTGCTGGAGCACACAACCAACCCCATTCGATGAGGCGTCGCAGGCCAGCACTAACCGCTTACATGGGTCATAGTGTACCAGTAATTTATTGGAACACAGCAGGTTCCTGGCTTTCTCAAAGGCTCTGTCTTGAGATTTGCCCCAAGCCCAGTCGTTACCCTTTCTCAGCAACATGTGCAAGAGTTCTAGCAATGTGCTCAAACTAGGTAGAAAGTTACCAAAATAGTTGAGAAGACCCAGGAATGAACGCAGCTCCGTCACACTCTGGGGTCTGGGTGCATTCTTGATGGCCTCTGTCTTCGAGTCCGTAGGCCTGATGCCGTCTGCTGCAATCTTTCTCCCCAGGAATTCGACTTCTGGTGCCATGAAAATGCACTTGAAGTGTTTTAGCCTGAGTCCCACTCTGTCCAGACAATGTAGAACCTCTTTCAGGTTGTGCAGGTGTTCGGTGGCATCGCGACCGATGATCAGGATGTCATTTTGGAACACGCCGGTTCTCGGGACAGACTTCAGCAAACTCTCCATGTTTCTCTGAAATATGGCTGCCACCGAGCGAATTCCGAAAGGGTATCTGTGTTATATAAACAGTCCTTTGTGCGTGTTGATGCATGTCAGTTTTTTCAAAGATTCAACCAGCTCCTGTGTCATGTAAGCGGAGGTCAGGTCCAATTTGGTGAACGACTTCCCCCTCCACTAGCGTTGCAAACAGGTCGTTAGCCTTGGGTAATGGGTACTGATCCTGTATCGAGACTCGGTTGATCGTTACCTTGTAGTCGCTGCAGATCCTGACCGTGCCATCACTTTTCAACACCAGGACAATTGGACTCGCTGAACTCGACTGGTGATATGATTCCTTCCCGTTGAAGTCTGTCCAGTTCGATCTCGACCTTCTCCCTCAACATTTACGGAACTGCCCGAGCCTTGTGATGGACGGGTCTTGCATCCGGGCCTAGGTGGATCTGCACCTTGACTCCCATGAAGTTGCTATTGCCTGGTTTGAACAACGAGGGAAACTTGCTCAGCACTTGAGCACAAGAAGCATCATCCACTGATGATGAGGCTTTACTATCGTTCAAGTTCCATTTAATTTTCTCAAGCCAACTCCTGCCGAACAGCGTTGGGCCATTGCCTGGAACGATCCACAACGATAAATCATGCACAACTCCATCGTATGATACCTTTACTGCCACGCTGCCAATGACTGGTATGAGCTCTTTGGTGTAGGTACGCAGCTTTGCATTGATTAGGCTCAGTTTGGGTCTTTTTGCCTTAGTGTCCCACAGCTTTTCAAAAGCCCTCTGGCTCATTATTGACTGACTCGCACCCGTGTCCAATTCCATGGATACTGGAACCCCATTTAATTTAACTTCCAGCATTATCTGAGGACTTTTGGTAAAAGAATGTACCCCATACATTTCTTCGTCCTGTACCTCGGGTTGAGTTGCCTGTGCAGCTTGATCCACGCTGGATCGATCATCCTCAGTCACGTGGTGTGTCGCAGCACACTTGCTCGGTTGCAGTCACATTCGCTGAAGGTGCCCCATTGCTGCACAGCCTTTGCACATGTATTGCTTGAATCAGCATTGATGGGCCCGATGATAGCCCCCGCAATGCCAACAAGGCGAGATTAGATACACCCATATGGCAGACTTTGAGCAGTTACAGGTCGTACCAACGCAGACAAGTAGGCCCTGCCATGTGCAGCTCTACCTGTCGATGATATTATTTTATGCACAGTACTTGCCGGTGAGTTTCGATGCTGGGAAGATATCTGTTTCGAGTTTTCTTCCGTGGACATGTGCGCCTGGGCGATCGTGATGGCTCTGCTCAGGTCGAGAGATTCAGCAGCCAGCAGCTTTCGAAGGATGACCTCGTGGCCAATGCCACGCATGAAAAAGTCCCGCAGCATTTCCTCCAACGCAGCTCCAAAGTTGCACGGCCCAGCGAGACGTCTCAGGTCAGTGACAAATTCCGCCACGTCCTGGCCCTCGAAGCGATTGTGCATATAGAAACGATACCTCACCATGATGATGCTTTCCTTCGGTTTAAAGTGGTTCCGAACCAGCGTACACAATTCATCGTAAGTCTTATCCATTGGTCGAGTCGGTGAGAGTAGATTCTTGATAAGGCCATAAATCTTTGACCTACAAACGGTGAGGAGAACCACCCTGCGCTTAATTGCGTTACCGGTTCCTTCCAATCCCCTTTCAATCCGTTGGCTACGACGTACTGGTCGAGGCAATGAGTGAAATTCTCCCAGTCTTCCCCTTCCACGAATCTCTCCCAAATTCCAACAGACATGGTTGCGTGAAAGTTTGTATTTTTAACTCGTCGCCAGTTGTTAAGTATCGAATAACTCCACGAGGCTAAATACGGTGAGCTTGTTCAGGCATGACCTTACTCCAGTTTATTTATTCTCAAAGTGAGGATTCAACGTGGCTGCCAACAATATATACCGGCTTGCACGTGTCTGCCAGTGACCATTAGGACTCCGACAGTCGTGCCCTCCAGTGGCAAATAAAACCCAGTTAACATACATAACAATATAATTCTGTATGTGTAAGTGATATTACTGTTATGGGCTGAAGGAATCTTTAGCTAGATGTTAATAATTAAATCTAACCAGTTTGCGAGCGAAGAGCATAATATTGGAAATAGTATCTGCAGCATATTGGAGAAAACTGGAGCCGTTTCAAATTTTTTCAATATAAAAACCATGACCCTATTTTATAGTACTTCACTGAATGCAGTATTTCATTCACGTAAAAAGTCACATCGCTCAGTTGAGTGAGCTTTGAAGGTCTGTGCTATGAATTTCAGACCTAGTTTAATTTATCTTGGCTGAATTTACATAAATCATAAATTTAGGGGGATCTAAGAAGTCTTGGCAGCCACTCTTGATGACCCACAATTTATGCTGGAGGAGTTTATTTTTCCGTGCTATTTATACAGGTATTTGGGAGCATTATCAAGCTTATGTAGCTTTCAGATTTGAAATGTCTGATACAAACAAAATGTCTGCTTGGCAGTATCGGAATGCTAGTGACTGCATGTATGCCATGATATTTTTGGTAATGTGACTGCCCCTTTCTATTGCTACCTAAGACATTACATCACCACCAAATTACAGGAACAGTTTCTGAGAAATGTGAATATTTTTAAAGGAATTCATTAACACCAAGGGCTGGATTTTCGGTCTGCTGCTGCCCCTGTTAGCTCTCCGGCGGGGCTGCAATGGCGGCAGTAAGCATGGTGGGCGGCCAGCTTCCAGTGCCCCGCCGGGACATTCGTTGCCGATTTCAAAGGGGTGCGGAGCATTACCGCCTGGAAGAGGCGAACTGGTGTGCAACGCAGCTGGTTGCGACACTGGCTCGATTTTTGGCTGCCGCCCAATCCAAAGCGCCCCGCTGCACGCCCTGCTGGGACAGCCTGTGAAAGCTGGCGGTCCGAGCTGTAGCGGCCACAGTGAGGTAAGTAATGTCAACCTCAGGTAAGTGTGATTTTTTTTTTATTTGCAATTTATGTTGTTGTGTTATTTGTTGGGAATGTCTTCCGTGTTTTTTTTTCCAGCTTCCCCCCCCCCCCCCCCCCCAGGTCTCTAAGAACGCTCTGAGGCCGGCTGTTTAGCTCGGGATTTTCACTTGCTCAGCCGGCATAGCACCGCTCCGCTCCAAACTCGGGCCCCAGCTAATGAATTTTGCTGACTGAGGTGCAAACTGTTCCTGGGCGCAAACTTTATCATCCCGTTGCCATTACCGCCCCACCGCTATTACATTTGTAATGCTTGACTGTTCAAGACCCTGAACATACACCTTCAATCTCATTGCCAAATCTGTATTCTCTTTTCCCAGTTTTCAATTCACTGTTCCATTCATGTCATAAGTTAACCACATTCTAATTTACTATATCCTTGCATTATCTGTTTAGTTCATTATATCACCCAGTGGAATGTTTCAAATGGAAAGGGAATTATATAAATTTAATTTGTAGATGAATGTAATCTGTAGATAATGTTTAGATTCAGCATTAATGAAGGACCCATTAACTGGAAGGATCAAAGTGCACAGGTTGATGACTTACCTCAAAGTGTTGGTTCATGTTTGTTCTTTTTTCCTTGCATAGCAATGGGTAAGCTTCGTAAAGCATACTTTCTGGCATAAGTAACAAAGCAACAGCGTGTAAAACCTTTTTGCAGTGAAATTTGGATGCCTGTTGGTGGAAGGTTGAATGTAGCAGCCAGCAGCATCCGGCCAGTAAATTGATTCCAAGTTGTAAATGTCATTATTTTCTTTTGAACTGAAATAACCTGCACAAGTGAGCATGTTTTTTGAATGAAACAATTGAGTGGACTTTCCTAGTCATGATGCATAGTGTGAAGTTACAATCAATGAATTTGGGATATCTATTTTGGACAGGTATCGATGAGGTTAATATTTTAAATAGGCATTTGGCCATCATCTTAGCTGATGTAGGCAGCAATTCAAAATAAAACTAAAACCTGCTCCAACATGTGGACTGGTCTAATTAATTTCCATGTGACATCCGCAGAGGTGAGTTAGAGTGTGATAACACTTATTTTACAGCCTCTGGAGTGTGTGGCTTTGACTAAATTTAATGTGCTCCTCTTAGACTATCTATAACACCTTTTTGAGTACAAATGTTAGTATGTAACAAGGGACTCGATTATTTTTAGTTTATTTGAGCTCAGCAGCAGGACATCAGCCTGAAATCTTAATGCATGTCACCAGCAAGTGTACAATAAGATAATGTCAACATGCCGGTGTGTTCCTAATACTGCTCCTTTCCAATAAATGTTTGAATACGTAGTGTAGGTATAGCCTGAAAGCCAAAACCTGCTGTCATTCCTTGACTGAGACCACCTCCTGTTGACTCTGGTTAAAAACTAACAGTACATGTCAGGGCCTGTGGGTTCAGCTAACTATTTAAACGATTTGTGGGCCAGGCTCCTCCGGTAGATTAGAGGGTTTACATGTTGGGTAGCTGAACCATACAAAATCAGAAAGGTCCTCGGTATGATCTTGGCGAGGGGAACAGTACCATCTGGTCTCAGTGCCTGTGGTTTAGGAAGGAGAAGATCAGCCAGGGTCCTCAGCCCTCAGTGCAGCCAATGACTTGATTAGAAGTGCATTTGTGTGGATATCAGGCGAGGCCAAAAACGGCCTTGCTGTGATGCTCCCTTCAGTTACTTAGCCTGTCAACACTTGCTGTCCAGGCACACGCATGGATAATAGTCACTTTTATGAGGTACAGGAGACCGTGGAACCAGACCACAACATGGAGCCACCGTCTTCAGGAGGAGTGGAAGAAACAAATAAATGCATTGATATTGGCAATGTTTTTTTTTAAGTAGTGACTTGGAACAATATACAAAATAATCAAAATAGAATTCTTCTATGTTACCGTATTTGTTCTGAGTGCTGTTCTCTAGGTGGTGCACTCTGTCAGTGCTTGTATCTCTAACCCCCAGGACATGGATTTTAAGATGGTCCCGACTGGTAGTATGAGTCTTCTCTCTGACCCAGCTGTGAGACTGCTGAGTGAAATGGGGTTAATCATTTACTTCACATCCCATTAGGCACAGATGCACAATACAAAACTGCCCATAAATCAGCATGATGTTGGCATACATTCCTAATACTAATGGAAATTCCATGGCGCTGCTCACTGAATTGAAAGATGTGACTGAAGCTTGTGAGAGATGTGTATAATAGCTCAAATGTAATTTGATTGGTTCCCAAGAACTTTGTCAATTAGGAGAATGTAATATTTTGTTTTGTGCTGCAGACTGTGTCATATATAACATTGGGAGCAATTGGAGGTACCAGGTATAAAAGGTAGACAGGAGTCCTCGCCAATCTCCCTCGCATTGAAACACACTGGTATGACAATCCTCTGTCCACTATTTAAAAAATAAATATGTTAATGTCTGTGTTCAAATAGTGGACAGAGAAATATCATATGGACATGTTAAACCTTCACCTACTGGTCCTAATTACTAGGCTTTGTTGTGTTTTTTTTTACTTAAGTCCATTGTTTGGAAGTTTGAGATTGAGGCACTTTAAAAGCCTCCAGTTACCCAGGTTGTTACAGCAGTAAAATGCTGAAAGACTGTGATCACTGTACGGATGCTTTTAAGGCCTAATGGTGTTGAGAAATACTATGAAACCTTGTCAACTCAGGTGGTTGTACATAAAGAGCTTGCCTTTTTGGAAATTAGTTTGTATAAGGACAACATTTGTCTGACCAGTGTTTTAATGAAAATAACTAGGACTGGAAACGGCATCTCAATAGCTCTTGGAATTCTAGACATAAAGAAATAAAAATTCAGAAGGGCTGCGAAGATTGATGTGATCTGGCAACGGCAATAATGCTGAACAAATTCTATTAAAAGGCTTTGGCAAGAGCATGAGGGAGAAAAATGGATCAGAAAACACGAAGGTATATTAGGTGTGCGACAATATGAAACATCTCACTATCCAGAAATTTGCAGTGAAGCTGTTGTCATTTTATCACTGTCTTTTTAATATAATAAACAAGTTACCTTAGCAACAAACCATAGTGAGACCAGGGTGGCACAATCATAGCCTCACACTGAGCAGAGTTTTAAATACTCAGATAAGTTGAATATGTGCATTTCTTTGCTGTGTGGCTAAATTAAAACTATTCAACTTGAGAGTATGTTCGTTTTTCATATGCCTTATGTTTGTGTTGCTGGAACACAAATTAAATGTCAAATCAAGTTTTGAAATTGTCTAATGCTTTAAGGAATACCATCCATTTTAGTGGGATATTACATCTATTTTTAGACACACTCAAAGCAAGTTAAGACTTTGCAGGAATTGAAGCTTTGCTAAAAGGAAACCTTTTGGTAAAATATAATTCTGTACAAGTTGGAAAAAATATATGTTTGAAATACAAAAGCAATGTTTAGCTTTTGTATTCAGGACCTGTAGTTCCTGCAACTGGACATTATCCAGTTTAGCAGATGCCAGAATGTTTTGATTTTGTCCAGTTTGAGTCCAAGATGATCGAAGTATAGAAACATAGAAACATAGAAAATAGGTGCAGGAGTAGGCCATTCGGCCCTTCTAGCCTGCACCGCCATTCAATGAGTTCATGGCTGAACATGCAACTTCAGTACCCCATTCCTGCTTTCTCGCCATACCCTTTGATCCCCCTAGTAGTAAGGACTTCATCTAACTCTATATTTAGTGAATTGGCCTCAACAACTTTCTGTGGTAGAGAATTCCACAGGTTCACCACTCTCTGGGTGAAGAAGTTTCTCCTCATCTCGGTCCTAAATGGCTTACCCCTTATCCTTAGACTGTGACCCCTGGTTCTGGACTTCCCCAACATTAGGAACATTCTTCCTGCATCTAACCTGTGTGAACCCATCAGAATTTTAAACGTTTCTATGAGGTCCCCTCTCATTCTTCTGAACTCCAGTGAATACAAGCCCAGTTGATCCAGTCTTTCTTGATAGGTCAGTCCCGCCATCCCGGGAATCAGTCTGGTGAACCTTCACTCCACTCCCTCAATAGCAAGAATGTCCTTCCTCAAGTTAGGAGACCAAAACTGAACACAATACTCCAGGTGTGGCCTCACCAAGGCCCTGTACAACTGTAGCAACACCTCCCTGCCCCTGTACTCAAATCCCCTCGCTATGAAGGCCAACATGCCATTTGCTTTCTTAACCGCCTGCTGTACCTGCATGCCAACCTTCAATGACTGATGTACCATGATACCCAGGTCTCGTTGCACCTCCCCTTTTCCTAATCTGTCACCATTCAGATAATAGTCTGTCTCTCTGTTTTTACCACCAAAGTGGATAACCTCACATTTATCCACATTATACTTCATCTGCCATGCATTTGCCCACTCACCTAACCTATCCAAGTCACTCTGCAGCCTCATAGCATCCTCCTCGCAGCTCACACTGCCACCCAATTTAGTGTCATCTGCAAATTTGGAGATACTACATTTAATCCCCTCGTCTAAATCATTAATGTACAGTGTAAACAGCTGGGGCCCCAGCACAGAACCTTGCGGTACCCCACTAGTCACTGCCTGCCATTCTGAAAAATCCCCATTTACTCCTACTCTTTGCTTCCTGTCTGACAACCAGTTCTCAATCCATGTCAGCACACTATTGAAAGTCCGAATAGATAAGAAGTCTTTAATACGAATTATGGGATGGCTACACGTAGAGTAACCCTAACAAGCCGGTATAGTGTCAATGTATAGCAATGGCACTCAAATTGATAAGAAGTTGATGTCTTAATAGAAGCTAGACAAATAGTTGAGACTCATTTAAAAACAAATAGGTGATGCTGAAATAAAACTTAAATGGTATTCTGGAAGACTGAGATTAAATAGGCTGAAAAGGCTCCAGACAAACTAATATTTTAATGGACTAGCCTTTCTAGCTAAGGCAATTATGTTCGAATAGGTTATTCTAGGATTGCTCAGCAAATGTCATTCTGGAATCTGTTTTGACATGTACTATTTTGCAACAGTGCAGATACCATTTGTAAGTTCATTTTTTAGGCAATTTTCAACTGCATTTTTCCGTTCTCTGAAGGTGACTAATTCTCTATTATGGTTCCGTGAGTATCAGTTGCACTCTAGTACATCATCCATTGAGTGCAAGAAGGCTAATAGACAATGGGGAGGATAACAGCCAAGCTTGATCATGATCCCATCCAATTGGCTCTCACACACATGTTCTAATATTGGTCACCACATTACAATCCAGGCAGGAGGTGAGGGGTATTGAGGCTAACTGTTGCTCTCCCATCTCTGCTACTGCTGATGTCAGGGGATTCAACTTGAATTTTCCCTGGTCTTTGTGGCCCAGTAATACACAACATGGTTCATTGTTCGCTGAATCATTGAGTGTACTGTAAGTTCATTTTGAATCTTTCTTCTGAAATCAAACTTGGTTTTTTTTGGGGGGGGGATGAAATGTTTTTCAATTATTTAATGATGAACAAAATTGCATTCAAACAGTTGCTCCAGAACAGCTGAAAATGATAGATGCATATTTTGCCATGGATGCTTCTATTGGGACAGTACTTGCTGTGTAAAATTGTTCAATCACTGAAGTGTATCTACATTGTCAAAAAATAAATACATGTCTTACATGATTTTTGTATACTTTTGTGACTCACTGATGATTATGTGGAGAAAACAAGTATGTTGTTGGTACTTTTGCACACATGCATGTGTGTTTGAGTTTGACTATGAAAGAAAAACACTTCAATGTACATTGTCTTTCTTCCAGTTTTGTAGGATTCCTGTCTGTGCAGGTGTAATTAATTAAATGGAATTTGGGAATTCTGAGGTATTGTTTTCATAGCACCAATAGACAGACGTCTACTCTATGTAACTCAAATCATAAAACAGCTTCTAAAATAATTTTGCATGGGACAGTCATGGATGTAAACCTCCGTGAACTGCAGGAGTTTGATATTGTACTGGCAAACTATTTACTTAAAATTTGATTGGTGTGGGTGTTAAGGAAGATTGATGCAACAGGTTGGATTTGGATGGGTAAATACCGTGAGGTCGAAATACAGAGTCCAGATAAGACCCGTTACCACCATTTTGCGGCAGCCATGCGGCGGAATCCAAAGGCTGCCGATTTCTGGTCGAATAGCTGCTGCAAACTAAATTAGGCAGGGTTCTTTTTCTGGAGGTCCCCACTTCCACCCCGCCACTGCCGAGCAGCCGAAAATGCGTCATCAGTGCGCGCACCGCTGGGACCACCTACCTCCGTCCATATTCAGCCCGAAAAATCAAATCCCCAACGAGTGATGCCCTGGCCAGCATTTTCTGTTGGTGCACCTTCTCTTCTCACTGCAAGCCGTGGCTGTTAAAGGCAAATGCCCACTGCGCGGCCGCCATTTTCGTTTTTTTTGCCGGCTGACTTCGATGTCAGCCGGACTATTGTGCCCCCGGGTTCAGCCGGCCCACCAACAGGCCCCCCCCCCCCCACCTCTTGGATGCCAAGTCACTGACCTGGCCGAAAACCTCCCTGGTGGCCCAGTGGCCGATCCTCAATATTAAAACAGGGGCGATACATGGTGATGCAGCTGTGCACCGACATCACCACTGCTCCGCCGCTGAGTGACAGCAGTGGAGAATCCGTCCCACCCCCGCTTCCACCCCTCACCAGCACTTACCACCGCACCTCTGCCCCTATTATGAAAGGCTTCCGGTCCGCTCCGGAAAAAATGACAAACAGGTGAAAATTGATCGAGACTCATCGGATCTGATGGTAAAAACGTTTAAAAAATGGAATGTGCGCCAGCTTTCTGGCGGGCATGAATTTCGGCCCCAGTGTATTGAATTAGGTCAAGAGAAGCATACCACAGTTCTTCTGGGCAAAAAGTTCAGAGGATCTTTTTTGTTGCAGTTTGGACTTTCGCAACACCCTTCCTTCCCAAGTTTCAGATAATCTACAGTTTCCATAAGCAGACTGAGGGGTGAAATTGTGTACCGCCCCAGTTGGGGGCGGTACCAGCTGTGAGGTGGGATTTGCTGCGCCTGGCACAGAAGTCCCACCCCAGCAGCTAAATTGAGGTTACTGCCCCCGAGAGGAAGTGGAGCGCAATGTCGCATGCTCCACTTCCTCTCGGGGACGGGACCGGGGCGCTAACATCGGGAATTTTCCAGCTCCAAGCGGAGAGGTGCTTAAAAAAAATGTTGCTGCTGCACCTCCCCATTAATTTTCGTCCGACGAGCGGACGAAAGCTCGGTTCGCAACCCACGAAGTGGACATCGCCCGCGGCAGTCTCACGGGGTGCTAACGAATTTTCGCTCCGGGGCGAAAAATGGGTCTCTGTAGCAGCCCGGGGCGCTACTGGTAGGAGCAGGGCACTACTGGTTAGCTCCTCCGGTAACTCCCACGGAATTTCACGGGAGTCAGTAGCAGCCCTGCACACTGGGAGAGAAGTCGTTTACGCCCCTGAGCATTAACGGAAGACCAAAACAATCCGAATTTCTCCCCTGGAGTCTCTTATGGATGGAAACCCGTGTTTTCAGTTTTTGCTTGATATGGATTAACATAGTCCAGGTTTAACAATGAACTTCAAACTGTAATAAATCAATTATTGGAAGTATGTGGGATGCCCACCATGTTCTTCTGTTACCTCAGAAGATGGAAAAATGACAACCACTAGACTACTGCTTATAGGCCAACCTACTTAATTGGCTTTATTTACAAACAAAATAATATACTGAAGCAAAGAAAAATACAAAATAGTAATATGTTACAATAACCAAAACTTCCATTCTACATATAAAATGAATGGACTCTTTTAAAACAAGAGTACTGTCCATTGCTATTTCTTGCAGCGCCTCTGTGAATTCTTGAAACTAGTCTCTGGATGGTAACTTACAGCAGATGGAATTCTTACGCAGTTCCTATGGCCTTTGGTGCAGAATATAGTGAACTGAGGACCACAGGAGTCCCTGGATGGCATCCTTTCCAGGAACAAAACAGCTGAGGGTGATCAGCTTTGAAAGTAACTGGTGCCTTCTCTGATGCCAAACTTAAATC
The DNA here is from genome assembly GCF_044704955.1 of Pristiophorus japonicus. NCBI lineage: Eukaryota > Metazoa > Chordata > Chondrichthyes > Pristiophoridae > Pristiophorus > Pristiophorus japonicus. The sequence goes on from NC_091980.1 coordinate 96,192,568, forward strand.
ACACATTACAATGAGTTTCCTAATGGACTAGCCATCAGGGAAACCAAAGAAATCTATCCCCCTTGGCTTTCAAACTGCGCACATTCACGTGTTCAGACCTGTTCCCCAGCCATCAAAGTAACTATCTTAATTGACTTTCCAAATCTAAGACTGATGGCATTATTTGCAAATAACCCCCTTCAGTTGTGTCTGATCACTGAATTAGCACATAAATAGCTCTTCAAAGAACCTGTAATGAGATTAATTCTGGATCAAGGCTCACTGCAGCTCTAAGTTGTCTCTGAACAACATTACAGTTTTCCCAAAGAAGCATTTGGATTTCAGCATAAGGTTTCCATGTGTATACGCCGATATCCCATGGAGTTGCAATGTAGTTAAGTCGGAGGATGTAATGTTTTGCTGTTCTCAGGGTCTTATAGATGATCCCCCCACAGGAGATTTTGTTGTGCGCCTGAATTGATTTGAAAGGTATTTTTTTTTTAAATGGCCAAAAGTATGCTTGAGGTTACTGAGGTGAAAATGGACTCTTAAAGAGTTAATACATATATTTGTGTAGTACAATCACCAAAAGTTTGACTACCCCCAAATCAGGTTTAAAAAAAAATGTCCTGAACATTGGGTTAGAAACAAAATGGTGGTTGTAATTGGGTGGCTTAATAATGCTGTGAGAAGCATCTTTATAAAATGTGGATATAAAAAAGTACTCCTCAAAAATGAAGTAAAGTTAATACGGACAGAAATGTTATTCTTGCCATACACTTCAAATAAAGCCAAGTAGAATTAAACTATCGACATTGTTTAATTTCATACACTTGCTTAATAGCAATAGTATGAAAGGAAATGCATAGTGCATGCAAATAAAAGCTTAATTTAATGGAACATATGTTCTATCTGATATAGTCTGTGCTAGTGAGCATCATGAAGCAATAGTTGCTAATTGATTGGACGTATGAATTGAACTTGCTTAACATTATGTATATTACCAAGCCATCTAGCTGAGTTTGGGAATAGAATACCTTGTATTCTGTGTCCAGCAGCTTCAATGAGATGGTGTTTCCCCATTGGACTCTCAATTTTAAATATCAATTTTGACTGATAGGTGCAAGAACTATAGAGTAGTGATAATGGGGGACTTCAATTATCCTAATATAGACTGGGATAGTGTTAGATCTCTTAATTTCCAATGAAATATGAACTCCGATTGTAGTTTTAATGTCACTTTATATTGGCAGCAGTAACAAGCTCTTGGCTTTAAGCCAGGTCTTTGTCCTTCTGATATCACATGGTCAAAATGGCTGAATTTATACAGGGTTCAATTTACAGAAAAGAACTCGCCTTCTTTGACCTTATTGGCTCAATTAATAGTCTTTTAACCTTTTAATTGGCTCGCTACCCAAAGGTCCTAAAATGTCAAGTTGATTGATGACTTAATGCAACATGCTCCCACTTACGTAGCATCTCTGACTTGGTGTCTGTGAATTTTCACAGCCTGTCTAAATGCAGCCTGTTTGAATTCTCTATCAATCCCCCCTTTGATTCTTTCACAAACTGAACCATAAAACATCAGCTATCACTGGTTAAACATTCTACAAAATAATTTCACACATGTTAATAGAGTTTCCTTCTAAAATTTGTTGATGTGTTTCGCCACATGTCCGGACGAGTAGCTTCCACACAAATTTACACCAACCCGAGTTCCATCGTGGCCACAATGGAAGTCTGGTTTTAGTAGGTTAATTAACCTTATTCCAATTTAATCCAAATCAATATCTTAATTCAACCAGTAAACAACCTTCTCTGAAGCATAACATACCCCTGTGCCACGTACAGATGGTCTGCTGGGACCTGCAAGGTGTCTCACATGCGGGACAGCAGTTACAGCCGCTTAGTTGCAACAACATTTAATCAACATAAACAAACAATATAAAAGTAAAATAATTACAACAAATAAAATTAAACCTTCCACCAATGAAGTTCCCATTGAATCTAGCCATTCAGTGGCTCCACTCCACAAAATGAATGTTGGGGGTTGCTTAAGTTTTTCTACCTCCTTTTGGATATGCTCCGCTAAGTGGGTAATTTCTTCGGAGCTATCTGGGATATATGTGCAACACTCAGTTCCGAGTTGGGTGCAAGTACCTCCCTTTTCAGCCAGGATGTAATCAAGGGCCAGTCTATTCTGTAGGGCGACTGTGCGGATTGCTACCATTTCTGCATTGATTTTAACTAGGGCCTCTGAGGTATCATTGGCTACCCGTTCCACAACGGATGCCATGTTAATGGATTCCCTTGCCAGTCTGGCGGTCCCATACCTGGGGATCAGAATGGCAAAGAACCTCTCTGTTTCTGTGATAGCTCTCTTAGGACGGTGTAAATTCCCTTGCTACCCTACTATTTCACTTTGGTGCAGTAAGAAGTAGGCAAATGCCTAGAATACCTACAATCAGTAATACAGTAAATTTATACATTTTCGCAAAAAGTAATTGTCCTTATTAGATTTCAGCTTCAGTTACGGGTGCTCGTTTAACGTGTGAAGCGTGGATCCAGGCTTTCTTTCCTTGGACTTTAACAGCTGCCTGGGTGGTCAATAACACTTGATAAGGTCCCTTCCACTTGGCATCCAAAGGTTCTTTATGAAACTTTTTCACATACACCCAGACTCCCGGGATGATGTCGTGTCCTCCTTCGGGTGGATTACCCCAAGCTGCCGATATCTGTCGGGAAACAGAACTAATAGCATTGGTTAAGTTCTGACAGTATGATAACAAAGTATCGCTCATTAAGTGAACATCAGCTTTCCGTAAATCGATAGTTCCTGACAGCGACATGGGTCTTCCTGTTATAATTTCAAATGGGTTTAGACCTGTAGTTCTGTTCGGGGTTGCCCTAATGCTACACAGCATTATTGGTAGTGCCTGGGGCCATGGTGTTCCTTCTTGGTGATATTTGGCAAGCCGTTGTTTCAGAGTTCGATTCATTCGTTCTACTTGTCCTGATGATTGTGGATGATAAGGACAGTGTAAATCCCACGTAATGTTCAGTAACCTACATACTTCTTGGCAGACAGCACCTGTGAAGTGTGTTCGCTGATCTGAGTCAATGCTACTCGGGACTCCCCATCAGGGAATGTAATCCTTACACAAGACCTTTGCAGTATGATTGGCTCTTTTAGTTGGGACAGCTTCTACCCATCTAGAGAATCTGTCGACCATGACAAGAATGTTAGTGGATCCTTGGCATGAAGGAAGAGATATATAATCAACCTGCAGATGCTGGAATGGTCCGACAGGGGCAGGGGGCCTCAGTTGGGGCATTACCGTGATGGGTCCAGAATTATTTTTCTGGCAGACCACACAGCGGTCTGTTACCAGCTGGGCATGTTTTTTAAATCCCCGACCCCACCAGCTTTTCTGGAACCGTGCCGTCATCTGTTGTGAGGCCAAGTGTCCCCACGAGTGGATCTGTTGGGCTAAAAAAGGCATAAGCGCTTGTGGCGCGATTGGCTTGTCGGTAACTCTTTGTCTCCAGACACCATCTTCACATAGCTTAATTCCTGCCTCAATCCATGTCCATTTTTCCTCTCTGGAGCACTCTCCTTGCATTGTTTGAAGGTCTCGTGTCAGAGTCCTGAGTGCTTTCAATCTGCACATCTGTGTTGGTTCTTCTGCAGGAACGCCCTGTGAGGCGGCATCTTTAGCTGCCTGGTCGGCTAGGGCATTTCCCTGAGCTTCTGTGGTATTTTCCTTGGTATGGGCCTTACACTTCAGGATGGACACTTCCTGAGGTAATTGTATGGCCTCCAGTAAGTCTCGGACTTCTTTTCCATTTCGGATAGATGTACCAGCAGCAGTGAGGAATTCTCTTTTCCGCCATAACAGACCAAAGTCGTGAAGGACTCCAAAAGCATAACACGAATCTGTGCAGACATTAGCTGTCTGTCCTTCTGCTATTCGACATGCTTCTGACAGGACCCGTAACTCGGCCTGTTGTGCTGACGTTCCTGAGGGTAAACATCCTTTTGCCACTACCTCATATAAGGTTGTAACTGCCCATCCTGTTTTTCTGGTACCATTGTCAACAAAGGAGGAACCATCTGTAAACAGGATGAGGTCTGGGTTGTGCAGAGGCTCCTCTGCTGCTAAGGCTGCTTCTTCTGTTTCTTTTAAAATCTCCACGCAGTCATGCTCTTCACATTCTCCCCCCTCTTGCTCCCTCGATTCTGACATCGGGAGCATAGTTGCGGGATTAACTGGGCTGGCCCGGACGATATGGAGATTAGGAGCTTCCAAAACTGCTGTCCAGCGGGTCCATCTAGCTGCCGTCACCTGAGACATTCTATTCATAGACAGCAAAGCATGTACGTTATGGGGACACTTGACAATCAGCTTTTGGTCGAGGACTAGACCCGCAGTGATCATTATCGCTCAACATGTAGCTTCCATAGCCCTTAGGCAACTTCCCCATCCGAGGGCTACCGCATCCAGTTTTGCCGAATAGGTCTTTGCCGATCCCCATGTTCTTGTGTCAGTATAGCTGTCATATATCCTTCTTTCTCATGGACAAACAGGGTAAATGGCTTACCACTGTCGGGGATTCCCAGAGCCGGTGCCGAACACAAAGCCTTTTTCAAACTCAGGAAGGCTTCTTGCTGTTCCTTAGTGAGGGTGATGGCTTCTTTAGAGGCACGTTTCCCCTTTAAAATATCATTCAGTGGCTGAGCAAGCTGTGTGAAGGAGTCAATCCAATTTCTGTTAAAGTTACACAACCCCAAAAAAGACCTTAATTCCTGAATAGTGGTGGGTTTTTTAGCAGCCCGGATGGCTGAAGTTCTATCCTGGGTAAGTTCTCTCTTTCCTTGTGAAATCTTTTGTCCCAGGTATACAACCTCTTCTTGGGATATTTGTGCTTTGTCGATGCTGGCTTTATGTCCTTTCAGCCAAAGCTGGTCCAGCCAAGCTCGTAAATCTTGCTCATGCTGGTCTTCCGTGTTTGAAGCTAGCAGGATATCGTCTACATATTGGATGACTGTGGATGACAGGGGAGGTAATTCTCGCAAATGGCTTTGTAAAGCCATGTGGAATACCGTAGGGCTGTTGTGGAAACCCTGCGGTAACCGGGTCCAAGTATACTGTTGTCCTTGGACCGTGAAAGCAAACCACTGTCGAACCTCCGGTGCCAGAGGCACCAACCAAAATTCGTTGGCCATATCTATAACCGAGAAATATTTATGTTCCGGTTTGAGGGCATTAAAAATGGTGGAGGGATCTGCGACCAAAGGAGCTTTTTGATCAATACACTGGTCAGCTTTCCTATAATCGACAGTCAAACACCAAGTCTCATTAGATTTCTGTACCGGCCACACGGGGCTATTGGAGGAGCTATGCGTTTTTAATAAGCACCCTTGTTTCTCCAATTGCTGAATAACCGATAAGATTCCCGCGATGGCAGTTGGACTGATGGGATACTGTTTAGTGCATGGAGGCTTGGTCCTGGTAAATGACGCAGGCTCCATCTGGAGTAGGCCACAATCGTTCTTATCTTTAGCCCATATCGGGTGTTCCTTCAATTCTTCTTTCTTCAAAGTTCTAATTGACCATGGCACCTGACCATCCTCGAAATGCAACGATGTATCTATTTGGATTAGAACGTCCATTCCCAAAAGGGGTTGATCGACCGGGCCTATCCAGACCGGCGTGGTTAGTTCATGTGGACCCAGCCCTATAAGTACCGGTGTTGTCCTTTTAATTTCCATTTTATGGCCCCCATCTCCATAGGCTGTACGTGCCCTACCATCCAACGGCAAAAAGTCTCCATATTGTAGGGGTAAGCATGTTAATTCCGCTCCTGTGTCTAAAAGACAGTCCACATCCTTATCGCCCACCCTCACAGTTATATATAGCCCATCTCCCCTCTGTTGTATTAGTGCGAGGAGGGGGGCCAGGGTGGGCTCTAATCGTTTTCTGCTACCCCAAGTAACTCCTTCTGTTGTTGTATTGTCAGTCGCTTAAATGCTTCTATGAGGTCGTTATCTTGTGACAAGCCTGGTTTGTTGGCTGAATTGTATCCCTGGCTGCGTCCTCTTCCCCGGCCACGACCTTGCTGTTTTGCCCTGCACGTCTTGGCCCAGTGACCTTCTTTCCCACAATAATGACATTTTCCGGGTAATTTTTCAATAACTGTTTATCGGAATCCTGGGATTTCGATCCCATAGCCTGTACAGCTCGGACTTTAGCTCCCTCTGCTTTCCCAGTCCGGTAACACTACCTTAAGTATTTGGACAGTTCTGGCTTTAGACCTGCCACGAAAGCTGCTTTCAGGGGTCCAAACACCTGTTCATCCATTTCCTCATCCGTATTATTCATACCCGAATGTTCTAGCCACGTGCATCTAAACCGCTCGTCATACTCCAGGACCTCCTCTGTTCCTTTCTGTTGGCAGGCTGCAATTTTCCCCAGTCTGTCTTAGCTGGACTGAAGGCTTGCAGCCAGCGTTTAATCGCCTCCCATCCTGCGTCTAATTCTTGCTCATCCTGCCCCAAAGCTTCTTCTACCTTGTCGTGCAATTTTCTTCCCTGTGTTTTTGGCACCATTATGGTCAAAATTTGCACTCCATCCCAGGGATGAAGTTGATATATATTTCGTAAGTGGTCCAATTGGTCCCATGTTTTTACTCCCCCTTTCGTTGGATTGGGCAATTCCTTGGACCATTTATCAATTTTCTCTGGGTCTGCCGGATCATGAAATAAGTATTTTTCGTACACCTTTTTCCTCGTTTTTTTGGTTCCGCCCTCATCCGCAGTCTCTTCTGATTTAACTACAACTCGTCTTTTTTTAAACGGGGAAAAGCGCACCCCTAATTCTTCATCCTCCGACCCTGTATCGTCGGAGGATTCAGAATTCGTATCTATTCCTCGGTCGTGTCTTCCGGTTTGCGCTTTTAATTTATCCAAACATGGGTACCCTGGGAATTGATCGATACATTTTCCTTTTCCTATTACTGTCTCTTGACCTAATGATTTTTTCCATTCTTTAATTTCACCTTTAAGATCTTTAACTTCCGCTTCCGACTTTTCAAGTTCAAGTTTTTTCTATCGGAGCTGTTCACAAACAGCTTGCAATTGGTCCTTTGTACTGGTCAGTTCTCGATCATGTTGGGAACGCATTATAATTTCATTCCGCTTTCGGATCTTTCCCATAATAGCTGGGGACCATCTGATTTGCTCTTTATTTATCATACGGGTTGTTTTTCCCCAGACCCTTTTAATCTTGTCCAAGGACCATTGTCCTTTGGAGGTTCTGTACTTTTGTTCGATCTTAATACAGGTTTTATATAAGTTGAATTGTTGCTCTATGTTTTCTTTCAACTGTTCGAGAATTTCATCTAGCGAAACCTCAGGTGGTGCCTGCCCACCTTTAACAGTTGTAGGCAATTCTTTGCTCTTATCTCCTGCTGCCATAATACTGATTTCTTTACTGGGGTCACGAGTCGTAGGATTTCTAGCCGATCAATAGGTCGGTGATTAATTAACTAACACACCGCCGAAGTTTAGACGTCTATGGGACCTCGAGCCGACTACCAGCAGGAGGGTTCGCAAACCGGAGGCTTTCGGAATCGCGTAGAAGGAGAGGCGAATTTAGACATTTTGACCGAGTACTTTTATAAAGAGGAGTCCTTACCTCAGTATGTAGGTCCGATGTCCAAAATTCAATTTCTTTCCTCAGCGATCCTGTTCGTGACGCCAAAATTGTTAGATCTCTTCATTTCCAATGAAATACGAACTCCGATTGTAGTTTTAATGTCACTTTATATTGGCAGCAGTAACAAGTTCTTGGCTTTAAGCCAGGTCTTTGTCCTTCTGATATCACATGGTCAAAATGGCTGTATTTATACCGGGTTCAATTTACAGAAAAGAACTCGCCTTCTTTGACCTTATTGGCTCAATTAATAGTCTTTTAACCTTTTAATTGGCTCGCTACCCAAAGGTCCTAAAATGTCAAGTTGATTGATGACTTAATGCAACATGCTCCCACTTACGTAGCATCTCTGACTTGGTTTCTGTGAATTTTCACAGCCTGTCTAAATGCAGCCTGTTTGAATTCTCTATCAGATAGTAATAGTTGTAAAGGGCAGAGAGGTGGAAGAATTTCTGAAGTGTGTGCAGGAGAACTTTCTTGATCAGTACATTTTTGGTGCAATGAGGAAGGAGACATTGCTGGATCTGATTCTGGGGAATGAGGTGGAGCAAGTATCAGTTGGGGAACATTTGGGCATAGTATCATAAGGTTTAGATTAGCTATGGAAAAAGACAAGGATCAATCTAGAGTAATAATACTTAATTGGAGGAGGGCCAATTTCATTGGGTTGAAAACAGATCTGGCCCGGGTAAATTGGAATCAAACATTAGCAGACAAAACTGTAATCGAACAATAGGCTGCCTTTAAATAGGAGATGGTTCGGGTACAGTCGACGTACATTCACACGACGGGGAAAGGTAGGGCAACCAAAGCCAGATCTCCCTGGATGACAAAAGACATAGCGAGTAAGATGAAGATGAAAAAGGGGGCGCAAGACAAAGAACAAAAAGTGCCTCTGTACAACAAAATTCTAAAAGGACAAAGGGTGTTAAAAAAAACAAGCCTGAAGGCTTTATGTCTTAATGCAAGGAGTATCCGTAATAAGGTGGATGAATTAACTGTGCAAATAGATGTTAACAAATATGATGTGATTGGGATTACGGAGAAGTGGCTGCAGGATGATCAGGGCTGGGAACTCAACATCCAGGGGTATTCAACATTCAGGAAGGATAGAATAAAAGGAAAAGGAGGTGGGGTAGCATTGCTGGTTAAAGAGGAGATTAATACAAAAGTTAGGAATGACATCAGCTTGAATGATGTGGAATCTATATGGGTAGAGCTGCAGAACACCAAAGGGCAAAAAACATTAGTAGGAGTTGTGTACAGACCTCCAAACAGTAGTATTGATGTTGGGGAGGGCATCAAACAGGAAATTAGGGGTGCATGCAATAAGGGTGCAGCAGTTATAATGGGTGACTTTAATATGCACTTAGATTGGGCTAACCAAACTGGAAGCAATACGGTGGAGGAGGATTTCCTGGAGTGCATAAGGGATGGTTTTCTAGACCAATATGTCGAGGAACCAACTAGGGGGGAGGCCATCTTAGACTGGGTGTTGTGTAATGAGAGAGGATTAATTAGCAAACTCGTTGTGCGAGGCCCCTTGGGGAAGAATGACCATAATATGGTGGAATTCTGCATTAGGATGGAGAATGAAACAGTTAATTCAGAGACCATGGTCCAGAACTTAAAGAAGGGTAACTTTGAAGGTATGAGGCGTGAATTAGCTAGGATTGATTGGCGAATGATACTTGAGGGGTTGACTGTGGATGGGCAATGGCAGATATTTAGAGACCGCATGGATGAACTACAACAATTGTACATTCCTGACTGGCATAAAAATAAAAAAGGGAAGGTGGCTCAACCGTGGCTATCAAGGGAAATCAGGGATAGTATTAAAGCCAAGGAACTGGCATACAAATTGGCCAGAAATAGCAGCGAACCCAGAGACTGGGAGAAATTTAGAACTCAGCAGAGGAGGACAAAGGGTTTGATTCGGGCAGGGAAAATGGAGTATGAGAAGAAGTTTGCAGGGAACATTAAGACGGATTGCAAAAGTTTCTATAGATATGTAAAGAGAAAAAGGTTAGTAAAGACAAACGTAGGTCCCCTGCAGTCAGAATCAGGGGAAGTCATAACGGGGAACAAAGATATGGCGGACCAATTGAACAAGTACTTTGGTTCGGTATTCACTACGGAGGACACTAACAACATTCCGGATATAAGAAGGGTCAGAGGGTCGAGTAAGGAGGAGTAACTGAGGGAAATCCTTATTAGTCGGGAAATTGTGTTGGGGAAATTGATGGGATTGAAGGCCAATAAATCTCCAGGGCCTGATGAACTGCATCCCAGAGTACTTAAGGAGGTGTCCTTGGAAATAACGGATGCATTGACAGTCATTTTCCAACATTCCATTAACTCTGGATCAGTTCCTATTGAGTGGAGGGTAGCCAATGTAACCCCACTTTTTAAAAAAGGAGGGAGAGAGAAAACAGGGAATTATAGACCGGTCAGCCTGACATCGGTAGTGGGTAAGATGATGGAATCAATTATTAAGGATGTCATAGCAGCGCATTTGGAAAGAGGTAACATGATAGGTCCAAGTCAGCATGGATTTGTGAAAGGGAAATCATGCTTGACAAATCTTCTGGAATTTTTTGAGGATGTTTCCAGTAGAGTGGACAAGGGAGAAGCATTTGATGTGGTATATTTGGACTTTCAGAAGGCTTTTGACAAGGTTCCACACAAGAGATTAATGTGCAAAGTTAAAGCACATGGGATTGGGGGTAGTGTGCTGACATGGATTGAGAAATGGTTGTCAGACAGGAAGCAAAGAGTAGGAGTAAATGGGTACTTTTCAGAATGGCAGGCGGTGACTAGTGGGGTACCGCAAGGTTCTGTGCTGGGGCCCCAGCTGTTTACACTGTATATTAATGATTTAGACGAGGGGATTAAATGTAGTATCTCCAAATTTGCGGATGACACTAAGTTAGGTGGCAGTGTGAGCTGCGAGGAGGATGCTATGAGGCTGCAGAGCGACTTGGATAGGTTAGGTGAGTGGGCAAATGCATGGCAGATGAAGTATAATGTGGATAAATGTGAGGTTATCCATTTTGGTGGTAAAAACAGAGAGACAGACTATTATCTGAATGGTGACAGATTAGGAAAAGGGGAGGTGCAACGAGACCTGGGTGTCATGGTACATCAGTCATTGAAGGTTGGCATGCAGGTACAGCAGGCGGTTAAGAAAGAAAATGGCATGTTGGCCTTCATAGCGAGGGGATTTGAGTACAGGGGCAGGGAGGTGTTGCTACAGTTGTACAGGGCCTTGGTGAGGCCAGACCTGGAGTATTGTGTACAGTTTTGGTCTCCTAACCTGAGGAAGGACATTCTTGTTATTGAGGGAGCGCAGCGAAGGTTCACCAGACTGATTCCCGGCATGGCGGGACTGACCTATCAAGAAAGACTGAATCAACTGGGCTTGTATTCACTGGAGTTCAGAAGAATGAGAGGGGATCTCATAGAAACGTTTAAAATTCTGATGGGTTTAGACAGGTTAGATGCAGGAAGAATGTTCCCAATGTTGGGGAAGTCCAGAACCAGGGGTCACAGTCTAAGGATAAGGGGTAAGCCATTTAGGACCGAGATGAGGAGAAATTTCTTCACCCAGAGAGTGGTGAACCTGTGGAATTCTCTACCACAGAAAGTTGTTGAGGCCAATTCATTAAATATATTCAAAAAGGAGTTCGATGTAGTCCTTACTACTAAGGGGATCAAGGGGTATGGTGAGAAAGTAGGAATAGGGTACTGAAGTTGCATGTTCAGCCATGAACTCATTGAATGGCGGTGCAGGCTAGAAGGGCCGAATGGCCTACTCCTGCACCTATTTTCTATGTTTCTATGTTTCTATGTATGACAGCTGTCAGGTTGAGAATAGAAGTGAGAACCTGGCTGAATATAGAAAGTTCAGAGGGGAAGTGAAAAAGGAAATAAGAGGGGCAAAACGAGAGTATGAGAATAGATTGGCAGCTAACATAAAAATGAATCCAAGAGTCTTCTGTAGGCACATAAATAGTAAACTGGTAGTAAGAGGAGGGGTGCGGAGCATCACTGCCTGGAGGAGGCGAACTGGTGTGCAATGCCCTTGGTTGTGACACTGGATTGGTTTTTGCCTCCCGCCCGACCCGGGGCGCCGTGCTGGGATCGCATGTGAAAACGGGCGCTCCAAGCTGTAGCAGCTGCAGAGAGGTAAATAATGTCGACCTCAGGTAAGTGTGATTTTTTTTTTGTGATTTATGTAGTGGTGGCGTGAGGTATTTTTTGGGAATGTTTTTGGCGTGTTTTTTTTCTCTCCAGGCCTCTATTAGAGTGCTCCGAGGCTGGCTCTTTAGCTCTGGATTTTTGCACGTTAAGCCGGCGTAGTGCCCTAAGAGAGGTCTCCCTTAGCGCTCCGCCCACACTCGGGGTCCAGCTGCCCAATTTTGCTGACTAAGGCGCAAACATTTTCCAAGTGGTATCAGGACCGTCCCACCGTGATTCATGCCCTGAAATCTTAAAAGCCGAAAATCCTGTCCAATGTTCCTGTACAATGATCAGGGAAGATGTATACTGGACCTAGCTGAAATGCAATTTCATTTCTATTGCTCTATATTGTTCAAGGAGTGTTGCCCTTAAGCTTTATGTATTGAATTTTGTTCAAATTGTACTTCATAGTATTTTTAAAAAATGTGATTAGCCATGATTTAAGTTTCAATATCATTTAATTGCTGAATATTTATAGCATTGAATTCTGCAAGCAAAAATGTTATCCATCCTTAACCTCACTACAGTATGATTTCAAATAAAGAATTCTATCTTAAGTAGCTTATTGCCTCCTTAAACTTCCCAAATTGTTCCAGCTGTTCTGTATTAAGTCTGGAACTTGGCATATCTTTTGCTGGCTACAGTGCTGTCTACAGCAAAATACCAATTGCAGTACAGTATATCGCTAATTCTGCTTGCAGCCCAATTAGATAATGAAATAAAGCTGAAGAAAAATGAGATGTGCTTATTTAATTTCATTGGCTGCTTGATGTTTTAGGTCTGGCAAATGTTATCAATATGGCAGGGCACACAAGTCCAGAAATGCTGCTCCTTTCTAGGGCAGAGTTTGTGTGCAGGTTCGGCAGAGGGGCCAGATGTTAATGGAAAATTCTAAGGAAGCGGATGGGCGCATCTTCTGCCTGCCTCCATTTCCCAACCTCTGTTCTTGGGAGGTGGGGGCTGATGGCACGCATGTCAGTTGGGCATTCCCGGGTATCCCAAAAATACTACCTGATATGCCATTGTATGGCTCAGTGGTACGTATAGCTACAGAGAGCAAGTGTGGAATGCCGTTCTGGTCTACATGTGGGTTCTACAACGATCCTAGTGGAATTGATTACCATTTTATTGGGAGGCCAAACATCTGGTAAGCAAAGGGTCAAAAGAATATTTCACCTCTTGCCTGGCCTTTTGCGCTCTCTATTGAGCAGTAGCGTGCCACAGCAGCATTCTACTTCCTCCGCTGGGTGGGCACCTCTGTTGTGTTGATACTGGCAATGGTATCTGCTCCATTCACAGGATTTGGGACAGGGTCATGGCAAACTTAAAATGGTGGGCAGTAGTTCTGTCCCACTACACTTGCACCACTGGAACTTCTACCCTACAATTTTCCATGAGAGAGGGGAGCACATGTTTCATTTTGCAGCTTTTGGAGAGATTCTTATTGCACTCCATACCATACAGAGTGTTGGGGGATAATTTTAATCTAATCTAACGGTGAGAAATTGACAGGATCAGAATGGGCATCCAAGCCGATCCGATCAGTTTTCTGTTGGTGGTTTAGATTAAAATTACCCCTAACATGGAAGAATGATTTCCACTTTGTTATTTATTGGAAAATCATAAACATGTATAAAGATAATGTTATGGATTTTGGTATAAAAAATGAGTAATGCCTCAACGACTAATGGAATCAAATTTTCTTCATGTTTTGTATATAAGGCCTCTTATTTACAGTTTTCACAGAATAATTGATGAGTTGTGGAATACAATCTAAAGCACCAGTAAAAATCCCAGAATACCATTTAATAAAAATGATTAAAGCTTGTGACCCTGATGCTATATCCTAATTGGCATAAACACACCTACTATTATAAAACAGGGTACCTATCCACCAACACTATGGGAGATCTGCTAATCAACAAATTTCCAACTCCTGATTGGCTTTAATTTCATCATCATAGTAGCAACAAATCACACTGAACAGACACAAGAAATAGCAATCAGAAAGTAGCAAGCAGGAATTTAAACTGCTCATTGTGAAGCTGGAAAAAAAATAAACTGTGAAAAATGGGTAGTCAGCAACTTTTTTATATTTTAAAAAAAGTGAACCTCCAGATCACTTAGAATAGCTTTTGAAAATCCTTTCGGTCATTATCTTGACCTGGCTGTTGAGTTGATTACTGGAAAAAGAGCTTACAACATAATAAAGGCATACAAATAATCATCATCATCATAGGCGGTCCCTCGAAACGAGGATGACTTGCTTCCACGCTGTGTTTCAATCAAGGACCGAATATTTCTGATCTCGAACTACATCTTGAAGGGTGGAAGATGCCTGTGCATGGATTTTTTTTTAATATGTGGTGGCCGTTGCACATCAACCACCACACGGGCTTGACCGAGCTAGGTCTTGGTCCAGTAGCAAGGATTAACCAAGATGACTGGAGACTAGCTCTGCTGCATGGACCTAGTGCATTGCAATGTGGGCTGGCCCGTGCTGCCCATGGCCCTTGCCTCTTCTGAGCCCTGAACCTTTGCCTCTCCTGGGCCTCGATTACATCCCTCTACGAACTCTTGCCGCTCCTTCGTCCCAACCTCGCCGCTCCTGCTGTACCTGCCCACACTGCAGTCAACCGTCGCCCTCCTGCAGCAGCACGCGCTGCTCCCTGCAGTGGTATGCCGCTGCACGCTGCTCCCTCTAATGACCCCGGCCTGCTGATGGTCTTGCAGGCCGGGACCGCGACGATTTCCGGGCCGGGCTGCCGCACGCTGCTCCCTCCACTGGCCCCTTGAACCACTGCAGTCCGTAAACATTTGCAATAATATCATTAAACCCAAAACAATAGTATTTTCCGTGTTAATTCCTTTAGCAAGGCTTTCCATCGGGAGCCTGTACCTAATGTGCAAAATCTGAATTCTGAGTTTATGTAGGTTTCCAGACCCATACTTGATGAGACTTAAGCTCGCAGGCTTTATCTCCCACCATAGAAAGAAAGAACTAGTATTTATATAACACCTTTCACCACCTCAGGATGTTCTAAAGCACTTTACAGCCAATGAAGTATTTTTGAAATGTAGTCATTGTTGTAACATAGGAAACACAGCAACCATGCACCTATACCTATGACGTCTATGAATTTTTATGATTGACATTAAGACTGGTGATTTGCAGTCTGTGCCATGAATTATTGTTTGTAAGCCTGCCTTGCTCTACTGGACCAGTACTGAGAATGTTTTTGGAGTTACCAGATTTTTTAAATGTACCGAACAGCATAAAACATTGGCCCTGAAATCGCGGTTTCTTTTTCCGCGGGCGTTTGACTAAAAATAGAAAAGATGCGCACTTACCTTTTGGTCGAATGCTCGCCAGAGATTCCGGCCTCCTCATCTTGGCAACGGAGCGCGTTCACGTTGGGGCATCCGTAGAAGTCACGGGGCGGCTGGACACCCAATCACGGTAAAGTATTTTCTCATTCATAGTAATACGAATTTTGTAACTCCGAAACTCCTACTTTTATGAATGAGAAACATACCCAAACACTATATAAACATTTTTTTAAAGCACCTCACATAAATACATTATAGAAATTAAAGTTGATAGAAATATTTTTGAAAAAAAAAATTTGCCGATTTAAAAAAAAAGTTTTAATTATCGTTTAAAAGAAAATTACCTGAATGGGCAGGGTTTTAAACATAAATATGTATTTTTAAATTTTATTTTTATATGTTCTTGATATGTTTCAAAACTCTTACGCTGGTAAAAGTAGGCTATGTGCCCAAACAGCCCAACCTCTGCCGTGGGAATGTCCTTCTCCCCAAGATGTGGAGGATCTGTCAAGCCAGAAAGTTGACAGATCTGAAAAGCCACTTTTCGGCGCGTGCGCATTCGCACCAAAAACCGGCTTTTGTGATGCCTTCCCAGGTCCATACACACTCCGTACGGACCCGGGGAGACCGGAACTGCCAGGCCAAATAACACTTCAACTTTTTCTGAGGTAACTTTGTTGCACTTTCAGTCAGCAAGTCCATTATGGGAGACACAAACACATGAGAAAACTGGCAAGTATTCTAATTAGTTCCATCAGCTGCATCTCTTTTATTTATGATCATATAAATTGTTGTTTTTGAGTTCTGACCAGCGTTTTTTTGAAAAAGTTGTACCAGAAAAATAAACAGCTGTTCCCTCACATTTGCAAAGCTTTAGTTATGTATCTGTCTGTCTGCAATTGGTAAAGAGGATACCAGTTATTTATTTACGTTCCAGCAACCAATCAGAAAACATTTATGTTATGTATTTAACCCCTTGCAATCTGTATTACACTACCACCAGAGGGCCTACCTGTTGGAGTCCAAAGGGAACCCAGCATCCCTTGGGAGCACGGTATATAAGCAGGCCACCCACGAGGTACCTGCACTCTGGAGTCTCGTTAAAGGAGCTAAGGTCACACTTGCTCATTGTACACAGTACTGAGTTTCATCCTTTATTGTGAGCTTATCAATTGGCGACGAGGTAACAAACCACGCGAAAATGCAAAGAACAGTTGATATCCTGGAGAAGTTCTCAGAAGGGGACGATTGGGAGGCCTTTGTGGAGAGACTCGACCAATACTTTGTGGACAACGAGCTGGAAGGGGATGAGAACGCTGCCAAACGAAGGGCGATCCTCCTAACTGTCTGTGGGGCAACAACCTATGGCCTCATGAAGAATCTCCTAGCTCCAGCAAAACCAACAGTTAAATCCTATGAAGAATTGTGTACGTTGTTCCAGGAGCACCTAAATCCTAAGGAAAGCATTTTGATGGCGAGATATCAGTTCTACACATGTCAACGGTTGGAGGGCCAGGAAGTGGCGAGCTATGTTGCTGAACTAAGGCACCTTGCAGGACATTGTGAATTTGAGGGATTCCTAGAACAAAGCTTAGAGTCTTTTTTGTACTGGGCATTGGCCATGAGGTAATCCTTCGCAAACTGTTAACCGTTGAAACTCCGAATCTAAGTAAAGCCATAACGATAGCCTAAGCATTTATGTCCATCAGCGACAACACCAAACAGATTTCACAGAGTAAAGAAGTTTCGGCAAGTACTGTGAACAAAGTAACTTCGTTTTCGAGCAGGATTATACATGGCAGAACGTACACGCCCGATGCTGCTGCCTGACCTCAGATGACCCAGAGTCCGCCATCAATCGTTAATGCGAGGCAGTTAACACCTTGTTGGCGCTGTAGAGGTGATCATCGGCCCCATCAATGCCGCTTCAAGCACTCTGCATGCAACGGTTGCAGAACAATGGGACGCCTCCAGCGAATGTGCAGGCAAGCTGCAAATCCTGCAAACCACCACGTTGCAGACAAAGATCGATCCACTGTGGATCAAACTGAATCGGAGACTCGAACCGAGGAAGCAGAAGAGTACGGGGTACACACATTCACCACGAAATGTCCACCAATAATGTTGAAAGTTGAACTGAACGGAATTGCAGTATCTATGGAACTGGACACGGGTGCGCGTTAGTCCATAATGAGTAAAAAGGCCTTCGACAGGCTGTGGTGCAACAAGGCACACAGGCCCAAGCTCAGCCCCATTCCCACCAAACTAAGGACTTACCCCAAGGAACAAATCCTGTAATTGGCAGTGCAGAAGTCAAAGTCTCATATGGTGGCGCAGTACACAAACTCCCGCTGTGGATTGTGCCAGGGGATGGCCCCACATTGTTTGGCAGAAGCTGGGTGGGAAAAATCCGCTGGAACTGGGACGACATCCGAGCACTCTTGTCCGTCAACGACGCCTCATGTGCCCAGGATCTGAGCAAGTTTCCATCGTTGTTCGAGCCAGGCATTGGAAGCTTCTCGGGGGTGAAAGTGCAAATCCATTTGGTTCCCGGTACATGACCCATCCACCACAAGGCACGGGCGGTACCGTATATGATGCGTGAGAATGTGGAAATTGAGCTGGACAGGCTGCAGCAAAAAGGCATCATCGCGCCGGTGGAATTCAACGAATGGGCCAGTCCAATGTCCCGGTTCTCAAAGGCAACTGCACGGTTAGAATTTGTGGGGACTATAAAGTAACGATTAACCATTTCTTGCTACAGGACCAGTACACGCTACCCAAGGTAGACGACTTATTTGCGACCCTGGCTGGAGGGAAGACGTTTACCAAGCTGGACCTGACCTCGGCCTACATGACGCAGGAGCTGGAGGAGTCTTCGAAAGGCCTCACCTGCATCAACACACACAAAGGTCTGTTCGTCTATAACAGATGCCCGTTTGGGATTCGGTCGACCGCGGCAATCCTCCAATGGAACATGGAGAGCCTGCCAAAGTCGTTTCCTCGCACCGTGGTTTTCTAGGACGACATACTGGTTACGGGTCGGGACACCGTCGAACACTTGCAGAACCTGGAAGAGGTTCTTAGCCGTTTGGATCGCGTGGTGCTCAGGTTGAAACGCTCGAAGTGTGTTTCCTGGCGCAGGAGGTAGAGTTCTTGGTAAGAAGAATCGCAGCAGATGGAGTCAGACGCACCGACGCCAAGACAGGCCATCAAGAACGCGCCGAGACCACAGAACGTGACGGAGCTGTGGTCGTTCCTGGGACTCCTAAACTACTTCGGTAATTTCCTACCTGGGTTAAGCACCCTGCTAGAACCCCTACATGCGCTACTGTGCATGGGATACGACTGGGTATGGGGGAATTCACAAGAGGCTGCCTTTGAGAAAACCAGAAATCTGTTGTGTTCAAACAAGCTGCTTGTCCTGTGTAACCCTTGTAAAAGATTAGTGCTAGCTTGTGATGTGTCGTCATACGGGGTCAAGTGTGTGTTACAACAGGCTAACGAATCGGGGATTTTGAAACCGGTTGCTTATGTGTCCAGGAGTTTGTCCAAGGCCGAAAGGGCCTACAGCATGATTGAAAAAGAGGCTCTGGTGTGCCTTTACGGGGTAAAAAAAATGCACCAGTACTTACTTGGCCTCAAGTTTGAGCTTGAAACTGACCACAAGCCATTCAAATTGCTGTTCTGAGAGCAAAGGGATTAACACCAATGCCTCTGCCCGCATCCAAAGATCGGCGCTCACAATGTCAGCATACAACTATGTAATCCGCCACAGACCGGGCACAGAGAACTGCGCTGATGCTCTCAGTCGGCTGCCATTGCCCACCACCGGGATGGAAATGGCACAGCCAGCAGACTTGCTCATGGTAATGGATGCATTCGAGAACGAAAAGGCTCGCTTTACAGCCCGCCAGATCAGGACCTGGACCAGCCAGGATCCTTTAATGTCCTTGGTAAAAAACTGTGTCCTCCATGGGAGCTGGTCCAGCGTCTCAGCGGAGATGCAGGAGGCGATTAAGTGGACAGGCGGAAAGACGAAATGTCCCTGCAGGCAGACTGTCTGCTGTGGGGCAATCGCATGGTCTTGCCCAAGAAAGGAAGAGATATGTTCATTTGTGAACTGCACAGCACCTACCCAGGCATTGTAATGATGAAAGCCATAGCCAGATCTCATGTATGGTGACCCGGCATCGACTCAGATTTAGAGTCATGCGTGCACCAGTGCAACACTTGCTCTCAGCTGAGCAATGCACTCAGAGAAGCACCGCTAAGTTTGTGGTCATGGCCCTCCAAACCGTGGTCGAGGATCCATGTGGACTATGCAGGCCCATTTCTAGGCAAAGTGTTTTTGGTTGTTGTGGAAGCTTACTCAAAATGGATTGAATGTGCAATAATGTCTGTAAGCACGTCCACTGCCACCATCGAAAACCTACGAGCCATGTTTGCCATGCACGGCCTGCCTGATGTCTGGTCAGTGACAATGGGCTGTGTTTCACCAGTGCTGAATTCAAGGAATTCATGACCCGCAATGGGATCAGCAATGGGAGCGAAAAGCCCCAGATCGTCTCACCTTGTAAATAAGTGTACTATTGACTTCATGGGGGAGTGATGTTATGTATTTAACCCCTTGCAACCTGTATTACACTACGACCAGAGGACCTACCTGCAGGAGTCCCAAGGGATCCCAGCATCCCTTGGGAGCACGGTATATAAGCAGGTCACCCACGAGGTACCTGCACTCTGGAGTCTTATTAAAGGAGCTAAGGTCACACTTGCTCATTGTACACAGTTCTCAGTTTCATCCTTTACTGTGGGCTTATCAACTTACTTCACTTTTTCTGGAGACATCCCTTCTACACACTCCAAAAAATTAAGACAAATTCCCGTTTGGGGGCGGTTACACCTGCGAGGCATGAAACTTTGTGCCAAGCACAAAAGTCTCGCCTCTCGCACAAAATTGGGGTTACCGCCCCCGAAAGGAAGAGGAGCGCAAAATAACGCACTCCACTTCCTTTCTGGGTCGGTAGTGGGGCAGACGCGTCGGGAGCAGGGCGCAGTGCTACGCACTGGGCCGTGTGGCCCTGCCGCAAATGAGGGGCTCTTCCCTTAATTAAAGGGATGGGCCCAAGCTGCAAACTCTGCATTAATGAAAGGGGTCCTACGATGTACCGCTGGGGAGCAGGGGTGCTGTGCCAACAGCCCCGACACAATATCAGAAGAATTTGTTTTTTAAAGGCGTATATCTCCCCTTTAACTAGCGCCCTGCGAGCGGCCAGCCACCTGGTTCATGTCCCTTGAAGCTGTCGCTGTCATCGCCCGGTGCAGCTTCAGGGAACGATAGCCAATTTATGGTCCGGGGCGCTGTGCATGGTGATGACATCTCCAGGGGCACTAATGGGAGCAAACAACCTGAATTTCTAGCCCTTTGTCTCAGATGCAAGTTTTTGTGTCATTTTTTATAGAATAAAAAAAGAAAAGAAACCGAGTCATTTCTTTATGGTTTCTTCTGACTTTGGGGAGGAGCTAGAGATTTATAAGTATCTGCCAATCTACAGAATAACTTTGCCACCAACCGATGAAAGGAAAAAAAAGGGAGGCATAGTTCTTAATCAAGCTTAATTGCAGACCTCTATCTACATGTACTGACATTAGAGCTGGTCTGATCCAATTTGTAATAGCTATAGAATATTTTCATGAATATGCTGACTATACTTAATTGGACAAATATTGGTAGACCGTTCACAGTACGTTTATAAAATGTGCTTCATGGATTGAACATCATCTTTATGGCAAGTTATATTATTACATTCCTCTGCATCAATATAAGCCATACCTCGGCAACATGTACTTAGATTAAAGAACATAAGAAATAGAAGCAAGGGTCGACCATACGGTCACAAGAGCCTGCTCCACCATTCAAAAGATCATGGCTAAAATCCTACGTCAAGTCCACTTTCCTGCCCTTTCCCCATTTCCCTTGATTACCATGGTGGCTAAAATCTATCGATCTCAATCTTGAATATACTCAGCGACTTGGCATCCACAGCCTTCTGGGGTAAAGAATTCCAAAGATTCACAACCCTCTGAGTGAAGAAATTTCTCCTCATCTCTATCCTAAATGACTGACCCCTTACCCTGAGACTAAGATCCCTATTTCAAGACTTGCCATCCAGGGGAAAAAGCCTCTCAGCATCTACCCTGTCGAGCCTTCCAAGAATTTTATACATTTCAATGAGTTCACCTCACATTCTTCTAAATTCCAGAGAATATAGGCTCATGCTACTCAGTCTCTCTTCAAAGGACAGCTCTCGCATCCATTAGTCAATCTAGCGAACCATCGTTGCACCCCCTCTAAGGCAAGTATATCCTTCCTTGGGTAAGGGAGACCAAAACTGTTCGCAGTACTCCAGGTGTGGTCTCACAAAGCCCTATATAATTGCAGCAAGACTTCCTGGGGCCGAAATTCAGGTGTGCCAGAAAACTGGTGCACCTATGTTTTTTTTTTAGTGGCACCTACCACTGGGATCGGAAGAGCCATTTTCAGGACTTTGACATTTTTCAGGCTGAGTGGCTGAATATAGGTCTGACAGGGACTCCGCCGCTGTCAATCAGTAGTGGTGACGTCACAGTGTGTGTGTGTCACCACGCTCTCTCCCCTCCGTTAAAGGGGAGAGATTCTGTCATTTTTAATCTTCAGCCACTGGGTCACCAGGGAGGGTTTCAGCTGGCACCCAAGAGGAGGTGCCAGGCTACCCGTTGATGGCCCGGCCAAACCTGGGGGCACTATTTTGCCGGCTGATCGGGAAGTTGGCCGGCAAAACTGTTTACATTGTGGCCGCGGCTATGGGCCCTCCCCTTGAAGGGCTGCCGGGCTGCACTCATTCTTCAGAGTGTGTACTGAGAGAAAAACCTGTCGGGTGGGGGGGGGGGGCATGGCGCGGCAGGGATCGACAAGTTCAGCTGAATTTAGGGAGGCAAGTATTTTTCTTTATTAAAACCAACGATGCACTATCTGATAACTCGCTCTCTGTGGTCTTCAGAATCAGACGGGATCGGGTCCAGGCCGAAAAATCCCCGACCTGAATTTCAGTCGGGTTGGCTAGTTGACTCCAAAGTGGCGGCCATTCGATTTTGACGAATAGTCGCTGCAACTGGGCAGTAACGGTCTCTGAGACCCTGAATTTCAGCCCCCCTTACTCCTATACTCCAACTCCTTGCAATAAAAGCTAACATACTATTTGCCTTTTAATTGCTTGCTGTACCTGCATGTTAACTTTCTGTGATTTGTGTACAAGGGCCCCCAAATCCCTCTGCATACCAACATTTACTAGTCTCTCACCTTTTTAAAAAAAAAATTCTGCTTTTCCATTCTTCTTACCAAAATAGATAATTTCACACTTCTTCACATTATACTCCATCTGCTACCTTCTTGCCCAATCATTTAACCAGTCTATATCCCTTTGCAGCCTCTTTACCTCCTGCTCACAGCTTACTTTCCCACCTAGAAGTATTTAGATTTCCAAAAGGCATTCGATAAGGTGCCACACAAAAGGTTACTGCAGAAGATAAAGGTACGTGGAGTCAGAGGAAATATATTAGCATGGATCGAGAATTGGCTGGCTAACAGAAAGCAGAGAGTCGGGATAAATGGCTCCTTTTCGGGTTGGAAATCGGTGGTTAGTGGTGTGCCACAGGGATCGGTGCTGGGACCACAACTGTTTACAATATACATAGATGACCTGGAAGAGGGGACAGAGTGTAGTGCAACAAAATTTGCAGATGACACAAAGCTTAGTGGGAAAGCGGGTTGTGTAGAGGACACAGAGAGGCTGCAAAGAGATTTAGATAGGTTAAGCGAATGGGCTAAGGTTTGGCAGATGGAATACAATGTCGGAAAGTGTGAGGTCATCCACCTTGGGAAAAAAAACAGTAAAAGGGAATATTATTTGAATGGGGAGAAATTACAGCATGCTGAGGTGCAGAGGGACCTGGGGGTCCTTGTGCATGAATCCCCAAAAGTTAGTTTGCAGGTGCAGCAGGTAATCAGGAAGGCGAATGGAATGTTGGCCTTCATTGCGAGAGGGATGGAGTACAAAAGCAGGGAGGTCCTGCTGCAACTGTATAGGGTATTGGTAAGGCCGCACCTGGAGTACTGCGTGCAGTTTTGGTCACCTTACTTAAGGAAGGATATACTGGCTTTGGAGGGGGTACAGAGACGATTCACGAGGCTGATTCCGGAGATGAGGGGGTTACCTTATGATGATAGATTGAGTAGACTGGGTCTTTACTCGTTGGAGTTCAGAAGGATGAGGGGTGATCTTATAGAAACATTTAAAATAATGAAAGGGATACACAAGATAGAGGCAGAGAGGTTGTTTCCACTAGAATAGGGGGCACAGCCTCAAAATACTCTTCTCCCAGAGGGTTGTGAATCTGTGGAATTCTCTGTCCAGGGAAGCAGTTGAGGCTAGCTCATTGAATGTATTCAAATCACAGATAGATAGATTATTAACCAATAAGGGAATTAAAGGTTATGGGGAGCGGGCGGGTAAGTGGAGCTGAGTCCACGGCCAGATCAGCCATGATCTTGTTGAGTGGCGGAGCAGGCTCGAGGGGCTAGATGGCCTACTCCTGTTCCTAATTCTTATGTTCTTATGTTCTAACTAGAATTTAAATTCAGAATTGGTTGCACTCTAACATTCCCTGAAAAGAAAATCCAGATTTCAACTCCAAATTATAACCAAAAGATTTGATTAGTGAAGGACCTCTTGGGAGACCTTCTTTTGACAACCATGGATCAGGGGTCCCCTCAGAACCCCAAAGATCATATGGGTGCAATAAATGTTTAGACCTGTTGGATTAAGGCAGAAATAGGCAATACAGATAAACGTGCTAAAAGCATTTTGTCATCCCATCTGACTGCTGAAAAAACAGCTAGAGGCAAAAATAGAGATACAAAATATTTTTTCTGTAATAATGGTAGAATTCAGTTGCATGCACAGAACTAAATCTGGAAAATTATTCTTACTGTGGAGCATCCGCGATGCTGAGGAAGTCGTGAATAGCACGTTTAGTGAGTTGGCCACACCGCAGGTAAAGGCTACACAGCCAGATAGGGGATGGGTGACCAACAGGAAGAGCAGTGGAAGGAAGGTAGTGCAGGGGTCCCCTTCAAAACAGATACACCGCTTTGGGTACTGTTGAGGGGGATGATTCATCAGGGGAGAGCAGCAGCAGCCAAGTTCATGGGTGGCTCTGCTGCACAGGAGGGGACGAAAAAGAGTGGGAGAGCTCTAGTGGTAGGGGATTCTACTGTAAGGTGAATAGATAGACGTTTCTGCAGCCGCAATTGAGACTCCAGGATGGCATGTTGCCTCCCTGGTGTAAGGGTCAAGGATGTCTCGGAGTGGATGCAGTTCATTTTGAAAAGGGAGGGTGAACAGCCAGTTGTCATGGTGCATATAGGTACCAACGATATAGGTAAGAAACGGGATGAGGTCTTACAAGCTGAATTTAAGGAGCTAGGAGTTAAATTAAAAAGTAGGACCTCAAAGGTAGTAATCTCAGGATTGCTACCAGTGCCACGTGCTAGTCAGAGTAGGAATCGCAGGACAGCTCAGATGAATACGTGGCTTGAGGAGTGGTGTAGAAGGGAGGGATTCAAATTCCTGGGACATTGGGACCGGTTCTGGGGGAGGTGGGACCAGTACAAACCAGGCGGTCTGCACCTGAGCAAGACCGGAACCAATGTCCGAGGGGGAGTGTTTTCTAGTACAGTCCACAAAACAGTAGTAGTGAGGTAGTGGACAGCATCAAACAAGAAATTAGGGATGCGTGCAATAAGGGTGCAACAGTTGTCATGGGCGACTTTAATCTACATATAGATTAGGTGAACCAAACTGGTGGCAGTATGATGGAGGAGGATTTCCTGGAGTGTATTAGGGATGGTTTTCTGGACCAATATGTCAAGGAACCAACTAGAGTGCTGGCCATCCTCGACTGGATGATGTGAAATGAGAAAGGACTAGTTGGCAGTCTTGTTGTGCAAGGCCCCTTGGGGAAGAGTGACCATAATATGGTAGAATTCCTTATTAAGTTGGAGAGTGACACAGTTAATTCAGAGACTAGGGTCCTGAACGTAAGGAAAGGTAACTTCGATGGTATGAGACGTGAATTGGCTGAAATAGACTGGCAAATGATACTTAGAGGGTGGACAGTGGATAGGCAATGGCAAACATTTAAAGATCACATGGATGAACTTCAACAATTGTACATCCCTGTCTGGAGTAAAAATAAAACGGGGAAGGTGGCTCAACCAAGGCTGACAAGGGAAATTAAAGATAGTGTTAAATCCAAGAAAGAGACATATAAATTGGCCAGAAAAAGCAGCAAACCGGAGGACTGGGAGAAATTCAGAATTCAGCATAGGAGAACAAAAGGTTTAATTAGGAGGGGGAAAATAGAGTATGAGAGGAAGCTTGCCGGGAACATAAAAACTGACTGCAAAACTTCTATAGATATGCGAAGAGAAAAAGATTAGTGAAGACAAACATAGGTCCCTTGCAGTCAGATTCAGGTGAATTTATAATGGGGAACAAAGAAATGGCAGACCAGTTGAACAAATACTTTGGTTCTGTCTTCACGAAGGAAGACACAAATAACCTTCCGGAAGTACTAGGGGACCGAGGGTCGAGTGAGAAGGAGGAACTGCAGGATATCCTTATTAGGCGGGAAATGGTGTCAGGAAAATTGATGGGATTGAAGGCCAATAAATCCCTGGGGCCTGATAGTCTGCATCCCAGAGTACTTAAGGAAGAGGCCCTAGAAATAGTGGGTGCATTGGTGATCATTTTCCAACAGTCTATTGACTCTGGATCAATTCCTATGGACTGGAGGGTAGCTAATGTAACACCACTTTTTAAGAAAGTAGGGAGAGAGAAAACGGGTAATTATAGACCGGTTAGCCTGACATCAGTAGTGGGGAAAATGTTGGAATCAATTTATCAAAGGTGAAATAACAATGCATTTGGAAAGCAGTGACAGGATTGGTCCAAGTCAACATAGATTTATGAAAGGGAAATCATGCTTGACAAATCTTCTAGAATATTTTGAGGATGTAACTAGTAGAGTGGTCAAGGGGGAACCAGTGGATGTGGTGTATTTGGACTTTCAAAAGGCTTTTGACAAGGTCCCACACAAGAGATTGGTGTGCAAAATTAAAGCACATGGTATTGGGGGTAATGTGCTGACATGGATAGAGAACTGATTGGCAGACAGGAAGCAGAGTGTCGGGATAAGCGGGTCCTTTTCAGAATGGCAGGCAGTGACTAGTGGGGTGCCGTAGGGCTCAGTGCTGGGACCCCAGCTATTTACAATATACATTAATGATTTAGATGAAGGAATTGAGTGTAATATCTCCAAGTTTGCAGATGACACTAAACTGGGTGGCGGTGTGAGCTGTAAGGAGGACGCTAAGAGGCTGCAGGGTGACTTGGACAGGTTAGGTGAGTGGGCAAATGCATGGCAGATGCAGTATAATGTGAATAAATGTGAGGTTATCCACTTTGGGGGCAAAAACACAAAGACAGAATATTATCTGAATGGCGGCAGATTAGGAAAAGGGGAGGTACAACGAGACCTGGGTGTCATGGTACATCAGTCATTGAAAGTTGGCATGCAGGTACAGCAGGCGGTGAAGAAGGCAAATGGTATGTTGGCCTTCATAGCTAGGGGTTTTGAGTATAGGAGCAGGGAGGTCTTACTGCAGTTGTACAGGGTCTTGGTGAGGCCTCACCTGGAATATTGTGTTCAGTTTTGGTCTGCTAATCTGAGGAAGTACGTTCTTGCTATTGAGAGAGTGCAGCGAAGGTTCACCAGACTGATTCTCGGGATGGCTGGACTGACATATGAGGAGAGACTGGATCGACTGGGCCTTTATTCACTGGAGTTTAGAAGAATGAGAGGGGATCTCATAGAAACATATAAAATTCTGACGGGACTGGACAGGTTAGATGCAGGAAGAATGTTCCCGATGTTGGAGAAGTTAGAACCAGGGGACACAGTCTAAGGATAAGGGGTAAGCCATTTAGGACTGAGATGAGGAGAAACTTCTTCACTCAGAGAGTTGTTAACCTGTGGAATTCCCTACCGCAGAAAGTTGTTGATGCCAGTTCGTTGGATATATTCAAAAGGGAGTTAGATGTGGCCCTTACGGCTAAAGGGATCAAGGGGTATCGAGAGAAAGCAGGAAAGGGGTACTGAGGTGAATGATCAGCCATGATCTTATTGAATGGTGGTGCAGACTCGAAGGGCCGAATGGCCTACTCCTGCACCTATTTTCTATGTTTCTATGTATTTGTGATTCTTCAAGGGAAAGATGCATTAAACTAACCAGCATTAAAATTGAACACAATTCTAGATAATAGTTTCAATTTGTATATGGGAAATCACAGGAGTTTATCCTCAAAATACTTCTCTTTCTGTGACCATAATCTTTATTCATTCCACTCCATTTATTAAGCTTTTTGGATTTTTTTGAAAGCTTGCCTTTGAGGAGTATTATATTTTTAGTAGTTGTAGGTACATCCAACAAGTTGTTGTATTCCATGTGAATTTTATCTGTTCAGTAAAACCACATCATGCAGGAAGAATGAGGAGTGGAGGAAGCAGGTTTTCTGTATATAATGGTTGATCCAATTGGGACCAGGCTCCTCTTGAGAGTATGGAATATGTTGGCTGGAATTTTGAGACTGGAAGCAACACTGCAGAGGATTGAGTAAATCAAAGTTTTTAAGGTTTTTTTTTCTTGTCGGGGGCGTGGGGGCGTGGGGGCAGGGGGTGGGGTGGGTATTTCCTAGCTTTAGCAAAATAGAAATAACCCTTGTATTTCTGAGAAACTGATCTTCCATCAATTTTTCATACCTATATATGGCGGATACCTCTAACAGGAATACATAAAAAGTTTGTTGTACAGTGTATTAGAAATTTAATTAGAATCTGTAGAAAATTGTGCGTTGTATTGAAAGGTCAGTTCAAGGTAAGAGAGCTGAGAGTTAGGTGGACTTGAAACCTTGGGATTCAGATCCTTTCTACAAACATAGCTTTAGACGCTTGTGCACAGTTTCAAAATTTCAAAAACCTTTTAAGATTTGCCATTGAAATATATGCTCACCTCAACCAACCTGTAATATGTGCAGCCTGATATGTAAACAAGTGCGTGAAGAGGTCAAGCGCAGGCAGCGGAAGGAGCGTGCGGCAAACCAGTCCCACCCACCCCTTCCCTCGACAAATGTCTGTCCCACCTGTGTCAGAGTCTGTGGCTCTCGTATTGGACTGTTCAGCCACCAAAGAATTCACTTCAGGAGTGAAAGCAAGTCTTCCTCGATTCCGAGGGACTGCCTATGATGATGATGTAAACAGCATAACTTTAAATGAATCTGGCTTGACAAAATGTGCTTTCATGCTTCTTTCTGTAGAGTGCAATTTAAAGGAAATGCCCCCTCTAAAACTTGATTTTGCTGCATAGATGAAGAGTTGTGAACTCGCTGAAGAATTTATCGGCGTTAAATTGAAATTGTTTTGGAGCATCAAATTTTCTGACATTGTCTAGACACTAGTAATTAGTAATTTCCATGAATTACATTGGCTGCATTTGGATTTTGAAATGAATTCCCATTGCATGCTCATCCCTATAGCGCAGTTTCATGCTATTAACTGTCTAGACACTCATGACTAGTTCATAATGAGGTGTTAAACCAATTAGATGAACAATAAACAGATCACATCACTGCTAAAATGGGACTTTAGGGTTGGATATGCACTAACAGCAGTTCAATCCTTTTGTAATTTTAACATTTATCCTTGTCTAAATTGATACCAGTACAGTCAAAGTCTGTTGCAAACTCCTATCATAAGCTGTTTAATACCTTAGCTATGAGAACACTTGGAACGTCTTGTACTTCACTTAGCCTGTACCAATTTTGCCAGATAATTTCCACTTCCAGTAGATGGATTGGATTTGGTCTCACCCTGTGATAATCTATCACTAATACAAATCAGTAGGAGGACCATGAAGCCAAGAATAAATACTTCCCGATAAGGAGAGAAAAATCAGCAGACAAATCATCCTTTGGTGCTATCAAACACTTTCTCATGTGCTTTTGGCCAAGTCACAGAGTGTCATTGACCGAAGTCTACAAGCCGGTTGCCTACTTGTCTTTTTTAGCCAGAGAATTAAACATGAGGGAGGGAGATGCCTCTAAAGAGCCAGAGCTACTGACGGAGATACATGATATTCATTGACTAACCATAACTTAAATTTGCTTTTCAATATTATGTACTTGAAATGGCATGCACATATTGCAGAACAGTTTAAACAAGTGCCGTTATAGTATTACCTCAAGTCCTGGTGCTGTGTATCGCTGTTTCCACTTTAAAAGAATAGCTGCATGTACACAAGCAGCTATTTTGAAGTCACCATTCCTGCCCCATTGATTGGACAGGTCCCATACAGGTCAACAAGCACAAGACTGGAATGCTGGCTTTTGGGTAGCTATGCTTCTCAGCCCACCAGTAAGCAAAATATGACTCCACGAGTGGTGAGTTTTATATTGCCATTGGGAAAGGCAGCAGTACCATCTTTATGTGGCAGCATCATCTTTTGGCGCCGAAGCTGGGACTGCCATTCATGATGGTAAAGTGAATGAGCTATTGTGGGATATGAAAGCACACACTTAAATAGAAATGAATGGACAAAATATTGGCTGTCGAACTGTGCATGTTACATGGAGTCCATACTTAATTGGAGGAAACTGCACATTTTGTGTTGTGCCTTGCAGTATTAATCTACCATATCAAAATCTGTTGGAGTGTGACAACATTATCTCCTGTTGCTTCTCCACAACCATCCATTTCCCACCTGAAGCTTGAGGTCTGAAGAGTGCATTTTACATGAGAGAGCAAAATTGCTGAGTGTTGGCCAGTCATCATAATAGGCAGTTCCTCAGAATCGAGGAAGACTTGCTTCCACTCTTAACATGAGGTCTTAGGTAGCTGTACAGCCCAATAAGAGAACCACAGTCTCTGTCACAGGTGGGGCAGATAGTTGCTGAGGAAAGGGGTGGGTGGGACTGGTTTGCTGCACCCTCTTTCCGCTGCCTGCGCTTAATTTCTGCACGCTCTCGGCGACTAGACTCGAAGTGCTCAGTGCCCTCCCAGATGCGCTTCCTCCACTTGGGGCGGACTTTGGCCAGGATCTCACAGGTGTCAGTGGGGATATTGAACTTTATCAGGGAGGTTTTGAGGGTGTCCTTGTAACGTTTCCGCTGCCCCCTTTGGCTCGTTTGCCGTGGAGGAGTTCCGAGTAGAGCGCTTGCTTTGGGAATCTCTTGTCTGGCATGCGAACTATGTGGCCTGCCCAGCGTAGCTGATCAAGTGTGGTCAGTGCTTCAGTGCTGGGGAGGTTGGCCTCGTTGAGGACGCTAATGTTGGTGCGTCTGTCCTCCCAGGGGATTTATAGGCTCTTGCAGAGACGTCGCTGGTGGTATTTCTCCAGCGACTTGAGGTGTCTACTTTACTGAACCACTGGTAATACTTCACATTAAATAGACAGGATACTGATGCTGAGTTCATTCCCAGAAATGGGAAAATATGACAATTTTTAAGTTATTTAGATATATAATCACATACTGCTATAGTGTACAAAGAGTTAAAATGATCTTAATTCTTTGATTCCTTGATACTTATAGTTTAGTGTTTAGTAGTACAGTAATTTGTATTCAAATTCGCAGCATCATGGGATATTGTACAGAAATGTAAGACTATCATGTCAGTCTTTGTGTCATAGAAACATAGAAACATAGAAAATAGGTGCAGGAGTAGGCCATTCGGCCCTTCGAGCCTGCACCGCCATTCAATGAGTTCATGGCTGAACATGCAACCTCAGTACCCCATTCCTGCTTTCTCGCCATACCCCTTGATCCCCCTAGTAGTAAGGACTATATCTAACTCCTTTTTGAATATATTTAGTGAATTGGCCTCAACAACTTCTGTGGTAGAGAATTCCACAGGTTCACCACTCTCTGGGTGAAGAAGTTTCTCCTCATCTCAGTCCTAAATGGCTTACCCCTTATCCTTAGACTGTGACCCCTGGTTCTGGGCTTCCCCAACATTGGGAACATTCTTCCTGCATCTAACCTGTCTAAACCCGTCAGAATTTTAAACGTTTCTATGCTGTGGAACTTCCATTTTAAACTTCATCTCTCTCACTTCTCTCCTCCTTTTAAGACCCTCTTCATAATCCACCTCTGACAAAGCTTTTAGTTATTTCTCCTAATATCTGCTTCTTTGGCTCTGCATCCATTTTTGTCTGATTATGCCACTGTGAAGCATCTTGGTACATTTTTCTGCATTAAAAGTTCTATATTAATGCAAGTTGTTATTAAAAGAGCATATGACGCCTTGTATCCTGCTGGCTATTTCACTGTTTACTTTTAATTTCATTATAGATTCATTCACTCATGGTGTAGGTGACCACTTGGAGCACACAGCTCGATGCTGTATGGGTGGTTTCCTATACTGTGGGCAAAAGCTGCTGGCTGAGACTGATGTGTAGCTCCAATTCTGGCAAACTGATATACTGATCTGCATTTCAAAGTGCCCAGCCCTAGCTTTCAGAATGAAAAATATAGACAGCTTTTTCTATCTGTATGTCTTCTTCGTCACATGGTTTTTCTTTGCAAAGAAAAAAGCCATTAATAATATCCCTCTTTTGGGACATAAACAACTTCAACACAGTGCTGTTTGTCCTTTTTTAGAGTGTGTGGGAAGTTGAACAGTATCCCATTTATATATAAAAAACAAAATAATGTGAATGCTGGAAATCGCCTCCCCCCCGCCCCCCTCAGCTCTGTATGTTCCTCTGACTCTGGTCTTCTGCTCCATCCTATAGTTGGTGGCTGTGACTTCAGCTGCTTAGGCCTCATGCTTTGGAATTCTCTCCCTAAACCCCTCTGCCCTTACAGCTCCCTCTCCTCCTTTAAGACTGTCTTTTAAAATCCAGTTCTTTGACCAAGCTCCCCTATGAAGATCTCCTTCTTTGGCTTTGTATTCATTTTTGTCTGATTGTGCCTCTATGAAATGCTTTGGGACATTTTTCTAAAAAGAAAAGAAAAAGAAAAGACTTGCATTTATCTAGGGCCTTTCATGACCACCGGGCTTCCCAAAGCGCTTTACAGCCAATGAAGTACCTTTTGACGTGTAGTCACTGTTATAATGTAGGAAATGCGGCAGCCAATTTGCTCACAGCAAGCTCCCACAAACAATAATGTGATAATGACCAGATAATCTGCTTTAGTGATGTTGGTCAGGACAGCAGGAATAAATCCCCTGCCCTTCTTCAAAATAGCGCCATGGGATCTTTTACGTCCACCTGAGAGGGCAGACTGGGCCTCGGTTTAACAGCTCATCTGAAAGACGACAACTCTGATAGTGCAGCACTCCCTTGGTACTACACTATACTGTCAACCTAGATTTTTGCGCTCAAGTCCTGGAATGGGACTTGAACCCACAACTTTATAATTCAGAGGTGAGGGTGCTATCCACTGAGACACTGGCTGACATGGTTCTATGGCAAAAGCACTGTAGAAATGCAAGTTGGCTAGAGTTTGGATTCATCCACACAACACTAATTCTGGACCCCAAAATGTACAGCTATTTCTATGGGCATCTGCATGCCACTGGTGCAGGTACACCTGATCTCACCATGTATACCTGACTAATGGCAGTGGAAGTCTAATCCATCGGTTGGGGGGAGAATTTATGAATAGATTGTAAAACAGCCTTCTGACATAGATGGAGGAGGCTATGGGGGAAGCCACATGTCGCTTCTAGTGTGGTGAAACCAGGCACCACCACCTGTCAGCCAGTATATGACGGTGTATCGGGGTGGGGGCGTGGAGGGAGGGGCACTGCTGGTGTGCCCCAAACCACTGAAAGCCTGTTTGCGAAACCCGTCCACCTCCCCCGCCACCCCCCCACCCCCCCCACCACCCCCCCGACCCCAAAAACTTTGGTAGATTTCTGCAGTGGGCAAGATATCCCGGCATGAGTGCTGAGATTGCGTTCCCATGGGTTTTCTGTGCGCTGACCTTTGCCATGTCATCATATTAGCTGTGGCTCAGTGGGTAGCACTCTCTCTTCTGAGTCAGAAGGTTGTGGGTTCAAGCCCCATTCCAGGGACTTGAGCACAAAAAATCTGAGATGATACTCCAGTGCAGTGTTGAGGGAGTGCTGCACTGTTGGAGGTGTCGTCTTTTAGATTAGACGTTAAACTGAGGCCCTGTCGACTCAAGTGGATAAAAAAGATCCCTTGGCACTATTTCGAAGAAGAGCAGGTGAGTTATCTCCGATGTCCTGGCCAATATTTATCCCTCAATCAACATAACAATAAAACAGATTATCTGGTCATTATCACATCACTATTTGTGGGAGCTTGCTTTTGTGCAAATTGGCTGCCATGTTTCCTACATTACAACAGTGACTACACTCCAAAAGTACTTCATTGGCTGTAAAGCACTTTCAGACATCCGGTGGTCGTGAAAGGCGCTATATAACTGCAAGTCTTTTCTTTTTTTTATTGCAGGGAAAGTTTCTTGTCGATCAGAATTGGTATGTCACCCAGAAATATTGAAAAGAGCTTAGACAGATTTACAATACTAATACTCAGAATCTGAAGTTTAAAAATGTATCATTTTAATGTATCCAATTAAACATACAGGGGTATCTGACGATTCGGAAAGATAGACAAGAAGGGAAAGGAGGTGGGGTAGCTCTGTTAATAAAGGATGATATCAGGGCAGCTGTGAGAGACGATATTGCCTCGAATGAACAAAATGTTGAATCATTGTGGGTGGAGATTAGAGATAGTAAGGGGAAAAAATCACTGGTGGGCGTAGTTTATAGGCCCCCAAACAATAACTTCATGGTGGGGCGGGCAATAATCAAGGGAATAATGGAGGCATGTGAAAAAGGAACGGCAGTAGTCATGGGGGATTTTAACCTACATATCGATTGGTCAACTCAAATCGCACGGGGTAGCCTGGAGGAGGAATTCATAGAATGCATACGGGATTGTTTCTTAGAACAGTATGTTTCAGAACCTACAAGGGAGCAAGCTATCTTAGATCTGGTCCTGTGTAATGAGACAGGAATAATAAAAGATCTCCTCGTAAAAGATCCTCTCGGAATGAGTGATCATAGTATGGTTGAATTTGTAATACAGATTGAGGGTGAGGAAGTTGTGTCAGAAACAAACGTACTATGCTTAAACAAAGGGGACTACAGTGGGATGAGGGCAGAGTTGGCTAAAGTAGACTGGAAACACAGACTAAACGGTGGCACAATTGAGGAACATTTGAGGACTTTTAAGGAGCTCTTTCATAGTGCGCAACAAAAATATATTCCAGTTAAAAAGAAGGGTGGTAAGAGAAGGGATAACCAGCCGTGGATAACCAAGGAAATAAAGGAGAGTATCAAATCAAAGACCAATGCGTATAAGGTGGCCAAGGTTAGTGGGAAAATAAAAGATTGGGAAAATTTTAAACAACAGCAAAGAATGACTAAAAAAGCAATAAAGAAAGTAAAGATAGATTACGAAGGTAAACTTGCGCAAAACATAAAAACAGATAGTAAAAGCTTTTACAGATATATAAAACGGAAAAGAGTGACTAAAGTAAATGTTGGTCCCTTAGAAGATGAGAAGGGGGATTTAATAATGGGAAATGTGGAAATGGCTGAGACTTTAAACAATTATTTTGCTTCGGTCTTCACAGTGGAAGACACAAAACCATGCCAAAAATTGCTGGTCATAGGAATGTGGGAAGGGAGGACCTTGAAACAATCACTATCACTAGGGGGGTAGTGCTGGACAGGCTAATGGGACTCAAGGTAGACAAGTCCCCTGGTCCTGATGAAATGCATCCCAGGGTATTAAAAGAGATGGCGGAAGTTATAGCAGATGCATTCGTTATAATCTACCAACATTTTCTGGACTCTGGGGAGGTACCAGCGGATTGGAAAGCAGCTAATGTAACGCCTCTGTTTAAAAAAGGGGGCAGACAAAAGGCAGGTAACTAAAGGCCGGTTAGTTTAACATCTGTAGTGGGGAAAATGCTTGAAACTATCATTAAGGAAGAAATAGCGGGACATCTAGATAGGAATAGAGCAATCAAGCAAACGCAGCATGGATTCATGAAGGGGAAATCATGTTTAACTAATTTACTGGAATTCTTTGAGGATATAACGAGCATGGTGGATAGAGGTGTACTGATGGATGTGGTGTATTAAGATTTCCAAAAGGCATTCGATAAGGTGCCACACAAAAGGTTACTGCAGCAGATAGAGGTATGCGGAGTCAGAGGAAATGTATTAGCATGGATAGAGAATTGGCTGTCGAACAGAAAGCAGAGAGTCGGGATAAATGGGTCCTTTTCGGGTTGGAAATCGGTGGTTAGTGGTGTGCCACAGGGATCGGTGCTGGGACCACAACTGTTTACAATATACATAGATGACCTGGAAGAGGGACAGAGTGTAGTGTAACAAAATTTGCAGATGACACAAAGATTAGTGGGAAAGTGGGTTGTGTAGAGGACACAGAGAGGCTGCAAAGAGATTTAGATAGGTTAAGTGAATGGGCTAAGGTTTGGCAGATGGAATACAATGTCGGAAAGTGTGAGGTCATCCACCTTGGGGAAAAAAAACAGTAAAAGGGAATATTATTTGAATGGGGAGAAATTACAACATGCTGAGGTGCAGAGGGACCTGGGGGTCCTTGTGCATGAATCCCAAAAAGTTAGTTTGCAGGTGCAGCAGGTAATCAGGAAGGCGAATGGAATGTTGGCCTTCATTGCGAGAGGGATGGAGTACAAAAGCAGGGAGGTCCTGCTGCAACTGTATAGGGTATTGGTAAGGCCACACTTGGAGTACTGCGTGCAATTTTGGTCACCTTTCTTAAGGAAGGATATACTGGCTTTGGAGGGGGTACAGAGACGATTCACGAGGCTGATTCCGGAGATGAGGGGGTTACCTTATGATGATAGATTGAGTAGACTGGGTCTTTACTCATTGGAGTTCAGAAGGATGAGGGGTGATCTTATAGAAACATTTAAAATAATGAAAGGGATAGACAAGATAGAGGCGGAGAGGTTGTTTCCACTGGTTGGGGAGACTAGAACTAGGGGGCACAGCCTCAAAATACGGGGGAGCCAATTTAAAACCGAGTCGAGAAGGAATTTCTTCTCCCAGAGGGTTGTGAATCTGTGGAATTCTCTGCCCAAGGAAGCAGTTGAGGCTAGCTCATTGAATGTATTCAAGTCACAGATAGATAGATTTTTAACCAACAAGGGAATTAAGGGTTATGTGGAGCGGGCGGGTAAGTGGAGCTGAGTCCACGGCCAGATCAGCCATGATCTTATTGAATGGCGGAGCAGGCTCGAGGGACTAGATGGCCTACTCCTGTTCCTAATTCTTATGTTTTTATGTTCTTATCATTCAGTGATGATGCATGCTAAACACATTTCAATGTAAATTTGTTTAGTTTTTCTGGTAAACAAATAATAAAGCTATTATTCTAAGGCCACAGTGATCCATTTCTGTTCTATTCCATCCCAGAGTGAGGAATTGAGAAACGTGTCAATACAGTTAGTAAATATTGTAATATATGGACAAATGAGAACAAAATGAACATCTCTGATATTACATAGAAACAGGTCATTCAGCCAAACTGCTCCACTCCGGTGTTTATACTCCACATGAGTCTTCTCCCATCTTACTTCATCTAAACCTATCAGCATATCCTTCTATTCCTTTCACCCTTCTGTGTTTATCTAGATTTCCCTTAAATGCATCCAAGCAATTTGCCTCAACTACTCCATGTGTTTTCAAGTTTCACGTTCTCACTACTCTCTGGGTAAAGAGGTTGTTCCTGAATTCCTTACTGGATTTATTAGTGACTATTTTATGGCCCCTGGTTTTGGACAAGTGGAAACATCTTCTCTACGCCTACCCTATCGAATTCCGTCATAATTTTAGGTCATCCCTCAACCTTCTCTTTTTTTCCCGAGAAAAGAGCCCCAGCCTGTTCAGTTATTCCTGATAGTTATAAGTTCCCTGTTCTTGTATCATTCTTGTAAATCTTTTTTGCCCCGTTTGGGATACACAATTTTAATTAAGTGAAGATTTAGCGCCCAGCGAGATGGGCTGCTAAATCTTGCTGAATTGGGCACTTGGAAAGAGAAAAAGTTGCAGGGCGGTATCAGAAGCGGGAATGGCCCTCAGCGCAACGTGTCACAACGTTCCTTCCCTTTTACAGGGGAGGGCTGCTGCGGACTCTGCGGACACTTTCATGGCGCGCACTGGGCCGCCGGGGAGGGTTTCGGCCAAGCCAGTGGACCGGCATCCAAGAGGCGGTGCCGGGCTGCAGGTTGGCGGCCTGGCTGCACTAGCGGCCGCCATTATCAGGCCACCTGCAATGTCAGCTAACAAAAAAAGATGCCAGCCGCGGCGCAAGGATGGCCGGGGTGCCCTAGCCATGACAGCTTCGCACCCTGGGAAGCTGTCGTTGGCATCGCCCTACACCAACCTCGCGTCCCCCGGGGCAATTTCCCCCGTGGGGCACAAAGGGGTCGGCACGGAGCGATAAGAGGTCGGTGCACACGGGACGAAAACTACGTGGCACGGCGCAGAATCCAGGGGGCAATTCCGGGGTTAACGCCGCGCTAACTGGGCTATAAAAAGGGGCAATTCTGGCCCCAGTGACTTCTCTAGTGT
Source organism: Pristiophorus japonicus (assembly GCF_044704955.1). NCBI lineage: Eukaryota > Metazoa > Chordata > Chondrichthyes > Pristiophoridae > Pristiophorus > Pristiophorus japonicus. The sequence goes on from NC_091980.1 coordinate 96,230,661, forward strand.
GGGCGGGGTTAATAAATGTTGATATTTACATTAACAAGTGGTGTCATTGGTGCATATACAATTCATTGAGTGCCAGTGCTGTGGTTGCTTGAACACAATGTTCAATAAGAAGGATTATTTCAAGTGTATCAGTCTTGAGTGGTTTGCCTTTTTCTTTTTTTGCAAGTGGCCGTCCGATAGCAAATATTAAGCCCCAATCGCTCTCTTTGTTTGAAGTAAGATTTTACTTAAGTTTTCCCTCACATATTTGTGATGGAAAATTCACCATGTGGTGACATTCAAACTTGATAAAATATTTGTTGTAAGTAGACGGACTGTAGTTTCTATGGAGCATTCATCATACATGAGACAAACTGCCACTGGTTTGAAACTCTTCTGAAATCAATAAAACCAAGTGAATTATTGGTCAGATAGTTCCACCTTGTTAAACTCGATCTCTTTCAGGCAAGGCTGAACAAGAAAACAAGGGCCAGAATTTTTTCTCTACTTTCTTGCACCTTGATCTCTCATTGTTGAAAGAGGTGAATTACAAAAAAACACTTATCTAATGCCTTAATAAATCAATCCCTCAAATCACTTCAGACAGTGAATTTACTTGAGGCACTTTTATATTTGGCGATTCTTTAGTTTAGTTCACCAAATCTCTCTTATCCTAATTGCACAAGCGTAGACCCACATTTTTGAGTAATCCGAATAAGGTAACCTATTTGAACAATACTGTATAAATACAGGAGAGCTAGTGCACAGTGTCATTGCCCTGTGTTTAAAACTACAGAAGCATCACATGTAAAAGCATTGGCTGAAATGAAGTGACCTTTGCTTTGATATACGTGTGCAAGTGCGCACAAAAACAGTTATGGCACACATTTAGGATGTAGAAATGTGAGGGGGTAAAGGTTAAAGGTGGTTTTGGGGCTCATTTTGGAGAAACATTGGAATCCCTGTCAATAAAAACTGTTACTTCTGTTCCTAAGAGTAAATAAACTGACCAATTTAATCAGTTTCTACGTCAGTGGCTGGTGGAAGAATCTCTAAAATTACAATGCTCCATCTCATCCAAAGTATTTGAATGATTAAACTTGCTGCATATGGAACAGTGTTGGTGTCAGCATTCCACCAGAGATACCAAGGTCACGAAAGGATGGAAGTGATGGGACTGCAGGAGAAAAATTTAAATCAGCTATTTGCAGCCCTTCATTCTTTATTGAAAATACGAGCTTGAAGATTGATGCTAGTCTTGGATTATAGTGACTAATACTGATGGGCTGCTTCTCTATATTAAGATTAATCTACTTCTATAAACATACACTATAATTAGTCTCATCAGTTATAGTGGCTATTCTGTTGGAATTAATGGTTAGTGATTCTTTTGATAGTGTGTTCAAATTTGTTCAGACTTAAATAAATATTCCCTTTCAATCTCTGGCAGTGAGCCTTCTTGTAATTCCGCCTATCAATTTTGTCTCTTTTTAATATACATTATTGACTGAGACACAGCACACATAACATGACCTTCACAATTTCTTTTGTAGGAATCCAACTTTACTTCATCTTTTATTTACTGCAGACTAGAGGTTCATTCCTCAATATTGAATGCAATCCCTTCACCTGTCCATCATAGAAACATAGAAACATAGAAAATAGGTGCACGAGTAGGCCATTCGGCCCTTCGAGCCTGCACCGCCTTTCAATAAGATCATGGCTGATCATTCCCTCAGTACCCCTTTCCTGCTTTCTCTCCATACCCCTTGATCCCCTTAGCCGTAAGGGGCCATACAATGACAGCCGTGCTGGAAAGGCTGGCCCCGACCTTGCCCGGAGGCGATGCCGAGACAGACATGCCCATCACACCGAAGGACAAGGGTCAAACTCTCCATGGTGGAGAAACTCCAGAAGTAGATTAATCATAACATTTAACTAGTAGCATCATCATCATTATAGGCAGTCCCTCGAAGCAAGGATGACTTGCTTCCATGCCAAAAAGGGATGAGTTCACAGGTCCTTCATTGAAACACTTAATATTCCAGATCCCGAACTATATCATGAAGGGTGGAAGATGCCTGTGCCTGGATTTTTTTAACGTGTGGTGGCCGTTGCACACCAGCCACCACACGGGCTTGACAGAGCTAGGTCTTGGTCCAGTGCTGTACAGACCGAGCGCACGCACATATCACAGTGGGCTGGCCCGTGTTGCTCCTGGGCCCTCGCCTCTTCTGGGCCCCAGATTCATGCCTCCCTTGGGCCCCGGTCACTTCCCTCTACAGACTCTTGCCGCTCCTTCACCCCTCCTGCTGTGCCTGCCCACACTGCAATCAGCGACCTGGCTTCGTAGCCGTCGCCCTCCTGAAGCAGCACGCGCTGCTCCCTGCAGTGGTATGCCGCCGCACGCTGCTCCCTCCAATGGCCCCGGCCTGTAGACGGTCTTGCAGGCCAGGACTGTGCCGATTTCCAAAAGCTAGTAGCAATGAATCTGCTGTATAGACATGGTCTAGTTGTAGTGTACAGATAAGAAGTTTTCATTGCTGAAAATAAAAGTTGGTATGCTGTTATTAGCTGCCACAGTCTAATTTTCAGTGCACCAAGTTACATTATCAAACTCTCTGTGAAGGACAGAAATTGTGGTTGATATTTTGGAAGGAATTAGTGTTCAAGTTTCTTATGATTTGGAACAGGTGGTGAGAAAACCATCAATATCCTGGGATTTACCATTGACCAGAAACTTAACTGGACCAGCTACATAAATACTGTGGCTACAAGAGCAGGTCAGAAGCTGGGCTTTCTACGATGAGTGCCTTGCCTCCTGACTCCCCAAAGTCTTTCAACCATCTACAAGCCATAAATCTGGAGTATGATGGAATACTCTCCACTTACCTGGATGAGTGCAGCTCCAACAATACTCAAGATGCTCGACACCATCCAGGACAAAACAGCCTGCTTGATTGGCACCCCATCCACCACCTTAAAAATTCACTCCCTCCACCACCGTGCCTTGTGGTGCACTACAGCAACTCCCCAAGGCTTCTTCAGCAGCACCTCCCAAACCCACGACCTCTACCACCTAGAAAGACAAGGGTAGCAGGCACATGGGAGCACCAAGTTCCCCTCCAAGTTGCACACCATCCAGACTTGGAAATATATCGCCGTTCCTTCATTGTCGCTGGGTCTAAATCCTGGAACTCCCTCCCTAAAAGCACTGTGGGAGTACCTTCACCTCACAGGCTGTAGCAGTGCAAGAAGACAGTTCGCCCCCATTTTTTCAAGGACAATTGGGCTTGGGCAATAAATGCTGGCAATGTTGGCGACATCCACATCCCAGGAACAAATAAAAACATTCTCGATTATTTTGAAGCTAGTATCAGTAAGCTGGCAAGGAATTTTTAATTGATGGTCACTGAGCAAATGAATGCTGTGGATATTGGCCCTGAATTTCCGGCATATCTCCGGAGTACGCCTATGACCCGCGAAACTTCTATGAACTTACCTCCTGGCTCCAAAACTGTGGAGAGTTCAGGTCCTGGGCCTCCAGGTGTACGCCTGAGTAAATGCCTATGAACCCCAGGGACACAATCAGTTCAGAAGCGTCCCTGGGTTCACATGGAGGATTCCATTGCATTCATTTCTGAACGGAATCCCTCCCCAGATGGAATCCCAAAATAATTAAACAATTTAGACAACTCTAATAAAGATAAATGTTCTGATTTTCAAATGTAATTAAAAGTCCTTTCCTTAAACCAAATACAATAAAAATTTAATTTTTCAAAAAATAGTTTCAAACGTTTCATCTGGGCCAATATTTGCATAAACTAATTTTAAGGCCGGAATTTTCTTTACCTTGGCGGGTCTGGCGCAGGCGGTGGCCATATTGGGTCCTGACCCAGCTGCTAGCTCCATCCCACTGTTGAAAATTAACTTACTTAATGACTTGGAGCTCAGTCTCTGAATGTGCGCAGACGCTAGCGTCGTCCGCGTACTGTAGCTCGACGACAGAGGTTGGGACGGTCTTGGATCTGGCTTGGAGACGACGAAGGCTGAACAGGTTCTCACTGGTTCTGTAGTTTATTTCCACTCCAGTGGGGAGTTTGTTGAATGTGAGGTGGAGCATTGCAGCGAGAAAGATCGAGTCAACATCGTCACTGAGGCGTACGAAAGCATGGGCCTTACACTAAACATCCGTAAGACAAAGGTCCTCCACCAACCTGACCTCACCACACAGCACTGCCCCCCCCAGTCATTAAGATCCACAGCATGGTCCTGGACAATGTGGACCACTTTTCACATCTCGGTAACCTATTATCAGCACGGGCAGACATCGACGACAAGGTTCAACACCGCCTCCAGTGCGCCAGCGCTGCCTTCGGCCACCTGAGGAAGAAAGTGTTCGAAGATCAGGCCCTCAAATCTGGCATCAAGCTCATGGTCTACAAGGCTGTAGTGATACCCGCCCTCCTGTATGGCTCAGAGACGAGGAGCATATACAGTAACCACCTCAAATCACTCGAGAAATGCCACCAACGATGTCGCCGCAAGATCCTGCAAATTCCCTGGGAGGACAGTCGCACCAACGTTAGCATCCTCAATCAGGCCAACATCCCTAGCATTGAAGCACTGACCACACTCGACCAGCTTCGTTGGGCAGGCCACATTGTTCGCATGCCTGACATAAGACTCCCAAAGCAAGTGCGCTACTCGGAACTTCTACACGGCAAGCGAGCCCCAGGTGGGCAGAGGAAACGTTTCAAGGACACCCTCAAAGCCTCCTTGATAAACTGCAACATCCTCACCGACATCTGGGAGTCCCTGGCCAAAGGCCGTCCTAAGTGGAGGAAGAGCATCCAGGAGGGCACTGAGCACCTCGAGTCTCATTGCCGAGAGCATGCAGAAAGAAAGCGCAGGCAGCGGAAGGAGCGTGCGGCAAACCAGTCCCACCCACTCTTTCCTTCAACTGCTGTCTGTCCCACCTGTGACAGAGACTGTAAGTCCCGTATTGGACTGTTCAGTCACCTAAGAACTCACTTTTAGAGGGACTGCCTATGATGATGATGATGATGACTTAATGGGGTCTATTAAGCCTGCCCAGCGTGTTCCCCAGCCCAATTTAAAAAAGCATATGGGGTACTGGGATAGAGGCATAGAGTACAAAAGCAAGCAAGTTATTATGAAGCTTTTTATAAAACACTGGTTTAGCCACAGCTGGAGTATTGTCTCCAATTCTGGGCACCGCACTTTAGGAAGGATATAAAAACATAACATAAGAAATAGGAGCAGGAATAGGCTACCTGGTCACTCGAGCCTGCTCCGCCATTTAATAAGACCATGGACTCAACTCCAATTCCTTTGCCCACTCCCCATAACACTTTATTCCCTTATCGCTCAAAAATCTGTCTATCTCCACCTTAAATATATTTAATGACCCAGCCGCCACAGCTCTCTAGGGCAGAGAATGCCATAGATTTACAACCCTCCAATGGAAGAAATTCCCCCTCATCTCAGTTTTAAATGGGTGACCCCTTATTCTGAGACTATGTCCCCTAGTTTTAGTTTCCCCTATGTGGAAATATCCTCTCTGCATCCACCTTGTCGAGCCCCCCTCGTTATCTTATATGTTTCGATAAGATCACCTCTCATTCTTCTGAACTCCAATGTGTTTATGCCCAAACTATTCAACCTATCTTCATAAGTCAACCCCCTCATCTCCGGAATCAACCTAGTGAACCTTCTCTGAACAGCCTCTAATGCAAATATATTCCTCCTTAAATACAGAGACCAAAACTGTACGCAGTACTCTAGGTGTGGCCTCACCAATACCCTTTACAGTTTTAGCAGGACTTCTCTGCTTTTATACTCTATCCCCCTTGCAATAAAGGCCATTTGCCTTCCTGATTATTTACTGTACCTGCATACTAATTTGTGTTTCATGCACACATTTTCTCCATTTAAATTATAATTTGTTCTTTGATTTTTTTTCTGCCAAAGTGCATGACTTCACACTTTCCGACATTATACTCCATCTGACAAATTTTTGCCCACTCACTTAGCCTGTCTATATCCCTTTGCTGATTTTTTGTATCCTCCTCACAATTTGCTTTCCCACCTATCTTTGTATGTTCAGCAAACTTGGCTACAATACACTTGGTCTCTTCATCCAAATCATTAATATAGATTGTAAATAGTTGAGGACCCAGCACCGATCCCTGCAGCACCCCACTAATCACTGTTTGCCAACCAGAAAATGACCCATTTATCCCAACTCTCTGTTTTCTGTTAGTTAGCTAATCCTCTCCATGCTAATATATTATCCCAACCCCGTGAACTTTTATCTTGTGCAGTAACCTTTTATGTGGCACCTTCTGAAAATCCAAATACACCACATCCACTGGTTCCCCCTTATCCACCCTGCTTATTACATCCTCAAAGAACTCCAGCAAAAGTGCCAAACATTTTTTCCCTTTCATAAAACCATGCTGACCCTGCTTGATTGAATTATGCTTCTTCCAAATGTCTCGCTACTGCTTCCTTAATAATAGACTCCAGCATTTTCCCAATGATAGATGTTGGGCTAACTGGTCTATAGTTTCCTGCTTTTTGTCTGCCTCCTTTTTTAAATAGGGGCATTACATTTGCAGTCTTCCAATCCGCTGGGACCGCCCCAGAATCCAGGAAATTTTGGTAGATTACAATCAATGCATCCACTATCTCTGCAGCCACTTATTTTAAGACCCTAGGATGAAAGCCATCAGGTCCAGGGGACTTGTCCGCCTTTAGTCCCATTATTTTACTGAGTACTACTTTTGTCCGCCTTTAGTCCCATTATTTTACTGAGTACTTCTTCATTAGTGATAGTGATTGTATTATGTTTCTCCCTCCCTATAGCCCCTTGATTATCCACTATTAGGATGTTTTTAGTATCTTCTACCGTGAAGACCAATACAAAATATTTGTTCAGCGTCTCTGCCATTTCCATGTTCTCCATTATTAATTCCCCAGTCTCATCCTCTAGGGAACCAACATTTACTTTAGCCACTCTTTTCCTTTTTATGTACCTGTAGAAATTCTGAGTATCTGTTTTTATATTTTGCGCTAGTTTACTTTTATAATCTATCTTCCCTTTCCTTATCATTTTTCATTCTTTGCTGGCTTTTAAAAGTTTCCCAATACTCTGGCCTCACACTGTATGCCCTTGATACCATCCCTTATTTCCTTAGGTAGCCATGGATGGTTATCCCTTCTCTTACAGTCTTTCCTTCTCATTGGGATATATTTTTGTTGGGAGTTATGAAATATCTTCTTAAATGTCTGCCACTGCTCATCAACTGTCCCATACTTTAGTCTATTTTCCCAGTCCATTTTAGCCAACTCTGCCCTCATACCTTTGTAGTCTCCTTTATTTCAGCTTAGGACCCTGGTGTGAGAACCAACTTTCTCACCCTCCAACTGAATTTGAAATTCAACCATGTTATGGTCACTCATTCCTTGAGGATCCTTTGCTACGAGATCATTTATTAATCCTGTCTCATTACACAGTACCAGATCTAAGATAGCCTGCTCCCTGGTTGGTTCCGCAACGTACTGCTCAAGGAAATTATCCCAGATACACTCTATGAACTCTTCTTCAAGGCTACTCTGGCCAATTTGCTTTGTCCAATCAATATGAAGGTTAAAATCGCGCATGATTATTGCCATTTCTTTATTACAAGCCTCCATTATTTGTTGATTTATATTCCGTCCAACATTGTAGCTACTGTTAGGGGGCCTATAGACTATGCCCACCAGTGACTTTTTCCCCTTATTATTCCTTATCTCCACCCAAGCTGATTCAACATCTTGATCTTCTGAGCCAATATCGTTTCTGTCATGTATCCTACATGGTTACTGCTTGTACTATTACAAGGTGTGCCACTAGAGGGCATTGCAGTGGGAAACTTGTAGTTTATCTGTACAGATGTGCCAGGCCTAGTATAAAAGGCAGGCCACCATCTGTGATCCTCACTCTGGAGTTACATTAAATGGACTAAGGTCATTACAGTTCAAGTACTACACATTGTCTCGTGGAGTCATTATCAGAGCATCTGAAGACATAACAATTAGCGACGAGATTACGGACATTCACGCGAAAATGGCTAACTTTGGTACATTGCAGCAGTTCGCCGATGGTGATGATTGGGACGCCTTTGTGGAGAGGTTCGACCATTTTTTTCACAGCAAACAACCTGGCAGGCAACAATCTGGCCACACTGGATGATAAGCACAGAGCTATTCTGCTACCAGTTGAGGGGCCACCGTCTATGGCCTCGTCAAGGACTTGCTGGCACCAACGAATACAATGACCAAGCTTGTAACACTGATCCAAGAACAACTCAAGCACAAAGAGAGCATCCTCACAGCCAGACACCGGTTTTATACACACCGACGACCCGAAGGCCAGGAAATTGCGAAATATGCTGCAGACCTCAGGAGGCTGGCGGCACTGTGTGATTTCAGTGACCACCTCACCAAAGCGCTGCGGGATATCTTTGTCATCAGAATCGGCCATGAGGGCATTCTTCATAAGCTACTATCTGCGGATACCACAGTCACACTGCAGAAGGCCATCTCCATGAGCCAAGCATTCATGACCTCGACCTGCGGCTCTAGGCGGATGACTCATCCTCAGGACTCAAACCGAGAAAGTACTGTGCACAGAATGGCACCTTTTAGAGGCTGGACCTGAGAACTTGAATCTCCTTAGGGGAGAGAGAATAGGCCCTCGAGACTCTTACTCAGAGTCCGCCGAGTGGGGCTAATCGAGTAGCACCATGCTGGTGTTGTGGAGGGAATCACAGGGCTCACCAGTGCCGTTTTAAGGACTATGTGTGTAAAGGCTGCAGCACAAAGGGCCACCTCCACCGAAAGTGTAAAAGAAATATGACTCACTGTGTTGATGAAGAGTCTGCAGGTGGCCATGAATCCAGCGCGGATTATGAAGCGATAGTCAGAGAGGCAGCTCAGCCCCATGATGAGGTGTATGGCATGTTTACCTGCACCACAGAATGTTCCCCGTTGAGGATGGAAGTCGAGATAAACGGTATTCCAGTCTTCATGGAAGTGGACACGGGGGCGAGCCAGTCAGAAATGAATCAAGAAGCCTTTGAGAGGCTATGGGACAATCAAGCTGAAGGACCCAAGTTGTTCCCGGTTCAGGCAAAGCGGCGCACCTACACCAATGAACTTATCTCAATCGTTGGCAGTGTGGATGTAAAGGTACTCCATGGTGGTGCGGTGCACAAGTTACCCCTGTGGATTGTTGCAGGTGATGGACCAATGCTACTCGGAAGAAGGCGGATGAAGAATATCCATTGGAGCTGGGAAGGTTTCATCCTTCCAGCTATCGATGTCCCCCACGCTCAGAGGCAAACAAGCCCTCACCTGAGGTTGGATCCAGCACCAGAGAGCAGGCCAGCACAGTACCCGAGGCACAGACCGCTCAGAACGACTGTGTGGAGATGATCCAACTGAGACGATCCGAACGCACCTTCCGGGCTCCAGTGGCAGGACTCCGGAGGAAGAAAATCGGATCCAGAGGCGACTTCCCAGCCTCCGATGGCAGAACCCGGGGAGAAGAGTATCACAGCAGTCGACATCGTGGATGGAAGAAAGATGGCACCCAAACCACGAGGTGATGTGCTGAAGAAAAAGATGGCGCCGGCCAGACCACCAGGTGCAGCGCTGATGGAGCCACACATGGCACCAAGCGAAGAAGAGGCTTGGGGTAAAGATAGCAAGGCTCTCTTAAAGGAGGCCTGCAACTCACCACACTTAAAGGCACAGTTCCACACTCTCAATCAATGTAATAACAACTGTGAGTTAGATGTAAAATGTGTAATTGATGATCAGAGTTGTGTACAAGATAGAAAGGAGAATAGTAAAAGTGGAGGGCAGAGAAACCCAAGGCAAAAAACAAAAAGGCCATATTACAGCAAAATTCTAAAGGGCAAAATGTGTTAAAAAGACAAGCCTGAAGGCTTTGTGCCTCAATGCGAGCAATATTCGGAATAAGGTGGACGAATTAACTGCGCAGATAGCAGTTAACGGGTATGATGTAATTGGCATCACGGAGACATGGCTCCAGGGTGACCAAGGCTGGGAACTCAACATCCAAGGGTATTCAGCATTTAGGAAGGATAGACAGAAAGGAAAAGGAGGCGGGGTGGCATTGCTGGTTAAAGAGGAAATTAATGCAATAGTAAGGAGGGATATTAGCTTGGATGATGTGGAATCGGTATGGGTGAAGCTGTGGAATTCCAAAGGGCAGAAAACGCTAGTGGGAGTTGTGTACAGACCACCAAACAGTAGTAGTGAGGTTGGGGACAGCATCAAACAAGAAATAAGGGATGTATGCAATAAAGGTACAGCAGTTATCATGGGTGACTTTAATTTACATATTGATTGGGCTAACCAAACTGGTAGCAATGCGGTGGAGGAGGATTTCCTAGAGTGTATTAGGGATGGTTTTCTAGACCAATATGTCGAAGAACAACTAGAGAGCTGGCCATCCTAGACTGGGTGATGTGTAATGAGAAGGGACTAATTAGCAATCTTGTTGTGCGAGGCCCCTTGGGGAAGAGTGAACATAATATGGTAGAATTCCTTATTAAGTTGGAGAGTGACACAGTTAATTCGGAAACTAGGATTCTGAACTTAAGGAAAGGTAACTTCGACGGTATGAGGCGTGAATTGGCTAGAATAGACTGGCAAAGGATACTTAAAGAGTTGACGGTGGATAAGCAATGGCAAACATTTAAAGATCACATGGATGAAATTCAGCAATTGTACATCCCTGCCTGGAGTAAAAATAAAACGGGGAAGGTGGCTCAACCATGGCTTAGAAGGGAAATTAAGGATAGTGTTAAAGCCAAGGAAGAGGCATATAATTTGGCTAGAAAAAGCAACAAACCTGAGGACTGGGAGAAATTTAGAATTCAACAGAGGAAGACTAAGGGTTTAATTAAGAGGGGGAAAATAGAGTACGAGAGGAAGCTTGCAGGGAACATAAAAACTGACTGCAAAAGCTTCTATAAATATGTGAAGAGAAAAAGATTAGTGAAGACAAACGTAGGTCCCTTGCAGTCGGATTCAGATGCATTTATAATGGGGAACAACGAAATGGCAGATTAATTGAACAAATACTCTGGTTCTGTCTTCACGAAGGAAGACACAAATAAACTTCCGATTGTACTAGGGGACAGTAGGACTAGTGAGAAGGAGGAACTGAAGGATATCCTTATTAGGCGGGAAATTGTGTTAGGGAAATTGATGAGATTGAAGGCCGATAAATCCCTGGGGCCTGATTGTCTGCATCCCAGAGTACTTAAGGAAGTGGCCCTAGAAATAGTGGATGTATTGGTGATCATTTTCCAGCTGGAGGGTAGCTAATGTAACACCACTTTTTAAAAAAGGAGGGAGAGAGAAAATGGGTAATTATAGACCGGTTAGCCTGACATCAGTAGTGGGGAAAACGTTGGAATCAATTATTAAGGATGAAATAGCAGCGCATTTGGAAAGCAGTGACAGGATCGGACCAAGTCAGCATGGATTTATGAAAGGGAAATCATGCTTGACGAATCTTCTGGAATTTTTTGAGGATGTAGCCAGCAGAGTGGACAAGGGAGAACCAGTGGATGTGGTGTATTTGGACTTTCAAAAGGCTTTTGACAAGGTCCCACACAAGAGATTGGTGTGCAAAATCAAAGTGCATGGTATTGGGGGTAATGTACTGACGTGTATAGAGAACTGGTTGGCAGACAGGAAGCAGAGAGTCAGGATAAACGGGTCCTTTTCGGAATGGGAGGCAGTGACTGGTGGAGTGCCGCAGGGCTCAGTGCTGGGACCCCAGCTCTTTACAATATACATTAACGATTTAGATGAAGGAATTGAGTGTAATATCTCCAAGTTTGCGGATGACACTAAACTGGGTGGCAGTGTGAGCTGTGAGGAGGACGCTAAGAGGCTGCAGGGTTACTTGGACAGGTTAGGTGAGTGCGCAAATGTATGGCTGATGCAGTATAATGTGGATAAATGTGAGGTTATCCATTTTGGGGCAAAAACACGAAGGCAGAATATTATCTGGATGGCGGCAGATTAGAAAAAGGGGAGGTGCAACGAGACCTGGGTGTCATGGTTCATCTGTCATTGAAAGTGGGCATGCAGGCGGTGAAGAAGGCAAATGTTATGTTGGCCTTCATAGCTAGGGGATTTGAGTATAGGAGCAGGGAGATCTTACTGCAGTTGTACAGGGCCTTAGTGAGGTCTCACCTGGAATATTGTGTACAGTTTTGGTCTCCTAACCTGAGGAAGGACGTTCTTGCTATTGAGGGAGTGCAGCGAAGGTTCACCAGACTGATTCCAGGCATGGCTGGACTGTCATATGAGGAGAGACTGGATCAAACTGGGCCTTTATTCACTGGAGTTTAGAAGGATGAGAGGGGATCCCATAGAAACGTATAAGATTCTGATGGGACTGGACAGGTTGGATGCAGGAAGAATGTTCCCGATATTGGGGAAGTCCATAACCAGGGGACATAGTCTTAGGATAAGGGGTAGGCCATTTAGAGATGAGGAGAAACTTCTTCACTCAGAGAGTTGTTAACCTGTGGAATTCCCTGCCGCAGAGAGTTGTTGATGCCAGTTCATTGGATATATTCAAGAGGGAGTTAGATATGGCCCTTACGGCTAAGGGGATCAAGGGGTACGGAGAGAAAGCAGGAAAGGGGTACCGAGGGAATGATCAGCCATGATCTTATTGAATGGCGGTGCAGGCTCGAAGGGCCGAATGGCCTACTCCTGCACCTATTTTTTATGTTTCTATGTTTCTACATGCAATAAGCAAAGAAAAGTCACGTGATTGTGATCGGAGCTACAGGTTATTTTCAATGAGTAATGAAATGTTGTGCGATGTAGGATTTCAATTGCATAGTCAATGCAGTGGGCAAACACCCATTGGGAGTACACAGGTCCAGTGAGCTACCCAATCCTGTAGCCTGCGTCCCTGGGACCAGAGTGATGCACCACGTAGTGTGGCCACAAGCAGCTGATATATAAAAGCTGCAGAGCAAGCGATCTCAGAAGGCAACGGCACCGGTATCGATACCCTGCCCCTGATCGGCTCCACCTCTCAGGCACCCGATGACACCAACCGCCACGAGCCTGAAAGAGCAAACCGCGCTAAGGCGCAACCTCCAGACCCTGTCGCTAGCAAGGCCACACCCGGGAACGAAGGGTCACCCGCAACAGTTCTCCCAAATGAGACTGGGACCAGCCAGGATCCCAAACCAAATAACACCCAGGCAAATGAGTCAGCAGTTCCCTGTGCACTGCTAGACGACTGCTCCTCAGGGGGCAGCAGCGACCCGGGGTGCAAGGAGAGGACAGGGAGGTCACAGGCATCTGTGAACCTGCCCGATGCTAGGAGCAACGGCAAAAGCCCCGAGAGCAGGCAACTTGAGCCAACCGGGTTCCCACTGCCAGCACTGGGCACCGCGCCGCCACCAGGCTACCTGGACACAGTAGTTCTGGCACTAGTTTGTCCTTGCGCACCGGTGCTGACCCCAGCACTGACTCAAAGAATCTTACAAGTATGTACCTCACCATTCAAATGTACTTGCTTCTCTACGGTACCACGAATGTAATACTGTAAATTTTTTGAATTGATATATATGAATGTAATGAGCCAACGGCACAATCTGTACATGGGGGGTGGGAGGGGGGGGTGGTGGGCGGGGAGAGAGAATGGAGTGGTCATGGACGCACAAACAGAAACCACCAGCACCTCTACTGCCAATAAAACACCGCCTACTCACCCAAGATGGAAACGACCCTCGAAGAGTCAACCAGATAGAGCTAAACCCAGAGTACAGTCAATGCAAAGGCGATTTGCACTAAGGACTTGGGGGAGAGTGATGTCATGTATCCTACATGGTTACTGCTTGTACTATTACAAGGAGTGCCACCAGAGGGCACTGCAGTGGGAGTCTTATAGGTTTCCTATACAGGTCTAATATAAAAGGCAGGCCACCATGTGTGATCCTCACTCGAGTTACAAAATGGACTAAGTTCACTACAGTTCAAGTGCAACACATTGCCTCGTGGAGTCATTATCAGCGCATCTGAAGACATAAAAGTTTCCCACTAATGCACTGATCTCATCCTTTATTAACAGGCTACCCCACCTCCTTTTCCTTTCTGTCTGTCCTTCCGAATTGTCAAATACCCCATAATATTTAGTTCCTAGTCCTGGTCATCTTGCAACCACGTCTCATTAATGGCTATCAGATCATACCCATTTGTATCTACTTGTGCCATGTACTCATCTATTTTGCTACGTGCATTCAGATAAAAAGCTTTTACATTTTTTTTGAAGGCTTTAGCGAGGATGCAGAATGATTTCAGGGATGAGGGACTTCAGTTATCTGGATAGACTGGAGAAGCTGGGGTTGTTCTCCATAGAGCAGAGAAAATTGAGAGGAGATTTGATAGAGGTGTTCAAAATCTAGAGGGTCTTGACAGAGTAGATAGGGAGAAACTGTTCCCATTGGCGGAAAGATAGGGAACCAGAGAAGCAGAGGTGATTGGCAAAAGAACCAACGGCGACATGAAGATAAACTTTTTTATGCAGCGAGTGGTTAAGATCTGGAATGCACTGCCTGAAAAGGTGGTGGAGGCAGACTCAATTGTCTCTCTCAAAAGGGAATTGGATAAGTACCTGAAGGAAAAAAAAATTGCAGGGCTACAAGAAAAGGGCGGGAGAGTGGGACTAGCTAAAGTGCTCTTGCAGAGAGCCAGCATGGGCCCGACGGGCTGAATGGCCACCTTCTACACTGTAACCATTCTATGATTCTATGAATTAGATGGAGTGGATCTGGTGATGTCATTCATGATGGGTTCTCAGCCTGGATTCTTAAAGGGACCATTGCTGCATTATATTTTAAGTTTAATCTAACAAAGTGTGTGTTGAATCTTTACTCTACAATAATATAATAAAAGTTATATATGAATGACAAATATTTAAATAATATTATCATTAAGTAATTATGTCATCTACAAATACGATCAGGAACATAATTTTAAAAGTTCATTAATTGGGAAGTATTTGGTGCTTTAGTCACAAATCTATAGACTTTTATATCAGTAACTGGTACAAATAAAAGATGTATGTTTAGGTAATAAATAAAATTAAGCAGATTTTAATTGTAATTTTAAAGGAGTGGATTTAAAATCTTATGCAAGTTCAGCAGACGAGCTGCAGAAACCCTGACAAACAGTGTAAGTGCTTATGTGTTTCTGGGATTTCTGCAACTCTTCTGTTGACGTTAACAGTGGACAAGTGAGAGAACCTCTGCAGAAATTCACCCCCAAATTCTGAAAAATTAAATTAGTTATATTCAGTGACTGAAAACAAATTGAACCAGTGGGATGAGTGATGGCAATGAAATTGTTGATGACTTGATTTAATCTGTAACTGGACAATCACAGTATACTGTGAGGAAAAATCTGACCAGAAACATCACAAAAATTTATTTAAGTGTTATAGGTCATTTTTTATAGTGCAGATCAATTCACGGCAATTACTGTTGAGTTGGAAGGCAACAGCCGAGAATGGCCAGTGAAAAATGTATTTGTGTCACCATCCAGAGTAGGAGGGGAGCCCTTCAGGAATGTCTTAATTAACATTTGCCAGTAGCTTTTCAAGTAGAACAGAATCCCCATCAATCTGTTTGCTGATGTAATCAACATGTTTTTATTTTGGTTTGCTTTTCATGCTGTCAAGTAATCAGCTAGAGCAATGGCCATGGAACTCACGCCTCAGGTTGTCAGACGTGGTCCCTGAGCTGTGTGAATTCCGTGGCCATGCAGGGAAATTAAAAAAGGGTCAAGTGCCTATAAACTACCAGATAATCATCTCATTTGGGTTCCCCACCACTACTGGTCGGGTTGGCTCCGCAATGACAGACTTGTCTGTGAGAATGGTGTGTGGGAGTGATATGACAGCAGGTTCCTGACTCACTTTAAAAATAATAACTTTCCTACCCGATGCGGCAGCGATCATGCCCGCTCTCGCCCTGGAAAATTCAGCCGTGAGTGTTTGTGCATTATTTTTACATTTTTTATTTAAATAACCCTTACACTGATGAAAGCAGGCCCTACACCTGCTGGTACTAGCTGTAAGAGTTTAGTGGGCAATTGCTGGGCAGTAGTTGGGCAAGTAGCTCAACTGTGCACCTGCGACAGTGACATATCGCAAGTTCCTGGTTTTCACGCATGCGGAAACCCGGAACTTGCGAGGTCTTTCAGGAGGATTATGATGGTGTACGCTGAGCAAAAAACTACTTTTTTGAATGAAATAAAATTTGTATGTGGCACAGTGTTAGTTGGGGTTTCTTATTGTTATAATATTTACATTACAGTTTGTTCCTTATAACTAAAGTCATTTGTGACTGGATTTGAATTTGGATAAATGGATAATCGGGTGTGTAATTTAAATTGATCCTTCTTTCGTTCAACTACCTTTCTAACCTACTATAAGTTGACATGATCTACTACCACAACTCTGGTAGTGAATTGTACAGCTTCACAATCCTTTGTGTAAAATGCTTCTCCTGTTCTCTATCCTAAATCTCAATCTCTAACTTTTTAATTTATACCCTTGTTCCCGATGAACCTCTAATTTGTTGCTATCTACTCTGCTTCATCCCTTGATAATTTTAAATTCCTCAAATCACCCTGTAATCGCTTCTGTTCTAATGAAAATAGCCCTAATTTTTCAAGTCTTTTTGTATTTCTCATACCAGGCAGCATACTAGTGAGTTTGCACTGTATCTTGTAAATTGTTTCAATATCCATCCTACAGTGTGGAGTCCAAGACTGCACAACTGTGGTTTTAAGTAGATTTAACATTCCATCTCAAATTTTAGAAACATAGAAACATAGAAAATAGGTGCAGGAGTAGGCCATTCGGCCCTTCTAGCCTGCACCGCCATTCAATGAGTTCATGGCTGAACATGCACCTTCAGTACCCCATTCCTGCTTTCTCGCCATACCCCTTGATCCCCCTAGTTGTAAGGACTTCATCTAACTCCTTTTTGAATATATTTAGTGAATTGGCCTCAACAACTTTCTGTGGTAGAGAATTCCACAGGTTCACCACTCTCTGAGTGAAGAAGTTTCTCCTCATCTCGGTCCTAAATGGCTTACCACTTATCCTTAGACTGTGACCCCTGGTTCTGGACTTCCCCAACATTGGGAACATTCTTCCTGCATCTAACCTGTCTGAACCCATCAGAATTTTAAACGTTTCTATGAGGTCCCCTCTCATTCTTCTGAACTCCAGTGAATACAAGCCCAGTTGATCCAGTCTTTCTTGATAGGTCAGTCCCGCCATCCCGGGAATCAGTCTGGTGAACCTTCGCTCCACTCCCTCAATAGCAAGAATGTCCTTCCTCAAGTTAGGAGACCAAAACTGAACACAATACTCCAGGTGTGGCCTCACCAAGGCCCTGTACAACTGTAGCAACACCTCCCTGCCCCTGTACTCAAATCCCCTCGCTATGAAGGCCAACATGCCATTTGCTTTCTTAACCGCCTGCTGTACCTGCATGCCAACCTTCAATGACTGATGTACCATGACACCCAGGTCTCGTTGTACCTCCCCTTTTCCTAATCTGTCACCATTCAGATAATAGTCTGTCTCTCTGTTTTTACCACCAAAGTGGATAACCTCACATTTATCCACATTATACTTCATCTGCCATGCATTTGCCCACTCACCTAACCTATCCAAGTCACTCTGCAGCCTCATAGCATCCTCCTCGCAGCTCACACTGCCACCCAACTTAGTGTCATCTGCAAATTTGGAGATACTACATTTAATCCCCTCGTCTAAATCATTAATGTACAATGTAAACAACTGGGGCCCCAGCACAGAACCTTGCGGTACCCCACTAGTCACTGCCTGCCATTCTGAAAAGTACCCATTTACTCCTACTCTTTGCTTCCTGTCTGACAACCAGTTCTCAATCCATGTCAGCACACTACCCCCAATCCCATGTGCTTTAACTTTGCACATTAATCTCTTGTGTGGGACCTTGTCGAAAGCCTTCTGAAAGTCCGAATACACCACATCCACTGGTTCTCCCTTGTCCACTCTACTGGAAACATCCTCAAAAAATTCCAGAAGATTTGTCAAGCATGATTTCCCTTTCACAAATCCATGCTGACTTGGACCTATCATGTCACCTCTTTCCAAATGCGCTGCTATGACATCCTTAATAATTGATTCTATCATTTTACCCACTACTGATGTCAGGCTGACCGGTCTATAATTTCCTGTTTTCTCTCTCCCTCCTTTTTTAAAAAGTGGGGTTACATTGGCTACCCTCCACTCGATAGGAACTGATCCAGAGTCAATGGAATGTTGGAAAATGACTGTCAATGCATCCGCTATTTCCAAGGCCACCTCCTTAAGTACTCTGGGATGCAGTCCATCAGGCCCAGGGGATTTATCGGCCTTCAATCCCATTTATATTCTATTCTCCTTGCCATAAAACCCAGCACTTCTTTATGTTTTTGTATTCACTTGAAGTGCTGCTTTTAATGTCTTGTGAACCAAAACCCCAAATCTTCCTGCTCTCGCACATCATCTAACCTTTCCTTATTTAAAGTATAATCATTATTTTTTTTACAAAAATGTGCCATCATCATCATAGGCAATCCCTCGAAATCGAGGAAGACTTGCTTCCACTCTAAAAATGAGTTCTCAGGTGACTGTACAGTTCAATACCTCACACTTACTGACATTAGACATGATCTGCCACTTTCGTGCCTATTCCAACATCCTATTAATACTTCCTTATAGCTTCCTTTGGTCTTTCAGAATTACTTACTATTCTAACTTTAGTATTACTTACTTTAGTATCATCTGCAAATTTGAACACCACTCCCTCTTAGCCCTATATCCAAATCATTCAAGTGCACTGTAAATAGAAGTGGTTCCAGAACAGAACGCTGTGCGACATCGCTACCTACTTACAACCACTCTGAAAAATTATCCTCCGCTCCCTACTTTAAGGAGTGGCTTCTGATGAATTTCCCACCCTCATCTGGTAGGAGTCACGCCAGGCAGCTGCTTATTTTACAGTCCTAATTGATTTCATGAGCTATGGCGTCACAAATCCTTCTTAATGTTTACAGTACCAGGTGAAATATGCACACTTCAGCACCAGGGAAAGGAAATTGTGATGTGCATTGTGCATATATTTTCACAACCCATCCAATCTCAGTTGAGATTGGCTGCTCTGTCCACTTGCCAAAGTGCTAGACTTTTCAGTCTGGGAAGCTCTCATAAGAACATAAGAAATAGGAACAGGAGTAGGCCATGCAGCCCCTCAAGCCTGCTCTGCCATTCAATAAGATCATGGCTAATCTGTTCATGGACTCAGCTCCACTTCCCCGCCCACTCCCCATAACCCCTATCCCCTTATCGTTTAAGAAACTATTTCTGTCTTAAATTTATTCAATGTCCCAGCTTCAGCAGCTCTCTGAGGCAACGAATTCCACAGATTTACAACCCTCTGAGAGAAGAAATTTCTCCTCATCTCAGTTTTAAATGGGCGACCCCTTATTCTAAGATCATGCCCTCTAGTTCTAGTCTCCCCCGTCAGTGGAAACATCCTCTCTGCATCCACCTCGTCAAGCCCCCTCATAATCTTAGTTGTTTCGATAAGATCACCTCTCATTCTTCTGAATTCCAATCAGTAGAGGCCCAACCTACTCAACCAATCCTCATAAGTCAAGCCCCTCATCTCCGGAATCAACCTAGTGAACCTTTTCTGAACTGCCTCCAAAGCAAGTATATCCTTTCGTAAATATGGAAACCAAACTGCACGCTGTACTCCATGTGGACATCACCAATACCCTGTATAGCTGTAGCAAGACTTCCTTGCTTTTACACTCCAATAAAGGCCAAGATTCCATTGGCCTTCCTGATCACTTGCTATACAAAGTGTGCAAAAATGCATTATAATGAAGAGAAGCCTCCTTCACTGAATTTGCCCCAATGTACTGTTTCATTCATGCCTCTTGACTTGAAAGGATGATATAGAGTTCTGATTACAAGTTTCTGAACTCCTGCACTGGGGAAATAGCTTCCATTACTGCATTTCCTTCAATGCATGTCTTTAACACTTTGGGGCTGAAATTGAGCCCCGTCCCAAACGGGGTGTAACTACTGTTTTTAAAATCCGGAGAAATTCAAGACTTCTAACGGTTGTGTTATCAGCGGGGCGGAAGTGCGGGCAGGTCAGAACGGCCGTTGCTCCGAGTCATCAGCGCCGCGGGTTCTGTTAAAGGGGAGGCTGCTGCGAACTCTGCAAAGTTTTTAGTTAGGTCCACTGGGCCACCAGGGAGGGTTTCGGCCAAGAGGGGGTGCCAGTCTGCCTGTTGGCGGCTCGGCCGAACCCATGGGCATAATTGTCGGCCCAAAATAAAAAAACAAATGGAGTCGCCGGCAGCGCGACCGCCCCTTTAAGGGCGGACGCACCGTCCAGCCACAGCCCGCTGGGGATAGCTGTCAGTGGTCCCGACTGGCAGCGGCGGCGCTCCCATGGGGCAATTTCCCCCGGGGCAATACCGTGCCAGGTGTGGAAAGGGGGTCGTCGGCGACCGTTGTGGTGTCGGCGTGTGCCCGACGCAGCGGGAAAACTGGCAGAGTGGAAACCCGTTCCCGCCTCTTCTGTCCCGGGAGCAATTTCAGATGGGACGGCCCATCTTAGAGGCAGTAATGGAGCTTATGTAGGGGGGCAATTTCGGCCCCTTTATCTGTAACTCCAAAAATGTGGTACAGATTGAATTAAAAAGGCTTCTTGTGGTTGGTCTTCAAAGAGGCCATTCTCAATAGCACTAGTGAGAGGAATTGGGCACACTCCATGCAGAAACTCCTTGGCTGATACAGTCGTTAACAATGTTCGCCATGTGACTGTTCAAATGTTCAATGACAATGGGCCATAATTTGCGGCCCCTTCGGATGCATATGAGGTGCGCGCACACCCGTAGTGGCTGTGCAAGTTCCGGGTTTAGGCATGTGCTGCGCATGCGCTAAAACTCAGACTTGCGATCTGTCAAGAATTCTTTTGACAGAACGCTTGAATCCCTGGGAAAAAGTCTCCCCGGGCGGAGAGTTGGACAATTTGCCCAACTTCTGCCCAGCGAATGCTTGTGAATTTCTTACGCCTGGTAAAAGTTTTCATTCATTTAAACATTAAAACACATGTACAATAAAGTAATCTTATTTTTTAGCCCCTTTAAAAATTGAATTTATTTTTTAAAAAATGAGTTTAAAATGTTTAATTATATTAATTTTAAATATGTAAGGCTGGATTTTCGGGTGCTTTCCCCACTAATGATCCTCGGTTCCTTGTTTGCGGCGGTGCTTGGAAGTACCGCCGGGGAGAACTGCGTCGGAATTGTAATGACTCGGATTGCATTATCGTCCGAGTTTCGGCACTCACCCGACTCATACACTGCGCCCGAAAACCACCAGGTAAAACCTAGCGGTGCAACCCTGCCAGCATCAATAAGTTGGAAAACCTGAAAAAAGGTAAGTTAGAGTTCTTAGTTTTTAATTTTTTTGCAGCGATTTGTTAGGTAAGGATCTTGGCAATGTCTTTTGAATGTTTTTTTAAATTTTTTTTCCCCCCTCCCAAGGCCTCTCTCGCAGCACTCCCGGCCCCACACCAAAGCTGGCGAGGATCGTGTTTTTGCGTCGCGAATAATTGTGCAAAGCCTATCTTTGCGCAGACCCCAAAGGCCGAAGTTAGGCCTTAAATCGGTAACGCAGCGAAAACGGCAATTTTCACGTTTTGCTTACGTTTTCGCCCAAAAACGGTGAATCCCGAAAATCCAGCCGGTTATGTTTTTTAAAATGTATTTGTTATATTGAATGTATTTTTTATGTGATCCTCACTCATGCTTATCGGCATTCTGTACATACGGAATCACCATAAGCATGAATGGGGATCCCCTTCTTTGGTTGGTTGGGCTGGTATACGTGATCCCAGGGATGCTTGCGAACTGCATGCGCCCCTGGGATACGTGGGCCTCTATGCATGTCTGCGCGCAGAGGCCCAGAACCGCAAGTCTCTGTGGATCCCAAGGCAGAAAGTAAGTTTGTAGATGTTTTGCTGGTCAGAGGCTTCTGCCCGTGGGACCGTAAATTCAGGCCCATCATTGCACCGAGAATAATTGGAATATTTTAAA
The DNA here is from genome assembly GCF_044704955.1 of Pristiophorus japonicus. Taxonomy (NCBI): domain Eukaryota; kingdom Metazoa; phylum Chordata; class Chondrichthyes; family Pristiophoridae; genus Pristiophorus; species Pristiophorus japonicus. Next base: position 96,252,942 of record NC_091980.1, read on the forward strand.
AACTAATTTCTAAGTAGCACTTAGCAATTGAGCTTCTGCCTCCTTTATGGTGATCTAGCGCTGATGAAGACAAATTTCTTTAGGGAGTCCAACTTCCAACAAAATGATTGAAGGGCACTAGGTTGTTTTGACTGCAGCACTTAACTGACTCTCCACACACAAAAGTTTGAATACATTCTCCTAATGACTGCCATCTGTAGTTGCAACATGCTGATTCTGATTTCGAATTTGTGTGTGGTTGGTTATTTTATTTAAGCTGTAATTTAGTTTTTCCATTTTATTTCTCTCCAACCTGAGGAAGATGATTTTCTAGGAGACTTCTGACTACTGATAGAAACATAGAAAATAGGTGCAGGAGTAGGCCATTCGGCCCTTCGAGCCTGCACCGCCATTCAATGAGTTCATGGCTGAACATGCAACTTCAGTACCCCATTCCTACTTTCTCGCCATACCCCTTGATCTCCCTAGTAGTAAGGACTACATCTAACTCATTTTTGAATATATTTAGGGAATTGGCCTCAACAACTTTCTGTGGTAGAGAATTCCACAGGTTCACCAATCTCTGGGTGAAGAAGTTTCTCCTGAGATGACACATGCAAATCAGAAATACCTGCAGATTTTAACAATAGTGTTCAACGGGTGATCCTGGATTGGCCACCCATGATGCACCTCTCTCGCCTTGACTCAGTGCCAAGTTCCAAATACAAACTGTGCAGGTATTTTCTAAAAGCACCTCAGCCATGACCCGAGGTGTCAATTTAAAAAAAAAAATGTGCCACAAGTATTTTTACTCCTTAGCACTCTCATCTTAGAGTCAGAAGCTCATGGGTTCAAGCCGCACTCCAGAGACTGGAGCACTTAATCTAGGCTGGGACTTCTGTGCAGTACTGAGGGAGTTCTACATTGTCAGAGGTGCCGTCGTTTGGATGAGGCGTTCAACCGAGGTACTGACTGTCCTCTTAGATGAACGTATAAGATCCTACAGCACTATTGGAAGCTGAGCAGGGAAGTTCTCCCCGGTGTCCTGACCAACATTTGTCCCTGAACCAACAACTAAACAGATGATATGGTCATTTTTTTCATTGCTGTTTACAAAATTGGCTGCCGCGTTCCTACATTACAACAGTGAATACACTTCAAAAGTATTTCATTCTCTGTAAAGTGCTTTGGGGTGTCTTGAGGTCATGAAAGGTATTCTATAAATGCAAGTCTGTCTTTCTCCCAATTTATTTCCATTGTAATATACAACTGGCGGCCAATTGGTTATCGCTCATTTAAACAGTGTTGGCAAAAGTTAAAATGGTTCCCTTGATTTTTTAAGGAATGCCTGGTTCTGCGGAATCCAGTGTGGACATGTTACGATATTTTCAATAATGGCATTTTTGAGCAGTTTATTTATTTGTTTAAACTCTTCAGGGATAGTGTTGAATAAGGATGGAAGTGAAGCACACGTGAGCCAAAATCTATGAGAGGCTATTAAGATTTCAGTTTTCAGGTGCTGCTTCACATAATTAAAGTTTAGTTTCTGCAATCCTTGTGTGATTCTGTTTCCTGAGCAGTGTTTGCTGGAATATTATTGTGGCTAGCTTCTACAGATTGAACCTCCCTAATCCAGAACTCCCTTATCCGGAACCACCCCATGTCCAGAACCATTCCGGGCCACCGGGTGGCGCATGCACAGAACTCCGACATGAACAAATTGAAGTCCTTCCTTGCCGCCGACTCCTGCAATCGCTGGCCTGACCCCATGATCCACCGTGCCTGTGCCCCCCCACCCCCCTAATCTCTCTGCCGCAATCCCAGCCCCAAGCCAGCCAGCCCCAATATCCCCTTGCTCAGTACCTGTACCATCCAATTTAACCTGACCACCCCTCGTCCGGAAAAAATTCCTTATCCAGAACAGGCCAGGTCCTGAGGGTTCCGGATAAGGGAGGTTCAACTTGTACTAAGTGACTGTCATGGCGCAAGTGTCCTTGCTTTGCATTTGGCAATATAATTACATTTTGCCTGAGTAGCAAATTCCTGGTGATGTTCTGGCAATCTTACATTGTACATTTAGTTTGTGGTTCCTTATGAAGTGGGGTGGGGGGGTAGAAAAGGATTCATTAGCACTTGGCACAGCATACTGGTTCCAACTGCTATGCTGAAAAATAGTCACTGGAGGAGTACAGATATTTGTGGCACATTTAAAAACAAATTGCACCTCGATTCATGGCTGAAGTGCCTTCTGGCATTTACCTGCACAATTTGTATTTGGAATCCACTCTGACACCCAACTCCTCATCCAGCAGCAAACATAAAGTGACTGAGAGAAATGGCTTCCTTTATATGTATTTGGCACCATGAAATAGTGCTGAATTAAATAGATAAAATCAAGCCTCAATTCACTGCAAGGTAAAGAGCATGGATGCACACGCAAAAATTTAATTGATTTTTTTCTGTAATTTGTCTCGTATAATAATCTTTGATAACGCAGGAAGGTTCTGCCAGGCTGTTTAATATTCTAGCTGTCTGCTGAGCTGTGTACATATTCAAGTGTCAAGCTGTCAGTCTTCCACAAGTATATTCAATTCACCCTGCTTCTTGTAGCAAATGACAGTTGGATCTGTAAAGCACTTGTCAGCCATATTTTTATTTGCTGACTTCCAATTTCCCTTTGATTTTCCTTCTGTTTTTCTCCTTTATTCTGAAGGTAATAACTCATACTGGGGTACAACTCCATGGGTATCAGTATCTCTAATACTTTGCTCAAGGGGTCATTATTCTTCTGAGAACATGAACTATACATGTAGGCAGGCTATTTTACATGTTTAGAGGGTTCAATCCGAGCCTCATCCTGTTTACGACCAATATTCACACATGCGTGCACACGCACACATGCTCATTTCTATCACAGAATGAGAATGAATCTTGTCCATTTTATTTTGTCCTCATCCACATCTCTATCCTGAGACATTGAGGAAATTTTACATATCCTCACCACTGCCTTTGCTGACTTTGACTAATTGAGCAGCTGGGACCCTCTTGTTCTGCATGGCTCACTGCTCCTGCACCACACAATACCAGAATCCACTAAGCCATTGGGGTAGTTCCTGAGCTGTATCTGAATCAGTATCAAAACTGAGACAACTCTGAGTTTTGTGGAGTCACGCCAATATAAATCGGGAGCAAGCTCTACAGTCATAAATAGCATTTCAACAAACTACCATTGATGCATAACTACCCCGCCTACCTGTAGTCAGCCCACTCTCCCGTGAAGCAAGTTTTCTTCAGTTCACTTATGCTTGGTATCCATATTTAAGATAGAAATGAAACAATGAAAGTTTTTCCTTGAATTGTGCCACACTCTTCCATCTTTTCTGATTCATGAAACTGGCCCATTGTGTAAATGGGGGCTAGTTCATTAATTCAAAGGAAGTTAAAAAGATGACTGAGTGGATAATGTCTCCAGGTGTCAGTACACATGAAACTTGATACATCTATAGCCCAATTAGTATTCTGAAGGGATGTCAGAACAGCATGTTAATTTTGATAACTCAAGTTTTTTTGGGGATATAAATGAACTGCTAACTTACTTGCACTTTGATTTGACTGAGAATTACTGAGGGAACTGAAAAAACTGCATTCAGATGCTGGTCAGTAAACAGGCATGCAGACGTAATTTCCAGATCTGTAAAAATGTAGACACCCCAGCTTTCTCTCAATTCTTTCCATGTAGCAATTTTGCTCCATATATTTTGGTTGCTATGTGATAACTGCCTGCAGTAAAATGAAGTTTTAAAAACTGCATTTTTAAATAAACATCACTTTTTTCCAGAAAATAATGGCCTAATTCACACTTTCTGTTGTAAGAATTAGTTGTTTCATGCAGGATTAACCAGGTGATTCACCACAGAGGAGCTTTTTGGTACCAGAATTGCCAATACTTTTAGAGCCCAAATTGTAAATGACTTACATACCCTTGAATCTCTCTTTTGTCTCGTTCAAGTACTGTGTTTGTGCTATTAAATTGGTAGAAGGCTGAGATGCTTGTGTTGAAAGTGGAGAATCATTCCACTGCAAAACCGGCATCTTTTGTCTGGTATCTACTTACAGACTGATTAATGTCTAGCCTTGTATTATGCCAGCAGTTCAGTCACAGCAGGAAGTATTTTCCTTTCACAAACTCCATGCAGCAAGTCTAGCTGGCTCTGCCTTAGACACTACTATCTTGCAATATTATAGCCATTGTTTTCAGCATTCAGGGTAAAATTTGAGCTATCGATTTTCAGCTGCCAAAAACCTTGTGCTTGGAACCTGAGTGTTTAGAACTGGCAACGATCTGAATGTCAAAACATGTTAGGCTCTGGAGTCATTTATGTATCCTGACATGCATGAAGAGTGATTTTAATGATTTGAAGCATTTTCTGAAATGTTTAACTATTCTGTTTCTGCAGTGCAGTAAAAATCAACGAGAAAGAAATAACTTGCATTTATATAGCACCCTCATGACCACAGAACATCCCAAAGCATTTTGCAGCCATTAAAGTACTTTTGAAGTGTAATCACTATTGTAATGTAAGGAAAAACAGAAGTCAATTTATGCACAAACAGCAATGAGATAAATGACCAGATAACGTAATTTAAGGATGTTGGTTGAGGGGGTAGAGTAGATAAAAGGGGCCTTGGTTTACCTCTTGTCTCAAAGATGGAAGCTAAAAAAAAAAACCCAAATAATAGTTGGAGATCCTTCTGATTCTGAATTTGAGTTATGCCTCCAGCTATGCTGGATTAGCTCTGACAAAATCACTGTTATACTGATGCTAGTTTAGAGGATCAGGAAAATAATTCAAGCTAACAATGATTTGTGGAGCTTCAGCTGACCCACACCATTACGTGTCCTGGGAGGAGAAGCAAGGACCACCAATTTTTGATCGGCTATTGGTGATGATAGTGGAAAAGTTAAAGGAGTTCTTGGTCTAATTGTTGAGTGCGTGTATCTATTTTCTCTGGTGGTCTATATGGAGGGTTCAAAGCAATTTTTTACGGTGGAGGATCCATCCTTTAGCCATGATGTATCTGTTGCAAATATATCTGTTTTCTCTGTTATTGTTGGCTGGTTAATTGGGGAAAGGAGTTACTACTCTCCAGTAGAATGTCTCTGTTAGATCATGTTGATGTGGCGGTTCCCCTGTGATTTATAATGGAGAGCGATCGATCATACTTGGCAGGCTTGGGAAGCTTTGTGTTTGGGATGAACTTTCATCTGCGACTTCATGGTTGCATAAAACTTACAGGATCTGAAACAGCACCCTGTATGGGGGGGAGAAAGTGAAACACCCATCCCAAAGGGTGTCCCTTGTGGAGAACTTTAGGGAAACTTAATTACTGGAACAGGCTGCTCTGAAAATTCAATTTACTTGCAACAGATGCATTGGGCTGGATTTCCGGATCCTTTGCGCTCTGGGGTCTCGCCCCGGAGCGGTGTGAAATGGGCGGCAAGGTCTTCTGGGTCGGTCAGGAACTTCAGGTCAGGTTTTGTGCCAGCGCTTAGAAGCATCGCCGGGAAGAGCTGCCCTAGGTGTGCAATGACTCTCGTTGCGACACCGGTGCGTTTTGACTTGCACCCGACCGTACGCCTCGAAGCGTGCCCCGTGATGACCTGCAGGTAAACCAGAGCGGTCCAGCCATGCCGGCAGCGGTGAGGTAGGTAAAGTGCAGAAAAGGTAAGTGTGAGTGTTTATTCTTTTAATTTTTTTGAGAGATTTGTGTTGTGGTGGTGTGGGCAATGTTTTGGGAATGTTTTTGTGTCCCCCCCCCCCCCAAAGCGCCTCTCAGAGCGCTCCCGGCTCGGCACTTTCATTGGCGAGGTTTCCATTTTTGCGCTGCAAAAGCAGTACAATGCCTCCCTTCGCGCTGCACAACCTGGCGCAGGGCCCAGACAGCGAAAATTTCTTACAAGAGCGCAACCTATTCCTGGCCGGTAACTTTCCTGCCCCGCCTCCGATTTCGCCCCGAAAAGGGCAAAACCGAAAATCCAGCTCATTATGTGTAACAGAATTAACAACATATCAATGAGGAAAACATCCAACTTGTGAATACTGAAACTGTAATATATTTATGCTTGGGGTCACCTGACACCAGAGGGCGCCACTGTCGGATGTCATGCAGGTAATACAGGAAGTCAACTCTTGTACTTATCCGAAGTGGGAATAAAAGAGATCGGGTACACACCCGTGGCAGTTTATAATAACAGTTGTGTTATTCCAGAAACCCTGTCATTTCCTGCTAGTCATTTAGAGCTACATGTTAGCTCTGCCATTCAATGAATAGAAAGAAGCTTTTTCACAGATGTTTGCAATAGCATTTTAGGATTCTGTGCCCACAGTAAAAGCAGTACCTTTGGCCTGGTTAAATGATAAGGATAGAATTTAACCATATAACTGTAATATGCATAGATTATTGTTACCCTGAGCACTCGAGGGTCACGGAATTATTATTACTCTTGAGTACTGAGGGTTGTGACAGATTATAGTTAGCTGTGAGTACTGGGCTGCACACCAAATGGGAATGGCCCGGATATTGCGTTAATAACAGTGAGGCTATCAGCGCTCTCTGTTATTACAGAGTAAATCAGACACCAACTTCTGGAGTCTGCACATGCGTGGAAATTCAGATGTTGCTGTCAGTGTTATCCTGTTCACCCATGGGCTGTGCTACATCAGTACCTCGCTGATTGATTTCAATGCCGAGTCTATGTCGGAGCATGATGTTGCTGTACTTGCCCACTAGTTATCTACGAAACACGCCAGAAAAAGTTAGGGCTGGTGCATTAAATGTGTAAGTGAATGTTGAACGGTGTGATAATTACTGCCAAGCCACCTCTCTAATGATCCCTTATCCTGAGACTATGACCCCTAGTTCTAGATTCTCCAACCAGGGGGAATAGCCTCTCAGCCTCTACCCTGTCAAGCCCTCTAAGAATTTTATACATTTCAGTGAGATCATCTCTCAATCTTCGAAACACCAGAGAATATAGGCCCATTCTACTCAATATCTCCTCACAGGACAACCCTCTCATTCCAGAAGCTGTCCAGAGTATGCTAAAACTGTCCACAGTGAATATGGCAAATGATGTTGGCACTTAGGTGGACAGGTGTGTGAACAGGATTTTGTGTTAAATGTCAGTTCCTTTTGTTCTGATTGTTCATGTCACAGTGCAGAAGTAAACAGTTAATATGATGACTCTTTTGTTTCCATTAATCTGTGTATATAAGGATTATATGAGTTCATTATTATGAGAGAAAAACAAGACATTAGTCATATGTTTAATTGCTTTCCAGATGCTTGGCTCACTATAAGTGGGGAAAGAGTTTTTATTTTCTCTGGGCAGCATTATGGGGACTTTGATTGTCCACCAAAATAATTGCCAATTGAATATTTTTCCTCTAATGCTATGTCATCACATTTTCAGAGCTCAATGATCCAATATTTTGCATCAACATCTTTTTCCATAAGCATTTTAAATACTAAGCAACTTGATATCGGAATATAGTTATAAAATCATAGAATAGTACAACACAGAAGAAGGCCATTCGGCCTCTTGAGTAAGGGCCAGCTCTTTCAAAGAGTAATCCAGTTAGTCCCACTCCCTGTCTCTTTTCCCATATCCCTGCAATTTTTTCTCCTTCAAGTAGTTATTCAATCCGCCTTTGAAAGCTACTATTGCATCTGTTTCCACCAGGCAGTGCATTCCAAATCCTAATCACACATTGTGTAAAAAAAGTTTTTCCGCATGTCGCCTCTGGTTCTTTTGCCAATAACCTTAAATCTGTGCCCTCTGGTTATCGATCCTTCAGCCATTGGGAAACGTTTCTCTTCATTTACTCTTTATCTATACCCTTCATGATTTTAAACATCTCAATTAAATCACCTCTTAGTCTTCTCTGCCCTAAGGAGACGAACCCCAGCTTTTCCAATCTATCCACTTAACTGTAATCTCTTATCTCTGGAACCATTCTAGTAAATCTCTTCTGTACCCGTTCCCAAAGCCTTCACGCCCATCCTAAAGTGCTGTGCCCAGATTTTGACACAATACTCCAGCTGGGGCTGAACTAGTATTTTATAAAGGTTCATTATAATTTCCACACTATTTATGAATCCCGCAGATCTTTTTATCTGCTTTATTAACCTGTCCTGTCACCTTCAAAGATTTGTGTACAAACACCCTCAAGTCTCTCTGTTCTTGCATCCCTTTTAAAATTGTACCATTTAGCTTGTATTGTCTCTTCTCCCTCTTCCTACCAAAATGTACCGCCTCACACTGTTCTGGGTTGAATTTCATCTGCCATGTGTCCGCACATTCCACTAACCTGCCTATATCCTCTTGAAGTCTATTATTATCTTCCTCACTGTTTACTACACTTCCAAGTTTTGTCAAAACTGCAAATTTAAAAATTGTGCCCTATACCCACATCCAAGTCATTAATGTATATCAAAAACAGCAGTGGTTCTAGTACTGAACCTTGGGGAACACCACTGAATACCTCCCTCCAGTCAGAAAAACAACCATTCACCACAATTCTCTGTTTTATATCTTTTCGCAAATTTTGCATCCATGCTGCTACAGCCCCTTTATCCCATGGGCTTCAGTCTTGCTAACAAGCCTGTTATGTGGTACTTTAGCAAACACCTATGAAAATCTGATAGAATTCATTAACAGAAACTGCCATATATTCATATTAAATTACATAATACTTTAAAAATTTGGTTCTGGGTTAATGTATTCTGCTATTATGATTACAACAGACTCAAAGTGCCAATCCTGGAAAAATATCTGGGTGGGGTAAAAGCAACTTGTGTTGTGGGTTTAATCCTTAACCCTACGTGTCTGGCAGATGGAGATTAGGCAATTATAAATGCCCAGGTTACTTACCTGCCCTGGTGTTGCCAGGAGCGAACTGTTCCCGATTGTAATTTGCTCAGCTGAGCAGGCAACAAGAACACCCACCAAAGCCGGTGGGGTCCTTTTTCACATGCATACTGGGTGCCATTGATGTAACTGGGACCCGACTGCAATTTTAACTTGGCAGCCTGAGCAGGAATCTACGGTAAGTTTCCCACCAGGTGAAAAAAGCAGCAAAGAGCATTGTGGCCAGAAGAGACCCAAAAAGGTCAATTCTTTTTACTTTTCTTTTACTTTTCTTGTGGGGTCAGGAGATGCAGAAGGACTCCTCCAGGCCCCACGTGGACAGCTTAGGCCTACCCCTGCTGCAAACTCTACCTCCTTCCTGATGTCAAGACCCCTCCGTGGAACAGCCCCGACAGCCGATCCCTGGGCCTGATTCGCAGAGCAGTGGGTGAGTTTCTAACTCGCACTGCTACACGTCAGAGGAAAACTGGCCTGGAGTTAAAAATCGGGTCTCATGTACCATACTACATGCAAGTAAAACACCTTTCTCCCTATTGTCAACAAAATGAATTTGTATGCAAATTTTATTTCATACTAAAATGAGGAAAAATGTAAAGCTTTTTTCCCCAGTACCACGGTACTCAGGAAAATCTACTTAGCTTCCCACCTCATCCTTCCCAATGAGAAAGCATTTTGCTTCGACTCAGACCATCCATAATTGAAGAAATTACTACTTGATGGCATTAAACTACTGATGCGGAAATGAATAACTAATTAATTGCTGTAATAAATGAATGAGGTTCGCCCTTGTTTTAAATTATGTGTTTCTTTGTACTTGGGAACATGGAAACAGGAGTAGGCCATTCAGCCCTCGAGCCTGCTCCACCATTCAGTGAGATCTGCGACCTAACACCATATCCCTTTGACCCATATCCCTTAACACCTTTGGATAACAAAAAGTTAGCAATCTTCGATTTAAAATTAACAATTGATCCAGCATCAATTGCTGTTTGCGGAAGTGAATTCCACCTTTTGTGTGTAGAAGTGTTTCCCAATTTCACTCCTGAAAGGTCTGGCTCTAATTTTTAGACTATGCCTCGTAGTCCTGGAACCAGCAGAAATAGTTTCTCTCTATCTACCCTATCTGTTCCCCTTAATATCTTGAAAACTTTGAACAGATCGCCCCTTAACCTTCTAAATTCTAGCTAATACAACACTAATTTGTGTAATTTTTTTATTACTGCTGCTGTAAAGTGTGTTGATTTTATTCATAAGAAAGTGCACTTCAGTATTGTTCTATCCATCTATAAAGGTAGCAAAATAACTAAGAGCTGTTTGCATACTTTGTTATTACAAGTAATGAATATTAATCAATTTTCTTAGTTTAGAAACAGCCAAAATATAACTTCCAAAGCTTTAATTTTGAAGAGCTTTTTCAGGTTGGTTTGTTTGCATGTGAAAATATTTAGGGGGTGAAATTGCGTACCGCCCCGTTTGGTGGCGTTAACAACTGCGAGGCGGGAGTTCCTGCGGCAGGCGTGGATATCCTGCCCCATGACCTATATTCAGGTTACCGACCCCAAGAGCAAGTGGAGTGCAAAATGTCGCACTTCACTTGCTCTGTGGGACGCGAATGGGGCGGAAGAACTCCACGAGGGGCGCAGCGCTACCGTGTAGACAAGGCCCTCCCAATCATTAAAGGGGAAGGCCAAGCTACCGACTCTGTGGGGAAAAATGGGGCCATCCCTGGACTGCTGGCTGCACGATTGAGCAGGAAGAAGGCCGCGAGCAGGAAGTCGGCCATTTTTTTTTCAATTCCCCACCTGTCCTTTAATTTTCGCCCAACATGCAGCCTACAGCAACTTCAGATGGCACTACTGAATATTCGCTCCTGGGGCAAAAACGGGTCGCAGCGCATCACCAGCGCAGCAGAGCCGGGCGCGACCAGTTACCACTGGAATTTTGTGGAGCTGTTAACGACACTGTGTCCAGGCGAAAAGTTGTTAGCGGCGTCGCTGCCAGGAGGCCCAAACATCCTGAATTTCTCACCCGTTGACTTGTATGTCAGAAATCCCTAATGGAAAAATTATCTGGTCTGAACAAAACAGTTTGCATTGATTGAACTGCAATCCTTTCATTAGTGCTGTTTCTGAGGTATTTAAAATGTTGACTTTAGGATCAAAACTTCTTGAAGCTTCTGTTTGTTAAACCTTTCCAACATTGTTGTTGTTTCTATTGGCAACAGTTTTTAATGATTGTTCACAAACCTATTCTTTCCCAGTGATCATGGCCCTATAGTATGTATACCAGATTGTTTCAGAATATAATTCTATGGATACAGTATGTATCCTGAACAGTTTTAGGATGAGCAACGATGGGATTATAAAAACGACGCTTCTCACCTTTCAATGTGGACACAAATGACTATGTTCTTCAGGCTTCTACTTCATTTTTAGGTCAGTAATCATGGACCATAATGCACGCTGTACACACATGTGTCTGACAGGAAATTGACTTAATGGACCTCTGTTTAATATTCTGAAATGTACAAGTATAAAGGTTGCTTCCTCCCTTGTTTGACATTCCAGTTTTATTAGATAATTTTCATTATTCAGTTGATCCAATTTAGTATATGGCATGCAACATGAATCATTTGTGCCTCGAACCTCAGAATAATCCATTAACCTGGCTTCTTTGTTGGTACTGTTGCGCTGTCCTGTACTGTATCTTCTAATGTTCAATGCTGCATATCACTGCAGGAGTGGCTAATCAGCCTTTTACCCAACAGATTTTCATAGTTGTATTATCTTAGCCTTTTGATTAATATGTGTGATAAAATATACTGAGAGCACCTTGATCTGTTTAAATTATAACTGTTAGTTTGTTTTCAGACTTTGTGATCTAGTTCCCATTAATGGCAATATCCATTTAATGGGATGCAAGTCCAATATCTGTATTGGACCGAAAGGAGTAAAAGAAATTACAAGAACAGTTTAAATTGAGAATTCCATTGTGTAGATACAATTTGAAGCTAGCAACCCTGCAAGTAAAAGCAACAGAATTTAATTTGCATGTAGTTGACCCCAGCACTGTGAACTCTTCGATGAGTGCTGATTAGATTTGTTATAAACCGATGAAGTATAATTCCTGCTGCATGACTGATTGATTGGGTTTTGCACAAGCCATTGCTGCCATCACTTGCAAAAAAGACAATGTTATACCTTTTATTAAGAATCCAGTACATATTTTTCTCAGAGTAGTTAATGAATTGTTTACCATTTACCATTCAGCGACCAGCACGTGACGTTTCCAGACCAGGAAGATCCGAGGTTTGGTCCCTGGCAGGGCAGCACTGAGCTGCTCCAACTGGCCTGAGCATCTTCAGTTAGGAGAGGAAAATCCTGATAACTATCAGTGACCTCTGCTAGGAAATGTTTTTTTTTTGTGGCCATTTGACGAGCCCAGGAAGACTAAACTCAGTTTGGTGATCCCTATTGTCGAGCAACAACACAACATTCAAATTTGTTCAATAAAAGTGGTCATTGTCACCCATGGAACTGCAATCTCTGCCTTCAGGCGAAGAGTAGTTTTGTGTACTCTTGACCAACGTATCTTTGTCGGCCCCGCACAGCCCAGGACCAGCTTTTGCAATGTTAAATTCTGCACATGTGCGAATTGCGAATGGGCCGCAGAGCCCTTTAAAGTAGGGTGACCATATTTTCTAAACCGATTTCGGGGACACAGAGGGCGGGCACGCAGCAAAGTAGCCAGGATGGAAAATGTAGGTTGTGCAGCATAGCGAGGCAAATTTTTTTAGCAGGTTATATTTTAAAATTTGCACATATACACTACAAATGTGCATATAATTCCCATGGATGTGACATCACACTATTGAATCGCATTTAGACAGCTGACCACACCCTTCTCCTCCCCCAACCAGTGACTGGGGTCACTCCTGATCTCAACACCCCGAGTGACTGAGGTCATACCTGACGCAACCTCCCCACACACAAATGTCTAGGATTAATGTACTCACCAACCAGTTATCCAATCACAAATATTACACAGATGACCACAGCTATCCATAGTCTCCTTTTAACTTGATGTTGCTCTATTTGCTTCTGTTCATGAGTCTTTTTATTGTAATGGCGATGGAAAACCCCGCTGGATTCGCTGACAGTGTCAGGTGGGAGGCTTATCTCGAGTTTCAGATTTGGATGTTGAAAGGAAGAGTTCTGGTTGACAGTGGATTTACTCAGTTTATTTCTAACACGTGAGCTCAGAAACTAATCGGGAGGACTTGCTGGTGCTGCTGTGCGAATCGGGTAGGTGGCTCATTAGAGTGCAGCCGGCCAGCTGCGAAGGCCAATTTGGCGCACAGATACTGCTCACTGGTCTGGGAAAGAAGACGGGAAGCAAAACCGTCCGAGTGTCTGATCCTGGGCTGTGGGAGAGCGACGATTAGAGGGGAGGGGCTAATGAGGGGAGAGGAGGGCCTTAGAGCTGCAAACTGACAGCTCAGGTCAGGTGGGGTACACTTCACGGATGGGTCTTGGAAACCGGAGATTCTTCCGGGGACATTATTTGCCCGGGGTCACATTGCCTCATCCGGCGTCTGTCCCCAGAAAACTGGGACATGTGGTCAGCCTACCTTAAAGGGGCCATGCACCCCAAAAAAAAATTAGGGAGAACATTGCTCTTGATGCTTCGTTAAACTCCTGGCTTAATCCCACCATACAAAATAAGAAATATTCTGTTTTCTCATAAATTGATTTCATGTAGTGTGCTCACAGTCCCTTGAGGCAATATTTCTCATTATGTTCAACTTTAATCTTCAGAATGAATATTAAGACCGTTACTGATATTTATTGATGTCAGCATGCTGACATTTATTATAGCCTGTTTGAGTACTTGATATCATTGAAGTGAGGTAACTATAATATTTTATGTTTAATATGTTTCGTTCTTTACAGTAGTTTGAGCATTGCAGTAATGTACCCAATGTGAAAGTGGTGTACCTTGTCTGAGATAAGCCACCTCTGTAAGGTACCTGGGTTCTACATTAATTTCTGTTCCTTTCTCAAAAAAAGAAATGAGACAGGGGGACAAAAGGACATTTTTAAATTGTCTCGGATCCAAATGCGTTTGTGGTGTGAAACACGATGCACTGACGCAACCATGACAACTGTTTTGCTCAATCTCTCAAAAGGAAATGTCAATGTTTTTTCTGAATAGTCTTGTAGCTTTGGGAATGCTCTTCTTCATATAAATAAGAAAATTTTGGGGGTGAAATTGCGCCCCGCCCCAGTTGGGGGCGGTACCAGCTGTGAGGCGGTACTTCCTGCGCCAGGTGTAGAGGTCCAGCCCTGGCAGCTAAATTGGGCTTACTGCCCCCGAGAGGAAGTGGAGCGCTAACCTTTGAGAATTTTCCAGCGGAGAGGTGCATGGTGCTGGTGTGAGCACAGGACCCTCTCCTTCCATTAAAGGGGAGGGCACGCTGCGGACTTTGCATTAGCGACAAAGGGCCAGCACTACACCACTGGGGAGCGTGGTGCCGTGGCAGCAGCCCAGCACAGAAGCGGAGTGCTAGACTGCAACATGGCGGCACGGACCCCACGATTTGAAGATGGAAAGGCCACGACCGGTAAGTTAGCCAATTTAAAAAATGTCAGCGCTACACCTCCCCTTTAATTTTCGGCCCGCGAGCGGCCTAAAACCCGGTATGCATTGCCTGCGGCGGCCTCACGGGGCGATACCAAATTTTCGCTCTGGGGGGGAAAACGGGTTACTATGCATCATCGCCGGCACAGCCACCCGGAGCGCTACCGGCAGGAGCGGGGTGCTACTGGTTAGCGCCACCGTTAAACTCCCGCGGGATTTCACGGGAGTTGGTAGTGGTGTCATGCCCGTGCGAAAAGTTTTTGTGGCACATCAGCGCCCCCTGGAGATGCTAACGGGAGGTGCAAACGACCCGAATCTCTTCCCTTTTACATCTTGTACTGGAAGGGGCACTATACGTCAAAGAGTTGACAAATAATATTCCCCCAACATAACATACTTTAGTGTGACTCCTGATTTATAGTATAGTATTTGGCAGTCCCTCGTATCGAGGATGACTTGCTTCCACACCAAAAAGGGATGAGTTCAGAGGTGTTTCAATGAGGGACCGGACATTCTAAGTCCCGAACTACATATTGAAGGGTGGAAGATGCCTGTGCGTGGATTCTTTTAACGTGGGGTGGCCATTGCACACCAGCCACCACTCGGGCTTGACAGAGCTAGGTCTTGATCCAGTGGCAAGGGTTAAGCAAGACGACCGGAGACCAAGCTCTGCTGCACGGACCTAGTGCGCACACATGCTCCTATTATCCATAGATCGCAGTGTGGGCTGGCCCGTCCTGCCCCTGGGCCCTCGTCTCTTCTGGGCCCCGAACCCTCACCTCTCCTGGGCCTTAATCATGATGCTCCTGGGCCCCGATCTCTCTCCACTCCTCTGCCCCGATCAAAAATGGAGCAGTCAGTAACATCTTGGAGACATCAAATATCAACACACTGTTATTTGAAATATCAAAATATTAAACTCCAGCCTAGTTGAAGGGTTATTAACATCAGCAGAAACAAACAGTAACTAACAAAATGAATATGATTTAGTGGGGATGTGAATAACAGCAGCAATAACAGCAGAATCCAAACCCTTTAGTCACTTGTGAACTCGCTAATGTGTCAGCAGCGGGATGACTGACTGAATCCCTTTCCTACACACTGAGCAGGTGAATGGTCTCTCCCCAGTGTGAACTCGCTGGTGTGTCTGCAGGTGGAATGACTTAGTGAATCCCTTTCCACACGTGGAGCAGGTGAACGGCCTCTCCCCGGTGTGACTGCATCGATGAATTTCCAGGTCAGACGGGGAATTGAATCCCTTCCCACAGTCCCCACATTTCCACGGTTTCTTCGTGGTGCAGGTGTCCTTGTGTCTCTCCAGGTTGAACGATCAGTTGAAGCCTCGTCCACCCATACAACACGTGTATGGTTTCTTCCTGCTGTGAATGGTGCGATGTTTTTTCAGGCTATGTAACTGGTTAAAGCTCTTTCCACAGTCAGTGCACTGGAACACTCTTACTCCGGTGTGTGTGTCTCAGTGCTTTTCCTGTCACACTGATGTTTGAAATCTTTTCCCAGACAGAACAAACAAACATTTCTCCTTCCACATTCAAAGGCCAATGATATTCAGATCCTGAGGAGTCGAGTGACTCTGTCAGATCTTGACGTGATGTTTAGTTTGAGTTTCTCTTCTGCAACTCCTCCCTTTCTAATACCTGACAGACCAACTCAGGATCCACTCCTCAAGCAACGCGATTGGTTGCAGAACACGCTGATCCCTGGGCCCTCTGGCCTCTGAGCTCTCTTCCTGTTGGTTCCCAGGGCAATCAATCACCACTCGCCAACATTACGCTGCCAGATGAAGTTGAGGGGCTCAGAGGAAGAAATAAAATGAGGCAGTGAATCCGCTGCGGCTCTCCGACTACACTTGCATTGTCCAGCAGTTGGCCTCAGTAACCCTAGGCTAGATGGCACATATTGGCCAAAGTACACAATGGGTGTACATCTACAATTGCTTCCCCGCCACATGATATCCTCCATTTATTAATCACCGTCTGCTACAAGATAATTCACAAATGACATCCAGAGACAGTCTTATGCAGAAGCTGTATCTTTAGGGTGATGCGACTGATTATTTAGTCAGAAGTCAATGAGAAAGTGCAAGTATATATTAAATGTGCTTTAAAACACCATGATATTTTTAGCACAAAGGAAACCTATTTGTCAACCTCAATAATAATGAATATTTGCTCGAGATCAATATATCATTCCCATTATAGGTCTTATTGGCTGCTTGATTTCTACATTCAAGGGATATGATAAGTTTACAGATTGTATTCATTATAGATTTTACTTAAAACTCTCGCTTAAGGTTATTTTTCTGGCTCTGGTGGTTCATATTTTAACTGGTGTACTGTCAATGGCTGCTTGATAAACTTGTCCAAACAGAAAACTGACATCAATAATGGTACAGGGAAAATTTGCACAGCTGTCAAAATTTCATGTTCATTTCTGATTTTTGTAGAAAGGCTCGGCAGCCATTTTGTTTGATGCAGTAGCCATTTCATTGAGCTTCTTGGTCTGGGACCTGGCTGAGTCTCACTTCTGATTGTTGTGTGCTAGCAGCAGTTTCAGTAGTATGATCTAAGATTATTTACATGCCTTTACTTAAGAACGAATGAAAATAGAATCTTATGTAATTCCTCTCAAATGTTCCACTTTAGTTAGAATTTCCACACGTCAAACAGGACTACTGAGAAGCAGTAATGCGCAAGACTCCCAAGCTGGCAAAGTAAGCTGATTCGACAGAAATCTGCTTTCCAGCCCAGGTATCAACCCAAATTCCATCCTTTCAGCACATTGTAGGCTGAGTTTAGTCCTCCTGCCTCGTACATTGTTCTACACTTTCATTCTTGGTAATTCCTCTCTGCCCCTAGCCCCCCTCCAGTTACTATCTTAATTCTCTTGTACTAGCTGGTGCTGATTTAAGAAAAACAATTAATTGCAAATGCACATAATAACTAACGTGTATACATATAAACTTTGACCACATGCACAACATTACACATCACTGACTTTGTTACCTTCTCTTAAATCGAAGACAAAGTTTCAGAATTAAATTAGTTGTCGAGTCACCACATCATTGCTTTATGAATGGGACAGAAGGTGACAATGTGACCAATGAATACCATTTTTATCTGCGATGATTACATTGATTTGCTCTGTAAAATACATTTTATTTATATGATACAATATATTATTAATGGTGTGAATGTTATACTTTTTATAAAAGTATCATTTGTAAGACATCCAAGTATTTCAGTGAGAGAGCTTTATAACTAAAATCTGTTTATTGAAATTATACCATCATCCGTGTTTTCTAAGCCTAAAGTTCTACTTACAATGCCAAGAACTTCTGGGAACTGACCATTTGACTGTATGAGCACATCTCCAAAGAACTTGAGATTGCTGCTATGTAGGGTCTAGCAGCAATCAACAGCCACATAACGTCTTGGAAAAAACACAGTGAGTTAGAGAAGTATTGACATGTACCATGAAATCTAGTGCATAATTTACACCCCCATTAATGGCTGCCCTTACATGAACATACTGAAAGAAGGGGCAGAAAAGACCATTTGGTGCAACAAGCCCATCCTGTCCAGACATGGTGCAGGCACACACACCAATGACCAGCCCTCTCTCATCACCTGAGAGAGGCAGAAAGAGGAATAAAACTAATTCATGAGTAGTTCTGTGAAGTTCCATCTGGCTTTCTAAAGCAATCAAGTAAACCCCAGCAGACTACAGTAACTTATGACTATAACTATTCCAAGATACCTCACAACTTGGGCCTTTAATCCCATTGTAAGTGCTGGAATTTGCCGCTGCGAACCTCTGTCACTGAGATTATCTGGGGTTGCAGGAGGTTCATTCATTTACATAAGTCGGGCAGGGTGGTATTGAGGTGGGGGGCAGCCCCTAGCTACAACCTCAGAAGCATGGGGAAATAATTAAGGCCATAATTCCCCCCCCCCCCCTCCCCCGCCCCTACTGCCCCACAAGGGAGCTGATCTCCTACCTGAAGCTTGTTCATTTCTTAAGGGCTGGACTACCAATGGCCCCACATCTGGCCAAGACAAAATTTTTCTTGGTGTACAAGCCTCTTGATGGAACTCAGGCTGGGGCCAAGGAAACATCCAGCCTAGGAATTCCCCACCCCCAGCCACAACCCTTCTGACATGGGGGCG
This sequence comes from Pristiophorus japonicus, assembly GCF_044704955.1. NCBI lineage: Eukaryota > Metazoa > Chordata > Chondrichthyes > Pristiophoridae > Pristiophorus > Pristiophorus japonicus. Next base: position 96,271,680 of record NC_091980.1, read on the forward strand.
GTGTCTGGGGCAGACAGAGGAAACTGACAGCAGAGGCTAGGACCCAGTATAACTCGCAAGCTTCACTCCTGCCCGACTTATGGTGGTAATACACCAGAAGGCCTGCAGATTTTTGGGGCCCTTGGGGCCAAAATTTCCCCTTTCTATAAAAGCTGTGATCGCCTCAAAGAGGTGGCCATGGGTCGGTAAGCACTCGCTGTTCGGTCGGCGCAGAGGGGCCGCTATTTTTTTGAAAATTGCCCTCCTTTATTTTTGGAGGGCTGTACGGGACCATCCCAGCCGCATTCCCACCCCATTTGGCATGCGCCGACTCCTTACCGACCGGCGGCCGCTCCGCATGGGAAATTGCCCCATGGGAAATTGTCCTGCGGGACCAGATCGGCGACGACCCCGTGCCCCCAACAGCTTTCCCTGGCGGGAGCGTGGTGTGGCTGGATGGCGCATCCACCCTTAAAGGGAATGGCGCACTGCCGCAGCCACCATTTTATTTTAATTTTCAGCTGGCTGCTAGGTCGGCCTGACAATGGTGGCCATAGGTTCGGCCGGGCCTCCAACAGGCTGCCTGGCACCCCCTCTTGGGTACCGAGCCACTAGCCTGGCCTAAACACTCCCTGGTGGCCCAGTGTTTGCCACTAAAGGGACTGTAGAGTTCATAACGGCCCTCCCCTTTAACTGAACGGTGCTGATGACTCGGAGTGATGGCCATTCCGACCCTCTCGCATTTCCGCTCCGCTGACCACCCCACGTCCACCCCGCTCCAAAAAAAATCCCAAAGAGCTGAATTTCCCCGGATTGTCGGCCCCATGCATTTGGGTGGCCAGAACACTTTAAAAAATGGAAGTTGTGCCTCATTTGGGGCGGAGGGCATTTTCGGCCCCCTTATCTTTTATTAATCGAATTGCACTCCTTTCTCAGGAACATGTCTAGTTCCCTTTAGGTATAGCATCCTTAGTTTTATACTATACTGTCATAACATTACATCCTAAAATCCTACTGCCTTCCTAATAGCCTCGTCACACTACTTATAGATCTTCAATCCCTTTCCTGCTCTGTAACTTTTAATGGACACCTCTGTATTGTATACACATGCTTATACTTTCACAGACCTAAATACATAACACTGCAGCTATCCACATCAAAGGGCACATGCCATACATATGCCTATACCCCCTTTTTTCTAGTCTAAATTGACCTACAACTTCTTCATTTGCTTTGAGTTCCCAACTCCTGTGCACACTTTTGTGTCATCTGCAAACTTGTGAATAGTTCCATCAATGTCAGCATCCATATAATTTGTTGAAATGATGAATAGCAATGATCCTAACACCCAGCTCTGCAGAATCCACTCACAACTTGGCCTCTTGCAGATCTGCTTCTATTGAAGTTGTTTCTCTACCTACGAGATTATAACCAATTTCCTATCCAATGTACTTGCTGATCACCAAACCTACATGATGAAATTTTATCCAATAGCATTATATGCAATACTTTATTGAAGGCATTCTTTAAATCAAAGAACATCATCCACTACTTTGGTCATTTCCTCAAAAAACTCAGTCAGACCAGTGAAGCATTTCAGTAGAAAGTGTGAGTGTTATGATGAGCCGTACTGGTGTATAAGATGGTATATAGAAACATAGAAAATAGGTGCAGGAGTAGGCCATTCGGTCCTTCGAGCCTGCACCCCCATTCAATGAGTTCATGGCTGAACATGCAACTTCAGTACCCCATTCCTGCTTTCTTGCCATACCCCTTGATCCCCCTAGTAGTAAGGACTACATCTAACTCCTTTTTGAATATATTTAGTGAATTGGCCTCAACAATTTTCTATGGTAGAGAATTCCACAGGTTCACCACTCTCTGGGTGAAGAAGTTTCTCCTCATCTCGGTCTGAAATGGCTTACCCCTTATCCTTAGACTGTGACCCCTGGTTCTGGACTTCCCCAACATTGGGAACATTCTTCCTGCATCTAACCTGTCTAAACCCATCAGAATTTTAAACGTTTCTATGAGATCCCCCCTCAATCTTCTGAACTCCAGTGAATATAAGCCCAATTGATCCAGTCTTTCTTGATCTATCAGTCCCGCCATCCCAGGAATCAGTCTGGTGAACCTTTGCTGCACTCCCTCAATAGCAAAAATGTCCTTCCTCAAGTTAGGAGACCAAAACTGTACACAATACTCCAGGTGTGGCCTCACCAAGGCCCTGTACAACTGTAGTAACACCTCCCTGCCCCTGTACTCAAATCCCCTCGCTATGAAGGCCAACATGCCATTTGCCTTCTTAACTGCCAACATGCCATTTGCCTTCTTAACCGCCTGCTGTATCTGCATGCCAACCTTCAATGACTGATGTACCATGACAACCAGGTCTCGTTGCACCTCCCCTTTTCCCAATCTGTCACCATTCAGATAATAGTCTGTCTCTCTGCCCTAATCAAACCCTTTGTCCTCCTCTGCTGAGTTTTAAATTTCTCCCAGTCCCCGGGTTCGCTGCTGTTTCTGGCCAATTTGTATGCCACTTCCTTGGCTTTAATACTATCCCTGGTTTTCCCTGATAGCCATGGTTGAGCCACCTTCCCTTTTTTATTTTTACGCCAGACAGGGATGTACAATTGTTGTAGTTCATCCATGCAGTCTCTAAATGTCTGCCATTGCCCATCCACTGTCAACCCCTTAAGTATCATTCGCCAATCTATCCTAGCCAATTCACGCCTCATACCTTCAAAGTTACCCTTCTTTAAGTTCTGGACCATGGTCTCTGAATTAACTGTTTCATTCTCCATCCTAATATAGAATTCCATCATATTATGGTCACTCTTCCCCAAGAGGCCTTGCACAACGAGATTGCTAATTAATCCTCTCTCATTACACAACATATTACACATATGAGGGTAGTATACTTTAAAGTGTGTAGGATGCACTGATATCTCTAATCTTTTGTGGGCAGATTATACTAGTCACGCAATGAGGCAGGATTCACTAGCGATTAGTGGATTAAAGATATTAATTATGTGCCTTGATGAAGGCACTGAAATCAAATTTAACAGCCTTTCTGCTGCCCTAACTGAGATAAGCTAACTCAACACAGAACAGGGATTGAACATGGCACTTTCCTATTCTGAACAGCCTAGCACCATATCATTTTGTATATTTTTCTCCAGAGCTATCGCTCTTTTTTGAATGAAGCTGATACTGTTCGGAGTGGTCTTAGGACATTAGTAATTTCGACAAATTGTTTTCAAAAAATTTATTCTTAAAAAATTTATCTTAATGTCCTGGTAGGTTGATTAAGTGATAACACCCCTGGGGTTTAGACTGGGAGGATGTACTTAACTTGATGGTCTCAGCAAGCTGAATTAATATCGGTAGAAATGGTCATTAACAGTGATTGCATTATTTCACCAGTCTGTACTTAATCTGCACCGTCAGGCTTGTGACCTCCCCTAGTGATAGCACTGGGTCCTGGCTAGTCCAGGTCCTGATCTGGCGAGCTGTGACGCGTGACCCCTCGCTCTCAAAAGCGTCCATTACAAGGAGCAAGTCTGCGGGTTGCGCCATTTCCACCTGTTCCCCCTGTTAAAGTTTAAAAATATAATTTTAAAATCCAGAGAAATCAACAAAAAACCCAAAAGTACGTGGAAATTAATTAGATCAATTGATTTTATTAATTAATTCTTTGTAACTGATTCTTAAAAAATAGTCCTGATGGTGAGACTTATTTAACATACTATTCATACAACAAGAAGGAGAAATAACATTATCTTGCATGTTTTTTTTTAGCAATATTTTAAAAAGTAACTTCAAGTGAAAATGAACAACTCCATGCACGAACATTGCAAGTTCTTGAAAACCTTTCTCAGGTCCCTTTATATTTTGACCCACAAGCAGTAGACAACCAGAGTCCATTGAAACCACTTCAATTTGGGGCTCGTCTTGAGCCCATCGATGTCTGAACTTGTGGGAACGCTGCGCTTAAATTAGTTAAATCAGAATAAATAAAACCCACCAAAAAGATTGGGTTTTATTTATTGCAGATTCTTTAACTTTGCAATACGTATAGCAGAAAACAGGAGCTATGTTAAGCAGGTTTTTCCTGCCAGTAAAGCTGTTGTGTATCACTATTAAAGATTATGGGGCCAAAATTGCCACTTTGCGCAGAGTCAGTTATCGCCCTCGGCCGGCAATAAGGGTGTGCTAAATGGTTTACGTCTTGGCGCTGCGCCCCAGCGATGATGTCATTTCCGTGCGCGCCATCCCCTTATCGCTGTGCGCGCCATCCCCTTTGTGCCCCTCGAGGGAAATTGCCTCGTGGGAGCGAGGTCTGTGCGGGGCGATGCCAACAGCCTCTTGGTACGAGAAGCTGTGGCGCCCCGGCCGACGTTAAAGGGGAGGTGCTGCTGCGGCGACTGCCATCTTTTTTGTGTCGACCGAATTTTCAATCATTTGGCCCGACAATGGCAGCCGCTGGTTCGGCAAGGCTGCCAACAGGCAGTCCGGCACCCCCTCTTGGCCAGTGGGTGGCACTGAAGAGGCTGCTCAGATTGCAGTGGCCCTCCCCTTTAAGAGAAGGGGAGGGACGTTGTGCTGTGCTGATGTCAGCACTGACGCACTGAGGGTCACGTCGCGTGAACGCCGGGGGATCACAGGGACATCACGGGCAACTCCCCGCCAGCGCAAAAAAATCCTACAATTCGAATTATGCGCTGCAAACCCAGCGCGGGGCAATTTCAGCCCCTATGTATGTATGTGAGACAGTGTGGCCGAAATTCAGGGTCTCAGAGACCCATTTGTGGCGGCCATTAATAAAAATCGAATGGCTGCCGCTTTGGGGTCAACTGACCTAAATTGAGGTCGGGGATTTTTCGATCTGAACCCCATCCTGCCTGAGTGGTTACACCGCCAATTTCACACAATAAAAATACATACCTATTCATGTTGAGCAGAATAGATCAATCCCCCACCGCGCGTTGCCCTTGGCAGGTTTTTCTGTCGGTGCACCATCTCCGCATTGAGTGCGGCCCGGCAGGGGAGGGCCCACTGCCGCGGCTGCAATGGAAATATTTTTGCTGGCCGACTTGCCGATCGGCCGGCAAAATACTGCCCCCGGGTTCAGCCGACCCATTTTCAGCCACTCAGCCTGGCTTTGAGTCTAAGGCCTGCTCCCATTATGATCCATTTTCCTGTAGGAATTTGAAAAAAAATTTATTAAAGTCCTGAAAATGGATCTACTTACTGTACCAGGAGTTCCAGTGGTGAGTAACAGTTAAAAACTCATAGGTGCGCCAGCTTTCTGGTACACCTGAATTTCAACCCCAGTGTTTGTGCAATGTTCTAAATCTTTGCTAGATTCTCAAATCAGTATCTGGAGAATATATATGAAGTCTTCACTATGGGCCAGAGATCAGCTGTCAAGCACTGGTCTGAATTGTCAGTCAACACTGAACACGTGTCCATGCATCTGCTAATTAGAAACACCAGCAGTAGTTTAAGCAAATCCTCTTATTTTATTTGGAACAGGTTTTCCAGTATTGGCCTCTTGTTATTTTCTTGCTGCAGGCTTTTTGGAAGTAGACCCATTTACTGTGTGGCCATGCAACGGAATACTGGACCCATACAAATATCCTCTTGTTTGAGTGCAGACTATTAGTTATAATGTTAAAATGTAGCATTCAGTTCTAATGATTCATTTAAACCTAAAAGGATACAGTAGCATATTTTGGAGCTGCCGTGGACAGCCATGGGATTGTTCTGTCCTCAGATGAAGACAACTTTTGTTATTCCTGCATGGCAAGCGTACAGACTTGTAGTGGCTGGACAATCCTGGCATCTGGCATCCAGCCCCATTTTTAGGAGTTTTGCGACAATTTTTATAACCCCAAATCCACCCTATTGTTTTGTCTGCAAACTGGTGGGCCTCTCGCTTGGTTTCTTGTCAGATTTCAGGGTACTCTTCAAAGCATATTGTTGAAAGCTAAGCGTATACATTGCTAGTGGGCACATTTTAATCTTTCTCATCATTTATTACGCCCACTATTCCCGTTACAATTTCGCTGTTGAAATGCAAATCTGTAATTTTATTGAAGCTACATACAGCTCCTTTACAGGAAGTCATTGTGCTGGGGAAGAAGGATTAAAAAAAAAGACCCCTATGAATAATCTCAGTACGGCATAGGCGGCATTCCTTTGAATGCCACCAGTTCGTGTAAGCTCTTCATTTTTCCTTTTGTTTCGCCTTTCACTTTTTTGTTCTTTTATCTTTCTATACTTTATTTTGTTTCTTCCTTTCTTCAGTCTCTCCCATTGTCTTCATTTTTCTTCTTTTTTTCTTCAACACTTCAGGAGGGATTTTAACTGCTGGGCGGTAAGCCAGCAGAGTGACGGCCAATATTAACTGGCGGGCCTCATTCACATTCATTTGGGCTGGCAGCTAGCCGACTGCGAGCTGAAGATCGGGTGCCCTGAGGCCGCCCACTGACACTCGGGAAAGTTGCAGGGCAGGGGGTCGACAGAGTCTGGGGAAGCAGAGGGCCAGACTTTCAGGTGAAGCCCAGAGGAGCAATCCTGTTCGTCAAGGTCCCAGAAAGATGTTTAAAACTTACCTTTTAATGCCACCACTTCTTCCTCGGCAGGTTTTACTGAGCAGGGCACCCATGGCAGACGCCTCGCTCAGTGTGCTGTTAAAATGGCCTTGGGGTCTATTTTACGTCACAGGGTCCCAGTTAGCATATATAAATGAGACTGCGGCCTGTGTCAGATGGGTACCACAGCTGCCGGCAAAAACATGCAGGGTTAAACCAGCTGCAGGCAGGATTGAGCGGCAAATAGAGCCACTCGATTTTAACTTCCATTCTGCCCAGTGTCGGCTGGGTAGAGGGAGTTATAATTGCACCTTTCGTGTGCCTTTCTTTGACTTAGTTGTTTTTTTCCAAGCTCTCTTCTCCGCTTCTGAATGAAATGTTTCTGCAATAACTTTCTTCAATTTAACCTTGGTGTGGAACAACAACAACAAATTGCATTTATACAACATAGTAAAATGCCCCACAGGGTTTCACAGGAGTATTATAAGACAAAAAATTTGACACCGAGCCACATTAGAAGAAATTAGCGCAAGTGGCCAAAAGCTTGGCCAATGAGGTAGGTATTGAGGAGTGTCTTGAAGGAGGAAAGAGAGGTAGAGAGGTATAGGCAGAGAATTCCAGAGCTTAGGGCCTAGGCAACAGAAGGCACAGCCACCGATGGTTGAGCGATTATAATCGGGGATGCCCACGAGGGCAGAATTAGAGGAATGCAGATATCTCTGGTTGCGGGGGGGCGGGGGGGCAAAGGGGGGCTAGTTGTGGGGCTGGAGGAGATTACAGAGATAGGGAGGGGTGAGGCCAGGGAGGGATTTGAAAACAAGGATGAGAATTTTGAAATCGAGGCATTGCTTAACCGGGAGCTAATGTAGGGCAGCAAGCACAGGCAAAAAACTTCTATGTAGTTCTATGTATTGCCAAATATTTGTTTCACCGTTTTTTTTTAAAAAGTCAATAAAAATCTTAGTTTATGTTGAAACAATTCTGCATCTGATTTTTTGGCTGAATGATGGACGGCAGTATGGATTGATGTAGCAGTATGCAATATATTAATGCTGTAGATAGTAAAATAATTGATGATATAGCCAGATCCATTGAAAATTCTAGTTACAGCAAAGCAAATGAATTAAGCAGCCATCTGCTCATGTTGCATTTCAAGCTAATTCATGTGGTACTCATGGAAAGTTTCCCGTCTTTATACAGTTTAAGTAAGATTTCCCATTTCTTCATGAAAATATTTTGTGATTTGACAATTTGAAAGTGTTTTCTCTAATTCTCCTCCTTACGTCTCTCAGATGCAGCTGTTGGATACGTTCCCAGTGGAAGGAGGCCAGAAGGACCCCAAGCAGCGCTATATTCCTTTCCTGCCAGGTACAGTAACACATGCTGTCAGTTTGCTTTCCTAGTCTTACTCCCAAATGGTCCACATTTTTAGGCCCTAAAGGCAGAACTGGCAGATCGTTTATCTGCAAAAAAAGTCACAATGAAATGTGTGAGCGCACAATGGGTTTTAGTTGTAAAATGCTAAAATGTACTTTGTGGTATCAGTGCTATGATTAAATGTTTACAGTAATGACTTTTCTTATCTCTCTCGCACCCTCCCACCACCCCGAATGCCTCTGTGGCTAAATGTACTGAGCGATGTGGTATTGATCCACGCAGACTAGGAATATTCCAGGTTTAATCTGCACTCTTTTAGTTAATTTTGACTGGGCCTGCAACGGAGAGGGAGGAGGGTTACAGATGGTCTCAGAATCACTGGCTTTGAAGAGGAAGAATCAAAGTTGGTTCTGTGGGAAGTGTGTGTACATGTTCAGGATTGGTTTGTTTTCCCTGGACAAATAGATTGTTGAAATTCATTGTCCAGACTCACAGGTGAAGAATAGCCACTAATACAAGTTCCGAGAAGGCTAAAGGTAGTATGCATTTCTTTCAAAACCACAAATATATTAAGCTAGAAATCTTTAGAGGGAATAGTTTGTAATGCATTCACAAAAAAAAATGAATAGAATGTCTCCATGAACTATATTAAAAGAGACACCACAGTCAAATTGGGCAATTTCGGGGGCATGGCCCATTGCTGAAACAATGTACCGTGAAACTGGGGTCGAGCTTGTTTGTGCCACATTAGGAACGCAATTTGACCTCCAAATAGCAACTTAGTGGCAAGCCCAAGAGAACGATGTTTGATAAATGTACAGCTATTTTACTTTCAGGATTATGCAATAATCTGTCAGAAAGTGTTTCACCTGTAATGGTTAATTGTTGAGTTGACTACAAGGTCATAATTACTGGTAGCCTAAACAGTATATGGAAAATAATTTATTTTTCAGATTCAACAGGTTTTTTTTATGACCAGTTATGTAATTTCCCTGCTGATTCCATAAAATATCATTGTGATTGCATAGAAACATAGAAACATAGAAAATAGGTGCAGGAGCAGGCCATTCAGCCCTTCTAGCCTGCACCGCCATTCAATGAGTTCATGGCTGAACATGAAACTTCAGTACCCCCTTCCTGCTTTCACGCCATACCCCTTGATCCCCCGAGTAGTAAGGACTTCATCTAACTCCCTTTTGAATATATTTAGTGAATTGGCCTCAACTACTTTCTGTGGTAGAGAATTCCACAGGTTCACCACTCTCTGGGTGAAGAAGTTTCTCCTTATCTCGGTCCTAAATGGCTTACCCCTTATCCTTAGACTGTGACCCCTGGTTCTGGACTTCCCCAACATTGGGAACATTCTTTCTGCATCCAACCTGTCCAAACCCGTCAGAATTTTAAACGTTTCTATGAGGTCCCCTCTCACTCTTCTGAACTCCAGTGAATACAAGCCCAGTTGATCCAGTCTTTCTTGATAGGTCAGTCCCACCATCCCGGGAATCAGTCTGGTGAATCTTCGCTGCACTCCCTCAATAGCAAGAATGTCCTTCCTCAAGTTAGGAGACGAAAACTGTACACAATACTCCAGGTGTGGCCTCACCAAGGCCCTGTACAACTGTAGCAACACCTCCCTGCCCCTGTACTCAAATCCCCTTGCTATGAAGGCCAACATGCCATTTGCTTTCTTAACCGCCTGCTGTACCTGCATGCTAACCTTCAATGACTGATGTACCATGACACCCAGGTCTCGTTGCACCTTCCCTTTTCCTAATCTGTCACCATTCAGATAATAGTCTGTCTCTCTGTTTTTACCACCAAAGTGGATAACCTCACATTTATCCACATTATACTTCATCTGCCATGCATTTGCCCACTCACCTAACCTATCCAAGTCACTCTGCAGCCTCATAGCATCCTCCTCGCAGCTCACACTGCCACCCAACTTAGTGTCATCCGCAAATTTGGAGATACTACATTTAATCCCCTCGTCTAAATCATTAATGTACAATGTAAACAACTGGGGCCCCAGCACAGAACCCTGCGGTACCCCACTAGTCACTGCCTGCCATTCCGAAAAGTACCCATTTACTCCTAGTCTTTGCTTCCTGTCTGACAACCAGTTCTCAATCCACGTCAGCACACTACCCCCAATCCCATGTGCTTTAACTTTGCACATTAATCTCCTGTGTGGGACCTTGTCGAAAGCCTTCTGAAAGTCCAAATATACCACATCAACTGGTACTCCTTTGTCCACTTTATTGGAAACATCCTCAAAAAATTCCAGAAGATTTGTCAAGCATGACCTCCCTTTCACAAATCCATGCTGACTTGGACCTATCATGTCACCATTTTCCAAATGCGCTGCTATGACATCCTTAATAATTGATTCCATCATTTTACCCACTACTGAGGTCAGGCTGACCGGTCTATAATTCCCTGCTTTCTCTCTCCCTCCTTTTTTAAAAAGTGGGGTTACATTGGCTACCCTCCACTCGATAGGAACTGATCCAGAGTCAATGGAATGTTGGAAAATGACTGTCAATGCATCCGCTATTTCCAAGGCCACCTCCTTAAGTACTCTGGGATGCAGTCCATCAGGCCCTGGGGATTTATCGGCCTTCAATGCCATCAATTTCCCCAACACAATTTCCCGACTAATAAAGATTTCCCTCAGTTCCTCCTTACTAGACCCTCTGACCACTTTTATATCCGGAAGGTTGTTTGTGTCCTCCTTAGTGAATACTGAACCAAAGTACTTGTTCAATTGGTCTGCCATTTCTTTGTTCCCCGTTATGACTTCCCCTGATTCTGACTGCAGGGGACCTACGTTTGTCTTTACTAACCTTTTGCGAAATGGAGTCAGCAGCAGTACGGCAACCGTGTAGTTTTACATCAGTGAGCTGCTGAGCCTAGTACGATGCTAGACACAATGTATGTGGAGGAATTCTAGCCATGCAAGAAGCTTTAGATCTGTGCAGCACTTTGACAGAGTGTGTGATGTGATAGAACTGTAACTGATTGATACTTCGATTGTGTCGTTTCAGTCCAATCCTGTTTAGAACTAGGAGTGTGATGATGCTCAAATAGAGAAAGGCATCAAATTGCTCTGTGAAGTTCTTTGTTTGACAGTTCAACTTTCAAACATTAGAGTCAAGTTTCGGGCCGCGCCTAGAACGGCGCAGCCCTGATCTGGATGCCCGTTTTTCGCGCCTAGAAGCACGACAGAAAAATACCTCTTAATTCTCCGGCTCCTTGCTGGTCCCTGGGAGCTCGGCGCGGCGAGCACACAGCAGCAGGGGGCGGAGCCACAGAGTCGCGCCGATTCTGCAAGTGGAGGGGGGCGGGGCTAAGTTAAATGAGGCAATGTCGTGCAGTAGCCCAGAAACATTGGCACTCGGCCATTTTTAAAGGAACTTAAAGAAAAGTGCTGATTTGTTTCATGGACCTCTGGAAAGGCTTGGTGATTTTTTTGTGTCTGAAGGAGTGCTTTTAGCAGCACTGTTGAATACATCACCTGCAGAAATCAGTGAGTGCTGCTTTTCACTGCTAAATTTCCAGAACAGGTGCTGCGTTGGTGCATGCAAATTAAGGACTGTGTGTTTTGAAAAATAAGAGTGTCAATTCAATACAGCAATGGAACAACGTCCACCAAGAAAAAATAATTTCTTGCATGAGGAAGTGGAGATATTAGTCAACGTCATTGAGCAGAGATAGCAGGAGCTAGATACCAGCAACAGAGGTCGCATAAAAGTGCCACCTAAAGAAATGAAGAAACGTTGGAACCAAGTTGCAGAAGATTACTGCGCAGTGGTGCATACCATGAGATCTGGAAGCCAGTGTAAAAAGAAATGGCACGACCTTGATCAAGTAGTTAGTGTAAGTAATATTTTCAATTTTTAATGTAATCGTAATTGTAATGTGACTATCTGTATGTCCCACCCTGCAGAAAGACGCACTCTGTAAAAAGTTATATTTTACTCTTTGCAGAAGAAATTGGCCCACAACAAAAGGGAAGCAACTCGGACAGGAGGAGGCACACGTAATCTGCATCCACTGACACCCTTGGAACAGAGGGTAGCTGCTATGATGAGTCGTACATGGAGAAAAGCAATCAGTACAGCACAAGCTGGGCCCGCACGCGAGGAAGATGGTAAGTCCTGAAAATGCATCGTGGCCCTTCAAATCAACCTGCTGCCTGGCCTGCTATGTGTGAGAGTACTCGTGCCACCCATCCTGCCTCCTCGCTTGCTGTTAAACATTTGACTGTTCTGATATATTTTGCAGAATATGATGATGATGATGCTGCCAACCCTGAGGATCCTGAAGATACAGAACAAGAACCAGATGCGGACGATCCAGACCAGATGATGGCGGTGATTACTGAAATGTCTACAGAGGAGAGCTTCCAAATTAACGTTTATGAGCCCCCATTAAGGGGCATCAGAGTTTCAACCCCTTGCATAGGTTCTGGTTCCACGTTCCATGGTTTTGATTCCGATGTTGTGGGTCCCAGTAGTGCTGCTGGTGTAATGCAGCAGTTTACAGCCATTGCCCCACCGTCCCAGCCCGAGCCTCTCTAGCACAGAGCATCCCACCATCCCAGCCCGCGCCTCCCTGTGTAGTGGTGCCGTTTGGAACACCGAGCTTCCCACTGTCCGTGCCGCGCCTCCCAGTGTAGTGGTGCCACGAGGCAGACCCAGGCAGAGGAGAAGGAGATTGGAGACACGCTCTCCTGAGATGCAGCGGCTCAGGTTGTGGCATTGGGTAAGGAGACCAATGAGCTTACCCAATCACTCATCGGTAGCGTCAGCGCAGTGGGTGAAGAGGTGACGGTCCTGACGGGAGAAATAGCAGTAATGACACGGGAAGTTAGGGAGGGAATGTCCGAGGGAGTGCAGTCGACGGCACAGGCCATCAGGGAGGGCATGCAAGTGTCGGCACAGGCCATCATGGAGGTAGCTGCTGCAATAAGGGCACACAGCCCCGTCAATCAAATGACACCCCCATGAAGAAGTGAACATTCACGGAGATGTGGATGAGAGATGGTTGCAGCCTTTCTTTGCTGCTTTTGTTCTTGTTCTTGATGTAGCTGTAGTAGCGTTTTTCAAATTGAAATTGTTTTGTAAGTTTTGTAATTTTACAACTTATAAGTGATCTCAGGGTTTTTTAAATGATCTTATAGTGTAAATGCTCTCTCATTTTGTAACTTATTTAATTTTGCATCTAAAAAGTGATCTTGACGTTTAAGTGATCTTAAGAGTGTAGGATTTTTCACATTGAAATTGTTTTGTAACTTTTGTAAGTTTATAAGTGATCTTAAAGTTTTTAAGTGATCTTCAAGAGTCATATTAAAAAGTAAAGTTTGATACACAAATATTTTATTACAGTGATGTTAACTTTTCAATAAAATATTTTTTCATTAAAACTGATTCATCTTCCATTAACACAACACAACGTAGGAACAACTGCAAAGAATAAACATGTCCATGCGCAACAGTGGTCGCAGAGCCCTCAGGCATCAGTAGTTGAAGCGTTCACGGATGAGCTGCTGGTGCAGGGCTCGAGCAATCGTTAAAGGAGCACGATGGACGGCCCTCCTCCAACCTCGTGCTCCGGCATCAGTCACTTGCATGCTTTCCTGATCGTCGTCATCATCCACATCCTGCTCTTCCGTAATACTATCATCATGAACTGGACCCTCACGTGGGTCTTCTGGTTCCACTACCAGCTCCTGCTGCCTCATGATAAGTTATGGAGCATGCAACACACAACAGTGAAGTGACCGACAATCTGAGGAGAGTATTGCAAGTGGCCTCCGGAATGATCCAGGCGTCGGAATCGCTGTTTCAATATGCCAATGGTCCTCTCAATGATGCTGCACGTCGCAATGTGCGCCATGTTGTATTGACGGTCAGCTTCTGTCCGTGTCACGCATAGGGGCGTCATGAGCCAGGTGGTCAGGCCCTATCCTTTGTCTCCCAGTAGCCAGCTCTGCCCTTCTGGCTGCTGCTGAAACATGTCAGATGTAACGCTGTCACGTAGGATGGATGCATCATGGGTGCTGCCAGGGTATATCGCATCGACTGACATGATGCGCTGCTTGTCGTCACATATGAGCTATGAGCTGCATATTGATGGAGTGGAAACCTTTTCTATTCTTGTACTGCTCGGAATCCTCCACAGGTGCTCGCAAGGCTATGTGGGTACAATCAATGCACACTTGTACCTTTGGGAAGCCGGCAATCCTAAAGAAGCCCACAGCCCTCTCATGGATCGCTTGTGCGGTCATTGGGAACTTGATGAAATAATTCCTCCGCGCATACAGTGCAGCCGCGACCTGGTAAATGTAGGCATGTATTGCACGTTGAGAGATGGCGCACACATCTCCAGTTGTAGCCTGAAACGATCCCGAGGCATAAAAGGCAAGTGCAGCTGTTACCTTCACTTCAACAGACAAGGCAGTTGGCATTCTGCTTCTGGGCTGCAAATCTGCTCTCACCATATCACAGATCTCAGCGACAACTTCTCTGCGGAAACACAGCCTTTTGACACAATCAGCCTTGCTCATGTCCAGGTACGAGCGCCTGGCTCGATATTGCCAACGTGGGTAAGGTCTCCTGCCCATCAACCTACGGGCTATGACGTTCCTGGTGCGGTGAGCTCTAATCAATTCTCTCCTGTGCAGTGAATTTCTGGCGAACCATTGCATAATCCGTGGTGTTGACAATGCAGCACCCATTCTGCAAATTTAAGTTTCAAACTGGCTATCTGGCTGCCTCTCCCTGTCCCTGGCCGAATGGCCTCAGTCTCCCTCGCAATTCGAAGGCTGCTTGCTGTGTCTTCAGCTGCCGTCGAGCCACTGACGCCGCCCCTGTCTCCGACATGGAAGGAAGGCCTGCCTGAAGCACCGCAGCTCGAAGGCTGCTTGCTGCTTCACACAGGTAGGAATATACCCCCCCCCCCCCACACCCGACCTCCACTCCGCTCCGACCTCCGCTTCCGACCCCCCCGACCCCGACCTCCGCTCCCGAACGCCACCCCCCGACCGACCTCCGCTCTCGACCTCCCTCCCTACCCCCCCCCACCCCCCTCCCCTCACCCCACTCACCCCCCCCTCTCCACCCCCTAACACCACCCCCCTCCTCCCCCTCTCCTCCACCCCTCTCCCCTCCACCCCTCGCTGTCAGAAACACAGACACTGACAGACAGAGAGTGAGAGACACTGACCGAGACACACTGAGGGGGCCATCCCAGCATGCTGTTGGAGGACTCCCGGTGCTGCAGTCAGTAAGTAGAAAATGTTTTATTTATTGATTTTTTAAAAATTTTTATTTTTTATTAATTTTTTTTGATTGATTTATTGGTTGATTTATTGATGTATTCATCATTTATTATTGCTGATGGCTCTTTTTGTAAAACTGAAGTGTTTAATATTTGTAAACTTTCCTTTAAACCCCCTTCCCCCCCCCCCCCCCCCCGATTCCCTGCGCCTGATTTGTAACCTACGCCTGATTTTCTAAGTGTAGACAAGGTTTTTCTGGGCATACAAAAATCTACACTTACTCCATTCTAAGTTAGTTTGGAGTAAGTTTTCACTGCCTAAGCTTTCAAAACGGGCGTAAGTGGCCGGACACGCCCCCTTTTAAAAAAAAAATCTGTTCCAAACTGAAACTGTTCGAACTGACTAGAACTGGAGCCAACTAAATGCCGAGAATTGCAATTTCTAAGATACTCCATTCTAAACCAGTTGCTCCAAAAAAACAGGAGCAACTCAGGCCGAAACTTGGCCCCTTTATTTCTACCTATTTAATGCTTTACTCTGTCCCACTTTTAGCTCCACACAATCTCGAGTTATTATTTTTGAATTGTAATCTCAGTGATCTCCCCCTGCAGCTGCAACTCACTTTCTGTGCCTCACAACATCAAGGGAGTCTTGCTTTGGAAGTTAAAAATAAGAGTTTTGTTAGACCTCCAGTTACAACTAAATATCTGACCCAAAGATTTGGTTCTGACTTCGATTCAGATTTGCAGCTTCCTAAAAGGGGCCCCATTATCACAAAATTCTGGTTTACCCAGAGCTTAGCTGCTTAAAATTGCAATATCCATGCATGGGGATTGTAAATTTCCCAGTAATAGTGGTGGTGCTCTGTCGAATGGAAAGCTTATCGTGAGGGCAAATGTAAAGCTTCATTTAGCTTTCGTTGTTCTGTTGGTTATCTAACTGGTTGTTATGTGTAGAATTTCAAATGTATATTATTGTACAGTGCACTCGGCCATAGAGATTGCAGGGTTTGCATCCATAGTTCCTGCATGATGACTTCTGGATCGTCCAGACATCTTCTAGCTGCAGCACAAATAGAACTGAAAGCAATGTTGTAATTCAGTGAATGCAGTTTCCTTTTCAGAGGTGCACTCTTTGCATCCATTATCTACTTTATTTTCTTTTTTGTAAGCATTAATATTTATTAATATTTGCTCGGTTTGTCACTTATTATTAAACATGGTATTTGCATTAAAACTTGTGTATTGGTTAACATTAAAACCTTGCCCTGGTGCTTGTACAGTCTGATAACATCTTCTGCCAGTTATCAGTGAAACTGACAACAGTGTTCCCATAGTTGATTCTACCAATAGTGATATCTGTACAACCCAGTTGAAGGTTTTACGATCACGGCCCTGAAATTGTGGTCGGAGATATTTCCAAATGTACCTGGTGGTCCCGGAAGAATGAACACTTGCGCTATGAGGCCTCCATGTGCAGCCCAGCGCAGGGGTCAACATATTCCAGGAGTGTATGTGCATCCTGGGATCACGTGGGCTGGACCAACCAATGAAAATGGCGCATTCCCATTCACAGTAATGGTGAATTCCGTTTGTACGGAGATCACCATTTCTGTGAATGGGGATACCCCCAAAATACATAGACATTTTAAATAACTAAGACAGATACTTCATGTATTTAAAATTAATTGTAATTGAATGTTCTAGACAATTTATCTTTTTGAATTTTTTTAACATGTTTTAATTAGGGTAAAAATAAACTTACCTTAATCGACAGGGTTTTTAATTTAAAAATTATTGCTAACATTTTATTTTTCTATCTTTTAAAACTTTACGCTGGTAAAAGGAAGCCTTACGCCTGCTTTTACCAGGTGTAAGAATTTGAATGACATTCGCTTGGCAAGAGTTGGGAAAAGAACCCAAATCTCCACCGTGAAGAAATGTTCACAGTTTGCAAATGCCGGATTTCGGCGCATGCGCATCACGCGCCGAGAACCGGCACTTTTGGGGCCTTTACGGATGTGTGTGCAAATCATACGTGCCTGTCGAGACTGTAATTTTAGGCCTAATATGTCCTACAGCCATCAGTGGAATTTATTGATTAATGATTAAATTTATCCTGACAACAGCTTAGAAGTGTGGAACTCCACTGATACTGCGACATGATTTGCTAAAGTGTTAACATACAGATTGAAGATGCACCAGTTTGCTGTCCTGTAAATCCAATCCTTGATATCTTAGGTCTCTGGTCTGTAACACATAGCTCCCTTACATTGTTTAACCCGTTCAATCGTCTTCATTAACCTATGGACTGCTCACCCCAGTCTTTGTTTAGTTAACCCATAGTTCAAAATAACAGTATCTAAGATCAGCAGGAGGACTTTGCTGCAGACTGCACTTCCCCCCCACCATCCCCTCCTCACCATATTTCATGTATGTTTTTGGGTCATAATAGAGGTAATTGGTTAACTATTTGCATTATTCTGAAAGCCTTTAAAAATGTTCAAAAGGCAACTCAAACTATTAGCAACCTTTGCCCAGGCTGAAAAGGTATACGATTAAGATAAGCGAAAGGAACCCTTTTCGAGTCTGCAGGCAAGTTACAGGGCAGCCCAGCATTTAATCACCAGTTTAATGGCTAGTGATGTGGAGGTGATGCTGCTTGATGTGGTTGCAAAGAGGGTTTCCCTCTGTGCCACTCCATAGCACTATCCCAATAAGTGGATATTGCTGGAAGGAAGTGGAACTAAGCTTGAATTAGCAACACAGGTATGTCACTGGTTTTTTCAACTCTGTAATGCAGATTAGTAACAGCAAATGCTCTGTATTTTGCTCTGTGCTGACCAAGACCTTGTAAAAATACAATTTGCACAGATGTTGAGAGGCGGGCGTAACAGAGCTAGCCAATATGGTTGGTGGCATCTTGGCAGTTGTGCCAATCCAGCTTTGCTGGCATACCTTTTTTCATACAGCACCATGTAAAGCAAGACACGTTGTGATTGGGATTGCTTCTAAATAGCAATCCAGCATAACAGCTAGTTTGGCCGCCACACATATCAGTGCCCTTGCTCCTGCCCTTACAATCTACCTTCAGAGTTAAGGGGCCCAAGTTTCGAGCCGCGCCTAGAATGGCGCAGTCCCGACCTGGACGCCTGTTTTTCGCACCACAAAGTGCGGCTAAAAAAAACCTCCGTATTCTCCACCTCCCTGCAGGTCCTCTGGCCCTCGGCGCAGCGCAGCAGGAGCTGTAGGGGGCGGAGCCAGGTCCCTGCGCCGAAAACAGTGCCGGGACCTCTGCACATGTGCGCTACAGTGGGCGCACAAATGCAGTAGCTCCAGGCGCCCGAAACTGTGAGGGAGGGGCCCGGAGCACGCAGCCCCTAGGCCTGGCCGAATGGCCTCACTGGGGCTGCGGGTGAATAAGGCTCCGCCCACGGCCAGCTCCTGCTTCCTCCCGACCCGACTTGACTCCTGCTTCCCGCCCCCCCCGCCCCTGCCCCCGGACCGGACCTGACACCCGCTCCCCACCCCCCCCCACCCCCACCTCCGGACCGGACCCGACACCCGCTCCCCCTCCCCCCCCCCCCCCCGGACCGGACCCAACACCCGCTTTCCCCAGCCCCCGGACCGGACCCAACACCCGCTCCCCCCCCGCCCCCGGACTGGATCCGACCTGACCTCCCTCCCCCCGACCTGACCTCCCTCTCCCTCCCTCCCTCCCCCCGACCCGAACCGAACCGACCTCCCTCCCACCACCCCCCCGACCCGACCCAACGCCACCTACCTGTAAATCTGGTGCTGGGGACGGGCCCTGCCCGAAGTCTCGGGCCCGGCCCGTTCAGCCTCCCTCCCCCTTCTCCTACCCTCCCCCCCCAATCTCCTCCCCCCCCCCAATTTTCTCCCCCCCCCCAATCTCCTTCCCTCCCCCAATCTCCTTCCCCCCCCAATCTCCTTCCCCCCCCAATCTCCTTCCCCCCCCAATCTCCTTCCCCCCCAATCTCCTTCCCCATCCCCCCAATCTCCTTCCCCGCCCCCAATCTCCTCCCCCCCAATCTCCTTCTCCCCCCAATCTCCTTCTCCCCCCCCCAAACTCCTTCTCCCCCCCAATCTCCTTCTCCCCATCTCCTTCCCCCCCATCTCCTTTCCCCCCATTTCCTTTCTCCCCCTATCTCCTTTCTCCCCTTTATCCCCTTCTCCCCCCCTCCCCCTTCTCCCCCATCCCTCACCCTTCCCCCCTCCCCCTTCTCCCCCTTCCCTTCTGCTCCCCTCCTAATTTTTTTTGATTGATTTATTGGTTGATTTATTGATGTATTTATCATTTATTATTGATGATGGCTCTTTATTTGTAAAACTGAAGTGTTTAATGTTTGTAAACTTCCCTTTAAACACCACCCCCCGCCCCCACCATTCCCTACGCCTGATTTGTAACCTACGCCTGATTTTTTAAAGTGTAGACAAAGTTTTTTCGAGCGTACAAAAATCTTCACTTACTCCATTCTAAGTTAGTTTGGAGTAAGTTTTCACTCATGAAACTTTGAAATCAGGCGTAAGTGGCCGGACACGCCCCCTTTTGAAAAGAAAATTCTGTTCCAAAGTGAAACTGTTCTAACTGACTAGAACTGGAGCAAACTAAATGACGAGAATTCCGATTTCTAAGATACTCCGTTCTACACCAGTTGCTCCTAAAAATCAGGAGCAAATCATGTGGAATCTTGGGGCCATAGTTTCAATGTGCAATGTTTAACTGACAATATTCACCGCTGTCTGCAGGTGTGGGTGTGTGGGCATGGCCAGGTGGCCCAGAGCACCTCCCTTGCAGCTTGACTTGTCTGGAGTCCCTTCATGTTCCTCTTCCTTCTTCCAAACGCCTCAATTAGGGGAAACCATTGATGCCAGTAATCATGAATAAAAAGTTGAACAGTTAGCACAGCGAGAGCCAAGAGGGGAAAAAAATAATCAAAACAGGTCAAAACTCACTGGAAAAACTACTGAATAAATCTTCATACTACAGCTTTATATTTGCTTTCATACACAGCTCACAATCTAGCAACACTGAACAGCAGGGATCTGACCTAAATAGGGATAAAGACACTGAAGATGTCATAATGAAACGTTCATGTCTTTGAAAGTTATAGTGAAGCTGCTGCCTGTTCTGGGTGGGAGCTTCTACAACCTACCATCGACCCACAGAAATTCCTCATTACAGCCTTGGTCCAAACATGGAAAAACAAACTGAATCCCAGAGGTGAGGTGAGAGCGACTGCCCTTGACATCAAGGCAGCATTTGATAGAGTGTGGCATCAAGGAGCCCGAGTAAAATTGAAGTCAATGGGAATGAGGGAGAAAACTCTCCATTGGCTGGAATCTTACCCAGCACAAAGGAAGATAGTTGTGGTTGTTGGAGGTCAATCATCTCAGCCCAGGACATCGCTGCAGCAGTTCCTCAGGGCAGTGTCCTAGGCCCAGTCATCTTCAGCTGCTTCATCAATGACCTTCCTTCCATTATAAGGTCAGAAGTGGGGATGTTCGATGATGTTCAGATCCATTCGCAATTCCCCAGATAATTAAGCAGTCCAAGCCCGCATGCAGCAAGACCTGGACGACATTCAGACTTGGCTGATGTGTGGCACGAACATTACTTGCCACTTAAGTGCCAGGCAATGACTATCCCGAACAAGAGAGTCAAACACTGCCCCTTGACATTCAGTGGCATTACCATCGCAAAATCCTCCACCATCAACATCCTGTAGGTTACTATTGACCAGAAACTTAACTGGACCAGCTGCATAAATATTGTGGCAACAAGAGCAGGTCTGGTTCTGGGGAATGAGTTGGGTCAAGTGGGTCAGTAGGTGAACATTTATGGAACAGTGATCATAGTATCATATGGTTTAGAATTACTATGGAAAAGGACAGGGAGCAATCGAGCGTAAAAATGTTTAACTGGGGGAAGGCCTTTAAAGAAGAAATAGTTTGGGTACAGTCGAGGTACATTCCTAGGAGGGGGAAAGGTAAGGCAGCTAAAGTCAGAGCTCCCTGGATGAAGAAACAGATAGGGAATATGATGAAGCAGAAAAAGAGCACGTATGACAGATGTCAGGTTGCAAATACATCTGAGAATCAGGCTATATATAGAAAGGTCAGAGGAGAAGTGTAAAAGAAAATAAGAGGGACAAAGAGAAGGTATGAGAATAGAATGGCAGCCAACATACAAGGTAATCCAAAAGTCTTCTATAGACATATAAATAGTAAATGGGTAGTAAGAGGAAGGGTGGGGCCGATTAGGGACCAAAAAGGAGACCTATGCATGGAGGCAGAGAGTATGGCTGAGGTACTTTGCATCTATCTTCACCAAGGAAGAGGATGCTTCCTTAGACAAAGTGACGGAGGAGATAGTGGAGACATTTGAAAAGATAATAATTGATAAGGAAAAGGTATTTGTAATGCTGGTTGTACTTAAAGTAGATAAGTCACCAGGAGCGGATGGGATGCACCCTAGGATGCTGAGGGAATTGAGGGAGGAAATCGTAGAGGTACTTGCCACAATATTCCAATCCTCCATAGATACAGTGGGTGATGCCAGGTGACTGGAGAATTACAAATGTTACACCATTGTTCAAAAAAGGGTGTAAAGATAAACCCAGCAACTATAGGCCAGTCAGTTTAACCTCTGTATTGGGGAAACTTTTAGAAACAGTAATCAGGGACAAAATTAACAGTCACTTGGATAGGGGCGGATTAATTAAGGAAAGCCAGCACGGATTTGTTAAAGGCAAATTGTGTTTAACCAATTCGATCGAGTTTTTTGATGAGGTAACAGAGAGGGTTGATGAGGGTAATACAGTTGACGTAGTGTACATGGATTTCCAAATGGCGTAAATGCCACATAATAGGCCTGTGAGCAAATTTGAAGCCCATGGAATAAAAGGAACAGTGGCAGCAAGGGTAGTAAAATGGCTAAGTGACAGGAAACAGAGAGTGGTGAACGGTTGTTTTTTGGAAAGGAGAAAGGTATAGTGATGTTTCCCAGAAGTCGGTTCTGGAACCACTGCTTTTCTTGATATATATTAATGATTTGGATGTGGGTGTACAGGGCACAATTTCAAAATTTGCAGATGACACAGAACTTGGAAGTACAGTGAACAGTGAGAAGGAGAGTGATAGACTTCAGAAAGACATAGACAGGCTGGTGAAATGGGCAGACACGTGGCAGATGATATTTAATGCAGAAAAGTGTGAAGTGATGCATTTTGGTAGAAAGAATGAGGAAAGGACATATAAACAAAATGGTACAATCCTAAAGTGGGTGTACGAACAGAGAAACATGGGGCTA
Source organism: Pristiophorus japonicus (assembly GCF_044704955.1). Classification (NCBI taxonomy): domain Eukaryota; kingdom Metazoa; phylum Chordata; class Chondrichthyes; family Pristiophoridae; genus Pristiophorus; species Pristiophorus japonicus. The sequence goes on from NC_091980.1 coordinate 96,294,255, forward strand.
GATTTTACACTTTTGTGCTTATCGGCCAAAAATGGGCGTTATTTCCGGCGTGGGCGGTAAAAAAGGGTTTTCAGATTGCCGGCTTCATGCCCATTCTCAAAGCACCTAGTCTTCATTTTTTAAAATGGCTGTTACCGCGAGTGATATGAAATGGGCGGGAGCGTTAAATCTCGCTGACCTTCTGCCGTAAAGTGTCGCCGTTCTTAACAACGCCATGGCAACGCTTGATTCCCGTGATTCAGGAGGTCAACGGTCATCATGACATGCGCAGAAGAGGAGACAGAGAGAGAGGGAGTTGAGAGGGACTGAAGGCGTGTGTGGGTGTGGTGTGTGCTTGTTTGGCTGTTGTGTGAGGCACGAGGGAGATTCACCAGCAGCAAAAAGCCTACTAAGCACCAAGAACATAGTTGGCACCGAGTTTTTGTCCAACAAATAAGATATAACATGGAAGGGATGGTGGAGGCCCTGGAGCTGGTAATCAGGAACACTGGTGACAGAGGGCTCCTAGTGGTCCCGGAGCGAGGTACTGCACCCCAAGGTGCCGCACCCCCATTGCCGACCACACGAGAGCCAGCAGCAACATCTTGCTTCTTGCTCGGAGCACGTTCCTACCTCAGGACCGTCCTCTCCCGTATCCGTCCAAGCAGCGTTTCGGCCGTCATTCCCCCCTCCCATCCCCCCCGCCCCGCCACCCCAATGAAGCATCTCCTGAGGAGCTCCTCGGCCAGGCGGCTTGGAGTCAGGAGGGGAAGGGGTAGAGGCAGTGAGGAGAAGCGGGGGTGGGGGCTGGGGGGGAGTGGAGGGGAGTGGAAGGGTTGGTTTTTACAGAAATTTCAGACAAATGTTCGGTTTAAATGTTTTTTATTCAACAAAACTTTGTTGCGCATGGCTCAAATAGCTGCACCATTACACGCTGGTGATTCCTTAACATCAAAGGGTATAATGACACTTAACTTCAATCAACTTAAATTTTAACTGTCACCAAGGTGATGCCCACCATTGATTGTATGACCTGCACACCCAGCAGTGTGTCAGCTTTCTAAATAACACCAACGTTCTTTCAGGCAAAGCGCTCATTGATGAGCTCCTAACGTAAGGCTCTTGCAGCTATCATGCCAACATGGGCGCTTTCATGCGGTCTACAGGGCGGCAGGGGCATGGCTTCAGCGTCAGCCTGATTTGTCTGGGCCGATGTCAGCACCGCTTCCTCATCATTCTCTTCCTCTCTCTGGTGAGGTGGACTGTCAAACTCATCAGGCAATTCTTGTCCCCTCCTGATAGCCAAGTTGGGCACCTTCGATGATCCCGAGTCTGCTGCATGTAATTGGTCACCAAGAGAGGGTGAGAAAGGACAGGCCCCATTGCAGTAGCTCTCTGTTTTCCACTGATTGGTCACAAACAAGGAATGTCCTAACGAAGACACCTATTCAATTCCAATTGGTCACAGTATGGTCAAGATGTTTGTACAGCTGTTCACATCAACTCCAGCAACCTCCAGAGTAAATCTGAACTCCAACAAGTTGAAGCACAGCAGCCTTTTAAAGGATGCGACATGTGATGTATAACATGGTGTACATGACACTGTGATTAGTTCCGGTTCGTTCCACTTTTTCTGGGTGTTTTTTTGGGCGAGCGATATTGTGGGCGATATGTGTGTGAGGTGGTGAAAGTGACGCTGGGCAATCTCATGGCCGCTAGTTTCGGTAAATATGCTCTTTACGACAAAAAAAAGTGGACGGGAGTTATTATTGTATCCCGGTGTTAAATCAGTGCGGAAATTAACACTGGGCGATATTATGGCCGTTGATTTCGCCCATTCTGCTGATTCCGCCCCAAAAAAGTGGATGGGCAGTAATATTTTTTCCAGGCGTTAAGCACATGGGGAAAGTAACGCTCGGTGATAAGTTTCCGAAAAATGCCTGTCAGTTTCCATTTTGTGGCTAAATGGGCGATATATGGGCGTTATACGTCATTTCAGCGGTAAAATGGGAGTTAAGCATGCAAAAAAAGTGGAGGTTCTAGCTCATGGGGTATGTGTGCATAAATCATTGAAAGTGGCAGGGCAGGTTGAGAAATCAGTTAAAAGGGCTTGGGGGGCCCTGAGCTTCATTAGTAGAGGTATAGAGTACAAAAGTGTGTAGATTATGATAAACCTGCATAAAACACTGGTTCAGCCCCAACTGGAGTATTGTGTCCAATTCTGGGTACCACACTTTAGGAAGAATGTGAAGGCCTTGGAGAACGTGCAGAAAAGATTTACGAGAATGATTCCAGGAATGAGGGACTTCAGTTGCGTTGATAGCTAGAGAAGCTGGGGTTGTTCTCCTTGGAGCAGAGAGGATTTGATAGAGGTGTTCTAAATCATAAGGGGTCTGGACAGAGTAGATAAAGAGAAACTGTTCCCATTGGCAGAAGGGTCAAGAACCAGAGGACACAGATTTAAGGTGATTGGCAAAAGAACCAAAGACGATGTAAGAAAAAACTTTTTTATGTAGCAAGTGGTTAAGATCTGGAATGCACTGCCTGAAAGGGTGATGGAGGCAGACTGCATTTTATCTTTCAAAAGGGAGTTGGATAAGGATCTGAAGGAAAATAAATTGCAGCGTTAAGGGGAAAGGGCAGGGGAGTGGGACTAGCTCGATGGGTCGAATGGCCTTCTTCCGTGCTGTAACTATTCTCTGGTTCTATGAAAGGCTGCATGTTCTGCAGCGAGTGACTTGCCAAAGCCTTTCCATCATCTACAAGGCACAAGTCAGGAGTGTGATGGAATACTCTCTACTTGCCTGGATGAGTGCAGCTGCAACAACATTCGGGAAGCTTGACACCATCCAGGACAAAGGAGCCTGCTTGATTGGCACCCATCCACCACCTCAAACATTCACTCCCTCCATCACAGGCACAACGTGTCTGCAGTGTGTACCATCTACAAGATGCACTGCAGCAACTCGCCAAGGCTTCTTCGGCAGCATCTTCCAAACTCCCGACCTCTAACACTTAGAAGGACAAGGCGTGTGAAAACACCATCACCTCCATGTTTCCCCTCCACATCATCCTGACTTGGAAATACTTCACCGTTGCTTCATCGTCGCTGAGTCAAAATCCTGGAACTCCCTCCCTAACAGCACTGTGGGAGTACCTTCACCACATGGACTGCAGCAGTTCAAGCAGGTGGCTCACCACAACCTTCTCAAGGGCAATTGGCGAAGGGCAATAATCGTTGGCCTTGCCAGCAACACCCATATCCAAGGAACAGATATAAAAATATAATTCACGTCATGTGTAAAAGGGACAGAGAGTCGGCATTCTAGGTCTCTGCCCGTTTTATTTCATTCTTACACCCCATGATCCAGAACAGTAACTGCAGAAACATTGGTCCCTTAGTATTTAGGAGCAGTCATATTTGTATCTGTCATTTTTATATAATTTCCTTTTGATTGTCTATTCTGTCAGTATCTCTGGCTCTGTTTTTATTTCTGTCTCCTTTGGGGAAGCACAGTCTAGGAAAGTCATTTTTCTTTTGCTGGTTCTACTTCATTACATTTTATCTTGTATCTTTCAGGTTCTATTTGTTGTGTATGAATAAAGAATCTGACTCAAAGTAAAGTGTGACCGTAGTTTTTTATTGCAGGTCTCCAGAGTGCCTCTCCAGCCTGTGAGGCCTCCTTAAGTACCTGTGCTCCCAAGGGATTAAGGGATCCCTTGGGACTCCAGGGGATGAACCCTCTGGTGGCTGTACAAAGTATATACAAGTTTACATATATAACAATTTTTTCGTCTCTTTTTTTCTACTGACTCTGAAATTTTCTTCCTGATCCTTTCCCTCTCTCTGGCTGCTTGAGTCATTTTCTGCATATCCTTGTTAGCTGGTTATAGTTACCCTGCCCTCTTTTCTAACTGTTGTTGCTTTTTCTCTGTCTTGCCACATTAGGTGGAGAAGGAGCTGAAACAGCCGCCTTTTGGATGAGACATTAAACCAAAGTCCTGTCCTCCAGTTCAGGATGATGAAGAGCAGAGAGCTCTCCTGATGTGCTGGCCAACATTTCTCCCCCTCAAACCATCAAAAACAAACAGATTAACTAGTCATTCGCATTATTGCAGTTTGTGGGATGTTGCTGGCACAGAATGACTGCTGCATTTTCCTGTGTTACAACTGTCACTGCATTCTAACAGAGAATGAGGATTCTCACTGGAAAAAAAAGGAGTGAGGTTCCTACACTGAGGGCTATTAAGTAGAGAGGAGAATATAATTTAAAAGGAAATGGGATAAGTATTGGAAAGGAGGAATACAAAAGGATCTGGCAGAAATGGTGGGTGAGGGGGGGGGGTGGGGGGGGGTGCTGTGTCGGCGGGGGTGGAGATGGGGGGTTGGGGGGGGGGGGGTGGAGATACAGGAAAGAGCACCAGCACTGGCACAGGCACCGTTGACCGAATACGTCCTCCTCTGCTTTAATTCTATTATTCTATGGAAACTCTCCTTTTATTGGGTCCGAACCCAGCGGATGAATTAGAAATGTTGGTGCTGAGTTGACTTTAGGTGGATGTGCCCTGTGAGAAATGCCCCAACCACCAAGCTCACTGTCTCTTTGTGCAGTCTCTTGGTTTGGTTCAGGTTGGTCTGTGCTGGCTGGTTTTGACTTACGAAGTCCAATAACAGAATGATTCTGACTGAGGCTCCCAGTTCAAAGTTGTCATCCTCACACACAACCTGAGACCAAACTTGTGTCCAAGGCGATAAGGAGAGTGATCAGTCAGCGACTGGGGAGACTGACTGCAGTGCAGGGTGATTCAGGATGAATATCAAACGGTTATAGGTAGGATATATAGTTTGATTTTTAATCAGCAAATTATTGTATTACTGTTGATTATGAGGGGAATCTGAGTGTTATCAATATTACTATAAGTTATCGGTGCAATTTTATTGTTACTTCTAGTTACTGATGGAACTGAAGTTCCTCTCGCCTCTGGGTTCCCCTCTACAAATTTCGCCCCCACATCTGGTTCCCCCTCTTCCCCACCCTCTGTTTCCCTTCTTAACCTGCTCATGGGTGGCTTCCTGGTTCTTGGAAATCCTTGTACAATAGCTGCTGGCACGAAACCACGAGCAAAGATACGCAACTACAGGCGTCCCAAATGCAATAACATTTGCAAATGTTACGTAGTCAGATGTCACATGGTCAGATGTCATTTGGTCAGAACATCATGTGTTCAAACTTCCAGGAATACCTTCAACCAGAGTTGGCAACTCTACAGATAAAACAGAACATGTTAAACCTTTTCATTAAAAAACTGTTGTTGATTTGAAGTTGAGTATTGTTGTTTTATCGGCCAATCCTGCTGTCTTGAATCATCCTCCATAACTGGATTACTTTCTTATCATAATGTTAAATAATCGACGTGTTACCCTTTGGGTGAACCATCAGATAATCCGTTGTCTACAGTGGGGTTCTGGTACATTTTCCATGCTGTTTGTGCTGTTTATGCATTTTAGTTTGAGGAAGCACTACACATTCCATCTCACCATGTGCCCTGGTTCCTGTCTGCAGCTGAGCCACAAAAAATAAAAGGAAAACTAAAGAAGCTTAGACAGTCTTTGCAATCTGACAAGTTTACATTCGGATTGCTGCTGGGTGAATGAAACACACCATGTCAGGCCAATGCAAAAGCAGCTTGACTTAGCACAGATCTTTTTTGTCAGGGAGTTAAATATCTCCACTCCTCCAATATCCTGGCATCATACACCACCTGTGGCCAAGAACATAGCAGACAACTGGCTCTCTGGCTTCTCTGATCACTACTCCCCACAGAGATGCAGCACAGGTTGGCAAATGGGGATTATTACACTCATGAAAGAAAAAACAAAGAGTGTTCTCTATGTCCAGAGGATTTTAATATTTTTTTATTCGCTTCAATTTCTTCTCTCTTGAGGTGCTAATTTTTGATTGGGTTATAATTTCATAGTCACCCACTACTGGTACTTCACTCCATCAGTCATTTTTCATGAGTCATCCCGGACCCAGTATTAGCAGGCTATTTGAATATGGGGGCATCACATTTGAGCCTGATATCATTCTTGTCAGATATCTACATATGTGTACTTTGTAGCAGATGTTACTAGACCTTGATCAGGATTGGGAACTTTGGCTGATTTTTTTCCCTCCTTAAACCATGAGTCACGAAAGCTGATTGTAGTGCCGCTGAGATTAGCAAACCTGGGATTGACCTGGGACCTTCCCGGTTTGTATGACTCGGTACTTTACAGGATAGTGTCTTTGGCCTTTAAGCCATGGGGGAGTAATGGGGACATTTTTTAAGATTTGACGTAGCACATTTCTTACCAGCTGATCTTGCCTGCTTCTAAATTACTTTCTGTGATGAAGGAGATAGTCAGCTTGTAGATCACTGCACTATTGGATTGTAGGGAGTCCCATTGTTGCAATGATGCATGCAATGGGCAAACTATTTCCACCCCGGTGGATAGAGTTATGCTACACCAAAAGCGAGAGATTTGGCTATGTAGCACCTCATTTTGCACCCCCAGAGGGGTGTTAATGCGTCTCGAACGGCTTACCGCCCAGCCACGCAGATTGTAGCATCCCGCCGGGAAATTTGGTTCAGGCCTACTGGTGGCGCAAAACGCTATCACCTCGCCGTCTAACTTCAGTCAGATCATGATGTCAGTACGCAAAATTAGGTGTGGCTGCCTCATTTAGCGACTGCAACTGAACACGCTGGAGAGACTAGGCAGTCCCACCTTGTTTAGGCGATACCTGGAGGCTATTTGAAGGGAGGAGTAACCAGATTAATCGGAGGCCACAGTAAGTGCAACGTTTCGACAGGGCACGATGCATGAACCTCTTGGCTGCGGCAGATTTATCTGATCTTAAAGGTTCCTAGCAACTGGAGTTTGAGAATTATATAGGTGCATTGCTAGCACGCCAGCTTTGCCTTCTACATGCTCTTGTTAGGCGGCATCAAGATAAAGGGCTGTTAGTCATGTCGGCCCATGAATGAGGAGACACTGTAGACGTCAGGGCCTTACCCCCCACAGGAGCAACGCTCATACCTCGACATGTCGGAGGAGCAGTGTGTCAGTAGGCTGCGCTTCCGAAAGGAGGTGTTGACACAGATATGCCATCTGCTACATCCAGACCTGCAGCCTCACATCGACACCAGGACTGCGCTGCCCATCGCAGTGAAGGTCACTGTGGCGCTGGCCTTCTACGCCTCCGGCTCCTTCCAGGCTGCATCAGGGGACATATGCACTGTCTACAATTCACTGCACATCGCTGCATCTGTGACATGGCATAGGCTCTGTACAGATGGAGAATGGAGTTCATAACATTCCCAATGAGCAGGGATGAACGGCCATGTGGGTTTGCCAGGATAGCGGGCTTCCCGATGGTTCAAGGAGCCATTGATTGCACACACATGGCCTTGCAAACACCATTCCAGAATGCCGAAGTCTTCCGAAACCAAAAGGGATACCGCTCCCTGAATGAACAAGAGAACGTAAGAAATAGGAGCAGGATTAGGCCATTCCGCCCATCGAGCCTGCTCCGCCATTCAATAAGATCATGGCTAATCTGATTATGGACTCAGTTCCACATCCCTGCCCGCTCCCCATAACACTTTACTCCCTTATAGTTCTTAGAGTTATGGTCTTTCTATATTCCGTCCACTCGATCCGTTAGATAACAGACTTTCTCCTGTGAATACAGAGCTGGTCTATTGGCTGTGATGTGTTTACTTGTTCATGCTGTTGACTCTAAACCTTTGCCAATTAATTGACGTGATCTGTTTATTTGTTCGTCTTTTGTTAAAGACATTTCCTGAGTGGATTCAAATTTAAATTAAAGCCAGGTTTGCAGGCGTAATGCTCTATTCACACATCGAAAAAGGGAATATTATTTGAATGGGGAGAAATTACAACATGCTGTGGTGCAGAGGGACCTGGGGGTCCTTGTGCATGAATCCCAAAAGGTTAGTTTGCAGGTGCAGCAGGTAATCAGGAAGGCGAATGGAATGTTGGCCTTCATTGCGAAAGGGATGGAGTACAAAAGCAGGGAGGTGTTGCTGCAACTGTATAGGGTATTGGTGAGGCCGCACCAGGAGTACTGCGTGCAGTTTTGGTCACCTTATTTAAGGAAGGATATACTAGCTTTGGAAGGGGGTACAGAGACGATTCACTAGGCTGATTCGAGAAATGAGGGGGTTACCTTATGATGATAGATTGAGTAGACTGGGTCTTTACTCCTTGGAGTTCAGAAGGATGAGGGGTGATCTTATAGAAACATTTAAAATCATGAAAGGGATAGACAAGATAGAGGCAGAGAGGTTGTTTCCATTGGTAGGGGAGACTAGAACTAGGGGGCACAGCCTCAAAATACGGAGGAGCCAATTTAAAACCGAGTTGAGAAAGAATTTCTTCTCCCAGAGGGTTGTGAATCTGTGGAATTCTCTGCCCAAGGAAGCAGTTGAGGCTAGCTCATTGAATGTTTTCAAGTCACAGATAGATAGATTTTTAAGCAATAAGGGAATTAAGGGTTACGGGGAGAGGGCGGGTAAGTGGAGCTGAGTCCACGACCAGATCAGCCATGATCTTATTGAATGGCGGAGCAGGCTCGAGGGGCTAGATGGCCTACTCCTGTTCCTAATTCTTATGTTCTTATGAAGGTGAGAGAGATGCTGTGTGATACACACAAAGCCCAGCAGCTGAAAGCCTCTCCCAAGTGTGAACTCGCTGGTGTGTCAGCAAGTGGGATGACTGAGTGAATCCCTTCCTACACTCAGAGCAGGGGAATGATCTCTCCCTGGTATGAACTCGCTGGTGAGTTATAAGGTTGAATGACCTAGTGAAACCCTTCCCATACACAGAGCAGGTGAATGGCCTCTCCCCAGTGTGAAGTCACTGGTGTTTCAGCAGTTGGGATGACTGAATGAATTCCTTCCCACACTCAGAGCAGGTGAACGGTCACTCCCCAATGTGAACTTGCTGGTGTCTCAGCAGGCTGGATGACGAAGCAAATCTCTTCCCACAAACGGTGCAGGTGAATGGCCTATCCCCTGTGTGAAGTCGCTGTTGTGCTTGTAGGCTGGATGGCTGAGTGAATCCCTTACCGCACTCAGAGCAACTGAATGGCTTCTCCCCGGTGTGACTGCGCCGGTGAATATCCAGATTAGATGGGGAACTGAATCCCCTCCCACAGTCCCCACATTTCCATGGTTTCTCCATGGTGAGTGTGTGTAGCTGCTGTGTAACCACACGCAGTGCATCCTCACAGTGAATGCCCGCTATCCTGACAGGACATATGATGTATTCATACTGCGTGAGTGCACTGTGCCATGAATGTTTGAGCAACCACAGGAAGGGCGCAGCTGGCTGCTCGGGGACAAAAGATACGGCCTAGTCACCTGGCTAATGACCCTCCTCTGCAACCCCACCACCCAAGCGCAGCATCGCTGCAACAGCAGCCATGCGGCCACCCGCAACATAATCGAGCAGACAATAGGGATGCTGAAGCAGCATTTCTGATGTCTGAACCGCTCTGGAGGCAGCCTTCAATATTCCCCTCAACAGGTGACGCTATTCATTGTGGTGTGCTGCATGCTGCACAACTTAGCCATAATGAGGCCTAGGCATTGCCAGTGGGGATTGCAGCCCATCGCAGTAGGAGGAGGAAGAGGAGCCTGCCGATGCCCCGAATGGCCAGCCAGATGAGAAGGAGGAGCAGCAGCCGCGGAGGAGGCACCATGTCAGTGCTGGCGATGTGAGGGCCACACGTCAGCGGCTCATAATGCATTGCTTCTCTTGAATGGAGGAAGCTGACGGATGCAGCTGTTAGTGACTGCGCAATGTGCTTCGATAATGGCACATCTCGGCAAATTCCACATTAATACACAGGATGGAATGCAAACGGTCAAATTAACATTTTAAGAACTCCATCAAAAGTCTTGCCTCAAACAGCACAACAAAATCCCTCACCAGCAACTAATAAAAAGTGTAACAAATGCCCCTTGAAATAACATAACACATCATCAACTTCAGCAATATCTGTACAAACACCCCTGCCATTTGTAATTCACACCAGCCATGTGCCATACTAGGCCCAGACCCATACATCACTAGCAGGCATCAAACAACAGCAACGTAGTATTTACAATGATATTTACAGGATGAGGACATCTGTCCATGGTTCAAAATCTTTATTGCGACTTGCTCTCTGATTTCCCACCTCTTTCCTTAAACCCCCACCCATGCCTACTGCTCCTCCTTAATGCGATCGCAGTGCCTGCAACAAGGCTGCTTGAAGGCTGCTGTGTCTGTAAGACAAACACTACAGATGGCCTAGCCGGACGCTCTGGGCCTAGAAGACCCGGCTGCGGACTGCACCGCCTCAGCATTGGCGGCAGCAGTCTCGGATGGCTGTGGTTTAGACTGCGGCAGATGCAAAGACAGAGTGGCGATGGTGGGAGCCGGAATGCTGTCATATTGAGCAAGGACAGCCCCTTCCATTTCCAGTGGCCCACTGCCACTCCCCCAGGGCGGAGCCTCAGCATCCAAAGCAATATGTGTGAGCGCACATTGCTGGCCTGCATCGGCACCGTCACTTCCCCGTTGGACTGTGGGGAACACAGAGAGGATGGCAGCAGTCAGTGTTTGCATGGCATCAATCTGAGACCGACTTAGAGCAGACTGAGCCTGAAACACAGCACTTTGAGAGTTGATGCCAGCAACCAGTGACTGCATCACATCACAAAGGCCTTGCGTGGCTTCAGCCTGCGATGTGATAGCTGCTGCCATGTCAACCATGGCATGCGCCATCACCTCTGGTACTCCACTGTCGTTCGTTGAGTCCATCTCGCTCTGGAACCGGGCAAGGTTGGGCTCGTTGGGCTGCTGAGGGGCAGGGGCAATGCTTGAGGCAGCCTCCCCCAACTTCAGAGCAAGTGCATCCATGCTCTGCGGGATCCTTACCATGCATTACTGTGGATTCAAACCCGAAGAATGTCGTGTTTTCCACTGAGGTGGTGTCCCCATCAGTGCAGCTGACGGAGCATCCCATTCTGGCACGCCAACGTCGCCCCTTCCTCCTCGCTTCCCCTGTCTTTGGATGTGGAGGACTCACAGGCAGGCTACTGCGCTTCTGGCTCATCATTTGTAAGCACAAAGCAACAGAAGTGTGGTTAGCAGCAGGGGAGGGGCAGGAAGGGAAGATGGACGTGGCATTGGACAATTATATGTAAAGGGGATAAAGCATGTGGTGTCAGGGTAAAGGGTCTCACATAAAATGCAAAGGGCATTAAAATACTGTCCCCAGGGGGCACGGGTTTTCCGACCGCTACCGCACCAACTAGTGTGTCCATGAGGGCGGACACTCGCTCCTCCACTCCTTGAGGTCCTGGATGTCAGGCTCCCCTCCACCGGTGCGCCGCTGCTCTCGCCTGTTATGTGCCAGTTTTGACTGCAATAACAAACAAAAGAAGGTGTGAGTGAGTGTGCAGCTCATCGTGTGCCACATGTATCTTCCATAGTTGAATAGCTGCTACATTATGGAAGTGTGCAGATCTCCATTCGAATTTGCATGGCTGCACAGAGTGGCTGTGTGAACAATGATTAAGATTAAGATTAAGGATGAAGCTGAAGCGTTGCAAACGCATATCAAGAGTGAAACATAACATAAGAACAAAATAAATATGAGTGGGTGGAGGCCATTTGGCCCCTCGAGCCTGCTCCGCCATTCAATAAGGTTATGGCTGATCTGATCTTGGGCTCAACTCCACTTCCCTGTCCGTTCCCCATAACCTCATAACGGTAGTGCGAGGAGGGGTCAGGCTGAGTAGGGAACAAGAAGGTCAGCGACACTTGAATGGGCTGGGCAAGGCTGCTGAACTGATCCTGAACTTTTATGGTGGCTTCACCAATGAAGACCATAGTGAAGGAGCAGGTACTGCAAAGACTCTACATTGTGTGGGACAGTGTGGTTCACATTATGGCATTGCAATGTTAATAGAAACTAGTGAGGTCGTTGAACTTCTTGCGACATTGTGTCGCAGTTCGGGCCATCGTGTTCCTGGCGGAGATGTGCTAGGCCACCTCCCTCCATAAGACACTAGGAACAGGCCTCCTTCCCCTAGGAGGTTGCAACACATTCCCTGCCTCTCCACTGCCTCAATTCATGCATGCGCGACAAGCAGTGGGCACGCTGGCGACCTCCTTGTTCATCCATTTTCCTGCTCTGAGTAGAGTGACCGGTTGAAACTGCACATGCGCATACTTATCTTACCAGGCCTTTAATAATCATCTGTCCACGGGATGTATAGCGGCCTTCGTAGCATGCGCATTCCTTCTCGAAATTTATCGCTGAGATTGTCGGTTCCACCGCCCTAAGAGAATTGTGGAACGACTGATTTAGCGCTCCCTTTCCCTCTTGTGGCGCTGTAACCTCATTTGGCGGTAAGCGGCACAAACTTTCCGAGGGTGCTACAGTTACCGCCCCGACAGGATTAATGCCTCAAAATGGACGATACCAAATTTCCAGCCTCATGACTCTTAAAATATGCTGTGGTTACTTAAAAGTGATAATCAAACAGCTTCTGGAAAGTGGATAATGCATATTCCCTAAAAGGAACAATTTCACTTTTTATATGCCGTTGGTTCAGTTGGACTCCCTTAGCTCGAGCAGTGAAATAAAAATCCATTATCTTTTGCTCCCTGTAGTTTATGTATAAAACAGTTCTGCAGTTCTACAAATAGTAACACAATACTGCGTCACCTCAGTAGGCATAGAAATGACGATCAGTAATATTGATGGAAAGCCATCAACTCCCTGAATGATGAGCAAAAGGCCGCTGTTCCCCATTGTTATCACTCATAAATCACACTTGTGGCTGTTAATCAACAAATGAAGATATTATATACTATAAAATATGACAAAGATACAGGGCTCAATTTTCCCCAGTTATCTGCGCCGTTTTTTTGGCGTAAATTAAAACATCCAAGTTTCTCCAAAGTTTCTGCGCCAGCGTAACTCAGTTACAATTTTTTTTGGATAGAAATGTTTTGCGTCAAAGGGGGTGTAATCTGATGTCTGCGCCAGTTTTTCACATTTAAGTAAAGTTTGGCCAACTTACGTTTTTCCTAGGACGGCGTATGTGACCACTCCGAAAAAAACCTTCTGGGCATTTAAGAAAAAACAGATTAAAAAATCAGTGCAGAAAGGCGCCATTGTTGTTATGCACAGTTTTGGAGGGAGTCAAGAAGACACAGAATATGCATCATGAAGCTTATTTTTTTCAAACACAAAAGGGAGAAAATGGAAGTCTAATACAATTGTTTAATTTTGGATTTTTTTTCAAAGTGCCACGCCACTACCGAGCGTCTCCTCACCGGGCTCGAGGGTCGGAGCGTCAGCCGGTAGAATCACTCCCTCGTGCAGACAAGGGGCTCGGACTCGGCTTCAAAAGAAGGCTGTGGGGGGGGGTGGGGGGGGTGGAAGCTGAACTGAAGGGATGAGAACCCTTACACTATACAGCAGCTTCAAAAGAAGCTCCGGGAGGGTGGAAGCCGAGCCCCTGTGTCCGGGCAAGGATACATTACTGCCGGCCGACCCTTGAGCCCGGTGAGGAGACATTCGATCAGTGGTGGGCTGGTACTTTGAAAAAAATCTAAAATTAAAGAATTGCGTTAGACTTCGTTGCCCATTTGTCTTTATTGAATGCCTAGCTTCCTGTTCTAAACAAGCCTGTTGCACATGCACAGACCAAGGTGTGATCCATACTAAGGCGTTGACCTTGGGACCTTGCTATTTTGAGCTTCTTGCAAACTACAATTTAATTATGGGGGCAATACTGACAATGCCATACCTGGTGCAAGTCTTCTGCATGATGATACTGCGGAGGAGACAATTGATTCAATGTCATCGCATGAGGAACCTCAGAGCAAATAGGATGATGGGCAGGAGGCCTTACCCATGTCAGGTATATCGAGACAGGTGTTCATACCTGCACCTGAGTGATGCAGACTGTGCGAAAAGGCTGCATTTCCGCAAAGAAGTTGTAACCGAGATCTGTGAGTTAGTAAAAGCAGACCTGCAACCTCGAAGCGTCAGGAGCACTGCTTTGTCAGTTGAAGTGAAAGTTACAGCTGCACTTTCAATCTATGCATCTGGATCATTCCAGGCCACAACTGGGGATGTGTGCGCCATTTCTCAACATGCAACACATGTCTGCATTCAGCAGGTGACTGCTGCACTAGATGCCTGGAGGAATGACTACATAAAGTTCCCCATTACCACCCAGGCAATGCATGACAGGGCTGTGGACTCCTTCAGGATTGCTGGTTTCCCAAAGGTATAGGGCTGCATTGATTGTACCCACATCGCCTTGCGAGCACCTTTGGAGGATTCCGAGATGTACAGGAACAGAAAAGGCTTCCACTCCATTAATGTGCAGCTCCTGTGTGTCGACATGCATCGCATCATGTCAGTCGATGCAAGATACCCTGGCAGCACCCATAATGCGTTCATCCTACGCGAGAGCACAATACCTGTTATGTTTCAGCAGCAGTCAGAAGGGCAGAGCTGGCTGCTCGAAGACAAAGGGTATGGCCTCGCCACCTGGCTCATGACGCCCCTACACGTAACCCGGACGGAAGCTGACTGGGAATACAACATGTCGCACATTGCGACACACAGCATAATAGAGGGGACCATTGGCACCTTTAAACAGTGATTCCGACGCCTGGATCATTCCGGAGGCTACTTGCAGTACTCCCCTGAGATTGTCGGTCAGTTCACTGTTGTGTGCTACATGCTGCATTACTTAGCCATCATGAGGCAGCAGCAGCTGGTAGTAGAAGACCTACCTGAGGTGAGAGTGGCTGATGATGAGGAGGAAGATGCAGATGACGAGGATGATGAGGAGGAAGATGCAAATGACGAGGTGGAGGAGGACGAGGACGAGGAAGCCATGCAACCAACTGAACTCGGAGCACGACAGCGGAGGAGGGCGGGCCGTCGTGCCCCTTTAACGATTGCTCGAGCCTTGTGCCAGCAACTCATCCGTGAACGCTTTGCTGCCTGAAGGCTCAGCGGTAACTATTCCACATGGAGCATGTTTACTGTTTGGACCTGTTCCGTAATGTGTTGTGTTAATGAAACAAATAATCAAAATGATTCTTCTTTAGTTCAGAAAGTTGTGTTAATAATGGAACAAATAATGGAAATGATTCAGTTATAATTTAAAATATATTTTATTCAAAAGTTTAATACTTGTTTGTACTTAACTTTAATAAAAAATACTCTTGTATCAAACTTTAAAGTTTTCAGTTAAGATCACTTACAAACTTTTAAACTTGTAAATGTACATCATTTACAAAAAACTTTTACTTTGAGAACAGTTACAACAGTAACAACAACAACAATGAATAAAGGCTGCACCCATCTCTCCTCCACATTATTCTAAGATCGCACGCTGCGCTTGTTCTTGGTGACTGCACTCCTGCCCACAGGCGCCGGTGCAGCGTTTCTTGGATTGGTACCAAGCTTATTCTCTCGAGCATCTCGGGTCATCCGCACTTCTTGATGGGGGGCGTGGGCAGGCGGTAATGTGGAAGGTCAGAGGCTGGTCTGGAGATTGGAGTGGGAGTGGCAGTTGATTCTGTCAATGGCCGCGGGGTCTGGGCATGTTTGGGTAGTCAGCAGCTAACTCTGACGTTCCCTCCCTCATGATCACCGACATGTATCAGCTACCTGCGACATTCCCTCCCTCATGTGCCCGGACAGTGTTCTCATTTCTCGTGAGATTGTTGTTACTTCTCCCGACAGTCCCGATACCTCATCATCCACCTCACTGGAATCCCCAACCTCGGACTGTGAGAAACCATGAAATGTCCCAACACTCGTACAACTCAGGAAAGGGCCTGGCACCTCAATGGGTGGCACCTGCACCTCCTCCAGAGTGAGAACAAGAGTTGAAGCTTCATCCATCCCCTCCCCCTGCCCCTTCCCCCTCCCCTTCCTCTTCACCCCAATACTCTTGGTCTGGAATGTGGGATTGGAAGATGTTCTCTTCTTCAGGCTCGTCGGCATCTGAATCATCTTCTGCATCGGCTTCAGCTCCGTCAGGGTTGGCCTCAAGTTCTGCAAAATATAACAGAACAGGCAAATATTTAGCAGCAGAGGAGGGGCAGGGTAGCATGAGTAGGTACACACAGTGCAGGCAGGCTGATTTGAAGGACCACGATGCATGATAGCACATTGCATCAACCGAAGTGTAGCTGACGGAGACATCCCCATGAACCGAAGCATGGCTAGCCCGCGCAGTACTTAACATTTAGCAAAGCCAGACTGTGGAATTTGCAGGACTTACCCTCTCCCTCGAGCGTGGACCCAGCTTGTGGAGTGGTGGTTGCTTTTCTCCAGGCAGGACCCACCAAAGCAGCGACCCTGTCATCCAAGGGTGTCAGTGGGTGTAGATTTGCCAGGCCTCCTTCTGTTCGAGTTCTTTCCCTTTTGTTGTGTGCCACCTTCCTCTGCAAAGATGAAAATATAACTTTTTGGACAGGGTGTCTTTCTGCTGGGTGGGTCATACTGATGGTCACATTTACAATTGCAATTCCATTGAATAAATTAAAATATTACTTACACTAACTACTTGACCAAGGTCCTGCCACTTCTTTTTGCACTGGCCTCTAGACCTCAGGGTGGTCACCATTGCACAGTAATCTTCTGCAAGTTGGTTCTAGCGTTTCTTCATTTCTTTTGATGAAACTTTCATGTGACCTCTGCTGGTTTCCAACTTGTGCCATCTGGCCTCAATTACAGTAACTAGTGCTTTCACTTCATCCTGTGAGAAATTCTTGGTCCTTGAGCCGCGTTGCATATTGTATTGCAGCTCTGATTTTTTTCCACTGAGAGTTAAAGTTCTCACACACAACTGGCTGTTTAAAAATGGCCGAATGCTGACCGGGAGCTATACTGGACATGCGTGCCCATAGCAGTGACGTAAAAAAACGTTCTTTTTTTTCGCGCATGTGCAGAAGGGAGGCATCGTTTTTCGCCGCAGATGTTAGGCTCCACCCCCTCGCCCCCCCCCCCTCCCCCGGCCGCCGAAGCTAAAGGACAGGCTGCGCCGCGCCAATTTCAAAAATTTGAACGGGGAAACTTGCAAGTTTTTTTTTGGAGTAGTCGGGGCCAAAATAAATGGGCGTAACTCTTGCAATACGCCAAAAAATGGCATTGGGGAAAATTGAACCCATTGTGTTTATTAAAATATAACTGATTGGCCATAGTCTCACTCAAATGTCACTTGTGTTTCCTCAGAACTCTGTCACTCTATAGCAGCTGTAATACAAGATTAAAACCCATGAAATTGTGAAAAGTAATACAGTACAAAAAACTGCATGCAGTGTCAAGATACTGAAATACTGTACTTTCTATACATAATTACATTTTATGCCTTGTTTGATCTTTTTTTTTCTCCGAGTGGGTTGTTTTCTATACCCTACTAGGCACTATTAAGTTACTAAAGTTTTTTTTAACTTGGTAAAGCATATGGACTTTTTGAACTATCAAATAATAGAAAATCTGGAAATAATTGAGATGTATAGGACAAAGGGTGGTACCTTTTTTTTCATTTCCCTAAGATATGAGCTGCATTTACTTTAAAATTGCCAACTCTCAGTGAGGAAATGTTGACTGTTGGTGCAGTGTCCTGTACTTTCTTCAGTGATAATTCAGTCTTAATCAATCAGCCACAACTAATTCTTCAGAATATTTTCTATTGGACGATCAATTTGGCTGCATGAATTTTCTGTCAACCTTGGCTCAGTGACAGCACTGTCAACTCTGAGGCAGAAGGTCATGGGTTCAAGTCCCAGTCCAGAGACTTGAGCACATAACCTCGCCTGATACTTCAATGCACTACTGAGAGCACTGCACTGTTGGAGGTACTGTCTTTCTGGGAGACTTTAAAACCAGTAAAAAGTTCCATGGCGCTATTTGAAAAAAGCAAAGGAGTTCTTCTGATGACCTGGGTAACATTTATCCCTTAACCAACCAATCTTAAAAAAAACATATTACCTGGTAATTTATCTCATTGTTGTTTGTGGGTCCTTGCTGTGTGCTAATTGGCTGAAGCGTTTCTCTACATTACAACAGTGACTACACTTCAAAAATACTTTATTGACCGTGAAGCGCATTGGGGGCATCCTAAGTTTGTGAAAAGTGCTACATTAATGCAATTTATTTTTCTGGTTTGCTTCCCTTTGCTCTTTAATCTGTTGTAACTCATGCTGGTGTATGGTTCCCCTGATTGCCTTTCTGCACCTCACCCAAGTCACCCGTCTTTCATGTGGTCCTGGATAGTAAATGATGGCAGTGTATTTGAATGTGGAGGGCATCAGAGCCAAGCCTGAATGTTCTCAGCTGTTATCCACTCTGTCTCATAATATATAAATGTTTTTCTTATTATTGGGATGGTCAGCCGATACAGGAAATTATTGGTATTGACCAAAAAAGATCCACCCTACATTGTCTCAATCTAGGGCTGTGAGAAATGTTTGAGCGTATTCAAACTGTGTGCGTGTAAATGCTAATTCTGGCTTTACCATTAGGCCACCTGATATAGGCTGGGTAGTGTGCACATCTTGATTTATAAAGAAGGTTGCACTGCCAAGACTTTGCATGTCTCTGAATTAAGTTGAGGATGAGCCCTACACTGAGTCTTGTTGACCCATGTGACAATTTGGATTAGAGACTTTGTGGGTGAAATTGGGCTGATGTGCGCCTCTTGTTAGCGCCTCCGGTGGGGGTGCAAATGTGTTTTTGCTCAAGGTGGGGCCGCTACCGGCTCCCGCGAAATTGCACGGAAGTTAGCAGAGGCACAAAACCAGCAATACCTCGCCCTGGCCGATAGCGCCCCGGGCTGCTGCGTCTCCCGCGATGACGTAGTCGCTGTGCATAGCGACCTGTTTCCACCCCACGCCAGCCCCTTTTCGCCCTGCTGTGGAAATTGGGCAGTATCCTGTCAAACTGCTGTGGGCGATGTCAGCGCCAGCCTCGCAGGTCGCGAACCGAGCTGAACTTCGCTTGCAGGGTGAAACCTAAAAGGGAGGTGCGTGGCGCCATTTTGTTTTGTCCTTCGACTTACTGGTCCGGTGTCCGTGGGTTTTCCTGCTGGGTCCATGCCGCGACAGTGCAGCCCTGCACTCCGCTTCATTGCCGGGCTGCGGCCACGGCACACCGCATCCCCGGTGGCCTAGTGGAAGCCCCTCAAACCCGTGCAGAGCTTGCACGTGCCCTCCCCTTTAATGGACCTGTATCGCATCAGTTCTACATGTAGAGGCCGCGTAACACTCCGACCTTCTCACCCTTAGTGCCCGAGAGGAAGTGGAGCACCCGAATTTAGGTAGCTTGGGTGGGACTTCCAGGCCGGGCGCAGGAAGTCCCGCCTAGCGAAGGTTACCACCCCCAAATGGGACGAAACACAATTTTGCCTCCTTTGAGACCCATTTCATTCAAAATTATGCTGGTTAGCTAAACAGGATAGGATTCTGCTGGTTCCGGAAATTCAGAGAGTACATCAAATAGAGTTATGGACAGAGTGAGTTCTGGTTATTTGAAAAGGATTGAAAAAAATAATCGCGAGGTAACTTTTTATTTTAAGTAGCACTCCTCAAACTTGCAAATATCTTTGATTATATCAACATCATTATTTCCGAGTGTTGGTGGCCAATTTGCTCAAGTTTTCTGCTTTTGTTCCCTAGCTACACAGTAAGCCAACTTAATTAAATGTTGTTGTTTATTTTGTACGGAGAGTGAGAATTAAGTAGATTTGAACCGAGATGTTTCATGTCCTATTTTTATTTCACTCTTCCCTGTATTTGAACTTTTTTTTTTATATTTCTAGAAGCTGTTTTTTAACTAGTCATAGTTTCGTACAAGATAAAAAGACACCTATCTGGACCACCGGCAGGGTGCAAATACATCACTGCCTGGGCACGACGCTGGCAACCACTCCCACCATATTTAGCGGGGGTTTAGTGGCGGTGCAACGGAGTTGCGCTCCGATCTCTTGCGCCCAGAGATCGTGACGTCATCGCTATGTGCATCGCCCTGTTAATGCCCCGGCCTCAAAATTGGCTTTTGTCCTCTGCAGCTGTGCCAGGCGATAACACCGACAGCTTCAGGGGACGAATATCAGGTGGCTGGCCACTACCAGGGCGAAAATTAAAAGCGCGGTGGCCGAGTGCAGATTAAAAATAAATTACTTTTTTGTTGCTGCTACTGATACGGTTTCTTCCCGGGGTCGTGGCAACGATCGCTCAGCCCGGTCCTCTGCTTGAGTGCCGGGCTGATCGCGTGGCACCCCCGCGTCCCGGTGATCCAGGTAGGTGACTTTTTCTTTTTCAGAGTTGGCAGTGTGGGCCTTCCCCATTAATTGAGGGCCGAGATCCACAGAGGTGCAGCACAGCACGGCTCAGTGCACAGCACTGCTGAGGTGTCCGCCCCGTTAGTGGAGCGCTTGATTTAGCACTGCACTTCCTTCCGGGGGCAGTAACCCAAATTTCTCGAAGGGCGGGACTTCCGTGCCTGGTGTTACGTTTCACGCCTCCCGGATGTTACCACCTCCAAACGGGGCGATAATGAATTTCACCACCCCCAAGTCTCTCTAATTCTCTTTGCGGGTTTTGTTATCCTTTTCATGCAGTGCATAATGTTTGTGTAACCCTTCCTGTTCCAATCCAGTACCTGAAACAGACTATTCATATGGTAAAAAATGACAGTATAACATTGCAAACATTTTAAAGAGGATCTCTGTCTTCCTGATTGTGTTTAACCCTAAAAATTGCATATTTTGATATGTCACTTTTTTGTTGCTAAGCAAAATCTATTGTTATCAGAATAGACACTCTCAGCATACCAGAAACCTCATGAATTTCTCAGTATTGTTCAAGCGCTGGGTACTGACTGAGGCAGAATCCTTATAAAGGTTTAATTCCCTGAGATACGCCACACAATTTTGCTTTTGTAAATTAAACATTTATAGAAGTGTTTTGCTTACCAATTTGTTTCTCTTTCGATAATTCGATAAGCAATGAACCAATAGATCTGTTTTTAGTCAAAAGAAATAGTGTACAACAAAGAGACATTGAACTCTTTGGAGAATTTATAGATGTGTTGGTAATCAGACCAAATTGCTCAAGTTTTCTGGGGTTTCCCCCCCCCCCCCCAGCTACACAGTAAGCAACTTAATTACATTTTATTTTGTATTTTATAGATTAAAGAGAGAGAGAGAATTAAGTAAATATTTCAACAATAGATGTTTAATATCCTATCATAGGGATACTATCTTATAAGAATAAAATAAGAAGCTAAATGCCATTTTACATTTTGAAAAGAGTTGTTCGAAGTAGCAGAAAAAGTTTGACGTCAAAAATGGACAACATTCAACAGAAAAATCCTATATCATTATAGTCATCATGCGAGGATTTTACAATTTGGTTCAGAATATGCGTTCCATCACTGGTTTGGTGTGGCTTTAGTATGTTTGACTGTGCTGTGTTATCAGAGAACAGTTCGAAGAGTGAACCAGTGAAATTCTCCAGAGATTTTGGATTAGTTTATGCGTGCCGTAAGATTTATAATTCAGGTTGAGCTCTAGTCTATCAGCTATTGCCATGGATACTTACTAGTACATTTTAGGTCGTGGTGTTTCAAAGATTTAGAGAAAATCTAGGCAACATTAGCAAAACTTCCAATATTTAAGTCATTGTAGTTATTTAATCTTAAAGCACTCACTTTGGGGGTTTTGTGGATGAAATTACTTAGTGTATTCGAGTTATCATAAGCAGTAAACCTGTATTAAAGTTTCGTAATTTGGTACATAAGCATTAACAGAGCATCAGCATATTTTTTTCCAAGCTGCCAAAATTCCTCTTGGGACTAAACTGGATTGATGTACAGTAGCAAACTGCTGAGTAAAATAGGAAGATATTCCTTTTTTCATGTCTTCCTTGTTGTGTTTCACTTGTTTCTGTATTTAGGACACACTCAGAAATATCAAGGAAATAATTACGTAATAAACATGAGAAAACTGATTCTGATATGGGAGCACTGTCAGTACTTAAAAATTTGTTCCTGGAACATGGGCGTCGCTGGCATGGCCTGCATTTATTGCCCATTCCTAATTACCCTTGAGAAGGTAGTGTTGAGTCGTCTTCTTGAACCGCTGCAGTCCGCCTGGTGAAGCTACCCCCACATTGCTGTGGGGTGGGGATGGGGGTGGTGGTGTGGGGGGAGTTCCAGGATATTGACCCAGCGACGATGAAAGAACGCGATATATTTCCAAGTTAGGATGGTGTGTGACTTGGAGGTGATGGTGTTCCCATGCACCTGCTGTCCTTGTCCTTCTAGGTGGTGGAGGTCGTGGGTTTGGGAGGTGCTGTCGAAGAAACCTTGGCGAGTTACTGTAGTGCATCTTGTAGACGGTACACACTGCAGCCACGGTGCACCGGTGGTGGTGGGAGTGAATGTTTAAGATAGTGAATGGGGTGCCAATCAAGCAGGCTGCTTTGTCCTGGTGGTGGCAAGCTTCTTGGGTGTTGTTGGGGCTGCATTCATCCAGGCACTGCATCCATCACACTCCTGACTTGTGCCTTGGAGATGGTGGAAAGGCTTTGGGGATGCGGGAGGTGAGCCATTTGCCGCAAAACACCGAGCCTCTGACCGGCTCTTGTAGTCACAGTATTTATATGGCTGGTCCAGTTAAGTTTCTGGTCAATGGTAACCCTCAGGCTCTTGATGTTGGGGGATTTGACGATGGCAATGCCATTGAATGTCAAGGGATGGTGGCTCGACTCCTGCTTGTTGGAGATGCTCAATGCCTAGCACTTGTGTGGCATGAATGTTACTTGCCACGTATCAGCCCAAGCCTGAAAGTCATCCAGGTCTTGCTGCATGTGGGCATGGACTGCTTCATTTTCTGAGGAGTTATGAATGGAACTGAACATTGTGCAGTCATCAGTGACATCCTCACTTCTGACCTTATGATGGAGAGAAGGTCCTTGATGAAACAGCTGAAAATGTTGGGCCTAGGACACTGCCCTGAGGAACCCCTGCAG
Organism: Pristiophorus japonicus; assembly: GCF_044704955.1. Lineage (NCBI taxonomy): Eukaryota > Metazoa > Chordata > Chondrichthyes > Pristiophoridae > Pristiophorus > Pristiophorus japonicus. The sequence goes on from NC_091980.1 coordinate 96,317,377, forward strand.
CGATGTCTTGGGGCTGAGATGATTGGCCTCCAACCATCTTGCTTTGTGCTAGGAATAAGTCCAGCTAGTGGAGAGTTTTTTTCCCCCTGATTCCCATTGACTTCAATTTTACGAGGACTCCTTGATGTACACTCTGTCAAATGCTGCCTTGATGTCACGGGCAGTCACTCTCACCTGACCTCTGGAATTCAGATCTTTTGTCCATGTTTGGACCAAGGCTGTAATGAAGTCTGGAACCGAGTGGTCCTGGCGGAACTCAAACTGAGCATCGGTGAGCAGGTTATTGGTGAGTAAGTGCCACTTGATAGCACTGTCAACAACACTTTCCATCATTTTGCTTATGATTGAGAGTAGACTGATGGGATGGTAATTGGTGCATTGGATTTGTCCTGCTTTTTGTGGATTCTTCGGACTAGAAATTGGATGCATTTGCACCTCCGGGTGACACTAACTGCACGGCCCCGTGTGCAGCGCTGCTGAGGTTTCTGCCTCGTCCCGCCCGCGCCCTTTAGTGCTCTAAGAAGGAAGAGGAGCTCTTGATTTAGCACTCCACTTCCTCACCTTTATGAGAGAGAGGAAACATTAGCGCCTGACATTAGCGATGGGGCGTTAAATGCTATTTTTGAGCGTTATGCCGGGTGTCCAGGATTTACTGCCCGGGCAGAAGATTTGGCTATTGGTTTGCGCCGGCGCAAAAACTTACCGGCCATCCTCCGTTTTTAGCGTGATGATGACGTTAATCGTCGTGCGACGCTGCACTAGCGTCCCGGATGGAACATTCGGCCTTAATACCTCATTTAACACCCGCCCCAGGAAACGCCTGAAAAACACAGGCAGTCTCAGGGTGCGGCAAGTGGTATTGGCAGCATTTTTAAATAGAGGGATGAGGATCCTACATCGCAGGTCATATTGACCACAACGTTGCGCACATAATGCTGCGTGAAGCTCCAACTTGCAAACTTCACTTTTATCTGCCATTCCAGTGCCCTTACAACTTCAGGGAGAGAATTTAATGGGGGCATTATTAGTTCGCCAGCGTATCATGCTCCATGCTATTGCCAGGCGGTGTCAAGCTAGAGGAAAGACTCTTGGCCATGTCGGCCCACAGATGATGAGAGTCCGAAGACGTCCGGCGAAGAGGGCTTACCCCCCACGGGTTTACAGGCATCAACGCTCAGATCTCAGCTCTCTGAGGAGCAATGTGTGTCCAAAAGGAAGTGCTGACAAAGATATGCCATCTCCTACAGACAGACCCATGCCTGCACCACTCTGGAGACAGTCTTCAATACTCCCCTATGCTACATGTTGCACAGCTTGGCCATCATAAGGGGCCAGGCATTGCCAGTGTGGATTGCATACCCAACTCAGGAGGAGGAGGACAATGAAGAGGAGCCTGACGAGGCCCCCATTGGATAGCCACCCCATCCACGGGGGAGGCAGCGTGGAGATGCTGCCGGATCAACACTCACACGTTGCCAGTTCGTAATGGACCGGCTCTCCTAAATGGAGGAAACTGAGGGATGGAGCTAATACTGGACACGCTATGTGCCCCTATAAATCTCCGGTGAACGTTGGACTTATGCACAAGACACCAATGGCAAATGATGAGTCATAAATTTTACTGCAACAAAGTCACCAAAACAACCCCACCAAAATAAAACCATACAAAATACAACATTATTTTGCAGGGCACTAAACAATAATGAAACTTCTTTACTGCCACAACTTTCGGCTTGGCCGCACAAAGTCCATTGTGTAATGCCTGACTTAACGCCAACGCTCATCCAACTTACATTTTTGCCGAAACTTGCAGTTGGAGGCACAAACTATTCTCGGGCGCTAATTTTAACGTCCCGCTATGATTAACGCCCTGAAATCCAAAAGACCCAAAATCCAGCCATTATCTCTGTCTGTCCACAGTGCTGACCTGAGTATTTCCAGCAATTTCTGTTTGTATTTCAGATTTACAGCATCCACGGTATTTTGCTTTTGTGTTTGCTTTGCCTCAAAGGGAGTTAGTTGGTTTTGATTTTGAGTATTAGATTGAGTCACTAAAATGGGCAACAATATTGGCAGACAACAATGTAAACAGCAATACTACTCATATTTAATAATTTGTTAGAAAAAGGTGTAGGACCAGAGGACAGGTGGATAGCAAACATAATACCTATATTTAAGAAGGGAGGCAGCACATGTTCAAGGAATTATAGACCAGTTAGCTTAACATCGGTGGTAGGAAAAATAATGGGGTCCCTACGAAAGGAGAAAGTAGAAGAACATCTAGAAACCAAAAATATAACAATGAATAGTCAGCATGGATTTCAAAAGGGAAAGTCTCCCTTGACCCACTTTATAGGGTTTTTTTCAGAGAGTAGACAATGGTAATTCAGTAGATGTAATTTATCTAGATTTTCAAAAGGCCTTCGATGAGGTATCCCATAATAGATCGATAGGTGAGAGAATGCGGAGTCAGGGGACAAATAGCAGAATTGGTTGCTAGATGGCTTCAAAACAAAAAGCAGAAAGTAGGAGTAAAGGGTAGCTACTCACAGTGGCAGAAGGTGGTTAGTGGTGTCCCACAAGGATCAGTGCTGGGACCACTGCTGTTCACAATTTACATTAACGATTTAGACTTTGGAATCAAGAACACAATTTCTAAATTTGCGGATGACACAAAATTGGGAAAGGGTTAGTCAATACTGGGGAGGACTGCAACAAATTACAGGAGGACATTAATAAATTTGCAGAATGGACATATAATTGGCAAATGAAGTTCACCACAAATAAATGTGAGTTACTACATTTTGGAGGGTGTGAGTCTAGGTGGGGTAGAGGAACAAAGGGATCTCTGAGTACAAATGCACAAATCACTAAAAGTTGCGACAGAGGTTAGCAAGGCCATAAAAAAGCAAACCAAGCACTAGGGTTTATTTCTGGAGGTATAGAATTGAAAAGTAGGGAAGTTATGCTAAACCTGTATCGAACCTTGGTTAAACCACAGAGTACTGCGTACAGTTCTGGATATAAAGGCATTGGAGAGGGTGCAGAGATTTACAAGGATGATACCAGAAATGCAAGGGTACACATCAGGAAAGGATGAACAGGTGGGATCTTTTTTCTCTTGGAAAATGGAGGCTGAGGGGTGATCTAAAAGACGTCTTTAAAATTTGACAGGTGTTGATAGAGTGGATACAGAGAGAATATTCCCACTTGTGGGAGAGTATAGCTAAAGGCCATCAATATACGATAGTCACCAAGAAATCCAATAGGGAATTCAGAATAAACGTATTTACCCATAGAGTGGTAAGAATGTGGAACTCGCTACCACAGGGAATGGTTGAAGTGAATAGTGTTGATGTATTTAAGGGGAGGCTAGACAAGCATATGAGAGAGAAGGGAATAGAGGGTTATGCTGATAGATTTAGATGAGGAAAGATGGGAGGAGGCTCGAGTGGAGCATGAACAGTTGGCATGGACTGGTTGGATTGAATGGCCTGTTTCTGTGCTGTATATCCTATGTAATCCTATGTATTTTTAAGGTAACATTGAATTTAAATAACAGAAGTTTCAGCTTTAAGAGAGTCAATTATGGCCCATTTTGAACATGTTACACTTGGTTGTTAAACTCTGTTTGAATAGGGTAGATTATTCGATTAGTTGTGTAAGATTAATGGGCATAAAGTGGGAGTAATTTTTTGGGGAAAAAACGTGAGAATCGGTTACACCAGAGTTTGAGCCATTTAGCATCACATCCAATTATGCAGTTGGGTTTTGTAAAAATGCCAGAAATGCCGACTGGATTGCAGTTCATTATATTAAAATGAAACCCCAACTACATCATTTATACATCCCTCTGCATTATGAGGCTTGATATCCCAGATTGAACTGAGAAATTTATTTCCCTGGGGAATTGTTTGTATGATAGTGGCACCTGTGTCCAAAATATATTTTTCTATTTTTAAAACATTCGTATCATTCAGTTTGTTGTATTGTTGTGTTGTAAGTAATTGCTGTTGGGTTTATTTGCAATCATCTTGAATGCAACCAATATGTGGAAATTTTAATCAAAAACCATCTGACTCCCCATCAAAGGGCATTGGAATATCCCACTTGAGGAGAATGGAATATCCTTGGATTTTCCAGCAGTTTCAGGGTTGATGTTTGAATCACTTGGAAAAAGTACTCTTGGGAACTCATTCCAGATTGCGATGGATTTTGAAAGAATGTTGTGTTGCGATTAGGTGGTATTTCCCCTCCAATTACTCCTGAAAATGGCGCTGGTGGTATAACTAAATGACCGTATGAGGGAACAATTTTACACAATTCTTCAAGACTGTGGAAAGTAAACATTGTTTTAGCATAACATCTGATAACGCTAAGATAATGTGGCAGTGCTGAAGGGGTTTGGCAAAAAAAAGAGGATTAGACATGTTTTATAACCTGGCTTTGCATTGAAGTAATTCATTGGATGGTACAAAACAAAATGACTTGAAGTGTGCACATACACCCCAAACTGATAGATTTTGATGATTGTATTAAGTAGTTTCAGGCAGATGTTGTGGATCATGAAATATGGCAGTGATTCAAACCAAAACATTGCGTTGCTATGCAACAATATTGTACAGTTGATTGCTGTGTGGCAGCGGACATCCCGGGTTTCATCCCTGTTTTGCTACACTTCAATAGCTGCTCATCTGCTTCCTGTCATGCCAGTTAACCACATGCATAATTCTTTGAATTCTGCGTTGTGAAAGTTTGGTCCCTTGCTCTGATGCGCTTGTCCCTTGGTCTCAGTTCTGTGCTGGAGAAGCATTGATTGATTGTCCTCTTAGATTTTCCACATTTTGCGATAAAATGGAGCTGGACTTTGGCTTAATGTAAGGATTTTATTATTTGTGGTTTCCACATCTAGTGATTTATATTTCATTTACGTGTAAGCCAAATCCAGGGAAATTGAGCCCCTTCGAGTGTCTTAAAATAGCACATGATACTTTTTCTTTAATTTCATATTTATTTTCATCTTTTCCTGTCATTTTACTTTTCTAACCAATTCTGGTGGAAGATTTGAACAATCTAAACCCACGGATGGTCTGAACAAATATTTGTAGGTAGTCTAAACCCCTAGACCCTCACTTGCTTTGTACTGGTAGCTGTCTTTTCCTTTTAAAGCAGTTGGGTTTATTGACTCTATAATATCTACGAGTAAAGAATGCAAGTAACATGTAGAAGTAAACCAAAGTATAGTTATTCAGGTCAATTCTAGGAATGTTACACAACAGCAACAGTTTGAATTTATGTCATGCCTTTAACATAAAAAATTGCCCCAAGATGCTTCACAGAAGAAAATGACAGTGCCAAGCCTTTGCAGGGAGGTTAAGAGAACTGCCCAAAAGTTTGATCGAAGTGATATTTTGAAAAGGCGTTTAAAGGTGGGAAGAGAGTTCCAAATAGCAGCGCCGTGGTGGCTGAAAGCTCCGCCACTGAAAGTTGAGTGGAGAAGAAAGGCTGTGTAGAAGGCCAGAGTCCAAGGCGTAGAGAACTTTTGGAGTGGACATAAAGCTGAAGGAGGTTGCAGAAGTAGGGATGGGGCCATGGAAGGATTTATAGCAAAAGATGGGGATTTTAAATTGAAACTACCAAGGATGGTCCAGCATGGTTTAGTGTGGGGCAGGATGCAGGGTGCAGACTTTAGACTATTTGGAGTTTATGGATAGCAGAGAATGAGAGGCTAGTTGGGAGGGAATTGGGGAAATTGAGGCCCGAGTGATGATCACAAGGGTCTTGGTAGGGGTGAATGCTGGCAATATTGTTTTGAAAGGATGAGGGACAATACCTGGACAAACAGAATTATTAAGAATGATTGAGGTCAGGAAAAGTAGTTGAGAAGTCAAGGGGTGGGTTTTACTGTAAGAGTTGAAGTTGGAGAGAGCAGGGAGAGGAGGTGAAAGAGAAGCTTCAGAGTAATGGGGCATGGGGTTAGGAAGAATGAGAGGTTGTGAGGCAGTGAGGAGTGGAAGTGCAGAGTTCTACCTGAGGCATTTTGTCAAGATGGTCTCAGTCTCTGAGACAAAGAAATCCACGGGCTCCTCACATTTGGTGTGAGAGGTGAGAGCAGTTGGGGCAAGGAATGGGGGTTTGAGGAGATGGTTTTCCAGAGAGAAAATGAGTTGTAGATTGTTCTCGAGTTGTGGATGATCCTGGAGTAATAGGAGAATCAAGCCTGGGATCTTCATGGTCTCAGCAACTCACTGCATCAACTCTCAGACATTGGGAGCCTCAATGGTTTTTTTTAAATCAGCAAAACTTAGATTATGACCAGAGTAGAACCACAAAAATTGCGAGTGCTTAAGCCAGATATCCAGATTTATCCAGTAACACAAGAGCTGCTGCAGCTGTGCTCCAGCATTCTGTATTAATCCAAAAAGTCCACACAGAGTTGCCACTTTTCCTGCCTGTGGAAACTTTCCCAGACGATGTCATCACTTGGAATGCTGTTACTTGTACAGAGAAGTTTAAACATAGAATTGCTGAGCCAGGCTTGTTGGAGTACGTATTAAGCTCCCTGAAATCTGCAATGGGCTTGTTTCTGCTCGTCTTTCCGAGTTTCCATTAGCAACCAAGGTGAAATTCATGAGATACTTGTCCTTGTTACAGCAGTTGGCTCAACCCTGTTGTTGCACCGCAGAAAAGAAATTAACCGCAAGCAGGAGTTGGCACTGCACTAAGGGTTTAGTCATCGCAACGTGCAGCCAGTGGGGTGAAGTCGAAATGTCTCAGCTGTGATAGCAAAACGGCATCCAATTATTCCTCAATTGGAAGCAGCAACGGGACAAAAGGAAATTTATAAAGAAAATTTAGTACACCGATTTATTAAATTTGAATAATATTTGTGTAGTATGGGTGAATAGTAGACTTCAAGGTTAATCCATACACAAAACATTCACAAAGGCAGTGTTGACACAATGCATCCATGCAACACAGTTTCTAGATGTGATTGCTGCTGGAGTCTTGCTTGGGTATTACTATCCAGTCACCCCCACTCCATGGGGTCAAGTTTCGGCCTGAGTTGCTCCAATTTTTTTGGAGCAACTGGTTTAGAATGAAATATCTCAGAAATTGTAATTCTCGGCATTTAGTTTGCTCCAGTTCTAGTCAGTTAGAACAGTTTCATTTTGGAACAGATTTTTTTTTTCAAAAGGGGGCGTGTCCGGCCACTTATGCCTGTTTTGAAAGATTAGGCAGTGAAAACTTACTCCAAACTAACTTAGAATGGAGCAAGTCTAGATTTTTGTACGTTCAGAAAAACCTTGCCTACACTTTACAGATCAGGCGTAGGGAACGGGGGGTGGGGGGGGAGGGAAGTAATTAAATTCTACAAGCATTCAACAGTTTTACTTATACAAACATCCTGACTAAAAAATTATAAACAAAGCAAATACAAAATATTGACTATTCCTACCTGTGTGAAGCAGCAGCAGCCTTCGAGCTGCGGTGCTTCAGGCCTTCCTTCCCTGGAGGAGACAGGGGCGGCGTCAGTGGCTCGACGGCAGCTGAAGACACAGTAAGCAGGCAGCCTTCAAGCTGCGAGGGTAACTGAGGCCATTCGGCCACGGGACAGGGAGAGGCAGCCAGATAGCCAGTTTGAAACTTAAATTTGTAATTGCAGAATGGGTGCTGCATTGTCAACACCACGGATTATGCAATGGTTCGCCAGCAATTCACTGCATAGGAGAGAATTGATTAGAGCTCACCGCAGCAGGAACGTCATAACCCGTAGGCTGATGGGCAGGAGACCTTACCCACATCGGCAATATCGAGTCAGGCGCTCGTACCTGGACATGAGCGAGGCTGATTGTGTCAAAAGGCTGTGTTTCCGCAGAGAAGTTGTCTTTGAGATCTGTGATATGCTGAGAGCAGATTTGCAGCCCAGAAGCAGAACGCCAACTGCCTTGTCTGTTGAAGTGAAGGTAACAGCTGCACTTGCCTTCTATGCCTTGGGATCGTTTCAGGCTACAACTGGAGATGTGTGCGCCATCTTCAACGTGCAATATATGCCTGCGTTTACCAGGTCACGGCTGCACTGTATGCGCGGAGGAATGACTTCATCAATTTCACAATGACCGCAAAAGCGATCCATAAGAGGGCTGTGGGCTTCTTCAGAATTGCCAGCTTCCCAAAGGTACAGGGCTGCATTGATTGTACCCACATAGCCTTGCGAGCACCTGTGGAGGATTCCGAGCAATACAGGAATAGAAAAGGTTTCCACTCCATCAATGTGCAGCTCGTGTGTGAAGACAAGCAACGCATCATGTCAGTCGATGCGAGATACCCTGGCAGCACCCATGATGCGTTCATCCTACGCGACAGCGTTATATCTGACATGTTTGAGCAGCAGCCAGAAGGGCAGAGCTGGCCACTGGGCCCCTTCGCGTGACACGGACAGAAGCTGACCGTCAATACAACATGGCGCACATTGCGACGCGCAGTATCATTAAGAGGACCATTGGCATATTGAAACAGCGTTTCTGATGCCTGGACCATTCCGGAGGCCACTTGCAATACTCTCCTCAGATTGTCGGTCATTTCACTGTTGTGTGCTGCATGCTCCATAACTTTAGCCGTCATGAGGCAGCAGGAGCTGGTAGTGGAACCAGAAGACCCACGTGAGGGTCCAGTGCCTCATGATAGTATTTTGGAAGAGCAGGATGTGGATGATGACGACGATCAGGAAAGCATGCAAGTGACTGATGCTGGAGCACGAGGTCGGAGGAGGGCCATCCATCGTGCTCCTTTAACGATTGCTTGAGCCCTGCGCCAGCAGCTCATCCGTGAATGCTTCAACTACTGATGCCTGAGGGCTCTGTGACCACTGTTGCACATGGACATGTTTATTCTTTGCAGTTGTTCCTACGTTGTGTTGTGTTAATGGAAGATGATTCAGTTTTAATGAAAAAATATTTTATTGAAAAGTTAACGTCACTGTAATAAAATATTTGTTGAATCAAACTTTACTTTTTAATATGACTCTTGACGATCATTTTAAAAGTTTAAGATCACTTATAAACTTGTAAAGTTACAGAACAATTTCAATGTGAAAAATCTTACACTCTTAAGATCACTTAGACTTCAGGATCACTTTTTATGTGCAAAATTAAATAAGTTACAAAATGTGAGAGCATTTACACTATAAGTTCACTTAAAAACCCTAAGATCACTTATAAGTTGTAAAGTTACAAAACTTACAAAACAATTTCAATTTGAAAAACGCTACTACAGCTACATCAAGAACAAGAACAAAAGCTGCAAAGAAAGGCTGCAACCATCTCTCATCCACATCTCCGTGAATGTTCACTTCTTCATGGGGGTGTCATTTGATTGGCCGGGCTGTTTGCCCTTTTTGCAGCGGCTATCTCCATGAGGGCCTGTGCCGTCACTTGCATGCCCTCCCTGATGGCCTGTGCCATCGATTGCACTCCCGTCAGGACCGTCACTTCTTCACCCACTGCACTGACGTGACCGATGAGTGATCGGGTAAGCTCATTGGTCTCCATAGCCAATGCCACAACCTGAGCCGCATCTGTTGCACGCTGCATCTCAGGAGAGCGTGTCTCCAATCTCCTTCTCCTCTGCCTGGGTCTGCCTCGCGGCACCACTGCACTGGGAGGCGCGGGCACGGACGGTGGGACGCTCGGTGTTCCAAACGGCACCACTACACAGAGAGGCTGGGATGGTGGGACGCTCTGACGCTCTGTGTTCCAGATGGCAGTACTAGAGAGAGTGGCGCGAGCTAGGATGGTGGGTCGCTCTGTGTTCCAGATGGCAGTACCAGAGAGAGAGGCGCGGGCTGGGAAGGTGGGGCGCTCAGTGTTCCAGACGACAGCACTTGAGTGCGAGCCGTGGGCTGGGATGGTGGGTGAATGGGTGTAAACTGCTCCATTATATCACCAGCACCACTGGGACCCGCAATGTCAGAATCAACGCCATGGAAGGTGGAACCAGAACCTATGCGAGTGGGAGGCGCAGGCTCGGACAGTGGTGCACTGGCTGTAAACTGCTGCATTACATCAGCAGCACCACTGGGACCGCAACATCGGAATCAAAACCATGGAAGGTGGAACCAGAACCTATGCAAGGGGTTGAAACTCTGATGCCCCTTAATGGGGGCTCATAAACATTAATTTGGAAGCTCTCCCCTGTAGACATTTCAGTCATCGCCGCCATCATCCAGTCTGGATCGTCCGCATCTGGTTGTACTGGTTCTTGTTCTGCACCCTCAGGATCCTCAGGGTTGGCAGCAGCATCATCATCATCATATTCTGCAAAATACATCAGAACATTCAAATGTTTAACAGCAAGGGAGGGGGCAGGATGGGTGGCATGAGTACTCTCACACATAGCAGGCCAGGCAGCAGGTTGATTCGAAGGGCCACGATGCATTTTCAGGACTTACCCTCTTCCTCGAGTGCGGGCCCAGCTTGTGCTGTACTGATTGCTTTTCTCCATGTATGACTCATCATAGCAGCTACCCTCTGTTCCAAGGGTGTCAGTGGATGCAGATTTGGCATGCCTCCTTCTGTTCGAGTTGCTTCCCTTTTGTTGTGGGCCAATTTCTTCTGCAAAGAGTAAAATATAACTTTTTACAGATTGTGTCTTTCTGCAGGGTGGGACATACAGATACTCATGTTACAATTACGATTACATTAAAAAATGAAAATATTACTTACACTAACTACTTGACCAAGGTCGTGCCATTTTTTTTTACACTGGCTTCCAGATCTCATAGTATGCACCACTGCGCAGTAATCTTCTGCAACTTGGTTCCAGTGTTTCTTAATTTCTTTAGGTGGCACTTTTATGCATCCTCTGTTGCTGGTATCTAACTCCTGCTATCTCTGCTCAATGACGTTGACTAATATCTCCACTTCCTCATGCAAGAAATTCTTTGTTCTTGGTGGACGTTGTTCCATTGCTGTATTGAATTGACACTCTTATTTTTCAAAACCCACAGTCCTTAATTTGCATGCACCAACGCAGCACCTGTTCTGGAAGTTTAGCAGTGAAAAGCAGCACTCACTGATTTCAGCAGGTGATGTATTCAACAGTGCTGCTAAAAGCACTCCTGCAGACACCAAAAAAATCACCAAAATTCAATCCCATGCCTTTCCAGAGGTCCACGAGACAAATCAGCACTTCTCTTGAAGTTCTGTTAAAATGGCCGAGTGCCAATGTTACTGGGCTGCTGCGTGTGCACGTGCGCGTTGTGTTACTGGACTACTGCGCGTGCGCGCTCCAACGTGCATGCACAGGGCTGCCGGCACGACGTTGCCTCATTTGACTTAGCCCCGCCCCCTCCACTTGCAGAATCGGCAGAAGTCTGTGGCTCCGCCCCTCGCTGCTGTCTGCGCGCCGCGCCGAGCTCCCAGGGACCAGCAAGGAGCCCGAGAATTACGAGGTCGATTTTTGTTGCGCTTTTAGGCGTGAAAAATGGGCGTCCATGTCGGGGCTGCGCCGTTCTAGGCGCAGCCCGACACTTGACCCCATTGTCTCATTGCATAAGGTGATTTATGTGACGTTCTTGATCATTTGCCTGTGAACTCATCAGCTCGCTAATGAAAACACATTAAAATTTTACCTAAACTTCATAAGTATTGTTCGTGCATATTTAAGAAATGAAATTATTTAATTAACTTTAGTGTTAAAATAATTTACCATCACCAACTGTGATCATCCTCCAGGTTCTCTACAAAATAGACATGCAAGGAGCAATCCATGAAATGTCTGTAATATTCACTTTTTTCTATTTATCAACTTTCTTCCCCATTCCCTCATTCCAGATGTCCATGTATGCCATCACTATTGCTTCTTGTTTTTTGTCAAGAGATGTGCATGGGTTGGAGCCATAAGACAGAGCCCCTAGGAGTCCAAGACACTTTGCCTTTGTTCCCTCGATGTTCCTTTAGAGAAATCCAGGGTGCAAGGACACTCGATCTCGGGTCTTGTGGTTGAGAGTTCACCTCTGTGACACTGTAGCTATTGGACTAGCAAGAAAGTTACTTTGTAAAAAAAAGGCAACAGAAATGCAATTGAGCAATATTATTTTGATATAATGGCCTCCAAAGTAAACATAAACTACATGTGCTGATGTCCTTTTGATCTAATTGGTGCCCTGGTCTTGCGTTGGAGGTAACTTATATTCATACCTAGTGATGTTGCAGCCACAGTCCGGCTGAAGCCTTATATTAGTCCCAATGCTGTTTGAGGTAAACCTTTTCTTGAGACCCGTGAAAGTGATTTAGAGAAAAAAAAACATTAAAATATTTTTACCAGTTAAATAATATATATATGCAATTAAACTTTTGATCAAGGGACTTCATTTTACTATAATTACGTGTTACAAAATCCTAGCTGGAATATTCCTGCATAAATGTTAGCTCCCCTCTGATTTTGGTAATTGTCAGAGCAGTTACATACTTGCATTAACATTCACTCTAAATATTAATTCAGCTGGGGAGTTGGGAGGGGGCGGCCGGTTTCTATTAAGTAAATTAACGTGAGTAGTACGCTGCCAGAAAAGCTTTTGCAGTAAAATATTCCAATAGTCTTTCCAAAGTAACACCCAGTAAATCTCTGATAAGTAAAACTTTATAAAAGTAGTGTTCTTTTTCTTGCTAATCTTTTCCCCTTTTTAACCCATGTTACTCTCCTGAATGATTTCCAGATTTATCCCAGTAACACGAGTTTATTCCAGTAACAGCTGCGATCCAGCATTCTGTATTAATCCAAAAGAGTCCACACAGAATGCCAGCAGAAAAGCTCCGTACAGTATTTCCCCTCCTACCTGTGGAAATCTTCCCAGACAATGTCATCACTTGGAATCCTGTTACTTGTACAGAGAGATGTTTAAACATTAAATTGCTGAACCAGGTTTGCTGGCATGCGTTCCTTGTTGGCCAAATGTTCCACAGATGCCAAGCACCATCTGGTAACTCACCCAAGTGGCCGTGCTTTATTTGTGAGCTATGACGGGGGGTGTCAGGAGGCTATCGACCACAGAAGGCTGCCCCGCCCAGCCCATTCGTGTTCTCGTCCAGTGCCAAAAAAAGCCCACTTCCAGTAAGAATTCTTGAAGAACCATCAGGAAGATTGTTAATTTTTATCATCCCTAGCCAATGGCAGTATTCCTACTGTCACCTTGGCTGAAATGAACTAACTCAGCACAGGCCAGGGATTCAACCAGGAGCCCACTGCTCATGTAACTTAGTTATTCACTGGCTTTACCAACTGAGGCATCCAGGACGATAAAGATGTTAAAAATTAAGTAATGATATTTGTAATTTTCTTAGATAAATGATTTTAGATGAGAGGTCTGAGGAGAATTGTGCTATACTTTTAAACACCTGGTCAAACATTCATTGTTTATTTCTAGTTTTTAATAACATGCAGCTGCAAGCTTAATATAATTTGTGTTCCCATTCTTCCATTTTTCATTCACCAATAGAATCATAAATAAATATTGGAATTGATATTTGGTATGCTTAACTCCAGCTGTCAATTCACTGAGGCAAGATGGCAAAAATGCTTGAATAAGAGATGAACATCCCAGCATGTTGAGATGGCAAAACACCCTGAAAATACATGAGATTGTTACCGCCTTGAATTTGACACATCCACCCAAGAACCTGTGTCCAACTTTCCTTTTATTGAGACAGGCTGGGACCGAATATAATGTGTCAAATTTGAATTTGAATTAATTTCACAGATTTAATAGAAATTCCCAACGGTCGCACTATTGATGTGAGAAATATTTTGTCTGTGATGTAAACTTTTGGCGAAGGTCCCAGTGTCAGTTTCTGTTGGCTTTTGGATCATGTTCTGTGGCCTGGAACTTATAGAAAATGATACCATCCAAAAGAAGCAAGGAATCCTAGCCAAACAGGTCATACAGGAACGGAAATAAAGATGTTAAGAAGTAGGACCTGGATGGGAAAAGAATAAGGTGATAGTAGCGGAAATATTTGACTGATGTTTTATTATTTGGTAATGACTGTTTGAATTGGAAACATGGATTCCTTATGCCCAAAGTAGTAAATGTGCAAAAATGTAGTGTAACATTTTTTAGTTTTGTTTACTCAGCCGGTAAGGGGCTGTTGGTGTTATGATACAAGTGTCTCACGACATTTATAGAAAGAGTTGTGGCCCCCGGTACAGAAAATAATCAAACAGGCTAATGGGATGCTGGCCTTTATATCTAGAGGACTAGAATACAAGGAGTTAGAAGTTATGCTGCAGCTATACAAAACCCTGGTTAGACCACAGCTGGAGTACTGTGAGCAGTTCTGGACACCACACCTTAGGAAGGATATATTGGCCTTGGAGGGAGCGCAGCATAGCTTTACCAAAATGATACCTGGACTCCAAAGGTTGTTACGAGGTTGAGATTACACAATTAGTGTTGTATTCCCTAGAATTTAGAAAGCTAAGGGGTGATCCAATTGAAGTTTTCAAGATATTAAGGGGAACAGATAGGGTAGATGGAAAGAAACTATTTCCATTGGTTGCGGATTCTAGGACTAAGGGGACATAGTCTAAAAATTAGAGCCAGACTTTATAGAAATAAAATTAGGAAACACTTCTACAGGCAAAGGTTGGTAAAAGTTTGGAACTCTCTTCTGTAAATGGCCTTTGATGGTAGATCAATTGTTAATTTTAATTTGGAGAGTGATAGCTTTTTGTTAACCAAAGTTATTAATGGACATGGGCCAAAGGCAGGTATATGGAGTTAAGTCGCAGATCAGCCATGATCTCATTGAATGGTGGAGAAGGCTCGAGGGGCTGAATGGCCTACTCTTGTTCCTATGTTCCCAAATTTTCTGGAAAGCACCTATGCAGAAATTACGCCGACAATTACATTGGTTTCTGCAATGATGGGAACTTGTGCCAAAAATTCCTGAGCTCCTTTTCTATGTTGAAATGTAAAAACTGGCATAAATCAAGCACAAAGACAGTGCCACCCATCGTTGCCCATTTGTATTATAACTGTAGATGTAAAGTACTTTAAGCTGTTTTATAGTTGGTGTATTCCTCTCCGAAAAGGAAAAGCTCACTATGTGTTGCTGTTTAGTGGACTGTTATTTGTAAAATCAGGAAAGTGCGTCGTGAAGTGTGAAATTGGAGCACTGATGCTTCACAGCAGCAGTGCCGTCTTATTCAGTGGTCTGGTAACAACAATCAAAACTTGCCTAATAAGGGGAAGGAAGTGTAATACTGAGTTTAAACTCCGTTGTCCAGTTAAGATCCCTGACATTTTGCCATTGAGATTACTGGAGAGTCACTCATTTCTGGTTTAGCCTCTCATTTCTATATGCAACTGCTATGACAGCAGATCCACTGCTATATTCATTAATAAATATTAATTTACACACCTTTGCCAGAGGGTCACATTTGGACAACATACAACACTAGTGTCAAAAAACCATTGCTAACATTATTAAAATCTTAATTATTCAGAATGACCGTATATCAAATACACTCAAACGCGGCGAAATTCGGTTTCGCCTCATTTGCGGGCGGTAACCGAGGCGAGGGGGTCTTCCTGTGCCCAGTGCGGATGTCCCGTCCGCGAAATTAGGGTTACCACCCCCGAGAGGAAGTGAAGCGAAATGGCGGGTGCTCCACTTCCTCTCGGGGGCGGGACCGGGGTGGTAAGTGCACAAATTTTCCAGCACTACGCGGAGCATAGGGCCTTCTCCTTCCGTTAAAGGGGAGGGCACGCTGCTAGCTCTGCAGTGGGGCGAGGGGTGACCACTATGCCACCGGGGATGCGGGGTGCCGTGAGTGCAGCCCGGCACAGAAGCGGAGTGCCGGGCTGCTTCACCGTGACACGGACCCCGCTAAATCGACAACGGAAGGTCAGACCGGTAAGTCAACCGTGCAAAAGAAATGGCGCTGCACATCTCCCCTTTACTTCTTGCCCTGCGAGCGGAGGCGGCCCGGTTCGTGACCCATAAGGCTGCCGCGAACATCGGTCACACGGGGTGCAACAGAATTTCCACTGGGGGGCAAAAAAAGGTCGCTGCGCATGGCGATGACATTATTATAGCTGACGCTGTGGCCCGGGGTGATACCCGTGGGAGCGGGTCACTGCTAGTTTGCGCCACTGTTAATTGCTGCGCAATTTTGCAGGATGTGGTATTGACCCCCCCCGCCCCGCCAGCCCTGGGCGAGAAATTGTTTGCACCCCTAACAGGAGGTGCAAACCATGTGAGCTTCTCTCCTATTTCCTCAAGAAAAAAAACAATTCATCACCATTCTTATGCTGTAGTTCCATTGAAACTTTCCAGGATGTTCTCTATGATTTAGACTGTTGTTGCACCATTTTTTTTTAAAGTATTAAAACCACCATTGGCCTCTAGCGGAATGTACATGGAAGTTTCCTGGATATGCTCATTCGCCTATTGTTTGGTATAAAGCTGGTGTAAAACTAGCACAAGCAACTAAACCAGCAGGAAACCTCTCTGCAACTTTTTAAAAGCACTGTTCAGCCTATTTCTTTCACAAATTACTTAATTGCTTATCTTACATTTTTTTATGCTTGTACAGAATTATGAATATTTAAGTGTCAAAGAGAAACAGGGTGTAAGGGATACAAAATACAGACAGATTGTCACCAAAGTGGGTATAAGGTAGTGAATTAATCTGATGTAAAATAGTCCAGATTAAAAGTGCTTATCAGTATTAGGAGGTTGCGAGGAGTCGGAAGTTCCTCCACCTCAAGGTCGGGGATGTAAGATATCGCCTATTGACAGATTGTATGTAAAACTTGCTTATAAATGATAGAAAATGGCAGTATAATATAAAATGGAAACTTTAGATATTTAGGACTTTAAAGGAACGGCTTAGAATTAGATTAAAGGAAGTAGCTTTGCTTGCATGCTTATCTTATAAAGAATGTAGAACTAGCTATGAGAAACCAGGGCAAGGTTAACACTATAGAACAACACATTCCAAAAAGATGAGATCAGCCCACCTCCAATAGAGAAATAAAGATGCTACAAGACCACTCAGCAGCCAGTCTGATAAGGATTAACGAATCAATATAACTCCGTAGATCAGTTGTAAGCCAACCAGTAGTTGGGAACAAGTGCTCACGAGGCCACCATGCCTCGAAAACTGTATAACTGTGCATGTAGAACCCTTTTTCATTGAAGGTTCAGTTGGAACGCTTCCCTTGCATATGCATGAATAAAGATCTAAAAAGTGAATCCAAGGTTTCGTCTGATTGATTCCATGGTCGCAAGATGGGCTGGTGTCGAATCCTTATTTCAGGGAATCCACCTTGAAGAAGAGAAGTCTTTTTATCCCAACACAGGGCATAGCACCAAGCAAGAGGTGAAGAATGCACAACTTCAGACCTCTAAGTACTCCTGGAGGGGAGCGGTAGAGGAGCATTCAAAGCAGGATGAATAAACTCCACTTTCTGTAGAAAGTAGTCCAAAAAGATCCAGAAACATGACCGAGGATCTACAGAGGCTTTGATCGCTTTGGTCTCTGGAGTATGCAGAATCTAAATAGAAATACCCCTAGCATGACTACCACTGGGACAGTTTTACATTAATATTAGTGTGCTTGGTTATGTGATAAATCTATTCCAAGCTCCCAGATAAAATAGATGAACCCAGTGTACTGTAGTGATTTTAAACTCTTTCAGGATTACAGTAGCAATTCTGTCGCTAAGAGTGAAAAACAGAAATACGACGTTAGTTTATTTGGATTATACAGGTATTATGAAGTAAAAAGATTTTGAGTTTTATAATCTATTGAATACGCAAAAATAATTTATTATGACAAAAGCCATACACATATTTTTAAATTAGCGAAGCACATGGAATTTTAGGCTAATTACAGCAACTGAATAATGTTTTGAGTGGAAGCAGTTAAGTGTTCAGCTAACCAACGGATGACTTGTCTGTTTTTAGAGGAAGGCTGCTGCTCACTGTAATGCTGAGTAGCACCAAGGGAAGCTGAGGAAATCAGAAATGTGTTTTGTGACACAGGAAAAGGAAATCCTTCAGGATTTTCTTTTGAATGGAAAGTTACCTTGTGTGGTCTTTGGCCTTATTACGAAACAGCATGTTCGCATTTCAAGCTCAGATTGTTTAGAATTTTATCATAGCAACAGGATGCCTGGTTTCTATGAAGTGTCCCACAGACTCTATTCCTGCCTCTAGTATGAAGCTCTTTTTGATACATAATCATTTGGAAGATTTGAGCCACACCAAAGGATGTAAGATGTGTATCAGATTTTACAGATAATCGCGTATCTCATCTGTTCATTCGTCTAAATATCCGCAGCTGCAGATGGCTGTTCATCTTTTTTTTTACACTTAGCAAGGCCTTGCATTGAATCGCCAGGATCTGCAGTCTGAGGGCAATATTTTCCTAAGTGCATATTTATTTTGGTGATTATTATGGTTGGATTTGTGCAATGCCGTAACCACACTAGACATTCACTGAGGCTGTCTTTGAAGCCATCAGGACTCTTGTGGAGCAGCAGTTTTGTTTGTTTTGTCTGTTGGATAAGGAGCAGTGAGCAATGGGTATTGTACCTAAAGTTTGGATTGGCAAGGCAGGAGTGTGTTTTAGTGGAGTACAGTTATTGCAGTTATTGTTGCTTGCTTTTAAATACTTTTTAAAAAATGGTCTTGTTTTGAGAGCTTCTAAGACACCTAAAAGAAGTACCTGTGAGTTTTAAAACAATTGTGCATTCATCAGGGTGAGGATTGAATGGTGGACTTATATTGAACATGTTCTTTTTCAGGCACTCTGTGTATATATTGAGCATTCCCAGGTCAAGTATTCATTAGGAGCAGACTAGAAGGTTTCTGATTTCTTTCTAACTGTGAACAGTGAGTAATAAAGCAGAATGTAATACACCTAAAACAAAAACTTTTACAACACAAGAGACCGAAAGCCCCACCCTTAAAGGGCAGGCTCAAAAAGCTAGAATGCAAAGGGATTATTCTGTTTAAGTTAAGTGAAATGACCCACTGAAGTGGGGTCATGTAGTGTGTTCATTACTTTTATGTCATTATGCGAAGGTTAGTTTTACTGGGAGTGAACTAAGGGATTATAACTGTAAATTGTACTGTGGAGTAAAGCAGATTAATGATTGAAATCAAGTCTCATCACATCTAATGTGAACTCGGTCCACCTTTGGAGAGATTGAAAAAATAGACATGTGAAAGACAAAGGAGTGGATTTGAATCACCGGGTGGTTGGCCAGTAGAGACCAATGCTCCAGTGACACTCTTGCACTTCCTGGTCCCAGAAAATTAATTTTAATACATGCCCTTTCAGGGCTCTTCCGCCAGGTTTTACTGAATGTAATGCCCACAGTCGACACTCTGCCCAGTAGG
Source organism: Pristiophorus japonicus (assembly GCF_044704955.1). NCBI lineage: Eukaryota > Metazoa > Chordata > Chondrichthyes > Pristiophoridae > Pristiophorus > Pristiophorus japonicus. The sequence goes on from NC_091980.1 coordinate 96,336,792, forward strand.
CCGTTAAATATCATTGAGGTCCAATGTTCATCTCGTGACCCTGACACCTCAGGGACTGTAAATCCACCACCTCCAATTTAATTCTGTTACCACCCCTTTCCACCAGGTGGAGGGATTTAAACCTCCCCCACCAAGATCCAGTTCGATCACAATGTTATATCCCCAGTTACCACTATCATACAAGTATGTATAAGACAGTGTGAGTCAACTCTCATTTAAAAAAAAGATACTTAGACTCGAGCGATTGACCCCACTGAACCCATGAATGTATCTACTGCAGCTCTGAATTTGTAACAGGGAGCTAGGGCTAGACTTTCCATCCGTCTCGCCTCGCTACCGTCCACCTACCGCCCATTTAACCGCTAAGATTAAGTCTGACGCTCATTTTTCCCTAAAAAGGGAAATTAACGGCAATTTATTGCCCATTTATCGCCAGCATTAGTTTCAGCGTAACGTTAACGCCGAGATTTAGTTAAACTGCCTGCCCATATTTTTTTTTTAATTATGATGTCATCAATCATGCATCGCTGAGGATACTGTTTAAATGGAAACTAACGCCCAAAATATCGCCAAGCGTTACTTTCGGCATCTCATCCATATATCGCCCAAAAGATCGCTCGCCCAAAAAAATCGCTAAAAAAAAGCTGCACTCACCTGCCCTTAACCCAGCGGTATGGAAGCCATTTTGTAAATCGGGGGACTTTTCATATAAAAAACTGCTTCAATTTCTGGGTGTTTTGAATTAATCAGTGAGTGCTTTTAAGGTGGTTTTAAAATCTGAACAACCATCTAATCATATTGTGGTCAATTAAAATTTTTAATGAATTTTTGGAGGACAATTTATTAATTCTGAATACATAGTAATGGGACCTGTAATTTCTCAGTCAGTATTGATGACTACGCACATGCTGCAGACTAGAGATGGGAGAAGGTATATTGAAGAGCATTATGTGCCCAATCAAAAAGGTGGCAGGCTGATGAGGAGTAGGAGAACGTACACCCCACGCACTTACAGGGATAAGCGGTCATACCTGAACTTATCCGAGAACACGTGCCTTAGGAAGCTGCACTTCCGAAAGGAGGTCATCAGTGAGATATGCCAGCTCATTAAGGGAGATCTGCAGCTTAACAGCACCATCAAAACCACAGTGCCCATTGAGGTCAAGGTTACTGCAGTACTTTCCTTCTATGCATCGGGCTTTTTTCAGGCCTCAGCTGGCGACATTTGCAGTATCTCTCTAAAGTAAACTACTTTAAATCACCCAATGGTTTATAAATTACTCACGTGGCGCGAGAACGGGTTCAGCACCTGCACGGGTGGCTGACCAGTTGTGTACACCCACCAATGCCAACGCCTACTCTTCCAAATCTATGAGGGGGCTTATGTCTGGTTGGCCGCCACCTTGCACCACTGCTCGGTCCTATTTTTTGAAAGCTTCTTCTGCAAAGGTGACAAGAGCATGACATAAGATCATTGTTAGGTACATTTACAGATAAAACAGATAGCAGATTACTGACAGATATATTATTATTGCTATTACACAACACAACATAACACACAGACAATCCATAATTAGTCATCCCATGCTAATCATAGTCCCCGTTAACGTTATATGTTATTACACTTCGCATGCATGGTTATATCTACCGTCTGAGAATAACTTGAATAAGATCGAGGTTTGGATTAGCCGATTACCAGTCCAACTACAATACATCAGATCTGCATTTAAATTAATCATTGCATCATTACAATTTATTATATAAATAAATGTAATACTTACTCTGCCTGAACCAACCAGATCATTCCAGCACTTCCGGCACCTCATGCGTGCTCGCAGTTATAACCTCGCCCAAATCCTTTGATAAACCCGGGGGTGGGGGGGTGGGGGGGGTGGCGGTTTCTCACTACCACCCTAGGTCAATTGTGCCCACCTATTTTTGACCTCTGCCACTAAGGCAGCATTGGCCTCCTCACTAAATTGCTTTGTGCGCCTACGTCTTCCCATCTCTCCTGCTTCCGCCACTTCATCCTCCTCCTCGCTCATCCTTATTTCACTTACTTCACATGCATCCATACTTTTTTATCTATCCACAAATCTCACAAAACACCAACCCACAGCACTGCACCACCACAATCCCTCGCCAGCTTTCTCCACTATCTCTCTCTCCTCTTTCACTTTCACTCTCCTGCGCATGTTCAGATGACCCCTAACCTCCTGAAACAAGGGAAAAGACCGCTGCTATGGACACCGGCCTTGCACGACTGAATAAATCGCTAACACCCATTTCACATCGCTACGGCTAACGCCCAAATTAAAAAGTGAAAACTAGCAGGTTTGAAAATGGGTGATATTTCGGCGATCACAAAAAAATATATAATCGCTTACACCGGAAATATCGCCCACTTTTGGGCGATCTGGAGATTAATGTAAAGTCTAGCCCCTAGTGTTAATTGACCTATAGGACTGTCATTACCTAATATGTTTGATTCCTTGTCTATTAGTACTTGGCGAGAAATGCCATCTATCTCTGGGGAGTCTTTGTTTAGAACCTTTTTAGTCTTTTAGGACTTCCACCTCATTTATGTTCAAGTTGTTGATTTTACTTGTCTTACCACTCTCTAAGGAGAGCATGTAATTCCTGCCTTCACTAAGGAATACCCAGAGGAGGTAAACATTTACTATATTAGCTATCATGCGTTAATCCTTAGTTTCTGACCTGTAGGTAACCTATAGGGTTTCACATCTTCTCTAACTGCTCTCTTACTGCAATAGCACGAAAAGTACTTCTTACTGTAATATTTAGTACCTGCAGTTATGCTTTTCTCTGGGTCTTTGCCCACTGACCATCCTTGTAACAAGTTTCTGCATGCTCTTATATTCACCCCAGGGAACCTCTTCACCTTTCTAGATTTGTGAAGATCATTTTTCCTCTTTACTTCACTTCTGAGTAACTTGTTAATTCATTTGGGGTAATTTGTTAATCTATAATATCCCTGTCAGCCGAGACCATGCAATTTTTACAGTAAAAACATAGGCCAGAATTTTCTGAGGTAAGCGAGGTTGGTGGCTTGGCTGGGAAAGTGAAAGCTGTAAAAATGTAAAACCTGACCCCCCTAGCCACTTCCACCTTTCACTCTGGAGGGGGGCAGCGGGGGGGCTGCCAACCCACTGCCAGGAGGCGGGTTGGCAATTGGAGTATTTACAATGAGGCCTGAAGCCTCTGCTTTAACCTGCTTTGTAAGTTTTACTACAGGCGGCCGGGGTTCCCAGGGTTTGGGATTCCCGGTGGCTGCAATGAGGCAGCCTTAGCCTCGGGGAACAATTCTTGTGGGCCAGGAGGAGCAGGAATGCTTTCTCCAGGTCCCCCAAGCTCTCCCATCATCAGACTCCACTCCCCAGGCTCAGAGTTCAGATCCCTCCCCCTTTCCCCCCCACACACACACACCTACCAGGATCGACCTGTCTCCCCCCGCCCCCCCCTCCAAGATTGCAACTTGACCCCGGGGTCAGGGATCGGACCCATCTGGGGATCGCGACTCAGCCCGGGCCTGGAACCCCCCTCTCCCCAATGGGGATCGGACCCCCCCCCCCCCTCACCGCCCCCACCCTGGGACTGATCTCCCCTGGGGATTGGGGATCAGACCACCCCTCCACCATCTTGGGCAAAGCACTTACCTTGTCCTGTGGTCTCCTGGTCCGCATTCCCTGCCCAATTCAAAGCCAGCCTGTCAATCAGGCCCTCCCTTTATGTCGCACACATGCTGTGGAGTTAAACCTCACAGCCTGCCGGGAAACCCGAACTTCCGGATTTCCTGCTGTGTCCCGGGTCCACCCACACCGTGCATTGGGACCCAGGAAAATCCAGCCCACAGTTATGGAAATATATGGAACAGCCCTTGAATATTTGCTGTATATATAGCAGTGTGTCTCAAATTAACTTCTGTTGCAAAATGTCTTCATAATACTTCAAACAAAGAATATATTGTTTTAACTAGGTCAGCTTCATCAGCTCTGACTTACACATGATGGCAAAAGTATTTATTTATTGGCAACAACTGTAACTTTAATCTCCGCTAAGTAGAAATAGGTTCCTGCCTGCCAGCCCTTGTCGGTTTCATGAAATAAACTAGGGCCACCGCACTAAACAAGAGCTTACCAGCAGATTAATTCCCAGAATTCTGACTTTTCTTAGCTCCACGCCAGACACAGTCCAGAGAGTCGTGTTGATGCATGTTTTTCATAAATCGCATCTGAAAAATAAAAGTGGTATCAGCAATTGGTGCGTTTGGAACCACCGGACATTTTTAATTCGCTTTATTTTCTGAATGAGTGTCACTGCTATAACCTTATTCTAGTTTTGCTTAGGTTCAGCAATACTTTGGCAACATGTAAAGGGCAAACTTGCCGTAGCCAATAGCAACACCATCTTGATCAAAGTGGATCTGGAGATCTTGCCAGTTCTTACATTATACTTGTGCTGACACAGCCATGAACGTCACTGAACTAAAACCTCAATTCAATTCCACAAATTTGTCTCACTGTTTAAATCTGTAAGCATGAATGCTTTAGATGAGCATGTTATATGGTATGCACCCTTTGTACTCACTTTCAAAAGGCCAGCAGCGTTACTTGAATCCTGAAGTGTGGCACGCAGTTACCATAGTTTGTGGAAAGTAAGTCGGGAAATGGCACCAGTTGGATAATTCATACGTGCTGCCAACAAAATGAGTCATATTAGCGATGACACAGATGGCTGATTTCCATACACTGTTCGTCCCTGATAGTTATTTTATTAAACTATAAATATGCACTATTTAAAAAAAATAAACATTGGAATGAAACATATTTTTAAGGTTACGGGAGGTTCTGCCTTTGGAGCGATCTCTATTATAATGGCATCTATTACAGGTTTCCCTTGCATTTGTTTTGGCCTATTTTCTCCTGCTTTGTTCTCTCCTGAGAGAGCTGACTCTGGCTTGAGTACAGTACCACGAGCACTGGTATGCCTCAAGTACCTTGCCAAATAGCCACCCAGAATCTGTGGCCCGAATTTGGTGAAACCCAAGTTCCGCCCGTTTTTCGGCGGTCCCCGGGCGGTGCTTGTTTTTTCACTGCCCGGTACCGCTGGGGCCGAGTGGGTGGGAGTTTCCTCCCACTTTTCTCGGCAGTGGCGAGGTGCAGTGGGCAGTCGCCGGCGGAGGAGGCCTTCCGACTCGGGAATCATCGGCTCCCGAGTTGTGCGCGCATGGCTGTCAAGCTCCGCCACCCGAGAAGCACCGACGAGAGACAGAGACTGCCGACCTGAGATCGTTGTGGGGATGGGCGAGACTGGGGGGAGAGAGACTAATACATTTTTTGTTATAGTTGATTAATAAAGGAGTAAATAAGTTTTATTAGAACATTTATAAAATAAGATCAATCTATTGAACATACACACTAATTCCAGACTCAGTGATTATCATAATCATAGGCAATCCCTCGAAATCAAGGAAGATTTGCTTTCACTCTAAAAGTGAGTTCTTGGGTGACTGTACAGTGAAATACAGGAATTACAGTCTCTGTCACAAGTGGGACAGTCAGTCGTTGAAGGAAAGGGGGTGGGGAGCCTGATTTGCCGCACGCTCCTTCTGCTGTCTGCGCTTGATTTCTGCATGCTCTCTGCGACGAGACTCGAGGTGCTCAACGCCCTCCCGGATACTCTTCCTCCACTTAGGGCGATCTTGGGCCAGGCATTCCCAGGTGTTGGTGGGGATGTTGCACTTTATCAAGGAAGCTTTGAGGGTGTCCTTGAAACGTTTCCTCTGCCCACCTGGGGCACGCTTGCAATGTAGGAGTTCCGAGTAGAGAGCTTGTTTTGCGAGTCTCGTGTCGGGCATGCGGATGATGTGGCCCGACCTACAGAGCTGGTCGAGTGTGGTCAGTGTTTCGATGCTGGGGATTTTGGCCTGATCGAGAACACTGATGTTGGTGTGTCTATCCTCCCAGGGGATTTGCAGGATCTTGTGGAGGCAGCGCTGGTGGTACTTCTCCAGCGCTTTGAAGTGTCTAGAGACTATGGTCCACATCTCTGAACCATATGGGAGGGCGGGTATCACTACTACCCTGCAGACCATAAGCTTGGTGCCAGATTTGAGGTCCTGGTCTTCAAACACTCCCTTCCTCAGGCGACCGAAGGCTGCGCAGGCACACTGGAGACCGTGTTGGACTCGTCATCGATGTCTGCCCTTGCTGATAGTAGGCTCCAGAGATATGGAAAATGGTCCACATTGTCCAAGACCGAGCCGTGGATTTTGATGACTAGGGGGCAGTGCTTTGTGGCGGGGTCAGATTGGTGGAGGATCTTTGTCTTACAGATGTTTAGTCTAAGGCCAGTGCTTTCGTATGCCTCGGTGAAGATGTTGACGATGGCTTGGAGTTTGGTCTCTGTGCGTAGACTCAATCGTCGTCCACATACTGTAGTTCGATGACAGAGGATGGGACGACCTTGGATCTAGCCTGGAGTCAACGAAGCTTGGACAGGTTCCCATTGGTTTATAGTTTAATTCCACTCCAGGGGGGAGCTTGTTGAGAGTGAGATGCAGATGGCGCGATGACACAGCCCTGCTTGACCGTGGTCCGGTTCACGAAGGAAGACACAAATAACCACCTGGAAATACTAGGGGACCGAGGGTCTAGCGAGAAGGAGGAACTGAAGGAAATCCTTATTAGTCAGGAAATTGTGTTAAGGAAATTGATGGGATTGAAGGCCGATAAATCCCCAGGCCTGATAGTCTGCATCCCAGAGTACTTAAGGAAATAGTGGGTGCATTGGTGGTCAATTTCCAACATTCTATAGACTCTGGATCAATTCCTATGGATTGGAGGGTAGCTAATGTAACCCCACTTTTTAAAAAAGGAGGGAGAGAGAAAACATGAAACGGTTAGCCTGACATCGGTAGTGGGGAAAATGTTGGAATCAATTATTAAAGATGTAATAGCAGCGCATTTGGAAAGCAGTGACAGGATCGGTCCAAGTCAGCATGGATTTATGAAAGGGAAATCATGCTTGACAAATCTTCTAGAATTTTTTGAGGATGTAACTAGTAAAGTAGACAAGGGAGAACTAGTGGATGTGGTGTATTTGGACTTTCAAAATGCTTTTGACAAGGTCCCACACAAGAGATTGGCGTGCAAAACACATGGTATTGGGGATAATGTATTGACGTGGATAGAGAACTGGTTGGCAGACAGGAAGCAAAGAGTAGGAATAAACGGGTCCTTTTCAGAATGGCAGGCAGTGACTAGTGGGGTACCGCAAGGTTCACTGCTGGGATCCCAGCTATTTACAATATACATTAATGATTTAGATGAAAGAATTGAATGTAATATCTCCAAGTTTGCAGATGACACTAAGCTGGGTGGTGGTGTGAGCTGTGAGGAGAATGCTAAGAGGCTGCAGGGTGACTTGGACAGGTTAGGTGAGTGGGCAAATGTATGGCAGATGCAGTATAATGTAGATAAATGTGAGGTTTTTCACTTTGGTGTGAAAAACAGGAAGGCAGATTGTTATCTGAATGGTGACAGATTAGTAAAAGGGGAGGTGCAATGAGACCTGGGTGTCATGGTATATTAGTCATTGAAAGTTGGCATGCAGATACAGCAGACGGTGAAGAAGGCAAATGGCATGTTGGCCTTCATAGCAAGAGGTTTTGAGTATAGGAGCAGGGAGGTCTTACTGCAGTAGTACAGGGCCTTGGTGAGGCCACACCTTGAATATTGTGTACAGTTTTGATCTCCTAATCTGAGGAAGGACATTCTTGCTGTTGAGGGAGTGCAGCGAAGGTTCACCAGACTGATTCCCGGGATGGCAGGACTGACATACGAAGAAAGACTGGATTGGCTAGGCTTCTATTCACTGGAATTTAGAAGAATGAGAGGGGATCTCATAGAAACATATAAAATACTGACGGGATTGGACAGGTTAGATGCAGGAAGAATGTTCCCAATGTTGGGGAAGTCCAGAACCAGGGGACACTGTCTAAGGATAAGGAGTAAGCCATTTAGGACCGAGATGAGGAGAAACTTCTTCGCTCAAAGAATTGTGAACCCGTGGAATTCTCTACCACAGAAGGTTGTTGAGGCCAGTTCGTTAGATATATTCAAAGGTGTGTTAGATGTGGCCCTGAGGGCTAAAGGGATCAAGGGGTATGGAGAGAAAGCAGGAATGGGGTACTGAAGCTGCATGATCAGCCATGATCATATTGAATGGTGGTGCAGGCTCGAAGGGCCGAATGGCCTACTCCTGCACCTACTTTCTATGTTTCTATGTTTCTATCGATGTGGTTTGGGTCTGTGATGGATCCATTGGTCAGGATCACGGCTTGCATGTCATTTGGGATCAGGCAGAGGATAGTGACGAACTTCTAGGGTTATAACTCAGTGGTTACATTGCTATTCCAACTGCATTATTGGCTAACCCTAGAAAAGCAATCCATTTAAAAATACGTCAAACTGTGGAGAACGATAAACATCTGTGTAATATCAAACATACCACACTGCTGTGAAATAATTATACCTGTCAGCTCTGTGTCCATACCGCCCATTTAAGATCCACTTAAGATCCTGTACAGCCTGCTTTTTAAACAGATCTTAATGATGAAACTTCCATTTTGGGCGGTAATATATGGGCGGGCAGTATCGAATACTACTTAGCGGTAATGACTGCGGAATTTACCGCTGGGCGGTAAATGTGTTTTCTTTTGATGAAACTTGTATTTCTGGGTGATAATTGTACGTTAGTGGGCAATATGTTGTTGAATTTCGGGCCCTGTTAACCTAGACAGTGAGTGCAAGTAAGCTACTCACTAGTGGAGGATACCCAATCTGAGCCCAGTCCTGTTTTTGCCCTACATCTATATGCGGGAGCGGGAGGCCCATAAAAAGGGCAGCAGCAGATTGGGAGGAGCCAGCTGGTGCAGGGACTAAAAGTAAAAAAAATCAAAATCGAAGTGTGACCTCACAGCTACGCAGGTAAGTGATTATTTTTCTTTTTCTTTTCCTTTTCAGTAGAAAACCATTGGCATTGTTGTAAGTAGGATCTGCCAATAAATATATGTGATCTTTATTATCTAAGGAGAGCCAGTTAATTAAATCGGCTGTTTGCTGAGTAGAGGCTGGGTGTTTTGTGCTAAGGTTTAGAATTTAGTTTTACTCGATAGCTGCGAGTGTAACTAGAGGGAAGACAGGGTAGCTCAGTCCCGTGGATTGCACATCCTGTGGCATGTGGGAAGTCCCCGATGCTTCGTGCAGCCGGGGCGACCACGTGTGCGGGAGGTGCCTCCAGCTGCACCAACTCGAGCTCCATGTTTTGGAGCTTGAGCGGCAGCTGGGGTCACTGAGGTGCATCCGCGAGACTGAGAGCAACGTGGATAGTACGTTTCTAGAGACGGTCACCACGCTGCAGGCAGAGAGGAAGTGGGTGATTACCGGACAGAAGCAGAGGACGAGGCAGGTAGTGCAGCAGTCCCCTGAGTCCATTTCCCTCTCCAACCGGTACTCTGTTCTAAGTACCTGTGGGGGCGATGGTGTTTCTGGGGAGTGCAGCCAGAGCCAAGTCCACGGCACCACGGGTGGCTCATCTACACAGAGGGGGAGGAAGAAGAATGGAAGAGCTATAGTGGGAGGGGATTCAATAGTCAGGGGAACAGACAGGCGTTTCTGCGGCCACAGACGTGATTCCAGGATGGTATGTTGCCTCCCTGGTGCCAGGGTCAATGATGTCACTGAGCGGCTGCAGGGCATTCTGCAGGGAAAGGGTGAACAGCCAGAGGTTGTGGTCCACATCGCTACCAATGACATAGGTAGGAAGAGGGATGAGGTCCTGCAGGCAGAGTTTAGGGAGCTAGGAGTGAGATTAAAAAGCAGGACCTCAAAGGTAATAATCTCCAGATTACTCCCAGTGCCATGAGTTAGTGATTGCAGAAATAGGAGGATAGAGCAGATGAATATGTGGCTGGAGAGATGGTGCAGGCGGGAGGGCTTTAGTTTCCTGAGGCATTAGGACCACTTCTGGGGGAGGTGGGACCTGTACAAGCCGGACAGGTTGCACCTCAACAGAGCCGGGACCAATATCCTCGCAGGAGATTTTGCTAGTGCTGTTGGGGAAGGTTTAAACTAGCTTGGCAGGGGGATGGGAACCTGAAAATGGATTTAGTAGGGAGGGGAGTAAAGCTGGAATTAGAAAGCAAAAATAAAGAAAGTGAGTTTGAAGGAGAGAGGAAACAAGCAGGAAAATAGGGTAAAAAAAAACAAACTTAAAGGCACTTTGTCTAAATGCACGTAGCATCTGTAAGAAAATAGATGAGTTGACGGCACAAATTGAGACAAATGGGTATGGTCTGATAGCCATTACAGAGACGTGGTTGCAAGGTGACCAGGACGAGGAATTAAATATTCAGGGGTACTTGACAATCCGGAAGGACAGACAGAAAGGAAAAGGAGGTGAGGTAGCTCTATTGATAAAGGATGGAATCACTGTAATAGTAAGAAACGATATTGGCTCAAATGATAAGGGTGTAGAAACAGTTTGGGTGGAGATAAAGAACAATAAGGGGAAAAAGTCACTGGTGGGTGTAGTCTATAGGCCCCCTACAGTAGCAACTCTGTTGGTCGTAGTATAATCCAGGAAACAGTGGGGCCTTGTAAAAAATGAACAGCAATAATCATGGGCGATTTTAACCTTCATATTGATTGGACAAATTAAATTGGTCAGGGTAGCCTTGAGGAGGAGTTCATAGAGTGCGTAAGGGATGGGTTCCTTGAGCAGTATGTAACGGAACTAACCAGGGGGCAGGCTATCTTCGATCTGGTCCTGTGTAATGAGACAGGATTAATAAACAATCTCTGAGTAAAGGATCCCCTCAGAATGAGTGAACAAAGCATGATTGAATTTCAAATTCAGATGGAGGGTGAGAAAGTTGGATCTCTAACCAGCGTACTAAGCTTAAATAAAGGATACTATGAAGGTATGAGGGCAGAGTTGGGTAAAGTGGACTGGGTAAAGTGGACTGGGAAAATAGATTAAAGTGTAGGATGGTTGATGAACAGTGGTGTACATTTAAAGAGATATTTTACAACTCTCAAGAAAAATATATTCCAGTGAGGAGGAAAGGGTGTCAGAGAAAAGATAGCCATCCGTGGCTAACTAAAGAAATAAAGTACGGTATCTAATTAAAAACAAGGGCATACAAAGTGGCCAAAACTAATGACAGAAGACTGGAAAGCTTTTAAAAGCCAGCAAAGAATGACTAAAAAAATTATTATGAAAAGGAAGATAGACTATAAACTAGCACAAAATATAAAAACAAATAGCAAGAGTTTCGAAAGGTATATAAAAAGGAAAAGAGTGACTAAAGTAAATGTTGGTCCCTTAGAGGACGAGACTGGGGAATTAGTAATGGGGAACATGGAGATGGCAGAAACTCTGAACAAATATTTTGCATCAGTCTTTACGGTAGAGGACACTAACAATATTCCGACAGGACACAATCACAAACACTAAGGAGGTGGTACTCAGTAAGATTATGGCCCCAAGTTTCCACATGATTTGCTCCTGATTTTTAGGAGCAACTGGTGGAGAACGGAGTATCTTAGAAATCGGAATTCTCCACATTTAAGTTTTCTGCAGTTCTAGTCAGGTAGAACAGTTTCACTTTTGAACAGAATTTTTTTTTCAAAAGGGGGCGTGTCCGGCCACTGACGCCTGATTTGAAAGTTTCCACAGTGAAAACGTACTCCAAACTAACTTAGAATGGAGCAAGTGAAGATTTTTGTAGGCTTGAAAAAACCTTGCCTACACATTAAAAAATCAGGCGCAGGTTACAAATTAGGCGTCGGGAACGAGGTGGGGGGGGAGTGGGGGGAAGGGAAGTCATTAAATTCTACAATCAATCCTTAGTTATACTTATACAAATAAATGCAACCTGAATAAAAATTTATAAGCAAAGAAAAGATTAAATAAACCATGTTCCTACCTGTGTGAAAGTGCTTCAGGCAGGCCTTTCAGGCAGCGGTTTGCCGTCGGGACCGACCGACAGCAGGGGGAGGGAGGGAGGGAGAAAGCTGTAGGAAGCCTCAGTACTTGAGGTAGCCGTTTGCCGACGGGCCCGACCGACGGCAGGGGGAGGGAGGGAGGGAGAAAGCTGTAGGAAGCCTCAGTACTTGAGGCAGCGGTTTGCCGTCAGGCCCGACGGACGGCAGGAGGAGAAAGCTGCGAGAAGCCTCAGTGCTGATCATGGAAGGGCAATGTGGTTTTATAAAAAAATGTTAAAAATTGAACAGCTACAAAGAATTTGAATAGTCTCAAACAAGTGCATGTGTCCCGTTTATCACAGTCTATCTTTAATTACAGAATGCACTCCCTCACCCTCACACACAGAAATATCAAGAAAATTAAAATACAAGCCTTTGCAAGAGTTCAATAAACAAATTTTCACTTTTTCTGCAGCACTTTTTAAAATGGCCGAGTGCCAATGTTTCCTTCAGACTGCGCGTGCGCGAACGCTCCAACACGCAAGCGCAGGGTTGCCGGCACGAAAAAAACTCATTTAAATTGTACCCGCCCCCTCCTACTTACAAAATCGGCACAAGTGGTAGGCTCCGCCCCCTGTGCGCCGCGCCAAGCAGACATCGAGCTGCAAAGCACTCGAGAATAGCGCGTTTTTTTTCAGGCGCCGTTTTCGGCGCGAGAAACGGGCGCCCAGCTCGGAGGGGTGCCTGTTTTGCTGCGTGTGGAAACTTGGGGCCAATGGGACTAAAGGCAGATAAATACGCTGGACCTGATGGCTTGCATCCTAGAGACTTAAGAGAAGTAGCGGCAGGGATTGTGGATGCATTGGTTGTAATTTACCAAAATTCCCTGGATTCTGGGGAGGTCCCAGCAGATTGGAAAACTGCAAATGTAATGCCCCTATTTAAAAAAGGAGGCAGACAAAAAGCAGGAAACTATCGACCAGTTAGTCTAACATCTGTGGTTGGGAAAATGTTGGAGTCCATTATTAAAGAAGCAATAGCAGGACATTTGGAAAAGCAAAATTCGGTCAGGCAGATTCAGCATGGATTTATGAAGAGGAAGTCATGTTTGACAAATTTGCTGGAGTTCTTTGAGGATGTAACGAACAGGGTAGATAAAGGGGAACCAGTGGATGTGGTGTATTTGGACTTCCAGAAGGCATTTGACAAGGTGCCACATAAAAGGTTACTGCATAAGATAAAAGTTAATGGAGTTGGGGGTAATATATTAGCATGGATAGAGGATTGGCTAACTAACAGAAAACAGAGAGTCGGGATAAATTCTCTGGTTGGCAATCAGTAACTAGTGGGGTGCCGCAGGGATCAGTGCTGGGACCCCAACTATTTACAATCTATATTAACGACTTGGAGGAAGGGACCGAGTGTAACGTAGCCAAGTTTGCTGACGATACAAAGATGGGAGGAAAAGCAATGTGTGAGGTGAAGACAAAAAATCTGCAAAAGGACATAGACAGGCTAAGTGAGTGGGCAAAAATTTGGCAGATGGAGTATAATGTTGGAAAGTGTGAGGTCATGCACTTTGGCAGAAAAAAATCAAAGAGCAAATTATTATCTAAATGGAGAAAGATTGCAAAGTGCCGCAGTACAGCAGGACCTGGGGGTACTTGTGCATGAAACACAAAAGGATAGTATGCAGGTACAGCACGTGATCAGGAAGGCCATTGGTATCTTGGCCTTTATTGCAAAGAGGATGGAGTATAAAAGCAGGGAAGTCTTGCTACAGCTATACAAGGTATTAGTGAGACCACACCTGGAATACTGCGTGCAGTTTTGGTTTCCATATTTACGAAAAGATATACTTGCTTTGGAGGCAGTTCAGAGAAGGTTCACTAGGTTGATTCCGAGATGAGGGGATTGACTTATGAGGAAAGATTGAGCAGGTTGGGCCTCTACTCATTGGAATTCAGAAGAATGAGAAATGATCTTATCGAAACGTATATGATTATGAGGGGGCTTGACAAGGTGGATGCAGAGAGGATGTTTCCACTGATGGGGGAGACTCGAACTAGAGGGCATGATCTTAGAATAAGGGGCCGCCCATTTAAAACAGAGATGAGGAGAAATTTATTTTCTGAGGGTTGTAAATCTGTGGAATTCGCTGCCTCAGAGAGCTGTGGAAGCTGGGACATTGAATAAATTTAAGACAGAAATAGACCGTTTCTTAAATGATAACAGGTCATGGGGAGCAGGCAGGGACGTGGAGCTGATTCCATGATCAGATCAGCCATGATCTTATTGAGTGGCGGAGCAGGCTCCACTCCTGTTCCTATTTCTTATGTTCTTATGTGCACTTTCCAGCATGAGTCAATGGAAGTCAAACAGGAGGATGGGCCCTAGTTAATTTTTCCACCCCTTACCCCAGAGATCTAGAGATCAATTGTAGGTGCTGCTTTTGTTTAATAAGCAATCGTGGAAGTATTGGCGTTGGTTTGAAGCTAAATCTTGTTGGATGAAGCTGCAGAGCAATGTACAGCGATAACTTGGGATAAGTTTGTTTGTTGATCAGTTTGAAGTGTTCCTATTAGTGCAGCAAGTGCATTGTCAGCGTCAGACCAAAACAGAAAATGCTGGAAACACTCAGCAGGTCAGTCAGCATCTGTGGAGGGAACAGACTGGTTAATGTTTCAGGTGTAACCCATCTTCTGAATTGATGAGACAATGAACTACCTTTTCACCAGAGTCTCCAGACCACACCACTCCCTTGGATCTATTGGAGGAGGGCTGTTTAAGCAGGTAAAAATTCAGTAAGAGGTGTGGAAGGAACTCTGTGTTGAGTTGTAAACTGACTTCTAAAGATCTGCTCAAACACAAGCAACTAAGAGCAGATGTACTTTGGAACACTAGAATTTATACCATAGTGGTTTTCCTATGCATCTCATCACCCCTTCCCCCCAAATTTTTGGGGGTGATGCATTGAGCCATCTTGGCCCCCCCTCTGGAATTCACTCCCTGAACCCCTCTGCCTGACCTCCTTAAAACCCACTTCTTTAGCCAGCTTTTGGTCACCCATCCTAATACTTCCTTTTTGGTTCAGCATCCATTTTGTGTTAGGCCTCTATGAATAGCATTCGGAGATTTTTCTCCTTTCTAGGCACCATATAAATGTCTAGTTGCTGTTTTTGAGGTGGTCCTTGACTCAGGACTTTTGAGTCTCAGGAGGACTCTTCGGTGGTTTGTGTTGCCACTGCAGGTTTTGTATCCCACTGCCAACATATATAGACATCTGAGGAAAGGTCAAATGAGCCATGACCAGGAGAGAGGATGGCACCATAAAGGTGGGCTCTGGTCACACTGCTTATGCCGTGTCCTGGATCTGAGTGCGCACTGATCAGCAGAAGGGCAGATTTGAATGTATCAGTTAGATTATGTTGACCCTGTAAGATGTTGAGACCCAGAAGCTGTTAGAAGCCAGTTGTCATCATTCTCTCTAAATGGCCTCTCAAGGCCTGAAGGCCAGAGGCCAAAGTGTTCATGTTGGATGTACTGATTGATCTGGAGAACGCTTTGTCAGGGGGACATCAAGAGATGTCCCTGGTGCCATCACTTGCTACAGATAGTGTTTCAGTGTGTTGAATCCTTCTCGGTTATTGACATGGTAGAAATTATTGAACTCAACTGTAATCTCTGCCACCTGTGTTGGGTCCTCTGAGATGGTCCTCTGTGCTGCCATGCAAGTGTGATGCTCTGGATATCCCTGGATGGATTTTTCTGGGTTATTGAGTGAGAGAGAAAGTATGAATAATGGTGTGGGCAAGGATGTAAATGGTGGAGCAGAGGTGGAAGGGCACTCATCCCTTTCTTCCTCTTGCTCGTCAGTGCATCCTGCTTTGCTTAGATGGCTACCATAACTCTTTCCCCCATAGCTTTTAAAGGGGCCTCATTGCATTGCTTGCTAGTTTCTCTGTGCTCCCAAACATTACACAGGAAAGCTGTAGGTGGTCCAGGCAAGCCTGCAGCTGTCACTGTCCCTCCTACGTCGCTGTCCCCAATGTGTTTGGCTGTCTGTTTTTCCAAGATCTGCAGTGCTTCCTCCTCACATAAGATCAGTGGCCTTGTGTCGGGGGACCACCACCTGTGGCCTTAGATTTGTGAGCGATTTTGGCCATCTTCCCCTGTCGGAGAGAAGGAAAAAGAAGATATGTTTGTGAAGGTTTGGCAGAGTCTCTTCTGATTACAGTTCAACACAGAAGACTATGTCCAGGGCTGACAGCAACACATGACAGATGTAGTCCGTTAGGGAGTAGTGTTCATACATGTCACTTTGAGTGCTTTGGAGAATTTGTAAGTAACAGATGAATGAATAAGGACAGCCGGGGTCAGTGGTTTAGAATACAAACCTAAAGCACTGTGAGGGTAATGAAAGAGTACGACACATATAAAGATACACAAAGGCAGTGTTGGGAGAGCAGGTTACTTACCTTAGCTTCCCTGGTGACATTGTTAAGCTTGTTCCTGTACGGCAAAGATGCCCCGTGCCAAGGAGACGGCACTCACTTTCGTAGCTACCTCCCTCCATAAAGTGTGCATGACAAACTAGGTCCCCTCCCCTCACTCCCACATACCCTGTATCTCCTCTATATTTCTGTGAGAACAACATCAGGTCAGAGCCTCTTATGTTTGAGGCTCTTCTCTTTCCTACCTGCCACCATGGAACTTAAGCTTGTTCCTTTCTCCAATGGGGCCATTGTCCCTTTCAACAGCAGCAGCCTTTATATCCTGCTGCCGCACTAGCTCATTGCCTCTCACACACTGTTATCCCATTACCTTAGTGTTCCCTCCGTATGGCAGCACTCGCCCTGGTGTACTGCACAGTGGAGTACTACTCTCTGGCATGGCTATCAAGTCCACATGTCAAATCCATTGATGTCCAGCTGAATTCTACAATGAGAATTATCACTGACAAGCTTTTATCAACACCAATGCCTTGCTTGCCCGTGCTTGCAAACATCGAACCCGACACCTATGCCGAAAATATGCAGTCTTCAGAGAATACAAGCGCTGCACCAGCAAAGACATGCTGATCCAGGCCAACTTGAACAACCTACCACCAACCCGTTTCAAATATAGAAAGCCATTTTTGACCGATGCCAAAGCCTTTTTAGCGATCACCCCTCAGTCTTGATGACCGATGGCGAAATTCTTGGAAGATTTGTGACATACGGAATGGATTCCTTATAGAGGACCCCACAGTACAACCTGAAGCATCAAACCTTCCTTGCAAATAGTGGACAATCATCAACCGCCTCAGAACTGGTCATGGTAGATACTACCACCTTCTCCATCGATGGAAGATTAAAGCATCCTAATCATGCGACTGTGGAACTCCTAATCAGAACCTGGAGCATATCACTGAATACTGCCCTCAAAGGAAATTCGCAGGCAACCTACAAGATATCCCCGCTGTTACACCAGAAGCTTTGGCCTGGATATCTGACTTAGATATTGACATTTGATTTGCTTTGCTACTACCATACAAAAGAAGAAATATTCCATCTATTAAGGTAGGGTTGGGTACATTTCTCCCACATCGCCATCTTCCCCCAGTTTAACTGTGGTATGGCAGTCTGGATTTGCACAGCCTGCACACCCCTCATTAGGTTAGCTCACCTTGTGATTTACAGCTCATGCTCATGACTCACCATGAGCAATGCTACAAGATGTCAGCACACGTGCCTGCAAGCAGAGGTTGTTTGATAGCAATCACTAGCTGGACCGCTAGTTGACTTTTACCTCCCTTACGCCAAGAAACTGAGTCCATTTGTGGCACTTCTACTGCCACCCTGGCTGAGATCACCAAAGTCAGCACAGACCAGGGATCTTCCTGGTCTTAATGGCTCAGTTACGCATTGGATAAACTCTACGACCCATCAGAGGAGCCATAAGTTCAGTATTTTTAAATTACTAGAGCTCTCTTGTGGCATTGTGCATGGTGAGTCATAGGATATACTGAAATGAGATGGCTGAAATGTGACACGAAGTAAATGAGAAGCTCACAGGACATGTATTCTATATGCAAAGCTGTTCATATATAATTATGGATTTCTCTGGATTGTTGATGTTGGGAGGGATGGCCTTTTAGCTCCCAACAAGTTGTGAGACTATTTTCTTTCCTATGCTTCCATGACAGCAGGGATGCAAGAATGTACCAGCAGATAGGCCAGTGGTTGTTTCCATATTCACCCAGGTACACTGTACTCCGCCACCAAATCGACATGGTCTTTTATCATAGCACTACTGTTACTAATAACCAGTGCTCATTGTGATGAGGTTCTTCCCACAACCTTTTTAAGGAATAGTCTGTTTCTGATCAGAGTCAAGGCCCTGTGTACCAGGAACCTTATGAGTTGATCATGTGTTTGACATTATTTGTGCTTTTATATGCATGAATATATTCTAAAAATACAGAGATTTATATCAGTGGTCCACTACTATATTACCGTATCAGAAATCATACTTCAGAGAATTTAATGGGTAATCAATTAAATTGATACTCAGCTACGTTCAGTTAACCATATTGTAGAGTATCAAACATTACAACCAGTGTGTAATACTGGCTGAAGTATCAGGGTGTTTCTTCAAGTCACACTAGATGTCAGTTCAGGTAATGTGTATATATTCTACTAATTGAAAACATGTATTGGCTTGGAAACATTTAGGGAATGAGCTTGCTAAATCAGTAAATATTAGCCAACCAAATTAAGGATAGCGTGTTAGATTCGGGGATTCAAAAACTTGTTTTTGTCATTGCACAAATTACAATTTTGATGTTTGAACATGCCTAATCCAACCCAGCTCTCCGTTCTGTACCATGTAATTATTCGATTGGGTTGAAGTTGGCATGAAATAGACAGTAAATAATGATGCATTATCCAGAGTATACAATGCCTAAACTCATAGTAATTATTTCTTTAATCATTTTGGAGAATTTTTTCCCCAATCAAGATTTTGAAGTGTTAGTTTTGGGGATTGTGATACTTCTTTTTCACCTTTGACACCCCAAACCAGCATCAGTGTGGAGCACCCTCGACTCTGCCCTGTCCTAATGGGTTATTGTCAACTTGTTTGTGATTTTTATATAAATGTACAATCCATTTTATGTGGCCTCAAAATGATGCAGGAAAGAAAGAATGGAACACTCAGCTTTTCCAGAACCAAGTGATTAAAATGTCTTTGAGCCGTGGCAATTCTCCTGTAAACTTTAACCTCAGAAGATCACCACATACTGCATAAGTATTAACATTTTTCCATTTCTCATGTCAGCCATTCTTATGGTTTTTCTGGATGAAATGTGCAATTTAGCGTTTAGCAATTATTTTCAAAGTATGAGCAGTTTTGTGACATGGAATTGACAGATAGGGCAGCAAAGTGAAGTAGAGGTAGAAGATCAGCCATGATCTTATTGAATGCCAGCAGGCTTGAGGGGCTGTATGGCCTGCTCCTGCCCCTATTTCTTATGTTCTTATGGAAGCCCCCTCCCCCTAAAAGAACTGGATTCAGATTGTAAAAACTCAAGTCCATTACAACTATTTTGTTCTAACCATTAATCGTGCCCCCTGATTAAAGGGGGGGGGCACTCCAAAGACTTTTCAAGTGCCCCCTTGTTTTTTTTTGAGGGCACCAAAGCACAAATTATACAAGTGCCCCCTGGCTAAAAGCAGTGCGGGGGGTTGGGGGGGGGCACTAAAACCGACAAACTTAAACAAATTAAACTTTAGCCAGGGTTCAAATTCACATTTGGTTGCCGGGGATGATGATGCACTCCAGTCCCTTCGGCGTTCACCTCTCGCAGAAGGCTGTAAGCGTACCGGTGGACACCACATGCTCCGTCTCCAAGGACACCCTGGCTCGGATGTAACCGAGGCAGGCAGTTGGGCTGAACGATCCCCCACTGCCTGGACTGGCTGATGGCCATCTTGGCCATGGCTAGGAGCAGTCCTATGAGGAGGCCTTCCGACCTGCCCGCTCCCCTCCGCACAGGGTGCCCAAAGATCAGGAGTGTGGGACTGAAGTGGAACCAGAATTTTTGAAGCAGCCCCTTCATCGAGTCCATTACAACCAACAGGCAAGGACATTTTTATTGCATCAATGAGCTAAATTTAAACCCCGATCCCAGATGTGAAAGTACAGTGTTTCATCCCAGTTTCATTTCCAACCAACTAGGCGCTCCTCCTGCCCCACTACCAAAAGCAACAGATTGAAATACTAAATTTTCATATTTTCTCCAGTTTAAAGGATCTCTCATCTCAATTTCACACTAATTATAGATCCTTGATGTGATTTTATCTTGTTACCCTTATGATTTCTTTTGCTATCCTTTAGTACAACAGCTTGCCATATATTGTACCTTTTAAAAATAAACTTTTTGCATACGCAAATGTACATGAGAATGTGCTGACTGCAGGCAACTTTATATTTACAATTCAATTGGCAAATTTTACAATTTTCAAACCACATACCAAAAGATATCAAATCAATGCCATGTGCCTAGTAATTACTTGGCTCGAAGAGTTACACGGCAGTAATTAGGGGAAAAAAGTGAAGCTTAATGTAGAATTCCCAATCACTCACTACTCAAATCTATACGGGTAGCAGCAGGAGAAGGATTATGTGTGCTAAAGTGCAAAATGCTAGTGAAACAACATTTAATCCTGTTAATAGTGGCATAATTGGCAATTAAAGGGGAATGAACAATATTGATCAAATTCCACATAACACATAAAGTACATTCTTTCTAACCATGGAATTTGGATGTTTGAGCCTCACCAATATCTGTTGCAGATGGGAGACACCAGGAAACTGATTTTGCCAGCAGATGAGAATCCTTGGGGAATAACTTAGAATGGGTACCAACCCAATGAAAGATCACATGCATGTGCTCACCAGAAGAAGATGACTACAATCAGAGATAAGCAGTCCCACAATCAATAGAGCAGAGTAAAGCTCTCTGGCTCTACCACATATCCAGTCAAAATGGGCAATCAGGCAACTGACAGAAGGAGGAAGCCCAATGAACATCCCCATCCTCAACCATGACTGCAAGAGCTAAAGCTGAAGTGTTTGCAAGCATCTTCAGCCAAACTTGCTAGTGCATCCTACTCGTTCTGCTCCTGAGGACTCCAATATCATAGGTACAAGTTGTCCAGTCAATTAATTTCACATTAGGAAGTATCGGAATGCGCTGGACACAGGGAAGGGTCTGGAAGCAGACAATATCCCAGTTGTAATGCTGAAGACCTGTGCACCAGGGTTACCCACCTTCCTAGCCAAGCTATTGCAGTACAACTATAACATGGGTATATATCCAACAATGTGGAGAACTGCCCAAGTATATCCTATCCAGAAAATACAGGATAAATCAAATCTGGCCAATTTCCACCTTATTAGTATCCTCCCAATCATTAGAAAATTGATGGAAGGTGTCATCAATAGTGCCATCAAGTGGCATCTACATACTAATGATCTGCTCACCAATGCTCAGTTTGGGTTCCACCAGAACCACTTGGCTCCAGACCTCATCATCGCTTTGATCTATATATCGATGAAAGAGCTGAAGCCAGAGAAAAAGTGAGAGTAGTTGCCCTTGACATCAGAAAGTTGGTTGGTCTTGAAAGGGAAAATGGAGGAAGATAGCTCTTGAAATACTAGTACTCTCTGGAATAATGATACTGCAAGCATTGATACAGACACACTTAACTATGTCGCTGAGTTGTCCCTTTTAAAGAACCTTCTTGTCCATGTGTACAAAAGAAATTGGCCCATTAACCCATCAGAGTATTCCATTCAGAGCAATACAAGTACTTGTAGCAAATATTTTTCTGGAGGGGATGGAAAAGGATTTCAATATATTTTACACAACAGGCACAGATATCCGTATCCAGGTGTTCCTAATGTAAACCTGGAAGGATTGGAATGTTTGACTTCTTCCTAGATTAACAATGTTAATGCAAAGAGTGGGTACTGTTTGCTGCTGACTTAAGGGTGTGAAGAAGGGCTATGTGTATACACGTCATTTGCTGAGAAGATGCTATCTGTTTGCATTGCAGGTAAAATCCTCTTCAGACGAAGTCACATCAGGGATGTTGCAGTCAAGCGGCTGAAACCAATCGATGAGTACTGCAGGGTAAGTTCCGGCCGAGTTCAGGAGAGGAGAACGAAGATCTTGAGTTCACATCTGGCTTGTGATGATTGAGAATTCTCTGAGACAAATGTTTGCTTATGTAATTGGACTACAGTTAAGGCATAGTAGGCGGCAAACAGGAAAGTGCAACAGTAGACTACTGTCTAAAATCATGGAAGTGCCAAGTCTGTGCCAAAAATATACCAACAATTGCACTTATGTAGTCAGATGTTTTCACTGAGTACTCTACTGGTTTCCCAAATATCAATGGACTTTTAATTCCATTACTGGTTATTAAATTTGCTGAGCTGAAAAAGAGAAAATAAATTTATTCTAGCAAAACAGATAGCATCTGAATGGCCTATTTTCAGTTCATGGAATTTACTCCTCCGTTATCTCAGGGTGAAAGTGTTCATTTCTGGAATGAAAATAACAGTACATCCTTGAGCACCAATACATGTCACCCTATATGTAGGGTAGCAGCCTAGGGATTTCGCTTGTGAGCACATCTATAATGGATTGCACAGTTACCCCAATCAGAGTAGCCTTACCTAGGTATTAATAGTTAACAAATAATATAACAAATAACAGTAAAACATTTAATTCATTATTAACAATCAGGTTTTTGCCTCTGCCACAGCACTGAAACATCCCTTATCAAAGTCAGAAATGACATCCTATGTGACTGTGACATGGTAAACTATCCCTCCTCATCCTTCTTGACTTGTCTACAGCCTTTGACACAGTTGACCAAACCCTCCTCCTCCAACTTCTCTATCCAGCTGGGTGTGACGGCACTTGCCTGGTTCCATTCTTATCTACCTAATCATAGCCAGAGAATCACCTGGAATGGCTTCTCTTTCCACTCCTGCACCATTACCTCTGGATCTATCCTTGGCCCCCTTCTATTTCTCATCAACATGCTTCCCCGAAAACACGTCAGGTTCCAAGTGTACTTTGGCGACATCCAGCTCTACCTCACCACCACCTCTCTCCACCCTCCCATTGTCTCTGATTTGTCGTATTGCTTGTCTGACATCCAGTACTGAATGAGCAGAAATTTCCTCCAACTAAATATTGGGAAAGAAAGACTTGCCTTTATATAGCGCTTTACAGCCAATGAAGTACTTTTGGCGTGTAGTCACTGTTGTAATGTGAGAAATGCCGCAGTCAATTTGCGCACAGAAGACTCCCACAACAGCAATGTGATAATGAGCAGATAATCTGTTTTTGTTATCTTGATTGAGATATAAATATTGACCAGGACTCCGGGGATAACTCCCCTGCTCCTCTTCGAAATAGTGCCATGGGATCTTTTACGTCCACCTGAGATTGCAGACAGGATCTCGGTTTAACGTCTCATCTGAAAGATGGCATCTCCAACAGTGCAGCACTCCCTCAACACTGTGCTGGAGTATCAGCCTAGATTTATGTGCTGAGGTCCCTGGGGTGGGACTTGAATCCACAACCTTCTGACTCAGAGGCGAGTGTGTTATCCACTGAATCACAGCTTATATACAAAAAGACCGAAGTCATTGTTTTGAGTCCCCACCATAAACTCCATCCCGCTCTCTGGCCACTGTCTCAGGCTGAACCAGACTGTTCATAACCTTGGCATCCTATATGTCCCTGAGATAAGCTTCCGACCACATATCTGCTCCATCACCAAGACTGCCTATTTCCACCTTTGTAATATTGCTGGTGCCTGTCGCTGCCTCAGGTCCTCTGCTGAAACCCTCATTGATTCCTTTGTTGCCTCTAGACTTGACTATTCCATTGCACTCCTGGCTGATCTCCCACATTCTATCCTCCATAAACTTGAGCTCATCCTAAACTCTGTTGCCCATTTATTAACCCGCATCAAGTCTCATTCACCCATCATCCCTGTGCTTCCTGACCGACAATGCCTCGATTTTAAAATTCTCATCCTTGTTTTCAAATCGTTCCTTGGCCTCACCCTCCCCTATCTCTGTAACCTCCTCCAGCCCTATAACATTACGAGATCTCTACGCTCCTCCAATTCTGGCCTCTTACACATCCCTGATTTTAATTGCTTCACCATTGGGGGCCATGCCTTCAGCTGCCTAAACTCTAAACTTTGCAATTCATTTCCTAAACCTCTCCACCTCTCTAGCTCTCTCTCCTCCTTTAAGACACTCCATAACGTCTATCTCTCACTGTCCTAATATCTCCTTATGTGGCTCGTGTCAAATGTTGTTTGATAATGCTGCTGTGAAGTGTCTTGAGATGTTTTACTATGTTAAAGGTGCTATATAAATGCAAGTTGTCATTGTGCTACAACAACTTGCATTTATACAGTGCTTTAACATAGTATAAAACATGTCAAGACACTTTGCAGGAGAGTTACCAAACAAAATTTGATCAGTATTGATATGTTGATCAGTAACATTTGCCAAATGACAGGATGCAACTAGCAGGACAAAGTATAGTGCAATTACATGTTTTACAGACCAGAATAAGTGAACATTTCACTTGCTTGAGTGACACTGTACTGTTACTTGGGGCTGGATTTTAGGCTTTTCTGTTTTCGGGGCGAAAATGGAGGGGGAATAGTTTGTGCTTTGGTAAGGAAGTTTCGGCATCTGGGCCCTGTGTCAGGGGGCGCAGCGCAAAGAAGGGGTTGTAAACTTTTCGTGGCGCAAAAATGGGAAACTCGCGAACTAAACTGTGCGCGCTCTGAGAGAGGCCTTGTGGGTTGGGTGGGGGGAGGTGGCAGAGGGAAAACCTTAAAAAAAAAACACAAAAACATTCCCAAAACATTGTCCATGCCACCATAACACAAATCGCTAAAAATGTTATTCCCAGGCCATTGCGGGCACACTTACAGGCTGACGGATCGGGCAGAAACTCAACCTCGCGCCAGTGTCGCAACGAGTGGCATTGCCCACCGGCTGAGCTCTTCCTGGCGGTGCTGCTCAGCGCCATCACAAAAATGGACCTGAGGATCGCCACGGGGCTCAGGAAACCTGAACGCCTCCTTTCACGTCGCTGCAGCCCTTCGCGGGGAAAATTGGCCAAGGTCCCCACTACTGATCATAATCTGGCAAACCCTTCTTAAAATATGCATCTTTGATCATCAGGTGAAGATTAGGTTTAGTTGCAGTGCTTATACCATGGTCAACTAGCCTGTTGACACTCAGTCAGGTCTCACTGGCACATAAGCAATGATATATGGATAAATATATATCATAGAGCAACTGGTACCTGTGGTATTATACCCAAGCAAAGAATCAATTCCTTCAGAAGCGTAGGTGAGGGGAGAAAATACATTTTGCAAGAAAAAAGCCTTAATCTGTGGAATGTTTTTAATACACACCAACATAATCTGACTCAAAAGAGCCATTATCATGCCTATTTATGATCTCACTTTGGAGAAATGTAAAATTGACATTAGTACTAAGAATGTGACTCCTTAACCCAGGGGCACTGAAGACAATTGTAGCAAGCCATCACCCTGGCAGAGATCAGTTAATTCAGCACAGACACGGAATCAAACTTGAGGCCTTCCTGATGTGTGTTTTTAATTTTTTTTAAGATCTTATAATACTCCTGTGAAGCACCTTGGGACGTTTCACTACATTAAAGGTGCTATATAAATACAAGTTGTTGTTGTTGTAGGGCTCAGCTTTTCAGCGGGTACGTGTACATAACATAGGGGAAACACTGCAGTGGTCATAACCTCAGATAATTGTCAATGAATGAAGGCTGAAACTTAAGACTGAATTAAAACAATGTAAAAATGTTATCATGCTATGGTTGACCAGGACACACTCTCTATTTGTGGTATTGAGACTTTGAAACTTGGGCACCCAGAATTTTTTGCTGCTTTTAGTGTTCCACAGGAGGGAGAGGTTGGCAAGATAACACTTTTGAAATGCAGGTTGTGGATTTTTTTCAGTAGATAAAAATAAAGCTAATCTGGAGGTGATAATGTGATTGTACCCTTCATTTTATTGCTCCATCATGTCACACTATTAAGTGCACGTTAATATATTCTTGCATCCGCAGATTCCATGAAATTCCTTTAAAAGACCAAAAAGATGTTTTTTTTGCATGTTTTGTCATGAGCAATCCATGAGCAAACTCGTTTGTGTAGCGTACTCCAAGCTGTGCTTCCACCAGTGCTGGGGAGCTCACCATGGGTTGTGGATGGATAACTGCTGTTTCAGGATTCTGCCGCCTGCAGCAGTTTTAAAGGGGCTGACTACCTCCACAGCAAAAATAAGTGATGGGCCTCTGTTGACAGAAAGAAGTGCATTGATCACCCTGCGATTGACGTGTCTCACTTAAGTGGGCACTTAACATTTCTAAAGCCCTTCCACCAACCCTATAATCAGAGGATGCCAGTAAAATGCTGGTGTGACTTACATTAAACGTTGTTAAGACAATAATGATGGAAAGAATAACATATGATGCCACTCCCTCGTTACTATTTAATTAGAATATGTCCACCCACATTTGGGCAGGTACTTCAAAATGTCGCTATCACTTCCCACAGAGACATGTAAAAGTGGTGGGACCATATCACTCTGCCATCCACGCCAGTACTCACAGCAAAGCAGCACAGAGGCAGCAGAAAATCCTGCAGCAGCTTTAATGAAAAAGTATTTTGCAAACTTTTGGTTATTCATTTATAGACAATTGGCAAGACAGATTGTGTTGGATCACATCATTGCATCACTTTCACATGATATAGAAACATAGAAAATAGATGCAGGAGTAGGCCATTCGGCCCTTCGAGCCTGCACCACCATTCAATAAGATCATGGCTAATCATGCAACTTCAGTACTCCATTCCTGCTTTCTCTCCATACCCCTTGATCCCTTTAGCCGTAAGGGCCACATCCAACTCCCTCTCTTGAATATATCTAACGAACTGGCCTCAACAACTTTCTGTGGTAGAGAATTCCACAGGTTAACAACTCTCTGAGTGAAGAGGTTTCTCCTCATCTCGGTCCTAAATGGCTTACCCTTTATCCTTAGACTGTGACCCCTGGTTCTGGACTTCCCCAACATCGGAAACATTCTTCCTGCATCTAGCCTGTCCAGTCCCGTCAGAATTTTATATGTTTCTACGAGATCCCCTCTCATTCTTCTATTCATCAGGATGAATAGAGTATCGAGCTTTTTTGACTCTTCAACGCCACATCAAAAAAAAACATTTGGAAAATATATTTTTTATAACGTTGTTAATGACCAATGAATAACATTCAGTTTATATCATTGCTTGTTAACCTGCTGTTCCTTGTGCTAATAGAGATAAAAATTCCACTGTGCCACACCTGGGCAACATAAATTTTATCTCTTAATCTCGAGTATATTTGCTAACATGCACTCCCAGTTAAATTGCAAGCACACTTGGCCTAGTGTCAACTGATGCAAGCTGTTGATAATCATGTTGAAGAGAATAATGTTGTATATTAATGACATATAATTACTGTTGTCAGTCAGTTGTCAGCTGATAAGTAAATTGATGGATCACAATCTTCAGATTGAAACCCACTAATATAGAATCTGTCAACTGTTTCAAATTAGAGTATTTGTGAAAGCTTGAGAGACGTACAAAACAGACCAAGGAGGGTAGCATGTTGAGTTGTAATGTAGTGCTGTTTAAATACCATGGTTTGTAGGTACATCGGACTAGATTTTGCACTTTTTTTGCATGCATACCGCTGAAATGACGTATAACGCCCAGATATCGCCCATTTAGCCACAAACTGGAAACTGACGCCCATTTTTTGGACACTTATCGCCAAGTGTTACTTTCCCCATGTGCGTAACGCCGGGAAAAAGTAATACCGCCTGCCCACATTTTTGGGCGGAATCTTAAGAATGGGTGAAATCAACATCCATAATATCGGCCAGTGTTAGTTTCCGCACGTAATTAATGCCAAGATTGAATAATACCGACTGCTCACTTTTTTTTGTCGTAAAGATCACATTTGCCGAAACTAATGCCCAGGAGATCGCCCAGCATCACTTTCACCACCTCGCACACATAGAAACATAGAAATATAGAAAATAGGTGCAGGAGTAGCCATTTGGCCCTTCAAGCCTGCACCACCATTCAATAAGATCATGACTGATCATTCCCTCAGTACCCCTTTCCTGCTTTCTCTCCATACCCTTTGATCCCTTTAGCTGTCCCATCCCATCAGAATCTTATACATTTCTATAAGATCCCCTCTCATCCTTCTAAACTCCAGTGTATAAAGTCCCAGTTAATCCAGTCTCTCCTCATATATCAGTCCAGCCATCCCTGGAATCAGTCTGGTGAACCTTCGCTGCACTCCCTCAAGAGCAAGAACGTCCTTCCTCAGATTAGGAGACCAAAACTGAACACAATATTCCAGGTGAGGCCTCACCAAGGCCCTGTACAATTGCAGTAAGACCTCCCTGCTCCTATACTCAAATCCCCTAGCTATGAAGGCCAACATGCCATTTGCCGCCTTCACCGCCTGCTGTACCTGCATGCCAACTTTCAATGACTGAGGAACCATGACACCCAGGTCTCGTTGCACCTCCCCTTTTCCTAATCTGCTGCCATTCAGGTGATATTCTGCCTTTGTGTTTTTGCTACCAAAGTGGATAACCTCACATTTATCCACATTATACTGCATCTGCCATGCATTTGTCCACTCACCTAACTTGTCCAAATCACCCTGCAGCCTCTTAGCATCCTCCTCACAGCTCACACCGCCACCCAGTTTAGTGTCATCTGCAAACTTGGAGATATTACACTCAATTCCTTCATCCAAATCATTAATGTATATTGTAAAGAGCTGGGGTCCCAGCACTGAGCCCTGCGGCACTCCAGTAGTCACTGACTCCCATTCCGAAAAGGACCCGTTTATCCCGACTCTCTGTTTCCTGTCTGCCAACCAATTCTCTATCCACGTCAGTACATTACCCCCAATACCATGTGCTTTGATTTTGCACACCAATCTCTTATGTGGGACCTGGCCAAAGGCCTTTTGAAAGTCCAAATACACCACATCCACTGATTCTCCCTTGTCCACTCTACTAGTTACATCCTCAAAAAATTCCAGAAAATTTGTCAAGCATGATTTCCCTTTCGTAAATCCATGCTGACTTGGACCGATCCTGTCACTGCTTTCCAAATGCGCTGCTATTTCATCCTTAATAATTGATTCCAACATTTTCCCCACTACTGATGTCAGGCTAACCGGTCTATAATTACCCGTTTTCTCTCTCCACCCTTTTTTTAAAAAGTGGTGCGATATTAGCTACCCTCCAGTCCATAGGAACTGATCCAGAGTCGATAGACTGTTGGAAAATGATCACCAATGCATCCACTGTTTCTAGGGCCACTTCCTTAAATACTCTGGGATGCAAACAATCAGGCCCCGGAGATTTATAGGCCTTCAATCCCATCAATTTCCCAAACACAATTTCCCGCCTAATAAGGATATCCTTCAGTTCCTCCTTCTCACTAGACTCTTGGTCCTCTAGTACATCCGGAAGGTTATTTGTGTCTTTCTTCGTGAAGACAGAACCAAAGTATTTGTTCAGTTGGTCTGCCATTTCTTTGTTCCCCATTATAAATTCACCAGAGTCCAACTGCAAGGAACCTACGTTTGTCTTCACTAATCTTTTTCTCTTCACATATCTATAGAAACTTTTGCAGTCAGTTTTTATGTTCCCGGCAAGCTTCCTCTCGTACTCTATTTTCCCCCTCCTAATTAAAACCTTTGTCGTCCTCTGCTGAATTCTAAATTTCTCCCAGTCCTCAGGTTTGCTGCTTTTTCTGGCCAATTTATATGCCTCTTCCTTGGATCTAACACTATGCTTAATTTCCCTTGATAGCCACGGTTGAGCCACCTTCCCTGTTTAATTTTTAACTCCAGACAGGGATGTACAACTATTGAAGTTCATCCATGTGATCTTTAAATGTTTGTCATTGCCTATCCACCGTCAACCCTTTAAGTATCATTTGCCAGTCTATTCTAGCCAATTCACGCCTCATGCCGTCGAAGTTAGCTTTCCTTATGTTCCTAGTTTCTGAATTAACTGTATCACTCTCCATCTTAATAAAGAATTCTACCATATTATGGTCACTCTTCCCCAAGAGGCCTCGCACAACAAGATTGCTAATTGATCCCTTCTCATTACACATCACCCAGTCTAGGATGGCCAACTCTCTAGTTGGTTCCTCGACATATTGGTCTCGAAAACCATCCCTAATACACTCTAGGAAATCCTCCTCCACCACATTGCTACCAGTTTGGTTAGCCCAATCTATATGTAAATTAAAGTTGCCCATGATAACTGCTGTACCTTTATTGCACACATCCCTTATTTCTTGTTTGATGCTGTCCCGAACCTCACTACTACTGTTTGGTGGCCTGTACACAACTCCCACCAGCGTTTTCTGCCCTTTGGTATTCCGTAGCTCCACCCATACTGATTCTACATCATCCAAGCCAATGTTCTTCCTTACTATTGCATTAATTTCCTCTTTAACCAGCAATGCCATCCTGCCTCCTTTTCCTTCCTGTCTATCCTTCCTAAATGTTGAATACCCCTGGATGTTGAGTTCCCAGCCTTGGTCACCCTGGAGCGATGTCTCTGTGATGCCAATTACATCATATCCATTAACTGCTATCTGCGCAGTTAATTCGTCCACCTTATTCCGAATACTCCTCACATTGAGACACGGAGCCTTCAGGCTTGTCTTTTTAACACACTTTGCCCCTTTAGAATTTTGCTGTAATGTGGCCCTTTTTGTTTTTTGCCTTGGGTTTCTCTGCCCTCCACTTTTACTATTCTCCTTTCTATCTTTTGCCTCTGTCTCCCTTTTATTTCCCTCTGTCTCCCTGCATAAGTTCCCATTCCCCTGCCATATTAGTTTAACTCCTCCCCAACAGCACTAGCAAACACTCCCCCTAGGACATTGGTTCCGGTCCTGCCCAGGTGCTGACTGTCCGGTTTGTACTGGTCCCACCTCCCCCAGTTCCAATGCCCCAGGAATTTGAATCCCTCCCTTCTGCACCACTCATCAAGCCACGTATTCATCTGAGCTATCCTGCAATTCCTACTCTGACTAGCATGTGGCACTGGTAGCAATCCTGAGATTATTACTTTTGAGGTCCTACTTTTTAATTTAAATCCTAGCTTCCTAAATTCGTCTCGTAGGACCTCAACCCGTTTTTTACTTATATCGTTGGTATCTATATGCACCATGACAACTGGCTGTTTACCCTCCCTTTTAAGAATGTCCTGCACCCGCTCTGAGACATCCTTGACCCTTGCACCAGGGAGGCAACATACCATCCTGGAGTCTCGGTTGTGGCCGCAGAAACGTCTTATCTATTCCCCTTACAATTAAATCCCCTATCACTATAGCTCTCCCACTCTGTTTCCTGCCCTCCTGTGCAGCAGAGCCATCCACAGTGCCATGAACTTGGCTGCTGCTGCCTTCCCCTGATGAGTCATCTCCCTCAACAGTACCCAAAGCGGTGTATCTGTTTTGCAGGGGGATGACCGCATGGGACCCCTGCACTACCTTCCTTGCACTGCTCTTCCTGTTGGTCACCCGTTCCCTATCTGGCTGTGTACCCTTTACCTGCGGTGTGACCAACTCGCTAAACGTGCTATTCACGTCATTCTCGGCATCGCGGATGCTCTAGAGTTCATCCACCTGCAGCTCCAGTGCCGCAGTGCGGTCTGTCAGGATCTGCAGGCGGATGCACTTCCTGCACACGTAGTAGTCAGGGACACCGGAAGCGTCCCTGAGTTCCCACATAGTGCAGGAGGAGCATAACATGTGTCCAAGCTCTCCTGCCATGACTTAACCTTTGGATTAACTTAATTGGGCAACAACAATATTAAAAGATTACTTACTGATAAAAAAAGAAAAAGAAAAACTACTTACCAATCACCAGCCAATCACTTATCCCCTTGGCTGTGACGTCACCTTTCGATTTCTTTCTACTTTTTTGCCTTCTCCCTGTAGCTGCACAAGCACGCCTCTCCACGCACCTCCCGAACCTCTCGAACCTCTCGCCGACTCACCACGAACTCCCGACGACTCTCGGACACTGGGCCTTTTTTATAGGCCTCTCCACGCACCTCCCGAGCCTCTCGCCGACTCACCATGAACATCGCGCTCACAATATCGCCGCCCAAAACACTGCTCTGAAAAAGTGGAACAGTTCTGAATGAATCACAGCGTTATGGACACCATGTTCTAAATCACATGTCGCATCATTCAAGAGGCTGCTCTGCCTCAACCTCGGAGGAGTTCGGATGTACTCTGAAGGTCTTTGGAGGTGATGTGAACATCTGAACAAACAGCTTTATCACACTGTGAACGATTGGAATTTAATAGGTGTCTTCGTCGGGACATTCATTCTTTGTGTCCAATCGGTGGAAAACAGATAGGTATTGGAATGGCACCCTCTCTTGATGACCAATTACATGCTGCAGACTCGAGATGGCAGAAGGCATGCTCCACAGCATTATGTGCCCAATGTAAGATGTGCAAGACTGATGAGGAGGACAAGACATTACACCCCCCGCAAGTACAGGGAGAAGCAGTCTTCCTCAACTTGCCCGACACCACCTGCCTTCGGAGACTGCGCTTCCACAGACGTTATCACTGAGGTATGCCAGCTCATAAGGGGAGATCTGCAGCCTGCCAACACCATCAGCACTGCACTATCCGTCGAGGTCAAAGTCACCACGGCATTGTCGTTCTACGCGTTGGGTTCTTTTCAGGTCTCAGCTGGCGACATTTGCGGTCTGTCTCAGCATGCCACACATTATTGCATTAGACAGGTCACTGAAGTTTATCACAGGACTTTATCAGCTTCCCTATGACCAAGGAGGCTCAGACTGAGAGGGCATTAGGATTCTACCGAATTGCTAACTTCCCCAAGGTGCAGGGAGCAATAGACTGTACGCACATCGCGATGTGGACATCTTTTCAGGATGCAGAGGTTTTCAGGAACTGCAAGGGATTCCACTCCCTGAATGTGCAACTCTTTGTCGACCAGAAGCAAATTATTATGGCAGTGAATGCTAAATTTCCGGGCAGCATCCATGAGGCTCACATCCTGCATGAGAGCACTGTATCTGACTTATTTAACAATCAACCACAAGGTCAATGCTGGATGCTTGGTGACAAAGGATATGACCTCATCACCTGGTTGATTACTCCCCTGCGTGACACCCACACCAAAGCCGAGAAGCGATACAAAGAGAGCCACAGAGCCACTTGCAATATCGTGGAGAAAACCATTGGAGTGCTTAAGCAGCGCTTTAGATGTCTGGACTACTCGGGAGGCGAGCTCCAATACCACCCTGAGCAAGTAGCTCAATTCATGGTGGTGTGCTCCATGCTGCACAACTTGGCTGTCAGGAGGGGCAAGAATTGCCTGATGAGTCTGACAGTCCACCTCATCAGAGAGAGGACGAGGAGGTGGAAGCTGACATTGGCCCAGACAATCAGGCTGATGCTGAAGCCATGCCCCCGCCCCCCTGTAGACTGCAGGAAAGGGCCCATGGTGGCATGATGGCTGCAAGACTCTTATGACAGGAGCTCATAAGTGAGCACTTTGCCTGAAAGAACGTTGGTGGTATTTACAAGGCTGACACACTGCTGGATGTGCAGGTCATACATCAATGGTGGGCGTCACCTTGGTGACAGTTAAAGTTTAAGTTGATTGAAGTGAAGTGTAATTATACCCTTGAAGTTAAGGAATCACCACCGTGTAACGGTGCAGCTATCTGAGCCAGTGCGCAACAAGGATTTGTTAAATAAAAAACATTTAAACCGAACAGTTGTCTGAAATCTTAAGTATTTCTGTAAAAAGAAATGCAACCCCCCTCCCAGCCCCCCGCTTCTCCTCCCCACCTCTACCCCTTCCCCTTCCCCTCCTGACTCCAAGCTGCCTGACCGAGGAGCACCTCAGGTGATGCTTCATCGGGGAGTGGGGGTGGGAATGACAGCCGAACCGTTGCTTGGACGGATTCGGGAGAGGACGTTTCCGAGGTGGGAACATGCTCTGAGCCTGGCTCTCGTGTCATTGGTAATGGGGGTGTGACATCTTGGGGTGCAGTGCTGCACTCCGGTACCACTGGGAGCCCTCTGCCACCAGTGTTCCTGGCTACCAGCTCCAGGGCCTCCTCCATCCCTTCCATGTTATATATTATTTGTTGGACAAAAACTCGGTGTCAACTATGTTCTTGGTGCTTAGTAGGCTTTTTGCTTCTAGTGAATCTCCCTCATGCCTCCCACAACAGCCAAACAAGCACACACCACACCCACACACACCTTCAGTCGCTCTCAGCTCCCTCTCTCTCGGTCTCCTCTTCATGATGACCCTTGACCTCCTTAGCGGGAATCGAGCGTTGCCATGCCGTTGCTAAAGATGGTGACACTTTACGGCAGAAGGTCAGAGGGATTTAATGCTACCGCCCATTTCATATCGCTCGCGGTAACGCCCACTTTCAAAAATGGAGAGTAGGGGCTTTAAGAATGGGCGACAAGCCGGCGATCTGAAAACTCATTTTTATTGCCCATTCCGGAAATAACTGTACAAAAGTGTAAATCTAGCCCATCATGTTGAAACCTCCACTTAAAGAAGTTTTCTGGCAAGCCTTGGCAGGTGTGCTGATTTATGTTCAAAGATTAATTTGCAGTGTATCTGGAACTTTGTAAGCACTCTTATGAATGCATACCAATAAATCCATGCAGATATAATATTGGCATCCAGTCTAACATTAACAGTTAAGACTGGCCTCAACTATTTCTGATTTTACAATTTATGGTTTGTTATAGCTCGTATTTCTGTTCTATACATTAAACCTGCATTGTCCTGTACGTCAATTATTTTTAAAGTTTGATATTAAAATTGCTAATTTGTCAGGTATCATGCTGGAGACACAATCCATTTTTGATATTTTGTTATTTGTAGTGGTTATTACATGTTTTGTGTACAAAAACCTGTCTATCGGCTCTGTTGCCAAGTTCTGTTCTCCAGGCAAAATATTCTGACCAAAGCTGTTTATACCTAAACTGAATAGGTTGCAAAGTTTGAGCTCAGTTACAATTCTCAAAATATTCCAAGAGGTCATTTATTTTTTCGTTGCTATCCCCATATTCATACCAAAACAGAACAACATGGAGAACAGGGGTGGGGGAGGGGTGGTGGTAGAAATACATCTTGTGCGGTATTACATCAGCCACATGTTATATGGCCCGTCCGAGATTCAGTTCCATTGACTTCAGTTCGCAGGGCGTATTACAGACAGCAGCTTCATAATCACCTGTTTCGTGCTATCTCCGAAGAAAAATTTCTACCATGGGTTCAGGAGTACACCATTCAGACCCTCGAATCTGCTCTGCCATTGCATTAGATCACGGCTATTCTGTACTTCAACTCCATTTAATCGCCCTTGCTCCATATGCGTTGATGAATTTATCTAACAAAAATCTACCAATCTCATAGTTTTAATAGTTATGAGCACAATTAACCTCACAATTGTGCATAAATTAGATGCAAATAGAAAGATTGCTATTAACATCATGTCAATGTAGATGTTTGAAAGGAATAGATTTAAGGAATATCACAAGGAAATTAAGGAGGAATAAGAGAAATTAGAATTTGATGTTTTGGGCATTTTCCTTGAAAAGTGTAACATGTGAAATCAACTAAAAATGGGAACTCCTCTTGTCAGCATGTTTTAAAGCTACGTTGCTTATCTTACAATGGGGCAATACACAGAAAATGGATAGGATAAGATAACTGTGGGGGGTTCTCTGTGGGAGAAACATGCGTATTTAACACATATCAACCTGCTGATATGAATGTGGTCGAAGTGTTTTCCATGCTGCTGCTCTCTGAACTCCTCGCTACAAGCTCTTTGATTCTAGAGATCAAAGTAACCTGGTGATACACTGTTTACAAGCCAGTAAGATCTAAACGTTTTGCTTTCACCACTCATTAGGTTCTAATGCAAAAGCATCAATATGCATGGTGTATGTAGAAGGGGATTCCTTGCCCTTTTTATGACACTACCCCTTTAATAGGTTAAGTCTGTTATATGATAACCATGGGGCAGTTTACTTGAGATTGTTGCATAGCAATAAATTTGCGATTGGCAAATGTAATGATTCCACAGGAACTAAGAACTTAAGAAATAGGAGCAGGAGTAGGCCATATGGCCCCACCGAGACTGCTCCGCCATTTAATAAGATCAGTTCCACTTCTCTGCCCACTCCCTATAACCCTTTACTCCCTTATTGGTCATAAATCTGTCTATCTCCGCCTTAAATATATTCAATAACCCACCCTTCACTGGGGCAGAGAATTCTACAGATATACAGCCGACTGAGAGAAGAAATTCCTCCTCATCTCAGTTTTAAATGGGTGGCCCCTTATTGTGAGACGATGTCTCCTTGTTTTAGTTTCCCCTATGAGTGAAAATATCCTCTCTGCATCCACCTTGTCGAGCCCCCTCATTATCTTATATGTTTCGATAAGATCGCCTCTCATTCTTCTGAACTCCAATGAGCATAGGCCCAACCTACTCAACCTATCTTCATGTCAACCCCCTCATCTCTGGAATCAACCTAGTGAACCCTCTTTGAACAGCCTCCAATGCAAGTATATCCTTCCTTAAATATGGAGACCAAAACTGTGCACAGCAAACTAGGTGTGGCCTCACCAGTACCCTGTACAGTTGTAGCAGGACTTCTCTGCTTTTATACGCTAAAATAAAGGCCAACATCCCATTTGCCTTCCTGATTACTTGCTGTACCTACATACTAACCTTTTGTGTTTCATGCACAAGGACCCCCAGGTCTCTCTGTACTGCAGCACTTTGCAATTTTTCTACATTTAAATTATAATTTGCTTTTCTATTTGTTCTGTCAAAGTGTTTAACCTCACATTTTCCCACATTATACTCCATCTGCCAAATTTTTGCCCATTCACTTAGCCTGCCTATATTCCTTTGCAGATTTTTTGTGTCCTCCTTACAAATTGCTTTCCCACCCATC
The DNA here is from genome assembly GCF_044704955.1 of Pristiophorus japonicus. Classification (NCBI taxonomy): domain Eukaryota; kingdom Metazoa; phylum Chordata; class Chondrichthyes; family Pristiophoridae; genus Pristiophorus; species Pristiophorus japonicus. The sequence goes on from NC_091980.1 coordinate 96,374,029, forward strand.
TTTGTATCATCAGCAAACTTGGCAACATTAAACTCGGTCCCTTCATCCAAGTCATTGATATAGATTGTAAATAGTTGAGGACCCAGCACCGATCCCTGTGGCACCCCACTAGTCACTGTTTGCCAACCGGAAAATAACCCATTTATCTCTGCTTTCTGTTAGGTAGCCAATCCTCTATCTATGCTGATTGAATTATTAGCCAAGAACAGATACATAATGTCTCCTACTCAGGGGCGGATTAACCATGGGACGGATGGGGCTGCAGCCCCAGGCCCACCAAAGAACATAGGCCCACCAAATAAATGTAGGAAAAAAAATATAAGGCCTCCCAAATAGGCTGAATAGAACAGACAATAAGAGAGAAAAAACAAGACCGAGGAAAATATTGTTTGTTGGTCTAACGTGTACATATCTATTTTTGCAGACAAGTAGATCTTTACTATTTATCTGTATTATTATTGAACTTATATAATATATTCAATATATAAAATATGTTAATATATAATATATTATATTAATATATTATAGTATAAGTCCACCGTAGTAATTTGTTATTATATTTATACGTAATGTAATGAACATGAACAAACATAACTATAGACCCATTTGGATCAATCTGTCCCAGGCCCCTAATCCGGCCCTCTCCTACGAATGTTTCTTTCTATGGACTGGGATATTTGCACATCTGGAGAACTAAGCAAATGGCTACTGAAATCCTCTGGTGTTGGATACTTTTCACAGTAAATTTCAAAGAATATAAACAGACACTTTGTTGAAGCATAAATCTGGTTGGAACAGTTCAGCGAAAGCATAGGAGGAAGATGGATTGGTGGGAGCTGCGTATTTTTGTCACCACATACCTATGTTTCTGATTGGAGAAACTGTCTATGGAATACTGGTGGTGCGGTCAGGTTTCCTCTATGCCCTTGGGCACAGTGAAATTACAAGCATGTTCTTTTAAGAAAGAACTTGCATTTAGATTCTGTAGTATATGCAAGCACTCTAATAATGAATGAACGAGGTAAGAGTATTGTACTTGAACTGTAGTAACCTTAGTCTGTTTATTGCAGCTCCTTGAGTGAGGACACAATGAGGTGAGCTCCCTTTTATACTTGTTTACCTGCAGTGTGCAGGTGACCCTTAGGTCTTCACCAGTAGCACCCTCTGGTGGTATAGGTATGGTGTATACAGTGTGAAGATACATTCAGTGGTCAAGTGTTACAGTACATACATTATATATACACAACAACACTCTCCCCTAAGTCTTGTGTCACAGGCTTTTGCACTGTGTGCTCTAGCCCTCGAATTGAGTGCCCAAAGCCCTTGCACTTTGTCTTAGCTTACGAATGGCTCTCTCCCTGTTGACCCCCAAGTCCTTATTGCCACGACATTGGGAAGTGGTCGGCAGTGGATGGTTGGAGGTTGTAGTGAGGGTTCTGTGGGTTCTGGGTGTGATCCATGTGTCCATGGCTACATACATCCATTTCCCCTCCCCCCATACATAGACCATGTGTGTGGCTCAACACCTGCTTGGCATACATGTACAGAGAATAAAGAATCAGAATGGTTATATCACTGTTTTAAAGTTCAGCAGTGGTGGAGCAAGTACATGTTATCGGTAAGGTACATACGTGGTATTGCGGTCTGGCCCCTGGGGTGTGGGTGTAGGTGGTTGAGGACGTTTAGTGGTGGGCAGAGCCAAAGGAGAGGCCTCCCTGTCCTCAATTGAGGTATGCAGGGTCTTTCACGACCTCAGAACCAGCCAAAGCACTTTGCAGGCAATGAAATACTTTTGAAATGTTGTCACTGTGTTAGTGTTGGAAACATAGAAACATAGAAAATAGGTGCAGGAGAAGGCCATTCGGCCCTTCGAGCCTGCACCGCCATTCAATGAGTTCATGGCTGAACATGCAACTTCAGTACCCCATTCCTGCTTTCTCGCCATACCCCTTGATCCCCCCAGTAGTAAGGACTACATCCAACTCCTTTTTGAATATATTTAGTGAATTGGCCTCAACCACTTTCTGTGGTAGAGAATTCCATAGGTTCACCACTCTCTGGGTGAAGAAGTTTCTCCTCATCTCGGTCCTAAATGGCTTACCCCTTATCCTTAGACTGTGACCCCTGGTTCTGGACTTCCCCAACATTGGGAGCATTCTTCCTGCATCTAACCTGTCTAAACCCGTCAGAATTTTAAACGTTTCTATGAGATCCCCTCTCATTCTTCTGAACTCCAGTGAATACAAGCCCAGTTGATCCAGTCTTTCTTCATATGTCAGTCCCGCCATCCCGGGAATCAGTCTGGTGAACCTTCGCTGCACTCCCTCAATAGCAAGGATGTCCTTCCTCAAGTTAGGAGACCAAAACTGTACACAATACTCCAGGTGTGGCCTCACCAAGGCCCTGTACAGCTGTAGTAACAGACCTGGAAGAGGGGACAGAATTTGCAGATGACACAAAGATTAGTGGGAAAGCGGGTTGTGGAGAGGACACAGAGAGGCTGCAAAGAGATTTAGATAGGTTAAGTGAATGGGCTAAGGTTTGGCAGATGGAATACAATGTCGGAAAGTGTGAGGTCATCCACCTTGGGAAAAAAAACAGTAAAAGGGAATATTATTTGAATGGGGAGAAATTACAACATGCTGCGGTGCAGAGGGACCTGGGGGTCCTTGTGCATGGATCCCAAAAAGTTAGTTTACAGGTGCAGCAGGTAATCAGGAAGGCGAATGGAATGTTGGCCTTCATTGTGAGAGGGATGGAGTACAAAAGCAGGGAGGTCCTTCTGCAACTGTACAGGGTATTGGTGAGGCCGCACCTGGAGTACTGCGTGCAGTTTTGGTCACCTTACTTAAGGAAGGATATACTAGCTTTGGAGGGGGTACAGAGACGATTCACTAGGCTGATTCCGGAGATGAGGGGGTTACCTTATGATGATAGATTGAGTAGACTGGGTCTTTACTCGTTGGAGTTCAGAAGGATGAGGGGTGATCTTATAGAAACATTTAAAATAATGAAAGGGATAGGCAAGATAGAGGCTGAGAGGCTGTTTCCACTGGTCGGGGAGACTAGAACTAGAGGGCACAGCCTCAAAATACAGGGGAGCCAATTTAAAACCGAATTGAGAAGGAATTTCTACTCCCAGAGGGTTGTGAATCTGTGGAATTCTCTGCCCAAGGAAGCAGTTGAGGCTAGCTCATTGAATGTATTCAAGTCACAGATAGATAGATTTTTAAGCACTAAGGGAATTAAGGGTTACGGGGAGCGGGCGGGTAAGTGGAGCTGAGACCACGGCCAGATCAGCCATGATCTTGTTGAATGGCGGAGCAGGCTCGCGGGGCTAGATGGCCTACTCCTGTTCCTAATTCTTATGTTCTTATGTTCCCTGCCCCTGTACTCAAATCCCCTCGCTATGAAGGCCAACATGCCATTTGCTTTCTTAACTGCCTGCTGTACCTGCATGCCAACCTTCAATGACTGATGTACCATGACACCCAGGTCTCGTTGCACCTTCCCTTTTCCTAATCTGTCACCATTCAGATAATAGTCTGTCTCTCTATTTTTACCACCAAAGTGGATAACCTCACATTTATCCACATTATACTTCATCTGCCATACATTTGCCCACTCACCTAACCTATCCAAGTTAATCTGCAGCCTCATAGCATCCTCCTCGCAGCTCACACTGCCACCCAATTTAGTGTCATCTGCAAATTTGGGCAGGTACTACATTTAATCCCCTCGTCTAAATCATTAATGTACAATGTAAACAGCTGGTACCCCACTAGTCACTGCCTGCCGTTCTGTAAAGTACCCATTTACTCCTACTCTTTGCTTCCTGTCTGCCAACCAGTTCTCAATCCACGTCAGCACACTGGCCCCAATCCCATGTGCTTTAACTTTGCACATTAATCTCTTGTGTGGGACCTTGTCGAAAGCCTTCTGAAAGTCCAAATACACCACATCAACTGGTTCTCCCTTGTCCACTCTACTGGAACCATCCTCAAAAAATTCCAGAAGATTTGTCAAACATGATTTCCCTTTCACAAATCCATGCTGACTTGGACCTATCATGTCACCTCTTTCCAAATGCGCTGCTATGACGTCCTTAATAATTGATTCCATCATTTTACCCACTACCGATCCCTGTTTTCTCTCTCCCTCCTTTTTTAAAAAGTGGGGTTACATTGGCTACCCTCCACTCCATAGGAACTGATCCAGAGTCTATGGAATGTTGGAAAATGACTGTCAATGCATCCGCTATTTCCAAGGCCACCTCTTTAAGTATTCTGGGATGCAGACCATCAGGCCCTGGGGATTTATTGGCCTTCAATCCCATCAATTTCCCCAACACAATTTCCCGACTAATAACGATTTCCCTCAGTTCCTTCTTCTTACTAGACCCTCTGACCCCTTTTATATTCGGAAGGTTGTTTGTGTCCTCCTTAGTGAATACCGAACCAAAGTACTTGTTCAATTGGTCCGCCATTTCTTTGTTCCCAGTTATGACTTCCCCTGATTCTGACTGCAGGGGACCTACGTTTGTCTTTACTAACCTTTTTCTCTTTACATATCTATAGAAGCTTTTGCAGTCCGTCTTAATGTTCCCTGCAAGCTTCCTCTCATACTCTATTTTCCCTGCCCTAATCAAAGCCTTTGTCCTCCTCTGCTGAGTTCTAAATTTCTCCCAGTCCCCGGGTTCACTGCTATTTCTGGCCACTTTGTATGCCACTTCCTTGGCTTTAATACTATCCCTGATTTTCCTTGATAGCCACGGTTGAGCCACCTTCTCTTTTTTATTTTTACGCCAGACAGGGATGTACAATTGTTGTAGTTCATCCATGCGGTCTCTAAATGTCTGCCATTGCCCATCCACTGTCAACCCTTAAGTATCATTCGCCAATCTATCCTAGCCAGTTCACGCCTCATACCTTCAAAGTTAGCCTTCTTTAAGTTCTAGACCATGGTCTCTGAATTAACTGTTTCATTCTCCATCCTAATGTAGAATTCCACCATATTATGGTCACTCTTCCCCAAGGGGCCTCGCACAACGAGATTGCTAATTAATCCTCTCTCATTACACAACACCCAGTCTAAGATGGCCTCCCCCCTAGTTGGTTCCTTGACATACTAGTCTAGCAAACCATCCCTGATGCACTCCAGGAAATCCTCCTCCACGGTATTGCTTCCAGTTTGGTTAACCCAATCTATATGCATATTAAAGTCACGCATGATAACTGCTGCACCTTTATTGCATGCACCCCTAATTTCCTGTTTGATGCCCTCCCCAACATCACCACTACTGTTTGGAAGTCTGTACACAACTCCCACTAACGTTTTTTGCCCTTTGGTGTTCTGCAGCTCTACCCATATAGATTCCACATCATCCAGGCTAATGTCCTTCCTAACTATTGCATTAATCTCCTCTTTAACCAGGAATGCTACCCCACCTTCTTTTCCTTTTTTTCTATCCTTCCTGAATGTTGAATACCCTTGGATGTTGAGTTCCCAGCCCTGATCATCCTGGAGCCACATCTCTGTAATCCCAATCACATCATATCTGTTAACATCTATTTGCACAGTTAATTCATCCACCTTATTATGGATACTCCTTGCATTAAGACACAGAGCCTTCAGGCTTGTCTTTTTAACACCCTTTGTCCCTTTAGAATTTTGCTGTAATGTGGCCCCTTTTGTTTTTTGCCTTGGGATTCTCTGCCCTCCACTTTTACTATTCTCCTTTCTATCTTTTGCGTCTGTCTCCCTTTATTTCCCTCTGCCTCCCTGCATATGTTCCCATCCCCCTGCCATATTAGTTTAACTCCTCCCCAACAGCAGTAGCAAACACTCCCCCTGGGACATTGGTTCCGGTCCTGCCCAGATGTAGACCGTCCGGTTTGTACTGGTCCCACCTCCCCCAGAACTGGTTCCAATGCCCCAGGAATTTGAATCGCTCCCTTCTGCACCACTCCTCAAGCCACGTATTCATCTGAGCTATCCTGCAATTCCTACTCTGACTAGCACGTGGCACTGGTAGCAATCCTGAGATTACTACTTTTGAGGTCCTACTTTTTAATTTAGCTCCTAGCTCCTAAATTCGTCTCGTAGGACCTCATCCCGTTTTTTACCGATATCATTGGTACCTATGTGTACAACGACAACTGGCTATTCACCCTCCCTTTTAAAATTGTCCTGCACCTGCTCCGAGACATCCTTGACCCTTGCTCCAGGGAGGCAACATACCATCCTGGAGTCTCGGTTGCGGCTGCAGAAACGCCTATCTATTCCCCTTACAATTGAATCCCCTCTCACTATAGCTCTCCCACTCTTTTTCCTGCCCTCCTGTGCAGCAGAGCCACCCACGGTGCCATGAACTTGACTGCTGCTGCCCTCCCCTGATGAGTCATCCCCCTCAACAGTACCCAAGGCGGTGTATCTGTTTTGCAGGGGGATGACCGCAGGGGACCTTCCTTACACTGCTCTTCCTGCTGGTCACCCATTTACTATCTGGCTGAGTACCCTTTACCTGTGGTGTGACCAACTCGCTAAACGTGCTATTCACGTCATTCTCAGCATCGTGGATGCTCCAGAGTGAATTCACCCGCAGCTCCAGTGCCGCAATGCAGTCCGTCAGGATCTGCAGGCGGATGCACTTCCCGCATATGTAGTCGTCAGGGATAGCGGAAACGTCCCAGACTTCCCACATAGTACAGGAGGGGCATAACACGTGTCCGAGCTCTACTGCCATGATTTAACCCTTAGATACACTTAAATTGGCAACAACAATGCTAAATGTTACTTACTGATAAAGAAAGAAAAAGAAAAGTTACTCACCAATCTCCAGCCAATCACTTACCCCCTTGGCTGTGACGTCACCTTTCGATTTCTTTCTACTTCTTTTTTGCCTTCTCCCTGTAGCTGCACAAGCCACGCCTCAGTGACGCACCTCCCGAGCCTCTCCATGCACCTGGAACTCCCGAGCCTCCTCCGATGCGTTGGGCCTTTTTATAGGCCTCAGCGACGCACCTCCCCACTCTCTCCATGCACCTGGAACTCCCGAGCCTCCTCCGATGCATTGGGCCTTTTTATAGGCCTCAGCGACGCACCTCCCGACTCTCTCCACGCACCTGGAATTCCCGCAGCGTTCAATTTTCACACGGCAAGGCTTCCACAAATCGCAACTAAATAAATGGCTAGATCATCTGTTTTTGATACTGGTTCAGAGATAAATGTTGGCCAGGACACTAGGAGAGGTCCACTGCTCTTCAAATAGTGCCATGGAATCTTTTACACCCACATTTCATCTAAAGGATGGCATGTCCGATAGTGCAAAACTCCAATATTTAAGTCTCAGCCTGAATTATGTATTCAAGTCTCTGGAGTGGGGCTTGAATGCATGACCGTCTGACTCAGAATGCTGCTATTGAGCCAAGGCTGACACCTTAGCGAGTTTACGATTCACTACAGCTAGCACAGAAAAGATTGTTCCCAGGACAGTTAGTGCTGCCAGATTCTGGGTCTCTTAGCACAAATGAGGCATTAAATTAGGGGAAAATTTGTATTAGATTTTTGTCAGTAGGTAAAGATGTCTTGAAAGATTGGCCTCAATTTTGGCCCAGCCCGTTTTTCGGCGTACTTACTGGAGTTGCGCTGCTTTTCTCCGTTCCAAGGTGCGCCAAAAGATTTTGTTGCCACTTTAGGCGCTGTCCGGCCTCTTCCCTGTAGTCGCGCAGTGTGGCCAGTCGTGTCGGGGTTGGAGCCACTGTTCTGCACCGAAAACTGTGCTAGGACATCTGCACATGCGCAGTGGAGTCCGCTGGTGATGTCCGCGCATGCGCAGTAGCGCTAAAAGTTGGCAATCGGCCATTGTTGCAGCCGCTTTGTGGGCCCCGATGCCAGCCAGTTGAATCGCTCCTCGCCCCCAGCCTCTCCGTTTGCTTGCTGCAACCGCTCTGTGGGCCCCGATGCCGGCCAGTTGAATTCCTCCCGCCCCTAGCCCAGGCCGAGTGGCCTCCCGCACCGGCCGGCCCGCTGCCTTCCCAGGCCGAATTTGAAGATGAAGATAGGACTTACTTCAATTTTACATTTTTTATTGAATTCTTATTACTTTTTATTTGCAAGGTTTGGTGGTTTGTAAGGTTTGGTAGTTTAGGTGCAGCCAGGTCCTCTCCGCTTCTCGCCCCTATCCCAGGCAGAATGGCCTCCTATGTACCTACCTGCGCCGATTTCTTTAACTCTACGCAAGGGTTTTCTGAAGTGGCCACATACGCTGGCCTAAGTAGATTTGGAGTAACTATTAGCTGGTCAAAGTTGCCTAAATGGGCAGAACTGGCGTAGGTGGCTGGTAACGCCCCTTTTGAGAAATAAAACGAACATAAAAAAATCGTAACTAACTCAGTTACACTTGTGCGAATTGATTGGGGAAAATGGGAATTTTTAAGTTATGCCAGAAAAACCAAGTTACTCAAAAAAAAACCGGAGCAACACCTGGCCAAAATTGTGCCCATTATTTTAAATCTGCTTTTACTGATTTTTAGTCAAATCTAATGTTTTAAAAATAAAATTCAGCTGTATGAGTGATCGAGGCACATGTGACCTGTAGCATTTTCTCTCCAATCCTCTAGTCACCGCATCAAAATATAAAAATATTTGTATAAATCAAATCTAGAAGAAACTTTTTTTAATAACCATTTCAAGGCATAAAGTGAATAATTCTGTACACATTATATACAACATTCAATTTTATCCAGGAGATGTAACACTTATTTCTCTCCAAATGTTTTTAATGATAAGGATTGAATAATTCAATTTTTTTCTTAACAATTTAAAAAAAAATATTGTTATATTTGAATATACTTTACAGACTACCTTGATATCTCTAATGCATTGTGGTTACCAGAGCTGTCTTTACAAAGAGGAGTTTAACGGGGCCTGGACATTATACTAATTTAGTCCTTTCCCCTTAATTGAGGCATACTGCAATGGAGATATGACATAGGAAATAAAGGGGACAAAATAAATGTATTTCACGAAATTTGACATAAGGATCCGCAATGAGTCACATATTGCAGGAAAGTTGGAGCTCAATCATATGAATAAGAGTAGACCATTCAGTCTCTTGGGCCTTAATTTGCACACAGCAAGCTCCCACAAACAGCAATAAAATTCAAAAAAACAGAGCATCTGTTTTTAGGTGTTGGTTGAAGGATAAATATTGACTAGGACACTGGAAGAACTCCCCTGCTCTTCTTCCAAAAGTGCTGTGAAATCTTTTACATCCACTTGAGGGGGCAGACAGAGACTCGGTTTAATATCTCATCTGAAAAATGGCACCTCTGACAATGTATCACTCCCTCAGTATTGCACTGAAGGCTAGCCTAGATTATGTACTCAAGTCTCTAGACTGGGACTTAAACCCACGACTTTTTGACACTGAGGCGAGAATGCTACCACTGAGCTGAGGAGGACACTCCATCATCATAGGCAGTCCCTCGAATCGAGGATGACTTCCTTCCACGCTAAAAAGGGATGAGTTCACAGGTGTTTCAATTAAAGACTTAATATTCCAGATCCTGAACTACATGTTGAAGGGTGAAAGATGCCTCTGCGTGGATTTTTTTAATGTGTGGTGGCTGTTGCACAGCAGCCACCACATGGGCTTGACAGAGCTAGGTCTTGGTCCAGTGGCAAGGATTACCCAATACGATTGGAGACCAGCTCTGCTGCACGGACCCAGTGAGCACACATATTGCATTGTGGGCTGGCCGTGCTGCCCCTGGGCCCTCGCCTCTTCTAGCCCTGAACCCACGCCTCTCCCGGGCCCTGATCACATCCCTCTATATTCTCTCACCACTCCTTCGCCCTGACCTCGCCGCTCCTGCTGTACCTGCCCACGCTCCAATCACTGACCTGGACCTTGATGACGTCCCTCTTCACTGCAGTCGTCCTCCTGCACCAGCTCGTGCTGTGGGTCTTGAAGTGGGACGCCGCCATGCTGTCCGGGGCCGCCGCTCCCCGCTCCTTTTATGGCCCCGACCTGCCGCTGATGGTCTCTCGCAGGTCAGGGCCGGACGCTAAATAAGTGACAAATCCACTTTAATGATGTTGGGAGGACTCCCTGCTCTTCTTCAAATAGTGCCATGGGATCTTTTACATCTTCCAGAAGAAGCAGATAGAAACTGAGGGCTAGACTTTCCACTTCACATCGCCCATCTAAGGCCCATCTATGGCCCAAAATGGACCTCTATCACCCATTTTGAGCAAAAAGTGGAAACTAGGCCCAAAATATCGCTGGAAAAATAGGCCCCCAAGTTTCCACTTTGATCACTGAGATGATCGCCCACACAAGGCCCATCCCAAGTTTCAGCACTTAGCATGCACTTCGCTGGGCCGATGCAAGGCCCAAAAGAGTGCTCAAAAATAGTTGCTTTTTCAGGGCCTTCGAGAGAGAAATGGGCACTACGGACGCCATTTTTAGCCTCTAAGGAAGGGTGGAGAATTGTTCTGAGTTAGTTAGAGAGTAAAATTGATGCAAATTGTGCTCAGAAATTTGGGACAGGGAATATAAATAGGTATTATCACCTTATTTATGCATATATTGGAATTATTTATTAAATAGCTTTTACATAGTGAAGTCATTTAATGATATTCCGTGGGGAAACAGAATAAACAAACAAATCTGCATGAAGAACTGTACGTTGTAAAACTTATGTAAGTAAGAGAGAAGGTTCAAAAGTTGTAGAAATGTTTTTTTATTAACAAATAAAGAACTAATGAACAACACCCGCTCTCCAACCCCCCACCCCCCACAACAACCCACCCTTCCCTCAAAATCCCCAAAACGTTACAAGACGAAGACATTTTACAGAACAAGTGGCCATTTAAGTAATGATAACAAGTGACCATTTCAGTCACGCTAACAAGTGACTATTTCAGTTATGATAACAATTGACCATTTCAGTCATAACAACAAGTGACCATTTCAGTCATGACAACAAGTGACCATCTCAGTGATGACAACAAGTGACCATTTCAGTGATGCCAACAAGTGACCATTTCAGTCATGATAACAAGTGACCATTTCTGTGATGATAACAAGTGACCATTTCAGTCATGCCAACAAGTGACCATTTCAGTCATGCCAACAAGTGACCATTTCAGTCATGCCAACAAGTCACCATTTCAGTCATGCCAACAAGTGACCATTTCAGTCATGCCAAAAAGTGACCATTTCAGAAAGAATGGAAAGGGAACAATTAAGTAATGATAACAAGTGAACAAGTGAACATTTAACTTTATGCTGGGTTGCGTAAAATTTAGTTATGTTTAAATGTAACCCAATAACATTGCAGATTCTAGTTACTATTTAGATCATTAAATAATACATAAATATAAATTTCAACTATCTCGCAGCTGCCAGTAGGCTGTTCCACCGTTTGCAGCACTGTTCCGGTGTGCGCGCTTCATTGGAGGCCGATGTGACTACGTCGGCTATTTCGGACCAATTCCTGTGATATGCACGGGGTGGAGGTTTCCCCTGCCCACCCCGTGTCAGATCCTCCCACCTGGAGCTGACAGCATTTACGAGGGCCTCATTTGCCTCTTCGCTGAAGGGTTTGGCCCTTCCCTTTCCTGCACCTCGCTCCCTTCTTTAAATTTATCTGTAATTTGGCTAAGACTTTCTGACCTGCTTCCTTTCTCCTTTCTCCTCTCTCTCTCTCTCTCTCTCTCTCTCTCTCTCTCTCTCTCTCCCTCTCTCTCTCCCAGACCCACCCAGAGCTTCTGAGCATGTGTGAAGAACCTTGACCTCTAAAAATGCGGGAAGAAGCATCAACCTGAAAAAAAAAAATCAACTTGCACATGCGCAGTAATGCGTTGCTAGGGAAGCTTTTTTTTTGATTCACTTCCGTTTTCTTTGGGCGATCAGGAAATCGCCGAGAAATGACATCGCCCATTTGACATCGCTGGGCTAAGGCCGAGTGGAAAATTGTAAAAAAAAATGTGCCTTGAGCCGGCGATCAGCAAGGGCGATAGGTCCCGCATCACTGGAACAAGGCCCATTTTTTTCGGTCTTAGCCTGAAAGTGGAAAGTCTAGCCCTGAGTTTAACATCTCATCTGAAGGACAGCACCTCTGACACTGCAACAGTCTCTTGATACTGCACTGAAATGTAAACTTGGATTAAGTGCTCAAATCTTGGAGTGAGAATTGAATCCATAACCTTCTGACTCGAGAGGTGACAATGAAGCCGGCAGGTGTCATTGTTTGGATGTTTGGAAAGAGGAACGTATAAATACAACAGGTGTTGCTTTAACAAAATTGGTAAATTATAAATTGCATCCAGCTGATGTAAAAAATATTTAAAGTATAACGAGGAGCAGTAATTGTAGCTTAGCTGGATGACTAACATTTATTGTTTCACCTCGAATTGCTTAAATCAGAATCCATACTGTTAGCAAATAGGCCTTTAGAGGTACTGTCAATCATGTCTTTTCAATCTACTCTTTTTCTTTGGCTAGCGGCAATACTGCTGCCTTTCGCTTTCTTCTGTGAAGTACAGGTGGGTAAGCCTATTTGCCAGTGCTTTGAGATTGCAGGTTGTAATAGGTGAATGATTGATGGCCTTTTTTACACATCATTGTGGCAGATATGTCATCGTATAATGTTCTCATTTTATTACTAGTTTTCCCATGCACATGCTAAAGTAATCAGAACAGAAACAAATAAGGCCTGGAAGTTCCTGAGGCCTTACTTCTCTGGCATAAGTGCAACGGACTAAAATCATCACTGCCTTCATCCTTGTTTACAAATCCCTCCATGGCCTTGCCCCTCTGTAATCTCTTTCAGCCTCACAACCCCACAAGATGTCTACGCTCCTCAAATTCTGCCCTCGAACATCCCTCATTATAACTGCTCAACCATCGGTGGCTGTGCTTTCAGCTTTAGAACTCCCTAAACCTCTCTGCCTCTCTTTCCTTCTTTAAGATGCTCCTTAAAACCTACCTCTTCAACCAAGCTTTTGGTCATCTGCTGTAATTTCTTCTTATGTGGCTCGGTGTCAAAGTTATCTGTTTTGTCTTATAACACTGCTGTGAAGCGCCTTGGGATGTTTTACTACGTTAAAGGCGCTATTTAAATAAATGTTGTTGGAAGAGGCGAGCCAGTGTGCAACGCCCCTGGTTGTGGCACTGGCTCGATTTTTGGCTCTTTCCCGTTCCGTAGAGTGCCGTGCTGGGACCGCCTGTGAAAGCGGGTTGTAGCGGCTGCAGTGACGTAAATAATGTCAACCTCATGTAAGTATGAATGTTTTTTTTTTGCGATTTATGTTGTGGTGGCGTGAGTTATTTATTGGGAATGTTTTTGGTGGGTTTTTCTCAGGTTTTTCTTCTTCTCCCCAGGCCTCTCTTAAAGCGCTCCGAGGCCAGCTGTTTAGCTCTTGATTTTCACTTGCTCAGCCGGCCTAGTGCCCTAAGAGAGGTGTGCAACGCCTCGGGACCCAGGTGCCAAATTTTGCTGACCGAGGCGCAAACTTTACCGCTCTGCTGCCATTACCGCCCCGAAATGAGCAAAGCCGAAAATCCAGTATCTTAGAGATTGCTGACTATGGGAATGTTTTACCGTGTACCGCTGTTTATTGCAGATTGATTTCAATCACTGGACCTTGTTTTGAGATGTATTTAGAAAACTACCTGCAGCATTGTAGAGGTGTCTGCACAAGCAGCTGCTAGAGACAATAACAGCAATCATGTCTGACATTGTTGGTCACTTTTCCAACTGTTCTTTCTTGGCTGGGAGCAGTGCTGTTGGGCTTTCACATTCCTCTCTCTCACAAATCTGCTTTCTAAACCAGAAAATAGATGAAGAAGTTTAGTGTCTTGACTTAGATATTCTCTCGGGTACAGTGATACTTGTCACTCCAGTAACGGCCTGAGCATCTTGCGATTAGGGGCGTACTCATACCAGCAACTTTGAGCCCCCTTGTGATCTGAACTGGATAGTTGTGTCTTTTGCATATGTGCTTCTTCAATCTCTTCAAAGGCAGACTGAATAAACACTTGATAAGACAAGACCAGTTGTGAATCATTAAACTACTTTATCTCAATAAGTTTTGAACATACAAAACAAATTAGCTTCACGTAATGATACAAAAAAATGAAGATATTACACTTCACCATATCAGTGGGTTGTCTTAAACAAAATAACTCCTTAACTGCCCTCCTACATATTAAAATTCTGAGCCTGGCCACAGCTTACCCGTCTAGCGATCTGCTTTGTGTCTCTGTCATTTTAAAAAAAAATCTCAGTCTGTTCACTATCAGTAAAGATCAGAGACTTCCCAACAGAATGGGTGAGAGATATTTACTAATTGCTGAGGCAAGCTAATAAATATGCTTATTATTTACAGTCTATAGGTAATAAACATTGGAGCGTAGCTCATAGCATTTTAACTACCTAACGCTTCAGTGCCATTTTTGAACCTGTTTGAATACACTTTGGTTTACAAACCAAACATTTAAAAGCAACACTTTTATTTCACAAATCATTTCTGTGGAAAAATAATGAACTAATCCCTAAAAGAGACCTAGCTCCCTCATTCCAGATGGGTCCCCTGAGTGTGAGCCCTATGGTTCACTCATAAAGACTGTACACTTCTCATTAGGTACACCACTATAATTGCCAATCCTCCTGGACCCCAAGAGCCCACTGGATGAGTGGAAACCTGCTCGAGAATTGTGCAACATTACATGGCAAAAGACCTTTGAGGAGTTTATAAAAGTGATAACATGAGGATAGTTAGTGTTGTACAAAATGTCTCATGTCTAATATGCAATGGAATTGAGGGATCTCATCATCATAGACAGTCCCTCGAAGCGAGGATGACTTGCTTCCACGCCAAAAAAGAATGAGTTCACAGGTGTTTCAATGAAGAACCTAATATTCCAGATCCCGAACTACATCTTAGAGGGTGGAAGATGCCTGTGCCTGGATTTTTTTAACGTGTGGTGGCCGTTGCACACCAGCCACCACACGGGCTTGACAGAGCTAGGTCTTGGTCCAGTGGCAAGGATTAACCAAGATGACTGGAGACCATAGGGATCTACATCACCACTGTACTATCAAAACTGAAACACCATATTCATGACCAATATTACCTTTAATTTTGGGGGGGGTGCACGGTCCCTGCAAGGGGATGCACAGCCCATTCAAAATACAGTGCATGCATGTTTTTTTCCTATTTAAAAGCCGGTGAGATGGCTGTGCAGGATCTGCAGAGCGCTACACAGTCGCGCAGCTTAAAGGGAGCATTGCTCATGAGCAATATTCCCCCCCCCCCCCAATTTATTTGGGGTGCGCAGTCCCTTTAAATTTGCTGCCGTGGCCACACAGGCATGGTATCTTTTCCAGCGGCAGCAGCTAGTGAGCGGCATGCATGGGACCTTGATGGATAAATTGAATATGCTGTATTGTTGGAGGCACTGTCCTTCAGATGAGATGCTATATTGTCTGTTCAAACAGACAATTAAGACCCATGACACGAAGAGCAAGGAGCACTTTTGGTATCCTGGCCAACATCACCAAAACAAAGATTAGCTGGTTATTCAAGTAATTGCTGTTTGTGGGGTCTTGATGTGTACAAAATGGCTGACATATTTGCTTACCCAACGACAGTGACAGCACATCAAAGTTTTAGTACATCCTGGGGACGATTTCCCCCAGATACTTTAGACACTAAAAAGTCCCTGAGGTGACCAAGATGGGGTCTTAAGCTGCAATGCCAATTTAGATCGTGTTTAGTGCAAGACGCCTTCTTGGTAAAGGAGTTGAAGCTTGCCGACTGAAGGATCGTTAAGCAGCTGTTTGCCACTTAACTTGCCTGCTGACGCTCATTAAGGAGGCTGCACAGCATTTTGGTGGCTAGTGCTTGGCTTTACGCCCTCTTCTAACAGCGACCAGCTGATTAGGAGTAAATTAGTTGTTGCTGAGGATTTCAAGCACCACTTAAAGGTATATCACCTTTTACTGTTCACTTGCTGCTGGAGGTTTGAAGACGACTTTTGAAACACATTGAATTCCTTCCTGGGACGCTTTGTCAAGACTGCACCACACTTAAGCAACATTTATTCCAGAAATTCTCTGAGGACTTCGCCTAAAAAGAGTAAGTGCTGTGCTACTCTACCTTATTGGACATCTTCCAGGAGAAAGATTGTGGGTATCTTGCTAGGGGTTCTCCTTGGTTTGGATGAGGAAATGAGGCTGGGGAGAGCAACACCAGTCGCTGGACGAGAGAGGGACAGGAGGACTTCAGATTCATAGCGACTAGCTGCATACTCCGCAATGTGGCGATCATGAGAGCCCAGCCGATAGCATCAGCAATTGTGCTCAGGGTCAAGCTCAGGAGCCACCAGAGCAGGGGGATGAGGAGTGAGGGACAGGAGGGCGAGCTGAACTCCTTCCCTCTGCAGGTACAGGATATCCCTCCTCCACTAGGATCTCCAGTGCCGTGTCTGAGAACCTGTGCGTCCTCTCGCTCGGTCCTGGCGCCATCCTGAAACATGCTGCTGTGTGTCAGCCAGCCCACTCCATACCTTCAGTGGGAGTGGGTGAATGGAGGCCACATGTATTGCTCCATGAAAATTGCATCTAATCAATGCTTGAATGCTAAACCTGCAGGTGTCTCTGTTTTAGCACCTCCAGACAAGTTCAAATTATGGTAATCAGCAATTAGCACCAAAATTAAAACCAGATGTTCAAACAGGTGTGTCTTATTAGCATAGCACCCATTTAGCACCTGTTTTCACCCTTTCATCAAAGTAATCCTCCCCCCCCCGAGTAGATGTGATGAAGCACTATAAAAATGCATGCTCTAGTTTGTTAAAATGTCAACCTGCTAAGCCGGTTTTTCGTGAGCAGAAAACAGCAATATTTGCAAAGGCTTGCAATTACCTACATGAACTGACTGCTTCAAACAGCGGAAGTCCTTATCATTGTTAGGAGGCAGAAATTCTGAACAAATCTTACTTTGCTCCAGCTCTTTGTTCAAACACTGCCTGCTTGCCAGTTTGGGCACAAGTGTTCCAGTTTGAGGATGGCCTTCTAGCCACGCGTTGAACAATAGTGTTTCACTTGCTCAGCTTGATTTAGCTGACAAAGCCCTGATTAAATATAATTTTATGAATCTCTGAGAGAAGTGAGGCAAAAAATATTGGTTTAACAAATGGTGCAAAAGGCTAATTTAATAGTACACAGCCTGACCCTGAATTTCGAAGGCTGCATTATAATGAACCCTTTGATCACAGCAATTCTCCAATGTTGTGATGAGCCATTTTATTATAAAACATCAGTACTGCATCCATTTAAGCTAGCTTAAAAAGTTTTAAAATATATTTCCAAACAGCAGTATAGTAATTTCTATTTCATCACAGCACTGTTTGGAATAGTATTAAATACCACGGTTAAGTAAAATATAATAAATGTTTCCATTCTATCCAGCTGCAAAATTAACTTGCATTCTTACTTCCATCTCTGAGACAGATACATTGAATATTTCTATTTGGACACATTCCCTAAATTGTATACCCACTGCAGCAGAGGAGCTGATACTTGAGAGCAGGGCCAGCTGCGTTTGTGCTGGAGGAGCCAAGGTTCATTTGTCTAAAGAGTGTACACCTCCTATCGAAAAAATGTGCACCAGTGTCTGCTTTCACATAGCATGTACTTCAAGTGCTTGATTTTTTTCCACCACACATTGCAATACTAAATTTAATAGAATGGATGCTTTGAACTGGTTGGGAGGTAGCCCAATTAAAATGATTAGAAACCAGTATTTCAGTCTCTACAGGACTGTTTCCATTCTGTGATTGCATTGAGTGTGCTGTTATCTGCGGTGATGTCAGCTCCCAACAGATCAGATATTTTTCTCAGTCGCAGAACCCAGCAACAGACGCAAGATCCTCAGATGCTGGAGATGTGATCTAATCAATTCTGCTGATTGAAGCGTGTTTACTCAAGCAATGGCACAACCACTGACAAACTGGTGCTTGGGATACAGAATAGAATCGTTTGGAACGCTGAGCAACATTATCCTTTGATTAAATCAATCTGCAATCAAACCACAATACAGAGATTAACCATACAGGCCACCCCTATACCTATTGGTTAATAACAGCACTGTATAAATCCAATTGGTTTCATTGCCCTCGATTGTGAAGTTGACAAAATGGGTGAAAGGATCACATTTACGATTTGGGCTCACAATGGTTGGTCCTGAGTGTCAAAAGTCTCATGTTTTGAGGAAAGGAGAGAAGGATCAATGAATGAGTAGGCTTCCATTCCAGGAAGAGTGGAGGGGAAAATTCTGCATCTTATTGAACCATTTGATGCTGAAATGGAGTGACTTGGCCTTCCTCATCTGTAACTATCTTGTGAACTTTGGATTAATGAATACACGGCACCATCTTGTTGATAGTGAAAGAAAAAAACATAATACAGAAAATGCAAAGGGGTAGTGTTTTTATCTGGTAAAAATTGCACCGGCTAAATTTGGCCATTCGGCGAACCCGTACTTGGGTCAAAAAACAACGCATGGAAAAAGCAGGCGTTGCAGCTTGAGAAGCGTCGGTAAGTAAGAAGACCTACAAAAAAGGTAATTTTAAGTTTTTAAAAAAAATTTCAGTGATTCATTTCTTAAGGTTTTTTATGAATGTTTTCTCATTTTTTATTTTTGCAAATTTTTGGGGGTGTTTTCTCCCCTATATTTTTTGCCATATCGGCTTCGCTGTAAAGTTAGAGAGGACGGTGGTATTAAACACAGTTCCTCCAACAATGCCATTTTTTAACGACGGGTAGTTTTTGGCCAAATTTACCCCCCTTAAAAATTGGCAGCATTTTTCTTACTTCTTCACAAAAATGATGTTGGGGAATTTCTAGCCCTCTGCCTTTATGTGGAAAATGCAAAGGGATATTGAGACTTTTTTGCTTCCAACACATAATCTAGTTACACAGTTTTATTATTATTGATCTCACTTGAAAAACTTTTCAATAAAACAAGACTTATTTTTCATGCTGTTCACCTCCAAAATTTCCATGACATTTAAATACTTCAAAGATTTGCACAGATTCAGCTTACATAGTTTTAGGAGGAGTAGGGGGAGAGAATTCAGCTTGGTGCTGACACATCGTCATGCATCACTTTAAATTATCATCACTGACTCACAATAGACCTACAATGGCAAAATGGCCATTTGTAGTTGCAATACAACCAATATCTAAGTAATTTGTGCTATAAATGTAAAAGGACACTAAAACTTTGCATCGAAGCACATTCGTTACAAAGCGTTTTATACAGCAGGTTAAGGGGTGATTTGATTAAAGTTTTTTTGATTTTGAACAGAATTGATATGGTAGATAGAGAGAAACTTTTTCCGCTGGTGGGGGAGCCTTGGACAAAGGGTCATCATCTTAAAATCAGAGCCAGGCCATTCAGAAGAGAAGTTAGGAAACACTTCTTCACACAAAGGGTGGTACAAGTCTCGCACAGAAACCAGTAGATGCTAGCTCAATTAATAATTTTAAATCTGAGATCAATAGATTTTTTGCTAGCCAAGGGTATTAAGGGATATGGAACCAAGGTGGGTGGATGGAGTTGGGATGCAGATCAGCCATGACTTCATTGAATGGCAGAACAGGCTCCAGGGGCTGAATGGCCTACTCCTGTTCCTATGTTCCTAATTACTGTATCCCAGATCACAGATTGAGTGTTCTTCTCCTCTGTTGAAGCTGGTGACTCACGTTGAGTAAAGTTCCAGTGGCAATGACTGCCCACTGGTACCTCATCGAAATAACCGTTTGTGAATGTGAATCTAGACCATATCAGCAAGCTATTTGACTGTGAGTGGCACCAAAGCGGAGCCTGATCCTGTCCCACCCTCACTTCCACATGCTTACACTTTCCCAACATTGGTCACTGGCTAGCAATAAGAGGTAGGAATCCTGCCTCAATTTTCCCCCCCTTTTCTAGATTGGGGATACATAGACAAATTATAGCACCCCCATCTTGACCCTAGCAGAATGAACTAACACGGATTGATAAGAGATCAAACTGAGCCATTGAGGAGCATAGAAAGTTGTTTTAACAGTAATCATTTGAATGCAGCAATAGTTTCAGATATTGGTATGTATGCATTATAGGCAAATACAGTATACTAGAAACTATTGCATAACACAGAGAAAGGTGGGCAATACAGATATCCTGGGGGAGAAATTCGCGTAGTTTGCGCCTACCGTTAGCGCCTCCGCGTAGCGCTGGTAAATTCCTGCGGCTAGCGCCCCAGTCCCGCCCCCGAGAGGAGGTGGAACGCGCGACATTGCGCTCCACTTCCTCTCGGGGGCGGAAACCCCGATTTCGCTGCCGAGGCGGGACATTCGCACCTGGCGCAGGAAGTCCCGCCTCGCCTCGGTTACCACCCTCAAATGAGGCGCTACCGCATTTCAGCCCCAGAGTGCTTATTAGATTTGTGTTGTCTTGTATTGCAGGTGTTTGTGTATCACCTCTAGTGGTTCAGTGCAGTAAGAACCGTTGCTCCTTGGGAGAGAAGCAATGACATTGAATTTCTTGCTGTTGTATTTAACAGATCACATAAACAGCTTCAAATTGATTAGAACGCATTGTTTTATCAGGAATGAGCACAGGCTTTACTTGTCATTGAAAGAAGTGTCATTTAATCATCCTGCATCCATCACAGAAAAGGAGAGGAGAATATTCTACTAAATGGAGCACTGGCACATTATTAATGGCTAATAGTTTTCAAGAGCATAATAACGAAAATCTTTCAGCTTTGTAGTTAAGAGCTCTTTTCTCTGAAAAGATAACGAACGGAATAAAAAGGAGTGATTGCACACTTAAATTTTTATTGTCTTTCTTTTGTAAGTTATAGGGAAAAAACACCGTGCCACAATCTTTGTCCTCCATAAGCAACCAATTAAAGTGCCACTATTTCATGAAAAAATGTTCAGCAAACCTATTTTGTTTCTGAAGGGAGAAAAGCTTTGCATGTTTATCATTGCTATCATGATGTCATGTTAACATGAAGCAGAGCAGTGATGTTATGTATATGATTGTGTCAAAGAAACAAGTATTTGCTCAATACTTGAAGCAAAATACTACAGGTGCTTGAAATCTGAAACAGAAACAAAAATGCTGAAAACACTCAGCAGGTCAGGCCACATCTAAGAGAAAACAGCAATTTGTACGTATATAGCGCCTTTAATGTAGTGAAACATCCCAAGATGCTTCACAGGAGTATTATGAGACAAAATGTTTTTGGACACCGAGCCAAAGGAGAAGTTAGGGCAGGTGACCAAAAGCTTGGTCAAAGAGGTAGGTTTTAAGGAGCATCTTGAAGGAGGAAAGAGAGGCGGAGAGGTTTAGGGAGGGAATTCCAGAGCTTAGGACCTCGGCAGCTAAAGGCACAGCCATCAGTGGTTGAGCAATTATAATCAGGGATGCTCTAGAGGGCAGAATTAGAGGAGTGTAGATATCTCTGGGTGGGGCAAGGTGGGGGGGGGGGGGGTTGTTGAGTTCAAGGAGATTACAGAGATAGGGAGGGATAAGGCCATGGAGGAATTTGAAAACCAGATTAAAAATTTTGAAATTGAGGCATTACTTAACCGGAAGCCAATGTAGGTCACCGAACATAGAGGTGATGGGTGAGCGGGACTTGGTGCAAATTAGGACACAGGGAGCTGAGTTTTGGATCACCTATAGTTTACAAAGGGTAGAATATGGGATGCCAGCCAGGAGTGCATTGGAATAGTCAAGTCCCGAGGTAACAAAGGCATGGAAGAGGGCTTCAGCAGCGGATGAGCTGAGGCAAGGGCAGTGACGGGCGATGTTATGGAGGTGGAAATAGGTGGCCTTACTTATGCTGCGGAGATGTGGTCGAAAGCTCATTTCAGGGTCAAATATGACACCAAGGTTGCAAACAGTGTGGCTCAGCCTCAGACAGGAGTTGGAAGAGGGATGGAGTCAGTGACTAGGGAACGCAGTTTCTGGCGGGGTCCGAAAACAATGGCTTTGGTCTTCCCAATATTCAATTGGAGAAAATTTTTGCTCATCCAGAACTGGATGTCGGACAAACAGTCTGACAATTTAGAGACTGCGGAGGGTTCAAGAGAAGTAATGGTGAGGTAGAGCTGGTGTCATCAGTGTACATGTGGAAACTGATGCTGTGTTTTCGGTTGATGCTGCCAAGGGGCAACATGTCGATGAGAAATAGAAGAGGGGACAAGGATAGATCCTTGGGGAACTCCAGAGGTAACGATGCGGCGGCAGGAAGGGAAGCCATTGCAAGTGATTCTCTAGTTATGATTAAGTAGATAAGAATGGAACCAGGCGAGTGCCGTCCCACACAACTGGACAATGGTGGAGAGGTGTTGGAGATGGGTAGAGTGGTCAAAACGTGTCAAAGGCTGCAGACAAGTCAAGAAAGACAAGGTTTACCTTTGTCACAGGATATAATTTGTGACTTTGGTGAGAGCCATTTCGGTACTGTGCCAGGCGCGGAATATTGGATTGGAGGGATTTAAACATAGAATTGCGAGAAAGTTGGGCCCAGATTTGGGAGACTACAACATGTTCAAGGACTTTGGAGAGGAAAGGGAGTTTGGAGATGGGGCGGTAGTTTGCAAGGACATAGTGGTCGAGGGTTGGTTTTTTTGAGGAGAGGGGTGGTGATGGCAGATTTGAGGAAGAGGGGGACTGTACCTGAGGAGGCAGAACCGTTAACAATATCAGCTAACATGGGAGACAGAAAAGGAAGTTGGGTGATCATCAGTTTTCTGGGAATAGGGTCAAAGGAGCAGGAAGTGTGTCTCATGGACAGGATGAGGTTGGAGAGCTCATGAGGGGAGATCTGAGAGAAACTGTGAGGTCAGGGCTAGGGCAGGGGGTTTCCTTAGGAAACTTTGGCCCAATGGGCTAGGGGAAGGAAGGGAAGAGACAGAGGCAACCGAACGGATGGTCTCAATCTTAGTGACAAAGAAGTCCAAGAGCTCCACACACCTATTGTTGGATGTGAGGGTGGAGACTGGGGAGAGGGGTTTAACAGTTAACACTGGAGAATAAAAGCTGGGGTTGATCATTACATTCCAAATGATTCTGGAGTAGTGAGCAATTTTGGCAGACGAGAGCAGGACCCAATAGTGCTTTATGTGGTCCAGCCAGAACTGGCGGTGAGTGGCTAAACCAGTTGTCTGCTATATCCGTTCGAGTCTGCAGCCCTTGGACTTAAGAGAGTGAAGATCAAGGCTGTACCAGGGAGAATGGCCAGGGTGAAAGAGAGTAATTGTTTTAAAAGAGACTAGGGCATCAAAGGTGATGGTGAGGCTGTGGTGAGCAGGTCGGTAGCTGCAGAAATGTCATGGTGAATGAAGGGCCTTCATAAGTCCAGTTGTAAGAGAGTCAGGAGAGTTTTTTCCAGGGGCGGACACAGAAGGAGGCACGGTTGCGGGGGTGTTTAAGGAGGATGTGGGTAGAGAGCGGTACGAGCAATTGGTCAGAGATAGCCTTAATTGCGATTGAAGTGATGGAAGTTGCGAGGCCATGAGAGATGACCAGGTCGAGGGAGTGGCCGTGAATATGGGTTGGGGAGTTCACATGGAGGGAGCGATTAAGGGAGGATAGGACACTAGTGAACACAGAGGAGAGAGAGCATGATGAATTGAGATGGAGGTTGAAATCACCGAGGATGAGAAGTCATTCGATGCAGAGGCTGAGGGAGGAAAGTAGTGAACAATATCAGTAATAAAATGTTGATGGTACTTTGGTGTTTCGTGGAGAATGAGAATTTAAATAAGGGGTGGAATAAGGTGAGACACTCAAAGGAGGAGAAAGTGCCAGAGGAGTAGGGGGGGACAGACCATGGTGTGATTTGCTGATGAGAGCCACACCGCCACCTCGGCGATCTGAGTGGGGCAAGTGGTGGAAGGTATAGCCAGGTGGGGAGGCTTCATTTAAGGGTAAAATGTCATCACCCCTCAGCCAAGTTTCTGTCAGGGCTATGATGTCGATGCCATCATCTATGATAAGCTCATGGATGGCAAGGGCCTTGTTCACAAGCGAACGGGCATTCTACAGAGAGGGTCGGTGATGGCTACCCCATTGCCAGCATCCTCAGAGTTAGTGCTGGGGGTGGGGGGAGGGGGCGGTGAGTTGGACAGGGAGGAGATTGGCAAGATTAGCCCCCAGTGGGTACGCTGAGTAGGAAGGTCGGCGAGAGAGTAGGACAGGACAGTTGAGGTTGTTGCTTGTAAGGAGGCAGCGACGATTGTCTCGATGGGCCCTTCGTAGGATGACCAAACAGGCACAGAGTGAAGCTGTAGGCTTATTTAGGAGAGAGTCAAGCTTGGAACGGTGGCAGGAGAGTAGGAAGGTCGAAGAATAATGAAGGATTGGGGTAGGGATTTGGGAAGATAGAATATCAGAGAGAGGAGAGATGAAAAGAGGTATGGCGACAGGAGAGAGCAGTCAGGGAGGGATAGAGAGAAAGGGACAGAAGGGGAAAAAGTGGAAAAGTATTGAATGGCTCGGGTCTGGAGCGGCAGCCAAAGTGCGAATGCGAATGGACACGGGGAAAAGCTCAGGTTCCTAGGCCTGTTTAAATGTAGCAGTTAATGGGATACAATAGTAGAGGACCAGGATCAAAGCCAGAGATCCCATGGAAGGACACAGTCGACATGAACAGGATGGGGCCGGCACGGAGCATCGACGAACCGCTGTCCAAAGCAGACGAGTGAAGTCCAGAAGCAATTTGAAGTGTAGAGAGTTCGAGAATGTGCTGTAGGAAGGAGAGTCGGTAGTGGTGCAGAAAGATGATGGCGACTTTGATGTAAGTTTGTAGATCGCGGTAGATCGCCGTAAAACCACAGCCAGTGGCCAGCAAAGTTGAAAACCCATAGAACGAGTGAAACAGCAGCTGCTAGCTAGAAGCCAACTGAGCTGAAAAACCAGCAGAACAAACAAGTTAACAGGGTTGATTTTCAACTTGCGGCCTGGGTATAAAACTGGCATTGTGGATCGCCCGCCTATTATGAAAAGCACCTGGTTTTCATATCAATTGATTACTTAAAAGGAGATATTTTTAACATGATTGCCCAAGTTCATGTTTCATGCGGTATTTCATAAGTAGTGTGCTTTGATATAAAGCAGTATTTCAGAGGTATCTCGTAAAAGCTGGAAGATCTCCATATCCTCCAAAGAGAAACTGAGAAGATGTCTCTT
Source organism: Pristiophorus japonicus (assembly GCF_044704955.1). NCBI lineage: Eukaryota > Metazoa > Chordata > Chondrichthyes > Pristiophoridae > Pristiophorus > Pristiophorus japonicus. The sequence continues at coordinate 96,399,301 of NC_091980.1, forward strand.
GATATTATCAGCAGTAAATTCCTTGTAGTGCATTCCCTTAGCCCATTTTTATCTATGTACCTAGTTTGTTTCATTACTAACCTGGGCCATTTTCTTACCTCAGACAGTATATTATAAATTTGATATTCTCAATCAATCTACAAACACTGTGATTGCACTGAAATCACCACTGAATGTTAGATGCACTCCATAAAGACATCCTTGAATCTCAGGGGAGAAACCCTTCATATGCACTTTCCTAACTAAGTATATTGGGCAAATCATAAATTCACACAAAACAGATATCATTCATGGAGTATCCTTCTTTAGATTACTTAGTCAATACTCTCAAAAGAAAAAAATAAAACTGGGAAAATTAAAAATGTACTAGAGTAAGATATTATTGTAATATATATGCAAGATGTTTGGTAGAATTAGGTTACTCGAGGGAATCTTGTCTATGACCTTTTGTTCTTGTGGTATCGCTGTATGGAAACAGGATGAATATGCTGTGTCAGTTGCTGTGTTGTTGTCCTGTGAGTATTTATTTAATAGCTGTGGAAGTTGAGATGATCTAAACCTGAGCAAGAAACGTTATCCGTGAAACCAGTCTGATCGATCATGTGTGAGTTATAAATAGATAATGGTGGCTTTGTTAATATGTAATAAGACTGTGACACAATGTTGGGATTCTGTTGCCTCGATAACAAAGTAGAATTTCATTCTCATGATTTATATCACCATGTAGCCATGTAGCGTGTGTCCTAGCCATGTAGCGTGTACCATTTCAGCTGTACTATTCAGTTATTAAAATTTGGCAAAAGCCTAACTGAGTTCTCAAAAGGGCTGAGGGGTCAGTGTTTGATGGTTTTTGTTCTATAATGTATTATGACTTATAATTTATAATGTGGGCAAGAAATTAAAAACACAACAGTATTTCCATCCATAATTGCTTTGTAAAATAGCATCCCTTGCTATCCTGAAGTATTTATTCTTGTGCACTTTAATTGTAAAAAAATAAGGAATTTTTAAAGTTACATTTTATGCTTCTGTGCTATTAGTGACAGGAGCACTGTGTAGCCAGTTTCTGTTGATGACTACTTTAAGATGGATTGCTCTGTTACTCTTACAGTTGCCTTGCGGAACATTAATAATGTGCAGTGCGCACATTCTATACGCAGAATTTTGATTCCAATGAGTGCCTGAATTTTTCAACATTTCAGAAAGTACACTACAAACTCGAGTCCAAGGTCAAATGCTTGGAACTGAAGCACCCAGACAGCCAGAGGAAGAGTCTGCCAGAACACACCCTAGACTGACTTTGAGAGAATGCCCTTTAGAATGGACAGGATTTGTATTCAATACACTGTTCTGCTGCCCTCTGACCAGACAATTAGTGTAATGCTCTGTCATGCTTTTGGTTCAAACACATCAGTAAAAGCCTTTTGCCATTATGTGCTTCCTCTATCTGCCGCATCTCAGCAGTCTCCTAATGGTTGAGTTCACAAAGGTGGCAGGATACATATATTTATACTTCAGGAGCTTGTCTAGAAAGCAATATAAATTAACATTGTCTTGCAGTATACTCAGCATCCTACAAATGATCCTTCTATTGGCTTTCTGTGCATTATTTTATTCTTGGCCAACTATTATTATTTAAGGCATATGTTTTATAAACGGCAGATGAAAGTTATGGTGTGAGTGGTACTTAATGGTGGGTTTATATCAGATATAAAGGACTGAAACCAAAACAAAAGTTGGAGGTCAGGGGGCTGAAATTGCCTCATTTTTGCGCCCTGTTAGCACTGCTGGGGGGCCATCAAGCCTTCCTTTATGCACATTAAGCATAGCATGTTTAAGCAATTGTGGAAGCTTTTCATTTTCATAATATAACTCATTCTGATGCTGATGCATGAAAGATACAGAAAATACAGCGTAGATCTCAGTGAGGAGCAATGCAAAACAATTGCTTTAAAAAAATCACCATATACCATCAGAAAGATATGTGTTGGGTCCTGCTTAAAATTTTAGGAGTAAATTTACAGCTGATTCAGAACTGGTATAAATGCAGGAAACTCGCGATCTCTGGATTTTGCATGGGGCGGAGCTATGTTGATGAGCAGCAGAGGTTTTGCTGAAATGCCCCATGCCCCAGTGTCTAGAATTTTTTTGAATTAATCAAGATTATGTGTCACCTAGCCTGTTGAAATGTTTTATAATGTTGCAGATTCGTACACCTTTTTATAGGTCAAACCATCTTTTATTATTTCCACATACTGCCAGATGTCTCCATGTAAGTGATACTTATACAGTCCCCATTGGCGGTCGTTTATATCAGCCAACAAGCGATAATGCAAATGGATAATGTTAACGCTAATTTCAAAGTTGCTGCTTCTAGCATCTTATGTCCACTGTTTAATTTGGGCAGAAACAGCAGTGCTTACTCATTAATTACTGAATACAAGAATCAAAATCTTGTTTGATAAGACAAATTGTCTTCAAATTAAGAGGCTATTCCACTAATAACCTAGAGATCCTCCATTGATATTATTGCCAAGAATAGGGATGATCTTCCAGAGCTACCAAATACAAATTTTAAACAGACAGCTTGGCTAAAACATAAACTCAGACAAGATGAGAATCTTGCTGACGAGGACTAAAAAACCTATTAACTGAAGAGAAATGGAACAAGTGAATAAACTCAAATTTAGGCTGAACAATTTCAGAAGAAGATGTAAGATGTAGTGATAAATGTAAAATATTCTCCTTAGCTGCTGCCAACTGATAACAGGGAAAGCAAAGAGAAACTGCAAACCAAACCCGATTTAAAGAAAGTGCTGCCATAGCACTAACCCGTTATACTGTACCCGCTATTGCATACAGCGGGCAAATCCCGTTCGCACGACCATGCCCGCACAAATGCACCTGCTATAAGCGGTGGGGACAATATTACAAAAGAACATTAACTATAAAATAAGAAAAGGGAATTCATACAGACCAAATACAATTGGCGTGCCATGAACGCCATAAGTTAGTCTTAACTTATTTAATCTTACTGAAGGAAGTAGTAAAACTTCCAAGAGAGAAAAATCCTTGAAATTTCTTGATCCCAGAAGTAGTTAGCAAGAACTCTACAATACCAATTTAACAGTCCGATCTATATTTTTGTACTACTTCAGTGTAGACAAACATGGTATGGTCAATAGGATATTCAGGGGGAACGGAACCCGACAGTTCCACTCTGTAAACTGAGAAATTACATAATAAGATAGTCTTCACTACTTTACATTAGAGATTTTTATCGTTTTTGTGCAAGTATTAATGCTTTTGCAATTCCCTCTCCTAACTTTCAAGATATCCACAGGAAAAGAGTGTTGGCACTGTTTTATTAGAATGCAGCACAGAAATGTTAACAAATACAGGAAAAATTATGGATCCCCTTGCAGACCTCAATTTGTAAACCTGTGCTTTATATTGAGCAGCTCTGTGGCCTGAGCAATCATATACTGCGAGAGAGAGCGCACTGGAGGGGAACTTTGCAGGTAGAAGAGTTTGGGATACTCTTAAACTGGTAGCCAAGATTTTACTAATGTCTTTAACAGATGAGTGAACTCTTCCTGACACAACAGAAATTGAATAAAGTGTGAATAATGAATTAGCTACAGCTCATTTAGTGAAGTCCAGGTTCCTTGGGGATTTTATTTTCCCTGTAACATTTGTAAAGGTGCACTCTGCTTTTTATGTGGGGTGGTATGGAATTTGACTGTGGTAAAGCCAAAATATAGTATTTCAGGTTTATTTCAGTGAGCAATTTGTGGTTCATTTAGTGTGTTTAGATGGGCATAGACCTCGGTCAGGTTTTCTTTGATCTCTGCTGCTTTTAAAGTTTTCTATTTCCACTACTGTGTGCCAGTATTTACCCATACTGCTCCTGAGTCAGACTGAGTATGCTCATAATGTATCATTCTCGCTACATACACTACATTATACTGCCTCAAACATGTTCTGTGTGACTTTTGCTATAGGTCAAAATCTTTCAAAATACAATACAGGCAGGAGGGGAATCTTTTCTGCACATTACAGAGCAACCTACCATTATAAATGACCATAGTTGATGGTAGTTCATATTAGTATTGAGTATTTAATGACAATTTAAAGAAATAACTGTTTGGTACATTATTCGAAAGCATCTGACAGTATATGAAATCTGTATTGATTAAGTTTCTCACAGACTGCGATGGCTCTCTGTGTCTTGTGAAAGCCAGTGCTGATAATTGGGGCATCAATACATAAAACACATGCAACTGATTTCCATAGAATTACAAAGAATATACAGCACGGAAACGGGCCATTCAACCCAACCAATCCATGTTTATGTTCCACCCGAGCCACCTCCCATCCTTCCTCATTTAACTCTATCAACATTAGAATGTGGAGCTTATATGTGAACGTTATTAATATTTCTAAAAATATACCATAACAGTAAAGTCATATGAATGCAATTTACCTAGATGCACAAAAAACTTCTATATCGCTTGTACTCCTTCCTCCCACCTAGTTGAATGTACAGAGCAAATGATTAGAGATTTTTTTTAAAGTTGCAATTGGTCTTTAAATATGCGATTTTCAGCTACCTGTATAATGGAGGTCTCAATTACTGTAATCACAATTTGCTGAATTAAATAAATGAATATACAGGTGACAGAAAAGAACGGAATATATTTTTATACATATATATACATTTTAAAGCTTATTAAATAATAATGAAATAAAAATATACATCTGTGGGTAACAGCCATAATTAGTACTTGACTGTCAAGTCTATAGAATGCTATAATGATACAGCACAGAAGGAGGCATTCAACCCATCGCGCCTGTGTCAGCTCTTTGTAAGAGCTATCCAATTAGTGCCCACTCCTCTGCTCTTTCCCCATTGCTCTGTAAATTTTTTCCCTTCAAGTATTTATTCAATTCCCTTTTGAAAGTTACTATTAAATCTGCTACCACTCTTTCAGGTAGTGCATTTCAGGTCATAACAAATCACTGTGTAAAAACATTTCCTAATGTTGTCTCTAATTCTTTTGCCGGTTATTTTAGATCTGTATCTTCTGGTTATCAACCCTTTTGGCACTGTAATCAATTTCTCCTTATTTACTCTATCAAAAGGCTCATGATTTTGAACACCTCTATCAAATCTCCTCTTAACCTTCTTTGCTCCAAGAAAAACAACCCCAGCTTCTCCAGTCTCTCCACATAACTGAAGTCCCTCATCCCTGGAACCATTCTTGTAGATCACTTCTGGGAACCAGTGATTTATAAAGGTTTAGCATAACTTCCTTGCTTTTGTAATCTATAGCTCTATTAATAAAGCCAAGGATCCCATATGCTATTTTAACGGCCTTCTTAACTTGTCCTGTTACCTTCAACGATTTGTGTACGTATCCCTAAGTGTCTCTTTTCCTGCAGCCCCTTTAAAATTGTGCCATTTAGTTTATAGTGCCATTCCTTTTTCTTCCGACTAAAATGTATCGCTTCACGTTTCTCTGCGTTAAATTTAATCTGCCATATGTCTGCCCATCTCATCAGTCTGTCTATGTCCTCCTGAAGTTTGTTACTATCTTCCTCATTGCCTACTACATTTGTGTCATCTGCAACAAACTTTGAAATTATGCCATGTTACCACCAGTGTTAGCTGTGGCTCAGTGGGTAGCACTCTGGCCTCTGAATCAGAATGTTGTGGGTTCAAATTCCACTCCAGGGACTTGAGCACAAAACTCTACGCTGACACTCCAGTGCACTGCTGAGGGAGTGCTGCTCTTTTGGATGAGACGTTAAACTGTCTGCTCTCTCAAATGGATGTAAAAGACCCCATGGTATTATTTCGAAGAAGATCAGGGGAGTTATCCCCAGTGTCCTGACCAATATTTATCCCTCAACCAACTTATTGAAACAGATTATTTGGTCATTATCGTCATCATCATCATCATCATAGGCAGTACCTCGAAATCAAGGAAAACTTGCTTCCACTCTAAAAGTGAGAAACATAGAAACATAGAAAATAGGTGCCATTTGGCCCTTCGGCCATTCGGCCCTTCGAGCCTGCACCACCATTCAATAATATCATGGCTGATCATTCCCTCAGTACCCCTTTCCTGCTTTCTCTCCATACCCCTTGATCCCTTTAGCCGTAAGGGTCATTTCTAACTCCCTCTTGAATATATCCAATGAACTGGCATCAACAACTTTCTGTGGTAGAGAATTCCACAGGTTAACAACTCTCTGAGTGAAGAAGTTTCTTCTCATCTCAGTCCTAAATGGCTTATCCATCATCCTTCGACTGTGTCTCCCGGTTCTGGACTTCCCCAACATCGGGAATATTCTTCCTGCATCTTCCTGAGTTCTCAGGTGACTGTACAGTCCAATACGGGAATTACAGTCTCTGTCACAGATGGGACAGACAGTGTTGAAGGAAAGGGAGTCTGGTTTGCCGCACGCTCCTTCCACTACCTGCGCTTGTTTTCTGCATGCTCTCGGCAATGAAACTCGAGGTGCTCCCGGATGCTCTTCCTCCACTTAGGGCGGTCTTTGGCCAGGGATTCCCAGGTGTCGGTGGGGATGTTGCAGTTTATCAAGGAGGCTTTGAGGGTGTCCTTGTAACATTTCCTCTGCCCATCTGGGGCTCGCTTGCCGTGTAGGAGTTCCGAGTAGAGCGCTTGCTTTGGGAGTCTTGTGTCGTGTATGCGGACAATGTGGCCCGCCCAATGGAGCTGGTCAAGTGTGGTCAGTGCTTCGATGCTGGGGATGTTTGCCTGATCGTGAACACTTAATATTGGTGCGTCTATCCTCCCAGGGGATTTACAGGATCTTGCGGAGACATCGTTGGTGGTATTTCTCCAGTGATTTGAGGTGTCTGCTGTAAATGGTCCACGTCTCTGAGCCATACAGGGGGGCATGTTTCAATGCAGCCCTGTAGACCATATGCTTGGTGCCAGATTCAGGGGCCTGATCCTCGAACAATCTCTTCCTCAGGTGGCTGAAGGCTGTGCTGGCGCACTGGAGGCGATGTTGGACCTCATCATCGATGTCTGCCCTTGCTGATAATAGGCTCCCGAGGTATGGAAAGTGGTCCACGTTGACCAAGGCCGCGCCGTGGATTTTGATGACCGGGGGGCAGTGCTGTGTGGCGGGGTCAGGTTGGTGGAGGACCTTTGTCTTACAGATGTTTAGTGTAAGGCCCATGCTTTCGTATGCCCCGGTGAAGATGTTGACGATGGCTTGGAGTTCAGTCTCTGTGCGCGGACGCAAGCATTGTCCGCATACTGTAGTTCGACGACAGACGATGGGGTGGTCTTAGATCTCGCCTGGAGGCGACGAAGGTTGAACAGGTTCCCACTGGTTCTGCAGTTTAGTTGCACTCCAGCGGGGGGGCTTGTTGAGCGTGAGATGGAGCACTGCAGCGAGGAAGATCGGGAACAGGGTTGGCGCGAAGACGCAGCCCTGCTTGACCCTGGTCCGGTCGTGGATTGAGTTTGTGGTGGATCCGTTGGTCAGGATCACGGCTTGCATGTCATCGTGGGGAAAGGCAGCGGATGTAATGGCGGAGAGAGCAGGGTGAGGAGGAGTTCAGCAAAGTCCGGCGCAAGCCTGGAGCAGCTGAGGGAGATTTATAAATAAGCTAATAAGAGGATAAATATATAAGAGGATTTGGAACAGGTCTGAACTCTGTCCTCCTTGCCCGATACGGTGGCGTTCTTTGGAGTCTATTCGGCCAGCTCCGAGCAGGCCTCGGCGGCGACCTCGTAGTCCCCGAAACTGCAGAGACGAAAGCAACTGGTCATTATCACATTGCTGTGTTTCCTACATTACAGCAGTGACTACACTCCAAAAGTACTTCATTGGCTGTAAAACGCTTTGAGATGTCCGGTGGTCATGAAAGGCGCTATATAAATGCAAGTCTTTTTCTTTTTTCATTTATTGATCATATTAAACATAAATCATAGAATCCTTAAAGCTACACAAAAGAAAGTTCTACTCCTGAAGCACACATGCATATCTTACAGATTAAAAGTTTGCACATTTTAAAATCGCAATGGAAGATGTTTTTCGTCTTTTTTAATCACCGACAGAGATTTTCTAATTTGTAAAAAAAAATTACTGTTGCGTTGGACTTTGGTACTTTTTATTCACAAACTGAAATTTAACATTTTGATATCATTGTTTAAACCTTAAATTTCAGCTGATATTGCAAACTGAAGTCCTGATTAACATATTTTGAGTGCAGTTTGTTCAATTCCGTAGGATTATCCCAGTAAAAGGATTAAATCAGATCTCCATTCAGTCCAAATATTGCTGGGTGTTTCCACTTTGAACTGAGCCACAGTGGCCATATTAACACAGTCACTGTTACTGGGCCTGTGTGGCAGAATGTAGAGGCAGATTCCTTTTCGAGTACTTTAAATTTCAAACCTGCGCATTATTTGGTAGAGTAATATATTCTGGGATATAAGAAGTTGTTAAGATAGAAAGACAAGATAACATAGGTGGAAATGGTCTTGAACTAATCTTCTTTTCAAGCACAATCTTCAGCAAGGTATCTATTTTTTTACACATATATAAGTGATCTAGGATATCTTTGATGTAGTGAAACTGCAAGCTGTTTAATGATGCAGTTTACAGGGACAGTTTGTTTGCTTGTAGAATGTAACGATTCACTAACCTCTAATTCATCAGTTTGGGTCTGCCTCGGTGCTAATCTGGAGGGACCTGAACAAGGAACTTTTACTACTCGTAGGCATACATAAAAGTAAAGTTGAAAAAGGCAGCTGGTTCATTGAGCCTGTCCTATACTGTCATAGTGTGACTTCGACACACCATCACTCCCATATCCCACCCACGCACCCCCTCCACTTTGGTGTGGCACCTTGTTGAAAATGACAATATGCAATGTTGTATATACCAACATAGTAACGTCCTCAAAACATTCAACCAGATTGGTGAGACAGGACCTTCTTTTCAAAAAGTCATTTTGAAATTCTCCAATAAACCATAATCATGCCAAGTTCATCATCCAGTGTGTCTCTAATGATCCGTCTAGCAACTTGCCTTTAAACAAAGTAAACTAATGAGCTTATAATTTCCCAGTCCTTATTTCCCTTTATAAACAGATACCACATGGGTCTCTCTCCAGTTTATGAGAACAATCCCAGACCCCAGCGATCAGCAGAGAACAGTCTCCAATTCTGAGCACCCTCAGGTGTATGACATCAGAGCCAGCAGCTCGATTTGATTTTGAAATCCCTCATTTTAGCCAGGATTATATTCGTATCCACTTTGACACTTTCAATTTTAGCATCAACCCTTGATAACTCGGCATCATCTTCTGTCGTGATGACTTAAGCAAAGTAGTCACTTAAGTCTCTGCCATATCCTGGGAGTAAATTCTCTGAGAGCAGCTTTAGTTGCCCTCAGTTGAGATTGATACCTGTCACTGTTCTCCTGAGAGCTATTTACTTTAAGAAGTAGTATAGTGATATGGCACATAACAGTGGAGAGAGTGAGCTGGATAGAATCAATGATCCTACTTCCCAACCAGAATTTTCCTATAAATCAGTTTTTATGCTGTTCTTCGTGTCCTTGTGGTTTCATCAAGAAAAAAACTGTAGAAGCAGGAAAATATTTCTATACGTTTTATTGTGTGATTTTACTTGTAAGAACACAGATTTTTTTCTAATGAGATTTTACTATATTATAACTTGCTTTTGTCTCCATTTCTCCTTGCTATTTTTTTCTGACTTTGTCTCCTGATAGTTTCAGTGTTCCTTTTTTTGCTGTTTTTCGTTTCTTTTTGTTGCTGCAGCATACTGTTGGAATTTATCCAGCTCTCATTTTCTAGACAGCTCCCTGATTCTAACTTTGTATCAAGGCTTCTGATAACTTTTCTCTCCCAATTCCATAATTGGACTCAAAACAGTTTCACGTACACAAAGAAATCCCCTTGAGGTATTTTAATGGTGCAGTTTATATGATTTGGAAGAATTCATTGCTTATTGAAGTTTCCATTCATTTTCATCAACAAATCAGACCTCAGTTCAAGCCTTCCACGTCTGGTTTTTGCTTTGTCAAGAACCAATATGGCAACACTGTTCCAAACACCAACAACAGCAACATAACTACTATTTGTATTGTGTCTATAACATAGAAAAATATCCCAAGGCATTTCACAGAAGTGCAATCAAACAAAAATCAATGCTGAGCCAAAGGAGATATTAGGAGGATGATTAAAAGCTTGGTCAATGGAGCGGGTTTAAAGGAAGCTCTAAAGGAAGGTGAAAAGGCAAAGATGTTTAGGGAGGGACTGTTGAAGTCAATACTACTTCTGGGTGTCTCACGCCTCTTAATTTTATTGATGCCCTTCCATCTGCCATGTAAGTTAGAGCTTGCACAGCCTTTGTGTGCCACAAAAAATCTCTGTTGTAGAAAACAGAGAGGCACAGAACACTCAGAAGTGGGTTTGATGTAGTGCTGTGCAGTAGCCAAGCGCCACAGTGATACAAGGACAAGGGGAGGCCCTTGCACAGGACCAATTTTCTGTCCCGTCTTCTCCTTGAAGTATTGGCTGCTGCACCTTACCCCAGCTGCCCTCTGGTACTTAACCCCAATGAATATTCTTCGGGGCCGAAATTGCTTCTCCCGATAAGGCCTCTGGCCGCCTGAAAGCGGCAGCCTCAGGCCAGCACGGAATGGCTGCCGACTCTCCGCGGAGAGGCTGCCGTTTTATAAATTCCCCAACCATAGGTTTGGAGCGGTGTCCGGGGCTGCTCCGCCCGTTTTCCCGCCACAGCGTGCACGCACTGACCCCTTACCGACTGGCGGGGACCCTTGGGAAATTGCCCCTTTTAAAATTGCCCTGTGGCAGCGGCCCTGCTGCAATTCAGTGCCCCCGACAGCTTATACTATCGGTACACACCCTGTAGCATGGTGGCCCAGCCACCCTTAAAGGGGAGGGAGCACTGTCGCAGCCGCCATGTTAATTTTTTTTGTCGGTCGACTGTCATGTCGGGCCAACAATTATGGCCCCGGGTTCGGCCGGGCCACCAACAGACAGCCTGGTGCCCCCTCCTGGGTGCCAGGCCACAAGGCCCGGCCGAAACCCTCCCTGGTGGTCCAGTGGACCCAACTTAAAAGTATGCTGAGCTCGCAGCGGCTCTCCTCTTTAGCTGAAGGGGCGAGATGTTGTGATACAGCACGTGCGCATCGCGCTGACATCTTCAGCGCGGTGCTGATGACTGGTTGGGGTGGCGGATCCACTGCAAGGGCACTTCTGGCCCGCACCCAACCGGAACATCGCACTGTGGACAAAAAAATGTCAATGTCTTTAACTTCTCCGGTATCTCTGCCCCAGTAAAGCTTTGAAATCCAGTATGTGTGCCCCATTTGGGGTGGGGCTCAATTTCGGTCACTTCATATTTGAACCATAGCCATGATTGTTAAAGGATTGTTTGACTGACTGTATGGCATCACCGCTGAACACGATCATCACTCACACACTCTCTCTCTCTCTCCCCCTTTCTCCCTCTCTCCCTTTCTCCCTTTCTTTCCCCCTCTCCCTCTCTCTCTCTTTCTCTCTCTCTCTCTCTCTCTCTCTCTCCAGGGTGGCTAATTTGTCCTTCTGCAACCTGGGGGTAACACCAGTTGTGGTGCCCTAACTGGAATTAGCTAATACAACATCTATTGGGGGTTGAACCAGAGGCCCTGGTCAGTTTTATTGGGCCGAAGTTTCCGGTTCTGGTGAAAACGGCGCACCTCTGAGACTTACGTGACCTGTCTGGGCTCGAGGTGCGCCGGAATCTTCTTCAGCAATTCTCCGATCCTCCTGGAGCGTGGCATGGCGCAGCATAGTCTCCCTGGGGCGGAGCAAGCCGATCGCAGCCTGCAGGGGGTCGGGGCTAAGCCCCTGCGCGTCTTTGACAGCCGGCTTCCTAGTGCATGCGCATTGCAACGTGCGCGCATGTGCATTGGGACCTCGACCTTGGCAATCGGCCATTTAAAGGGAGAACGTGGCAGACACGCATTTAAAGCTAGTTGGGATTTTTGGTTGCAGGTAGGAAAAGGATTGAACATTATTTTATTGATTCTTGTGCAAAGGTGCCGCATAGGTGCAAGCAAGGACATTTAAAGGGAAAACGTGGCACTCTGTTACAGCGAGCTGTGTAATTTTTGGGTGCAGGAAGGGAAGGAGTGAAAAGTCTGAAATGATTCTTAGAGTGCAAAGGGGTGCTGCACACGTGCATGCAAGAAAAGGACTGTGTTTTTAATAATCACTGAGTGGAAATCCAGTACCTGTACAGTAATGCAAGAACGTGCAGCGAGAACGAAGAACTTCTTGCATGACGAAGTCGAGACACTAGTTAATGTCATTGAGGGTAGATGGCAGGAGCTGGACACCAGCAACAGAGGCCGCACAAAAGTGGCACCCAAAGAAATCAAGAAACGCTGGGACCTAGTTGCAGACGAATACTGCGCAGTGGTGAATACCAGGAGATCTGGAGCCCAGTGTAAAAAGAAATGGCAGGACCTTGGTCAAGTCGTTAGTGTAAGTAATATCTTCATTTTCTCAATGGAATTGCAATTGTAAATGTGACCAGCTGTATATGTCCCACCCGGCAGAAAGGCACCCTCTCTTAAAAGTTATATTTTCATCATTGCAGAAGAAATTGGCTCACAACAAAAGGGAAAGAACACGAACAGGAGGAGGCCCGCCAAATCTGCACCCACTGACACCCTTGGAACAGAGGGTCGCTGCCATGATGAGTCGTACATGGAGAAAGGCAATCAGTGATGCACAAGCTGGGCCCACACACTTGAAAGAGGGTAAGTCCTGAAAATGCATCGTGACCCTTCAAATCATCCTGCTGCCTAGCCTGCTATGTGCGAGACTATCCATGTCACCCATCCTGCCCACTCCTGTGCTGCTAACCATTTGACTGTTCGGTTATATTTTGCAGAACATGATGTCTATCCAGAAGATTCAGAGAACGAGTCGGATACATGCGATCAAGACCAAGGCGGTGGAGGGGGAGGAGGGGGGAATGGATATGTGTTCAGGGAAGAATGTCGATCGTAATATGGATCAGTCCATAGTGCAGGGCCTCACTATCCCAGAGAATACCATGAATTCTCCTCCAACATTCCACTCCTTCATCCACCCCACATCCTTCCGTGGTACTTTAAGTTCTGATGCGGCATGTCATTGTCTCTTCACATACCTATCCGCGCTTAGTGATGTAAGTTCTGGTATCAAAAGTAGAGGGGCACAGTGGTGGTGGTAGAATGCAGCGTGGAACACCCAGGGCCTTATTCTCAGAGGTAGAGGGTCATGGTGCTGGAGGTAGAACGCAGTGTGGAACACCCAGTGTCAGAAGAAGCGGGTCCCAGTGGTGGTGGTGGCGGTGGTGGAATGTAGTGTGGAACACCCAGGGCCCCAGCATCCCACCCTGCGCCTCACATTGGAGTGGTGCCACGAGGCAGAGCTGGGGGGAGAGGAAGGAGAACCCGAGTAGGCTCTCCTGAGATGCAGCGTTCAACAAATGGGCTTGATGTTATTGCATTGGGTGTGGAGGGCAATGGCCTTTACCCGTTCACTGGAGGGCACCATCAGAGGGGTTGGTGATGAGTTGACAACGCTGTGTGGGCAAATAGCAGTTATGCCACGTGAACTGAGTGTGAGAATCGCAGGGCCAGTGCAAATGCTGGCAGAGGCCATCGAAAAGTTAGCTGCTGCAATAAGCGCACACCTCCCTACCAATCAAATGCCCCTCCCACTGCAGAGATCCAAGCTGGGACCCCCCCTCTCTTCCCCCCTCACCACCCCGTCTCTTCCCCTACACCCCCCCACCCCTTCTCTTCCCCTACACCACCCCCACCATGAGGCAGTGCACATGCACCGAGATGTGGATGAGATCTGGGTGCAGCCTTTCTTTGCTGCTGATGTTGATGTAGTAGATTTGATGCCACTGTTAAAAAAATGTTTTCAAATTGAAATTGTGTACTAGGTTTTGTAACTGTACAAGTATATAAGTGATCTTAGAGTTTTTAAGTGATCTTAATAAGTTGTTTAAATTTACTGTGTTAAAAGTTATCTTAAGATTGTTCAGTAATTCTATTCACATTGAAATTGTTTACTAAGTTTTCTAACTTTATAACTATATAAGTGTTTGGGGTTGTTAAGTGATCGGAAAGAGTCATGTCAAATTTGATACAGCAATGATTTTATTGCAGTAAAGTAAAGTACATTGTAAACATTTCAATGAAATATATTGTACATTGAAACAGAATCATGACAAGAATGGTTTTATTATTATTGCACTAAAGTAAAGTACATTGTAAACATTTCAAGAAAGTTTATTACTTAACATTACAACTGATTCATAGTCCATTATCATACCAAACACAACATTTAGGGACATCTGCAAAAGATAAACATCCCTCACCCCATCAGTCATGTCTGCCTCCTGCACCTAGCCATGACCAAGGGGCATGCTGGTGTGGCGTGTCGTGGCTCGGAGATCTCTCCTGCTGCAGTGGGATGGGTGTCCATGGACCGAGGAAGCCAGCGACTAATTGCCCTACAGTATCTGAGACACACAGATCGGTCCTGCTGCTGGCTGCGAGGGGTTGGGTTAGGGGGCTAGGTGCTGGGGGGTGCGGGGTGGGGCGAGGAGGGGAAGAGAAGAGTGCTGTTGGGAGTGCAGGAGTGAGGAGGGTCACACGGAGTGAAGGGTTGGGAGGTGGGGGGGTGGGGGAAGAGTGCTGCTGGGGGTGTGGGAGACAATGGTGGGTTAGGGTGGCTTACAACACGTTACTCTAACAGTCAGTCCCTGACAGGCACAATGCCAAACAGTTAGTTTTACAAATGAGGTGAGTCATTTAAATAATAGGTTGGACTAATGGGGTATGTTGATTTCCAAAGGATCAAATTAGCCATAATTAGGTGTTGATGTGTCTGCCTCAGCCGGGAGCCGGCACTTGTTTAATTATAAAAAGAGAACCAACTATCCTCATTCAGCAGATATAAGGCAAGATATCATCGAAAGAGGTTTTAGGCCATTTTAAGTGATGTGTTTAATGCTTCAGTCCTTTTTGTGTTTAATTCCCACCTCCCCCCCCCCCCTCACCTCTCCGGCTGTGCCTGCACTGAGCTTAACTCTAGGTAAGGTTGTTCTGAACGTAAAGGGCCCAAGTTTCCACATGATTTGCGCCTGATTTTTAGGAGCAACTGGTGGAGAATGGACTATCTTAGAAATCGCAATTCTCCACATTTTTATTCTGCAGTTCTAGTCAGTTAGAACAGTTCCACTTTGGAACAGAATTTTTTCTTCAAAAGGGGGCGTGTCTGGCCACTGACGCCTGATTTCAAAGTTTCCACAGTGAAAACGTACTCCAAACTAACTTAGAATGGAGCAAGTGAAGATTTTTATAGAACTGAAAAAACCTTGTCTACACATTAAAAAATCAGGCGCAGGTTACAAATTAGGCGTCCAGAACGAGGTGGGGGGTGGGGGGGTGAAGGGAAGTCATTAAATTCTATAATAAATCCTTATTTATACTTCTACAAATATTATACAAATAAATCCAATCTGAATAAACATTTATAAGCAAAGAAAAAATTAAATAAACCATCTTCCTACCTGTGTGAAAGTGCTTCAGCCAGGGAGAATGCTGCAGGCGTTCGTTCCCGCGGGGGGGGGGGAGGAGAAAGCTGTTCGTTCCCGCGGGGGGGGGGGGGGGGAGGAGAAAGCCGTTTGTTCCCGACAGCGCGCGGGGGGAGGAGTGAAACGGCTGCCTCAACTTTCTGAGGCTTCCTGCAGCCTTCTCACTGCTGCAAGAAGCCTCAGTGCTGATGTGCTGATGGCAATGTGCTTTTATTAAAAAATGTTCAAAAATTAAACAGCAACAAAGAACTACAAAAATGGCCGAGTGCCAATGTTTCCTTCACACTGCGCGTGCGCGAACGCTCCAACGCACACGCGCAGCATTGCCGGCAGGAAAAAAACTAATTTTAATAGTACCCGCCCCCTCCCACTTACAAAATTGGCGCGAGTGTAGGCTCCGCCCCCCTGGGCGCCGCGCCAAACAGACAAGGAGCTGCAGGGCGCTCCAGAATCGCGCGTTTTTTTTCCGGCGCCATTTTAGGCGCGAAAAACGGGCGCCCAGCTCGGAGGGGCGCCCGTTTTTTATCGTGTGGAAACTTGGGCCCAAAAAGTGGGCACTTACTCCATCCTAAGTTAGTTTGTAGTAAGTTTTCATTGCTGAAACTTGCAAAACAGGCCCGAGTGGCTGGACACACCCCTTTTTGAAAAAAAAATACCTTACCTAAACTAACTCACTAGAACTGGAGCAAACTAATATCCGAGAATTGCAATTTCTAACATACTCCAAACTAAACTAGTTGCTCCAAAAAACTAGTAGCAACTCCACCCGAAACTTGGGCCCATTGTCTTTACCAATTGGCCATTGGGAAAGCCTGCAACAAGAACTGAAGTTTCATCTGGCATTGTAAATTCTGGAGATTATGTGACCTGAGGAATTTCTCTCTCATATCTGTATTCTTGGCCCCAATTGTAATCATCGTGATCCAATTGCGATTTTAATAGGACGATCTGACATGCTTATGTAAAAAAGGACCCTGCTGGCTTTGGTGTGGATGTCCTAGCTGCCTGCTCAGCAGAACAGATTAAAATTGGTTAATGGCAACTTCAGGGTGGGGAAGTAACCTGGTCAATTTTAACTGCCCACCCGCCTAGTTTTCACCAGCTGGGTAGGGTTAAAATTACCTCAAAGTTGTCTTGAATCCCTGTAGAGTTGTGAATATTGTAAATCAATTACAGCATTTTTTGAATATTTATTCAAGGCCAACATTTATTGCTCATCCCTAATTGCCCTTGAGAAGGTGAGACTTCCTGTGATACTGAACTTTAAATATTAATTTAAATTGTGAAAAGCTCAAAATGTTTAACAGTAATAATTTGGAATTAAAATATCCATTGCTGCAATACAATGGTCTACAATCCTTATTAAACCAGGTATCAGAGAATGCAGCTAAAATTATCATCATTGGTCATAGTTGGGCTCTTTAATTAGAAAGAATTTATGTGTAGTTTTCTCCAAAATATTGTTTATTTTTATACTTAATTTTGTTTATTCATAGCTGCTGAGTTGCCTCTTATTTTAATAAACTGACTTGCAGGCATGGGGCAAGGGAATTAAAATATTAGAACAATTTAGGAATGAAGCTTAATGAATAATTTAACATTATTAAAAATTGCAATATTCAAATATTAGCAGTGGCCACTTTATCCTATTGAATTGTATTAGACTGGGCTGGGTATTCTGCGTCGAGTGTTTCACCTCCTGACTCCCCAAAGCCTTTCCATCATCTGCAATCACAAGTCAGGAGTGTGATGGAATACTCTCCACTTGCCTGGATGAGTGCAGTTCCAAGAACACTCAAGAACCTCGATATCATCCAGGACAAAGCAGCTTGCTTGATTTGGCACCCCATCCACCACCTTCAACATTCACTCCCTCCATCACTGGCGCACCGTGGCTGCAGTGTGTACCATCCATAAGATGCACTGCAGCATCTCGCCATGGCTTCTTCGGCAGCACCTCCCAAAGCCACGACCCCTACTACTTAGAAGGACAAGGTCAGCAGACGCATGGTGTAAGTTCCCCTCCAAGTCACACACCATCCAGGCTTGGAAATATATCGCCGTTCCAAAATCCCTAACAGCACTGTGGGAGTACCTTCACCACAAGGACTGCAGCGGTTCAAGAAGGTGGCTCACCACCACCTTCTCAAGGGCAATTAAGGATGGGCAATAAATGCTGGCCTTGCCAGCGATGCCCACTTCCCAGAACGAATAAAAAAAAAAGAGTTAACCAAAAAAAAGGCTTACATTTGTATAGTAGCTGATCACATCAAGTCAGCCACCATGAGTTATGTGATGGTTTAGGGGGCAGTTGTGTTGTTAGATTGAGATTGACCAAATTTGAGGTGCAAGAATATTTTAGTTCTATCAGTCTGGGTTGCATTTGATCCCAGAGGAAAAAGGCTCGTGAACTAAAATAATCCTCTAGATCTCATGGATATATTTATATTTTTCTATACAGATACAAACGAGATATTATACAAAGGAATGAATCCTAACCTAATCACAGGGTTCAACTGGTATTTTTAAATTGCTCAAGCTTCCTTTTCATCGTTTATTACAGTGTTACTCATTGATTTCACAAGGGCCACGATCCCAATCAATGTTTTGCTCAAGGGCTACTCTTGGGAATATTGCAATATGCCACCCACAGATTGATGAGCTATAGGTCTGCACTGGCGGTTCATCACACAGTGAATCTCTGATTTGAATTAAGGCACTGTGAGGAATTGTCAATTGAAGACTGCACCAGAAGATTGGTGGAAGCTGGGGTATTGCCATGTTGCAATTGTGTCCCATTGCTTTCTTCTGCTAGAGTTGGAAAGGAAAAGGAACAGTGCTGAATCTCAGTGTTGTCAACATCTCATAACTGGGGAAACCAAAGTTGGGAAGCAAATGAAACAGTAAATTTGTTGATGGCAGTGAGGCCACGAAGACCTCAACAACAAGAACAACTTGCATTTATATAATGCCTTTAATGTAGAAAAATGTCCCATGGCACTTCACAGAGGCGTAATCAGACAAAAATAGATGCCGAGCCAGCAAAGGAAATTTTGGAAGGGATGACTGAGAAGGATTTTTAAAAAGGTCTTAACGGAGGTGAGGGAAGAGAGGCGGAGTGGTTTTGGGAGGGAATTCCACTATATGAGGCCTAGATGGCTGGAGGCACAACTACCAATGCCTGGGTAAAGGGAAAGAGGAATGCATAAGCGGCCAGAATTGGAGGGAGATTTCTCGGGGGTTGTAGGGCTGGTGGAGGTTAGAGATAGCAATGGATGAGGACATAATAAGACTTGTTATCCAATACAATCATTCATGGTTGAGAGTTTTAAATTGGAGATACTAGGGAACCAGGAGCCAATGTAGGTCAGCAAGGACAGGCATGATGGGTGAACAGAACTTAGTATGGAATGGACATGAAGTTTGAATGAGCTGAAGTGAAAGAATATAGACAATGGGAAGCAAGCCAGGGAAGTATTGGACGGGATTTTCACCGACTTTGTGACCGGGTTTTTGCTGCGATTTGACCCTCCGCAGCGATAACCCGGTCGGCAGGATCATCGGGCACCTTTTTGAGGCGGCACTTCTCTCCGGACCCATACTCTGCGCCCAGAATACCGACAGGGTCAAACCTGTCGGTGCAGCCCTGCCAGCAGCGGTAAGTATGAAGACCTGCAAAAAAGGTAAGTTAAAGTTTTTATTTTTAATTCTTTTTCAGCCATTTAATAGGTTAGGGTTTTGTGAATGTTTTTTGCTATTTTTTTTTTTCCCCCTCCCAAGGCCCCTCTCGCAGCGCTACCGACCCGGGACTAAAGTTGCTGAAAATCGAGGTTTGCGCTGCGAATCTTCGTGCAATGTCGACTTTACCGATGCGGCGCAAACATAAAGGCCGAAAGTTCGGCCGAAAAACGGCAGCGCAGCGAAAATGGTAATTTTGGCGCGAAACTACCGTTTTTGCCGAAATCCGAAAATCTAACCCATTAAGTCTGGAGGTAACAAAGGGTGAGCATTTCAGCAGCAGATGGGCTGAGGCAGGGGTGGAGGCAGGTGATGTTATGGAGGTGGAGAGGTTCTGGGTGTCAGAAGCTCAGCTCGTGGTTGTATAGGACACTGTCATATTATGAGTACCACTGGTTTATGATATCATCTAAACTCTTGGATGTACTTGCATCATCATCACTTATTTCCAGTTATTGTTTATAATCCTTTAATGCTTGTGTGCACTTATTTGGGAATAACAGGAAGTATGTACTTAATATTAATTTTAAAAAAAAAGGTTGATCAGTAGTGACTGAAAATTTGTATGAGTTTATTATATATCATTATTAGACTGTGCTGCCATGTGACATATATAAAGTGATTATAAATTTATGGTAGATCAATATTTTCACAATTGAGGAATAGAATGCAAGCTGAAAATATTTTTGCTCAACAAGCAGCAGTAGACAGAATTCAATACAAGTGGAGGAGACCTGCATTTTGATGCATTAGGTTCAAGACCTCAATTTGGACTGAATTGAATTGCTTTTAAATATATGATCAGAAAAATCTCTTCTCATTGCTTATTGATTATTTGCAGGCCCTTATCCGACTACCAGCCCATATCTCTCAGTGTGATGAAGTTCTCCAGTTTTTTGAAACAAGACCAGAGGACTTAAACCCGCCCAAAGAGTGAGTATATTGTAGTCAATTACATATTATCTAATATTATCATCTAATTATTAAGACAACATATTCTCTCATAACTGTGCAGTCTTTTGGGTGAGGTAGAGTTGATATCCATATCTACTAACACTGCAATTATGGCCCAGATTTTACTGTCAACATAATGGCGAGTTTAATGATGCTTGCCATTACTAATGTATATATTGTCCACCATCTTGTGGCAAGGAAGAGATACCCCGTGAATTGTGAAGTGCCACAAATGACTGGACAATTTGTGCCGCTCCGCTGTTAGCCTCACAAATGGCAGCTCATACTCAACCTCCCTGTGCAGAAAATTGTGTTTAACAGCACAAAAACCTTTTACATTCATTTTATGGTCCTACTATGCCAATCAACCTCTCTGGTCCAGAAAGGGAACAATTTAAACTTGGCATCTCATTGCTCTAGGTAGTAAATTGTTGTTAGAAATTTAAAAAATGTAAATTAAAAAAATTAAAACATTCTTACTTTTCCTTTCTGTTTTTTTTTCTCACTCTTAATATAATCTTTCTTTCCCTTTCTTTATTTTTCTTCCTGTACCTGATTTGACTCTAATTCACCCTATTTCCTTCTGCCATTCCTGTTTCTTTCTCAATCCTTAAATCTCTTTGGTTAAGGAGATAGACTGCTGGTCCCCCATTCACCAAGGTCCCACATGCCTCATTGCCCTTGTCGCACTATTTTCAGCTCGTTCTTTCAGCTCCAAAGAATTTTGAGTTGAAGGTTAGGAAAGTCCAACTATTGGGGCATGCCACGAGATGCCAAGCTCCAGCGAATTATGGGCCTATATGTTGTTCAATTTGCAATGTAATATTTTGGAAACAAAGAAATAGGGGATTTGCCAGACTCATTAGCAATTCTGATAAGTCGTATTTAGTTACAATTGAAATTCTCTTCTGGAATATTCATTTAAAACACACCAGCATTCTACATTTCTGGATGAGGTCACAGAAAGGTCACCTTACAAAAATTGCTGAGTTTTCAACCCATACTTTTCTTTCTTAACCACATTTAGGTCCTGTCTATCCTATTTGAATCACCCTGGGATTACCTCAAGAAGCTCTGGATCCAGACATGAAATCATTTAAACTCTTTTTCCATAAGCATTTGTAATAAGGAATGACAACATCATTCCTAACTACAGATTGTTAAATTCTTACAGGGGCCAGTCTAAAATGGTCTTTTCAGGTCTGGCACACTCCTATTCTCTTATTACCACACTACAAAATAGCTGGAGATTTACTTAAAATCCATATATTGGGCCAGATTTTCCTGTCAAAGTAACAGTGAGGCTAATAGCACTCACCGTTATTTATGCGTAAATGGTACAGCTTCAGGAGAGGGGCACATGCGGGCTTAAATGTGAATATCTAAAAGTTACATCTCTTTGTGCCACTCCGCTATTAGCTTCGCGAAAATGGCATCTAGCAGTCTGACTCACCATTGAAATGCATTGAATAGCTGTTGCTGTACTTGCACAGTAGATATGAACTGAACTCGCCTCAGAAAGTTAAGTCTTGCCATTTCATGTCTAAGTACCCTTCTAGCGCATAAGTGTTCACTACTGCCAGTCAACATCTCTGGCATTGAAAATTAACTATTACAAATGTGAAGTTTCATTCTTTCAGATTTTTTTTTACTTTACCTCTATCTCCTTTTTCCCTCTCAATCCAAACTTTCTTTCCCTATTTATTTCTCTTTCTGTAGCTGATTTGACATTGAATTCATCCACTTTAATTTATACTTCCTTCTCAATCCTTGCGCTGTTAACGTCACTATCCTTCAGTCTGATTGGTTGAGAAGATGCGCAGTTGTTTGCTCGTCTCTCGTTACGATGGTATCAACTCGCTCTTTTGGCAAATTGGCACGCAAAAAATGTAAAACCTGAACATGCAAGGGCAAGTCTAACTAATGGCAGACACTGTTAGATTCACTCCTACAGCTAATTGTGGGTCGTTATTAAAACATTGTATCTGAAGAATATAGGAATAATGATTATAGTATCTCCTCGATCAATCAGATACCAGGACCAGAAACCACTACCTTCAACTTGTCTCTTAACCCTATCAAACCCCAAAACCAGGAGCCAGTCAGATCTCAGAAACATGTAACCAGGGACCAATGAAAGCTGTTTTTGTGACCGAACCTGTGGCGCCATCTCCTTTGGCTCTGGTGCTGTTGCTCCAGCTCTCCCACTTCACTGCTCCAGGCTGGGATTGGAAACAATGCTGAATGACAGCTCCCATCTTTCTTATGAGTATTGACTGAAGCCCCCATACTGGTATCATCATAAGCGTTACATCAATAATTCTTTTTTCAAATGCAGCCTACTTCATATTAGGCAGTGAGGCATAGAGAGAGGTATCAGTGATTTTAAAGAGAAGTATAACCGCTGTCATTATTGCAATGATATTAGGAGAGTGCCACACTTCACAACATCTCCTGGTTCCGCACTTCTCTGCCACATCCTGGTCACAAACGATCTTCAACCATCCTGTATGCTCCCACCCAGCCTCAGACAGGCACCAGCTAACAGCTCATTCCTCTTTTGCCCTTTTCCACGTGTTCAGTTCGAGCTCCAGCTTCCATACTAGCTCCTTTCCAGTCTCAGGAAGGCCTGCGGTCATCCTGTGTGCTGACTCCCATCCTTGACATTCCTGCATTCTTCCGGCTTGAAAGGGAATGAGGGGGAAGGAAGGTGCAAGTTACACACTGGATTAAAAGAAGATGTGGAGCTGAGGGGCCGAGATCTAAAGCTGGGACTTACTACCCTTTAATCTCCTCCCATTGGCCCTGGGCAGCTCTCCTTGGGACCCTGCAGCAATCTGTGCCAAAGAGGGTTCACCTTCCCTCTCAACTTCCTCCAACTGCAGTTATGCTGCTCCCCTGTAGACCTACCAGACAGATGTTATTCTCTGAGCTTTCCTTTCATCAGCAAAAATGATTCTGATGATTCCTGTAGGAAGCTAGCAAGATAATTCACATTTCCGAGTGGGCGAGCTCCCAACCAGAGATGTTTCCTCTGTCCTACTTCTGGTTAGGTTTCCACCCATTTTATCCAGGCTTGTACGTTCCTTTAACTTAACAAACTACTTAGACTACATGCATCCAGGAAAGAAATATGGTCAGCTCTCCCAGAATAGTTTAACAGATTGAATTGTCCACCAAACTGGCTTAAGGCTGTATGTGTTTGACTAAATGACACACTGCAGGATTCACAGCAATACACCAAGGGTTAGCTAATTTAGCCACGCTGCTCCCTGGAGGCCTTAAATAGATATTTTACTTGGATTGATTTTGGACCTTTCAAGGTCTGCTAATGTCTGCAAAGCATTCCAGTGGGATTATATTGCTAAATCAGATATCAATGCTTTTAGGAGCTGTCCGAAGCAGTGACTGTAATGTTGTACTTTTTGGATTTCATAGGACACTTTGAGCATTGTAGCTATATTTTGTAAAACTTGGGGCTGGACTCAACAAAATATGACTATCTAAATGTACTCTTGTAAGGGTTAAAGGTAGTTATTCAGACTGGCAAAAGGTGGGAAGTGGTGTTCCACAAGGATCGGTGCTGGGACCACTGTTGTGCACCCTTTACATAAACAATCTGGACTCAGGAATTGGAAGTATAATTTCAAAACTTGCAGACAACAGCAAATTGGGGGGTGTTAATACAGAGGAGAACTGCGACAAAATACAGGAAGATATTCATAAACTTTCAGAATGAACGTACAAATGAACTTTAATATACATGTGTGAAATGATTCATCTTGGTAGGAAGAATAAGGAGGTCACGTACTCCTTGGAAAATAAGTGTCTAAATGGGGTAGAGGAGCAGATGAGCAGAGGGATCTGGGGGTACACACACATAAATCACTAAAAGTAGCAAAGTTGGTTAATAAGGCTATTTTTTTTAAAGCAAACGAAGCAGTGGGGTTCATTTCTAGAGGGATAGAATTGAAAAACAGTGAAGTTATGTTAAACTTGTATAGAACCTTGGTATAGGGGCACTGGAGAAGGTGTAAAAAAGATTGCGAGAATTGAGAAACTGAGAAGTTATAACTATCAGGAAAGATTGAACGTGCTTTATTGATTGAAAGAACTTGCACTGCACTAGTCTTTTTTATGTCTTAATTTAAGATTTTAGAACAGAATTTTTTGAAAATATTCTGAAAGCACTCAGTCAACCTTTGTTCTGTTTTTCTGGGTGTGTAAAAGTAGCTATACTTAAGTCTAATGTATAAATATATATATTAATGACTCCACTAAGAGATGAGTTTGAATGTCAAAGATTTTCAGGAACAATTCTACGAATAGGTTAAAATGTGTGTGTAACTACTTATCCTGTTATAGATATAACAATCATAATAAATTTAAGACAGAGGGTCTCCTTGTGACCACATTAGCCTAACAACTAGCATACCTATTGTAACTTTGTTTTGATCATGAGCCTTACTGTTGTCTGGCAGGAGTGCATCTTCTTGGCTCTGGGTTTTATTTTGTTGAATATACAGAACAGAAACAGGCCATTCAGTGCAACTAGTCTGAGCTGGTGTTTATACTCCACATGAGTCTCCTCCCATTCAATCTACCTCATTGCAGCCTTTCAGCATTCTGTTCCCTTTTCTCTCATGTACTTATCTCATTTCCTTTTGAAATGATCTTAAGTTTTTTGCTTCAACCACTTCCTGTGGAAGCAAGTTCCACATTCTAACCACTCTCTGAGTAAAAATTTTTATTTATTTCCCTGCTGGATTTATTAGAAACCATCTTCTATTTATGGCATTAGTTTTGGATTCTCCCACAAGTGGAAACATTCTCTCCACATCTATCCTGTCAAACCAATCCATAATTTTAAAGACGTTGATCAGGTCACCTAAGTCTTCACTTTTGTAAAGAAAAAAAGCTCAACCTGTTCAATCTTTCCCAATAGCTGTAATCTCTCAGTTCTGGTACCATCCTTGTAAATCATATTTGCACTTTCTCCAATGCTTCTATGTCCTTTTTATAATATGGAGACCAGAACTGTGCTCAGCACTCATGATCAAGGTCCTGTACAAGTTTAACACAACTTCACTACTTTTGCATTCTATACCCCTAGAAATAAATCCCAGCACTTTATCAGCAATTTTAATTGCTTCGCTAACCTGTGATGCTGCTTTTAATGATTTGACCAAATAAAGTGCATTAAACTCCCAAGTCTTCCCAGATCCAATATTTTTCTAACTTTAAACAAGCTCTCTCACCTTGGAGAGCATTCTTCCTTTCTTGGGACAACCAGTAATGTAACATAGAAAAACAGGTGAATACCTGTTTTTATCTGTATTTAGTCTAAGTTACATTCTCATATATTGCATATTCCAAAGCTGCCACATGGTGATTTTGATAACGGGCCTCCGCCCTCTTGTATGGCTCAGTAATACCCGCCCTCCTGTACAGCTCAGAGACATGGACCATGTAAAGTAGACACCTCAAGTCGCTGGAGAAATACCACCAACACTGTCTCCGCAAGATCCTACAAATCCCCTGGGAGGACAGACACACTAACATTAGCGTCCTTGACCAGGCCAATATCCCCAGCATTGAGGCACTGACCACACTTGATCAGCTCCGCTGGGCAGGCCACATTGTTCGCATGCCAGATACGAGACTCCCAAAGCAAGCGCTCTACTCGGAACTCCTTCACGGCAAATGAGCCAAAGGTGGGCAGAGGAAACATTACAAGGACACCCTGAAAGCCTCCCTGATAAAGTGCAACATCCCCACTGACACCTGGGTGTCCCTGGCCAAAGACCGCCCTAAGTGGAGGAAGTGCATCCAAGAGGGCGCTGAGCACATCGAGTCTCATCGCCGAGTGCATGCAGAAATCAAGCACAGATAGCGGAAAGAGCATCCAGCAAATCTGTCCCATCCTCCCTTACCCTCACGACTATCTGTCCCACCAATGTCTGGGACTGTGGCTCTCGTACTGGACTGTTCAGCCACCAAAGGACTCATTTTAAGTGTAGAAGGAAGTCTTCCTCGATTCCGAGGGACTGCCTATGATGATGATGATAACGGGCCTTTAATTCTGGACAGAAACAGACATTCTCCCATTTAGTTTGTTTTAAAAGAAATTTCTCCCAACCTCCAGTCCCACCCCTTCCACCCCGGATCGTTGGAAGCAGAAACATTTTACTGCAGAAAAATAGAACAGAATATTGCTGTTTAAATATTAACATATTGATAACTTCTCTTTAAAATTTTGAATAAAACAGTTAAAAAGTATGTGCGTGAGGAGAGGACATGATATCATCAAGTTGAAAAACTGGAAGAGAACAACAGCTGGCACTTCTGTCCTTATCGAGATGGGGCCATTTGCCTTTCCAAATAATCTCCTTTGCATTTCATCTTTCATTCTCTTCCATTACTTTGTGGCTCTGATTCTGGCTGAGGTTCTCATCAGCCACATCCAAAGCTGAAGAACAAAAAGCAAACATGCCATTTGAATCCTAGATGGAAAGAATACTGAAAGTTGCACTGTAACAAATGTCTTTCTGCATTGATCCCAAAGGCTATACTTTTTACTTAGCATTCAGAAACTTATAGGGAAATATAAATCCTTGTCATGTTAGCTGTACAGTTCACCCAACCCCGAAGATCACATCCCTTTCTTCCTCGAAAAAATATCAATGCATATTTCAATGCACACTTTTTTTCTTTCTCCCTATTTATGACTCTTGTGAACCATATCTTGTGAGAATCTGTATTCTGAAAATTACTTTGAGCAAGGTTATACAAACATTTAATGAGTTTGTACTCAATTCCTTTCTCCGCTATTATAATGTGGGCATCAACTTATTAAATAAATGAGTTAACGCCTTTGTTAAAATAGCAGAGAGGAAATTGACAGAAGTGTGTTAGGTGTTTGTACGATAATATCATTCACAGTAACTTTCAATATATCTGTTGGCTGGTTTTATAACTGAAAATTGTTCTCATAATTGTAGTTATTCATTCACGGGATGTGGGTGTCACTGGCAAGGCCAGCATTTATTGCCCATCCCTACTTTCCCTTGAGAAGGTGGTGAGCCATCTTCTTGAACTGCTGCAGTCCATGTGGTGAAGGTACTTCCACAGTGCTCTTAGGTTGGGAGTTGCAGCATTTTGACCCAGCGACTATGAAGGAACGGCAATATATTTCCAAGTCAGGATGGTGTGTGACTTGGAGGAGGTGGTGTTCCCATGTGCCTGCTGCCCTTGTCCTTCTAGGTGGTAGAGGTCGCGTATTTGGGAGATGCTGTCAAAGAAGCCTTGGCGAGTTGCTGCAGTGCATCTTGTAGAGGGAATGAATGTTTAAGATGGTGGATCAGGTGCCAATCATTGGGCTGCTTTGTCCTGAATGGTGTCGAGCTTCTTCAATGCTGTTGATGCTGCACTCATCCAAGCAAGTGGAGAGTATTCCATCACACACCTGACTTGTGGCTTGTAGATGGTGGAAAGGCTTTCGGGAGTCAGGAGTTAAGACACTCACTGCAGAAGACCCAGCCTCTGACCTGCTCTTGTTGCCACAGTATTTATGTGGCTGGTCCAGTTAAGCTTCTGGTTAATGGTGAGCCCCCGGGATTTTGATGGTGGGAGATTCGATGCTGGTAATACCGTTAATTACTGTCTTTTAAAGAGCTATATTTGTTATTTATACTGTTGGGTTCGGTAACATTGCTTCCTGCCTGGAAAATGGTTTCCTTCTTGTACCTGCCTGTGAATTACAAAATGTATTTTACAGTGAATTCATCATAATTGCCTCTCACAGCTTTCAATCAGTGTAATTTTAGACAACTTTTAACTGTCATTACATCTTTACTGAAACCATGGGGTCTATTTTTGCACAGAATAATAGACGGCTGGACATAGCAAGGCTGTAATGTAATCGTGGAGTTTAGATGATGCCCTTAAACTATTCAAGTTTCACAGTCAGTGGTTTGTAGGGTCATGTAAAACTTACAATCAAGCTGCAGCCTCTATAATTGTATGTCTTGTGATGCTGAACTAATCTCCTGTGTGGCAGAATAGAGTGAACTCAGCTCAGTCGGCTGGCTTGTCCGGTACTCAGCAAGAGATCAACCCAACTAATCGGGAAAGACACCTGAATTATGTCTGCAGTGGCCACAAAGAGGGTCATTTTCAGCTTTACGGTCTGAGTGGTGACTGAGCAGAGCAGATCGCATGCATGTTGTAGAACTCACTTGATATTTCACCCATTGAAATCACCGCTTATGTGACCAAGTTGAAAATGACCCTATTGTATCCACTCAGATACTACTTAAGTTCATTTTAGAGATTTTTTGTATATGTCCAGAGTGGAGTTCTTAAATGGGTTTTTTCACTGTTTGGATTATGCTATAAATAGGTTGGAAATTATGGACTGGTTTTGGAATAGAGGAAAATTAAGAAATGCAACTAACACAAGGCCATATTCAATGGTACAAACCAAACTCATTTTCTACACTGTTCTTCCCTAATCTGATCAATATTGGCCAGGTAGTCTAATCTTGTTCATCTAATCTCTCTTTAAAAATGCTGGAAAGTGTATTTCATGAGCTTCTTTACCGAGATTCAACGAAAGCACTTTTCCTGATAATCTGCTCCTTCCATCTCTGATTCCATTTTAAATTCAAATACTGATTGTCACATGAAACATAAAGGGAAGACTTTAACTTTCTCTGCAGGTGGAACAGGAGTTGAAATGAAAGCGGTAAATTTACTTCTCTGTTTCCGTCCCATGTCTGGGCAGCTGAGACAATCACTTTCATAGTGCTCAACAAAAATATATTCAAGTGAAAAAGAGGGGCGGTAAGAGAAGAGATAACCAGCCGTGGATAACCAAGGAAATAAAGGAGAGTATCAAATTAAAAACCAATGCGTATAAGGTGGCCAAGGTTAGTGGGAAAATAGAAGATTGGGAAAATTTTAAACGACAGCAAAGAATGACTAAGAAAGCAATAAAGAAAGGAAATATAGATTACGAAGGTAAACTTGCGCAAAACATAAAAACGGATAGTAAAAGCTTTTACAGATATATAAAACGGAAAAGAGTGACTAAAGTAAATGTTGGTCCCTTAGAAGATGAGAAGGAGGATTTAATAATGGAAAATGTGGAAATGGCTGAGACTTTAAACAATTATTTTGCTTCGGTCTTCACAGTGGAAGACACAAAAACCATGTCAAAAATTGCTGGTCACAGGAATGTGGGAAGGAAGGACCTTGAGACAATCACTATCACTAGGGGGGTAGTGCTGGACAGGCTAATGGGATTCAAGGTAGACAAGTCCCCTTGTCCTGATGAAATGCATCCCAGGGTATTAAAAGAGATGGCGGAAGTTATAGCAGATGCATTCGTTATAATCTACCAAAATTCTCTGGACTCTGGGGAGGTACCAGCGGATTGGAAAGCAGCTAATGTAATGCCTCTGTTTAAAAAAGAGGGCAGACAAAAGGCAGGTAACTATAGGCTGGTTAGTTTAACATCTGTAGTGGGGAAAATGCTTGAAACTATCATTAAGGAAGAAAAAGCGGGACATCTAGATAGGAATAGTGCAATCAAGCAGGCGCAGCATGGATTCATGAAGGGGAAATCATGTTTAACTAATTTACTGGAATTCTTTGAGGATATAACAAGCATGGTGGATAGAGGTGTACTGATGGATGTGGTGTATTTAGATTTTCAAAAGGCATTCGATAAGGTGCCACACAAAAGGTTACTGCAGAAGATAAAGATACGCGGAGTCAGAGGAAATATATTAGCATGGATAGAGAATTGGCTGGCGAACAGAAAGCAGAGAGTCGGGATAAATGGGTCCTTTTCGGGTTGGAAATCGGTGGTTAGTGGTGTGTCACAGGGATCAGTGCTGGGACCACAACTGTTTACAATATACATAGATGACCTGGAAGAGGGGACAGAGTGTAGTGTAACAAAATTTGCAGATGACACAAAGATTAGTGGGAAAGCGGGTTGTATAGAGGACACAGAAAGGCTGCAAAGAGATTTGGATAGGTTAAGCGAATGGGCTAAGGTTTGGCAGATGGAAT
Source organism: Pristiophorus japonicus (assembly GCF_044704955.1). Classification (NCBI taxonomy): domain Eukaryota; kingdom Metazoa; phylum Chordata; class Chondrichthyes; family Pristiophoridae; genus Pristiophorus; species Pristiophorus japonicus. Next base: position 96,429,762 of record NC_091980.1, read on the forward strand.
ACAATGTCGGAAACTGTGAGGTCATCCACCTTGGGAAAAAAAACAGTAAAAGGGAATATTATTTGAATGGGGAGAAATTACAACATGCTGCGGTGCAGAGGGACCTGGGGGTCCTTGTGCATGAAACTCTTTTTGAGTTTACCTGAAAAAAAACATAAACATTAAACCGTGCCACCCGCCCTGGATGACACAGCAGACATTTTCAAGGCCCTTTTTTTCTTTTTTTTTGTTTTTTTTTTGGGCGCTAAAATCACATTTTTTCCAGTGCCCCCTATAAAAGGGGAGGGGGACACTAAAAGCACCGGCAATTAAAACAAATTAAACTTTAAAACGTAAAATCAAATTAAAATTTGGTTGCCGGGCGTGATGATGCACTCCAGTCCCTCCGGTGCCCACCTCTCGCGGAAGGCCGCGAGCGTACCGGTGGACACCGCGTGCTCCATCTCCAAGGACACCCTGGACCGGATGTAAGAGCGGAAGAGAGGCAGGCAGTCAGGTTGAACGACCCCCTCGACCGCCCGCTGCCTGGACCGGCTGATGGTCCTTGTGCATGAATCCCAAAAAGTTAGTTTGCAGGTGCAGCAGGTAATCAGGAAGGCGAATGGAATGTTGGCCTTCATTGTGAGAGGGATGGAGTACAAAAGCAAGGAGGTCCTTCTGCAACTGTACAGGGTATTGGTGAGGCCGCACCTGGAGTACTGCGTGCAGTTTTGGTCACCTTACATAAGGAAGGATATATTAGCTTTGGAGGGGGTACAGAGACGATTCACGAGGCTGATTCCGGAGATGAGGGGGTTACCTTATGATGATAGATTGAGTAGACTGGGTCTTTACTCCTTGGAGTTCAGAAGGATGAGGGGTGATCTTATAGAAACATTTAAAATAATGAAAGGGATAGACAAGATAGAGGCAGAGAGGTTGTTTCCACTGGTCGGGGAGACTAGAACTAGGGGGCACAGCCTCAAAATACGGGGGAGCCAATTTAAAACCGAGTTGAGAAGGAATTTCTTCTCCCAGAGGGTTGTGAATCTGTGGAATTCTCTGCCCAAGGAAGCAGTTGAGGCTAGCTCATTGAATGTATTCAAGTCACAGATAGATAGATTTTTAACCAATAAGGGAATTAAGGGTTATGGGGAGCGGGCGGGTAAGTGGAGCTGAGTCCACAGACAGATCAGCCATGATCTTGTTGAATGGCGGAGCAGGCTCGAGGGGCTAGATGGCCTACTCCTGTTTCTAATTCTTATGTTCTTACTTCATAAACATACGCAAATTGGGGTCTTATCATTTAGAAAGGACCCTGAAGCCATTTTAACAGCCTATTGAATATAACCTCCACTGTGGGAACTCTGGCGTGCTCCTCTCGGTCTTGTAAAGTATGTTTGGGCCTTTGCATCGCTCTCGGGCGATCCCCTTCTACATTTAAAAAACCATCCCAAACCACTGCCCCTACCCGATGACTTACCTGAATCCGAGCCGGACTGAATGCCTGTTTCAGGCAGCAGATCGCCCGCTGAATTTGAATGAGGCTCGGCTATTAAAATGGACTGGGCCTTTCGTCGCACCTCCCAAACGGTCGTTCTGTCCTGGAGCTAAAATTGCCCCTAAAGATTATACTGAGCAAGTACATTTTCATAATTTTTATTGAATCAGTCTCTTGTAAAAGGTCCAGTTTTATATTACATTTTCACTGTGAACTCCCTATTTGAATCATACAGTTCTTGATGGACATTTTCCTTAGTTATAAAAGTAAACTGTATGATATGAGAATTTATGTGGAACCTAGTTATTATTATCAGTAATTATTAATCAGATGTTTGTATATTAAGGCAAATATTATTACCAGAATCTTTCAAAACTATAAAATTATTAAAATCTGCAAACTTTCCTTTAAAAATCAGATTATTTGCTCATATTTGTCTCATGGTTGTTTGTAGGACATTCCTTGCATAGAATGATTGATATAAAATTCCCTACATAATAATAACACTGCACTTGAAAGTAATTAATTGTGTGAAGTAACTGGAGATGTTTTGACATAATAAAATATTATATAAATGCAAATGCTATCATTGTACATCACCTTACCATTTATACAGAGCTAAGAGGACTTAATTATGAGGGAAATCTCACTGAAAAATCTATGACCTCGTCAATTTCGAGAGTTTAGTCAGTCAGTTTTCCATAGTTAGGTGGGTGTCCCTTTCCTGACGGTGGATTACTTCATCTGGATAATAAAAAGAAAATGGCATCTGCCTTTTCTAAATGGTCTGGAGTTTGAAATGCTGAAACCATGGCATGAAAAAGAAGAGACCATTTAACCTGTTGAGCCTGCTTCTTTCAATAAAACAACATACAGTGCACTCTGTCATATACCTTCCTCGGTTAGATGGTGGTGTAGGAGAGATGAAACCTTCAAGAAAAGATCTTTGAAACTGTAATGTCTGTAAGCTTGTAATGTTTGTAGCGCCACACTGTGGATGTGGACGTATTGTGTACTGCACCTGCAGAGTTAATAAATAAACCGAACCAGGCAGATTCCGGAGGCTTCCGAGAGAGCTGCCTGCCATGTTAGGAGCAAAGATATTACATTTGGCGGCGAGATAGGATTTTTCGGATGATTTAAAGTTTAAATTTTGTTGGTGAAGGATTCAGCCAGCCAACGGGGAGACTTTGAAAGTTTCTGTCTTTGGAAAAAGCTACAAAATCCGAGGTAAAATACAGCACACGGTGTGAACAGCTGGAGATTAAAATGGCAGGTGCAATCGGACATTTGGGGGAAATATAGACACGACCGGGACCATCTTAAAGCGTATGTGGATCGGCTAGAAATGTATTTCACTGCAAATAACATAATCGAAGTTCCAGACAATGCAGTCCAGAACCAGGCTGTGTTGGAACTTAAGAAAGCGATCTTCTTATTGGAGGCGGGTCCAACATTGTACGAAACCCTTGTAAATCTGCTTGTGCCTGATGAGCCAAAGGACATAACGCTTAAAGAGATTTTAACGAAGCTGGAACAGCACTTCATCCCGAAACCGTTAGAAATTGCTGAAAGTTATCGTTTCAGGATTCAGAATCAAAAGGCTGATGAATGTATCAGTGATTACATCGTAGCATTAAAAAAGCTATCGATGCACTGTAATTTCGGAAACTTTCAAAACCGAGCATTACAGAATCGTTTTGTTTGTGGGGTGAAAAATGATGCGATCAGAAGGAAGTTATTGACGACGGATGACTTGACTTTTGAGATTGCTTGTCAGACAGCGAGGTCGATGGGCATGGCCAAACAATATTCCCGAGAATTAAATAATAATTACGGTTGTCAGTCAACTGAGGTAAATCACCTGCAGGTTCAAAGTAAAAGACGGTGGGGGCCCGAAGTCTCAGAAAATGGAAATTCTAACAGAGCGTCAAAGTCGTGCTATAGGTGCCTGGGACAACACATTGCTCAAAGTTGTCCATACGTGAAGGCAGAGTGTTTCTTCTGCAGAAAGACTGGGTATCTTGCAAAGACATGCCGACTGAAGGGTAAACTAGCTTCCAAAGCTATAAGTCCAGCGTTCAAAGCTATGAATAGAAATCCCAAGAGACTACATAGCATGGAAGAACAACAACAGGACGAGGAGATGTTAGAGTTACACGTCATCAGGTGCACGAGGTTAACGGACAGCGATTCGGAAAGCATCAAAATCCACATAGATGTTGCGGGATTCAAGATACCAATGGAAATTGATACGGGTGCATCCGTGAGTGTAGTACCGGAGACGCTGTACCTCGACAAATTGCGTGATTTACAACTGGAGAAATCCAAGATAGAGCTGCGAGGCTACTCGGGAGAGAAAATTCCTGTGGTAGGTTGTATCACTGTACCGCTGAATTATAAAGATAAATTTCAGAACTTGCCTCTAATAGTAGTGAAAGGAGACAGTCTGTCTTACTAGGAAGAAATTGGTTGAGCTCACTGAAGCTGGATTGGAGTAAGATTTTCTGTGTGGAAGCGAGAGTTTCATCAACGGATGAGGTTATCAAGAAGTATCCGAAGGTGTTCTGCGAAATGGGCAGTCCGATCCAAGGCTTCAAGGCGAGTGTCAGGGTACAGAAGGACGCTAGATTGGTTTACTACAAGCCACGTTCCGTACCATATACACTCAAGGAGAAAGTTGAGCAAGAACTCAAAAGACTAGAGACTGAGAACATTATTTGTAAGATAGATCGATGTAATTGGGCTACACCCATTGTTGTTGTACCTAAGTCCGATGGTAAGGTAAGATTGTGCAGTGAATATAAAGTAACTGCAAACCAGGTTCTAGAGGGTAATGTCCCCAATACATTGCCGAATATAGAAGATTTGTTCACAACACTGACAGGTGGTCAGATCTTCTCAAAACTGGATCTTACGAATGCCTACTTACAGCTTGAACTAGATGAGGAGTCCAAGTCATGTTTGACTATAAATACTCATCTAGGCCTATATCAATTTAATAAGCTACCGTTCGGAGTGTCTTCTGCCCTGCCATATTCCAAGGGGCGATGAGCCAGATTTTGCAAGGTATTAAAGGGGTAGTATGTTATTTGGATGACATACTAATTTCAGTACCAAATAGGCAAATTCATAATATATTGAATGAAGTCCTCAAACTAGAGAAGCACAGAGTACGAGTGTCTGCTCGTAAGTGTGAGTTATTTAAAAACTCAGTGGAGTACTTGGGGTACAGAGTAGACAAAGATGGTTTACATCCAACCATGGAAAAATTGGATGCAATTAGAAATGCACCCACTCCCAGGAATGTCACTGAACTTTGTTCATTCTTGGGTCTTTTGAACTATTATGGGAAGTTCCTACCAAATTTGGCTGAGTATTACATCCACTGAATGAACTTTTGAAAAAACAAGTCCATTGGAAGTAGTCAAAAGAATGCGATACAGCATTCAAGGAGTGTAAAAGCAAATTGGTAGGGAGCACTATGTTAGTTCACTATGACATATCTAAGAAGATTAAGCTAGCATGTGATGCCTCTCCGTATGAGTTGGGGCAGTGATCTCTCATGTATCACGTAGTGGGGAGGAGAGACCAATTGCTTTTGCTTCACGCACTCTCAGTGCCAGTGAGAGTAATTATGCGCAAATTAAAAGGGAAGCTTTGGCATTAATTTTTGGGGTCAAGAAGCTTCACAAATATTTGTACGGTCATAAGTTTACCATCGTTACAGGCCATAAGCCCCTAACAGCAATCCTTCATCCAAAGTCCCCAGTTCTAATATTAGCTGCAGCCCGAATGCAGAGATGAGCTTTGATTTTGTCAGCATATATATGATATTGAATACAGACGATCAGCTGATCACAGTAATGCTGATGCAATGTCTAGATTGCCTTCCCCATCACAAGTTACACCCAATAGGGAAGAAGTGTTTTATTTTTCATACATGGATGAACGGCCAATCACAGCTGAAGAGATTGGTAGAGCAACCAAACGTGACCCAGTGATGTCAAAGGTGTATGAGTATATTGCAAATGGATGGCCAAGCCAGGTAACAGACAAAGATACACATCCATTCTTCATTTGTAGGAATAAATTATCAGTCGATAAAGATTGTATCATGTGGGGTGCAAGAGTGGTTATACCAAATAAATTCAGATCCAATTTATTAGGAGACCTCCATGACCATCACCTGGGAATGTGCTTGACCAAGAGTTTTGCATACAGTTATTTATGATGGCCAGGTCATGATAAAGATATAGAGTACATCATGAGTCAGTGTACGACATGTCAATCGGTAAGCAAGCAACCACCACCAGTACCATTACAGCCATGTAAATGGCCTCCCAGGATGTGGCAAAGGCTACATACTGATTTTGCTGAGTTAGAAGGACAACAATTGTTCTTTGTGATTGATAGCCATTCGAAGTGGGTTGAGGTGTTTCCAATGTGGAAAATAACAACAATTAAAACATTGGACATTTTACAAAAATTATTTTCTTCATTTGGCCTCCCTGAAAAGATTGTTTCGGATAATGGACCACAATTTCATTCAGAAGAATTTGCACAATTCATGAGCAAAAATGGTGTGAAACATACCAAGGTTCCACCATACCATCCTGCTTTGAATGGTGCAGCAGAGCACACTGTACAAATTGTAAAACGTGCCCTCATAAAACAAATGTTAGATCCAAATCCAAGGAAATGACAGTTGTCGTTGGATCACAAATTGGCTAATTTTTTGATTACATATCGAAATACTCCTCATACAACTACTGGTAGAACACCAGCAAAGTTGTTTCTCAAACGACAGCCACGAACCAGATTCTCGTTGTTAAACCCAAATTTGACACAGTACATAGAAGAGGCACAATTAAGACAAAAAGAGAATCATGATAAAGGTAGAGTCAAAGAGTGAAGTATGAAATTAAACCAGAAGATGAGAGTGAAGAACCATCACCATAAATGGTTAAAGTGGTTACTAGGAAGAGCGGTGAAGATATGTGGTCCTTGCACATATTTGGTAAAGATGTTTGATAATGGACAGGTTAGGTTTGTTCATATTGATCATATTTTATCTACAGACATGGAAGGAGTTGAAGATGGGAATGATTCAATTATTTCTGACTCATCAGATAGTTTTGATACAGCAGTAGCAAATCCTAAATCCAATGCACTGGAAACAAAGTCAGGAGAGAATCAGAATGAAAGTCTTGAGTCCAAGTCAGGAAAACAAAGAGCCTGAGGTTAGTGAGTTCAAATGAAAATCAAGGAAATTCCGTGGAGGAAAACGTTCCTCAGGATGAGCCTCGAATGAGTTTAGATTCGACACCATGTTTGGAAGGTTCTGTTCGAGAGCGAAGGTATCCTCTTCGAAACAGAAAACCAGTGGTAAAGTTAAATTTGTAAATATGGGGGGAGAAAAAGTATATCCTGTGTTATGTATAAACATGAAAGTTATGTATGATGTTTGTTACAATAACTTCTTCATTAAGGAGTGAGAAGTGTAATGTCTGTAAGCTTGTAATGTTTGCAGCTCCACACTGGATGTGGACGTATTGTATACTGCAACTGCAGAGTTAATAAATAAACAGAACCAGGCAGATTCCGGAGGCTTCCGAGAGAGCTGCCTGCCATGTTCGGAGCTATGTTTGCTGTGCTCTGTGAAGATATCACAGAAACCTTTTCCTAACCTCAGCAAAAATTCCAGGATTATCAATCTAACATATTATTTTACTATGGCAGGTTGCATTCAATAGATGGCATTTCCATGATCCCATTAGGAGTGGAATAGTGCTTCATTGGGCCCAAGTTTCCACAAGAAAAAAAACGGGCGCCCCTCCGAGCTGGGCGCCCGTTTTTCGCGCCTAAAACGGCGCCTAAAAAAATCCTCGGTATTCTCCACCGACTTACAGGTCCTGTGGCCCTCGGCGCAGCCAGCACGAGCTGTGGGGGGGGCGGAGCCAGGTCCCGGCGCTGAAAACAGTGCCGGGACCTCTGCACATGCGCGCTACAGTGGGCACGCAAGTGCAGTAGCTCCAGGCGCCGAACTGTGTGGGAGGGGCCCGAAGCACACAGCCCCTAGCCCTGGCCCAATGGCCTCACTGGGGCTGCGTGAATGAGGCTCCTCCCACGGCCAGCTCCTGCCCCCCGCCGACCAGACCCGACCCGACACCGCACTCCCCCCCGCCCCGACCCGACACCGCACTCCCCCCCGCCCCGACCCGACACCCGCTCCCCCCCCCGCCCCGACCCGAGACCCGCTCCCCCCCCTCCGCCCCGACCCGACACCCGACACCCGCTCCCCCCCCGCCCCGACCCGAGACCCGCTCCCCCACCCCCGCCCTGACCCGAGGCCCGCTCCCCCCCCAACCCGACACCCGACCCGACACCCGCTCCCCCCCCCCGCCCCGACCCGACACCCGACACCCGCTCCCCCCCCCGCCCCGACCCGAGACCCGCTCCCCCACCCCCGCCCTGACCCGAGGCCCGCTCCCCCCCCCCAACCCGACTCCCGACCCGACACCCGCTCCCCCCCCCCCGCCCCGACCCGACACCCGACACCCGCTCCCCCCCCCGCCCCGACCCGAGACCCGCTCCCCCCCCCCGCCCTGACCCGAGGCCCGCTCCCCCCCCCCAACCCGACACCCGACCCGACACCCGCTCCCCCCCCCGCCCCGACCCGACACCCGACACCCGCTCCCCCCCCCGCCCCGACCCGAGACCCGCTCCCCCCCCCCGCCCTGACCCGAGGCCCGCTCCCCCCCCCAACCCGACACCCGACCCGACACCCGACACCCGCTCCCCCCCCCGCCCCGACCCGAGACCCGCTCCCCCCCCCCCGCCCTGACCCGAGGCCCGCTCCCCCCACCCGCCCCGACACCCGCTCCCCCCCCGTCCCGACCCGAGACCCGCTCCCCCCCGAACCGACACCCACTCCCCCCCCGCCTCGACACCCGCTCCCCCCCCGCCCCGACACCCGCTCCCCCCCCGCCCCGAGACCCGCTCCCCCCCGACCCGACACCCGCTCCCTCCCCCCCCGACCCGACACCCGCTCCCCCCCCGACCCGACACCCGCTCCCCCCACCCGACCCGACACCCGCTCCCCCCACCCGACCCGACACCCGCTCCCCCCCCGCCCCGAGACCCGCTCCCCCCCGACCCGACACCCGCTCCCCCCACCCGACCCGACACCCGCTCCCCCCCGACCCGACACCCGCTCCCCCCACCCGACCCGACACCCGCTCCCCCCCCGACCCGACACCCGCACCCCTCCACCCCCCGACCCGACACCCGCTCCCTCCCCCCGACCCGACACCCGCTCCCCCTCCCCCCCGACCCGACACCCGCTCCTGTTCCCCGACACCCCCCTCTCTTCCCCGAGCCCCCCCTCTCTTCCCCGACCCCCCCTCTCTTCCCCGACCCCCCCCTCTCTTCCCCCCTCCCCTCTCCCGCTCCCTCTCCCTCCCCTCTCCCTCTCCCTCTCCCTCCCTCCCTCTCTCCCCTCCCTCTCTCCCCTCTCTCCCTCCCTCTCTCTCTCCCTCCCTCTCTCGCTCAGCGGCACGAACAGCTGCAGAATTCTCCCTGGCTGAAGCACTTTCACACAGGTAGGAAGATGGTTTATTTAATCTTTTCTTGGCTTATAAATGTTTATTCAGTTTGGATTTATTTGTATAATATTTGTAGAAGTATAAATAAGGATTTTTGTCGAATTTAATGACTTCCCTTCCCCCCCCCCCACCTCGTTCTGGACGCCTAATTTGTAACCTGCGCCTGATTTTTTAATGTGTAGAACAGGTTTTTTCAGTTCTACAAAAATTTTCACTGGCGCCATTCTACTTTAGTTTGGAGTACATTTTCACTGTGGAAACTTTCAAATCCGGTGTCAGTGGCCGGACACGCCCCCTTTTGAAGAAAAAATTCTGTTCTAAATTAGAACTGTTCTACCTGACTAGAACTGCATAAAAAAAAATGTGGAGAATTGCGATTTCTAAAATAGTCCGTTCTCCACCAGTTGCTCCTAAAAATCAGGCGCGAATCATGTGGAAACTTGGGCCCATAGAGTGTTCATCTTCATCTATGTCTATACTTCACCATCTGTTCTTCAACTCATTTTTCAGAGAATTGATCAGCATCAAAGATATCAGAACCTAAAAGGGGTGGCGATTATTGAAACAGACAGTGGAATCTGGAAACATTAGAAATATTTGTAAAGAGACTACTGATATTTCTGATCTTTGCCACAGACTGCTACATTTTATAAATCAATTTGGTGTGTCGGTTCGCCTAAAATTGACAGCTCAAAATATATACACGATAGATACATATAAGAAAGCCAGGTAACCAGGGAGGGAGAGGGTCAGTAGGAATGTGTTTATGTGTGTGTGTGCTAGGCCCATGCAGCAGAGCCTGGTTTCCAAGCGTCTTGGATCCTCTTGCCATTGGACTAAAACCTGTCATAGAAATGTAGAAACATAGAAAATAGGTGCAGGAGTAGGCCATTCGGCCCTTCGAGCCTGCACCGCCATTCAATGAGTTCATGCCTGAACGTGCAACTTCAGTACCCCATCCCTGCTTTCTCGCCATACCCCTTGATCCCCCTAGTAGTAAGGACTGTATCGAACTCCTTTTTGAATATATTTAGTGAATTGGCCTCAACAACTTTCTGTGGTAGAGAATTCCACAGGTTCACCACTTTCTGGGTGAAGAAGTTTCTCCTCATCTCGGTCCTAAATGGCTTACCCCTTATCCTTAGATTGTGACCCCTGGTTCTGGGCTTCCCCAACATTGGGAACATTCTTCCTGCATCTAACCTGTCCAAACCAGTTAGAATTTTAAACATTTCTATGAGATCCCCTCTCATTCTTCTGAACTCCAGTGAATACAAGCCCAGTTGATCCAGTCTTTCTTGATATGTCAGTCCCGCCATGCCGGGAATCAGTCTGGTGAACCTTCGCTGCACTCCGTCAATAGCAAGAATGTCCTTCCTCAAGTTAGGAGACCAAAACTGAACACAATACTCCAGGTGTGGCCTCACCAAGGTACAACTGTAGTAACACCTCCCTGCCCCTGTACTCAAATCCCCTCGCTATGAAGGCCAACATGCCATTTGCTTTCTTAACCGCCTGTTGTACCTGCATGCCAACCTTCAATGACTGATGTACCATGACACCCAGGTCTCGTTGCACCTCCCTTTTTCCTAATCTGTCACCATTCAGATAATAGTCTGTCTCTCTGTTTTTACCACCAAAGTGGATAACCTCACATTTATCCACATTATACTGCACCTGCCATGCATTTGCCCACTCACCTAACCTATCCAAGTCACTCTGCAGCCTCATAGCATCCTCCTCGCAGCTCACATGCCACCCAACTTGGTGTCATCCGCAAATTTGGAGATACTACATTTAATCCCCTCGTCTAAATCATTAATGTACAATGTAAACAGCTGGGGACCCAGCACAGAACCTTGCGGTACCCCACTAGTCACTGCCTGCCATTCTGAAAAGTACCCATTTACTCCTACTCTTTGCTACCTGTCTGCCAACCAGTTCTCAATCCACGTCAGCACACTACCCCCAATCCCATGTGCTGTAACTTTTCACATTAATCTCTTGCGTGTGACCTTGTTGAAAGCCTTCTGAAAGTCCAAATACACCACATCAACTGGTTCTCCCTTGTCCACTCTACTGGAAACATCCTCAAAAAATTGCAGAAGATTTGTCAAGCTTGATTTCCCTTTCACAAATCCATGCTGACTTGGGCCTATCATGTCACCTCTTTCCAAATGCGCTGCTATGACATCCTTAATAATTGATTCCATTGTTTTGCCCACTACCGATGTCAGGCTGACCGGTCTATAATTCCCTGTTTTCTCTCTCCCTCCTTTTTTAAAAAGTGGGGTTACATTGGCTACCCTCCACTCCATAGGAACTGATCCAGAGTCTATGGAATGTTGGAAAATGACTGTCAATGCATCCGCTATTTCCAAGGCCACCTCCTTAAGTATTCTGCGAAGCAGTCCATCAGGCCCTTGAGATTTATTTGCCTTCAATCCCATCAATTTTCCCAACACAATTTCCCGACTAATAAGGATTTCCCTCAGTTCCTCCTCCTTACTAGACCCTCTGACCCCTTTTATATCCGGAAGGTTGTTTGTGTCCTCCTTAGTGAATACCAAACCAAAGTAGTTGTTCAATTGGTCTGCCATTTCTTTGTTCCCCGTTATGACTTCCCCTGATTCTGACTGCAGGGGACCTACGTTTGTCTTTACTAACCTTTTTCTCTTTACATATCTGGAGAAGCTTTTGCAATCCGTCTTAATGTTCCCTGCAAGCTTCCTCTTGTACTCTATTTTCCCTGCCCTAAGTAAACCCTTCGTCCTCCTCTGCTGAGTTCTGAATTTCACCCAGTCCCCGGGTTCGCTGCTATTTCTGGACAATTTGTATGCCACTTCCTTGGCTTTAATACTATCCCTGATTTCCCTTGATAGCCACGGTTGAGTCACCTTCCCTTTTTTATTTTTACGCCAGACAGGGATGGACAATTGTTGTTATTCATCCATGCAGTCTCTAAATGTCTGCCATTGCCCATCCACTGTCAACCCCTTAAGTATCATTCGCCAATCTATTCTAGCCAATTCACGCTTCATACCTTCAAAGTTACTCTTCTTTAAGTTCTGGACCATGGTCTCTGAATTAACTGTTTCATTCTCCATCCGAATGTAGAATTCCACTATATTATGGTCACTCTTCCCCAAGGGGCCTCGCACAACAAGATTGCTCATTAATCCTCTCTCATTACACAACATCCAGTCTAAGATGGCCTCCCCCCTAATTGGTTCCTCGACATATTGGTCTAGAAAACTATCCCTTATGCACTCCAGGAAATCCTCCTCCACCGTATTGCTTCCAGTTTGGTTAGCCCAATCTAAATGCATATTAAATTCACACATGATAACTGCTGCACCTTTATGGCATGCATCCCTAATTTCCTGTTTGATGTCCTCCCCAACATCACTACTACTGTTTGGAGGTCTGTACACAACTCCCACTAACGTTTTTTGCCCTTTGGTGTTCTGCAGCTCTACCCATATAAATTCCACATCATCCAAGCTAATGTCCTTCCTAACTATAGCATTAATCTCCTCTTTAACCAGGAATGCTACCCACCTCCTTTTCCTTTTATTCTATCCTTCCTGAATGTTGAATAACCTTGGATGTTGAGTTCCCAGCCCTGATCATTCTGCAGCCACGTCTCTGTAATAGAAACATAGAAAATAGGTGCAGGAGTAGGCCATTTGGCCCTCCGAGCCTGCACCGCCATTCAATGAGTTCATGGCTGAACATGCAATTGCAGTACCCCATTTCTGCTTTCTCGCCATATCCCTTGATCCCCCTAATAGTAAGGATTACATCTAACTCCTTTTTGAATATATTTAGTGAATTGGCCTCAACAACTTTCTGTGGTAGAGAATTCCACAGGTTCACCACTCTCTGGGTGAAGAAGTTTCTCCTCATCTCGATCCTAAACGGCTTACCCCTTATCCTTAGACTATGACCTCTGGTTCTGGACTTCCCCAACATTGGGAACATTCTCCCTGCATCTAACCTGTGTAAACCCGTCAGAATTTTAAACGTTTCTATGAGATCCCCTCTCATTCTTCTGAACTCTAGTGAATACAAGCCCAGTCTTTCTTATATCAGTCCTGCCATCCCAGGAATCATTCTGGTGAACCTTCGCTGCACTCCCTCAATAACAAGAATGTCCTTCCTCAAGTTAGGAGACCAAAACTGCACACAATACTCCAGGTGTGGCCTCACCAAGGCCCTGTCCAACTGTAGTAACACCTCCCCAAGGGGCCTCGCACAATAATCCCAATCACATCATATTTGTTAACATCTATTTGCACAGTTAATTCATCCACCTTATTGCGGATACTCCTTGCATTAATACACAAAGCCTTCAGGCTTTTTTTTTAACACCCTTTGTCCTTTTAGAATGTAGTGTGGCCCTTTTTGTTTCTTGCCTTTGTTTACTCGGCCTTCCACTATTGCTTTTTACCTTTCTAACATCTGTTTCTGACTCCATATTACTTTGCCCTGTCTCGCTACATAGTTTTCCATTCTACTGTCATATTAGTTTAAACACTCCCGAACTGCATTAGCAAGTGTTACCCCCAGGACATCAGTTCTAGTCCTGCCCAAGTGCAAAACGTCCCTTTTGTACAGGTCCCACTTCCCCCAGAACTGGTTCGAATGTCCCAGAAATTTGAATCCCGCCCTCTTGCACCACTGCTCAAGCCACGTATTTATTCTAACTATCCTGCTCCCTCTACTCTGATTAGTACGTGGCACTGGTAGCAATCCAGAGATTACTACCTTTAAGGTCCTACTTTTTAATTTAACTCCTAGCTCCCTTAATTCAGCTTGTAGGACCTCTTCCCGCTTCTTACCTATGTCGTTGGTACCTACATGTACCACAACAACTGGCTGTTCACCCTCCCTCTCCAGAATGCTCTGCAGCTGCTCCAAGACATCCTTGACCCTTGCACCAGGGAGACAACATACCATCCTGGAGTCTCGGTTGCAGCCGCAGAAACTCCTGTCTATTCCCCTTACAATAGAGTCTCCTATCACTATAGCTCACCCACTCTTCTTCCTGCCCTTCTGTGCAGCAGAGCCACCCATGGTGCCATGAAGTCCCTGATTTTCCACATAGCACAGGAGGAGCATGACACGGGTCCGAGCTCTCCTGCCATGACTGTCAAGTCCATGTGGTAGCTGGTGTGCAACGGCCACCCCATGTTAAAAGAATTCACGCGCAGGCATCTTCCACCCTTTAAAATGAAGTTCGAGACCTGGCATCAGTCACCTTAGAACTAATTTTCGTGTGGAAGCAAGTCATCCTCGACACCGGGGGACTGCCTAAGAAGAGAAGAAGATAAGAAAGGCCATTTGACCCATCTGGCTTAGCCATTCAGAAAGACCCTGCAGGCCTCCAGTCACAGCATACAATTGTTTCTTAAATAATTACAGGTCTTTTACCCTTATTACTCTCCCCAGAGTAATATGTTGATCACTTTTTCTGTGAAGAGCTTCACATCAGACCTAAAATTACCTTTTATTAGTTTGAACCTGTCTTATCATCAGTTTAGTTTGAAATGGTGTCCCAGATCTTTTTCTATATTATTTGCTATCATATATTCGTATAAGTTCATCTGTCAACTGCCACCATTCAAGTCTTAAGAGCCCAAGTTCCTCTAGTCTTCATAACCTAGCTTATAGTAGTGATCCATCTTGTGACTTATCTCTCAGCTACCTCCAGAGCTTGACTATATTCCTTTTATACCAGTGACCAGAGCTCGAAACTGTACTCGCAGTACAAACAAAAGTATGGTCTGATTACAGCACTGTACCGTTTGAACATGATTTCCCCCAGCTTGTACGTGATGGATTTGGCTTGATAGTTCAGTATGTTTTGTTGATTGAGGCTGTGCAGTGATTGGATGTGTTGAGGGTTGAATCCTGGGGGCCGAAATTGCCCCTTTTTATAACCCCATTAGCGCCTCCGGGCATGCTAACTGGGCGCAATGGCATTTTCGGCAGTGAAGCGGGGGGGGGGGGGGGGAATGCTAGCGCCTCTGGGTAAAGTGCCTCCGAGGCTTGGGGGGCCTTGTGCCGGTAGCATTGTGCCCGTCATTTTCCAACATTCCATAGACTCTGGATCAGTTCCTATGGAGTGGAGGGTAGCCAATGTAACCCCACTTTTTAAAAAAGGAGGGAGAGAGAAAACAGGGAATTATAGACCGGTCAGCCTGACATCGGTAGTGGGTAAAATGATGGAATCAATTATTAAGGATGTCATAGCAGTGCATTTGGAAAGAGGTAATATGATAGGTCCAAGTCAGCATGGATTTGTGAAAGGGAAATCATGCTTGACAAATCTTCTGCAATTTTTTGAGGATGTTTCCAGTAGAGTGGACAAGGGAGAACCAGTTGATGTGGTATATTTGGACTTTCAGAAGGCTTTCGACAAGGTCCCACACAAGAGATTAATGTGCAAAGTTAAAGCACATGGGATTGGGGGTAGTGTGCTGACATGGATTGAGAACTGGTTGTCAGACAGGAAGCAAAGAGTAGGAGTAAATGGGGACTTTTCAGAATGGCAGGCAGTGACTAGTGGGGTACCGCAAGGTTCTGTGCTGGGGCCCCAGCTGTTTACACTGTACATTAATGATTTAGACGAGGGGATTAAATGTAGTATCTCCAAATTTGCGGATGACACTAAGTTGGGTGGCAGTGTGAGCTGCAAGGAGGATTCTATGAGGCTGCAGAGCGACTTGGATAGGTTAGGTGAATGGGCAAATGCATGGCAGATGAAGTATAATGTGGATAAATGTGAGGTTATCCACTTTGGTGGTAAAAACAGAGAGACAGACTATTATCTGAATGGTGACAGATTAGGAAAAGGGGAGGTGCAGCGAGACCTGGGTGTCATGGTACATCAGTCATTGAAGGTTGGCATGCAGGTACAGCAGGCGGTTAAGAAAGCAAATGGCATGTTGGCCTTCATAGCGAGGGGATTTGAGTACAAGGGCAGGGAGGTGTTGCTACAATTGTACAGGGCCTTGGTGAGGCCACACCTGGAGTATTGTGTACAGTTTTGGTCTCCTAACCTGAGGAAGGACATTCTTGCTATTGAGGGAGTGCAGCGAAGGTTCACCAGACTGATTCCTGGGATGGCGGGACTGACCTATCAAGAAAGACTGGATCAACTGGGCTTGTATTCACTGGAGTTCAGAAGAATGAGAGGGGACCTCATAGAAACGTTTAAAATTCTGACGGGGTTAGACAGGTTAGATGCAGGAAGAATGTTCCCAATGTTGGGGAAGTCCAGAACTAGGGGACACAGTCTAAGGATAAGGGGGAAGCCATTTAGGACCGAGATGAGGAGGAATTTCTTCACCCAGAGAGTGGTGAACCTGTGGAATTCTCTACCACAGAAAGTTGTTGAGGCCAATTCACTAAATATATTCAAAAAGGAGTTAGATGAAGTCCTTACTACTAGGGGAATCAAGGGGTATGGTGAGAAAGCAGGAATGGGGTACTGAAGTTGCATGTTCAGCCATGAACTCATTGAATGGCGGTGCAGGCTAGAAGGGACGAATGGCCTACTCCTGCACCTATTTTCTATGTTTCTATCTATGTTTCTATGTACGATTTGAGCCCCAGGCCAGCGCGTACCCAGCGATGACATCATCACCGCACGCGCTGACCCCTCACCATCCCGCGGGGAAAATTGCCACGTGGGCCGCGAGGCTGGCACGGGCGGATGTCAACATCAGCTTCACAGGCCGCCAACATGCAGCCCAGCACTTCGTTTTGGGTGCCAGGCCACTGGCCCTGTCGATCACGTCCCTGGTGGCCCAGGGCTGTCCACTAAAGCGCCTGCAGAGAATGCAGTGCCCCACCCCACTTTAATTGAAGGGGAGGAGCATCGTAGTATGACAGTTCTACATGGAGCATCCGCGTACCGCTGGTCTCCTCAGCGCGACGCTGGACTCAGCAGTGTGCCACCTCTCCGGGAGTGCCCCGCCAAGAAAGCAGAGCGCCCGAGACAGTGTTCCGCTTCCTTTGAGGGCTGCATGGCCCAATCCCACATCGGGGGCGGGACTTCGGGGTCGAGCAATAAAAGTCCCGGCTCAGGAAGGTTACTGCCCCCAATCCAGGCAAGGGGCAATTTCGACTCCTCTTCTGTCTGAGGCTGAACCAGACTGTTTGCAACCTTGGTGTCATAGTTGACCCTGAAATGAGCTTTCGACCACAGATCCGCAGCATAACTAAGACCACCTATTTCCACCTCCGTAACATCACCCGTCTCCGTCTTTGCCTCAGCTCATCTACTGCTGAAGCCCTCATCCATGCCTTTGTTACCTCTAGACTTCACTATTCCAATGCACTCCTGGCTGGCCTCCCACATTTTACCCTACGTAAACTTGAGTTCATTCAAAACTCGGCTGCTCGTGTCCTAATTCACTCCAAGTCCTGTTCACCCATCACCTCTGTGCTCGCTGACCTACATTGGTTCCCATTTGAGCAATGCCTCGATTTCAAAATTCTCATCCTTGTTTTCAAAGCTTCCATGGCCTCACCCCTCCCTATCTCTGTAATCTCCTCCAGACCCCCCAACCCCCCCCAAGATATCTGCGCTCCTCTAATTCTGATCCCTTGAGCATCCCTGATTATAATCGCTCCACCATTGGCGTGCCTTCTGTTGTCTTGGCCCCAAGCTCTGGAATTCCCTGCCTAAATCTCTCCGCCTCTCTACCTCTCTGTCCTCCTTTAAGACCCTCTTTGAATCCTACCTCTTAGACCAAGATTTTAGTCACCTGCCCTAATTTCTCCTTATGTGGCTCGATGTTAAATTTCTTGTCTTATAATACTCCTGTCAAGCGCCTTGGGACGGTTCACTATGTTAAAGGCATTATATAAATATAAATTGTTGTTGAGTCTACTAAAAGTTCTAGGTCTCTGTCAACTTCAGTCATGCCCATTTCATCACCATCCATGGAGTACAGCTGTTGCCTATTTTTTTCCCTATGTGTAATACTTTACACTTGTCTGTATTAAATTTCACCCGTCACTGTTGTATCCATTTATATATTTTGTCCAACTCATTTTGTATTTCCCAAGCCACCTCCTCAGATTTAGCTGCTCCTCCTTGTTTGGTACTGTTTGCCAGTTTGACTACATTGCACCTAATTTCTGAACTCAAGTTGTCAATGTAAACAGCAGGGAGTCACAAAGCCAATTCGTGAGCCACCTCACTCATCACATAACCCCAACCCCGAATAACTCCTTTAACAATTACCACTGCTTTCTACCCTTTAACCAATTTATTTTATCCATTCTCAAGTTTTACTCCAAATTCCCACGGCTTTAAGCTTAAATAGTAATATATTGTGTGGATCTCATTCCAATTGTATGTTCATCAAAAAATGACGAGGTCAGGCAGAATCCATGCTAGCAGCTGTTTATGAGGCAATCCTCCAATCTGTTCCCGATAACCATTTCCATTATTTTACATGGTGTTGATGTAAGACTGCTGAGTCTGCAATTACTTTGGGGAGTTCTGACAGAATGTACACCCCAAATATGAACCTATCCTTTTCTCTGTTCCAATGCTGACTGACCTTATGTGTATGTCCAGCATTTTAATATTTTAATTATAATTTGATGTGACTTTGTATAAAGTGTAACTCAACCAAATGGATGTTTTTTTTTCATTGAAAGATGGAAAAATAGAAGTTGAACTCACGACTTAAACTTTCTGGAATGCTACTTTCATTGTGGTGACATAGTTTTGCTATCGTGGTCTGGCATGGTAATGTTTCATGAGTCTGTCTTTACCAAGTTGGAGAGAAATGAGAACACACAGAAGTAGAAAGCTTTTACTTTAAAGATTGAAACAGCATGTTTTAAAAAGATTTTAAAATGTTTTGATCATGAGAACAAGTACATTTAAATTCTAGCAAACTGACTCACTCCAAATCTACTGGCTGCAATTTTTCCTACCGGAACAGGAGAGAGGCGGGCAACTTCGGGTGCGGATTGGGACCCCACTGCCAGCTCCATCCCGCTCTGTTGAAGTGATCTTAACGATGATGGGGCTTGTTAAACCCGCCCTGAGGGATTCCTGGCAATTCAAAGGAAGCGCGTCTGGTGATGTAATTTGATGACTCATCATCAGCTGGTTTCCTTAAAGGGACCATGCCCACATTCATTTTGACAGTTGTGCTGTCAGTGTTCTACAGCATTGAAGTGCTGCAAACACTGACAAACACTGCACAAAGGTGCATGGCTGCACCCAGGCTCTCCTATGGCTCCCTCCAGATGCTTATGGAGGGAGTCAGAGCATACAGAAAGGTTCTCTTGCCTTCCAATGGGCGGAAGAGACCTCCCCAGGACACTAACGGAGCCTGGTTGCACATTGCACAGGAGGGCACAAGCAGAGATGTCGTCAGGGGGACCTGGCTGCAGTGGCGAAATGTTTCAATGATCTCAGTAGATCACAAAATGTTACTGCAAAGCCACACTCAATCTCATCGTGCTGTGTCACTTATCACATCCCCATCACTCTGCCTTCCCTACCCTACTCCTGAACATCCTTATGAACACCAACTTGCCTTGCACCTGCACCTATCCCTCGCTCTCTCTCTACATTATCACTTCCCATCTCACTAGCCACCCTCACCCTCATCCTTGTCCAATCATACAAACTAACAACACACAGGGATAGGCACTTGGGTCTTTTAGTCAATGTTCATATAAAGTTTCTGTTAATGTGTTTTGAAACATTGAAATCTTTATTTTCAACACTTTGCCTTCTTGGACTATTTGTGTGCTCCTTTGGAAGTGGCTTAGTGAGTTATAGTGAATGGTGAGACATAACTGTACCCCCTCCCCCCCGAGGCAATGAGTGTGAAAGTAATGACTTGGGCATTGCAAGGATTCTTTATGGTGTTGGTGTAGAGTGGCGCCAACTTGGTGCATCATGTGGTAGCCTCAAATGAAGTAAATCTGGCAATGGCGAGTCCAACCCTGGCCTCCCAGGCAGCAATATGGTCGGGTGCTGATGCTCTGTGTCCTGTGCAGCATCAGGTGATTGCGGAGAATTTGGTGTGTTGGTGTTGCTGGTGGTGTTTAGTGATGTTGGTGTTGGGGCTGATCGTGGTGGGATTCTGAAGACCAAGGTGAGATTTTTTACAAGGGCACCGATGCTGATGGAATAGATGGCAGTTGAAGTTAAAATGACAGAAGTAACCTTTCAATGGTTGGATAGGTTGTTCCAAGGAGGTGACAGTGAATAATAGAGAGTATACTCCAAACACTTCCAAACATCCTAAAGCTGAAAAGTGTATTCCAAATTCTGAAGGCTTCAGCTTCTAACATTGGAAAGTGAACAGCTGTGAAATAGTAGAATTTATACCACTTTTGCAGCTGTCACCTATTCAAAGTAATGGAGACTCACTGAAAACCCGACGCACTTACCTGACGTGATCCCCGAGCGATGGGAGCCTCCTGAAAAAGTTGGGAAAAATAGTTAATAGCTGGTAAAATACTGCTTCAATAACTTTAAACATCTTCAGTATTTTAATTGCCTTCCCCACCGCTTAGTGCTGGGACTGCAAAGTGCAGGCAGAGCCGACATTTGGGAAACTTATAAAGAGACGGGTTCAGAGTGGGATACCGCCCCACTGTCAATCTTTTAGATGTTAACAGTGGACCCACCACCAAACACGCCCTCTGAGCACTGGAAAAATCCCAGCCATTGAGTGAGTTCTGAGCTGGGAACAATAAAAAAAAATGTTCTCTTGTGTTCTCTGTCCTCAATTTCTTCAAAGCTTCAGATCTCCATATATTCTTCACCAACTAGAATAGTGGCTTAGCGTGAATGTAGGCTTTCTGAAGATTGATGATAGGAGGGCTCCCTTTTGGGCAGTTGGCAGGCAGTGCTTATAAATGCAGGCCGGCAGTCAATGATACCAGATGATATAATGATTTCACGATTGTAAGAAGTCAGTCCATGTAATTTGTATTTGGATGATTTGTTTTTCATCTCTCTTCCCTCATGCTGAATGTTGTAGAAGCAGAATTCCCTCTCCATCAAATTTTGCTCCCTTCAGTCCTGAAGGTATTGACTTGATCTGGGATAAAGGTTTAGACAGGTTAGATGCAGGAAGAATGTTCCCAATGTTGGGGAAGTCCAGAACCAGGGGTCACAGTCTAAGGATAAGGGGTAAGCCATTTAGGACCGAGATGAGGAGAAACTTCTTCACCCAGAGACTGGTGAACCTGTGGAATTCTCTACCACAGGAAGTTGTTGAGGCCAATTCACTAAATATATTCAAAAAGGAGTTAGATATAGTCCTTACTACTAGGGAGATCAAGGGGTATGGCAAGAAAGCAGGAATGGGGTACTGAAGTTGCATGTTCAGCCATGAACTCATTGAATGGCGGTGCAGGCTCGAAGGGCCAAATGGCCTACTCTTGCACCTATTTTCTATGTTTCGATATGTAGCAGCAGTCTTCCAATATCTCACCCATATAGCCTTGCCTGCTTGGGAGGCAAGACTATAGGAGGCAACACAGACATACCTGGACACTTGGTCACTTTCTAACCGGGGTCACTGGATAGCAGTTACGGTGGAAACGCCTTCTAAGTTTCTCCCCTCCCTGGCCTAAGGCAATTAAGTCAGTTATGCCCTCAAGATCATCTTGTCTGAAATCAGTGGCCCCATATCATAACATATGGTGCATTGATCCACTAAGCCATTTAGGAAGACTTAACATGTGAATTTATGCTGTGAAGATATCTATCAATCATCCAGCTCTGGACAGTTGCTTGTCATTTCAGTTGACCAAACTGAATTCCATTATCACTTTGGAAATTTCCTGCAAAATGAAATCACTGGACTGTAATTCAAACTGAGGCCCTGACAGTTTTATTTAATGTCAGTTGTAACTTGAAGAATCATTGGTACAATGCAGTACATTATATAGTCAAAGCTTCCTTTTTGAATTTGAGATTTCAGCAATGAAATTAATTGTTGGATCCTTGACTGTGCATTCTTTGTTGTGTCACTTCGGTAAGTTTGAGAATCTGTTAAAGGATTTGTACCTAGTTTAGTATAGCATAATTTCATGGCATCCCTTCAAATAGTGGTTTGTGTACCTGCCAACCAAGAAAAGTAGCAAAAAATGCCCTCCAGCCACCCTCCAATTTACTAAGGCCCTCTTGACAAAATGGTCCTGGCCAGTGTTCCCTCTAAGCTGCATACATGCGGGCCACACAACAATCAGGAAAGCACCATGCAGGACACTCACAAGCTGTTTGCTCTAAGGTACCGTGCACAAAAAAAAATTATAGGAAACATTGGTCCTGACTATATGTTTATGATCTATAAAGAAGTAATCACAGTAAAAGTATAGACATGTATTTTTAACTTAAGCTGTAAGTATTTCCAACAGTCCTTCATTCCTATTAAGGTTAAAAAAAAAGTAATCAAAAGCCTGAAATGATACAAGTATTGAAGGCAAAACATTTATTTTCTCGGAAGTCTTGGGTCACACTCTAATTTTTATTTAGGTGCGCGGCCCTCTTCCATTGTGAAGTCGGCAAGCGGCCTGCAAAGGACCTCCCACAGCCACACAGCTTCACAGGAACATTGGTCATACTCCTTTCTCCAGAAGAGTTTTGAGTTTGACCCTTTATTTGGTACATTTCTCAGTATGTTGGAATTTACCAAAGAAAGGACATTTGCTGATTTTATTGAAAATTGCTCACTTTTTTTGAAAACTACACTCTTTGCCATTTGGAAATGGATGATCTTACTTCATTATAAACGACGTCCAACCCATAACCCAATCCACAGAGACACTCCAGTTGAAACTGGTACTCTTCTTTCATTCCCTGTTCAAGCTGTCATCTTTAGTCAAACACCCCCCTCTCATTCATGCTGCATCTTCCTCCGCCCAGCACCTCGCTGGAGCTCCTATCTCTTGTTCCTGCTGAAAGCCACTATAGAATGTGGCTAGGAATTGCTAATCTCTTGACAATTCCCTTGCACAGTGTACTGCAGCGTTCCATCTAGTACAGCAGCAGTTGGGCACAGGAGCCCCCCAGTGACGATATTGCAGGAAGAGCTTGCTTACTGCCGATTTCTGTTCACTCACTCAGATACATGGACAAAGCCCCCCAAATCTTGATTGTCTGCATCCAATGTGGACCATTTCCACATGGATCGGTTCCTATAACCTTCAAAATTGTTGTCTTTACCGACCTCTGACAAAGACCCGACCTGAAACATAATCTTTATTTTGCTCCAATGGTCCTGCTGTGTTTTTCCTACATTTTCTGTTATTTCAGAATTCCAGAATTGAAAGTTTCTCTCTAAATACCTTTCACCTCCACTAAATTGGGTTCCATTATCAAATGAGTAACTTTATTTTGCTATCTGGTTATTTTCATTCTCTGTAGGCTCTATTGCTACCTCATGTGCCATTTTCAAACTAAATCATGTGTTCCAAGGCTCCCTCTGCCATCATTGGATATATTCAAGAGGGAGTTGGATATGGCCCTTATGGCTAAAGAGATCAAAGGGTATGGAGAGAAAGCAGGAAAGGGGTACTGAGGGAATGATCAGCCATGATCTTATTGAATGGCGGTGCAGGCTCGAAGGGCCGAATGGCCTACTTCTGCATCTATTTTCTATGTTTACTGAAATGTAACCAAGAGATGTGCAGGTGCAACTAAGTTTGACCTGTTCTGTAGTTTTCTCTATTGCAAAGTGTTTCTGTTTTGCTTCGTCCTTCCTCTGGGAAGTTAGCCTTAGGTAGAGAATTTGGTATAAGGAAATTAAGGGCAAAAAACCTGTGACGTAGCACGCTGCCTGTATGTTACAATCATTTTCTCCTACTTCTCTTTTTTAAATTGCCTCCCATCTTTTTGAGCTGAGGAGGAGCGGGGGTGGGGGGGGGGGGGGTGCGGGGGTGGTGGGGGCAGTCTTGACCGATTGCTCAACATAAGGAATATTTCTTCATGGTGGGTGGAAAGGATGATCAGGTGGGGTGTATAATGAACACCTAATCTGATGTCACCCATTCTACACCATCGTGGAAGTTAAAATTATCCCCCAAATTTCAATATAATGAAAAAAAGACTTGCATTTATATAGCACATTTTGTGATCTCAGGACGTCCCAAAGCTCTTTACAGTCATTGAAGTACTTTTGAAGTGTAGTCACAGTTGTATTAGGCTTTATAGCAATCTTTGGAAATCAAATGAAAAAGTTTTGGGATGATTCGGACATGTAAAAGTGTTAATGATTTGGGCTTCAAAAAGCAATGATAATTGTGTCAAGTAAACATTTTAACCACAAAATAAGCCAAATTACTCAATTATTTATCTCTCTAGTTGATAATATTGCCTGAAACAATAGGTTACCTATCAACTCAATAACATACAAAAATTCAGTATCAGTCAAGAGCACATATAATCATTCCTTTATGAAAACTTGAAAACTCATGATGGTTTCTTCTCCCATACTTTACAGTGTTATCTCAGTGTTTTGACTAATAACCAAGGACATTTCCTGGATTTAAGACTCCTTTCATGTAAGGAGATTTTTAAAAATGTGTTTACTGTAACAACCCTCAGTTATTCAATAGTATGGAATTGTTTATTTAAATATGTGCACAAGTCTTCAATGTTCATAAAATAAAAAAGTATTAACACAAAGCAATTTATGATAGTTTTTATAGATATATAGCACAATTCTGTGATATTAAATTTAACATGGTTCTTGACCAGGATTGCATTGGAGACTCATGAAAAATTCAGACGGGGCGGTTGAACTCACCCTCCGAACCAGGATTCTGCCCTCCCCTGTCCCCCAGGATCACTACTGGCCTCTTCTTCCTTGCCTGCCACATACAAATGATGTCGGACGCACAAGGGCCAGGGCCATAGCGGATCTCTCTTCAATCCAGCTCACTTCCTGCCACTTCCTGGGACTACCATTGGGAGTAGTAATGACCTTGGGTTCCCCCATTTAAAAAAAAGACTTGCATTTATATAGCGCCTTTCACGACCTCAGGATGTCCTAAAGTGCTTTACAGCCAATTAAGTACTTTTGACATGTAGTCACTGTTGTAATGCAGGAAACACAGCAGCCAATTTGCACACAGCAAGCTCCCACAAACAGCAATGTGATAATGATCAGAAAATATGTTTTTTTGTGATGTTGATTGAAGGATAAATATTGCTTAGGACATTGGGGATAACATCCGATCATCTTCAAAATAGTGCCATGGGATCTTTTGCATCCACCTGAAAGCAGGTGGGGCCTCTGTTTAATATCTCATCTGAAAGACGGCACCTCCAACAGTACTGTACTGAAGTGTCAGCCTAGATTTTTGTGTTCAAGTCTCTGGAGTGGGACTTGAACCCACCAACATTTTGACTCAGAGGTAAGAGTGCTACCCACTGAGCCACAGCTGATATATGGAGGGAGATGTCCTTTAGCAGCCTCCTCTTCCATCATTCCAGCCTCCGCTTATCTTCTTGTGTCGGTCGCCCGAGGCATACCAAGATCTTCATGGTGTTTCTGCCTATCTAACTGCCTGGCTGCCTCTTCTGGTGCCCAAGTTGTCTCATGGACTGCCTAAGCCCTTTCAAAACTTTTTACGGAATGTTTTGAATGTTACAGAAGTATTTGTTTCACCTGCGCTCCCCCCAGCATTAAACATTAGCTGTTGGTGAATGGCGCTCTCTGCCTGCATTGAAGCATGCATGAGGAACTCCTTTGCGGCTACCCTTGCCACCAGTTGTTTCAGACCTTACCCACCGGTTGGATAACTGTGTCTGATCTTACCCACCAGTTGGATAACTGTATCTGACCTTACCACCAGTTGGTTAACTGTGTCTGACCTTACCACCAACTGGTTGAGTGTGAAACTGGCAGTATAACTGGCACTTCAGAGGTGGTGCTCTGAGACTGGTAGCTACAGTATAAGTGCAACCTTGAATTGCAGGTTTCAGGAATCAGTTCAAGGACATTATTTTATTTCTTTGAGGCTCTGCTTCAAAACCAGGCAGTATTTTCTTTATTAAGCCATAACTTACTGAAGACCTTGTTTATCCTTTAGTGGAATTGGATTAGGCTTTACTGTAGTTGGGATATTTCTGAAGTGTTGCCAAATTTAAATGACAATCTTTAGGATTGAAAAGCTACCTCCAGTAAATCTGTCATGTCTGGAATTATATCTCGTCAATTAGATTATAGAGTGGCATTTAAAACTGAGCTGACAGGAAGCCAAGCTGCACAGGAGAGTATAAAAATTACTTTGTGGGAAGAAGAGGATGTGAGGACATATACTTTGTAAAAAAAAATCATATTTAATATGATTGTGCGTAGCCCAATTTTTTGTCTTGATTGTCCTTCATGTCATGTTCACTGTTTGCCTAAACATCAGTTGGTTGAATGTGCAGGTCCTGTAGTGCATAAGGCATATAGGATTCAGACCAGTCCGTTCCAGTCTGTTTTCGGTCCCTCTTCCCAGGTCATGCCAACTTCTAGGAGGTCCTTCTGTACAGTGCTATGCTGAATTATTATTGACCTTCTATGATTTCGTTTTCCAGTCGGCTGCCGTTTCAGTGCTCAGCATAATATTCTATGCCTAGAAATGCAATGGCGCCGTGCCTGTTTATTGGACACTAAAGGGGTGCCTAACCCCCAATATGGTAGTCGGGAAGTGCACGGTCAGTACACCATATTGGATCGGGCTTCTCTGTTGGGCCTAGAAATTGGCCTCCTTAACACCTCCCGTGATCGCCTCCGGGGGGCGATAATGGGGCGCTAACCACTTACCAACCGGGCGTGGCGAGATGAACGACATCCGCTAACTTCGGCGGGAGGTTTGCGGCGGCTGTAGGATATTGCGCCCTGATCTCCTTCGCCCAGAGATCATGATGTCATCGACATGCGCCTCGCCCCGGTAGCGCCCCGGACCCAAACTTTTTTCTGCCCCTGCAGTATCACCGGGCGAAAACAACGGCAGCTGCAGGAGACATTGATCGGGGTGACGGGCGCTCCAGGGGTGAAACTTAAATGTGAGATAGCACAAGGTAAGTTAAAAATTTCCAAACTCGTGTTTCTCCTTTTTTTAGGTTCACCTTCGGCCACGATCGATCAGCCCGGCACTGTGCTGCAGTACATCGGGCTGATCAGGCCGGATCGCAGCTGCCATCGGGGACCAAGGTGGAGTTGAGGAGGAAGATCAGCCATGATCACATTAAATAGCGAAGCAGTTTCAAAGGGCTGAATTGGCAACTCCCATTCTTCCATTCTTATGTTCTCGGGTTAGCCGTGATTGAATCACTTTTCCCGTGGGGTTTTTATTCCTTACGGGAATGTATATTCGTTGCGAATTAGGAATTATTTATTGAAATGTTTGCTGTTGGTTATATATCATATATCATATATTTTAATCTAGTTTCTCAATTTACCTTAGCCAACTTGCTCCTCAGATTTAAAACCCTAGTTTCGTATTTAACTAAATCACTCTCAAACTCAGTATAAAACTCTATTATGATCACTCTTCCCCAGAGCCTCCTTTATTACAATGTTATTAATTAACCCTTCCTCATTGCACAATACTAGATCTAAAATACTCTGCTCCCTAGTTGGTTCCTCAACATACTGATCTAGAAAACTCTGAAATACATTCCATGAGTTTGTCCTCCACACTATTAACGCAAATCTGACTTGCCCAGTCTATATGAAGATTATTGTATTATCCTTGTTACATGCACCCCTAATTTCCTCCCACACTACTCTTTTACCACGTATTTAATTGTTTGTCCCAATGCCAATTTGCGTGGCTCAGTTAACAATCCAGAGATTATTGCCTGTGAGGTTCCATATTTTAATTTCAACCCTGGCTCTTCAAACGCTCCCAGCAGAACCTCATTCCCAGTTCTACCTATGCCGTTGGTTCCTACGTGGACCACGGCAATTGGATCCTTCCCCTCCCACTCCAAATTCTTCTCCAACAGTGAGGAAATATCCTCATCCCTGTTACCAGGCAGACAACACTACCTTCGGAACTTCTGGTCACTGCTGCAGAGAACCTATCTATCGCCCTGACTATACTATCCTCGACTATTACCACATTCTTTCGCATATACTAGATTACTTTAACCATTATGTTGTAAATCCTAATATTTTCCAGCATGTGTATAAAAGCAGAGAAGTCCTACTCCCTGTCTGGAATAAAAATAAAACGGGGAAGGTGGCTCAACCGTGGCTAACAAGGGAAATTAAGGATAGGGTTAAATCCAAGGAAGAGGCATAGAAATTGGCCAGAAAAAGCAGCAAACCTGAGGACTGGGAGAATTTTGTAATACAGCAGAGGAGGACAAAGGGTTTAATTAGGAGGGGGAAAATAGATTATGAGAGGAAGCTTGCTAGGAACATAAAAACTGACTGTGAAGAGAAAAAGAT
Source organism: Pristiophorus japonicus (assembly GCF_044704955.1). Taxonomy (NCBI): domain Eukaryota; kingdom Metazoa; phylum Chordata; class Chondrichthyes; family Pristiophoridae; genus Pristiophorus; species Pristiophorus japonicus. Next base: position 96,458,306 of record NC_091980.1, read on the forward strand.
TAGTGAAAACAAATGTAGGTCCCTTGCAGTCAGATTCAGGTGAATTTATAATGGGGCACAAAGAAATGGCAGACCAGTTAAACAAGTACTTTGGTTCTGTCTCCACGAAGGAAGACACAAATAACCTTCCTGAAATACTAGGGAACCGAGGGTCTAGTGAGAAGGAGGAACTGAAGGAAATCCTTATTAAGTAAATCCCTGGGGCCTGATAGTCTGCATTCCAGAGTACTTAAGGAAGTAACCCTAGAAATAGTGGATGCATTGGTGATCATTTTCCAAAAGTCTTATCGACTCTGGATCGGTTCCTATGGACTGGAGGGTAGCTAATGTAACACCACTTTTTAAGAAAGGAGGGAGAGAGAAAATGGATAATTATAGATCGGTTAACCTGACATCAGTAGTGGGGAAAATGTTGGAATCAATTATTAAAGATGAAATAGCAGCACATTTGGAAAGCAGTGACGGGATTGGTCCAAGTCAGCATGGATTTATGAAAGGGAAATCCTGCTTGACAAATCTTCTAGAATTTTTTGAGGATGTAACTAGTAGAGTGGACAAGGGAGAACTAGTGGATGTGGTGTATTTGGACTTACAAAAGGCTTTTTACAAGGTCCCACACAAGAGATTGGTGTGCAAAATTAAAGCACTTGGTATTGGGGGTAATGTACTGACGTGGATAGAGAATTGGTTGGCAGACAGGAAGAAGAGAGTCGGGATAAACGGATCCTTTTCAGAATGGCAGGCAGTGACTAGTGGGGTGCTGCAGGGCTCAGTGCTGGGACCCCAGCTATTTACAACATACATTAATGATTTGGATGAGGGAATTGAGTGTAATATCTCCAAATTTGCAGATGACACTAAGCTGGGTGGTGGTGTGAGCTGTGAGGAGGACGCTAAAAGGCTGTAGGGTGACTTGGACAGGTTAGGTGAGTGGGCAAACACGTGGCAGATGCAGTGTAATGTGGGTAAATGTGAGGTTATCCACTTTGGTGGCAAAAACCCGATGGCAGAATATTATCTGAATGGTGACAGATTAGGAAAAGGGGAGGTGCAACGAGACATGGGTGTCATGGTACATCAGTCATTGAAAGTTGGCATGCAGGTACAGCAGGCGGTGAAAAAGGCAAATGGTATCTTGGCCTTCATAGCTAGGGGATTTGAGTATAGGAGCAGGGAGGTCTTACTGCAGTTGTACAGGGCCTTAGTGAATATTGTCTTCAGTTTTAGTCTCCTAATCTGAGATAGGACGTTCTTGCTATTGAGAGAGTGCAGCGAAGGTTCACCAGACTGATTCCCGGGATGGCAGGACTGACATATGAGGAGAGACTGGGCCTGTATTCACTGGAGTTTAGAAGGATGAGAGGGATCTCATAGTAACATATAAAATTCTGACGGGACTGGACAGGTTAGATGCAGGAAGAATGTTCCCGATATTGGGTAAGTCCAGAACCAGGGGACATAGTCGAAGGATAAGGGGTAAGCCATTTAGGACTGAGATGAGGAGAAACTTCTTCACTCAGAGCATTGTTAATCTGTGGAATTCCCTACCGCAGAGAGTTATTGATGCCAGTTCATTGGATATATTTAAGAGGGAGTTAGATATGGCCCTTATGGCTAAAGGGATCAAGGGGTATGGAGAGAAAGCAGGAAAGGTGTACTGAGGTGAATGATCAGCCATGATCTTATTGAATGGTGATGCAGGCTCGAAGGGCCAAATGGCCTACTCCCTGCACTTATTTTCTATGTTTCTAAATATACAAGGTATTGGTGAGGCTACACCTGGAGTTCTGCATAGAGTTTTGATCTCTGTATTTAAGAAAGTATATACTTGCATTGGAGGCTGTTCAGAGAAGGTTCACTAGGTTGATTCCGGAGATGAGGGGGTTGACTTATGAGGATAGATTGAATAGGTTGGGCCTATACATATTGGAGTTCAGAAGAATGAGAGGTGATCTTCTTGAAACTTATAAGATAATGAGGGAGTTCGACAAGGTGGATGCAGAGAGGATATTTCCACTTATAGGGGAAACTAAAACTAGGGGACATAGTCTTAGAATAAGGGGCCGTCCATTTAAAACTGAGATGAGGAGGAATTTCTTCTCTGAGGGTTGTAAACCTGTGGAATTCTCTGCCCCAGAGAGCTGTGGAGGCTGGGTCATTGAATATATTTAAGGCGGAGATAGACACATTTTTGACCGATAAGGGAATAAAGGGTTATGGGGAGCGGGCAGGGAAGTAGAGCTATGATCAGATCAGCCATGATCTTATTGAATGGTGGAGCAGGCTCGAGGGGCCAAATGGCCTACTCCTGCTCCTATTTCTTATGTTCTTATGTGAAAGAAAAGGGAGCCTGAGATTCTGAGTAGATGTGATGTTGTTTCTGCATAAACTGCCAAGAGTAAACAATTCATTATGGTCTGATGGTGCTCCGTTTCTTCCTCGAGCAGAGGCCCAACCAGTCCCCATCCACCACCGCCCTCCTCCGCCTGGCTGAACTAGTTCTCACATTGAACAACTTCTCCTTTAACTCCACTCACTTTCTTCAAATTAAAGGTGTTGCTATGGGAAGCCGCATAGTCCTAGCTATGCCTGCCTTTTTGTGGGATATGTGGAACGTTCTTTGTTCCAGTCCTACTCAGGTCCCCTCCCTCACCTCTTTTTCCAGTACATTGAGTGTATTGGTGCCGTTTCCTGATCTCTCAACTTGAAAATTTCATTCAGTTTGCATCCAATTTCCACCCTTCCCTCACCTTCACATGGTCCATCTCCAACTCTTCCCTTCCCTTCCTCGACCTCTCTGTCTCCATTTCTGGCTTTCGACCACTATAAGCCCACTGACTTCCACAGCTACCTGGGCTACATTTCCTCCCACCCTGCATCCTGTAAGGACTCCATTTCATTCTCCCAGTTTCTCCATCGCATCTGCTCTGATGACTCCACCTTTCACACTGGTGCCTCTGACATGTCTTCCTTTTTCCTCAACCGAGGATTCCCCTCCACCATGGTTGACATGGCCCTTGACCGTGTCCATTCTATTTCCCACACCTCTGCTCTCCCCGCCCCTTCCCCTCCCTCTCAGAATCACGACAGGGTTCCCCTTGTCCTCACCTTTCACCCCGTCAGTCTCCACATTCAACGGATCATCCTCCGCCATTTCCACCACCTCCAGCATGATCCCACCACCAATCACATCTTCCCCTCACCTCCCCTCTCAGTGTTCCGAAGGGACCGCTCCTTCCGTGACACCCTGGCCCATTCCGCAGTCACTCCCCTTCCCACAGTACCTTCCCTTGCAAGCGCAGGAGATGCAACACCTGACTTTTGACCTCCTCCCTTCCACTATTCAGGGCCCCAGTACTCCTTCCAGCGATTTACTTGTATACTGTATTCACTGACCACGATGTTTTCTCCGCTACATTGGGTAGACCAAGCGTAGATTGCGTGACCGCTTTGCTGAACACCTCCATTCAGTCCTTAAGTGTGATCCTGAGCTTCCGGTCACCTGTCACTTTAATTCTCCACTTCACTCCCACTCTGATATATCCGTCCTTGGACTCCTCCACTGTTCCACTGAAACTCAACACAAGCTTGCATAAAAGTACGACCTTCAGACCACTTAAGCGAGCAACTGATTTTTTAAAAAAAAATTTTCGTTGCCAATCTTTCCAATTCTTTGTCAAATCACAAACGCCAGAGGTCACCTTGCACACATCAAGGATCACTCTGCGCCAATGCTCTTAGCCAAAAGGCCTAGAGCCACTGCACCGTTCCTGGAAGTACTGCAATACCAGGTTCGTGCCATGGAGGTGGATGGGTCAGGCCCCCCACACACCTCCGTGGAGGTGGATGGGTCAATCCACCCCACCCACCTCCTATTTAATTCAAGAAGGTATCTACAGTGCACCTGAATTTTTAACAGCTACCTAGGCCTATTTATTTGCAGTTTGATTGCTTGTTCTTACTTTCCTATGAATAATACATTATGAGCTTTTGTTACCTAATTGTTAGATGCTAATGTGTGATTAATGTGACTAGTTAAAGGACAAAAGGGTGCAAGGTCACCTACGCGGGCAGCACAGCAAAGACAAAGGGACTATTGTGTATTAAGTGAAAAGTCTGTTATCAGGAATGCAGTACCGTATAAATTAATACTGAGCTTGTCAGTTACATAATAGACAAGGGCAATGTTTTCTGTTTTTCATGGAAAATGATCAGAATTATGGAATGGACCTTCAAAACACTGGTAAAAAATCTTGACAAGTCGCAGAACACTGCAATAAAAATGACTGTTAAAGTCCTTAAATCCCCGATTTAAAAACAATGAAATTTGATTTTTTCAGTCACTATAAACCAGTGACCCTGATCATAGGCCACCCGAACCAATATGCTAAGAGAAGTGAAGTGCCATGCATTGTGCCATACTCCAGTCAGTAACATCTTTTGAAAAGATTTTAAAGAATAAATGTACATGAATAAATCTTACTGTTAATAGACTTGCCCCCTAAATGGAGTAGCCATATAATTTCCTTTCAGGTTGTAGTTGGCAAAACATGTACATTTCCTCTTTCTCCAGTGTTGCTTTCCTCAGTGTTTTGTGTTAGCTGCCTTAATGATTGTCTATATTTGTATTCCTGATCAACTTTGCACCATGGGTGGGAGATTGGGATATGAGGTTACATTGGCGTCATTGTTCTACACTGTTCAATGTTCCATTACAGGAAAAATTGCTTTGGCCAGCAAAAAATAACTATAACAATAAATAAAATGGATATATGAATTAAAGTATGATTATTCTGGTATTAAAGGAGGGCAGATTTCTATGTAATTCTATGTATTTAATATAATATGCTCCTCCATCTCCTATGATATTGTACTCAGGGAGTCTAGATCAACTGTAGTCTTCAGGTAAAGCATGGGTAGGGAGCAGAGATGTAATTCACTCCTCATTTAAAGTCATGCATTCTGCCCTTACTTTTACATAATACTTGAATTTTATATTATATATAGGGACATTGAATAGAAAAACATAGAAGTTATGCTAATCCTTTAAAAATCTCTGGTTCAGCCCCTTCTGGAATATTATGCACAATTCTGGGCACCACACTTGCAGAGGGTACTGAGGAGGTTTACCAAGGTGATACCAGAGATGAAGGACTTCAATTACGTGGAGAGTTTGTAGAAGCTGGGATTGTTCTCCTTACAGGAGAGTCCTAAGAGAGGTATTAAAAATTATGAGGGGTTTTGTAGGGAGAAAGTAGGGAGAAAATGTTTCCTCTGGCAAGTGGGTCAGTAAGCAAAGGTAACTGATTTAAAATAATTAGCAAAAGAACTAGAGGGGAAATGAGGAGAAAGTTTTCCACACAGAGGGTTGTTATGATCTGAGATGGTGGTGGAATCAGATTCCATAGAAACTTTTAAAGGGCAATTGGACATATATTTGATGAGAACTCATTTGCAGAGTTATGGGCAAAAAGCTGGGGTGTGGGCCTAAATTGGACAGCTGTTTCAAAGAGCCGATGCAGGCACAATGAGCTGAATAGCCTCCTTCTGTGCTATAATATTCTATATAATTAAATAGCAAAACTTAAAACAGTTTGGGAAGCATTGAATCGAGGATGACTTGCTTCCACGTCAAGACATTTACAGGTGTTTCAATGAAAATTCCAGGTCCCGAACTAAATCTTGAAGGGTGGAAGATGCCTGTGTGTGGATTTTTTTAACATGTGGTGGCCGTTACACAACAGCCACCACTCGAGCTAGGTCTTGGTCCAGTAGCAAGGATTAACCAAGACGACTGGAGACCAGCTCTGCTGCACGGACCTAGTGCGCACACATATCGCAGTGTGCGCTGGCCCGTGCTGCCCCTGGGCCCTTGCCTTTCCTGGGCCCCGAACTTGTGCCTCTCCTGGGCCCCGATCACATCCCTCGACAATCTCTTGCTGCTCCTTCACCCCGGCCTCGCCGCTCCTGCTGTATCTGCCCACGCTCCAATCACTGACCTGGATCTTGGTGAGGTCCCTTTTCACTGCTGTTGCTCTCCTGCTCCAGCACGTGCTGCTCCCTGGAGTGACTTGCCTCCACGCCGCTTAAGGAAGGATATACTTGCATTGGAGGCTGTTGAGAGAAGGTTCAGTTGGTTGATTCCGGAGGTGAGGAGGTTGACTTATGAGGATAGGTTGAGTAGGTTGGCCTACATTGGAGTTCAGAAGAATGAAAGGTGATCTTATTGAAACTTATAAGATAATGAGGGGGCTCGACAAGGTGGATGCAGGGAAGGTATTTCCACTCATAGGGGAAACTAAAACTAGGGGACATAGTCTCAGATTAAGGGGCTGCCCATTTAAAACTGAGAGAAGAAATTTCTTCTCTCAGAGTGTTGTAAATCTGTGGAATTCTCTGCCCTAGAGGGCTGCGGAGGCTGGGTCATTGAATATATTTAAGACGGAGATAGACAGATTTTTGAGCGATAAGGGAGTAAAGGGTTATGGGGAGCGGGCAGGGAAGTGGAGCTAAGTCCATGATCAGAACAGCCATGATCTTATTGAATGGCAGAGCAGGCTCAAGGGGCCAAATGGCCTACTCCTGCTCCTATTTCTTATGTTCTTATTAAAGAGTCGCATCATATGTGGACAGCAAGATATTCCTCCGACAGCAGTACACCTGTAGGAGATTTGTCTGTTTCTCAGCAGGTACCCCAGATGATGTAACGGTGAGACAGTGACCAAGAGTAGGTAAAAATGTGACTGTATTGAATAGTGCAGCATGCCAAAGTGAGAGAACAATTGCATCCAACATATGTACATTATCTCAGAAACCAGTCAAGTCACATTCACAACGAATCATGTGAAACAACAGCTACAACTTGATGAAGAATAAACAACATCACACCAACACCCAACCCTCTACTCACTACCACCACCTCTTTCTCCGCCCCCCACCCCATCGTCCTCTTCATGGCTCTGCCTTCATCACGACGAGCCGCACCCCTGCCTCTCACCGCCTCTGCTCCATGACATTGTGCAGGAGGGCAGTTGGAGCGCTGCTGCCGTGTTCATCTTGGAGAGAATATAGGGGACGAGATGGAAATCGCTGGCATCTCCGGCTCCTCGGGATCTGACGGCCTCGATGGTGTGGGCTCGGAGGGTTGCATGACATGTTCTGAAAGCATCGATTGCCGCATGCCCTCTACAGAGTCGATATTGCGCTCCATCGCACTAATGAGCCGCGACATACTGGCAGTATGTTGCTCAGCAAAGGTGTCGATGCTGGCAGCTATCCCAGCCATGGTCTGCAGCAGATCCCGAGCTAGGTCAACGCTTGTCCTCGACAGCTGACCATTTCCTGAATTGCTGCGAGCCATCCTGCATCCTCATCGGATTGTTGCATGATCCTGGGTGCTTGCGGCTTGGTGGATTTTCCGGCACGGCCTCTGCGCCTCCACCACTTGTTCCTGCTTCGTCCGATTCGAATCCCAAAAAGTCGGACCCCGACACCAATGTTGGCCGAACAGGTGGCACACATGTCAGGAGGCTGGAGTCCACCTCTTGCAGCTCCTCGAACTCAAGTGGTTCGAAGACTGGCACTTCTCCCTCCTGGTCTTCGTGTCTCTGGGTGGCGGAGGTAGATGTGGTGGATATGGGTGATCTTTGGGGCGGGGTGGGGGGGGAGGTGCGGTGGAGGAAGGAACTGGTGTGTTGGGCTGCTGATGGTGTCAAGGTGGAAGGCGTTGATGTCACACACTGCCTCTGGATGACAGAGGTGGATGGGGTGCCTTGCTCGGTGCTGTCCGAATCAACATCTGCAAGTAGAGGACAACATTTAAGCGTATAGCTGGGCGGTGACATTGCTCAAGCTGATATGTGATCCGTAACATTTCACATTCTTACGTCAAGGACTTCCATCGCTACATGAGCACATCATTAATGGCCGACACACAGTGTGTTAAAAGGCATTTGACTTAATATTGCATGACCTTGCATGACATGAGCGTAACACAGACCGGAGATTAGTATAAGCTTACTGTGCTCTAGCACGGGATCTGCAGCACCCTTTGTGGTGGCAAGGGGGTAGTCACCCATCAACGCAAGGCACGCTCCTCCAGGCTAGTCAACTCGATGACATTTTGTGGGCCCCCTCCCGTGCCACTCAGGCTTGATGCGTTGGCTGATCTTTTCTTCTGCAGAAAGAAAAGTTGCAGCCTTTACCCATTCTGCTCATGCAACACACACACACACACAACTGCCACAGAACCTTTTGGAGTAGTACGGGAGTGCAACAATACATGTTTACTCACTCTTGCTGACACCACCACATCGTTCCATCGTTTCCTGCACTGGTCTCCATCCGCAACATGTTGACCACTGAGGACACGGCCTCACCAATCTCCCTCCTAAGGTGTCTATATTGGGGTGGTGGAGGCTTGCCACGATCATCCCGGGTGAGGTCTTTATAATAGCACTCCACCTGAGATACAAGTTCCTCCAGCTCCTCCTCAGTAAACCAGGGAGCTCTGGGCTTCCCTCCATCAGACATCCTGGAAGCTTTTTTTGCACTCATTATAACTTTCCTAGATAGATGGCTGATGATGATTTTGTTTCTCTCTCTCCAAATATGATCTCCCTGCAATTGGCAGGTGCAAGTGAGTACATAGCTTTTATGTGAATGCGCAGCTGTACCATCAGCCCCAATCGCGGCAAAATGATGTCATCGCCCACAAGAAACTACCTCCCCCAAAAAATTGCAAACCTCGCGCATGCATGGTGCACAGCCTCCGATGTTTGCTGAGTCGAGAGGCCTGCACCTACCGCCCACTGCTGCTCACACCCGCCGACTCCCGCTGCCTGCTGCTGCTGCCGACAGAACTGCGGCAAAACTCCCGCCCAACTGGCAACAGCGGGCGGCAAAAACTGAAGTTCTGCCCGGGGACCGGCGAGAAATGGGCGAGCTTTAGCTCTGACCAAGTTCGGGCCCATAGTCATTTCTAATGAGAAAAAAATGGCACAAAAATGTGACAATGGGAAGTAAGGTTTTGCAGACAGAGCATGCACAGATGTAACAGTTTTAATATATAATCTTAAAATCTTACCGAGGTCTTGCACTCCAATGGAAAACTCCAGCTTTAATATTTCCTATCAGAATTCCAATGTTAGAATGCCCATATTATAATGTTTACATAGATTTTTAAATGTTTTTTTGCAGCACAAGTGGCAGTTCAGTAGGAATTGTAATGGTAATCTTTTTTTCAAAAATATACTTTATTCATATAAAATTTTCACAATACACTGGAAAATAATTCAATACCTTGTGGTCAGCAATTCCATACAATTCATTTGGATGCT